>NC_090439.1:720125800-721375800 GCF_031143425.1 Pleurodeles waltl
TGGAGGTCAGCGTGAAATACATGCCCGACTGGCGATTCTCGCCACACGAGTTTTCTATCACCCTGACCTATCTTGGAAGCTCTGCGTGCTGGAGCAGGACATATGTTATGAGTTAACCCCAAGCGTTTGCCTTTTGATGAACTGGACACACGATATTTGCATTACAAGTTGTCATCAGGCTCCTCTATGAGGAAGGGACACTTTTACGTGCATTGTCAAGCTGCGTTCTATCCCCCACTAGTGCTGTGTTCTCATTTCTAGAATCATCTCCTGACTCAAGGTTGAGTGCCCTCAATGTCTGCTGGCAGGGGATGGGTTGGTGGATAAGTGAATAGGAGAATCTCTAGAAGGATGTATGCATGCATGCATGAACAGATGACTGCAGTGGATGATGGGAACATGGATGAATTAATGGGGGATGCTTGGGTGAATGATGTATAGGCTGAATGTTCCATATGCCAGCTGGACTCACTTGCTATGCAAAATTCATCCCCAACTTTTACACCCCACCACTTTGAAATGTCATCAGCCATCACTGTTATTAGGTGGGAAGCAGAACGTATCCCCTGACCCATACATAGATAAATCACAGTACTCAATGCACCATCAGGCTGACAGAGGTGTGCTACATGACCTTCAGTCTGATATTTTTCTCCACGATCCATGGACACTCCTGAACTTCAATTTCGAGGAAATACACTTTCGTATCTTGCGTTCATAGTAAATGTTTCTGTATTGATTACTTCTAAACCTCAACTGACCTCCTCAATAGAATCACAGACCCCATCATCCAAACAAAAAGGGTATCAGACCATGTGACACTTCAGATTAAATCAGACATAGGCTTAGGGAAACCTCCCATTGGGTCAACTGGCCTGCTACTGACCAATAATAAAAGATTCTCCACCATGCTACATATCTATCTAGATGAAAATGACCAATCAATACCCTCCACACTAAGGGGCATATTTATACTCCGTCTGCGCCGATTGTGCGTCAAAACTTTTGATGCACAATCAGCGCAAACGTTGCCCCGTATTTAAACTTTGATGCCCGAGCCCGCGCACGACAAAATTCCGCCGTGTGCATCATTTTTTGGATGCGGCAACCCACCTTGCATTAATTATATGCAAGGTAGGCGTTCCTGTCCAAAAAATGGCTTAAAGGGTCGTGCGTCGTATTTATGCTTTCGGGCAAAAATGACGCACGGCCGGGAGGCGGAGCCAGAAAATGACGCACAGCCCGATTTGCGTCAAAAATTAACGCCTGGGTCAGGGCAGGCGTTAAAATGGGGCAAGCACACCTGTATTTAATCAGAACACACAGAACAAACAGCAGAGCAGCAACAGGGAGCCATGGAGGTGATACTAATCCAGCGTGCACGCCGGCGCAGAGCCCAGCAGCAACAACAGCAGCTACAACAACACCAGCAGGGACCCCAAAGGCAGCGCAGAAGGCAGGAGAGGATATTCCGCCCAAGAACCACCCTTCAGGGCCTCAGGGAACACAACCTCATACAGAGGTACCGGTTGAACTGGCAGGCCATTCAGCAGCTGCTGCGCAACATTGAACAGCAGTTGGCCCCCACTTTGGTGACACCCCGCACCATCCCAACAGAAACCAAGCTGCTTGCCGTACTTCATATGCTGGCAAGTGGCTCTTTTCAAACAACTGGTGCCCTGGTTGGCGGAATATCACAACCATCATTCTCCGCCTTTTTGCCCAAATTATTGGATGCCATCATTCGACTGACACCCGCCACACTGCAGAAGCAGCAGGAAACAAAACAGGGGTTCTACCTCATCAGTGGCTTCCCACACGTCATTGGTGCAATCGACTGCACACATGTACGCCTTGTGCCACCTGCTGCAACTGAACACCTCTACCGCAACAGGAAGCACACACATTCCATCAACGTGCAGGCCATAGTCGATCACCAGGGATTGATCACCAACATCGTGGCTAAATATCCTGGGAGTGTCCATGACTCATACATCTTCCGTCACTGCACCATCAATGAACACTTCCAGGATGGACGGTATGGCAATGGACTACTTGTTGGTAAGTACAAAAACCTACTTATATACACACTGCATAGCAACCCTCTAGGACACACAACACATACACCACAACCGCAACATGTGAACAGGAACACACTGAGGTCATGACATCGCTAGCCATGTTTCTTAAGTCACCATTGAACCTGTCACACGTCTGAAATTACTGTACAGCCTAATGTTAAGACGTCAATGAGTGTGGTTGCCTAAATGTCACCTTGCAAATTGTAAGTGTCCCAATGACCTTTACATTAATCCATTGCATAAGTTTCAAGGTATGGGATGTCCAGGGTACTTTGATATGAACGTGTTAACAACACTTTTCATTTTAACTGTACATGGAACTATCATCTCACCCCCAGTGAAGACACACGGACACCTGTATCACAAGTCACAATGCTAGGGAGGGCACACTGTACTGCAAATCCCAAAACATACTGCTTACAAACGGTTAGCAGACAAACACTCGTTCAGCCAAGGAAACAACACAATGCAGATGGTACAGCCTACAAGCATAGGATGCCACATTAGTACACAAAAGAGTCACAGACAACACAAGACAACTACTGCCATGAAAGGTCTTTTGAATAGTGCCAGCTACATCAACATGATCCCATTCATTTTCTCTTGCAGCTGATCAGGGGTATGGCATCCAGCCATGGATTATGACACCATTTGGCAACCCAAGTACTGCTGCAGAGCGTGCATACAACGACGCCCATAGGAGGACACGCAGAATTGTCGAGCGGACCTTCGGCATCCTCAAGTCAAGGTTCCGCTGCCTCGACATCACTGGTGGTAGCCTCCTATATTCCCCCGAGATGGTCTGTAGGATCATCCTCACATGTGCAATATTGCACAACATTTGTATCAAAAGAAACATTCCCCTCCTGGAACCAGAGCCACACATGCTTGAAGAGGAGGAAGAGGAGGATGCTGGCCTGCAACAGGAGGGGGAACTACAGAACACATCCGCTGGTATATGCAGGCGGCAACAGATTGTAAATAATTTCTTCTGAATATGATCACCTTCACCACTTTAGTTAACTAATTGAAATAAACACCTATTCTAATCACCATATCATGGTTTGGCTATTCCTTTTTGCACACCTTCATCTCTACTTATCAGAATAAGAGTGTTGCCTCATGTAGCATTGCTGAGATACTGAGTAGGACACGGAACATCCCAGAGCTAATGTGATGCCTAACATACAATGGTCACATACACACACACTCTTAATGACATATATCATGTACATATCTCCTTTGAAGGCCAATAGCAGAGGACCACAACTACTTCACACATACATGTTGAAAGCAAGGTCCAACGCAGCATATGGCACACAACTAAGACACCATCACTCAATAAGGGGAAAACAAGCCTCATACATGAGGCAGTCAATGTGCTTTGGCATCTGCAACAGGAATGCCTGACCAGACCCTTGACAGCAGTAAGTCCAACTGCATCCAATCTTTGCAAGGACTATCTGTGACTAGAGTTCCCTAGAAGCAGAACACAGACAGCACAAGTGCCACACATATGACATGCATTGCGCACATGACATTCCAGGTACATGTCAGCCCATTTCCTAACTCATGACACACCCATGCACCTTGTCACAACCCACCTGTCGGAAGAGGTCCCTGGAATACTAAGATGTGTACCCTGATATTACCTCCTCTACACACACAGACCAACATTAGCAAACCAGTGTGCTACACCCTTTCCTATGGTATGCCATTGTCATAGAACATCTGACTGCAAGGACGTCAGGTCAATTTATACACTGTCTTCTAGTTTCAAAGCCCTGTTAGCACATGTAGATTGCTTCCCCTCGTGAAAATGTCTGTTGGCCCTTAGAATGCAAGTCTCACCTACAGGACTGGTGAGAAACAGATGCAGCCCACACCTGTGATCACCTCCATGCACACCACCCATTTAAAAAAGCACTGCCCCTGATGATGCCTGGAACAGCATAGGAGTTGCCATTATGTCAAATACACCGTCAAGCATTGATACTAATTAAGCCGTGTAACACAGCCCTTCAAAAACACAGGACGTACACAGTTTGACATGTCAACTGTCTAGTTTGCCCTCAAAACAGTCTCAGTCAGACCACTGATTACGTAATTTGTCAAGTAACTGGATCCTGAATCACCTTGCATTCTGTCAGCCTGACTGGCAACTGTCTGTGCTTCACTCTAAAGTATCCCTGTGTCTACATATGTACCACACTTGCGTTAGCAAACCTCTCATTCATCAGGGGGCATTGGGCATGGGCTTCTTCCATGCATACCCAAATACATTGTATAGCATCATCTGCCTTTTAACTGTACCATTTGAGTTACATCCTTTTGGAAAAGCAAAATTCATGGCCCATCCCTTGTCTGGGTTGCTTTTATGCATGAATGACAAAGTGTGACAGTGTCCCAGGGCCGTAGGCAGGGATTGGGTACGGGGCTTTCAGCACAACCAGCAACCTCTGATAATCTCCATGAATAATACACAAATGTCAGGACCCTGACAGTTCACACACAGCATCACAGTGCGCACAACATAGTGATGGGCCGTGTGTGGTGAATAGCTGCGAGAATAATCAGCACAGAGGCTATGATGTTCCCAGATGCAGTGGGAAGTGCAGAGGCCAACCTGTGTACAAATGTTGTAATGACACCTGCCGGAACATGACACCTGAGACATTATCTCACTCAGCACACCAAGGTTGCCCTGTTGACTGTCTCATTACACGTCTTTAGTGACAGGGTGGGACCATCCACATGTTGGTTCACATGTCCACATCTACTTTACTCATATTGATCAACCAAGGATACTCAGTAGATACAGGAATAGCTGCCACTGACTCATGATGAGTCCTGGACTGAACGGTGACAAATTACACCCCTAACAATCTACAGGATCATCATTGGACCACACACATGAACAAGACACCTATGTGCAATTGATCACTGGAAATAAGTGGACATGTGCTGTCTTGTATGCTGGTCCACCACAGCCACTTGATAGTTGGGGCTCACTTCTATGGCCTCAACTGTGGTGTCATCATACATATGAGATTCACCCTTTTCTGTCTGTGCAAACAACATGGTACCCACTTCCTCGATGCATGTGTATGACTCACTGTGGGATTCTCCAAGTAGTGCCTAGGAAGCTCTTACCAATACTCTAGGACATAGGATGTAGAAAATGTGGACCATTGACATGAACAAGCGTCTGCCATCCATCTGGTGCATGCTATGTCACATGTGGTGTCTACGTGACCCTAAAACTTGGAAGTACACTTTACGGGTGTTGTTACATGTATGACTAAGACATGCCCTGGCTCATTTTCAAATTGACTTGCATCTAAGGATTGGACACATGGACGTCACATTCATACAACCATAAGTACAATTATGCTTCATGTGATACATACACACTTGGTCAACCAACACATTAGTTGTCAAAGCACACACTTTGAGCCAAAGGCATTTAGGTATTGTACATATGTGCGTCACATTGCTATCCTCTCTTTATGCCAAACATGCACAATTTGTGCAACACATATATGTAGGCCACACTTATGACCATCAATTGCGTCAGCCAACTGTAAAAATACTGTGAAGGGTGTAGCGGATCATGTTCCGCTGCAGTATGATGTCACACATGTGAACATACACCATCAACACCATACTGTCTTCAATTAGCCAATCTCTGATGTGTTCCAAATGTAAAATAACCAAAAAACAAGTAAAAATGCCCCAAATCAGTTAATGCACTGTAATTTTGATGTCCCTAGCGTTGTGCGTAATTTTTTGATAAACAAAACTGTATTTGCGTCATTTTTTTTGACACACAGGAGTGAAATTTAGCCAGCATCCAGATATTTGTACAGTCCATGTATCATTATGTGGATGCAGGTTAATATTCACGTCTGTGCGTAAAAAAAAATGACGCAAATACAGTTTCGGTAAACAAAAAATGATGCATAACGTGAAAAAGGCGGGACTTTTCATACAGGAAGTGATGTCATAGGATATCCTGTTTACAGATCATGTACAGTGGGTGTACTTTCACTTTCACTTTGCAGTCTATGATCCTTCTAGATGGGGCTGTTTTTGTCCTGTGTGCTATCTGTAAAGTCCATTTGTGAAATAAATATTGTTTGTGTTTTGTCTACATTTGTCCATTTATCTTGTGTTTTTCTTGTTTGTGGGAGTCTGTTGTGGGTAGTGTTAGTTTTGGGATAGTTGGGCTCTCTTAGTGTTTAGGTTTACTTTTTTTCTGCCTTTGTACCCCTACTTTCCCCCTTTTCCCCTTTCTATTTCTTTTACCCCTATTCCATATCATCACTTATAAGTATGTCTGGTAGGCCACGTCTTGGCAGGATGGGGGAAGAGGAGTTGGGGGGCTGCATCTGGCTGGTGACGCATTTCTTGCCGCTCATGATCCAGGCAGGGTGATACAGGGGTATCTGACAGAGGAGCGCAGAATCCGGTGGGGAAAGGTGCTGCATCACCTGCAGCGTGTGTATGTCAGCCAGAGGAGTGACCACCAGCTGAAGCACCGGTGGGCTGACCTCATCACCAGGGAGCAGGATCTCTTGGACCACCTGGGAATTATGATTGGTGGCACTGTTGGTGAGTACGAATTATGTTAATGTGCACGATTAAATGCTCAGTTGTGACATCAGGGGATTAGTGCAATGTCTGCCAGCTAACTTGCTTACTGTAATGCTGGGGTAATATAAGGGGATCATTGATGCACTATGGCAAGGATCACAATTGCTAGCTGTCAGGTAGCACATGCTCAGCAAACTTACAGGTTACTTTTCCATGAAGGAAATTGGTGCGGCCTTTTTGTCAGAACAGCTAACAAAATGTGAGCCAATCATGTCTATATAGGGTACTATTGACAGAGAAGTACAGATGTACCAACATTTAGTCCAACTATGTTGACGCAATTGCTAGACTGACTTTAGAATCACTGCATGATGCTGAAAATGAGTGCTGCCTTCACGTAAATTGATAATAGCAAAGTGGCTCAGACATATGTCTCATGTGAGTCTGGTGAGTGTGGAAGGAAAGCGTTCACAGAAGTACTATGAATGTGTGCGATTATTGTGTTCCTTGATCTTTTTGGATACATGTCAGTTCTTGATTTGAAAACATCGTGAAAAGGTGTAAGGTGCCCTCAGCTAACATCTTAAGATGTTTGTTGGAATTAGTTGAGCCACAATCCAAATATGGATGGCAGTCCAAGTGTATGCACATGGCCTCACATCTCCATGGTTGGTGCAAATCACCATAGCTGGGCCACATCAATTGACTATACTTAAACAACAGGATGGCTTACAAAAGTCCCTGCCCCTCCCCCTGTACATTGGGCCTATGTGCAATAAATGTGTCATGGCCACAAGGCATGTTTGACTGGTAATGCAGTCCTCAAGTAACCAGGCTTTGGATGTCTCTCTTGGATGCACATGATGAGACGATTACACTCCATATTTTTTAGTGCTCACCAATTATGGGGCATGTTTGCAACCACATGATAGTTAGGGCCAATGTATGTGTGCAGATATGTGTGTAACTGTCACAGGAGACCCATGCTATGTACAAGTTGGCCGTGATATATCAGATCCAGTACCATCATGTCTGAATGGCTGCCATTTAATTATTAAGCCTACACATTGTAAATGTTTATGAAATTGTTCACTGTGCACAGATTTTGAGCACATTTCTTCCTTCCATACCTTACAGGTGGACCGGCACCCTACACTGTGGGAGAGGTGGCAACATTTGAGGACCCGACCACTCCAGTAAGTGTTGATATGTCTGTTATGTGTTGTGTTTGCTGGTTATGGACTCGTGTGAGTTGAACGCATAGCAAGGTGTGATGCGTTGGGCAAGCTTTTCTCTTGTTCCATGAGTGGGAATGCAGTTCTCACATGTTTTGAGTTTGCCAATGCGTATCCAATGGTATCATTTAGGGATTGTAGGACATCCCTGTAGGCCCCATTGTGAGTACAGTGGATAGTCATGTGTATGACACTTGTATCACCAAGAGTCGCAATGGAAGTCAGCCCCAATTTAGTCAGCCTGTCAGACCCACCTTCTCTAAGATTGGTAGAGCTAATAGCTTTCCAATAGACATCTGCTTCCCTATTTACCTACGTTATTTTGAAATACGTTATTAAGTAGAACCTCCTAGCAGCATGTACTTCCACATGTAGTGCAACAAGTCTGTGGAACCTGAGTGCAATGGCCTAGGTGTGCATGCAATTCATGATCATGGGTGTTCTAGCAACTCTGTGTCTGATGTAAGTCAGGCCTCACTGGAAGTATATGTTGTGTACTAAGTTCTGCATTTCCTGACATGTCTGACCCTATGAGCGCTCTAGGGTTTGCTGACTCGTAATTGTAGATAGACCTTACCTGTGGTGTGTCTGTAGAGACAAACATGTGTGGAGTTTCCTATACACTCCTCGGTGCACATGTTGTTGGCAAATTATAGTTGTGTATCCACCGCCCCCCCTCAAACACGGCCATGGGTTTGTGAATGGGGTACCTAGTACTGATGCTACCAGTATGTTACACATACATGTGAATAAGTGACGGTTTGGTTGCATACTAGTACACACACTCAGGTTTGGCACTTGGTACTATACTGGCAAGTCCAGTTACAACTTGCAGACCATGTGGCTTTAGTTTTGCTTTCCGTACACTGACATTTGTAGCCCAGCTCTTGGCAGAGGATATGCAGCATGATTCTTAGATGATAACTGTCAGAACTCAGATTGCAAGTCAAAGCCAGTTATTACCCATCTTGTAGGTTATGGATGTGCTTTGTGTGATGTGACCTTTGTAGTCTGGCCTGCCATATACTTCCTCAGGGACATTCAATGCTCTGTATTGTGATATGAGCTGTTACAAGTACAGTAGATGTAATGTCTGATTAACTTGCTGTGCCATTTCACACAATGCAGTTACTAATGTAGAATATCTGCATTTGTCTTCACAGCTGCTAACATGACTCCAGACCAGGTCCGTGAATTTCAGCGCCGGGCTATGCGGTATCAGCACATCCTGCTGGTGGAGTCGGGGTTCCGGAGGGTGGCCTGGCGATATCGCCATGAACGGGCCTCCGGGGCATGGCGAACCTTCCCACAGGGTGGGCCTACTTTGCCCACCACAGCCACCACCAGCACAACCACCAATCAGAGCCAGGTGGCCCCACCCACAGGTGCCGCTGTTGGTCCAACATCTGCTGGACTTCCTGGCCCCAGCATTGCCACCGGTGCAGGACACCCCACACTGCCTCCTCAGACTGCCACTGCTCCATCTGTTGACCCTGCAGCCTTCAACAGAATGGAACATAAGGTGGACAAAGTGCTGATCAAGTTGAGCCACCTGAGCCGGGACGTGCAGCACATTAACCGGCGGATCAAGGGCATTAAGAGGACCCTCCGGAGGGCCAACCTCTAGACACTTTTTTTGATGGACATGATTCCCTCCCCTCCCTCCTCTTTTCTTGTTCTTATAGTTAGTGGGCTTAGGGGGCTTAGTATTAGGTTAGTATAGGCTGTTAGTTTAGTTAGTGTTGGTGTGTGGGGGGTCCTCATTCTTTATATTTTTACTTATTAAGTGTGTGGGTGGGTGGGTGGGTGGCGTATGTTGGGATTCTTGTGTGTCAAAAAACAAAAAAAATTAAAAAGAAAAATACCCCAAAAATATATAATTGTTTAGGATAGTATAGTATGTGTTTAGGTTAGTATGTGTTGTCCTCCATGTGTCCCGTCTCATAAGGGGGGTGGGGGGGTAGATGTTTAGAACGTTTTGTTACATGTGATAAGTAAGTGTAGGTTAGTTAGGGACAGTTGTGGGTAATGAGTAGTCAGGGTAGATTAGGGTAGGTAAGATTTTTCCCTCAGTTTCCTCATCTGTGGTTAGCATTTAATAAATATTTGGTTACCCCTTAATGGTATGTGTTGAATGGTACTTGATCGTGGGTTTGGATTCAGTGTACATCAATTTGGTACTATAACATCTGTGTCCTATGCTACAAACAAATCCCAACTGAGCTGTACGAT
The DNA here is from genome assembly GCF_031143425.1 of Pleurodeles waltl. Taxonomy (NCBI): domain Eukaryota; kingdom Metazoa; phylum Chordata; class Amphibia; order Caudata; family Salamandridae; genus Pleurodeles; species Pleurodeles waltl. The sequence continues at coordinate 720,135,945 of NC_090439.1, forward strand.
TGGCAGCTAGCCCAGAGCTACCTTGCATAGTGTCGACCCTTTGTTGCAACCACCAATCACAGTTAATATGGATCCCATAGTGTTTCTGTTGATAAGTGTGTTTTCAAAGTCACTAACAGTGCTTCCAGACTTGATATTGGGGAAACAGTTTTAGGTCTGACTGCAGTGTGATGATCATGCACACCCTTATAAGATGAGTTCTCATTGGCAATCTTGTATTCTTGTCTTCATGACCCTCATACATCATTTGTGACACAGTTTGGCATGATTACCTATTTGTATGTTAACTCAGACACCTTCATTTGTGCAATTTTTGTAGTGTTTACTTAGATTAGTGTGGCATGTTTATTGTGTTATTTTTGCATGTTTACAACATTTTGCGACCACTATTTGATGACTTAGTTATCCCCTGAGGAAGCATTCTTCTGTCCAACACAGCATGGTGGTATTAGGTTTCTCACTTCATCCGATTTGTCCCTCAGGAAGGGCAGAGTATGATGCAATCATGGGCACTGTGCAGAATTCTCTGACTACATATTATCAGGACAGTTGTATTGACAAGCTACGTAATTTGACAGTAGGCACATTTCAGTTATCTACTTCACAGTTGATATATCACATTAGCCAGAGACAGATTTGTTGTGTAAGTGCTATTTATTGAAAAGTGCTGTAGTGCTATCTGTGCATTGTCCATGATTGTGAGTCCATTAAAGTGACATTTTAAATTGGGATCCAACACAAGGGGTTACGGAAATGCTTTTGACATGCTGGGGTTGATGTTTCAGACAGTGCAGGTGGACAGGATTTGGCAATGAGTAGGAGAGAGACAATCACTGGGCTGGGTGACAAGATATACAGTGGTTTGCAGAACAGTGCTCGAGTAAAGTTGTTGCAAGACTGGCAAGTTACAATGCGCAGCACCTTGGTAAATGTGGGCCATGTGGCAGGGACTAGTGCTTCCGGGTCATTTTCCTTGTGAATGTGATCTGTTCCATGTCTTCTTCTTCTGATCTGTGTGTTGCCTCCTCTGTTCTTGGTGGTGGTGGTTGTGAAGGGGCAACACACACCTCAGTGTTAGAAGACGTGGAGTCAGACATCCCGGTCGCTGCTCCCTGTGAAGGTCTTAAGGGCAGTACTGCAGCAAGGAGGGTCTGCTGGTTCTTGAGAATAGCAGCCACATCACGATGGTAGGCAGCCAGGTCGGACCTGAGGGAGTCATGATTGCATTCGTGCATGCAGTGGAAGGTTTGGGGTGCGAGGTGTTGTGGCAACTCCCTTACTGCAGTGGTGAATTCCTTGACAGTTTCTTGTAGTCCTTGCAGTATGGATGTTAGGGCTTACATAGCTGCTGCCTGATCTGCAGATGACATCATGCACGAATGCACCCCCTCAAGGCTGGCTGCCATAGTTTGCATCCCCACCAGCACCTCCTTGGCCAGCTCCCGCTGTACTCCAACTACAGTTCTCTCAAAGCTGGTGCCAGTGTCGTCAGAGTCCTCAGCTGTATTGGAGCTGGCAGGTCTTACAATTGGGGTGGTGGGTGGATCCTCTGCGATGGCTGCTTGTTCTGTGCTCCTCCTTGTGACTGAAGGTGGGGTCTGGAGGGTTTCAAAGACCTTTTGGATAGTCTCCTGGGGAATGTTTATCGGCTCGTTATCCATGTCATCAGGGAAATCTGTGACAGGCATATTGGCAGGAGATCCATCTTCCTCTGCAATGAAACAGGGTACAATTAGTGTGTCTGTGTTGTGGCAATTTTGATGTGACGTGCCTGCCTTTTGATTAATTCACTTTGTGATCTTGTTTTGTGTTAATTTCTCCAGTCCTTCAGATGGGCATTCTTCCAGGCCTATGGCCCACCTGTGTGTCACATGTATGTTATTGAGTTATCAAACTTGTCAGCCTCATCGCCTCTAGGTGTTGATTTATGCCAAATAGAGAATTGCCACCTTCTTTTCCTACTCGACCCTCCGTGTACATCCATTCTCATGGTGAGACCTTTCACTGGCTGTGGGTGTACTGATGGCCCTGGCAGCACACTTAACAATCTGGACCTGCCCCAACCTCTGATCGTTCACATCCACTTAAATGTCATTGACATGTGGCATATCCTATGCATGGCAATGTTATGATCCGATATGGATGTTGACATTGTTAATGTGTCCTGCTGATGTTGGGGAATGTGTGTTACATTGGATTGCCCTGATAGTCGTATCAGTGTCCTATTTCATCCTCTGACTGTGCAGGTGTATTTCAGTGACCAGTTACATGTGTCCCCTCCTCAATGCTGTTGTCTGAGCAGTATGACATTTGGGATGTTGCCTTGTTACCCAGCCACAGGATTGACCCTGACATATGCAGCATGGGTGTGTCCTTAGTGCTGTGTACCTCCTATTGTTGTTTACATTGGCTGATGTTTGCGACAACTATGGGCATTGACATTTGAGAGTACTGGGGCCTTTGTCTTGTTTCTGGGGATTGTTGCAATTGTCATCCTCACCCCCTAATTTAGGTGTGTATGATCCATGGGGAGGTTACTGCCATTGGCTGCTTGAGCTGCACATAGAGCAGAGGTGGTAGTGGCAACTGTTGTCGCAGTTACATTCCAGTTGTCGGTATGGCTAGAGGATTGCTAATAGGGCCCTAGTTAATGTAGGGGGTATGTTGGCTGACGTGTGCCAGGATGTCAGTTTGACGTAGTGGCCTTCCCTCCTTGCGTGGCTTTCCCTTTGCTCCATCGTTGGCATGACAGCATGCCCCCATGGGACTGTTGTTGGTGTTGTGTAATGGTGTGCCCCAGGTCTTCTCAGAACAGGCCATGCCCCCCTGCCGTGCCCCTTTACCCATGCCACTCCATGTATTAGATGACTTCCATGCATTTAGTGGTTGGTATCCCCCCCCGGTTGTAGATGACATTATTGCATTTTAATTCCGCATGCGACTTACCCTGCATGTGCGTTGTCTCCTGGTAGTCTGCGCTGTCCTGTCCTTGAATCCCTGTGACGATCTCCTCAGGGATGACGGCTGCGACCATCTCCTCCATGTGGCCTAGGGCCTCCTGGTGTGCTGGACTCCCACCTCCAGTCTGCAGTGCTGCCTTCCTGTTCCTTGGTCCTGCGCTTGCAGTCATGCCAGCGTTTCTTGCACTTGATGACTGTTCTGCGTACTTCAGCCACACTGTTAATCTTGTCGACAATTTGTTGCCATATGGCCTCTCTCCTACTGATTGGCAACTTTGATGTGACGAACAGTTGGTTCTGGTGTTCCGTCACCTCTTTAACCAGAATTTCCTGCTCCTCTGCACTAAAGTGGCACTTTCTTTTCTTCTTAAAAGTGTCCTGGTTCTTGTGTGGGTCCTCCTGGCTGGTTCCTGGTCTGCTGTCATCTTCCTGGGGTCTGTAGTGGCATCTGGGATCCATTTTGGCTCTCCTCTGGTGAAATGGCTGTGTTCGCTGGTTTTTTTGACGCTATTGCGTAAAAAAAAAAGTCGCATATCCGGTTTGCGGTGTCGTAAATCGACCCACAGTCATTTCCGCCGCGTTAACGCCGTTTTCCTTTACGACTTGATGCCGCGGTGTGCGTAAAAAATAATGACTACCACCTGTTGTTTGCGCCGCTGTGCGTCAAAGTATAAATATGACGCCCGCACGGCGCACCAAAATGGCGTTAGCCGGCGGTAATATTTTTGACTCAAAACCGCGCCGCCGCAGTTTTGCGTCAAAAAGTATAAATATGGGCCTAATAGTATGAGCTACAGCCAAATCATGTATCGGGGGAGGTGAGGGACATCATGAGAAACTAGAGGAATAAACAAAATGTTCTACCATACTCGATGAGATACTCACTCTTGCAATGATATAAATAACCTCCTCCAAGTCAAATATAATCTAAAGAAAATTCTCACTTCACAGGCTGAAAAAAACATTGTTTAGACTAATGCAACAGAACTATGAGCAAGAAGAAAAGGCGGGCAGACTCCTTCTACTACAGCTTCGACAACAAGGGGAGCAATACACTTTACCAGCCATTTGAAACACTCGGGGTCAGCTATTCACCCATCTTTAAAACATCCTTAACACCTTTAGGGAATATTAGTAACAATTATATACAGCAGAACACACATATTAAGATAGAGGTGGGCGAGTTCTTATCAGGCACTGACTGTCCCACTCTCACAACAGATCAGACTGACTCACTAAATGTAGACGATCCAGAAGATGAGATAATACCGGCCATCCAAGAACTTCTATGTAACGAGGCAATGGGTTTGATTGGATACCCAGCAGAATATTATAGAAATAACAAATAAAGAATATTCCCCATTTTATGTAAATTATTTAGAGACATATATGAATGTAAATTCCCTCTCAGAGAAATGAACAGGGACAAAAATTATCGCAATTTTGAAACTTTGTAAAGCCCCAATTCACTGCTCCAATTACCGGCCGATCTCCCTATTGAATACAGCTGCAAAAATCCTGGCTATAGTTTTGACCAGCTGCCTAAAGTTGGTCATATCGTCCTTTTTACTCCAGGACTGGGCAGGCTTCATCCCCCACAGCTTATCTGCCTACCACCTAAGTACACTAACACATATCACATGGCAAGTAAAAGATGATAAAACCGAAAAACTTGTGCTCTTTCTGGTCACTGACAAAGAGTTCAATAGAGTACAATGGCCATGTCTATTTCGTATTCTATCACACACTGGCCTGAAAGACAAATTCATAGTGGCTGCTCGATGGCTCTGTATTGATCCCTCAGCAGTGGTAGAGTTCAATGGGCACACATCCATAGACTTTGAGATTTACAGAGGAAAGATGCAGCGGTATCATTTGTTGCCTCTGCTGTTCCTATTAGAGCTAGAACCCTTGGCGCGAGCTAGCAGAAGTAACATAGCCATTATAGAAATACAAACCGTGGTTGGGGAATACAAACTCTGTTACATACAGATGACATTCTGTTCACACTCTCCAACCATCGAGAGTCGCTCCAACACCTTATACAAATGATTTCTCGATTTTCTCAGTGCACAGAATCAACTTAATCAAATATGATGCCCTCCATTTTACACATCTCACAACCATAGCTGCAGTTGCTGACTATCTCTCTAAATGGAAATTGTCCCACTTCAAGTACCCAGGAATTTTCATATATACCGGCCTCTTGCACATTCTACTTCCCAGACTTTTTAGAACCAGGACCACATTTTTAGAATGAGAAACACTTGTGACTCACCTAGATTTAATGGACATGAGCCGGTTGATTTTTTTAATGTAACTAAAGCGTTGTAAAGTAGTGAATTGCCATTTGCAGACAGCTCATTTTCCATTGAAAATAGCCAATACATTTGCATGGAGATACTGTTTTACTGATAAAACTATATTGCACACAAATGGTAATGCTTGGAAATTTCCGTGAATATTTATCATTTGTGTATCACCAAGAAAAGTGTCTTCATTTGTTCTGATCCTATTAAAATAAGTGTTTCCATCCCAGTTCAGAATTACAAAAAAGTGTTTCTTTTTTGCTTTCCTAACTGTTGAATATTGCAGTTCATTTACAGGTATTTACATGTTGTTGTGTGTTACAGAAAATTAAATCCTACAGCTTTTCCTTTCGCTCTCCCTGTACCCCAGCAAAAATGCCACATAATTCACTTTATTTTTCTTTCTTTGACTGTAAAGAGAGAAGAATTTGTAAACGCCAATCCACTTGATAAAAAAGAAGCAGCAACTTGTCAGAAGGCATAGCTTGACATTTGACCCCTGTCTTTGAAGTACAGCAAATGTGACAAGATAATTTAAAGGCATCTTTATTTATTGATTTGACTTGGCCCACCAATAATTGGCTTGTGACCCACAAGTGGGTCGCTACCCATAGTTTGGGAACCGCTGTTCCAGGGGACTTTATTGACCCACTCATGAATAAAATTAGAACTGATTTACGACACTGGTCTCTGCTTGACATGTCCATGTGGGTAAAAGTGCAGTTTTACTAAAAGAATGTGAAGTCATGTTTGAATTATGTAATTTCCATGCTCCCCCTCCGTATACCCATGCATTCACAATTCTACTAATCTATGAAGGCATCCATAAAAGGTTGGGAGAAACCCATGACTAAAATGAGCTAAACTGCACGCTGCCAGAGAAAGCGGTGGCCTTCAATTGCCACATGTGGAACATTATTGGCTAGCATTACATCTGGCACAAGTAAGGATCATGCTTCATGATAACCTAGATACACTGTCCTGTGTCTCAAAGGAAAGAGCATTGTAGATAAGAGAAAATATATTATCCACACTTTACACTAGGGACAAGAAGCGGCTGTTAGCTTCCAGTCCAATAGTCAACACAGTGACATACTTAGAAATCATGAATGATTACCATGCCCTTGTGATAATGGGGCAACGGACAAATAGTGATCGCTGGTACAAAACCACAGGGGAAACATTTCACAGACAAAGATGAAAGAACACACAGATAACTGCCTTAAAACATTTGCCGATACAAGGGACAAATTCCACCTACCTGAGACTAATTCTGGGATATCCAGAGGCTAAAGAATTTTTTTTTTCTGACCCACAGACTCCAAATCATTCAGAATGCGGCAATCAGGCTGATTCGATGGGTCCCTTTTTGCCAACTTATTTCAGCCCACTTAAAACAGATAGATTTCACTGCTTGAGAAAAGGATAACATTTAAGGCCCTCACCGTCGCTTTTTCAGCCCTTGAAGGCAAACGTCCATTGTATTTGAGAAACAGGCCGGGCAGATATCAACAAGAGAAATCCCTGAGATTCAATAACCTCTGGCGTATGCGTATCCCTAGATTTGCCAAAGCCCAATGTGGAGGAAGGTAATTCACGGTACTGACGGAGAAGCTATGGAACTCTTAACCACTTAAACTTCGCATGGTCCAGTCAGTGCAATGTTTAAAAAAAGACCTAAAACCTGGCTAGATCTTGGCTGCTTGTTCATTCTCATTCACTGCTTTGAGCACCAGAACGCTTCTGCTGAAGCAGCCGAGCACTTCACAAATGCATCTTAATGATTGACCTAGCCACTCTACCCTTACACATGCTGGCAGATTTGCCTTACTCAACTCAACATTACTCCAATATCTGTGAAATGGAGACATTCGAAAGGACAGTGTCAGGCATTTATAAGCTACTCAACGACCACACTTTCCCACACCCTGTATCTCAACTGAAGGGCTGGCGGTCCCACCAACTTCCACAGCTCTATATGGATGAAGATTGGATGGATCTTCTGGCAGGACATGTTGAGGCACTAAGAGACAACTGACTAATACTAAACTATTACAAATGTAAGCTCAGTTGGCACTGGTCCCCACAATGTCTTCATGATATAGGACTCTTGATAGGTGCTATATGCTAGAGATGCCCTACTCCTGAAAGTGACATACTACATATACTGTGAGAGTGTCCCATGTTGACACACTACTGGACAGGAATCTGGATAGCAATGAGCAGACCCCCTGGGATCAGAGGTCAGTTGACAAGCCACACTGTTCACAACAAGACAGCACAGACTACCTGAAAGTAATCCATCAGAAGATGAGATTGTTTGCAACGGCATTAGTTATAGCCAAACTTTGCATACTTCATCTGTGGAGGAACCCATATGTCCCAAACATTTGGACATGGCAACAAGAAATGTACAAAACAACCACATATGCAAGGGTGGCTTATCAAACAAATGACCAGATGGGCAAATTTTAAATAGTCTGTGGCGATTTTCTTTTTTTCAATGTCAAATGATTTTATTTGAATGTTTAGTAGAACACAGGTGGGTGGCATGCTTGCATGGGTTGAGTACATTATCATTAGTACAGTTGCTCAAATATTACATAATAATAGTACAAAAACTAGTAAACATTTGTCAATCAGACAAGTGAAGCACGTACACCTTTGTTGACCAATCACATGGTGGGAAAATAAAGAAGGCTCAAAGAAAGAAAAAAGGGGGAGGACAAGGAGGTTGCTATAGGTAACAAGCTAGGCTATATACACCAAGTCTACTTGAAATAGCTCATGTCAGCAAGATTATGAGGAAGTAATCCAAGCCCGGTGACAGCAACAGGGTATCAAAAGTGATGGTATAAAGAGAATGCAGAGTAAAAACCTTGGGGGTGACTAATTCAAGGTAATGGTCCAGATTATGCTATAAAGTTTTATTGGCTTTGATCCAGGGATATTGGGTAGACAATATTGAGTGTGCACCCCTTATATATGTGAGCCAATTTCACCATGCATTATTGGAGGTATACACCTACAAAGTAGAGGGTCCCCCTGCTTTAGTGTGGTGAGCAGCCTCCAGGGGAATGTACATAACAAATCACAAACACTGCTGTAACTCCTGAACATTAAAATTGGGTATAGGTATAACTCTAAAGGATATGATTTCACAAAAGGAATAGAACCAAGATTACAAACTATGTATATCAAACAATTGTTTTAATACATCATTCATATTTCTCCATTTACAATGCACATTATTTGCTCCTCACTTAACCTTCCCGGGTGTCTCGCACAGACAAACTCAATCATCCAAATACCCTACTCGTTCACTCCATTTATACCAAACATAACATCCCCCAAATCAAACTTCACTCCACAAAAGTAAGATCAATTTCTCATAATCTTAACATGTGACTGTTGCTATTAATTCTAATTAACATATCTTTATACTTCTAAATAATTGCTTGCTTCAGTGATTATTTCTGACCATGTTTAATGCTCTATCTACTGCACAATTCTCCTAAAGATTATGGGATCTGTCTAGATATAAATTATAGTCTCATAGTTCCAGTTTTAACAACTTGCAGTCCAATGTTCAGCACCAACATGCGTTTCAGTGGGAGCCGCACAGATGTGGGAGCCACTTTCCTCCTGGTGTAACAATCAAAATAACCAGTGTGAAACCCCAGAAAGGTTCTAAAAAACACATGAAAAAAATAAACCGATGCTCCAAATCCTTATTAAACATAAGAACAAATATGTATAGGTAACAAAAATATTGACGAGGCAAGACAAACTGAATCATAATATCAGAAATACCAACACCATCTGGATATATAACAGCCATATACACACACCAAGCATGCTACAATCACCAGTGCCTAATACACCACCACATCAAGGGCCAGATGTATCAAAGGGTTTTACCCATTCTGTGTCTACGGGAAAATGTAGCCCCAAGTGTGATAACAGAAGCAAAAAACCTGCAGTTGCATGCATCAGACAGTAAATCATGCAGGTCGCTTACCACAAGGTCAACAGATGAAATAGTGCCAAACAAAGTCTCCAAAGTAATTAAATTTAGTTCCCCAATAATGCGTGTTTACACGCACTATGAAGAAACATAGAATTCTCACTAGATAAAGATACACCTGAATGCAGATACAGGGATACCGGATGACCGTAATACGGGACAGCCTACCTTTACCCCCAACAACAGATGAAATAAATAAGGAGGAAAAACCTAGTCCTTGGTTCTGTGAATGAAGCCGTCCAGAATCGACACAAAGATGAAGGAGAAATGGCGAAGCATGTGAGGGTAGGGTTGTTTGCCCTTTTTAAGTAATGCGAAGAGGTTCAGTAGTGAAGCTTCTTTTAACTGGAAATCTTTGTGTTTGGAAATAGCTGCTTTATGACTAAGGAAGTCCTTTATGACTCTGTAAATCATAAAAGTCAGAGGGTGCAATGTTATATTTTTGTTTGATGTTGGAGAATGAAAAAGTGTGATGGTTGGAGCCAAGGTCACCAACCACAGAAATTCCCATATTCTCAGGGACAGCAATCTGTGTGATCAGTTACTATTAAAATGTCATCGGCATTAGCTGCAGTTTTGAAATATTTGCCATTGACGTTTAGTCTGATTGAGTTGATATGTTTGTTAAACGACACTAAGGTGGTCATTATGACATTGGTGGTGAGTGATAAAGTGGCAGTAATACCGCCAACAGGCTGGCAGTAATTACCTACAAATTAAGACCATAGAAGTGTTAACTCCCATAGACAGCCAAGGTACCACACAATCCGCCAAGGCGTTAACACCACGCACCACGGTGGTAGCCATCAACAGCCAGGAGGAGCACAAGGTACTGCCCACCATATCATGACACTGAAATCCGACACGATTTCCGGGAAGGAACCAACACCATCAAAAGCCTGGCAGAAACACTGCACAGAAGACCAAGTACTCACCATCAGAGACACAGAGATGAACGCCGCCATGGAACCCGAACTGCAAGACTTCTCAATGCTCTTCTACGCCATGCTCCACTTTGAACACCAACACTGACGAAGACAACAACAGTGAGTACAGCTGCCTAGCACACAAGGGAGGGGAAAAAGTAGAGTGACGGACACACGCACAACACACACCAGAACACACACACCATACACCCAACCAGCTGCAGACGAAAAACAATGGCACAAGACACACGGCAGAATAATACAAGGGATAGAGTTCGGAAGTACTGAAAATGTATTTGCAAGGCAAAAGCCACCATACAAACCAATTGGAAAACAAAGATATCTGTACAACTGTCCATAAAGGGGCAATGCCCAGTCCAAAGTACTAAGGGCTCACATGGCCTGAGGGTACAGTCTGAGGCCCAACTTGTTTCCTGATAACATCTGCACAGAACCGGCATCATTATTGAAGTGGGTAGGCACCTCAGGGGGAGGAGAGTGGGGAGAACCTTAGCCGAAATGGGGAACTTGCCCACTGGTTCTGGAAGGGGCTCCATGCCCATTTCCCAAAGCTGGGGAGTGCAAGGTCACAGTCTCTGAGGTGGGGGACTTGCCCACTGGTTCTGGAGGGGGCTCCCTGCCCATTTTGCCCATTTCCCAATGCTGGGGAGTGTAAGGTCACAGTCTCTGAGGTGGGGGACTTGCCCACTGGGTCTGGAGGGGGCTCCATGCCCATTTCCCAATGCTGGGGAGTGCAAGGTCAAAGTCTATGAAGTGGGGAACTTGCCCACTGATTCTGGAAGGGGGTCCTTGTACAGCAGTCCCTGGAGAGTGGCCTACATGCCAGCTGCTGGAGGTGCGGGCTGCACCGTCCCAGCCGGAGGTGAGGGCTCCGTGACCACTGGTGGTGGTGTTGATACACTGCCAGCCTCTGATGAAGGTGAGGGCTTCAGTGTCTCAGCTGATGAAGGTGCTTCCTGGGCAGCCTCAGCTGGAGGTGAGGGCTGCTGTGTCTCAGCAGGGGATAAGGGCCCCATGCCCACTGGGGGTGGTGGTGTTGGTACCCTGCCAGCCTCTGCAGGAGGTGAGGGCTGCTGTGTCTCAGCAGGGGATGAGGGCCCTGTGCCCACTGGTGGTGGTGGTGTTGGTACACTGCCAGCCTCTGCAGGAGGTGAGGGCTGCTGTGTCTCAGCAGGGAAAGGGGCCTCTGGGCAGCCTCTATTGGAGACGAGGGCTGCTGTGTCTCAGTTGGAGGTGAGGGCTTCTTCCCTTTCATGGCAGGAGATGAGGGCTTCTTCCCTTTCATGGCAGGAGTTGAGGGTTCCTTTCCCTTCCTGGCTGGTGGAGTGGGATCCTTACCCTTCCTGGCTGGTGGAGTGGGATCCTTCACTGTCTTGCTTCCATGACTAGGAATGGCCTCCACTGTCCCCATGGATTGTTTGGCTGAGGTGCTGGGCTGGGTTATTCGGACCCTGCTCTTACGGGCAGGATGGGGGAGGGAAGGGGAGGAAAGAGGTCAAGTTGGGCAAGGAAAAGCTTCTTAGGGACGGTGGGGTGCGAAGAGGGAGGAGGGATGGGAGTGGAGGTTGAGGGAGTGGTTGTTGGAGGAGTACGTCTGCTGGACTTGGGTGCAGGTGCATGGGTAGTGAGCTGATGTGAGGTGGATGGCTGTTGAGTGTCTGAGTGCCTGCGACTGTGTCCTTTGGGGGGGACAGACAAGGTGGGAGAGGACACAGGGGACTCATGGATGGATGTTGTGGAGGTGTCTGCTAGTGAAGTGTGTGTGCTGCTTGGTGTGGTGATGCTAGTGGTGGCTGTTGAAGCAGTGCATGCAGGTGTGAGTGTGGATGTGACTCTGAGGGAGGTGGATGAGGAGGAGGAGGAGGAGGAGGAGGGGGGACAGTAGAGGCAGTGGATGTGGTTGTTATGGGCAACTATATGGTGTTTGCATGAGTGCTTGTGGTCTGAAGTGTGGTGCCTGTGTTTGACTCTGCCACTCTTTTGTGTTGTCTTGTGTGCAAGCTCATCTGTATATGTGCATGGGATGGATTGGGGTTGAGGAGACTGGGACTGGGAAGTGGTAGTTGGAAAGGGACGGTAGGAACAGGGACTATGGCTGCCATCAAAGAGAAGGACAGAGCCTGAATCGATCTCTGTTGGGTCACCAATCCACTGTGGATGCCCTCCAGGAATGCATTGTATTGCTGCATCTGGGATGCCAGCCCCTGGATGGCATTCACAATGGTTGACTGCCGTACAGAGATGGATCTCAGGAGGTCAATAGACTCCTCACTTAGGGCAGCAGGGCTCACTGGGGCAGGGCCTGAGGTGCCTGGGGCGAAGGAGATACCCAACCTCCTGGGTGAGTGGGCATGGGCAACTTGCTTAGGGGCTACTGGGAGGGTGGTGCTGGTACGGGGGGTGCCAGCTGTACCTGCAGCTAGGGTGGTCACAGAGGTGTCCGTCACCACCCGGGAACTTCCAACAGAGGAGGTATCTGAGTCAGTGTTGTCACCTCCTGCCGCTGCTGTGGAGCTCACCTCACTCTCCTTCCCACTGGTTCCCTCGGCGTCGGTGGACTGTACCCCCTGGGTCCTCTGGGAGGCAGCTCCCTCTGTCACCGGTGCCCCTGCTCCTCTGCCAGATGATGCTAATGCATACGTGGACAAGATAACAGAAGAAAAAAGGGGGTGAGAGAGAGAAAGGGAACACTGGGTCAATTACAGCACCAACACCACAGTTGGCATACACAGCACAATCACACACAGGGATTAGGATTGAGCACTATGCAGTGCACTGGCATTGATTTGGCTAGATGCTACTGCAAGATGAGGGCCAAACACCACCAACTGCCCACCTCCTGGGACCCACAAAGCCCTGACTGACATGGAATGCAAATGAGGTAGGTTACCCGCATTTGCCATACACCCATTACGCTTGAGCTGGATCACACTGCACCCACTAACTCACACGCACCACCTGGATCCCATGCCACCTACGAATTATTGTAGTAACGCCCACTGTACTCTCCCCCTTGTGGCTGTTGTGATGCCCTCAAGCACCCATCCAGCTCAGGGTAGGCCACTGCCAGTATGTAGGCCATCAGGGGGTTCAGGTTCCGAAAGGCACCCCTTCCTCGTTGGGAGGCCATCCCCAGCTGGGCCTCTTCTAGTCTGTTTGTAGCACAGGTTGAGTGTCCAAGAGGCCATAGGAAGGGGAGCAAAGGCAGTTTAAAGTGGACAAGGTGACAGGGTGGGACACAAGGGGGTGAATCAGGGGGGTCTCATTTCCTGACGGTGATCTTGGTCTTTGCAAGTGTCTCTGGATTCTATCTGGGTTGCAGGAAACGTTTGCGGGGTGGTTCACCTTCTGCAGGGGGAGGGGTGCTGGTGGCCTGTGGGTCCTGTGGCAGGGCCCCCTACCCACTAGCTGCAGCGGAAGTGGTGGGTTGGTCAAAAGACTGGCTAGTGGTAGGGGCCTGCTGGTGTGCTGTCGTTTCCCTCATGATGTTGGCCTTGTCTGCCAGCAGCACTGCTATGGAGATCATGGTGGTGTTGAGAGCCTGTAAGTCCTCCCTGATCTCCTGATAGTGTTCCTCCTGTAGCCGCTTGTTCTCCTGCATGTTGGTAGTCAAGGATCTGACCCATCATGCCCTGGGATTGTTGGTAGGCACCCAGGATCTTGGTGAGTGACTCCTGGAGAGTCGGTTTCCTGGGTCTGTCCTCACCCTGGCGCTCAGCGGTTCTCCAGGGTCCCTGTTCCCCAGTGCCTCTGTCCCTTGAATGGTGTGCCCACTGTCACTGACCCTGGGTCCCTGACTGTCTTGGGTGTGAGGTGCAGACTGGGCTCCTTGTACAGGTGGGCACACGGTTGATTGACGTATGCTGGGGACAGTGATGATGCTGGGTGGGTGCTGTGGTGTTGGATACTGATGGGGGAGGCTCTGTGGTGGACTGTGATTGGGCTGGGGTGATCGACTGTCCAGTGGTCCCTGATGGGCCAAGTTGTTGATCCAGATCCTGAAGTCCAGAGTTACTGTCATCACTGGGGGCATCTTCTGTTGGGGGACTGGTTTGTCGTGGCACCTCCTCTTCGCTGACATTGGCTGGGGCACCTGCGGGATGTCAGTGATGTATTATGCTTCATGCTTGTGACATATTGTACATCCCTAGCTTCCCCTCTATCTTTGCTGTTGCCCTGTCACCTTGGTTTGTGTATGTTGATGTATTGTGGGATTGTTAGATCCCCTATGCTGTACCTGCTTTAGTGATGGGTGTCCATGAAGGGCTGGGAGTGCTGTCCAGGCATTGGTATTGCATGCAGGGCTGGGCATTGGGGTTAGTCATATGTGTAGGTGCAGTGTGTGGGATGGAGTGGAATGATGGGAGTGAGGGTGAGGGTGTGAGATGGCATGCAGGTATGGGGGTTGATAAGTAATAAATATTGACTCACAAGTGTACAGTCCTCGGGCAACTCCAGTAAGTCCCTCAGGATGCAGTATTGCCAAGACTTGTTCCATCTATGCTGTGAGCTGTGGGGGAGGAGGTGGGGGTCCACCGGCAGTCCTCTGTATGGTGAGCTGGTGCCTTGCTGCTATGGAACGTACCTTCCCCCGGAAGAGATTCCACCTCTTCCTGATGTCGTCCCCTGTTCTTGGATGCTGTCCCACGGCGTTCACCCTGCCCACGATTCTCTGCCATGGCTCCATCTTCCTGGCAATGGATATTTGCTGTATCTGTGCTCCAAACATCTGTGGCTCTACCCTGACTATTTCCTCCACCATGACCCGCAACTCCTCATCTGTGAAACAGGGGTGCCTTTGTGGGGACCTAGGTGTTGTGTGGTGTGTGTAAGTGTGTGGGTATTGGGTACTGTGGTTGGGTGTGCGTAGTGGGGTGCATGAGGGATGTATGGATGTATGTGGTGTGTGTGTATAGTTATCGCAATGGTCTTGGTGTCAGTCTGGTGCCAATAATTTGTATTCATAAAGTGTTGTGTGTGATGTGGGTGTGTGTTTTTATAGTGCTGTGGGTGGGTGGGTGCTGATGTGGTGTGTATGAGTGTCAGGTGTGTGTTTTTGGTATTGGCCAATGTTGTGCCGTTTAGTATTTGGGTGTCCATTCTAAGCGCACTGGTGTGTACCACCAATGGTTTTCCGCTGTTGAATGTCCGCCTTGGTAATTCGTGGGTCATGATGTAGTGGGCATTATTTGTCTTATTCTTTGTCACACTTTAACACTGACCTTTGGGCTGGCGGATTTGTGTATGTGGCAGTATTCTGTCGGATTGGTGGGTGTGTGTCATAATATGGTGAACAGATTTTCGCCACCGCGGCAGTATGTTGGCGGACATCACCGTGGCGGTAAGTGGGATTTACAACCAATGTCATAATGAGGGCTTAAGAGTGTTTTGATGGCTAAAGGAAATAGAGATGAGCAAACACTTTCTAGTACCTTGTTTGTGTGGAAATGAGTCTGACAGGACACTGTTAGTCCTAATTTTAGCACTGGGATTTTGAATATAGGGCCATCACCATCTGTATAAATGATTCTCCCAGATTAAAGCAAGACATTTTGGTTTTCAAGAAGGGCCATGCAATCTTGTCGAATGCTTTTTCAGCATTGTGCACTATCGCTGTCACTGGGGAACTTTTAGTTTTGGCGATTTGTAAGATGTGACCCAGTAATCTAATATTATCATTGGTGAGTCTGCCTTTGAGGAAGCCAGCTTGATAAGGGCTGATCAAGGAGAGAAGTATTGCTTCAAAACATTTAGCCAGGACTTTGGCATATAGTTTGCAGTCTAAGTTAATGAGCGATATCGGCTCATAGTTCTTGGGGTAGGTGTGGTCTTTACCTTCTTTAGGGATAAAAGCTATTGTCGCTTCTACAGTGATCCCCCCAGTGTTCCCAGTTTTGGCATAGTTATGGTAGAGGTCCTGCAGAGGTAGTCAAAGCTCTTCTGTGAACAATTTGCAAAAGCTGGAAATTAGGCCATCAGGTCCGGGGGGGGCTTTCCCAAGTTGGAGGGATTTAATAGCTAAGTGTAATTCTGATTCTGTAATGGCCTGGTTTAGGCGAAGTTGGCATTAGGCATCTAGTTTTGGGAGGTTGGGTTTGTTTAGATATGCCAAGCTATCCATGGTATTAACACTAATACATTCATTGTATTAATTGCGATAGAAGTCTAAAAGACACAGGATATTTTATGAGGATCTAGATGTAGCAGTCCCTCCTTATCTCTGACAGGGGTCATTTGGGAGCTGTTTTGTTTGTGGTTTTGGTAGCAGGCTAGGGCTTTACCAGCAGTGTTCCTAGAGCAGAGATTTATTGAATTAAATTTGGTTAACCATTGGCCAGCCCTGGTGCTCAGGAGTTTATTATATTCATATTTTTCCAGTTTAGGGTGTCCAATAGAAGGGTGACCTTCTCAGAATAGTGTCTGAATTCTAATTGGTTGATTTCTGTTTCAAAATGTTTCATCTGTGTATTAGCAAATTTATTGATGTGAGAGCTGATACCGATTATCACCCCTAACAGTAGCCTTGTGGGTGTCCCAATGGACTTCGGGAAAGCAATATTTATGGGGATTGTCTTGAAAAATGTTTTTGATGGCTAAATAGATTGTCTCAGAATAGGTCATGTCTTGTAATATGCCGGGATGAAGTCTCCATGATTTGTCAGTTGGTGTGGTTGTGGCCCAGTCCAGAGAGCCTGAAATGGCTGAATGATCTGATATCAGTCTGGGTTCAAAAATGGAGTCAGAGATCATTCTTGCCACATTACTAGACACCAATATTTGGTCAATTCCGGAAAATGATTGATGGAGAGGGGAATAGAAAGTATAATCTCTGGTATCCACAAGTCTACTAAGGAGTAACTGGAGCATATTTTGTGGAGTAACTTGTACCATGAAGACGGCCTAAATTTAACTCTCGAACTACAGTCTATGTTAACATCATGGGGGAAGATTAAAGTCACCCCCCATGATTAGTTGAGAGTCATTTGAGAGTCCAGCAATCAGTTCATCAATGTGTTTCCAGAAATTCGTTTCGTTTTCATGGGAGAGTAAATATTCAGCACATAAAGTTCTTTACCAGATTTCAACGGTTTATTGAGTATCCAGCTCCCATTTTGATTGACAAGTGTGACTAAAACAATAATTTTCACTTGTTTGGTGATGACAGTGATTGCTCCATTCACCTTCTTTTGTGCAGGGAAGCCTATGACCTCTGAGGTCCAGGGGGTTTTAAAGGAGGGGATGTCAGTGATTGTTAGAGTAGAGTAGCAGAGTAGAGTTAGATTCTTGTAGTAGAATTATGTCACATTTGAATTTGTATGTGTACTCTAACATTTTCCCTCCTCTCAACCATTTTATTCCTCTTATCCGGATGGTTCAACCCATTCTTGTTAAATGATTGTAGCTGTAATGATTAAGTCTTCAGCATTGAAGATACGAGGAAACAATGGAGGGTCACAAGTTAGTCATATTCGTCACAATACATTGTGTAAGGGGATTACTTGTGATTAGACTATCATGTGAGGAAGGTAGTCAGATTCGATCACAATAGGTATTACAAATCAGATCCATTCTAAGCATAACATGGGGAAGAAGGCAACTGGGAAAAAAGTGTCAACAATGAAAAATGTAAATTTATAGCACACCAACTCTGCAACTAGCTCCACCCACCCAACCTGAAAGTGGAATAGCCTGGGACCCAAAGGGGGAGATCAGAAATCTCCTTGGCACCACAAAACAAGTATACAAATCAAATCAAAAGACCCCAAGTGCAGACACATTGGAAAACAATGTGTAGCACAGCAGGGGCTTAAGTAGAGCAATGCAAATGTGTGAACACTTTTTACAATTGGAGTATATAGGGAAAACATTAAGGGCCTGATTTAGATCTCAGCAGAGGGAAATACTCCGTAACAAATATGAAGGACATGCCGTCTGCCGTATTACAATCCCTCCATATTTTGTGGGGATCCTTTACGGCGGACGGGATACCCGTCACGTTTGTGACAGAGCATTACCTCCACCGATATCTAAATGAGGCCCTAAGATTAAGAGCAGGCAGTTGGTCCATTAGGCCTAACACTTAGAAAATGTGATATTTAACAGTGGTAATGAGCTGAGACAAGCCAGGCAAGGATTAACATGAACATATTTAAAGCATCAAAGCATTCTATGGGGAAGGAAGACAATGGACTATTGTAGGCTAGGGATTACAGACAAAGTTAATCTGAGTCATCATTGTCGGAAGTCAAAGACAGCCCAAGGGTGTAAGTAAATAAATATTAAAAAATATCAAAAAGACAAGGTATTCAGCAGAGCATAAAAGTGGTGGTACATTACAATGTCCCTGAGTTGAAAGAGCATGTTTCCATCTCTGCCTCTTGGATGTTTTCAAAGAAGGAAGTCAGGTCTCAGTGGTCGTGGAACAGATGATTTGTTCCTTTGTATGTGATTCAGAACCTGGTGGGATGGAAAAGTAAAGGGGATGCTCATTTTCCGTAGTCTAGATCTGACAGAGAAGAAGCCATTTTAAACTTGAACAGTGGTCTTGGAGTGGTGCAGTGAAGTGGTGATCCAGTGTCCTTCCCAAGTGGTGAATTTGTGCTTAAATATGAACTCCAGGATTAGTTCCACATGTTGGTAGTGCAGATGTTTGCAGATGATTGGTTCTGGCGTTCCCGCTTGTTTTGTTGTTAGGGTTGGGATGTACTGTCTCAAGTTCAAAACATTTGTCAAAGGAGATGTTAGTGTTGTGAGGGAGCCAGTCCTCCAAAAAGGCAATGCATGAACCATATTTCCTTTGATGCCTTCAGAAAAGCCCAAAACTCTAAAGTTGCCCCTTCTGTTTCTGTCCTCAAGTTCGGTGATGTTGTGTTTCATTGATGCTGATAGTTTGGTAGTGAGCTGAGGTATTTTTTGTACAGAAAGACTTATCTTTAAGGTCACTGATACGTTGTTCTGCTACAGATAGTTGGTCTGTTTGTTTTATAACAAACCTTAACCAACCACATCTTGTTGCATAATGTTCTTGCTGTTTGAGCCAGTTCTAGGACATCAGATAGTTTTGTTTAAGAATGGTATCCATTGTTTCTTTCAGTTCAGTCTTGTTTTTAACTGAAGATTCTGGGACAGGAGGCTCTGGTTTGGCCCTTTCTGTACCAAGCTTGGAGTCTTTCTCTGCCATCATATCATTTTAGGAATCTCAAAGCAAAATAAGGAGGAAGGTAGCATGAAAGAGAGAAAAACAAGCCACCTGTAGGCAGTAAGCTCAGGTCATATGTATGGGTTGACAGGATAGCTGTATATGAAGGTTCACCACAGCAGCCGTCAAGTGGGGATCATATCAGCAATCAGAGGTTGTGCTATGGTTGTAGAAGTATTTAATGGCACAGAGAGTCGCTGTGATACAAAGCTCAGTTGGTGCCCAGAGCATAACACTTTCTGTTTCTGAAGTGAAGCATATAAAACCTCTCTGTAGCAGTCAGTAGTACTGGGAGCAGTTCTTAGCTGTTTTTCAGCATTTGAATCCTCTGCTGTGCAGAGATAATTGTACGGGTAAGAACTAACGCTGGGTTTCAAAAAGCATTCCCAACTGAGAGGGAGGCAATCATGTGTAGGCAAGAGAGCAATCCTGTGGCCTGTCCCCTCACCCAGAGAGAAAAGGCCAAGCAGCCGTTTAGAATCACTGAAGTCACAAAGGCACAAGAGCCACTAATGCTTTCACACATGACTTATCTTGCAGGGAGCCGTCTCACATGGCTTATTAGGAACGGGTGCGGAGGGGTAGTGAGAGCGCCCTATGTCACTTCGTCTGCTTGAGAAGCTTCAGCCCAGCATTTATTCGTGGGCATAGAGTCTCATGCTCCTGTGGTCGTTGATGTGGGTGTAAACACCGGGTTATGGAGGAAATTGCAGCCCATTTGACAGTTTATACGTAGATGCAGGTGGTGATGTTAATCCTGCTTGTCAGGAGCCGCAGGGAATGTCCCTGGAGTTAGAGCCACTGTGAGGTTAGGCCGTCTGGGCTCCTAAAGAGGACAGATATCCCTCATCAGTTAAACGATAAGAGTAATTCACTTCGTTATTTGATGCACGGAGGAGCGTCTTATCTAAAAATGTGCAGGCAACAGGTGCGATCTCACCAGATCATTACATGCGGCCTTGGTGCATTACGAGGTTGGAAACGGCTGCATAGTAGGCCTCATGCGGTCCCTTTTGGAGTTACGTCTTCCCAGGGCAATTCGAAGTTCAGGAAGTGACTCAGAGCCATTATGTCACTACCCGTATATACCGGAACATTTCCCTTTGTGCTCAGGGTGCTGCTACTGCATTGAGGTTATCTTTAAGCTGAGGATGTGGCGCTGAGGATTCGCAGCTCTCGCTCAGGAGACTATTTGCTCTCGTGTCAGGCCACGCCCCCAGTCTGTGGTGATTTTCTCTGTACAGAAGTCCCTCACACTAATGTCGCATCGAACCTTCAGACACCAGACTGTCACTGGGCCTTAACGGCATGATTAACGCTATTCACAGGCAAGGATAATCTACACTTCAACTGCAACAATACTGACAAATAAAAGGCAGTGCATTCTCTACACGTAGAATGAATATCCTAAAGCCTGGAAAAGAACATAGCAAGACTGAAAGGCATAACCGAAAATGGGCACACTGCATATCTAAATCGATTTTATGAAAGAGATTGACAGGGTGAGTATGCCAAACTGTTTCTTGGGAAGAGTGTGGATGGATCTTCACAGGTGTTTTATTGACTTACTTTGTACTTTATATGAATATGAGAATTGTACTCACTAAGTGTAACGTTGAACATCCTTGTTTCATACTATGGACTTGTTATAGGACAAGTAGCTAGGAATAGGTTTCCATGAACACCTCAATATGTGACTTGCTATTATAATAAAAATACTTCTTTTCGAAATGCAAGATGCTTTTCATGGCAATTAAGCACTGTGTAAACCCCATAATCTACCGTCCACTCATACACTGGATAACACCATAATAAACTCTGACTACAACACACTCAAATAGGTCACGTTCACTAACCTTTTCATTGAGGACATAGCAGTGCTCCTGTAACCCAGGAGAGCCATGTCATATGCAGACATTGTGATCCATCTTCTTTGGAAAAGGGGATCTCAGAGAGAGTGCTACCTCAATTAAATATATTCTATCACTCAGTAAGCCACAGCACCCCCCTGGACATGATACTAGTTCCTACAAGACAGAATTTGTATTCAGTACCAATAATGGCAAACCATGCAGTAACAAAATGGCTTTTACAGATGAACCTGACAGTTTCACTGCAAATGTTAAGTTTCTTGACTTCCACATTGACACCAACACCTGACATAATACCCAGATCATAATACAAAATAAACACCAGCAGGACCTGGCACACAAGGTTGAGTCCTTATGTACAGAAGCTGACCTCAGAGCAGTCACCTGAGACCACTGAAGAGAGGTCTACATGCAGGAGCACATTTATTAAGGGCATTTACAAATATGATAACATTGTTCTGACACTCAGAGAACACCTCCTCTTGACTGTTCCTTTTATTGCCCATACCTGCTCCTGTGAATACCTCTCTTTTCCTGTGCTTCTCCCTGCACCAGTTTCTCCAGGCATACACCCCTCCTTTTCCACACCTTTCCTGGTCACAACTCTCACTGCCCACACAAGAGCTTGCTTGCATATCCTGCAGGCTTTTTCAGCTCATAGCTTTCCAGAGCAATACGTCTCTCAGGTGCACCTTTCTATAACCTGGCTTTTCCCTGCTCACACGTGTTCCTCTCTGGAGGCACTGACATTGATAAATGCAAGCAAAAACACTTGCTTTGTTAACATGTGTTTCTCAGAACTGCTGTATCTATCAATGGTCACAATTTTAAAGAAAAAAATGAAACTTTAGGAAAATATAAAATAGGGTGATGGATATCCTACACATTTTTGAGCATCCCCTATTTCAACAACAGAATCAACTGTTGTATAGACCAGAATTACTTTTGAATCAATTACTCAAAGTTGAGTGTTTTGTCATTGGGGTGTATTAAAAGTGTTCTCTTTTTGTACAGGTGTAATATGCAGTGTTGCAAAAAATAGGCACTCTGGTAATGAGCACATTTATCTTGTAACAATTAACTGGAATGGGTTATTTCAGCCAAAAAAGAGCTAAGCCATGCCGTTTTTGAATTGATATTGTGAGTTCAAAAGAAGGTATGGAGGTTAGTTGATTGAGAGGTGAAAGTGGATCATTTAGAGTTTGGCAGAGTGGAAGAACTTCCGTAAATAGACTATGCTTCCACCCACACAAAGTCACAGGTCCCTTGCTCTATTTAGAGTTGGAGAAAGAGCTTGATTTAAACTGGTAAAAATGTGTCCCAAATGTGACGGATATCCTGTCCGCAATGTTACAAGCTCGTAATCAGACCCTAAGTGTTGCACAGCATGGGTAGTGGCACTTTCTAAACGTGGCACTGTGATCTCTTGCCTAGTTGGCTCACAATAGTGTCTACAAAATTAGGTTAGTACCGTGCAAGGAGGTTCAATGGCCTTGCAACTTTGGTCCCCTGGCTCAAATATAGAGAACACTGCAAACATCTGGCATGGGTGAACTGTTCCAATTACAATCACCATGTACCTAAGCCACAACCCATGATCGCAAAGTGTACCACCACAGACCAATGCAACCATACATTCAAACAGGAACACATACAATACCAGATGTTAGTCTGATACACCACTCCACTCAAAACAAATATGGGCCATGGCACCTAGCTATTGACTAATGTGCACGATTGACACATGTTCTCACATTCCTTTGCAGCTAACCAAGGTTACGGCATCCAGCCATGGGTCATGACATCTTTTGGAAATCCTACAACGGATGCACAGCGGGCCTACACTGAATCCGACATAAGGACCAGAAATGTCGTGGACCGGACATTTGTCCTCCTTAAATCAAGGTTCAGGTGCCTACATCTTACAGGAAGAGGACAGTTATATGCACCTCCCCTTCTCTGCAAAATTATCATTGTGTGCCATTTTGCACAACATTTGTCTACTCACACATGTTCCCTGGGATGACCAAGTAGATGTCCCCTATGAGGAGGATGACAACAATGGTGTACAACTGAAGGAGGGGGAACAACAAAATACTGTTGCTGAAGTACGCAGAAGAGAGCTAATAGTATAAAATGTTTTACATAGTACTGTTCTCCATGACTCACCATGTAAATTATTAATTAAAATCACGTAAACTCAGAATGTACATGGTGTACTTTTCTACACTATCACTTACCAATTATAACTTGCACATATCTCAGAGAGCATGACTACACCACAACAGTTGTGAACAACTTTGGGACATAGGCCCTGATTTAAGAGGGCCTAGTGTATCCTTGTGCAACATTAGTGTCAAACATCTTACAGTAATGTGGCCCAACAATGTAAATATCTAAGCAGCAGAAATGCATAGTAGCACAAGTCAGGCATTGTGCCGCTTTGTAACACAGTGTGCCACAAAGTTCTTGCAACAGGCATTAAGTATGCAAGAGGGGTGTACAGCTAGTAGGGGGGACCTAAAATGGTGCAGTGGAATCTAACAAAAGCAACTGTGCCATACATTGGTGTTACGTTTGACACCTGCTAAGAGCAGCTGTGTAAAAGGGGCAAATCATTGGTACCAATGGGTCCCTGAGTACTGTTCATGGTAAAGGTCTAAATCTTAGCTCGGACCCTGAACAGTACATCAATTGTGTCAAATACCTCATATGCTATTGCCGCCTACCCTGTCTCATGGTGTGGAGTCTGTAAAATACGGCGCATACATGGTTGTGGTAGGAGGATGCTAAGGGGGAAAGAAAAGTGACCCTGCACTGCCTTCTGTGCCACTTTACTTTACTCTGCCCCTTGGTCAGGAACAATAAACAACTCCTTAATAATTCAGTACCACATGAATGTGTTGGTGGAATGTAGGCATTATCTCTAGCTAATACAATTTACATTACCACACACATATCACACAAGTGTGTTGGCTTGACATATGCGTGTAGCAATCCAGGAAATGTATGTGAAGACTGCTGTACAGATGTATGGGCTAAGTAGGAAAAGGCTAACAAGTACCCCCAATAGCAGGTTTGTGTCTGCTAGGTAACCTAGCTAAGTCTGAATGACAATATCACATATGAGTACTGAGAACAAACTTCTCAGTGCCACTCACATGTATTAGCAAGAGAATGACATACAGGGACCAATACACACAAATGTTGAGGTGCATTACACCCAATCAACTTGGAATGTGCATGTAAGTCAAGCAACCTACTAACAAGTCACAGACCCTTGCCAAATTGTATGTGTGAAGAATGACATAGAAAGCTTGATTGTGTCATTCCCCCTACTCATAGCTGACATGAGTAATCACCAAAATTCTCTTATTGGGAATATTACATAGGTTGTGGAAAGAAACTGTGAGCATGGGGCCATATGTGAAAAATGATGTGAAGCCACAGTAGAACAGTTGTGAAAGAAGTTGAAAGATTTGGAGGACTGGTCCTGCTGAAATGATCTATGGATACTTGTAGTACCTCAAAATAACAGGGATCCAGCCATGCACATGTTTGTGGACAATCTCATCCTGAAACAGCTGCAAACACGTGGACTCCCAAAACTTTTTTAGGTGGAGGGAGCCCACCGCATCCCAGGTGCACCATGAAAGCCTGGACCACATCCTTGGCCCATCATTGCAACACTCATAAACGTCTGATACCTGGACGTGAGGCATCAAGCAGCTCGCTCTGCCCCTCCATTGCATGTAGGTAAAGCTTGGGTTACTTTTGTCCACAATTTCTGTCTTTGGGTCCAGAGGCTGCTTCACAGTGTCCTCTAGGTGAAGAAGACTCTGAGGGAACGGGACCACAAGAAGACAATGACTTATCCAGCGCAGTTTAGATTAGTCACAGCATGCAAAACTCACTTTTTAGCAAGCCCAGAAACTGGTCGTTATTGGCTGGATTGCATGTTAGGTGGCAGGAGTGTCAAGACACTGCAACCGCCCTAAGAGGCACTGGGGTGGTGGCATGGCAAAGGAGTATAGTGAAACACTTGAAGTGGAGGTGCGGGTCCAAACATATAGGGGCGCGTTATAGCATTGGCAGGAAATCCTGCCTACCACCACGGCGACGGCCTCCAAAAGACCGTCGCTGTGGCTACCTACAGTCCACCATAATATGTTCGTACCCGGAATTCTGCCAGAAGGCTGGCGGAATTCTGGCTACGGTCATGGCAGCCGACGGCAGTAAGGTGGCTCTGCTGCCAGTAGAATACCGCCGACTGTATCATGACACATGATACAGCCTAGTGGTATTCTGCTGTCGGACACTGCTGCCGGAAGCAGCGCTGCATCCATTCCAATGCCGGAGGACCCACCGCAAGCAGGTAAGTCGCGTGCTCTGACAGAAGAGGGTGTGTTGTGTGTGTGTGTGGGGGTGTTTGTGTCTGCGTACGTGCGTGCATGCAAGTGTGGGGCGTGTGTGATGCGTGTGCGCATGAATAAATGTGAGTGTGCATGTATCTTGTGATGTGTGAATGCATGTGTGCATCTATGTACGTCAGTGTGTGTGGGTGTGTGTGCGTGGATGTATGCATGCGTGGGTGAATGTGGGTATGCATGAGTTTTGCCGTGTGTATATGTTTTTTTATGTTGGGGGGATTTTAGGGGGAGTGGAGGGTGGGGCAAGGGAAAGTTTTGGGAAGGGGGAATTCCCTGGCACAGATAGTGCCTACCGCCATGGGCGGTACAAAAGCCACAGAAACTATGGCGGTGGGCGGGGTCATATTGTAGTGATGGCCGCCGGATCTCCAGCCTGGTGGTCATTACCGCTTTGGTGGTCGGTGTGTAACATTGACAGTTTGGCTTATGCCAAACCGCCAATGTCATAATATCACGGTATGTACCGCCAGCCTGTTGGCGGTACTTTCGCCACTATTGCACAGACCGCCACGGTCCTAATGAGGGCCATAATACCTAGCCTGGGGCATCGTCCAGATCACCCAAACAGATCTTGAGACCCATGGGGAGACGAGAGGGGCTTGTGGGATCGTAAATGTGGCACTGGATATGCACCCAAAGCGTCTTGTGGGTGGGCTGGGAGCAGGCTGCGATGGTCCTCAATCGGTAATTGGGAGCAAGATTGAGACAGAGGATATGAGACACCAACTTGGTAAAGACATTTCAATAAGGGGCTGGATGTGGGCCAGAAGGCGGTACTAATGCATTCTAGTTAGCAGTATGTTTGGTTGGGGCAACAGGTGGTATGCACAGTTGGGGAGGTGGGCAGTTTGGAATCTGCAGCGCAGTGTAGCAGGGAGGGGGAGTGTTGATTGCAGAGAGTTAATTAGATAGTTGTTGTAGTTAATGTTAAATCAAGATACATACGGCCAGTCAACATAGCAGAGGCACACAGGATATTTACTCTCACAGTCTGAACC
The DNA here is from genome assembly GCF_031143425.1 of Pleurodeles waltl. Classification (NCBI taxonomy): domain Eukaryota; kingdom Metazoa; phylum Chordata; class Amphibia; order Caudata; family Salamandridae; genus Pleurodeles; species Pleurodeles waltl. Next base: position 720,162,686 of record NC_090439.1, read on the forward strand.
CCAACCAGCTTAGTGCCGGCACCCCCGTGTGTGGTCCTTTCACCATTCAGTGGGATGTCCAAAGTTAGTATGTCAACCCTAAAGATAGTATCCTGGAATGTCATTGGCTTACCCGACAAAGTCAAATGGGGACTAGTGCCCCAGTACAACAAACCAGATTCCACTGAAATGGCTCTCCTACAAGAGACTCACCTCCTAGGTCATAGGTGTAATGCTCTTCACCATTGGGGAAATAAAAAGGCTGCTGATGTGGCCCATGCCACCTCCTCTAGTGGAGTAGTGATGTTTCTGAGGAGAACATTACTCCAGGTCATTTGGCAAATACGGCCTGATCTGCTGGGTCCCTATGTGGTGCTGTCTGGGACCTGGGAGAGGGGGCATCTTAAACATACCTTCAGTAGATATCACAACTTGGCTTCACGATTCCATTCTACCAGCCCTGACCATTCTGCCACACTCTTTCAGGTGGGGAAGTGATCATGTGAGGGGACGTCACCACAACACCAAGTGATAGCATTCACCAACATCCTCCCAGGCCCGTGGGCTCAGTTAGACGACCATTGGAGGACATCCTCACTGCCCAGGGACTGGCATATGTATGGTGCACCCTTAACCCAGCAAGCCTGCACTTAATCCTTTTAGTTGGGGGTGCATGAAAGTCTCTCCTAATTTGATCACTTTCTCATGCAGACTTACCAGCTGTTAAAAGTCAGTGAGGCCACTAACTTAACCAGGGGTATTTCTGACTATTCTCGCCAGTGGCTGGGGTATGGTCGGGCCGAGAGTACAAACTCTACCCGTATCATGTTGAGCCTTTGGTACTTTAAAGAGCCAAAAAGTAGAGAATGGATGTTAGCCGCAAAAGACCATTATTTTCAGGGAAACAGCACATCAGTCGAGTCTCCACTCATGTTGTGGGTGGCCTATGAGACAGTAGTCAAGGAGGTGGGTCTCACCACGATGGCACAAGGAAAACAACTAAAAAGGGACAAATTGAAGGCTCTTGAAAATGAGTGTTTGTCCCCTGAGGCCGACATACCGGATGACGAGGGATCAGAGGGAGCCTACATCCTAGCCGTGAAGCAAAATCAATACTGAGACGTGGCCCAGGAAGCTGCAAATATGCACCACAGGGCAACACAGCACAACATCAATGTAATGGGGGACACAACAGGAAAAATATTGGCCTGGCTGGACAAGTATGAGGCAGCGGATAGATTGGTACCTGGGATCCAGAAGGTGTCAGGGGAACTTTCTAGTAGTGGACAAACCATTGCCCAACTGTGCGTGTATGTTGTGACGTGTGAATGCACATGTGCATCTATGTATGTCAGTGTGTGTGTGTGCATGTGTGCGTGGATGTATCCACTACTGTGGGAAAATTGATTATGCAAGGTATTTTGTGACACAAAACAAAGCAGGCGAGCGCCTGGGTGACATCCTCCACCCAAGTTTCACTACAGAGGATAGGGAAGTTTTAGAAGACACACTTTCCCTTCAAAGCATCAGGGCCCAATGGGGTAACAATGGAACCCTATAAGTATACAGCCACTTAGCTTGCCTCATCTGAAGCAGATGTATGACAAAAGCCAGAAGGGGTGAGTACTCCCGTTAGACCAGTTCCAGGCTTCGATAGTGGTCATCCACAGAGAAGGGAAGCACAGGGAGGACACATAACTGTACCCTGGGTCTAAAGACAATGCACAGGTAAAAACATATCAATGACCTAATCAAGCATCCAAGGAATAGCCACACTGATTATTGGTAAATCATATGAAACAATCGGAACTGATGAGCCATGCCCTACACAAGCAAGCTGCCACTCCCCACTATATGATAGGGCAAGCCTGACATCAAGTACCTCAAAGGAAAATACACATACTTGGCCATGGGATCACAAATGTGCAGGTTTATGTCTGCAGAGGACTGTGCATCACAGCGCAGATGACCCATCATGAGGATGGTAGATCACCACCCAGCGCCCCTCAAACACCTGAGTAGGCTACATTGACCCTTGACACAGGGACTTGTTGATTGTGCACAGTGAACTGAGCTGAGGTGACCACAGTCAACTGGTGTTCTTACGTGCAACAATGACCCAGTATGACCATTCAAATTGCAACAGGAGCACTGATGACTAGGGTGCCGTCACTGCATGAAAGCACCCCTGCAGTGCAGATTGTATTCAATTTCATCAATCTGCCAATAATATATATGTTTGAGTAATTGAACTTAGAAAATGTATGTTATAAACACAATATATCTAAATGTATCCACACGTCCCAGCTAGGTGGACCAGGCTTGTTGCTGATGAACAAATGAGTACAATTAACATCATAAAATGTGTATGTGTCACATGATTACTTTTAACTTATCATGACCAGTACAATGTCCCCCCATTGTGAAGCATGTTTTACACGGATATGAGGACACACCTTTGGAACAATGGCCACATATAAGATAGCTGTATTCAAGATTTGTTATGTGCCCGATCCCTAACCACACCACAGTACTATTCAGCACTTATCATACCTGATACATATATTATCACACAAAATACATGTCACATATATACCTACAATGACGCATGTCAGCATACCATCTCCAACATTTTGCATGCATGGCGAACCATTGTTACGTGTGTTGCTCTGCATCATTAACTCTGCTCCTTACAACATCCCAGAGTGTGCACATGCGTGCACTCACATATGAATGGCTGACAGGATCTTATGCTGGCATTAGTCAACAGCATCTTTTGCTAAAGATTTGTTAAGGGTCTGATATGTCTGAACATGTATTGCACATGGGCCTTCCCATCTTATGCTGCGTATAGTAATGTACAGTCGGAATTCTGACATGACAATGCGGTACACCCATAACATGAGTAGAATTGCATATATACACTCAGTACACATGTGTAAGCATGTATGTGGCTAAGAGTCTTCACATACAGGCGCATTTGCAAACTGGATCAGTCCTCACAAGCACCACACAGACATACATACATATGGTAACACATTCCTATGTTACCAGTAAACAATAAAATGCACATGCACACACAAGTAGCCATACCATCAGCACTACATAGATGCATAGCCCCTGTAACAAGGTATGTGAATGTGGGTGAACTGTCAGCCTTTCCACCAAAATCCACCAATGGACGTTATGCGTCAAACGTTTTGAAGCATATGGTACATCTCCATACAGTGCAAATCACTAAAATGACGCCTGGCACCATTCATGTCTAAACTGTCTTCCTATCTCAGCCATCCCTCAAATATCCATGCATGCCTGGTATGTGTCACAATTTTTGATACCATTGTTCTACAAACATCACAAATTCCAAAAATGATTCCTGGCCTCTGCGTGTCAATTGCAAGTTGACAGTCCTTGTCAGCCTTTATGGAAAAAATCCACACATGGCCGTCATGCATCCAAAAAAACGATGCATTAGGAAACATGACGTACACGCCCAGGAAGTGATGTAACGGGACTTCCTTGCTGCACACATGGTAAAGTGAATTTACTTTCACTTTTACTTTACAGTCTATTCTGTGTGTGGTTGAGAGAGAATGTGTGGAGCTGATTCTGGTTGAGGAGTGGTGGTTGCTGAGAGTTTTGTGCTGTGTCCTGCTGTTAAGTCCATTTTGTGTAGTGTAATTGTCCTGTCATTGTATTTGTATTGTCGGGTGTTAGTCTTGGGGTAGTGTTATTTGTTGGGGTATTTGGGGTTCGGTGGGCCTATTTTTCTTTTGGGTCATGGGTCATTGGTTTCTGTGGAGGGAGACAGCAGGATGTCTGGCAACGGAAGAGCACAGTGCATGAGTCCATGTGAACTGCGGGCTCATTCGGTTAGTGTGCCACTACCTCCCCAATATGTGGCTGTGTGATCATGGGCTACCCTACAGAAGCCAGGAAGTTGCGCAGGCGGAAAGTCCTCTTCCAGCTGTGCAGATCTTCACGGTGGACTGCACAGACCACCAGATCAAGCACCGGTGGACAGACCTCATTGCCAGGGAAGGCGATCTCCTGGATCACCTGGTGGTTTGGGTTGCTGGACCTGCTGGTAAGTAAACCTGTAACATTGCTACATCCTCCTTTGCATGTGCATGACAATAGGGTGTAAGGAAAGTTATAGTATGTCTTGAGAAAGGTGAGGACCTCAAGGGGAAGATTTAAGGAAAGTGGTGCTGCGACCAGTGCAGCGCCACTTTACTTGCACTCCTTGGCACTCCCCTACTGGTACCATGTGTGTGCTATATCTAAGATATGGCACACCATGGCACAGGTTAGGGGGCTGTTGTGTCATAATTTTTGATCCTATTGATGTACCATTCAGGGTCATTCCCATAAATTTGCCTAAAACCCTGATCAGTACATAGTGGTCCATCAACCAGGAGCAGCTTGCGGTGCGTGGCGGGAGGTGTGGTGGTTTGGGAGGCCATGAAGAAAGAAAATTTAATTTTAAAAAAAGCACACAAAAAACAACTTACCTGAATCACCATTGTCACCACCACGCTGCTCCTCTTGCCTTAGCTGCAGGCTGCAGGCACAGGCTCCCTCCCTGCCCCATGATCAATGCTGCTGCCAGCATGACAGCAACATTCGGATTGTTAGGAGTGCCCAGCCGGGTGCTCCTAGGCAGACTGGGAGCGTCTGCCTGCCGTCTCCAACCCGGCAACATACTGCTGGGTTGGAGAGAGCCTAGTGCGCATGTGTGTTTGGCTGGCCCAAGATTGCCGGCCAAACATGCATGTGCACTCCCCCTTAGTGCTCGTCACAGCCCCTGGACTCACCCATTTTATAATAAAAAGATAGTAAACACAGCTGCTGAAGCTGGTGGGGGGGCGCTCCTCTGCCCTAGTGGAGGAGCCACGCCTGCCATCAACATATAATGGTGTGTCCCCTTTTTAACACACGCTCTGAGCAGGTGTTAAAATGAAGCTAAATGTACCTTTAGGTTTCAATGTGCTATTTCTTCAGCCCCCCCTTAACGGGCAAATGGCCACTTTGCATACATAATGGCTGGTGCAGGCATAATGTAGTGAAAAGAGTGATAAAGTTGCACAATGGGCAATATGGTGTCTACGCTATGCATGATGTATGCAAGGGGACCATTCCCCCTTTAGGGGGTCCAAATAAGGAATAGCACAAAGAAAACAGAGAAAAAATCTCTTTGTTAATCATTCTCTAATTTTCTACGCCTCCTCAGACCAGGCATCAAAAGAGGGCACACTATAATTCATGTTGGGCCCCTATGTACTCTTCTGGGTTGGACCAACTTCTTGGCACTAACCCTGCTCTGTACTGTATATCAATACCGTCAACAATTATGACACCATTGCTCCCTACACTGCGTCATGGTGCACCTTATCTTAGATACAGCACACACATGGTGGCAGTAGGGGGTGCTAAGGGATGCGATGAAAGTTGTGCTGCACTGGGTGCAGCAACACTTATTATCTGCCCCTAAGCTTTGCACAATTAACAGTGTCCTATGGATGAGTCACATGTTTTTGGGTGCTACCTATGTCTGTGTGACTGACATGTTGTAGATGGCAGTGGGTCATTCCTAACACTAAGTTGACTAGGTCACTTAGCTAAACAAGTGCACTGTGTAACATTTCACCATGCTAGTCTTTGTTCACAAATCATAAAGCTATGTTTTCCTGTCATGTCTTGCACCATAGGAGAGGGTTCTACATTTGAAAACCCCAATGCAGTCAGTAAGTGTCACCTTGTATGTCACATATGTACATACAATGTTGTGTCTGAGAGGGTTTGATGTGTATTAAGTCATGGACAAATGACGTGTGTCAATTTCGACACTATCATCTAGCGTTGGGTATCCACATCATGTCTGATGGTATGCTCTGGATGTGGAATATATAGACTGTTGCACAGGTGAGGTGCCAATGAGTGCTGCCATAGATAAGTGGGTCTCAGGAAATGTTTTGTATGACCACAAACACAGTGATGTCAGTCAGGATATGTGTCAGAGATGCTGGTTCTCTGCAATGCATGGATGTAGCAAACCTATGTTTTCACAGCATCCGTTTCAGCACTGTGTGCCACACATTGCACACATTTAGTCAGGACATGGTACAATATACGTACCTGGGTAGCGCTTTCCAAGGGCCTTTCACAAGAAGACATTTGCACCCCTGGTGCTTCACTTCCTTTCAATAATGAAGTGAGGAACTGGACATACAAGGAGTTCTGTTGAGGAGGACAACAGTCAGTTGAGTACACATTGAAATTTGCACTCTTCTCCAGATGGATGTAGGACAAGTCCATGGATTGTTGTAAAAAAGATGTGTGCAGATGAAACAACAGGTTTTAGCCATCATGATAGTTGTGAGCAAGCATGAGAACATCAGGTGTGTATGAAATGTGCATGGTGAGTGTGTACCTGGTAGTTAGGAGGTGTATCAAGTTTGTCCACAGATAGGGACAGATACAAGTAAACAGGTGCTGCACCCAGTGCTGCACCACTTCTCTTGAGGTCCTTATCTCCCCAGTTTTCGCCACCATGTGTGGGCTGTGTATGATATACGGTGCACCATGGCACTGAGTATGTGCCAACTGTGGTTAAAATCTTGCTGGACATGATGTACTATTCATGATTAGTGCAAGAGAATCTAATGCTAATCCTGGACTGTACATAGGGGCCCATTGAGACCAATGGTATGCCCCCTTTTAATTCCAGCTCTGAGCTGGCATTAAAACTATGAAAAAATATGAGGCAGCTGAATCTTTTAGGTTGCAGTGTGCCATTTTGGCAGTAACCCTGGTAGGGTGACTTGCATACATCATGCCTGGCACAGGCCTAATATGGGGCAAGGGGTGACAAAGTGGCACAATACAAGTATTGCACCACTTTGTTGAGATTTTGCTGACCATTTGGCCTTGTTGTGCCTTATTTGTGTCATACTGCTTATGATGCTAATGTGGTGGAAGGAGGCCCTAGATCCTCTAACATCTTGGCCCTAATGTGCAACTTTGGAGAGCCATTATCTCTGTGACATGTATTAAATATTGTAGATGCTTGCTAGGCAGATTTGTATGGACTTGGGTCTTGCCCTTGATGTTAGCTTACTGCTTGACAACATGTGTCATCACAAAATACTGTTTACAATACATGCTTGCTCTTCCTCTACCCAGTGCAGTTACTGATGGCATGTTCTCCTCATGTTTTGGCTGCCACAATGACTCCAGCCCAGAAACAGAAATTGACTACACTTGTAGAATGGTTCCTGCACATTTGCAAGGTCCAGGCTGCTTACAGGAAGATGGCAAGGAGATACCACACAGACACGTCATCTAGGGCGTGGAAGGCCTTCCCTAATGTTGGACCAGCCAAACATCCTAAAACCACCTCAACTACAGGAGTGTTCTCTGCCCCCAGAGTCCATGGTGCTCTTTCAGGTCCAGCACCCTTAACATCTGCAGCACATTAGACAGCACCAGCACCACAACAGCTACCACCATCTGCCACTGGGTCCAGCTTTGAGGCAGAATGCAAAAAGACATGGCCAAGCTGAAGGCAGGCAATGCCAGAAATTGTAAATTACTGAAATTTAGCAAGAGAACACTCAAGAAGCTGTAGGTGTGGCCGCTCAGCACTTCCATTGACCTTCCCTTCCCTAGTGTGCATTGATCAAAGTTAAAGTGGGTTTTAGAGGGTTAGACATAGGTTAGGTAAGATAGAGTAGGTTAGCTGTAGGATATAGTTAGTGTAGTTTGGGGGGAGGGATTTAGGCAGTGTTTTTGTTTGGGGTAGTTGGGTAGGGGGGTTATGTTTAGGGGTAAATGTACAAAAAAAAAACCAAAATATATAAAAAAAAAAAATAGTAACTAAAAAATATATATTTGTTCAAAACATAAGATTAGTTAGCATGTGTATAGTTTAGTTCATGTTGTCCTACATGTCTAATAAGGGGGTTGCGGGGACAATGTTTATTTAGTGGCATTATGTGTATAAGTTAAGTTTAGAGTAGGATAGATAACTGTAAGATTAAGTTAAGATAAGTTAGTGTAGGTTAGCTCAGTGTAGGTTAGTGAATAGGTTAGGTTTTTAATAGGTTGTGTTTTTAGGTATCAATAAATCCTGTTATATCTCGGATAATTAGGTGTTCCTGATGATTGACTTTCTGGGTGTTCTAATGTCCGCACTGGTCAAGTTGGGGAAATGCCTTAATGTCTGCATTCAGTATTGATTTACTTGTATGACTATGTGTATCCCCAGTGACTAAGGAGCTGTCTGATTGGCAGTGCTATGACATCAGCTACTCAAGAAAGCTTTCAAAGCAATTTCTGACACTCTGATTGTGTATAGATACAAAATATTTGACATGTACTGATGCCACATCAATTTTCATTGCTAAGGTCTGTCACAATCTTTTTAGAAACGTTTTGCACATTAAACTCCACCTTATTTTGGGTACTGATACTGGCAAACTGACAGCTGCCTGTCACAGTTGTGAATATGTTCTTCAGTTCCTCACATATTTGTTTTATTGGTACATTTGTCAGGGAAATTTCCTGACACTTGAGTTCTGAACCATTCATGCCATATGTCAACTTGCAAAGAAATATGTTCAATACTTGCTAGTGAGGCCCAGTAAGGTGTTTGTAGTCCATAATTATATCGGTCACCTTTATCATGTTTCAGTCCTAGTGTGTGCCTTTGTGTTTGATAGTAAGCCACACATGTCATTTGGTTCTTTTCTGATTGACATTGCTTCACACAATGCAGCCATTTATATGAGTTGATTAAACACTGAAAAAAGGGCAAGATTCACGTGATTATGGTGATTTCTTTTACATGTGCAAGTTTATTTTCCAGTGCAGTACAATATCCAGTTCACTGACCCCATGAGAGATCCTGAGCCATTTGAAGTAAATTCAGAGTCCAATGGTGAGGGACATGTCATGAGACATGTGTAGGAGAAGTATGCATTAGTGAAGAGGTGTTCAAATTGACAATAGTTAGGAATTGAGACAATGACAGTCCAGAGAAGATAAGTCAACAGTGGGTGAGTGAAGAGGGCACTTGCCAGCTGTCACAACACTGGCATGATCTTAAGCACAGAACTAAGGAGATACTGTCCATGTGGCACAGACTGGTGCTACAGGGTGGTTTTGTATGTGACTGTTGTTCCTTCCACATCTTCATCCTCTGATGTGTGTGGTGCCTCCTGTACCATGGGTGGTGCTGTTGTTGAAATTGAGGGAGCCGCACACATCAGGGGATAGAGATGTGGAATCAAAGGTCCCGGCAGCTGACATTTGTGGGAACACATAATGCATCACTGCAGCAAGGAGGAACTGCTGATTTCTCAACACCGCAGCTACATCATGGTGGTAGGCAGCTATCTTTTCAATGTTGGAGGCCACTTCACAATGTATGGACTCCAGGGCATTTTGTATAGCCCCCAGCCCGTTAGCTATCATGCTGCTGCAACTTTAGGATGGCAATTGTTCAACCCTCTCCTTCATGACAGCAGCTATGTCGGCCAGGGACTGCTGGAGTCCATGTAGCAGGGAGTGGGTGCCTCTGATAGCAGCTGAGTTGACCTTATTTGGACTGAGGTACCTCTGCACTCCCTCTAGGATGCCTGCCATGGTCCCCATCCCCACCCGCACCTGCTTGGCCAGCTCCTGCTGGACTCATACCACTGCCATCTGAAAGGTGATGTCTAGGTCCTCAGAGTCCAAGGCTGTGGCACGACTGGTTGGTGCTGTGTGTTGGTAGTTGGGTGGTTCATGTGGAGACCCCACTACACTGTGTGTCCTCCCTGTGACTGGCGGTGGTGTCTGGAAAGACCCTAGGACATCTGTGAGAGTCTCTTCATTGATGGTCGGCAGCTAGTCATCCATGTCATCTCTAAAATCCAGTACAGGCAGGTCGGCAGAAGGTAAGGTATCATCCTTTGCAATGGGATAGAGAAAGGTCAATCTTTGATTGTAGTGGCTGTTGACATGGCTCATCATTTCCTTGCTACTGGTGGCTCAGTGACATGTTACAGACAGACCCCAGGTTGTAGTTATTATGTGTTGCATTGTGCATCTTACATAGGGCAACCTTTCAAGGTAATTGGCACATTGATCCCACACCACCATATTCCTTGCAGGCCAAATCGCCCCAGCCACTGACACCATGAAAGCACATTTACATTCCTGTTCACTATGGTGGACATTCCCATAGTAGTCCACTGTGTTTTGTCACTATTTTGATGCTTTACTGCAATGGCACCATGAAGAATGGCCCTAGTGCAGCAAAGCACAGGGAGGTCCATTGCTTACAATGGTTGTATCATTTTGTCATCTGCCTTTAGCAGGCCCCACATGTGGTCATTAGATTGCACAGTGTAACCTTTATGGATAGTCAGCCCCATTAGTTCACCCCTCCTTGCATAACGGACATTTCCTTGCATACAGCATATCTGCCACAGAGATATGTTGGTGTAAGAATGGGCAATATTGATCAATGCTGATCAATGCATGCATTTTGAGACTTTGTTAATGTAGCACAAATGGAATTGGCTTCTTGGATTCACATTGGCAACTATTTGTATGATGGCACTGTTTCATTACGTGCTAGTGATATTGGGCCCTTAGGGCAACATTAATGCCACTTGTGGCTGTTCTTTCACATGAAGGTGTCCCTTTGTGCACAACGTCAAACATTCCCACAGGCAACCTTGTTACATGGTGAAACTGAAGCTACTTGTACAGCAGCACAAATGATGATCACAGACATGCCCCATATATTTTGTATGTTCACTTTTGTGCCCATTCCAAAATGGTGCATGGAGGTGTGTGAGAGCTGTTGTTGGGCCACCCTGTGTGAATAGCGTAGGACATGTTGTACAATGAGGGCCTTATCTGTTCAAAAGTGGGGCAGCTTGGTGCGCGCTTCTCTACTTTTGAAACACAGGGACGCGCCATATTTATAGGAATACCATGAACCCCTGCACTTCCCCCGCACTGGTGCAGATTTAAGCTCCCTGCACCAATGCAGGCATCCTTGCTCCATAGTGCAAGGGCACCTGCATTGAGGGGATAGATTGTTTATATGCAGGAACGTGTCCTTTCCTGCACATAAACAATCAAATATGGCGATTTGTCACTTCTATGTGTGCTGCAGGTTCAAAGGAAAGCATTTCGCTTTGTCGCGCCATCCTAACACCACACCTGGGGTGGTGTTGGCTTTAGTTGCAGCCTCAGGTTACGATGTAGTCTTGAATCTGGGGCAACAACAATATGAAATGGGTGTTGTTGTGGTCCGGCCACAGCCACACTGATTGCACGCCCCTTCCAGGCAAAGTGCTTCGTGTGTAGGGGCCATATTTACAAGGTGGTGTTAAGCCACAGTAAGTGGCATAACACCACATTGTGGATATGTCAGAGTGCATAGCGCCACCAGAGCTTCACTAAAAGTGAAGCTCTGGTGGTGATGTGGCCTTTTGATTCTGGCCCTATGCGTCCAGATGCAACCCTTTTGTATCCATTCAGTGTGTCTCCCCCTTCTGCTATTTGTAAAATTCCATATAGTCTCACCCCTGCAATTTAGTATGCATTTGTGGTAGGTCTTAGTAGTCTGCACTGTCCTGCAATTCCAGTGACCAGCTCCTCCAGGATGACCGCTGCCACCATCTACTCAAGCTCATCCAGGTCCTCCTGGGGTGCAGGACTTCCACCTCCAGTCTGCAGTACTTCCTTTCGTGTTCTGGCCAATTTCTCCTTAGTTCTGCACTTGCAATCGTGCTAGCGCTTCTTACAATCGGTGACAGTCCTCTTCACCTCTTCTACTCTTTTGTCTTTATCTACTATTGCCTGCCATATAGCCTCTCTTCTCCCTGTTGGCAATTTGGAGGTGAAGAAGAGCTGGTGTTGGTGCTCTGTCACCTCTCTGACCAAGAGATCTACTCCTCTCACTAAAGCAACAATTCTGCTTCCTCTTCTCCTTCTCCTGGGACTTTGCTGGTCCCTCCTGTCTCGTACCAGGCTCATTGGGATCTCTTTGGGGTCTCTCCTGGCCTGCTTTCTCCATCTTGTCTACCTATTTTTTTTTTACTTGCGCTTTATTTTTACGCTAATGCTGTTAAATATGGTGTATTAGCATCAGAAAACGTGCAGCAAAACATTCTAACACCACTTTTACAGCATTAGCGCTATTTTTCTTTCTGGCATGTCGCAATGCTTAGCATCAATTTTTTTAAGCTAACATTTCCTTAGCGCCATGGTGCATCCTTTTTTAAATATGGTGCACGGATGGTGCTAAGGAATGGCCTTAGCCTGCTATAATTTTTTTGATGGACAACTGCACTTTATTGTTCAATAAAGATTTTATGCAAATATGCTCAACAAAGAAATAAATACATTACATTCAGAAGATTCTGTAGTACCGAAGACATCTGTTAAGGGTGTAACCTTACAGAAACATTCAGACAACTAAATGAACAAGAATGTTCTATTAAACTCAATGATAATCGTATCAAATAAATTCAAACAAAATTGAAAGCTTTCATTGATCAATGGCTTACTGATGGCATTGTAGAAAAGGAAGAGGGTAAGTAACTATGATGTGAGCATCCAATAGTTACAGCCCTCTACTTTTTTCCCAAAACTCACAAATTATTGACTACAGACAGGTGTATTGTTATCAGTATTTTAATTTTTATTGAAAATGCCTCTCTATGTGTTGATAATGTTTTTCATGTTCTATGTTACAGCATTGCCATCTTTAGTTAAGTATACATGGGAGGTAATTTGTAAGATAGAAGGACTTCCAATGGAAGGACCATTGTCTGTTAATTATATTTATTATGTACATCCATGCGATACATAGATGGGCTGTGTGATTTAAAATATTTTCTTGAACTCTATACTTTCTGTTTTGAGAAATCAAAGAATACTGCCATGGTACCTATTTTGCCCCTTTGCATGCAAATCTGATGTTGGGTTTCCTTAAGAAGATAAATTTGCATGGAGCACTGACTTGGATGCATACCCGAAATGTGTGGAACTATGCACACATTGTGTTGACAACTCATTTATAGTTATGAGTAGAACTGAAGAGTAATTGTATCCATATACCGTCGTTTTAAATGAGAATCCATGGGGACTTTAGTTTACTCACTCTGTAGTTAAAGGATAATATTATTGGATCTAAATATCTCTATTGTTAATCAAGGTTTATCAATGTCATTCCATCAAAAAGAAAGAGCATCTAATTTAATATTAATTTTTGAGCAAGTAGCTGTCATTTGTGTTCTCTGTATATGTCACCCTATACTTGAGTGCTGTGGGCCAGGCACCACTGTTGACCCATCCAGGTGTCTGAACATTCAAGCAGTCTTGATAACGAAAGAATAAAGGCTTTTTTTGTCTAGTTGATTCATTGAAGTTTAAACACTCAAAACAAATGTATTTATTTGTAGTCCTTTGTTCCTGTTATTCAGATAAAAATACCCCAATGCTTTTTGAGTTTATCTCGAATCTGCCTTATGGGAATTTTTGCTCTAAGGATAGAGGAAGCGTACAACAGCCAACAGGTGCGAACATTCACACCATTATCAAATGTTAAAACCAGTATGCATGTACAGTCATTTTCTTACACCTAATCACACATCTCCACCTACATGCTAGTTTTAAGGCACACTTTCTTTTACATATGATAAATCCAGACTGGAACACACTTTTCATTTGTGCTAACACTTGACACCAATATGCATAGATAACATATTCGCCTTCACCTCTGTTCACTTTGAAGCATCTTAAACGTTTTCTAAATGCTCCTAACTCCATTCCACCTCCATCATATTGTAACATGGTATTCATGTGTCTTGATCGCTGAATGACGCCTCTGATGTAATGACTTCACAATCAATAAAAACCCCTGTTTGTTTGTTACTTGCTGACCGTATAGCGGTACCAGAACTTGCCTGCATGTTTTGGTGGATAACGATTGGTTGACGTGCTCTCTCATAAAGGAGGGGGCAGGAGGTTACTTAAGGGGTAGTGCCACTGATAAAAGTACTGAGCAACGAACCCTTACGTCCACCATTGGCAGTAATCTTTTGGTCCCTCCTTTGTGTTCAACCAGGTGAAAGCTCACTCAGCCAAGGATACAGCTGCCATTCTGTAATGTGTGTTTAGGATGCTGTGTATAGACACAGTGCAGCGGCTGCCATTAAGAAGGGGAGGGGCGGAGGGAGTGGTCAGCTGGGAGGCGGGAGGGCGGGAAAGGTGCTTTGCTTGGGGGAGGAGGGGTAAAGGAGAGAGGGGATAAAGGAAAAAGAAATAGAGAAAAACAGGGATGATAGAAGAAAAAAGGCAGAAAACGCAAGAGTGAAAGAGCGACAGAGAAAAAGAAAAGAAAAGGAAATACTTACTGTGATGGATACTAGACCACCAGGGATGAGGCACAGGGACGAGTCTGCAGGTGGAGGAGGGCCTCGAACTGGGAGTCAGCAGACTCCCAGTTAATCCCAGCAAAGGCAGAGGCAGCAGCATCAGCCAGAGGGTCTGGGGGGGGGGCAGCAGACACCGACCAGGAGGTCAGCGCCATTAAGAAGGGGAGGGGGTGGGGCAGCGGTCAGCTTCAAGAAAGGTGCTTCGCAGGAGGGGGGTAAGTGTAGAGAGGATAGAAAGGAAAAAGAAATAGAGAAAAACGAGGGATGATAGAAGAAAAAGACAGAAACGCAGGAGTGAAAGAGCAACAGAGAGAAAGAAAAGAAAAGGAAATACTTACTGTGATGGCCACTAGACCACCAGGGATGAGGCGCAGGGATGGGCCTGAGGGTGGAGGAGGGCCTCGAACTGGGAGTCAGGAGACTCCCAGTTCATTCCATCAAAGGCAGAGGCAGCAGCAGCAGGCAGAGGAGCTAGGGAGGACAGCAACATGAATGATAAATTACATAACATATAGGAAAAACCATACAGGAAATTCACGCTTTTGGAGGAAATCGAGAACTAAAATTGAGACAACCAGACATGTTTCATCACTATGTTATGTACATTAAAACCTAATTGTGTCAGTTCTGGTGAAGAGTCTTCATAGTTCCTGAGATTAAAAGTTGATGAGCCTAAAAATGATCAGTAATACCTGTATTTTTAACATTATAATTGTTACTCCTTGGTAATTGACTGTCTAGTCTAAGAATTTAGTCCTACTAACATGGCTGTCATGTGTGTCTATTATTCTATTGTAATAAGAACACTCATTTTTAAAGTTTTTGCTATTTGTAGCATTTATGTATTAGCTCTGTAATTACTATGAGGAATAAATGCATAATTCTATTTTACTTGCAACGAGATAGGTTTTTTGGAAAAATTGTTGTGTTTCCTGAGGTATTTAGTACTTTTGTCACTTCACTATAAGAACTCAATTACCCTGACTGCACTTAGATCGCCAAAGTACATTTGTCTTTTTTCTATTTCATTTAATACTATAGATGGCACATGATGTCAATTAACTACTTTTAAATGCAAATATTTATTGGACGTTCGCAGTGAAGGGGTTGTGACCCACTACATATTTTTAGTTTACTGCACCATCCACACTTTTTTTATGAGCAGTGACCAACATTTTCAATTTGTACTATTGTACCTTGGAGTTGGACTCACACTCTGTGGAGTGGTCGGAGTGCTTGAGTCCAAATGTACCAAATGAGTGCTCACAAGGTTCAAGTGAATTTGTAGAAGGCTGTGGCAAACATGTTTGGGGGGAAGTGAAAAGCAATTAGTAGGACACGGGCATGTCTTAGTCAATCACTCCAGTTGTTGGAAACCGGTAGATAAGGAACATTTAATATACAAAATGGCGAAATGTACAAGGAACTAAGTTTTCTAAGCCAAAATGTTCTTTAGAAGTGTTGTTTGAAAGGCTTTTTGTATGGTACCAATTTCCTCAGTCCTATAAAAGACAATTGTAGGGTTCCCCCACAAATAATGTAAATCCCCTCTGTCTCCCCATTAGCACACCAATTAACCAAGACTTATGGAAATGGTGCTACATTCTTCCCTAGTTCAGGACCTTCTCAGCATTCAAACACCCCTTTCTCACTTGAGGCATATTTCCCTGTAGGCAAACAGCTATTTTCTAAGATGTCATTACCTCGTATGGTCTATGACAGGCCCTGGGTCTACACCATGTCATGACCATATAAATGCCCTCACACAAAAGGACCATCATTTCTTTGCTGTATAAGCCATATTCTGACCGATCTCATTTACACAAAATGTAGTCATACAGAAGAAGATATACCAAAACATGACATTACGTTTACATTATTTTTTTTGAGTAGCCCCAAAGAAAACCCTGCACAAACAAACAATATTTAGACAAACAGTGATGAAGCAATGAATAAAATAAGACATACAAATGTGTCCTAGTTCTGAAATTCAACGTCCATGAGGGGCCTCTATGTTTCAAATTGATTATTTGCCACTACCATTATCATTCTGACACAACCAGAGGGTGCCAATCAAATGTCCAAATATGTACTACACAGGGATAGCGCTTGTTTCTTATTTAACTGCCAAATTCTCAAAACTGTATTTAACAGCACTCCCTGGGTAAAACACTGTTGATGCGTTTCGAATCCCACTTTTACTTTTGGGTTCTCCTCTGGACACAGAACAGAAGGACATTCTGTTGCTTTTTCAATCAAAGGTACCTTGACCAAATAAACCTCATTGGTATATGATGTCTGAATTTGAATCAGAGCTTTCTTGCCCTCACAGCCTTTTCAGAATCCTCTGAAGTCATCCGGTACCTGATGCTGTTCCAAAAATACTTCTGCAGCATTCAACCATCAATTAAGAACAAAGGGTCACAGACTATCTAATTTTGCAGAGCAAGAAGGCTTCTGTGGGCCTTCTTGCTCGTGCAAACTGAAAAGTCACTGCAAGGGTGCAAGCCTAGTGCTTCTTCAATATCAATTTAAAGATGCAGTTGAGACCAAGAAATACATGGAACAGTTGTCATGGTGTACTTTGTTTTCATTTTCTAGAATTATGGAAATATGAAGAGAGCTTTCTTGCGGAATGTGCTTGACCCTTGAGGGGCACTGGAAGAATGTGCTGAAACTTGTTCACACATATGACATGTGGGGCACGGTAGAGTGACCTGCTGTTTTTTTCTGGCATTGGGACAAGAGGGAAAGAGGTCATAGGGAACTCTCATGCAAGTTTAGCAAAAGTACATAAATACATTCACAATCCCCTCAAGCAGCACACATACTTCTAAAAATTAAGTATACCACAGTAAGTGGGTTAGACCTCATCATCTTATGGGAGTTTCCTTTGCAAAATTACCAATGTGTTGGTTGCAAAAGCAATCACTTTGAAATTAAACCATTTGCCAGATGTTCAAAAACCACAAATAGTGTGGGAGTTCCTAATCCAGACCATTTGTCTAGTCTTGCAACCTCTGCCATAATAATCTGACCAATAAGTTCTTTATTGAACTTGTGGGAGCACTGTAAATGTGGAAAATACAAATGTATGTATTAGAATGAAAATGTGCAAAGTTAATGTTAAAATGTGTGTGTTAAATTTAAAATTTGTAGTAGGTAGTCAAACTTAAACATACTAGGCCTGAAAAAGCATAGCAAATGTGTTGGACCCTGGCCCTTTTTTGCAGGGTCATCCCCAAACTTTTTGCCTCCTTCCTCCTATTTTTCCTGACCTGTTTTTGTTGGCTCTAGGACTCTGAGCACTCTACCACTGCTAGCCAGTGCTAAAGTGCATATGCTTGGTGTATATTGTACTGTTGATTGGTTTATCCATGATTGGCATATTTGATCTACTAGTAAATCCCTAGTAAAGTGCACTAGAGGTGCCCAGGGCCTGTACATCAAATGCTACTAGTGGGCCTCCAGCACTGATTGTGCCACACACATAAGTAGCCCTGTAATCATGTCTCAGACCTGCCACTGCAGTGTCTATGTGTGCAGTTTTAAACTGTAAATTCGACTTTACAAGTGTACCCACTTGCCAGGCCTAACCCTTCCCTTTTCCTACATGTAACACACCCATAGGGTAGGCCATAGGTAGCCCCATGGGCAGGGTGCAGTGCTTGGTTAAAGTAGGACACATGCTAATGGGTTTTATATTGTCTGACTGAAATACTGCCAAATTTGGTTGTCACTGTTGCAAGGCCTATCCCTCTCATAGGATAACCTGGGGGCTGCTTTTAAACATGATTAAAGTGTAGATCGCCTTTGGGAGCAGGTAGACATGTGGAATTTGGGATCTCTGAACTCACAATTTAAAATTAAGGGGGTCATTACAACATTGGCGGTAAAAGCCGCTTACCGCCGTGCAGAAGACCGCCAATACACCGCGACGGCGGCGGGAGACCGCCACAGCTATTATGACACACATCACGGAATCCGCCGAAATTCAGACACCCACACAAGTCCGCCACACCAAAGGTCAGCGATAAATATGCGGAAACAAATCCTCCACCTCCACGCCAACAGAAACACGCCCATGCCATTACGACCCACGAATCCACGCAGCGGTCTTTCAACCGCGGTATTCCATTGGCGGTACACACCTCCGCGCTCAAAATACACACACAGCTCCAAAACACCGCCACATTGGACAATTCCAAATACACACACCTGATACACATACACACACCACTCCCACACACCCAACACAATATAAAACACACACCCACATCACCCACAAACCCCTACGACCACAAATTAGAGACGAAGGCCAGAGAGAGACAGCACAGAATAGATAACACCACCACACAGAGGCACACTACACCATCACCCACACAACATCCATGCACAAAACACCACATACCACTACACTCACCACACTCATCAACACATACACCACCCCACACATCACACACAACACCACATGTCACGCCAAAGACACCCCCGCTTCTCCGAGGAGGAGCTCAGGGTCATGGTGGAGGAAATCATCAGGGTAGAGCCACAGCTATTTGGCTCACAGGTACAGTATACATCCATAGCCAGGAAGATGGAGCTATGGCAAAGAATAGTCGACAGGGTCAACGCTGTGGGACAGCACCCAAGAAATAGGGAGGACATCAGGAAGAGGTGGAACGACCTACGGGGGAAGGTGCGTTCCGCGGTATCCAGGCACCACATCACGGTACAGCGGACTGGCGGCGGACCCCCACCTCCTCCCCCACAACTAACAACATGGGAGGAGCAAGTCTTGTCCATTTTGCATCCTGAGGGCCTCGCAGGAGTCGTTGGAGGAACGGAAACTGGTAAGTCAATCCTTCACTATCATATCCCCCACCCTACTGCATGCTATCACACACCCCCACCCTCACACCCTCCCCTATCACCCTAACTCCTCACTAATCTACCCATAACACCAACCACCCATACCAACCCCAAGACCTGCATGACACAACTAAGCATGGACACCCATCACTAAAGCATGCCCACTGCACAGACCCACAACACCCCCCAACCATCACCACACAAGCCCCCACACAGGAATGCCTGCACTGGGGTTCACGCACACCCAACCATTGCACACCATGAAACACACACATGCAATAATCATGTACTTATACCCCCGCAGGAACCCAAAGGAATGTCACCACTCCAGAGGGTCCAGACAACACCACTCCACCCCCAGAAGAGGCCCACAGTGACGACAGCAGCTCTGCCCTACTGGATCTTGATGACCAGCCCGGACCATCGTGGGCCTCAGGATAGTCGGTTCCCCTTGCCCAGCCACATCCCCAACACCGAGCTTCCACCCTCTGGTAACCCCAGTACAGCACCCACCCAGCGGGCTCATACCTCCCTACCCAGGACAGGTCAATCAGCGGTGTGACCACCACTACAGGGCACCCAGGGTAACCCACCACCCCAACAACAACAGGGACCTGGGGGCAGTGGTAGTGGGCACACGGTCCAGGGGACGGAGGCACAGGAACACCGGGGAACTGGGAGGGCTGCTGTGCGACAGAGGGAGGACAGGCCAAGGGAACCCACTCTCCACGAGGCCCTATCATCCATCATGGGAGCATACCACCACTCCCAGGAGACGATGGCAACGGTCCTGGACAAGTTGCAGGAGACCCTGTGTCTGCAGGAGGAGCAGTATTTGGGGTTCAGGGAGGAGCTCAGGACCATCGCCTCCGCCCTGGGCACCATCGTAGGGGTGCTGACGGACATTCAAAAGACCTTGAGGGACACCGTGGCACTCCAAGGGGCCCCTGACACTAGCCAGGACGATGAAATGCCCACCACCTCCGCCGGCGCTAGTGGACAGGACGCCCGCCACAGGACCACCACACCAGCACCCCACCCACTGCAGACGGACAACCACCACGAAAGCGGGCCCTGAGATCCAGGAACAGGACAGAGCAAGATGGCAAGACCCCTGCCAGGAAATAAGACCACCCTGATTGTCCCCCCACTGTCCCACTTTGTTACCCTGTCCAGATTGGAACTGCCCCAGCTCCACTTCCAATGGCCAGATGTGCAATGTACCTGTGAGACTAATAGACAGGACTCTGCCATGGACATTCGTCCACCATGACCTCTCCCCATTTCACAACCCCCCTATATTTTTATGCACTTCAATAAACACCCTTGAAACCTCAATAATATTGGAGTCAGTCAATGATTGTGAACTTTGTATTGTCAATTACAGTGTTAAAGAAGGTTACCCATTGGAAGGTCAACATACCAATGTCACACATCACAAGCCTTTGAAGGGTGCAAGCTGTTGACACGTAGGTTACCACATTACTGAAACTGAAATGGAAGGGGACAACTCAGTTACCAAATAGGGAGTGAAATGTAGGTAGAGGATAGAGGTAGACGTGTGAAATGTAATATAATGTGAAACATGAAATTGTACTCACCTGTGTCTCATTGAAAATATTGCTGTATGACTGACTCTCTGTTGTCATTTTCATCTTCATCAGCTTCCTCCTCATCACTGTCCACAGGCTCCACAGGCTCACCCGCTGCAACAACACCGTCATCTGGATCATCCTCCTGCAGAAAAGGCACCTGGCGTCGCAATGCCAAGTTATGGAGCATGGAGCAGGCGATGATGATGTCGCACACCTTCTTCGGTGAGTAGAATAGGGACCCACCTGTCATATGGAGGCACCTGAACCTGGCCTTCAGGAGGCCGAAGGTACACTCGATCACCCTCCTAGTCCGCCCATGGGCCTCATTGTACCGTTCCTCTGCCCTGGTCCTGGGATTCCTCACTGGGGTCAGTAGCCAGGACAGGTTGGGGTAACCAGAGTCCCCCAATAGCCATACACGGTGCCTCTGGAGTTCACCCATTATATCAGGGATGCTGCTATTCCACAGGATGTAGGCGTCATGCACTGAGCCAGGGAACATTGCATTTACCTGCGAGATGTACTGGTCTGCTAAACAGACCATCTGGACATTCATGGAATGATAACTCTTCCTGTTCCTGTACACCTGTTCATTCCTGCGGGGGGACCAGAGCTACATGGGTCCCATCAATGGCACCTATGACGTTGGGGATATGTCCAAGGGCACAGAAGTCACCTTTCACTGTAGGCAAATCCGCCACCTCAGGGAAAATGATGTATCTCCTTACGTGTTTCAGCAGGGCAGACAACACTCTGGACAACACGTTGGAAAACATAGGCTGGGACATCCCTGATGCCATGGCCACTGTTGTCTGAAAAGACCCACTTGCAAAGAAATGGAGCATTGACAGCACCTGCACGTCAGGGGGTATTCCAGTCGGATGGCGGGTTGGTGACATCAGGTCTGCTCCAACTGGGTATGTAGTTTCCCGGATTGTGGCACGGTCAAACCGGTAGGTCACGATGACATGTCGCTCTTCCATTGTCAACAGGTCCACTAGCGGTCGGTACACCAGCGGATTCCGCCATCTTCCAATATGTCCCAACTGACGGTGCCTAAGAAGGGCAACAGCGAAAAAACTGTCAGCATTCCTCCAGGTATGTACCCACAGTCACACACAAGACTACACCAGACAATTAACCCATCCGGGAAAGGTTTTGAGTGTAGGCCTCGGTATGTGTGACGCAGTAGTAATTGAAGCCATGTGGGCTCCTGAAATGGCGGCTGCCTGACCTCTAAACTGGGACAATGGAATTGTGGGGTAACTGCGCTGGCGTTGGACACCGTCGCGGTAAGCGGTCGTAGAGCGCGGCGCAATGCTGCATTGGACCCTATGGGTCCCAGGAGCCAATGAACAGGTGCGCTGGCGGTGATGATGCGCACCGCCACGGACGTCACCGCCGCGGACGTCACCACCATTTTCTATCTCTTCAATCACTAGATACCTGACCTTCGACAGGAGAGGACCTACACTGCTAGTGCTGCTGTGACCTCGGTCTGGAGTGCATCTGGTGTCCCTATGTCAAATTGACCTTTTTGCACCCACCCCCCCCTCCAATTCATCAGTCCCGTCGTAGCGCCTCAGCCAAAAAGCTACCAGTACCAGTGGTGCGTGTACCAGGTTTTTGAAGTGCCCCGTCCACCAGGGCAGGCAGTAGGACCCGGAGCCAAGGCACTGTCAGCCCACCCCCTGTAAAGGCTCCGAAATTGGAGAGTGGACGACGGGACCATGTCAAGACTCCTGGTGGGACAAACAGTGAAATGAGATCCAAGGCGATTGGTGAGTCATCTGTAACTCAAAAGAAGGTGGGGAAGGTCCCGAGGAAGTCTCCCCAACCTGTTGTGAGTGTCACGGCGGAGAAGTGCGCCATCATTTCCGGCGGTCCAGACACAACCGCCAGCACCGTCGTCACTGGTCCAGAGACCACCGCCAGAGTCATAGCCCAGGAGGGCCCAAGTATCGTTACTGGTCAGGAGACCACTGCCAGAGTCATAGCCCAAGAGGGCCCAAGTATCGTTACTGGTCAGGAGACCACCGCCACCGCCGGAGTCACAGCCCAGGAGGGCTCAAGTATCATAACTGGTCAGGAGACCACCACCAGAGTCATAGCCCGGGAGGGCCCAAGTATTGTTACTGGTCAGGAGACCACCGCCAGAGTCATAGCCCAGGAGGGCCCAAGTATCGTTACTGGTCAGGAGACCACCGCCACCGCCGGAGTCACAGCCCAGGAGGGCTCAAGTATCGTAACTGGTCAGGAGACCACCGCCAGAGTCATAGCCCAGGAGGGCCCAAGTATCGTTACTGGTCAGGAGACCACCGCCACCGCCGGAGTCACAGCCCAGGAGGGCTCAAGTATCATAACTGGTCAGGAGACCACCGCCAGAGTCATAGCCCAGGAGGGCCCAAGTATCGTTACTGGTCAGGAGACCACCGCCAGAGTCATAGCCCAGGAGGGCCCAAGTATCGTTACTGGTCAGGAGACCACCGCCACCGCCGGAGTCACAGCCCAGGAGGGCTCAAGTATCGTAACTGGTCAGGAGACCACCACCAGAGTCATAGCCCAGGAGGGCCCAAGTATCGTTACTGGTCAGGAGACCACCGTCACCGCCGGAGTCACAGCCCAGGAGGGCTCAAGTATCGTAACTGGTCAGGAGACCACCGCCAGAGTCATAGCCCAGGAGGGCCCAAGTATCGTTACTGGTCAGGAGACCAACGCCACCGCCGGAGTCACAGCCCAGGAGGGCTCAAGTATCGTAACTGGTCAGGAGACCACCGCCAGAGTCATAGCCCAGGAGGGCCCTAGTATCGTTACTGGTCAGGAGACCACCTTCACCGCAGGAGTCACAGCCCATGAGTGTCCAGAATCCCACAGCCCCGCTGGGCCATGATGGAACGTCAAGCCACACACCAACGTCCACTTTGGAGTTCGTCATGCCACACACCAACGTCCAGTGTGGAGTTCGTCATGCCACACACCAATGTCCATTGTGGAGATCGTAATGCCACACACCAATATCCGTACCAGAAACGCCATGGCAAAGCACCGCTGAACAAGGCCAAGACCGCCATGGTGAAGACCGCTGAACAGGGCAAAGACCGCCATGGCAAAGCACCGCTGAACAAGGCCAAGACCGCCATGGTGAAGACCGCTGAACAGTCCATAGCCAGCCATGGCAAAGCACCGCTGAACAAGGCCAAGACCGCCATGGTGAAGACCGCTGAACAGGGCAAAGACTGCCATGGCAAAGCACCGCTGAACAGTCCATAGCCAGCCATGGCAAAGCACCGCTGAACAAGGCCAAGACCGCCATGGTGAAGACCGCTGAACAGGGCAAAGACTGCCATGGTGAAGACCGCTGAACAGGGCAAAGACCGCCATGGCAAAGCACCGCTGAACAAGGCCAAGACCGCCATGGTGAAGACCGCTGAACAGTCCATAGCCAGCCATGGCAAAGCACCGCTGAACAAGGCCAAGACCGCCATGGTGAAGACCGCTGAACAGGGCAAAGACTGCCATGGCAAAGCACCGCTGAACAGTCCATAGCCAGCCATGGCAAAGCACCGCTGAACAAGGCCAAGGCCGCCATGGTGAAGACCGCTGAACAGGGCAAAGACCGCCATGGTGAAGACCACTGAACAGGGCAAAGACCGCCATGGCAAAGCACCGCTGAACAAGGCCAAGACTGCCATGGCGAAGACCGCTGAACAGGGCAAAGACTGCCATGGCAAAGCACCGCTGAACAGGGCAAAGACCGTGTGGGTATGAATAGTCCGGCACATCAGGCATCGTTCTCCCATGTGCAGCTGGGACTGTGACAGGACATGTACTTTCACGGGGAGACTCATCCAGTCTGGGCACCAGTCCCACCCAGTACCAGTAGAGAACTGCATCTAATTGCGAAGATGTGTCTTTGCACTCCCCAGGATGGCACAGTGGGCAACCCACTCACTGTAGAGAGTTGAGAGACTGTGGCTTTGCACTCCCCAGGATGTAACAGTGGGCAACCCACCCACTGTAGAGACTTGAGAGACTGTGGCTTTGCACTCCCCAGGATGTAACAGTGGGCAACCCACCCACTGAAGTGACTTGAGAGACTGTGGCTTTGCACTCCCCAGGATACATCAATGGGCATGGAGCCCCGTCGTGGATCTGGCTTCACATTCATCTGGCTGAGGTGCCCCCCCTTCCCTTCCCCCTGAGGTGCCTGTAGTGTTTCTATCTGATGCCCCGGCAGTGTTCTCTCAGATTTTGGTCAGGTATCTATTGTGGGCGTCGCCCATGCATTTTTGGACTGTTGGTGCACGGACATTGTTGTGTACATATCTGCACTACTTCTTGTATTGTACATTTATTTTTGACAGATTTCGTGATATATATATCCGTATATTTTTTAATGAGTAGTATATTGGCATAATACAAAGTTTGACCGCTATTCGCTTTGTCTTTGCATTCTTCTGGGGGGATTATGGGTTGTTACTGTGATTTTTGTGAATGCATTGGTGTGTATGTTGTAATATGCGAGGGTGGGGGTGTTTGGTGGGTGTCCCCGTAACTTTTGCCTCCTTCCTCCCCCGTGTCGTAGGTGCTGTACTCACCGGTATGTTCTGCGCCTACGTCGCTGTTGGTCGTAGATGAGCAGGAATGCAAGGGCAGGGAATATTTGTAGTTCCGGATCCATGGTGTCCTCGTTCCTCGTGGGATGTGTTGAGGTGAGCGTTTTCCCATAGCAAAAGCTGTTTCCGCCGTGTTTTTATCCACGGTGAATCCGCCCCGGAAAAGGTGGCGGATTGGTGTGTTGTGATAGTGTGGGCGGCACATTGTCTTCCGCCTGTCTGTTGGCGGTGACCGCCGCGCTGTTTGTCTGTACCGCCGTGGCGGGCGGTGTGTTAAAGTGGCTGTCTTAGTTGGCGGCTTCCGCCAGGATCATAATTCCCTTTTTTTGTCCGCCGGCCTGTTTGCGGTATTACCGCAGCTTTAACAACGTCCACCAGGGTTGTAATGACCACCTAAATCTTTTAGTAAAGTTGATTTTAAGATTGTGTGTTTGAAAATGCCACTTTTAGAACAGGAGCATTTTCTTGCTTTAACCATTTCTGTGACTCTGCCTGTTTGTGGATTCCCTGTCTGGGTCAGTTTGACAGTTGGGCTGTTTGCACCTCCCTTTAGACGTTGACACAAAGGGGGCTGGGGTGTAACTTGCATATCCTGATGAGCTCTCTGTGCTAGGACGGGGAGGAGCGGTCACTCACACCTGAAAGGGCTGTGCCTGCCCTCACACAATGCAGTCTTCAGCCCCCTGGTGTGTGTCTGAGGCCTTGTCTGGACAAGGCAGGATTTCACAAACAAGTGAGACTTTCCTTTGAAGTAAGCCTACTTCAAAGGCCAAAATGGCTGTAAGAAGAGCACCCAAAACCACAGACTTTAGACACTTCTTGGGGTAGACACTCTACCTCACAAACACTTCTGGACAAGAAACCTGCTGGTGAAGAATCCTTGAACTAGACCTGCCAAGAGGAAATGCCTGGCTGCCCAAACGACTCACCTGGACTGCTTTCTGTGAAGGACTGCTTCCTTGCTGTTGTCCTGCTGCCTTGCTGCTCTCTGGCTGTGCTGAGAAGTGCTCGCCAAGGGCTTGGATAGAGCTTGCCTCCTGTTCCCTGAAGTCTCAGGACCAAAAAGACTTCACTCCTGCAACTGGACTCCTTGTGTGGCGAAACCTAGACGCACAGCCTGCTAAAAATGACTCACAGCCTGCATCGCGATGGAAAATTCACCGCACGCCGAACCGGAACGACGCAGCCTGACTTCACAACGAGAAGATCAGCGTCAGCGTAGCGATCGGAACTTTGATGCATGGCCCACTGGATAAACGCAGAGCCGACCAGGAATGACGCAGCTTGACTTCCAGAGAGGAATCGACGCAGCGCCTGCCGCGCGGGAGAAATTTACATGCAACACCCACCAGATCGATGCAGCGCCTGTGACTGTGCTCCACAAGCCCAGGATTCCGTGCATCGTCCCGGGGCATCTGAAAACCCTGCAACCCGAAGAGGATCCACGACCGAGCGCTGGAAATCGAAGCACAGCCGTCCCTGTGTGAAAACGAAACAACGCATCACTGTGTGCAGCACGAGAAATCGACGTACACCCCCTTGTTTTCCACACATCTCCTCTTCTGCGGTTCTTTGTGGAGATTTTGAACGTGAACCAGGTACCTTGTGCTTGAAAGAGACATTTATTGCTTTTAAAAGACTAAAGACACTTTATATCACTTATACAGTGATATCTCAACACATACTTATTGCATTTTGATTGTTATGACCTGCATCTTATCAGATCAATAATATATATTTTTCTAAACACTGTGCGGTGTATTTTTGTGGTGCTATACTGTGTTATTGCATGATTTATTGCACAGATACTTTACACATTGCCTTCTAAGTTAAGCCTGACTGCTCAGTGCCAAGCTACCAGAGGGTGGGGACTGGATAACTTGGATTGTGTGTGACTTACCCTGACTAGAGTGAGGGTCCGTGCTTGGACAGGGGGTAACCTGACACCCAACCAAAGACCCCATTTCTAACAAATGCCGTTTCAAATTTGACTCGACTAAAGAAAGTGTCATGTTAGCAAGAAACTGACTGTGACCCTCTGAAAGGCTTTTTTGATAAAGAATATTTGTTGTGCACAATGCTTTTTCTTTTTGCTGCAGATGTTGTTTCTTCTGAAGTTTACTGTTAGCTAAATAGACATTGTATTAAATGAGTGATAGTGAAGTTCACACAGGGAAAATGTGAGAGAACAAGAAGATGAATCATGAGAAACCAGGCAAGAGGGATGTGTGATAAGAAACTGTTGCTGCCCAAAAGTTACTGTTTGAAAAACTGTTGTGATCCTGTGAGAAGAAGAGGAGTGCGGCTGTTCCCATGAGCTTACCGAGATCCTATTGGTTAGCATGTCACAGTAATGTTGCAAAAGTTGAAACATAGAATTTGTCTGTTTACAATACTGTGTGTTCCTAGAGTAGGGTGTGTCTCTTTTTCACTATTCTCCTTTGCTTCCCATTGCATGACCACCGTGGTAGAGACTCTACTATGTTTCTTGGACTCTAGGTGAGAGGTTCCATTTAATTGAGTTGAAAATATTTTCTAGCATAACGCAAAAACATTTTTGCTTGTACATGATTTTGTCTGGATTCATGAGTTTCCGAACTGATTCTTTCCTTTATGAAGCAGGCTTAATGCATTTAATTGTGATTTATTGATTACTTATTGGCTTTGCTGAGTGAAGTAATCTTTAATGATTGAAACTAAAAGATTTATGTTGTAACCCACTAAAGATGAACTACTAAGAGATTTGAAAATAAAACCCTTTATCTCATGGCAAAATATCTTTATTGACTAATGTAGAATTTAAATCTGAATGTGATAAATATTTTTATGTACAGCTCCTAATTAATCTCCATCAATGGCAAAGATCCATCGATCTGATAAAAAAGTGGGGGGTTTTCAGATGTGTGCTGACTTTCACAGTACACCGATTTTTAACTCCGATCCCCTGCTCCAGCAAAGTGGTAGTGAGAGGACAGTTTACGTTATGAGAGAAAGGGGCTGTAATAATTTGCCCTGAGTAAGAGAAATGCCTCATATCTGAAAAGTCCAAGGCACGAGTTTGAAGATTGACGGGTGTGGTTTTGAAGGTAGTTGCAGTATTGGAGGTGTGAGTATCAATAGAATCATGTGTCATAAAAGTCTTTTCTGTTGAGATTTTGTTCATATTGAGGTATGCTTGTTTGATGAAATAGTGGTGCTCAAATGCAAATGTTGAGAAGTTGAAGATGTTATCAAACTAAGAAGAAGTCCAAGATCCCTGAATAGAGAATTTAAATTTATGGTTTTCTTTGTCTGCTAAGCCTTGTGGTGCAGATCGCGAGGTACTGTCGCCTGCTCAATTGAGATAGGGACTGTAACAATCGGTTTTGAGTGTATTAATATTGATTGATGCTAGTGGATCCTATTGCGCAATGGGGAAGCTACATCGATTAGGGTGATTTCCTGCTGGTCGAGATTTTACTGGTGTATATGAGAAAACATTTCTGTGGAAAGTCAGAGGGTGTTGAAACCTTAATTTTCTGATTGTTGGGTTACTTTGTTTTCTTTAGAACGGCAGATGAAAATAGCTATGCTTTTTGTGTAGTGTTTCGAGTTATAAAGCTGTGTGTGCAGGAGAAGTTGTAAAAGGAGGGTGAACTGCTGCAACATGTTAGCAAGAAACTTACTGTGACCCCTTGAAAGGCTTTTTGGAATATGTGTGTTTCTAATACTGTGTTTTTCTAGAGTAGGGTGTGTCTGTTTTTCATTATTCTCCTTTACTTCCCACTCCATGGCCACAGTGAAGGAGACTCTACTGGGTTTCTTGGATTTCTGTACACGACAGGTTCTGGTTCACTGATTCTCTTATTTTCTCTGCTGAATTTGAGCTGAGAAAACTTCTAGCTTACTGCAAAAGATTTATGCTCATACTTTATGTTTCTCTCAAATCAGAGCTCTTCATGGGTTTCTGAACTGACACATTTTTATCTCCCATTCCTAGATTAGATATTCTTTCCTTTATGAAACATGCTTATTGCATTGAGTTGTGAAGTATTAATTACTTACTTGATTTTGGTTGACTGAACTAATCTTTAATGATTAAAACTGAAAGGTTTTTGCTGTAAACCAAATAAAGTTAACCTACTAAGAGATTTGAAAATAAAACCCTTTAACTCATACCAAAATCTTTTTATTGGCTAATGTAGAGTTAGAAGCTGAATGTGATAAATATTTTGTGGTACAGCTCCTGGTTAATCTCCATCAATGGTAAAAGTCCCCCAAACATATAACAAAGCAAGGGGTTTTCAGGTGGGTTGCTGTTTCACTGTAGATCAATTTTAACTCAGATTACCCCTCAAGTAAACTCACACAGGAAATGTAAGAACTTTTTTCTTCTCAGAGTTGTAATTTTCTTTAACAGGAACATCCTTTAGCCATGGTCATGGGAGAAATACTGTCTTTAGGCAGTGGTTAAGAGCATGACTCAAAAAGGTAGACCATACTTTCAAGGTTGTCCTTATCAAATTTCAACATTACCCTTGTTATGCCACCTGGGCCAAGGGCACTCTTATCCTTATAGCGCAAACACACAGTTGGTTAAATTGCATCAAGGACAGAGGATCTTCACAAGACCTACCAAAACTTTAAGCTGAAAAATATGACCGTAGGGAGCACATATGTTTTGAATATAGCTAATCTATTTCTCTAATGAAGTAAAATGTCAGTAAATGGACACAAAAGAGGGGTTGTTAACATCTTTGTACCAGAGTAGCTAACTCCTTTTATTACTTTTCATTACCGCTGCCTTTTGTTGCAAGGAAGACTGTTATTTTCCACTAGTGTCAGTTTCCCTCTACAGGTATATTTGCATTAACGGATTGTCCATCCTCCCATCCCAGGAATAAAAAATGTCCTCTAGGATTACTATTGGCAAAAGAAGTATTAAACATAACTTTCACTTAGCTTCAATGAAAAGTCAAACATTTAATTTGTTAGATGAGTGAGTTGCAGTCAAATTTTTAATTATGTTGGAAAAATTAATAACAGACACAACGACCAGCCAAGCATAGTCATTAACCTAAAATGCTTTAAAAGAAATGTGCCCGCACTTTAAAATGCTTAGCAGATTCATTTGACTCTTGGAGCCAGAAATAAATATATTAGGAGTCTTAGGAAAGTAGCATCTGCTTTGGCAATACCTCAAACAAAGAATGTTTTACCTCCCAAGTTATTACTTCAAAGGTCTTGAAAATAAAAATAGAGCTGTGTTCAGAAAGATTAAATTTGATTTTTTGTCAGGTATATAAGGGAGAGTAGGGTTGATTTCATGTGATCTCTTCTGCACTATTTCTTTGTGGTATGTTATGGTATGGTAGTATTCAAGGGTTACATTTGGATACAACACTTTGGACCTTCTTACAAGGCGAGCAGAATAAGGTGAGATATTTTCTATACCTGGAAAATGTCATTACCCTAGGGTGAAAAGGTAACCATATAAAATCTAGTTTTAACATACTGAATTCTAAATGTTCTGCCTTTATTTCAGGCTTTTCTCCCCAACACATCTTCACAGGTTTAACACCTATGGAATCTGTCAGAGAAAAAACAGTAATGTTGTTGTAATTATCACACAACTTGTAATTCTGATCCCGGACCATACCACTGCCACAGCATTGAATTGTTCTGGCTTGCTACATAGAGGGACAATAGTTATTAAAGTGTGTAGAAACAAGCATAAATTGTTATCAGTTATATCTCTGGATTAATAAAGTAGCCATCTCTGTATTAGGCTTCTCTTTTACCTTGTAAAAATGAAGAGTCAAGTAAGGGAAATATTGATATTACAGGTATGTTATCAGTTTTTCTATAGCAATTCCTTTTCACCACTTTTTATGGTGCACTTTCCATATTACTCTGGATTTCATATCATCCGGACTGAGGGGGTCAAGTATCTCTGTATTTGCAGAAATATATCTGTGTTTTGTCTGTGTGTATGTTCTGTTCAAACAGTTGTTCCTATTGGTTTGGCATGTTTCTATTACTTGGCAATGCGTGACTGGACCAATGGACACTGCTGTTTCCGTCGCTTCCCAAGGGTGGACGGTTGTATTTTCCAACTTTTACATTGAAGTTAATCGCTGTTATTTTTATCGATTCTATGCCATAATAAGAATAGCAAGTTTGGCACTTAGAACCCACATCTACGTGATTCAGATTCAGCTATACATACTTTCAAGGTTGATAAGATAGGTATCTCTGAGTTGGTTATTATTATTCCACTTGGTACGTACTGCAGCATGAACTGTGGCAGCATGCAAAGGCAGTATTATTAAAAATAATGTGGTCAAACAAATATCAAACAAATATCAACTTTTGTTGCACAATATTTACACTTGAGCTTTACAAGTGACATAGATGTGCACGATGTCAGATGAAAAGGGACTTTTTTATGATCTGACAAAAAGACAAACGTAGTTGTTCCCAGGACATCATTGCCCTGATCTGTTTGTTATACAATGCACATCATTGCTTAACACTTAGTTCTGGTACAAATGTGCAGCTGTTCTGGAGGTACCTCTTTCCTAAAACCAATTTTATTGGTATTCGAACAGTGTATTCTCCTCATGCAGTTCCCTTTCATGGCAATAGAAACAAACTCCTTTTGGCAACTAGAATGTATTCTTATTTTTTTGGCAATATTTGTAATGAGCATTTTCCTAAACGTTCAGCGGTAATCTTCTATTGAGCAACATTACGCTATACAGAGGTATAATTCCTATACAAATCAGAAAGTAGCTGACAGCACCATTTAGCTAACACAGCATTAGATGCACCTGAAACAAGTTACCCAAGCAACAAACCCAATCAAGTTTAATAATGGGTGACCCTCTTTGTGTATCTTTGTGTAAGTCCTGGGGTGTTTAAGGTATCGTTGTGGGAGGGGGGAGGTGTGAGGGACCAGTAGCCAAGAAGCATGGCAAATGATAGTGTGGTGTGAGCCCGGACTGTATGTGGAGTCCTGCAGCTGTAGTGATTGTAAGTGCTCATCCAGTGGTGTTCTTCTGTCATGTTTTATGGGCCTCTGTTTCAGTGAAGCTGACTACTACTTCTTGCCATTGCTCTTCCAGGGGATTCCTGTGTATCTATTTGTAATTCCCTAGGCATAGGACAATTCCCTCTGCCAGAGCCCAGCTTTCAATATTTTCCTTCCATTGACTATGAGGTGGATGGTCTGGTGACTTCCAGTTTTGAGAAATGTTCCTACGGGCTATGCCTAGTATTCAGTTCATGAATCTGTTGCCAACTTTCTTGGATGCTGACCTGTTATATAGGCCCAGGAGGCATATCTCCACACTGTACAGAGCCTGCCTTTCTAGTGTGCGCCCTTCTGTGACCTGCATCCAGTTGTTATTACTGAGCATCTCCTGACCCTAACAGAGAAATCTGGATCCACCAGTGTGCACCTGGGGCAGCATATGTTTGCATTACATTGTATAATGCTTATGCAGTGGGGCATAAGGTAGATGGTATGTAAGTAGTTAAACTATGCATATTTAAAACAAGTGTGTGGGTGTGTTACAATATCTGTTCCAATCCATTCCCCACAAATGGTGAACCTATTATGGTCTCTGTCGGGCACGCACGCTCAGCAGGTTATACAGATTAATTTCAACCATTGTGTTATATAACCAGGCCATGAAATGGCTGCTCTCACTAAAAGTTAGAATAGTTCGCAATAAATCATGTGTGGGATGCTCTGGGTCTAAATTCCAAAGAAGTATGCGGACCACCATAAACCAGGAATTGAGTTTCTGGAAGGTTACATTAATCGGTCAAGTGCTCTACTTGCGAAAAGTACCATCCATGTAACAGTCTCCCAATGTTGTCAGCTTGTCAGCTGGCCACTCCTCCATTTGCCTGGTGATGAAGATGCCCCACCAGTGCCAGCACATGTAATGTGTGACAAACAAGTCGTTTAAGTGAACCCTTCCAGTAGAGGAGGGCTATGGCCAATGGTTGTAACTTCTTTTATGGATGTAACATCTTTCTCATGAGCAAAGCTATGAAGGTGCCCTCCCTGCGCTCCTCACCAACCTACCGCAATTCTTCTACACTGGTCCCAGGCATCCATAGGGCCAACTAGTGTCACTGCAAACTAGAATGTTATCTCAAGAAACCATGAAGACCATGACGGACTATTATTTACATTAGGCCTAAAATTGAAGTGACAATTTTGGCCAGAGGCAAATAAACTTTGGTTAGCTATTTAAGAAATAAGAAAAAAGACTAAGATATCTAACAAATTTGAAAATTCATGATATTTCAAATGATTTTTCTCCTAATATAGTCAGGGTGTCCCATTAAACTCTCCATGGCAATGTCTGCCTTCTAATGTTAGGGGCTGTATACAATACAAATTTCTCATGACCATCTACCTGTAGACCACAGCTCCCTAAGGATCCTCAAGCGATTTGTCTTCAGAACGGAGGGACAGACCATAAGTGTAAATATGTAAAATTTCTCAGAATTAACGTCAGATTTGTATTCAAAGACTTACTGCTAATACCTTTATTTTTCGGTGAAAACAAAAATAAATAGCTGTAAACTGGGAGGAAGGATGAGGGCAGTAACTGATTCTGAAGAATGTTTCTTCTTTCATGAATTTTACTTTGGTCATTTTTTGCAACCCAGTGCTTTGGAAGGTGATTTGGTATTTACTGCACCCGAAGATCCGGCACACCGGGATTCAGAATTTCTCAGGTGTTATAAATAGCACCTATTCCAAGTTTTTTCCTGCAATTACTTGGTCTTTTTCCCCATGAAATTCTGGCAGGATAGACCTGCCAAAATTGAACAGAAGGTGTGGCGTTTATCACTCTTGGTAACTACTGGGTACAATACATTACTCATAACTCATAATTCAGACTCTTATGCCAACAGAGGTTTGTTCATGGGTCGGGAGTACCCAAGACACCCCACCCCCCCCCCCCATTTGTTGGGTAGGTGGTATGAAGAAGGCCTATTTACTCTTTCAACAGCCATTTATGTTCAGCTTCCCAGACAGCTAAATACAAATCATGAAAGAAGAAAGAAGAAGAATTGTGTTTTGAATAGACAAGTATATACTATACCACTAAAATAATAAGACATTCACAATGTTTTGCTGATCAGATGTTAAAATTACCTATACAATCCCTAAATTATGAGGATTTGGGTTTCAAACATAACTTTTACCAGGCGGCTCATCTACATTATCTGGTTCAGTGAATCTGGAAAGAGAGAGACAGGGGGTTGTGCATTATGGACCACATGTTTAGTGGAGTACTATTGTGCTAATCTGAATATCTCTTTAGTGATGAGAGCGACTCTCAAAATCTGGAACTCAATACTGGTCAAAAGCAGGCTCGCTGCTTTCCCACCACCGTTCACCCTGCTGTGGGGTAGTAACAAATTCAGCCCGGAAGCTAAATACAGTCCGTTGGTGCATGGAGCCAAGCTGTGTGCCACTTTAGAGGCCTGTCAGGATGGTTAGGTGGATAAGTTAAGACATTTGACAAAGCTAAAGGAAACTTCAGGTTGCCAGAAGATGATAGATTAAGATACCTACGGGTGACTCAATATTTTAAAGTGAAGTTTTACCTATGAAAAGGGTTTATTTTGACAGATCGGATTGCAGTTTTTACACTGCTACAGTCAGGCTACACTTGTAGGCCTGAAGACATGTTTTAGAATGTCACTGCAGTCCACTAGTGGGATTTAACTTACAGCCCTGGGTATATTTTGTACAGGGGTTATCCTATGACAAGAAAAGAACGATTCTTAAACTGGACTATGTTACACGTGTCTACTGTATAAGAATGTTACACATATGGTATTAGAGTATAGTATGCACATAAAAATTTCCAAGATTAGGGAACAATACAATATTAACAATTTTGGTTATCTTGTAGTTCTATAGAAGTCAAGTAGAAACTATAACTCATCTTTCACAAGCGTGCGCATAGTGAAGAAAAATGAGATAGTTATTTTTAAGGTACAGGAAGAAGTGCTAGTGTTTATATGTTTGATGTACTTATTCTTTTCTTTAAGTAGTTTACACAAAAATAAATAAAACACTCTCTATTAAGATGGATGAAGAACAGCTGCCTCAAACTCAACTCCAACAAGACGGAAGTCCTCATCTTCAGCTCCACCCCTCCGCATGGGACGACTCCTGGTGGCCTGCCACTCTCGGATCCGCTCTGACCCCCATCAACCACGCACGCAACCTAGGATTCATCCTGAACTCCTCACTATCCATGACCCAGCAAGTCAATGCCATCTCCTCCTCCTTCTTCAACACCCTTTCCTCCTCCTTCTTCAACACCATTCGCATGCTCCGAAAGATCTACAAATGGATCCCCATGTAAACTGGAAGAACAGTCACCCAAGCCCTCGTAAGCAGCAAACTGGACTAGGGCAATGCCCTCTACGCAGGAACCACGACCAAACTCCAGAAAAGGCTGCAACGCATCCAGAACACCTCCACATGCCTCATCCTGGACATCCCTGCCACTGCCACATCACAGGCCACCTGAGAGACCTGCACTGGCTCCCCATCAACAAGAGAATCACCTTTAAACTCCTCACCCATGCTCACAAAGCACTGCACAACACCGGACCAGAATACCTAAACAGACGGCTCTCCTTCTACACCCCGACCCAAGAACACCACTCTGCCGACCTCGCCCTCGCAACCGTCCCTCGCATCTACAGAGCTACAACCGGTGGCAGATCATTCTCGCACCTCGCCACCAAACCGTGGAACACTCTTCCGACCCACCTGCGTCAGCCCAAGGACCTCCTTTCCTTCAGGAGACTCCTCAAGACCTGGCTGTTCGACCAGTAGCAGCATCCCCTCCCACCCTCAGCGCCTGGAGACCCTCAGGGGTGAGTAGTGCGCTTTACAAAATCCTTGATTGATTGATTAAGCTCAATCAGTAAAATAATGTTGCAAATCCAACAGCATTGAAACTGCAACGGGATCCTGTTGTTTCCTACATAGAACTCTATATTAAAATGGTGTATTACAATTACAGCCCTAAATTATTTTTTAAACAACTGGGAATGAAGCAGGATGGGTGTTTTTAAGTAAGCAAAAATAAAGAATAAACAATCTTTTTGAAATATCTGGGTGTTTGATTGAATTATTTATAAAAGAAGCGAATGATTTTTTTTCTACTGACAAAACTCATGTTACCAATTGATGTGTGTAATCCTTCTTTATAGTACAAACTTTTTCTTTGTTTTATTTTCAAACATTACTAGTTCCACAACAAAGTACGGAGAGCTGGCTACACAGAGATTTTGTTATGGTATATCCATTCACTACTTCAGTTGAGAACAGAATCTTAATTATAGTGTGTGTTTTATTACTATTTCAGAGAAATCAAAGATGTACTGTAATGAAGCTCCATTGCTAACTAATCTTTATTTGACATAGAAACAAAAACAACACTTCATTTGAGGCAAGGTTTTCCATGCCCCCTTTAACAGCCTTGTGTTTCTTTGTCTGGCTTTATCTGGCGTTGTCAATGATTGCTTTTAATTATGTATAATATTGGTTTTGTGCACTTTGTGTAACATCCACTACATTTCAGCACCTGGCCAGCCTTTCGTAATTGAGTTATTGTACATGACAAACAGTACTAACTTTAGTGCTCTTCTTAACTTCAACCAAAAATCTTTTCTGCGTCTTTACTGTCACTTGGCACAAACACGTGTTTCTTCAATACATCACATCACACTCATTGTTGTTGAAATGCATTTTATGTTTTCCAGCCGTGTTCTATTCTAGGTCAGATAGCAAAAGTAATATAATCTTACACCACCATTCACATGCGTATCTCCCCAATGCTGCTGTCATGAAATTGCCATCACTTTCTACCAAAATCCATGTACATTCACTAAAAATATTTTGAAGACCAATACTCAAATAGTTATAGCTGAACAGCTTTAAAGGTACTCTTTTACATAATTAAAAATATTTTAACTGGAACAACAAAGCATGATTCCGTGTAGTCAAGAGGGATTCATATTTGGTATTACATGTATTTCTATACTTAGTTTATTAGAGTTTTGTTTAGTACAAAACAGCCCTGGACCGGAATCAGTGTTCTTAACAGAGATCAGTGAAAAACTATAAATGTAGAATAACTTTTATACAGAAAGTAGTATATACTACATATCGGTTTATTACATAGCGGAAATGTAGATTTCATGATTGGTCTGACAGAGAAATTTTTACAGTGGCTTCAATAAAGCTGCATTTTTGGGGCATAGGAGCAGAGAGCATCTTCCAGATAACTCCAACCAGTATGCACAGGGCTCAAGGTTGTCCACATAAAGGATGTCTCATGATAAGGAGGTGTTATAGGACTTTTTTAAAGGCAGCATAAGGACAGGGTACTGAGAGAAAGTAAGTAGCATCTTTCTGGTGTGTACTGTGAGAAAGACTGGGTCAGTCAACAGGCCTCAGTTTTGCCAGGCTGAATCAGCTGCTGATAAATTCCTTCCATGTGCTTAATTAGCTGTATCACATTCTTGTGCAGCCAGGGCATGGACTTTGGGCAGAATGTCAGCTGGTGGTTCATTGGGGAAGAATCTCCTAGCGCATTCCCACCAAGATTTTGCTACGATTGGGGTGTAAAATGGAAGAATCTATGCCAATGGGTCTGATTTAGAGTTTGACACACAGGATGCCCTGTGGTATATGCACAAAATACCGTCTCCCAAACTCTTGGTCCACCTGCCTCACTTAGAGAGCAAAGGCCATCGGAGGAAGGACATTACACTGCCGGCTGTATCAGGGGTGTAGCTTCAGCGGGCTATTTGGAGTGTTATACCACCCAATAAAAGTATTATTTAGTAAATAGTTGGGTACAGTAGTTTTCAGTCGGGTATGGTGAGGTGTATGTCGGATTTCACCTGGTATTATTAAATAATCACTCAGACAAAAGCGCACACAAACTTCTTTTTTGAAGGTCTTAAACCATAGGTGTTTTACAAACTACTTTGTTTTAAATACCTCTCACAATCCACACTCCTTTCTCTTTCGATTGGCCCTTAAGCCCGCCCCACATGCTGCTTCTTATATAAGGCCAGCAGTTATCTCTCATTATGGCAGACCGCAGTCCATCAGGATTGTGGAGATAATATTCTCCACCCACTTGACAAGACTGATTGCCATCCATAAAACTTAAAATCAGGCTAGCAGTGCATGAAGTATTGTAAGAATTTTATCTCCTATACATTCCATGGATTGTTTTGTGGTTTGACATGCCCATAGCAAAACCTTGATGCTTACGTCAGCAGTGCCATGAGGTTGGGATCTCTTTTGGAGGCCCAATTAGAATGATAGCTGGCCAAACCCCACTAGTCATTGTTTATTTTAGGTAGCCTGAAGGACTTATACCCCCATCATTCTTTTGCTGTCCTGGTATATGAAATCTCCATATTTTATTTGTCTTTGAACCGGAAAGAATTTCAGGAATTTACAGTAATTTAGCACTTGCACTAGAGGAAGGACGTAGGGCCAGATGTAGCAAAGTATTTGCACGTCGCAAACGGCGAAAATCGCCGTTTGTGAGGTGCAAATGCCTCTTTGCTATGCAGAAATGCATATTGCGAGTCGGTACCGACTCGCAATATGCATTTCAAAATCGCAAATAGGAAGGGGTGTTCCCTTCCTATTTGCGATTCGGAGTGGAATGCAATACCATTTGCGACCGCATATGCGGTCGCAAAGGTTATCGCAGTTACCATCCACTTCAAGTGGATGGTAACCCACTCGCAAATTGGAAGGGGTCCCCAAGGGACCCCTTCCAGTTTGTGAATGGACCCAAAACATTTTTTTCAGGGCAGGTAGTGGTCCATGGGACCACTGCCTGCCCTGAAAAAAACCGAAACTAAAGGTTTCGGGTTTTTTTTTAAGTGCAGCTCGTTTTCCTTTAAGGAAAACGGGCTACACTTAAAAAAAAAAAACTGCTTTATTGAAAGCAGTCACGAACATGGAGGTCTGCTGACTACAGCAGGCCTCCATGTTTGCGAGTGCCTATACTCGCTATGGGGCCGCAAACTGCGACCCCATACCGAGTCGCAGAAGGTGTCTGAGACACCTTTCTGCATTTCCTTTTGCGAGGTGCAAATTGCGAGTCGCTGGGACTCGCAATTTGCACCTCGCAAAAGGAAACCTACCTACATCCGGCCCCAAGTGTCTTGACTGCACAGAGAGGAATGCACATAAATACAAAAAGGTTCTCGTGTTTCTCCACAGAATACTTGCAATTCTAGTCAACTGGTAATCTGAGGAAGAAATTAGCATTGGAGCAAAGCAGTGGAAATATGTAACTGCATCAATAAGTTTAACTTTTCACAATTCTTGGAACCAAGCTCCCAAAACATACTTTTACTAGCTGCCATTCTCCTGAGTTCGAGTTATTACTGGTGACATCTTGGTCCCTCTATACTTGCTCATGTGACTGGACCTCTAAGAGGTAGGGTGAGGAAAACTATGAGTGGTGGCTGCAGCTTCTCCTACTGATCCCGAAGACTTCGGAATCACCTCCCACCCAACTTTAGAACAATCCCAAATGTGATGCAGTTCATATGTACCTTAAAACCTAGCCTTCCCACCAAATGTTTCCTACATAACTTATCGACCCATCAGAGATTTTGTACAGGCATATTTTTTAAAGTATTAGTTACCTAATTTTACTGGTATTTTGTCAGAGGTAACTTTGCACTTATATTGTGCACCAACCCTCCCCCGTGACATTTCTCAACTGATCTCTTTCCCTCTCTCTCCCCTCCCCTCCAGACCTTTAGCCATAGCTATTTTTCACTTCATTAGTGTCAAAGTGCTGCCCGCTGACTACATATGCATCTTTATTTTCTTGGGTCCCCTTTAGAACACAGCTGCCTCAACTTTTGCCGGGTTGTAGTTATCTAGATTCAGAACTTTCAGTGTTGTGCAGGACTTTCAGTCATTTTGGGCAGTGCAGTGTTCTTAACTTCTTCAAAACATAAGCGATGTGCAGGCCCCAGAGATTTGTTTGTATTTCCTTTTTTTACCCTGAGTTGTTTTGGGCATTTTATTCCATACCAAGTGTTCACCACAATTTCTAGTCCCACGTGGTGTCTGTGGGAGAGTTGGGGCCACCCTAGAGGGACAGGATAGATTGCTTAGCTGCTAGCTTAGCTGAATTGAGAAATTACATTTTCTTTTCTCAAGTGGAGTGCATCAGCCTGATGAGTTTTCCAATAATATACCTTCCACTCACTATGCCAGCTAGGACCCCTTTTCATTTTCCCTCAGGATATCCATCCAGAACCCTGTCAATCAAGGGCAGGACAACAATAGGTAGGTGATAGTCCCCACCTCCCCAAATCTGCTCCCATAGACAGATCTCAATGGACACCCAGGGCATATAGTCTTGCCATTAGTATAATATTTTGAAGAGTGTCTCCTTACCTCCTGCATTGCTTCCAAACATATTTTCCCTTGTCAGTATACCTCCCCATTGTTTAATTTCTAATTTTATCCCAAGCTCCTTCTCCCATGTCTTTTAATAGACGAATGTCTCATCTGATTGGGGCCATTAATGATCTTGTAAATATGAAAGGTGATTTGCCCCCCTTTGTCAAAATTTAGTTACAATTTCTCAACTGGGGTGAGAACCTTAGTGGTCTCAGCCTTGACCTTCAGATGCAAGACATGGGAAGGTCTTGTATTTGAAGGCATCTGGTGCCCAAGATAGGTCACCACTATGCACGCCTTGCTAGGCCACTAGGCAGTGTACAAAAGTAGGGCAAGTAGAAATTTAATATTATCATGCCCTTACAGTGACTAACACCCAAAAGCTATTTTTCACTATGGAAGGTCTCTCCTATGTAGAAAACCAGAGTACAGATTACAAATCCTAGTACTGTATTTCGATAATGGGACTGGCTAGAAACATTATTTCACAACTACTTTTATAGTTGTTAAAAATCCATTTCAATGGTGAAGTCGGAGTTTTAATAAATATTAAGGAAAAGTAAGTTGACTTTTCCTTACTTGAAGTTCCTGGATGCTAAATTTGCATTTGTTCTCTCACTTCTGACAGCCAGTAATTAGCAATTTTTAGGTGTGATAAAAGGTATGAAGTAGATCGCAGGGGCAACCAATAGGATGACTTGAATGGGAAGAGATGACACTGGCACCTCTGAACCTAACAGAATGTGCTGGGTGTGGGCTTTGAGCATCCTATTTGACATTAAAGTGTCAAATCCTGTGTGAATGTCAAATCCGGCTTGGCAGATGTGCTGAGTTTAAATATAAGACTTTTCTGTACACTTGAATGGAAGGGAAACAGAATGCCAAAACAATTCTTGTGTATCCACTGTCTGGTTACTAGAAAACTCTACTTTTGTTCTACCAGACTTCTGTTTCTGAGTTTATTGTGGTTACAGTGACTGCCCCCAGATGGAATTTTAGTGTTAGATGTGTGAGGACATTAGGATTACTATAGTACATTTCCCATACACCCCACAGCCCTCAGAGCCCAAGCTTGGTGTGGACAAAGCCTTTCACAATCTTGAAAGGGTAGGGTTTGCCTCTGGACCTTTTACCCCCATCGGTCTGGGCATGCCCAGGCTACAATGCCACCTGCTAGCTTGTAGATACAAATGTGGTACCTCTAGGTACCCACTTCAGAACACTCCTGGACCTGAGGAAGATACGAAGGGGAGAGAACCTGCTGTCTGTGACCTGAGAAGAGTCTTAAAGGACTGGACCTGCTCTCTCTTGTACACAGGACAAGGAAGATGGACTCGAATGGACATAAGGCAGACCCACACACTTTTTCCCTTCAACCACCTGGCTGGCCAGAGGTAACTGGACCTGAACTGGCCAATGCTGTTTGGCCTCTGCCTGACACTCTGTGAGTCTCCAAATGTTTCCCCTGAGGGACTAGTGGCTTTAGAAAAATACCCCTGTGATAGATTGGGATTTAAAGTGCTGAAGTCAGAAGGTAAGATCTTTGACTAGGACGAACGTTGTTGGTGTATCCAACCTGTGCTCCATTGCTGTCAGCATCAAACTGCGCCTTTGTTCAATTCTACCATGACTATTGACTAGCATTGCCACTTTATGGTTCTTGGCACTATTCCTACTTCAAATTCATATCTCCAGTTCCCCTTAGTCATTTTTTGTCTTTTTGGTTTTTAAATTGTACTCTAGTTTTGTAATTTAGCTAGGGATTTGTATTGTTTTGCATTTCAATTATACTGCTGCCTTGGTACAGCATAAACACTTTACACATTGCCCTATGTCAGGCCTGTCTGCTCTGTGCCATAGCTAGCAGGGGGTGAGCTGAGGTTAATTTAGTGACTTCAGTAGTTAACCCTGGCAAGGATTGTGATTGTTTCTTGAGATAGGTAGTCACTCGCGCCAAGTAATCCAATTTCCTACAGTCGCTCACGCTAGCTGGCATGTTTCATCATCAGGGGTGGTCCTCATCTGTTAATGTGCTTGTTACTGGTGGGCTCACCTTCAGTGTTTTTAGAGAATGTTTTGTGTGTGAGGAAGAGAATAGCTGAGGATGTCCTCAAATGTCATGTAACAGGATCTGGAGTGATAAAATGATATTTCTATATTTGATTGTGCTATAGATTCAAGGTTAAAAGAACAATACAAGAAAGTGTTTATTAGTGCCTATTTATTCGTTAGCTGAAGGTCAATATGTTTCTGCCCCTTTTATATTTGTCATTCGGCAACGGGGCATTTGTCAGAACCACAAAGACCCTTATAGGAAGGGTTAAAGGTTAAAAGACCAGCACAAAACATGCACGCCAGAACAACACAGGAATAAGGCAGATTCTCCAAGATTGATAGCATTTAACATAGCAATGCTGAAGGAAAGGCAGGCTAGTACCCATTACAGATCTAAGAGACAGATCATTGTTATCATGAAGCCCATATCATTCAGTTCTGGCAACCACTTCCCCTTCACAAAACAATAATCAGAAGCAATCCTTTCACTTTTATCCCCTTTAAGAGGGAGACCTCCAGTGACACTGTCCACTTTTGTTTAAGTCTGTACATGTTATTGGGTGGGTGGACTGTGTTACTTCAATAGTTCGTGCAGTCCTCCTCTTAGTATTACATACACCAGTCACTTCATGCCATCGACTCCCATCAACTTTAAAAACAATGTATCACGGTTCTTCTTGCAGGGGAGATGCTACCACCCCTTGTGACACTCCTTGGACTCAAATGAGGACTATTCTGCATTTTTAAATTATTTTATATTTCTTTGTTTTGGTTTTTTATTAGGTCAAATGTACAGCAGAACAACTCTAATAGATTTGTTAATTGCCATCATTGTGGCAATTTAAAAAAATCGACAATACTCAAAATAGAAAAATATGTTCCATTAACTTTTCAAGATAGTTGTTTGAACCATGAACTAAACATGTATTTGAATTCCTAGCATAAAAATCCCAAAGCCTTTTGCAATAAATTAGCTGACTTCTGTTCCATCAACTAAATTCAAAAAAATTGCCATCAACATTCAACAAACTTAGATGCTAGTACCACAAAGCATTTTGTTCATACCTCAAAAAACAACTTTAATCACAAAACCGCCAGCCTCTTCAACCCAATCGTCGACTTCCTCGCCTTTGGAAATTTTTTAAGAAAACTGTGGTTGCCTAAATGTAAACACACCCAACACCAACACTCGCATAAATTGACTAGGGTCTCTATTT
The DNA here is from genome assembly GCF_031143425.1 of Pleurodeles waltl. Lineage (NCBI taxonomy): Eukaryota > Metazoa > Chordata > Amphibia > Caudata > Salamandridae > Pleurodeles > Pleurodeles waltl. The sequence goes on from NC_090439.1 coordinate 720,206,957, forward strand.
TAACCCAGCCACAAGAAAACTGAAATAAAATCCAACCAGGAGAAAATTTAAGTATATAAAATGATTTGTTTTGATGATTCTCTAAATTATGGAAGAATGCAAAGCATGTAAATCTTGAACTATGAAAGTATTATTAAAGTACTGAATGGCTTTCATTTGCAGCACAAAACATTTTGGGTTCACATGCTTTGTATAGAGAAGCAAGAAGCACTTATGCCAAAGACAGAATAGATTTGGGAATGATCCTAAATAAATTCCTCAAAACTGCATGCCCCATCTGAGTATCCCATCTTGAATCTGTGTCAATACAATCATGAAGTACACACATGAATAGAACTCCCAATTGCTGCCCTGAAAATATCTTGGAGAAGAATGTGTTGCATTAAAGGTATCACTGAGCCAATGAAGTATTATGTGGGGCAAATCTGTAATCGACGTCCTGTATTCTTTTGATGTAGCTTAATGTGGTGATGAGTCTATTTGGCTAAATCAGGCTTGATCCTTACCATTCAATTGTCTTTTATTCATGACTGAAAGAAATTGCTGTTTAGTTTTTCAATAGTCTTTCGACCTACCTCTATAGTATTTAATTTCCCAGCAGACATCTAATGTATGCACAGGCCAAAAGTGTGTCAAAATATAGAAATCATGACCAAAAATGTAATCAAACATGAATATTGTTACCTAAGTATCTTTTGGTCCATACTCACTCTCTAGATTGCTGTGAAAAGGTGAAACAGCCCTAATAGGAATCTGGCATGCTGATGTTAATTAGCCATGTACAGCCAAGGTTGCATTTCACTGAGCTTTCTAGGTAACGTGTTTGCTCCAAGATGGTCTCCTTCATTGACAGATAAGCCAAGGTACACTAATGCATTGCCTCAAAGGGGTGGCCCATTAGTTGAGATAATATGGTATTTAAACCCCATGTTGTTAGTGGATCTAGACTGGTAGGCTCACTCTCTTTTTACGCTGTCCAAGGCTATCTTTATAATGCAGAATCTATAAAAGTGATCCTTTGTTTCCTTCTCCATACTGTTAAATATGGACCTTAATAAAGATGTGTGTAATGATTAATGCCTATTTAATGTATAATGTATGTTGAGATGGGCTTCTAGTAGAGTCCATCAGTGCTACGTAATTTCTTTATGTTCATATTATAACATTCTAGAAGTATCTAGAGGTTGGCTTTTTATCACTATAAATACTTCCAAGGACCTATTAAATAGATTAACGTATGCAAATTCTAGACATGCAATTCACAAAGATTTTTCTGTGAGTATGAATGAACTACCCTTGATTTATTTCTGACTTGTAAGGAGGACTTGTAAGGAGTAGCCCACATTAACTCAAGGAAGACTGATTTCTGAATGGAGTACTACATTTTGTGAGCCACTGTTTTAGATTCCTTCACCCTGGGTGCAAATAAGTAATAATTTCCCATTTTCTAGTGAGATGTAGCAGTACGAATAATGTCTCCACTATCAATGATAACCATGTTTGTTGTGCCTGCGTTGATGTGATCTGAGTCATTGTCTTTCTACATATCCCTAATTGACCTTTGTCTATGTGATGAATTGGTAGAAAAGTATGTGCAAATGCTTTGCACCTAGATATCTATCAGACTTTCTTCAGTGCTGCCTTTTGTAATATATGGATCCATAATTTTACATTTTCTGTTTACTCATGATGCAAATCAACCTTTGCGTATTGCTCACCTCTGAAAAAATTCTTAGAAAATGTATAAATCTATTTTCCATTAATGTGCCTTAGTAATTTTGAGACATAATTAGTCTGACACATTGTTCTTGCTTAGTGGGACATGCCGAGCTACTAAAATGGCCCCTCTCTGTAATGACCAATGTCATATAACTTGTGCTCCTTAACTACAGTCATGACATGGTCCCACATTTCAGAATGTCATGAACCATTGTTGTATTATTTTTAGAAATTGGGTTACTGGTTGACTGGATGTGAGCCCGGATAAAGCAGCAACCTCAGTCCTAGTGAGGGTAAGACACAAGCAAATCCCAAATTAACCTGTGCTCAAACCCCCTGGTATGCTGGCACAGAGCAGTCAGGCTCAACTTAGAGGCCATGTGTAAATTAATGGTGAAGCACTTCAAACAGTAAAACAGTAGAACACCACACAAAAAGTATACAGCACCAGGTTAGGAAAATAAAGCAAGATTCAATAAATTTAACAAGACCAAAATGACAAAGCTCCAATCAGTAGAACTAAGGTTATGAATTTTCGAAGAATAAACTGTAAAATAGCACCTAAAAGCATACAACACCAACTGGGGAGATCTGGTAGCGCTGGATGGGGTCAAAGTCAAATGTTCAGGCCGTCCGCGATGGAGCACAGTCCCAGATTAGTCCCACTGAAGGTTTACCTTCTCAGGTTTTGTGCCAAGAGTCCAGTTCATGAGGGTTGCTGAGAATAAAGAGAGCATTGCTGGGGCAGTGGGCATGGCGTGAAGAGCATGCTGGGTGTTGCAGACGGGCAGGCTGGAGCTCCACACAGGCAGTGCCCAGCAGGCTAACAATGCTGCTGTGTGAAAAGAAGGACTTGGAGTGGCTTGCACTGATTTTCGATGGAAGCAGTGTTGCCCCTGTGGAAACGGGTCTGATCGCGGTCAGAAAGATCACAAACAGCTTGAATTTAAGAGTTCAACACCACACCAAGGGTCCAGGACCTGAGGGGCACCTCTTGGAGGTCAGGAACTCACTGAAGATTGGTCCAGGAGCTGTTGGGGAGCCTGTTATGTCACTGAGGATAAGATCAGGAGGCCAGCAGATTAGCCCTTTGAGTCACTCTGGGGTCTTGGGTTCAAGATGGAGTTGCAGGTCCAGTTCTTCTTACCCAGGCAAGAGGGCAGCAGGCGACAAATCAGCACAGCAAGGCAGCTGTTCCTTGTAGAGCAACAGTCCAGCGGAGTGGCAGTTCTTTCAGCAGCCCAGCAGTCCTTCTTCCTGGCAGAGTATCCACATGTCAAAAAGTGTTCTGAAGTGGTGATGTCTGATGTCCTTTCTTTACAAAGTTGTGCCTTTTAAGTGGGGAGAAGCTTCTAGAGGCATGCCTTTGAAGTGTTAAGATGCTCTGTCTTTCCTGCTGTGACTCCAGACTAACTACAGGGGCTATGCAGTCCTTTGTGTGGAGACAAAACACAGCCTATTCAGGTGTACGTGAGGCTAGGCCCAGCTCCTTCACCCCATCCGGCCAGTTATGGCCCATCCAGTCACACCTAAGCTCCCATTGTGTGTGGCTATCTCAGAGGAATACACAAAGCCCAACTTCCAACTATACCCTCTCATATGACCAAAGACAGGCTACAGGCACCAAATGGCCACTTTCTAAAAGCTTTATGATTGATTCGAGCCCGGTCGGAGATTACGTATCTGTGGTGAAATTACATTGTCCTTTCTTTATCCTGGAGTAACTGACTAGCGTTGAATGTGCTGGATGAAAATGATTAAGCAGTGCTGTTCTAGGAAGTTGATGTTGAACGCAACAATTATTGAGATTTAATCCACTTTGACATATTGTCCTGAGGATGGTCTCATGGACAGCTGACCCAAGGGAGAATGAAACGTCGACCTTATACTCTCCATGATGCAATTCTTCGCATGAGGTGCTGGGGTCCCTTAAGAGTGATTTCTGATTGTTTGAAAGACTGCATAAAGGACTCAAACCTTTTGTGGTTTGAGAGTCAGGAGGGTTGGTGCTCTCCTTCTGTCCCTTGGATGTATAGGGATTGTGGACAAGAGGAGTCACCAGTGCATTTGTATAAAAACACAAAAAATCTCTTTGTTGCTTTACTATGTTGATGGATATATTATTAATGAATATATAAAAAAAAAATCTTCATTTTCGCAGAAACAAATTACACGCTGTTTGAAGATTTATTCATTTATGGAATTTGATCAAGGGATAATTACAACATTAATAGTATTTAATATCACTGAAATATTTGTATGCAAATGATTCCTCCAGGAACATTGTGTGCTTTACAGTTTAGATTAACCAGGTCTGTGGATAATATTGGGTTACCCTGTTTATTTGTAACTACTTTCTAAAAGTGGCATTTTTAGCATTGTATTTTAATATCTGACTTCATCATGAGTTAAGATGTTAAACTAGGAACCCAGAGACACCAAACATGAATTAGTTGTCTCTTCCCATTTTGAAATTACACTTATAAAATATAATAAGGCAACTTCAAATCTATCCTATGGGAGTGATATGCCTTGCAGTACTGAAAAACAAATTCAAGAGTTTTTCACTACCAGGACATGTAAAACTTAAAAGTGCATGGTCAACTTCTTAAATACATTGCACCCTGTCTACTAGGCTGCCCAGTGCCCAGGGACTACTGCAGGGGTGGCTTATATGTGTTAAAAAGGAAGGCTTGGGCCTGGCAAAAGGTTTATTTTGCCAGGTCAAATTGGCAGGTTAAAACTTCACACACACGCTCTGCAATGACAGGCCTGAGCCATGTTTAAAGGGCTACCTAACTGGGTTTCACAATCAGTACTGCAGGCTCACTAGTAGCATTTAATATACAGGCCTTGCACACATGTAGCACCACTTTACTGGGGACTTATGTGTAAATTAAATATGGCAATTGGATATGAGCCAATCCTACTATGTTTTAAGGAGAAAGCACAAGCACTTTAGCACTGGTTAGCAGCGGTAAAGTGCATAGAGTTCTAAGGAGGATAGAAGCCAAAAGGTTTAAGGGTGACCCTCCAGAGAGGGCCAGGCCCAACAATTATTCTAGACTGCAAATTAGAGAGTGGGTAGAAGAAATGAGGTAAGAGGTGGAGGTAAGGAAAGATGAGTAGGAAAGGAAAAAATACACAGCCTTTTTTCTTTAGAGAGTGTACTTTAAAAAAAAAAACTGAAGTTAGAATAAAATAAGGTATAACAAGAGATATTAGGTATCAAACTAGAGTTTGCAAAACAGCAAATTATGGAAAACATGTATTGTCACAAAATAGACTAGGAACCGGAATATACAGATTGGCAAAAGTTGTATAACGGATTTGTATAACACTGAGGGGTTCTGAGCAGCATCAAATTAACAATGAGGGCTAACCTTGAGTTGTCTGTGATGTCGCTCAGAACCCTGAGGGGGAAAACATTCCTTTTATTCACATTTTGCCTATTGACAATTTTTTGTTATGTAGGTCACCTGTCTCTGTTGTCAGTCCATACAATACAAGGGAGGGACAAGGAGATTATCTGGTCCAGTGTACGGTCTCCCAACGTAACCTGTTATATAGAAAAGTACACTGTTCCAAAGAAACTATTAGTATATGCAGGGATAAAGAGTGTCAGGGATATCTATGATATCAGGAGAGCCCTCATTCACCCAGAGGGTGGCAGGTATCATCACTGGGCTATCTCCTCGTCAGACCGGTGCTGCAATGTCTGGCGGACCACCCCGGCAATGGGGATGGTGCTGTACCGGAGGCAATTTGCCAGGAAAAGGTCTGAAGCGAATACTGACACAAAAGATAGTAAGAGTGTAAGTGTGTAGGAGAGAGTGAAAAAATTAAAATTAGCCCTGTGCCTTAAACATCACTTTAATGAATCAGGGAAAAGGCGCAGGCCAAGATTAAAAAATAGTCCAGAGTGTTGGTGGGAATAATGTCCCACTGAACTCTATGGGGAAGAAAAGGTAGTGTGCCTAATCCTGCTCATTAGTGGTCAACATGTTTCCCGTCTTTTATGGGTCAGCAAGTGATCCTGCGACATATCGTCAAGACCCAGGAAAACTACTTCTCCTATTTAGATCAAAAATTACTACTAGTATGTCACTTACAAACTGCAGACAAGTCGTCAACGTCAGTTGGTCAATTAGTCGCCCATCCCACATTCGAGATTGAGCTTCCTAGGACTGTGCTAGCCACACTCAAGGAGGTATTATAGTTTAACCTCTTCATTAAACAGGAAACCTGCCCGTACGCCGCGCGCCTGTAGACCTGTTGTCAGTCCCTCTGCACGGGTTGAGAATTGGTGAGGGGGGTCGTATAGGTTGTGCTCTCCCCTTCACCTCCCAATTATAAAATTAAAGCCACCCACTCACACCACCTTGTGAATTTTCTGCCTTCCTCAAACACACTGAAAAACAACCTGGTTTCCTGCCAACTATCCACGACACTCTCCCATCAACCATCCATTCCCCTCTCTCAAATTAAAAAAATAAATGCCTTGCATCATTACATCCACTTCCACCACATAATTCAAATACACTCCCCTCCCTTCCCCTAAAATGGAAAAGAAATGCCTGGACACCTGACAACAGCACCTTCTCTCACCCTCCACCGCACAAGCTGTGCTCACCGCTCTGGCACTGAGAGCCGGTGGCACACTGGCAGCAGCTGTGACAGTTGCTGGTCAGTGAAGCATGTTATTCCTTGCCAATGTGAGCCTGTAAAACGTCACGTGCTCCCACTGTCATCCTCTCTCACTGACCGTCTCAAAGAAACTGAAAATGTACATCTGCTAAGGTTAGCAGGGTTTAGACATGAATAGGTGAAAACAAAGGAACCGATTCACTTCAGTATAGTAAAGTCACTAGTGTGGAGTCTCCGCACTCGTACAATCTCTGCACTCGGGGCACACTTTCCACAGTGTGCAGGACTCTCCACTCTCCCGAGTGTGGAGATTCCGCCACGCGCACGGAGACTCCGCACTCGTAACTTGACTACTCGTAATGGAGAAGTCCAAAGTTGCAGAATCAAATTTTAGCGCCTTTACTAGATGGCGGTACCCGAAACGTATCAAACTAGCCTTTTCACTCCAAAATAATGTAAAACACAAGACTGAGAATTATGAGCCACGGGCCTGTCTCATCTGTAGACGATTAACGGGCAATATTTCACAGTAACCATGAAGACACCTGACAATCAGTAAGAGTAAGGGGTTCTTCTCGAATCATATGCTTCAGTGTAAATACTGAAGCGAAAGTTATATCAATCTGTGATCGAGAGGATCGCTAATATGTTTTCACTGCGACGTTTTCTTTTATTGATTCTCATAATAAATGTGCTAAGGCAGAAGGGAAACGTTCCTGTTTCACCACTGGCAATCAACACTCAAAGGACGCCTTAGGGAAATTTGAGTGGAACCATTGATTTTCGCTTTCTTTGATGATAACCACCAAGCCATTTTAATTCATATAGCTCTCAGTCTATCATGCATGCTCCTTTCTTTCCAAACCATTCAGAATTGTTTTCCACACCTACGAGGACAAAGGAAGTTATGAAACTGCAGGTCCTCTGCAGGAAGACTGGGACTTGGATACAATTTCTCCTGCTCGAACTGACATTTTAATTCGTTTTTTTTCCATGAATGAAGGGCTACTGTTTCAATTGCAGATCGTTGTCTGCTCGATAGTCTAGGGAAGAGATTATTGGCAGGTGAATCGATGTGTTTTATAATACTTAAATGCATTTCATTATGTATAAAATAGTTTTTGTCAATGGCTACACCGGCTAAACAATACAATTTGTGATAATGCTCTTCTTACGTTATAAATACATTCTTTAATTTGAATTATCCATAAAAGTAAGACGCCTGAACTGTGATATATGCCTTGTCCATCAAGGGTCTCATGCTATGCTCAGTGCTACTCCACAGTCTGAAGAGAATACACATAAGGGATGACCCTTCCCATTAGCGACCTACTTGGTTGCAAAAAAGGGGAGTGGATGCAGTGGAATATATTGTTGACTGTATCAAACTCAGAAGAATATATATATATATAAATATACATACACACATGCACACACACACACACATATATATATATGTCTATATAAGTATATATACAAGGAAGGCAGATGAAAACATTGCTGCAGCAAGAAGGGAGCTGCTATTAAAAGCAGCTCCTTGCTTGCTGGCGCAATGCCGGCTCAAGCAGGAGGTGGGATGTGGCTGGGACCACGGGGGAGGCCTTAAGGCTCCCCCTGTGGTCCCAGATAGCTCATAAAGGGCTAAACATGAAGAAAACAATTGTGTGGAACCGCAGGGGAGGCCTTGAGGCTCCCCCGTGGTCCCAGATAGCCTGTAAAGGGCAAAAAATGAAGCCTAAAAAACTCTCTGTCTCTCAACTCACTTTCTTTCGCTCTCTCTTTCTTTCTATCTCTTTCTCCCCCTCACACACCCACTCAGATCCTTACACCCTCACTCACAGACTCACTCAGACACTTACACCCACCCACAGACCCAGTCAGACGTTTGTGCACCCATTCACAGCCCCAGTCAGACCCTCACGCACCCACTCACAGACTCACTCAGGCATTCACGCACCCACTCACAGGACCACTCAGACTCTCACACATCCACTCACAGGACCACTGACACCCTCATACACCCACCCACAGACCTGAACATACACTGATGCACCCACTAAGACACTAATGCACGCACTCTCACACCCAAAGACTCTCACAGCCCCTCTTACTCTCAGATACACAATCTTACACCTATTCTCACACCCAGAGAGATAGACTGAGGCCAAGTACTGGTGCTCACGGATAAAGGGCAGTGTGCAGAGTAGAATTGGGTAGTTAGGGAGGTTGGCCGCAGGGACTGGCTGCAGGTGGTTGGATAAACGTATAATAATGAAAATGACTATACGTAAAAAAAAAACATAGAATTCACTGAAAAAACTAAGGTTACAGAGACGTTGTGGTTAGGAAATAGATTTAAAAAAATATAAAAATTCATTGAAACAACTCAAAGGTTACAAGGATGTTATAGTTAGGAAATAGATTTTTTTAAAAAATATAGAAATTCACTGAAAAAACAAAGGTTACAGGGACTTTATAGTTAGGCTCACATTTTAAACGACAGGAGTTCACCTGCTATAGTTAGAGTTATCTCAAGTAACTATAACTCATGCCTGAAGGTACCTATAACTCACACCCTCACCATTCACTGCTAATTACCCCACAAATTACAGCACTTATGACATCTTTGAAAACATCACCGACAATATCAATGTAAGCTTTGCAGTACATTTTTTACAAAAAACTGTGCATGGCAAGGGCATGAGTTAACGTTACCTTAGGGCAAGAGGTATAGTTACTTGAAATAACTTTGACTATAACAGGTGAATTTGTATGGTTTTGTATGTTTAAAATGTGAGCCTCACTATAACGTCCCGTAACGTTTTTTTTTTTCAGTGAATATGGATACGTATATATGCATACAAACACACACACACATTCCCTCAGGCACACAGACACACAGACACACACACACACACACACACGCATATGAATGACACCTTAAATTAATGTATTGTTAACCAATGACTCAAGGCAGCACTATTACAATAGCAAGCAATGACACTACCAATCGCTTTGATACTTGTAGATTGAAAAAATGTTTGACAGTTTGACTAATGGACAGAAGAGATAGCAATGGGTAGCAATAGTGACCATTTTCACTTGCGCTACCCAAGTTGTACCAGTGTTGTGCTACTGAAGATTGAGATGCTCCTGTTTACACTGCGGGGCCAGGAGGACTATGGGACCTAGATAGCCTTGCAGCAGGAGCCGCTGACACCCTGCTGTTCATGCCATCTGGTGCTTAAATTGGAATAAGGAAGCCCGCTGTGCGGGAGGCTCCTGTTTACACTGCGGGGGCCAGGAGGACTACGGGGCCTATGTAGCCCTGAGGCAGGAGCTGCTGACACCCTGCTTTTCACGCTGTCCGGTGCTTAAATTGGAATAAGGAAGCTCACTGCATGGGATGCTCCTGTTTACACTACAGGAGCCAAGAGGACTACAGGGCCCAGATAGCCTTGCGGCTGGAGCCGCTAACACCCTGCACTTTGTGCTATCTGGCACTTAAATTGGAATAAGGAAGCCCTCTGCGCAGTCCACGCCATGGCAAAGCCCGGGCCATGGGCAGGCCAATCCGCGCCCGTCAGCAACTGGAAGAGGCTGGGCTGTGACACCCCTCTTTCTCCTAGCAGAGGATTCTTGTGGCCTTGACTAATCCTGACTATGGGTAAGCAAAAAGTCACCGCAATTGTACCAGGGGGGCAGGAGGCGACACTTGATGGGTTTTTAGAAAGGGCAGTAGGGAGTCATTCAGGATCAAATCCATTAGGCAGAGCGTAGATTGTCTTTAACTCCTGCTTTAACATCTCCTACTAACCTTAACACAACCACTAAAGAGACTGGTGTGGGGCTTCAAAGTGAAGCACATACAGATTTGAGGGGAGACCAGGCACCCGCACTGGTGGAACAGACTTTTAGCCATCACACCTGCCGAAAGATAACCAGCTCCTGCAGCATTGTACCAACTACTGGCACTGGGGGACTGGATATAGTGTGCTCTGATAGCGGGAAAAAAGAAGGGCCAAACTGAAAAAAGGAAGAAGGCGGACTTGGGTGCAAAACTTAAAAGACTATGCACATCCAATCTTGGCTCCCAATCCCTTTAGCAGACAGATACAGACTTGCAAGCAGGAGGCATAATAATTAAAACACATAAAACACATTTAGCTCTGAGTGAGGACTTAAAGACATTTGTGATGGAACAGTTTGAGCTGATTTCTGCACGCTTGGGGAAAATAGAGGCCAAACTGGATTGGTTGGGAAAGTCGGGCCTATAGCATAAGGCAATGAGTACTTCTGATGTTGATGCTGATTCTGTAGCTGTTGTTAATGAATTGGGCACCTTGGACAAACTTTCTATAGTTCAGCAAGTTAATAGTGTGCTGACCTGTGGTTTTATTAGTGGAGAGTTTCTCCTGTCTAAAAATACTTCTAGGTTGTTAGAAAATTCTGCAAGTCCATCTGCTGACCCATCTCAGGGCAGCACAGATAGTAATATCGTTTGTGGCCTCAATAGCCCTGAGAGGTCTGAGGTAAATGGAAGTCTCCCACCAATTAACGGGGTTAGGTTGATGCCCTTTCTTCAATTACCCCGACTGCACACCATATGTTTTGATTTATAAAAATGTTCCAGTTCTGGCCCCAGGTGTAGTTGAAGATTGCTATAGTCTCACAAATAAAGCTATGAATTGGTTAACTTCCCATGTAGGAAGACACATCAACCTCCATACAGAGATAAAAATGGTTAGGAGGATACCCTGGATAGGTCCAGGGCCAAAAGAGGTTGCAGGAGATTGTGTAATCATAAGCTTCAAATCTCCAACTCTGGTGTAATTTCTTCGTATTGCCTTAAGTTGGAACTTACCCCACCATTTTACTGAAAACATCCAAGTAGTAACCCTGAACCCAGGTAGACTGTTCTTCCTTGATACACCCCTTGCAACCAGGGAGAATCTTACACCCCATAGTTTCCACTCACAATTTATTTGAGCCCCTAGCTACCTTAGATGATTTGGATTGACCCCAACAAAATAGGTTATCCATTATTTGGGCAAAGGACAGGGAAACAGTACACCACCAGGATGAGTGTGTGGTTGGGGTTGAGGATCGTCAGGTAAATAAAGCCAATCCATCCTTCAGTAATTTGGCTAAGGAGAGTGGTATGACAGATTAGGGAGTGATTCACTGGATCATCAGAGTAACAACGTCAAACCTCTCTTGCCTTTACCTTTCTAGAAACTATGAATTCTTCCTAGAAATTTGGCAGGCATTAAGTCCAAGTTAGATTGTGAGTGTTGGGGAAATTTTATAGAAGGCTTTGATGTCTGTATTTTTAAAGAGACGTGGATGACGGATTTGGTTCATAGGGTTGGTATTACTAATATCAGTATTGAAGCAACTCCCTCTCCAAAGGGGCGGCATGCAGAAGGCCTTATTATATGGTTCAACATTAATATACAGTGTGTTTTAAGAAGATTAGATGTTAACTCTAGAGACATTTTGGCAGTAGAGTTACATGACCCGATAAGGTTAAAGTCAGCACTTGTTGTCCATGTCTACAATAAATGTATTTCACAGCATCAGGAATCACCCACAATAACTGTTCCTGATGATCTGTTGGACAAAATTAAGGCCCATGATCTTCTATTGGTGACTAGAGATTTTATTACTGCGTCCCCAGAGCTTTTGACTATGGCCTCAGAGGAAGAAGATCACATGTGGGGCATCTCTGGGCTTGGGGTTGCTAGCTGGGCCGAACAAACCAAAGTTGCCTTTCAGGTCTCCCTGGTAACTCTTAAGCAAGGCCTGGTGAGCCTGCAATTGACGTTCCAATTCAGACAAGCCGCTCAAGCACACATTCAAGAGGGGGTTAATTGATGTTCACGAATGTATTATATAGTATTAGATTTACATTCTTGGAGATATATGAGTGATATGGTAATTATTGAAAGACCAGATCATGACAATAATGCTTTGGCCTCAGATTTGCATTTAGATTTTATGCTGCCTACGTCTGGAGTTTCTTCAGTAATAACAACAGCTTACCCCATCACTACTACCAACAATAGAAAGAGGGTTGAATGGCCTGTGATTGGGAACTGTTTAGAGGCCATGGCTAGTATCTATGGGGAAGTGGCAAGTGCTCTTATTGAGCTAAGGGATTGTGAGGGTGATATGCACCACACTGTAACCATCTTTTGTAAATTGTTAGGAAAAATTAAGCTCTCTTTCTATCAAGCATCAAAGAGTAAGAGGAAAGGAAATAGTTTGGACATAAACAAAAATGAATGGTTCAATGACTCCTGTAAGGCTGTTAGAAAGGAAATGATGGCACCACTAGGTGTAGAACATTAGTGGCTTACAAAAGGAAGCTTTATGCAAAGGCACAAAGGATGGCCAGGATAGTTTGGGAGGGTACCGAATGGAGAGATCTATTGTGGCTATTGAGAAGGATGGAAAATAGTTTTGGCATCTTGTGACAAAAAGTACTAGGAGGCAGGCCATTGAAGGAGATTATCACATACAACCGCAGATATGGGAAAGGCACTTCAGCTCTTTATATGCTAATCAAGGTTATGTAAGCATGGGGACAGTTGGGACATTAGGCCAGGGAGCTCTCTGGGCCATGGGGGATTCAGAATTTGCTGCCTTTAGCCGTGAGGATACTAATCGGGCCCTCCTAACTCTACAGAGAGGAAATTCACCAGACCTATACAAATTCAAGGTGATCTGTACCTCTCTGAAAGAGGAGTCTGATGCGTTATTCAGAATACATGTTTCAATACTATAATGGAAGGTGCACAAATACAAGATACATGGTTTGGAGCAGAGGTGATCCCAGTATACAAAAAGGGAGATAAATCTGATCCCGCCAATTACAGGCCTATAAGCCTTATAGATGTCACCCAAAAACTGTTTTGTAGACATGTGCTAGATAGGTTATGGGTCTGGATTGAGGAAAATAACATTCTTTCAACTCTTCAGGCAGGATTTAGAGAAAATGCTGACACCATAGACCAATTGTTTAGGTTCCTGCTCATTCTTTGGAAATATGTGCTGATCAAGAGAGAACATGTGTAAGTGGTTTTTGTGGATCTAAGGGCAGCCTTTTATCTAATCCCTAGGTGGAAATTGTAGGAGACTCTGGATCGATTGGGTGTCCCAAATCACCTTTTACAAGTTATCATTAGGCTTCATTACATGAAATATGCTCAAATCAAATGGGGCAGAAATGGGGAGCGTACTGACCATATTAAAGTGGATAGAGGAGTTAGGCAAGGATGCGTACCTGCCCCAACTCTATTCACCCTGTATATAAATGGGCTAATAGAGTCTTTGCTTGTATGTAATGGAGATCCACCTAAGTTAGCATGAAACCCAGGAGCATCACTTTTGTTCACAGATGATACCTTATTGGCTTCAAGAACACCGTTGGGAATCTAAAACCTGCTTAATAGATTTTTTGAAGTTTGTAATGACTTGGGACTAGAGATAAATATTAATAAAACAACATTTATGATGTTGAATCCCCATAAAACGTTTAATGATAAGGTAAAACCGGATGGAAGGTACCTAGAGCAAGTCAAAGGATTTAATTATCTTGAGGTAAGGCTTGCCAGCTCATTAGCATGGTCTTCGCAACTCACTAAAATTCAGCTTTCTCTTCAACAAACTAGCTTTCCCTATTAAGGAGATTGAAAACTTGCAAATTTAGACCAGTAAGTCCTATTGTTGAAATATACTGGGCAAAAGGGGTGAGTGCTGTGGTTTGTGGTGCAGAGCTTTGGGAGACTCTTAATTTGGGAGTGCTGAAAAGAGCTGAGAATAGCTTTATGAAATTGGTTGTTGATTTACCCCAGAATACACCCCTTACCGCATTATGGTGGGATCTTGGTATACGCAACATTGCACATGGTGCGGCATTTAGACCTCTGGCGTACTGGATGCGAGTATGGGTTAATAAAATGCCACTCCCCCTGCAACAGTCATTGACTGACATTTTGGAGTTCAAACGTAGCAAGAGTATTCCCTGGCTGAAATATGTGAAATCCTGGCTAAATACCTTGGGTATAGGTGATATGTGGATCAGTTTATTAAGTATTATAAAAAATTCCGTGTCATTTCTCAAGGGAAGGTATTGAGCCTATGTATGTAATGCATTGATACATAAGGCCAACACAGGGAATTTGAACAATAGATTCTTGGCTTTCAAAGATTTAATGTATTATAAGGACTTTATGAGTATGATTGAACACCCCCCAAACAAAATCTTTGTGTCTTAAATTTAAGTTCAGTATCCTGCTGCTCAATCGTTTTTTGGAGTGGCTGGAAAGGATCAAATATTTTCCAGTGTGCTCACTTTGTCAAGACACTGAAGAAACTGAAGAACATTTTTTTATTTTTCTGTCCCTATTATATAAAGGCCAGGCAGACCTGGTTGTAACCAGTCTGTCGAGCACTTGAGGCAACAGTTGAGGTTTACTATGCAGATCCTCAAAAGTGACACTAGAGGTTGGCTAGTTTTTGCCTTGTCTAGACACTTGATGAATGCTTGGAGAGTTAGGTGCAGGCTATGTTGGCCTGTCTAAATAATATTTCTCTAAACTGCTGCACCAGTGTATTTACTGATACATACTTATTACGTGTAGGTGAATCTTTTTAAAGTAATTTTAAAATCTGTTTATATTTGTCTTGTATTTATTGATGATGTGTGTCATCTTATGTTAAGTGAATCATTGTTTACATTTATATTTATGATCACATGGACTGTTAAGAGACTAGCACTATGAAGATTGTTTTAGTATGGTCTTATAATCATTTTATTGATTTGTGGGAATGTCTTTGTATTTTAATTATGCTTGTGCTTTTATGGTTTTTATGAAACAGAATAAAGGATTTAATACTACTAATGAAGATTGGGAATACCTTGTACAAAACAAATTCCAAAATGGCTACTGGCAGGAGCAAGAGCTGGAAGGGGTTAAAAGAAGACAACACAGCATCCATACAGTGTTGGGTCTGTGTACAGTGTCGGGTCTGTGTGAAGAGTGCAGTGACCAGGTCCAAGAGATTAGCAAGGTGGCATAAGGAGCACGGAGGACCTTCCCAGGTCCAAGCAGACAAACAGTATGGGGCACATAGGGAGAGGGCAGTGCAGTTTCTAGGATAGGGATAGGGTTGTATGGTTTTGGAACAGTGCAAAGTCCAGAGGGGGAGCAACACACAATCCAGTGTGGAGCAATGTCAATGAGGGAGCAGTACTTGGTTTGGCAGCTAGCAGTGTAAGGTGCAGGAGTAAAGTGCATAGGAGAGTAGTCACATATCCAGGGTAAAAGCACAAAGTGCAAGGGGCAGAAGGAGACATAGGGGCAAGAAATGACATTGCTGTGTTGCGGCAGCTATGCGCCAAAAATAGTTACGATGGGCAGAAATCTATTATGATGTCATGGATGTGCTGTATTTCCAATAGAGGGCACCAGGGTGCAAGGACCCAAGATGCATCATAAATTCTATTGCATCTGTGGGAACTTTCACGTAACAAATCAGCCCCAAAAGTGGCACATCGCTGAAGTTGGCCTCACAACTGATGCAACTTCAGGGATGCACCAACATTCAGAGGTTCTGCATCAGTTTTGACTGACTCAAGTAGCCTAATGTGTTAGGGTCAACGTGAAAGACTATAAAATGGTTTAACAGCACTGATTACAATCTCACATTGGTCCTGGATGTAGTGTAAGCAGTAGGTCTATGTGTCACCTTACAGTAGGCATATTCTATCTTATCTTATCTGTGTGTGGAGACCTGAGTATGTGTGACATAGTGAGTGACAGTGTAATGTGAGTAAATGCAAGTATATGGTTTAATGTAATGTGGAAATACATCTATTCCCTACCTTATGTGTGTACTTACCTGTTGTCCTTTGGAGTACGAAGACCTAGGTTTGTGACCCCCTTACTCCAGGGAGAAGTAACAATCCTGGCCTTCCCCTTGCAAATAATACACAACATCACATAGCGTTGCTGCAGAGGGTGATGAAATCATTGGTGCCTTGCCCCAGGTTATTCAAGGGGTCCTACAACATGATTGGCACATGTGTAGACCAACTACAACTATTGGGGATGTGAATAACAGACATCCTCCAGGGTGTGAACTGACTTCAAATGGTAAGATTCCTGTTTAAAAGCCAAAGCATCTGTCTCTACACCTGGGTTTAGGAGGCGTAGGAATTCTGACTCATTGCAGGCTTTGTGAGACGCATTTGACAAAAGTGTCAAACAAGGAAAATCTTGTAAATCTCACTGTGGCAGCTGCAAGTGAGTATTTCTGAT
Organism: Pleurodeles waltl; assembly: GCF_031143425.1. Classification (NCBI taxonomy): domain Eukaryota; kingdom Metazoa; phylum Chordata; class Amphibia; order Caudata; family Salamandridae; genus Pleurodeles; species Pleurodeles waltl. Next base: position 720,223,651 of record NC_090439.1, read on the forward strand.
GGAATGCTCAATCTGTATTCATTAATTTCTCCATGAAACAGCAGGATCCCTTGCAGGATTTTTTGGACACAGGCCCCAAAAAACTGACACATTTGGCCAAGTGCGTCACATTGTAAATATGGAGCTAACAGAGTGCCACCGTTCCATCATAAAAACATGACACAACGACGGTGCCAGCTCCTTGTAAATATCCCAGCAGAGGATCTAGGTGGCAGTCCAGGAGGAAGCAGTGCAGGGTTTCGGAGAGGCAGCAGTACAGGGTCCAGAATGGTTGCAGCCCAGGGCCTGGGAATAGAAGCTCAGCATCAGGGGATAGACATAGTCCAATGGTAGCAACACAGGGCTATAGGGGGTAGACATTTGGGGGGCAGAGGATCTGTACATCTACAAATTATTTACGCAAACTGGTGCCTTTACTCTCAGATGAAAGAATTTCTTTAATAATTGCTCCTTCAGCAAACACCTTACAATCATCCTGCAACACCGCAGTAAAGCGGACTGTGTCCACTATTAAAAAAACGTTTGGGGATGCAATTCACTTGCATCCACTCTCCACTTGTGGCATGAACAGCAGGCTGTGTGGAATTGCTGCTATTTAAACCTATTGCCATAAAGCCACGGGGTCAAACAAATATTTCTGCAGTTGATGCAGTCTCCCTTTCAAGATTTTTTTCCCAGTGAAATGAAGTGAAAATTATGTAAAACATGATGGGAATGCTTCATATCTTCCGTATTTATGATGCCACTATTATCTGGACATTAACATGTTTCTATGCTCAACTGATCTTGAAATCAATAGAGCTCATTCCTCACTTTATGTTTCATTGAAGTTTATTAATTAAAACAGTAACTGTGACTTTAAAGAGACTGCTTTAGACCCGGTAGGATATGATTTATTTTGTGATTGCTACTTAATTTATGATAGAAGTATTTGTTATACAATGGAAAACAGGGCACAAGAGACACAAGGTAGTCTGTTAAAATCTCTATAATGGGATACCAATATCAGTTTATTTACATTCTTTATGTAGGGGCTCGTTAGTGAACGGCATTTGTGAGTTGTGAAGTATTACATTTACCTATTGATTGGCTCCATTGTATGTTGATATCTGCTGTGGATATCATCAAAATTTGACATATAGCTGGCCATTCTCGACCTAGCTTAGACATCCCCTGCTCTATATAGCATGCAAAGTATCAGCGAAGACAGTTAATTTATAAACCATCCCAGAAACAAAGGTTGGGACAGAAACATTAAGTGCTCTTTCATGGAACAGCAGGTTTAAGTAGAGGTGTGAGGACAGGGGTTGTGTGAAGAGAGTGCGCAAAAGCAGTCTGTACATTGAAGATGACTGTCTACTGTAGAGTCAACAGCTTTTCCAAATTAGACAAACTGCACAAGAATTCAGCACTCAACCAGGAACGTTGAGAAAGCCTCAGTTGCCTCTTACACTAAACCTTGCATCAAACAATCAATCAGAAATTTGTAGAGTGCACTATTCACCTGAAGGGGTCTCAAGGTACTGTGGGGGGTCGGTTCTCTATGCTTTAATTGAAGAGCCAGGTCTTCAGGTCCTTCCTGAATTGAGGTAACTATGGTGACTCCCTGAGGTAAAGAGACAAGGTGTTCCAGCTCTTTGCAGTGAGGTAGGTGAAGGATCTTCCTCCAGCCGAGGGCTTCCATATGTGGGGTACAGTGGCTAGTGCCTGTAGAGCAGACAAAGCGGTCTGGAGGTGGTTCAGGTAGGTGGGTCCTACGTCATGGAGAGCCTTGTATGCATGGACGAGGAGATTGAAGTAGATCCTTTTCTCAACAGGGAGCCAGTGGAGGTCTCTAAGGTGTCTGGTGATGTGTTCAAGGCGGAGGATGTTTAAGATGAGTCTGGCGGAGGCGCTCTGGATGAGCTGTAGTTTCTTCAAATTCTTCTGGGTGGTGCCAGCATTGAGGGCGTTACCATAGTTGAGCCTGCTGATGAACAGGGTGTAGCTTGCGTTCTTGTGGCAGTCATTTGGGATCCATTTGAAGATGTTCTGGAGAAGTTGGAGTGTATGGAAACAGGAGGATGCGACAGAGTTGACCTGTCGGCTCATGGCGAGAGATGAATCCAAAATGAAGCTGAGGTTGCATGCTTGGTTTGTTGGGGTCAGGGGCTGCAGAGTGTAGCAGGCCACCAGGAGTTATCCCAGACTGATGTGTAGGGTCCTGGGATGAGGATCTCAGTCTTGTCTAATTTGAGCCTGAAGCAGCTGTCCTTCATCCAGGTGGTGACGGCTTCCATCCGGTTTTAGAAGTTCTTCTTGGCAGCTGAAGGGTTTCCAGTCACTGACATGATCAGCTGGGTGTCGTTGGCTTAGGGGATGATGTTCAGTCCATGGCTTCTGACGATGGATGCGAACAGGGCCATTTAGGTGTTGAAGAGTGTGGGGCTCAGGGAGGAGCCCTGGGGCACTCTACAGCTGATCTCTGTAAGCTCCAAAGGTGGTATGGCGGGAGTCTGACTCTCTGTGTTCTGCCAGTAAGGAAGGAGTGTATCCACTGTAGGGCCTTGCTGCGGATGCCAGCTGTGTGGAGTCTGGAGCAGAGAGTGTGATGGGAGGCCCTGTCAAAGGCAGCAACAGGTCCAGAAGGATGAGAGCTGCTGTTTGGCCGTGGTCGAGGAGTCAGTGGATGTCATCTCTGGTGTCGAGGAGGGCAGTCTCCATGCCGTGGTTGGTCCTGAAGCCTGATTGGGAGATGCCCAGGATGTTGTTATCCTCGATATGTTTGTGGAGCTGTGTGTTGAAGGCCTTTTCGATGACCTTGGCTGGGAAAGGCAGCAGAGAGGTGGGGAGGTAGTTCTTGAAATCCATGGGGTCGGCCACAGGTTTCTTCAGGAGCAGGCAGATTTCAGTATGCTTCCAGTCCTCGGGGCAGTTGAGAGTGTGGCGTAACTTGAATGCAATGGAGGTGTTGGCTTTGTTGAAAATGTGGTGGGGACAGGGATCGGTAGGAGCTGGATGCTGCTCATGATGGATCAGGTCTCGTCCGTGGTGAGGCGGGTCCATCAGTGCAGGATCTGTGAAGGTTTAGAGGATCTGAGCTGGAGGGTTGATGGTAGGCTCAGAGGGTATTGGGGTCTGAAGCTAACGTAGATATCCTTGTTTTTTTTATGGAATAAAGTGGCTAGTCTGTTGCTGAGGTCCTGAGATGGAAGGATGTTTGCAGCTTCTGCCTTGGGTTTGGCAAACTCTTTAACCACAGCAAAGAGCTCTTTGGTATTGTGTGCTGTGGGGCTGATATGGTCCTGCAGGATGGCTTTCCTAGTGGATCTGATGACATGGAGGTGGGATTTGATGGTGGATTTTAATGTCGTGAGGCCCTCCGGGGACTTGTTGTTTCTCCATCTTTATGTAGCCATCTGCAGGTGTGTCTGGAGTCCTGGAGTGTAAGGGAGAACTAGCTGGTCTTCTTGAGGTTGTGTTTACCTGAGGTCATTCTGAGTGGTGCCAGGCTGTTGGTGCATTTGGAGATGTATTGGTGGAAGTTCAGTGTTGAGATGTTTGCGTCGGTGGTGATGGGAGGTTGTGACTTGCTGAGGGTGTCAGTGACATGCTCCTTAGTGACCTGGTTCCATTTCCTACATGGGGAGCGGAGGGTGCGGAGGTGGACGGTGGGTGTGATGATGGAGAAATGAATGCAGTAGTGGTTGGTCCGGTGCAGTGTGGAGATGTTATTGACAGTGATGTTGTTACTGGTGGAGAAAATGGGGTCCAGTGTGTGTCCAGCGATGTGTATTGACGAGGTGACCGATTGCTTGAGGCCGATTGTGGTGGGGTTCTGAAGCATGGAAGTGGTGTTGTGGTCATTGCAGTTGTCAATGTGATAGTTGAGGTCGCTGAGGAGAAAGTAGTTCATGGAGACCAGTGCGTGGGGAACTATTATGTCAGCGATGGAGTTCGCGAAGGCTGGGTGGGGGCAGGGTGGTCTGTAGATCAGGGTGCCATGGAAGGTGGACTTAGGGGGTGACGTGGATCTGGAAATGGAGGGAAAAGTGTTCTTCTGCATTGGTTGTCAAGCGAAGGGTGGATTTGTGTACATTGGCCAGGCTGCTGCCTGGCTGAGAGGGCCGGTCTTCGTGGAGCAGTTTGTAGTCACTGGGGATGGCGACGGTGATGTCCAGTGCTGACACTGGGTTTGTCCATGTTTTGGTGAGAAAGGCGATGTCTGGGTGGGCAGAGTCTAGCAGGCCTAGCAGGTACTATAGCTTGTTTGTGGTGGGAGCGTATCTTGAGGAGGATGCAGTTGAGGTGCTCAGGGTGGGCGTTCAACAGTTCTGCGCCTAGAGGGTCCAGCGTTTGGTGTAGGGTGAGGGTGCAGTGGCAGTTGAAGCATGAGAAAGGTCCATGGGTGTCTCTGGGTGATGCAAGATGGCAGGCAGTGAAGCATCCTGTGTTCAGTGCGTGAAGGGTCTTTGCGTTGTAACGACGGATGGTCAGAGGACCGCTGTTCATGGTGCTGGACGCGGTCCAGGCGCATAACTACATACAGCGATGTGTCCACACAGTACCATGCTCATGGTCACCAGGACTACATGGGAGGTAGAGCTGATCAGGGATGACATCCAGTGCAAAAGATGCATGTGATTTTTATGTGCAGTTGTAGAACTACACTGAAGACTGATGAGTCAAGCTTGCCCTTCATGTCTGTAGAATGTTTCTTCCACAATCTGGATGGCAATGACGAGGGTCCCCCAATTACTCGCTTACAGTCTCCACTTTGGACGCAGAAGGGTTGCAGACGTTTTTTAAAGGGGATTTGTAGATGCCCCTGAATCCCCTAGCTTCACCAGTGAGGCACAACAGAAGACTATTTGTATATGTTGAATTGGAGTTAGTGATTTTGTGAGTGTTTTCTTCCTTATGACTAGTCTAAGTAAACCATCTGGGAGTCAAAGCTGTGTATAGGGAAAGTTATATCTTAATTGTGGAAGAAAGAGTGCCAATGCCTAATGCTCTGCTCAGAAGCTGGCCACCGGTGCATTTAAATGTCAGCACGCTGAATACCAAGGTTGATAGTCTTTAATCCACTATCAAACACTCCAGGCCCTTTTTTCTCATACTTGAAGAGTCCTGTTTGGAAAAATAAGTGCAAGTGACCCCACTAGCAACCACTGGCTCGAATTAAGCACTGTCTAGAGGTCCAGATATGTCCACACTGAAATGATCAACATTTGTGGCATAGCAAGGTATATATGTAGTTAATTACAAATATAAAGGTGATGGACATCACTTCACAGAAAAGAAAACTCATTCAGAAACACCAACTCGTAAATGACAGAAGCACTAAACATCCCATCATTTTAACTCACAAATACTGCGACTGTGTATGATCTGATCTGCAGGCATCATCTTCCACAGGGTGCATCTTTGCACATACATGTAGGACATTTTACCCATTCTTATGGATACCAAATGGAGGCAACTATCAAGCTCTGCATCTGTGGCAGCAACTCGTCAATTATTAAACAAAGAGTAAACAGCGAGTCATTGAAACTTACCACATCTCAATCTCATCCCTTTGTAGCCAGGAACTAGGGAAAAGATGCTGCAAACTAAGGCAGGTGTTTGCACCATGTTTGGTAAAAAGGCACAGTGCTACATTGCATCAGACTTTGTATTTCTATCCCTATAGTGACATCAAGCTAATGTGGCAGTACGGATGCATGCGATGATCCATCACAACCCTGCAGAGAGGCAGAATCTGACTTTCCTTTTACCTTTGTTGTGTTTTGCCTCTTGCGAAATATCTTAACTTTAGGGGCAGAGCCCTACCACCTCCATATGATGCCACATAGACATGTTATCAAGACAACAGTGGGTGGACAGCAGGATTTTGATCAATTTGACTGTCCTTTCCAGAACCTATAGAATTGGCCACCATGTCCCTATATTCAAATCCAACGTGATTGGTCAGGGCTGGTCAGACAGAACGGTGGAACCCTCCATATTGCTCTGTTATGGGAGGGTCTTTGGGCATCTACTAGAACTGCTGTGGCATAGCATTTAAAAGCACAATCCAAAGGATTCCATGTTGGAGTTTTGGAGGAGTGTAATCCAGATTTCACTTATTCACTTTTTCTTTCCCCCATTTCTCAGGCATGTCGACAGATTGCTTGGCTGTTCGGATGTCATTATATTCACCAAAGGACACTTGTTTTCTCCATCTTCCCTCAAATGATAGGCTGTAGTGTTGTGATGTGCCACATCTTATAGCATATTATTAACTCATTTCAGAAAGTTAATGGCTACTGCAAACAGCACAGAAAGTGGACAGAATGCTGAACATTGTCAAACATTCACCCCAGTGAGAGACCTGGGTTTAATCCATTGTTTTTTTGCTCGCCATGCCACCCCAGTTTGGACCCAGCCATATGCAAATCAGGCTTGACCCTGCTCCCTATGGGAACAGTCCAGCCTGGGCTACCAGGCCAGGACATCCCTGGACGAGAAACAAGCATTCAGGTACTAGGTTTAGGGTATCAACCTTCATCAGGCAGATTAGCTTGAATCCAGTGGCACAATGAGAACGGGACCCACATCTGGGGATGCCCTTCCCTCTAAGGGAGACACATGCAAAAAGAAATGATGATGGATAGCATAATGAACAATGTCAAACATTCACCCTCAGTCACAGATCTGGGTTTAATCCATCATTTTGTGTTCATCACGCTACGCCAAATTGGACCCAGCCATATGCAACTCAGTCTTGACCCTTCTCCCCATGGGAACAATCCAGCCAGAATTGCCAGGCCAAGCTCTCCCTGAACCAGACGCAAACATCCTGCAAACAGTTTCGGGGTAGCACCCTTCATCTGCCAGGCTAGCTGGTACAGTGAGCATGGGACCCAAGGATGGCGGTAAAGGAGTCTCCCTGCAAGGCTAAAGGATATGATGAGAGATTGGAAACTGAATACAGTGGGCCTTCACACATGAAGTAAACAACTTTCTTAATAAACAGACATGAATGCAATGATATTGTCAACTTCCTGGCCTCCATATGTATCACCCTGGCATTCATTGTGTGACAGTGACTCTATGCAGGAAAATATTTTATACCAATACTCATTTAAGACTTATTTAATGAGAACCAAATTAAGAAATTGTGATCATGAAGCAGCTCTAGTTGACTGCCTTTGACTGTCATTCTTCTTCCTACACATACTTATCTTATAGATATCTCTAAGTTACAGATTAGCGAGAACGTGCAAATATAATTATAGACTTTAGAACTGGTGAAAGTTTGGTTTGAGGTTATATACTTCCAAACAACAACCTGTTAATTGCATTAGTGAAAGCTCCATAGGAAGGACCACTGCCTCCTCTTAAAAAAAACGTTTAAAAAAGAAAGCTTTTTTTTTACTTAGTCTTGTTTCCTTTAGGAAAATTGAGCTGCATTTAAAAAAGTTGGTTTATTTAAAAGCAGTCACACACACTGTGGTCTGCTAGCCCCAGCAGAGCACCATCCCTGTGATGGTTTCCAATCTTAGTGAGTAGCAATTTACAACCTACCTCACTACTATTCATGAGGTAGGTCAGATTGCAACCTTTTATGATTAGGATTTTCAAGAACTGCTCTATCAGTACATAGGTTGGTTCTTAAAAATATTTGCTGGTCAAAAAAATAATAGTACATCTGGCCCTTGAGTCCGCCTGTTTCATTACTGGTTATTATGGTGTTAGTGGGTGTCATAAATGTGATTGTGCCATTGGTAACAGTAGTCATTTCAGCAGCAAGAGTGGATTTTATTTATTGTTAAGTGTGTAACTAGTATGGTGGGTAAGTGTACCATAAGATCATCCTAAAGAAACGCAACATTACTGCTGAGGCTTGATATTCTAAATAAACATATTGTCCTGTTAGTGACACTGAGGGCAGTATTTTGTTTTGTTATAAATACACTGTGGATACACTTATTTAGGGATTTGTAGTTTGAGGGTAAAAATGGCCTAGTAGGGAAGCACTAAGTCAAAGTAATGAGCTTTACAAACGAATTGCAATGGTACCAAGAGACATGGTTTCGTTTGAGATTTTTTTTCGGGGAAGGCGGAATTTGCCCATTCTCGCCACACATGACTGCCCTCGTACAAAACACTTCTAAAATGAAAATTATCTTAGTTTAAGTGTGTTGTGTGCCTTGTTATGTGTCCATACAAGGAGAATTGTTTTACTCAGGAGAGTGTGAAATTTTCACACTGCTGTTGTGTTGGCCTAGACTAAAAGAAAATACTGTTGCAAGTGACAATCATTACTATTTCTGTGAGCTCTGGAGCATTGGGTTTCAGTCTGAGGATCAACTGCCACTCTGTGTATCAGTGTGAGCTCACCTGAAAACGTGAACTATCATATATCCTGATTATCTAATCTGCAAATAGTGAACTTTCTAAAAGTCATGCTGATACCCTGTGTGACCAAGAAGAAAGTTTGATATCTTATCCTAGAAGGTGCCAGAAAACATAACCCACAGGACCACAGAAATTGACAACAGACAAGTCACTAAAAGGTTCACCAAAGAACTCATGACACAGTTTATGCACTGTGTACCACTATGTGGTATATAGTTTGGGCTTCGCACCATTCTAGTACTAGTGGCGCCAATGGTCTGCACAAGTCACAGAGAGCCCATTTTAGGGCAGCTGTAGGAGGCTGGACTGGCTTGTAGTGAGTACCAAGGGGTACTTGCACCTTGCACCAGGCCCAGTTATCCCTTATTAGTGTATAGGGTGTCTAGCAGCTTAGGCTGATAGATAATGGTAGCTTAGCAGAGCAGCTTAGGCTGAACTAGGAGACGTGTGAAGCTACTACAGTACCACTTAGTGTCATATGCACAATATCATAAGAAAACACAATACACAGTTATACTAAAAATAAAGGTACTTTATTTTTATGACAATATGCCAAAGTATCTTAGAGTGTACCCTCAGTGAGAGGATAGGAAATATACACAAGATATATATACACAATAGCAAAAATATGCAGTATAGTCTTAGAAAACAGTGCAAACAATGTATAGTTACAATAGGATGCAATGGGGAAACATAGGGATAGGGGCAACACAAACCATGTACTCCAAAAGTGGAATGCGAACCACGAATGGACCCCAAACCTATGTGACCTTGTAGAGGTTCGCTGGGACTATTAGAAAATAGTGAGAGTTAGAAAAATAACCCTCCCCAAGACCCTGAAAAGTGAGTGCAAAGTGCACTAAAGTTCCCCTAAGGACAAAATAGTCGTGTTAGAGGAATAATGCAGGAAAGACACAAACCAGCAATGCAACAACTGTGGATTTCCAATCTAGGGTACCTGTGGAACAAGGGGACCAAGTCCAAAAGTCACAAGCAAGTCGGAGATGGGCAGATGCCCAGGAAATGCCAGCTGCGGGTGCAAAGAAGCTTCGACTGGACAGAAGAAGCTGAGGTTTCTGCAGGAACGAAAAGGGCTAGAGACTTCCCCTTTGGTGGACGGATCCCTCTCGCCTTGGAGAGTCGTGCAGAAGTGTTTTCCCGCCGGAAGGACGCCAACAAGCCTTGCTACACGCAAATCGTGCGTTTGGCGTTTTTGGACGCTGCTGGGGCCCAGGAGGGACCAGGAGGTCGCAAATTGGACCTGAAGAGAGAGGGGACGTCGAGCAAGACAAAGAGCCCTCACTGAAGCAGGTAGCACCCGGAGAAGTGCCAGAAACAGGCACTACGAGGATGCGTGAAACGGTGCTCGCCGAAGTTGCACAAAGGAGTCCCACGTCGCCGGAGACCAACTTAGAAAGTCGTGCAATGCAGGTTAGAGTGCCGTGGACCCAGGCTTGGCTGTGCACACAGGATTTCCGCCGGAAGTGCACAGGGGCCGGAGTAGCTGCAAAGTCGCGGTTCCCAGCAATGCAGCCCAGCGAGGTGAGGCAAGGACTTACCTCCACCAAACTTGGGCTGAAGAGTCACTGGACTGTGGGGGTCACTTGGACAGAGTCGCTGGATTCGAGGGACCTCGCTCGTCGTGCTGAGAGGAGACCCAAGGGACCGGTAATGCAGCTTTTTGGTGCCTGCGGTTGCAGGGGGAAGATTCCGTCGACCCACGGGAGATTTCTTCGGGGCTTCTGGTGCAGAGAGGAGGCAGGCTACCTCCACAGCATGCACAAGCAGGAAAACAGTCGAGAAGGCGGCAGGATCAGCGTTACAGAGTTGCAGTAGTCGTCTTTGCTACTATGTTGCAGGTTTGCAGGCTTCCAGCGCGGTCAGCGGTCGTTTCCTTATCAGAAGGTGAAGAGAGAGATGCAGAGGAACTCGGCTGAGCTCATGCATTCGTTATCTAAAGTTTCCCCAGAGACAGAGACCCTAAATAGCCAGAAAAGAGGGTTTGGCTACCTAGGAGAGAGGAAAGGCTACTAACACCTGAAGGAGCCTATCAGCAGGAGTCTCTGACGTCACCTGGTGGCACTGGCCACTCAGAGCAGTCCAGTGTGCCAGCAGCACCTCTGTTTCCAAGATGGCAGAGGTCTGGAGCACACTGGAGGAGCTCTGGACACCTCCCAGGGGAGGTGCAGGTCAGGGGAGTGGTCACTCCCCTTTCCTTTGTCCAGTTTCGCGCCAGAGCAGGGGCTAAGGGGTCCCTGAACCGGTGTAGACTGGCTTATGCAGAATTGGGCACATCTGTGCCCAACAAAGCATTTCCAGAGGCTGGGGGAGGCTACTCCTCCCCTGCCTTCACACCATTTTCCAAAGGGAGAGGGTGTCACACCCTCTCTCAGAGGAAGTTCTTTGTTCTGCCATCCTGGGCCAGGCCTGGCTGGACCCCAGGAGGGCAGCTGCCTGTCTGAGGGGTTGGCAGCAGCAGCAGCTGCAGTGAAACCCCAGGAAGGGCAGTTTGGCAGTACCAGGGTCTGTGCTACAGACCACTGGGATCATGGGATTGTGCCAACTATGCCAGGATGGTATAGAGGGGGCAATTCCATGATCATAGACATGTTACATGGCCATATTCGGAGTTACCATGGTGAAGCTACATATAGGTAGTGACCTATATGTAGTGCACGCGTGTAATGGTGTCCCCGCACTCACAAAGTTCAGGGAATTGGCTCTGAACAATGTGGGGGCACCTTGGCTAGTGCCAGGGTGCCCTCACACTAAGTAACTTTGCACCTAACCTTTACCAGGTAAAGGTTAGACATATAGGTGACTTATAAGTTACTTAAGTGCAGTGTAAAATGGCTGTGAAATAACGTGGACGTTATTTCACTCAGGCTGCAGTGGCAGGCCTGTGTAAGAATTGTCAGAGCTCCCTATGGGTGGCAAAAGAAATGCTGCAGCCCATAGGGATCTCCTGGAACCCCAATACCCTGGGTACCTCAGTACCATATACTAGGGAATTATAAGGGTGTTCCAGTAAGCCAATGTAAATTGGTAAAAATGGTCACTAGCCTGTTAGTGACAATTTGGAAAGAAATGAGAGAGCATAACCACTGAGGTTCTGATTAGCAGAGCCTCAGTGAGACAGTTAGTCACTACACAGGTAACACATTCAGGCACACTTATGAGCACTGGGGCCCTGGGTTACCAGGGTCCCAGTGACACATACAACTAAAACAACATATATACAGTGAAAAATGGGGGTAACATGCCAGGCAAGATGGTACTTTCCTACACAACCCCCCCCCCAAATGAAGGACAATAAGACTAGCCATGACCTGATGAGTCTTCATTGTCTAAGTGGAAATATCTGGAGAGTCCATCTGCATTGGAGTGGCTACTCCCAGGTCTATGTTCCACTGTATAGTCCATTCCCTGTAGGGATATGGACCACCTCAACAATTTAGGATTTTCACCTTTCATTTGTTTTAGCCAAAGTAGAGGTTTGTGGTCTGTCTGAACAATGAAGTGAGTGCCAAACAGGTATGGCCTCAACTTCTTCAGAGCCCAGACCACAGCAAAGGCCTCCCTCTCAATGGCAGACCAACGCTTTTCTCTAGGGGTCAACCTCCTACTAATAAAAGCAACAGGTTGATCCTGGCCCTCAGAATTAAGTTGTGATAGGACTGCCCCTACTCCTAATTCAGATGCATCAGTTTGGACATAGAATTTTTTAGAGTAACAAGGGCTTTTCAGGACAGGTGCAGAGCACATGGCCTGCTTCAGCTCCTCAAAAGCTTTCTGACAGTTTGCTGTCCATAATACCTTTTTAGGCATTTTCTTGGATGTGAGGTCATTAAGAGGGGCTGCAATGGAGCCATAGTTCTTAATGAACCTCCTGTAATATCCAGTGAGGCCTAGGAAGGCTCTCACCTGAGTCTGAGGGGTAGGTGGAACCCAATCAATAATAGTTTGGATTTTCCCCTGAAGTGGTGCAATCTGTTCCCCACCAACAAGGTGTCCCAGATAAACCACCTTACCCTGCCCTATCTGGCACTTTGAAGCCTTGATAGTGAGGCCTGCCTTTTGCAGGGCATCCAAAACTTTCCATAGGTGGACCAGGTGATCATCCCAGCTGGAGCTAAAGACAGCTATATCGTCCAAATATGCTGCACTGAAAGCTTCCAGCCCTTGCACGACTGTGTTCACCAACCTCTGAAAAGTGGCAGGTGCATTTTTCAAACCAAAAGGCATTACAGTAAACTGGTAATGTCCTCCAATGGTAGAAAATGCAGTCTTAGGTTTAGCATCTTCTGACAATTTGATCTGCCAATACCCTGCAGTCAAATCAAAAGTGCTTAGATACTTGGCAGATGCCAGTGTATCTATGAGCTCATCTGCCCTGGGTATAGGGTGAGCATCAGTTTTGGTTACCAAGTTGAGACCTCTATAGTCTACACAAAACCGCATTTCTTTCTTTCCATCTTTAGAATTGGGTTTTGGTACCAGTACCACAGGAGAAGCCCATGGACTGTCAGAGTGCTCAACCACTCCTAGTTCCAACATTTTCTGAACTTCTTGCTTTATGCAGTCCCTGACATGGTCAGGCTGCCTATAGATCTTACTTTTGACAGGTAAACTGTCTCCAGTATCTATAGTGTGCTCACACCAAGAAGTGGTGCCTGGCACAGTAGAGAAGAGTTCTGAAAATTGTCCTAGGAGATTTATGCAATTGTCTTTCTGCTCAGCAGTAAGACAATCAGCCAAAACTACACCTTCCACAAGAGCATCTTGATCTGTGGAAGAGAAGAGATCAGGTAGAGGATCACTGTCTTCTTCCTGTCCCTCATCTGTTGCCATGAGCAGGGTGAGATCAGCCCTGTCATAGTAGGGTTTCAGGCGGTTGACATGGAGCACCCTAAGGGGACTCCTGGCAGTGCCTAAGTCAACCAAGTAGGTGACTTCACCCTTCTTTTCAACAATTGTGTGGGGACCACTCCATTTATCTTGGAGTGCTCTTGGGGCCACAGGCTCCAAGACCCACACTTTCTGCCCTGGTTGGTACTGAACCAAAACAGCCTTCTGATCATGCCATTGCTTCTGGAGCTCTTGGCTGGCCTGAAGGTTTTTACTGGCCTTTTTCATGTACTCAGCCATCCTTGATCTGAGGCCAAGTACATAATCCACAATATCCTGCTTAGGAGCTTTTAAAGGTTGTTCCCAACCCTCCTTTACAAGTGTGAGTGGACCCCTAACAGGGTGTCCAAAAAGAAGTTCAAAGGGGCTGAAGCCCACTCCTTTCTGGGGTACCTCCCTGTAGGCAAAAAGGAGGCATGGTAGAAGGATATCCCATCTCCTGCGGAGTTTTTCAGGGAGACCCATAATCATGCCTTTGAGAGTTTTATTAAATCTCTCCACCAGTCCATTTGTTTGTGGATGATAGGGTGTTGTGAACTTGTAAGTTACACCACACTCCTTCCACATGGCCTTTAAGTATGCAGACATGAAATTGCTTCCTCTGTCTGATACTACTTCCTTTGGGAAGCCCACCCTGGAAAATATTCCCAGGAGGGTCTTTGCCACTGCAGGAGCTGTAGTGGTCCTTAAAGGAATTGCTTCAGGATATCTTGTGGCATGGTCCACTACCACCAAGATAAACCTATTGCCTGAAGCAGTAGGAGGGTCAAGGGGGCCAACTATGTCAACCCCTACCCTTTCAAAGGGAACCCCAACCACAGGCAGTGGGATAAGGGGTGCCTTTGGAGTGCCACCTGTCTTGCCACTGGCTTGACAGGTTTCACAGGACTTACAAAATTCCTTTGTGTCCTCAGACATCCTAGGCCAATGAAACAGGGGAACAAGCCTGTCCCAAGTTTTCATTTGTCCTAGGTGCCCAGCTAAGGGAATGTCATGTGCCAGTGTTAGGAGGAACTTTCTGTACTCCTGAGGAATCACTAATCTCCTGGCAGCTCCAGGTTTAGGATCCCTATGCTCAGTGTACAAGAGGTTGTCCTCCCAGTAAACTCTGTGAGAGTCACTGACATCCCCATTAGCCTGTTTGACAGCTTGCTGTCTGAGACCCTCTAATGTGGGACAGGTTTGCTGTGCCACACTCAGCTCCTCTCTGGCAGGCCCCCCTTCACCCAAAAGCTCAGCAGTGTCTGCTTCCAGCTCCTCTGGTGTAGGTTCTGCACAGGGAGGGAATTCTTCTTCCTCAGAAGTAGAATCCACTGTAGAGGGAGGGATAGTAGGAAGTGGTTTGCTTCTACTAGCCCTAGCTTTAGGGAGCACTTGGTCCATTGTTCCAGGATCCAAGCTTCCCTGTCCTTTTTGCTTTTTGGCCTGAGCCCTTGTCAAAGCAAAAATATGCCCTGGGATGCCCAGCATTGCTGCATGGGCCTCCAACTCCACATCTGACCAAGCTGATGTCTCCAAATCATTCCCTAAAAGACAGTCTACAGGTAAATCGGAAGCTACCACAACTTTCTTTGGACCAGTTACCCCCCCCCCCAGTTGAGATTTACAACAGCCATGGGGTGGCTTTGTGTTATGTTGTGAGCATCGGTTACTTGGTACTGGTGTCCAAGTATGTGTTGTTCAGGGTGTACCAGTTTCTCAATCACCATTGTGACACTGGCACCTGTGTCCCTGTAGGCCTGGACCTCAACACCATTTATTAGGGTTAGTTGCTTGTACTTCTCCAAGTTATGGGGGCAAGCAACCAAAGTGGCTAAATCAATAGCCCCTTCAGAGACTAAAGTAGCCTCTGTGGTCTCCCTAATCAGACCAACCCCAACTAAGTTACCAAAAGTGAGCCCAGCTACTCCCTTGGATTGGCTATTAGTAGGTTTGCTCCCACCACCACTGCTATTAGTAGGGACACTAGGTGTAGCAGTAGGGGTTGTAGTGGTAGGAGCAGTGGTGCCTTTCTTTGGACAACTGGGATCTGTTGTCCAATGGCCTTTTATTTTACATAAATAGCACCATGGTTTCTTTTCCTTGTTCTGATTAAAGGAGGATTTGGACCCACCACCCCCACCAGAGTGTTTTTGTGGGCCTGATGAAGACTCATTTTTAGATTTGTCCCCACCCTTGTCAGAAGACTTACCATCCTTCTTTTTGTTGCCATCTTTGTCACCCCCTGTATGAACTTTTCTGTTCACTCTTGTTCTGACCCATTTGTCTGCCTTCTTTCCCAATTCTTGGGGAGAGGTCAGATCAGAGTCCACCAAGTACTGGTGCAACAAATCAGACACACAATTATTAAGAATATGCTCTCTCAGGATTAAGTTATACAGGCTGTCATAATCAGTAACTTTACTGCCATGTAACCACCCCTCCAAGGCCTTCACTGAATGGTCAATGAAATCAACCCAGTCTTGTGAAGACTCCTTTTTGGTCTCTCTGAACTTTATCCTGTACTGTTCAGTGGTTAAGCCATAACCATCCAGGAGTGCATTCTTAAGAACTTGGAAATTATTGGCATCATTTTCTTTCACAGTAAGGAGCCTATCCCTACCTTTTCCACTAAATGATAGCCATAGGATAGCAGCCCACTGCCTTTGAGGGACATCCTGTACAACACAGGCCCTCTCAAGTGCAGCAAACCACTTGTTAATGTCATCCCCCTCCTTATAAGGGGGAACTATCTTGTGCAGATTCCTGGAATCATGCTCTTTTGCAGGATGACTATGGGGAATACTGCTGCTGCCACCATGGGTATCTAAACCCAACTTCTGTCTTTCCTTCTCTAATTCAAAAGACTGTCTATCCAAATCCAGCTGTTGCTTTTTAAGCTTCAGTCTGGTTTGTTCCACCCTCAACTTATTGAGTTCCCTCTCAAAACATTCTGTCATCAGGGTTGGTGGGAGGGACATTTCTAGAAACAGAGCTATGATGGGAATGAACAGAAGGAGACCTGTCCCTTACAGAAGCCAACTTAACAGCTTGGTTTACAGAAACATTACTACCAGTATGGTGAGAATAAATGCTTTTGCTATGATGTGAGACAACACTATTTCTTTGGTGTGGCTCATCATCATTACCATCTATGCTAGATTGTCTAGTAATGGGCAGGCTAGGAAGTTTCTTTCCTGAATCTTTTCCTGGGGGAGTCCCTGAATCAGATTGGGAACTATTAGGTACTTTTTCAACAGATGGGCCACCTCTGGCCTTATCCTGTTCTCTAAGCATGTTAATTAACAGTTCCAAGGCAGGATTCTTCCCTACACTCAAACCTCTCTCTATACAGAGACTCCTTGCTCTTTTCCAGCTAAGGTTGTCATATGCAAGTTTGGACAGATCAACACTTTGGCCTGTGCCAGACATTTTTTAGAGAGAGTTAAAGTGATAGAGAAAGAGACAAAAGTTTTCAGAACTTTTTGGAAAGACAGAAAAAAAAACCTTTTAAGCTTTTAAGAACTTTTTGAAAGTTTAGGAGTACTTTTCAGCACTTAGAAAAGAGTGAAAAGAGGAAATGCAAAACTTTTTGGCTATGTGTATATACACTGACCTTGTTTTGTATATTTTTTTCTTATGAAAAGTACAATGACAAGAGTGGTAAGTAGTCTCAAGCACTTATCCCACCACTGCACAACCAATGTAGGAGGCTGGACCGGCTTGTAGTGAGTACCAAGGGGTACTTGCACCTTGCACCAGGCCCAGTTATCCCTTATTAGTGTATAGGGTGTCTAGCAGCTTAGGCTGATAGATAATGGTAGCTTAGCAGAGCAGCTTAGGCTGAACTAGGAGACGTGTGAAGCTACTACAGTACCACTTAGTGTCATATGCACAATATCATAAGAAAACACAATACACAGTTATACTAAAAATAAAGGTACTTTATTTTTATGACAATATGCCAAAGTATCTTAGAGTGTACCCTCAGTGAGAGGATAGGAAATATACACAAGATATATATACACAATAGCAAAAATATGCAGTATAGTCTTAGAAAACAGTGCAAACAATGTATAGTTACAATAGGATGCAATGGGGAAACATAGGGATAGGGGCAACACAAACCATATACTCCAAAAGTGGAATGGACCCCAAACCTATGTGACCTTGTAGAGGGTCGCTGGGACTATTAGAAAATAGTGAGAGTTAGAAAAATAACCCTCCCCAAGACCCTGAAAAGTGAGTGCAAAGTGCACTAAAGTTCCCCTAAGGACAAAATAGTTGTGTTAGAGGAATAATGCAGGAAAGACACAAACCAGAAATGCAACAACTGTGGATTTCCAATCTAGGGTACCTGTGGAACAAGGGGACCAAGTCCAAAAGTCACAAGCAAGTCGGAGATGGGCAGATGCCCAGGAAATGCCAGCTGCGGGTGCAAAGAAGCTTCGACTGGACAGAAGAAGCTGAGGTTTCTGCAGGAACGAAAAGGGCTAGAGACTTCCCCTTTGGTGGCCGGATCCCTCTCGCCTTGGAGAGTCGTGCAGAAGTGTTTTCCCGCCGGAAGGATGCCAACAAGCCTTGCTACACGCAAATCGTGCGTTTGGCGTTTTTGGACGCTGCTGGGGCCCAGGAGGGACCAGGAGGTCGCAAATTGGACCTGAAGAGAGAGGGGACGTCGAGCAAGACAAAGAGCCCTCACTGAAGCAGGTAGCACCCGGAGAAGTGCCAGAAACAGGCACTACGAAGATGCGTGAAACGGTGCTCGCCGAAGTTGCACAAGGGAGTCCCACGTCGCCGGAGACCAACTTAGAAAGTCGTGCAATGCAGGTTAGAGTGCCGTGGACCCAGGCTTGGCTGTGCACAAAGGATTTCCGCCGGAAGTGCACAGGGGCCGGAGTAGCTGCAAAGTCACGGTTCCCAGCAATGCAGCCCAGCGAGGTGAGGCAAGGACTTACCTCCACCAAACTTGGGCTGAAGAGTCACTGGACTGTGGGGGTCACTTGGACAGAGTCGCTGGATTCGAGGGACCTCGCTCGTCGTGCTGAGAGGAGACCCAAGGGACCGGTAATGCAGCTTTTTGGTGCCTGCGGTTGCAGGGGGAAGATTCCGTCGACCCTCGGGAGATTTCTTCGGGGCTTCTGGTGCAGAGAGGAGGCAGGCTACCCCCACAGCATGCACAAGCAGGAAAACAGTCGAGAAGGCGGCAGGATCAGCGTTACAGAGTTGCAGTAGTCGTCTTTGCTACTATGTTGCAGGTTTGCAGGCTTCCAGCGCGGTCAGCGGTCGTTTCCTTATCAGAAGGTGAAGAGAGAGATGCAGAGGAACTCGGCTGAGCTCATGCATTCGTTATCTAAAGTTTCCCCAGAGACAGAGACCCTAAATAGCCAGAAAAGAGGGTTTGGCTACCTAGGAGAGAGGAAAGGCTACTAACACCTGAAGGAGCCTATCAGCAGGAGTCTCTGACGTCACCTGGTGGCACTGGCCACTCAGAGCAGTCCAGTGTGCCAGCAGCACCTCTGTTTCCAAGATGGCAGAGGTCTGGAGCACACTGGAGGAGCTCTGGACACCTCCCAGGGGAGGTGCAGGTCAGGGGAGTGGTCACTCCCCTTTCCTTTGTCCAGTTTCGCGCCAGAGCAGGGGCTAAGGGGTCCCTGAACCGGTGTAGACTGGCTTATGCAGAATTGGGCACATCTGTGCCCAACAAAGCATTTCCAGAGGCTGGGGGAGGCTACTCCTCCCCTGCCTTCACACCATTTTCCAAAGGGAGAGGGTGTCACACCCTCTCTCAGAGGAAGTTCTTTGTTCTGCCATCCTGGGCCAGGCCTGGCTGGACCCCAGGAGGGCAGCTGCCTGTCTGAGGGGTTGGCAGCAGCAGCAGCTGCAGTGAAACCCCAGGAAGGGCAGTTTGGCAGTACCAGGGTCTGTGCTACAGACCACTGGGATCATGGGATTGTGCCAACTATGCCAGGATGGTATAGAGGGGGCAATTCCATGATCATAGACATGTTACATGGCCATATTCGGAGTTACCATGGTGAAGCTACATATAGGTAGTGACCTATATGTAGTGCACGCGTGTAATGGTGTCCCCGCACTAACAAAGTTCAGGGAATTGGCTCTGAACAATGTGGGGGCACCTTGGCTAGTGCCAGGGTGCCCTCACACTAAGTAACTTTGCACCTAACCTTTACCAGGTAAAGGTTAGACATATAGGTGACTTATAAGTTACTTAAGTGCAGTGTAAAATGGCTGTGAAATAACGTGGACGTTATTTCACTCAGGCTGCAGTGGCAGGCCTGTGTAAGAATTGTCAGAGCTCCCTATGGGTGGCAAAAGAAATGCTGCAGCCCGTAGGGATCTCCTGGAACCCCAATACCCTGGGTACCTCAGTACTATATACTAGGGAATTATAAGGGTGTTCCAGTAAGCCAATGTAAATTGGTAAAAATGGTCACTAGCCTGTTAGTGACAATTTGGAAAGAAATGAGAGAGCATAACCACTGAGGTTCTGATTAGCAGAGCCTCAGTGAGACAGTTAGTCACTACACAGGTAACACATTCAGGCACACTTATGAGCACTGGGGCCCTGGGTTACCAGGGTCCCAGTGACACATACAACTAAAACAACATATATACAGTGAAAAATGGGGGTAACATATGCAACTCAGTCTTGACCCTTCTCCCCATGGGAACAATCCAGCCAGAATTGCCAGGCCAAGCTCTCCCTGAACCAGACGCAAACATCCTGCAAACAGTTTCGGGGTAGCACCCTTCATCTGCCAGGCTAGCTGGTACAGTGAGCATGGGACCCAAGGATGGCGGTAAAGGAGTCTCCCTGCAAGGCTAAAGGATATGATGAGAGATTGGAAACTGAATACAGTGGGCCTTCACACATGAAGTAAACAACTTTCTTAATAAACAGACATGAATGCAATGATATTGTCAACTTCCTGGCCTCCATATGTATCACCCTGGCATTCATTGTGTGACAGTGACTCTATGCAGGAAAATATTTTATACCAATACTCATTTAAGACTTATTTAATGAGAACCAAATCAAGAAATTGTGATCATGAAGCAGCTCTAGTTGACTGCCTTTGACTGTCATTCTTCTTCCTACACATACTTATCTTATAGATATCTCTAAGTTACAGATTAGCGAGAACGTGCAAATATAATTATAGACTTTAGAACTGGTGAAAGTTTGGTTTGAGGTTATATACTTCCAATCAACAACCTGTTAATTGCATTAGTGAAAGCTCCATAGGAAGGACCACTGCCTCCTCTTAAAAAAAACGTTTAAAAAAGAAAGCTTTTTTTTTACTTAGTCTTGTTTCCTTTAGGAAAATTGAGCTGCATTTAAAAAAGTTGGTTTATTTAAAAGCAGTCACACACACTGTGGTCTGCTAGCCCCAGCAGAGCACCATCCCTGTGATGGTTTCCAATCTTAGTGAGTAGCAATTTACAACCTACCTCACTACTATTCATGAGGTAGGTCAGATTGCAACCTTTTATGATTAGGATTTTCAAGAACTGCTCTATCAGTACATAGGTTGGTTCTTAAAAATATTTGCTGGTCAAAAAAATAATAGTACATCTGGCCCTTGAGTCCGCCTGTTTCATTACTGGTTATTATGGTGTTAGTGGGTGTCATAAATGTGATTGTGCCATTGGTAACAGTAGTCATTTCAGCAGCAAGAGTGGATTTTATTTATTGTTAAGTGTGTAACTAGTATGGTGGGTAAGTGTACCATAAGATCATCCTAAAGAAACGCAACATTACTGCTGAGGCTTGATATTCTAAATAAACATATTGTCCTGTTAGTGACACTGAGGGCAGTATTTTGTTTTGTTATAAATACACTGTGGATACACTTATTTAGGGATTTGTAGTTTGAGGGTAAAAATGGCCTAGTAGGGAAGCACTAAGTCAAAGTAATGAGCTTTACAAACGAATTGCAATGGTACCAAGAGACATGGTTTCGTTTGAGATTTTTTTTCGGGGAAGGCGGAATTTGCCCATTCTCGCCACACATGACTGCCCTCGTACAAAACACTTCTAAAATGAAAATTATCTTAGTTTAAGTGTGTTGTGTGCCTTGTTATGTGTCCATACAAGGAGAATTGTTTTACTCAGGAGAGTGTGAAATTTTCACACTGCTGTTGTGTTGGCCTAGACTAAAAGAAAATACTGTTGCAAGTGACAATCATTACTATTTCTGTGAGCTCTGGAGCATTGGGTTTCAGTCTGAGGATCAACTGCCACTCTGTGTATCAGTGTGAGCTCACCTGAAAACGTGAACTATCATATATCCTGATTATCTAATCTGCAAATAGTGAACTTTCTAAAAGTCATGCTGATACCCTGTGTGACCAAGAAGAAAGTTTGATATCTTATCCTAGAAGGTGCCAGGAAACATAACCCACAGGACCACAGAAATTGACAACAGACAAGTCACTAAAAGGTTCACCAAAGAACTCATGACACAGTTTATGCACTGTGTACCACTATGTGGTATATAGTTTGGGCTTCGCACCATTCTAGTACTAGTGGCGCCAATGGTCTGCACAAGTCACAGAGAGCCCATTTTAGGGCAGCCTACTGACTTTTCCCATGACCATGATGACCTGAAAGTACAACAACATCCTAGAAAAGTGTGTGCCACACACAGTGGCGACAATTAAGAAGGGGAGCCTGCTGTGCTACATGCACTGCTCATTGAGTGATTTGTGTCTCTTTCAGCATTGATTTATTAGTTTTCTGAACAAACTAGTGATGAACATACTGAGTTCCCGGTCGAGTTTGAGGCCTCATTATTATTTGGAAAGAACAGGGGAGTCATATGACCCATAAAATGTCTGTCATAATTACCTGTTAATCTGACTGTCAAAAGTAACTGTGTGGAGAAAAGTAACTAAATTGGGGATTAGATAGCAAACCACAGATCAAGATAAATAGTTAAAAGAACAGCATGAATAATATTTTACTGGGTTGACTAAGGTGTCCCACAATATATTAAAGGACTGATGAACAAACAGGAGTGATATACAAAATGCTGCCTTAAAATGAAGACCAAGCTCTTCTTCTTTTAGGGCCCTTTTTAGATGTTGACAGAAACGGTCCTGCCGCCAACTTTTCGACTGGAAACCTGCCGCCGCTGAGATGGTCCGCCCGCCCTATTTAGATGTCAGTGGGAACATAGATGAAAGACCCCTGATGGCCCGCCGTCACCATGAAGAAACTTCACCCACATTGACAGTGCCATAGGCAAAAGCAGCTGGAGGTAGGACAACAGCCCCTTTTACTGCCAAGTCAATCACAATGTCTAGTCCCGCCAGTGCAACTGTGGTGCCCAAACCTCACCCCAGAGTTTGAAGATTGGGAGCTGTATAAGGAAGAAACTCACTTTTTAAAGCTTTCCACATATCGTGCCACCATGAACCCTTTGCTGCCAATCCTCCCATTGCTCCTGAGCCAGGTTCAAGATGGAAAACAACTACTTCATCATCAGAACAGAAGGTAAGTCAAAGGCATTCCTGTTACCCCCAGAGTTGTGCATCACAGTAATACTGGACTCGTGCATGGTTCATTTATTTGGGCAAACACCACCATAATGCTGTGCAATGCTGAAGTCTGTAATTTTGTAGTCAGAAAATTTATCATAACAGACCTCACCATATAAGTAGCACCCAGCAATCTAATACGGACTGCCTTAATGGATATGGGCACCTGCACAAAAAGTCTGAACAATCATAAATAAAAATGTGTCCGCACATGTGTGTGCAATAATGTCCCCAAATCTCTAAAATATCAACTGAAACAGTATACCCAATCTGAGCCAAACAATCACATGATAATGTAGCAACTACACTACAACATGCTACAGGTAGGTGTACACAGAATGTACTACAATTTTTACTGGTGAACTGCAAACATGACAGAGATGTATGAAGGTCACAGATCTCCTTGGTGTGTGCTATATATGACAAACATTAGATGTCATTTAACTGTAAAGTGCCAGGTTCCCTGTGTGATGCATTTGTGCATATTACGGACACATCATGTCAAAATAAACACACATGCATTCTCCAGTCACAAAAACAGAAACATATATAATTCTGGTGTAAGTGTCCAGTAACAACATGAATGCTTGCACCCAAATTAATATGTCCATCACAAATGTACAACACTAATGTATATTTTGACAAGATATCTAAAAGGTACAACCTGTGCTTGTCACTCTCACAAATGAGAGTAAGTGCATGGCACACACCTTAGCAGTAAGAACATCCTCAAAATAATTAGTAACAATCACAAAAATGAGGCCAGGACAAAGGTATTCTCAAAATAAAAATGTTTTATAGAAATGAGCTAACTCTCTCATAAGTAAATGAATAAAATAGCACAGAAAAACAAAGATACCAGGCCAGTAGCCCATTGGGTGGGTGCATGCCCACAACTTGCCTACTAATGTCACTGCCAAGATAAACCTCCTTTGAAAGGGGCATCCGAAGGGCAGAAAGTAGGCACCTCAATGATCTCACTTGGAGGGAGGTCCTTGGGTTTGGGAGGGTGGTTTGGGGCTTGGAAGGGGTGGTTTCGGGCATGGGAGGGGTAGATTTACATTTGGAGGGGTGGGTGGGGTGGGAGGTGGAAGGGGTAGGTTGGGAGGTGGAAGGGTTGGAAAGACATTTGGGAGGGGTGGCTTTGCATTTGGAAGGGGTCAGGGCCTGGGGAAAAGGTAGGTACTCCTTAGGAAAATGTGTCTGTTGTGCATGTGTGGTGTGTGTTGAAGGTGTGGGTGCTTGAGTGCCGGGTGTATGTGCTGTATCTTTAGATTTGTGTCTCTTACTGATTGTCTGTTACGTGGGTGAGAGTGGGTGTGTGTAGTGGATGTGGTATGTGTTTGTGTGTGTGCTGGTGGTGAGGGGTGTGTAGTTGTGTCGTAGAGGGTGCACTGACTTGGGGTGTGCTTGTGGTGTGTGTAGGTGTTGGTGTAGTAGTGGGTGGTGTGTCTGTAGGTGTGCTGTGGTGTGGGTGTGTGGTTGTGTTGTGGTGGGTGTGATGCCTGTGGGTATGCTTGTGGTGGTGGTGTGTGTGATGTCTGCACGTGTGTGTCTGTGCCTGTGTTTTTGCTGTGTCTGTGTTGGGAAGTGCTGTTTTTGGGTGCGTGCATATGTGTGTGTGTGCTTTTGATAGGGTTGTGTTGAGGAATTTGGGATGGAGAAGGGGTGGGAATGTGGGCACGAGGTTGGGGTGGGTGGGAGGCTGTGGCCACTGAAGAGGCCAGACCCTGGAATGACAATGTAGGCCAGACAGGGCACTGTGAATGTCATCAGGTAAGGCAACATCTGGGTGTTCTGGCCAGCCAGCCCCTGGATGGCATTCAGATCTGCAGTCTGGCCTACATTGATTGTCTGTAATAAGTCTACAGCCTCCTGAGTGAGCGCAGCCTGGTACACGGGGGCACGGGCAGAGTTGCCTGCAGCAAAGGTGACACCACACCTTTTGGGGGGGTAGCTATGACACACTGGGTGGGGAGCAAGAAGGAGGGTGGAGATTGGAATGGGGGGTGTAGGAAAGTACCATCTTGCCTGGCATATTACCCCCATATTTCACTGTATATATGTTGTTTTAGTTGTATGTGTCACTGGGACTCTGCCAGCCAGGGCCCCAGTGCTCATAAGTGTGCCCTGTATGTGTTTCCTGTGTGATGACTAACTGTCTCACTGAGGCTCTGCTAACCAGAACCTCAGTGGTTATGCTCTCTCTTTGCTTTCCAAATTGTCACTAACAGACTAGTGACCAATTTCACCAATTCACATTGGCATACTGGAACACCCTTATAATTCCCTAGTATATGGTACTGAGGTACCCAGGGTATTGGGGTTCCAGAAGATCCCTATGGGCTGCAGCATTTCTTTTGCCACCCATAGGGAGCTCTGACAATTCTTACACAGGCCTGCCATTGCAGCCTGAGTGAAATAACGTCCATGTTATTTCACAGCCATTTACCACTGCACTTAAGTAACTTATAAGTCACCTATATGTCTAACCTTTACCTGGTAAAGGTTGGGTGCTAAGTTACTTAGTGTGTGGGCACCCTGGCACTAGCCAAGGTGCCCCCACGTTGTTCAGGGCAAATTCCCCGGACTTTGTGAGTGCTGGGACACCATTACACGCGTGCACTATACATAGGTCACTACCTATGTATAGCATCACAATGGTAACTCCGAACATGGCCATGTAACATGTCTAAGATCATGGAATTGTAACAATTCCTTGATCTCCCGAGTCTCTAGCACAGACCCGGGTACTGCCAAACTGCCTTCCCCGGGGTTTCACTGCAGCTGCTGCTGCTGCCAACCCCTCAGACAGGTTTCTGCCCTCCTGGGGTCCAGCCAGGTTTGGCCCAGGAAGGCAGAACAAAGGACTTCCTCAGAGAGAGGGTGTTACACCCTCTCCCTTTGGAAAAAGGTGTCAGGGCTGGGGAGGAGTAGCCTCCCCCAGCCTCTGGAAATGCTTTGATGGGCACAGATGGTGCCCATCTCTGCATAAGCCAGTCTACACCGGTTCAGGGATCCCCCAGCCCTGCTCTGGCGCGAAACTGGACAAAGGAAAGGGGAGTGACCACTCCCCTGACCTGCACCTCCCAGGGGAGGTGCCCAGAGCTCCTTCAGTGTGCTCCAGACCTCTGCCATCTTGGAAACAGAGGTGCTGCTGGCACACTGGACTGCTCTGAGTGGCCAGTGCCAGCAGGTGACGTCAGAGACCCCTTCTGATAGGCTCTTACCTGTGTTGCTAGCCTATCCTCCTTCCTAAGTAGCCAAACCTCCTTTCCTGGCTATTTAGGGTCTCTGCTTTGGGGAATTCTTTGGATAACGAATACAAGAGCTCATCAGAGTTCCTCTGCATCTCTCTCTTCACCTTCTTCCACGGAATCGACCGCTGACTGCTCAGGAAGCCTGGAAAACCGCAACAAAGTAGCAAAGACAACTACTACAACCTTGCATCGCTGATCCTGCCGCCTTCTCGACTGTTTTCCTGGTGGTGCATGCTGTGGGGGTAGCCTGCCTCCTCTCTGCACTAGAAGCTCCGAAGAATTCTCCCGTGGGATGATGGAATCCTCCCCCTGCAACCGCAGGCACCATAAGAACTGTTTCACCGGTCCTCTGGGTCCCCTCTCAGCACGACGAGCATGGTCCTTGGAACTCAGCAACTCTGTCCAAGTGACTCCCACAGTCCAGTGACTCTTCAGTCCAAGTTTGGTGGAGGTAAGTCCTTACCTCCCCACGCTAGACTGCATAGCTGGGTACCGCGTGATTTGCAGCTGCTCTGGCTCCTGTGCACTCTTCCAGGATTTCCTTTGTGCACAGCCAAGCCTGGGTCCCGACACTCTAACCTGCAGTGCACAACCTCCTGAGTTGTCCTCCGGCGTCGTGGGATCTCCTTTTGTAACTTTGGGTGAGCTCCGGTTCACTCTTCTTCGTAGTGCCTGTTACGGCACTTCTGCGGGTGCTGCCTGCTTCTGTGAGGGCTCCCTATCTTGCTGGGTGCCCCCTCTGTCTCCTCACGCAATTGGCGACATCCTGGTCCCTCCTGGGCCACAGCAGCATCCGAAAACCCTAACCGCAACCCTTGCAGCTAGGAAGGCTTGTTTGCGGTCTTTCTGCGTGGGAACACCTCTGCAAGCTTCTTCACGACGTGGGACATCCATCCTCCAAAGGGGAAGTTCCTAGTCCTCTTCGTTCTTGCAGAATCCACAGCTTCTACCATCCAGTGGCAGTTTCTTTGCATCCTCAGCTGGCTTTTCCTGGGCATCAGCCCAATCTCGAATTTGTCGCGACTCTTGGACTTGGTCCCCTTGTTCCACAGGTACTCTCATATGGAAATCCACCTTTGTTGCATTGCTGGTGTTGGTCTTCCTTGCAGAATTCCCCTATCATGACTTCTGTGCTCTCTGGGGAATATAGGTGCACTTTACACCTACTTTTCAGGGTCTTGGGGTGGGCTATTTTTCTAACCCTCACTGTTTTCTTACAGTCCCAGCGACCCTCTACAATCTCCCATAGGTTTGGGGTCCATTCGTGGTTCGCATTCCACTTTTGGAGTATATGGTTTGTGTTGCCCCTATACCTATGTGCTCTCATTGCAATCTATTGTGACTATACATTGCTTGCATTACTTCCTTTTGCTATTACTGCATATTTTTGGTATTGTGTACATATATCTTGTGTATATTTGCTATCCTCATACTGAGGGTACTCACTGAGATACTTTTGGCATATTGTCATAAAAATAAAGTACCTTTATTTTTAGTATATCTGTTTATTGTGTTTTCTTATGATATTGTGCATATGACACCAGTGGTATAGTAGGAGCTTTGCATGTCTCCTAGTTCAGCCTAGGCTGCTCTCCATAGCTAACTTCTATCAGCCTAAGCTGCTAGAAACACCTCTTCTACACTAATATGGGATAACTGGTCCTGGTACAGAGTGTAAGTACCCCTTGGTACCCACTATAAGCCAGGGCAGCCTCCTACAGGGGGGACAAAAACACAGGTGTCACAGTCTCTCCAGGGTCCACCCACACTAGGGACTAGTCTTTATTGAAGGCCTTTGAGGAAGATGTGGAATCACTTGTCACCTCCTGGCCAGTCCCTTCTCCCTCCATGCCACTGGGGCCCTTGGTGTTGCTGGTCTCCACATCTGATCCCAAGTGGTTAGCTTCATCCTCGCTGATGTGGCCACTGTCATCTTCGCCTTGCCCAGTTGATACTGAAAAAACTGATAAAACAGCTTTAGGGTATCTGCGAGCATACAGTTGGACATCAATGTACATCAGACAACATTTGCAACAAGTTCAGTAATCCCCATCTCAGCTCCCAGATCACATATGCCTTTGTCACTTATACACGTGTAGTGCATTCCATGACAAAGGGTTCCAACAGCATGAGTAAACACATAGGCAGTGAAACATCTTTGAACCACTGCAGTACAGAGCTAAAACTGATTCACTTCTCCCAAAGAGTAAGTTCACTGCTCATCAATTTCTCCTCAGGGCTGGACTAAGGACACAAAAATGTTGTCTTTGGGACATACAACTCTCTCACCAATGTGGACACATTCCTGTCTGTTGCAATCAATACAGTTTGGCAGACAAAGTCACATTGGTAATAACAGACTACCTTACATGCACATTTGTGAAGCACTAAGGACTCCACCTGCTACTGTCCGCATTAACCTACTAGAAGTTTGCTGGACAAACTGCTTTCAAATGTGTCAGATAAGGAAGGATGCCACTGTACACATAATACCAATACTTTTGGTGCAGATGCACATTTTTATATTGTCATGGCACCAACGTACCAATGTTAACTCTAATATACCAGCTGCATTTTAATTATGAAGTTTGCCACAATTACCTGTAACGGAGGCTACATTCAGTACACACATTTGTGACGTACCATCCCACCTGACCCAATCATGACATGGGGCTTGTTTTGTGAAACTGCCCCTCGTGTCATTCTGAAAATGCTGGCAATCCCTTTGTTTGCATGCAGCCATGTATCTGCCCACAACAGTACTTGCCATGTGAAAAGAAATATAGGCCCTCATAATAACATTGGCGGTATATACCGCCTACCGCCGCGGCGACGGCCGCCAAAAGACTGTCGCCGTGGCTACCAGCAGTCCAACCTATTATGACCACAGCTGGATTTCCGCCAGAAGGATGGCAGAAATCCGTCTGGGGTCATGCCGGAGACGGCAGTAAGGTGGCGCTGCTGCCAGCAGCAGAGCCACGCCAGTAGACCGCCACCAGCCGTTGTTCTGCTGGCAGACGCTGCAGCTGGCATCAGCGCCCCGTCCTGTCTCCTGCCGGAGGACCCCGTCACAAAAAGTAAGTTGGGTGCTCTGGCGGGGGTGTTGTGTGTGGGGGTGTGTGTGTATGTCTGTGCGTGCGTGTATGCGGGTGTGTGATTCATGTTGTCTGTGTGTGCGTGTATGGATGTGCGAGTGTGTGTATGTTGAGTTGTGTGCATGCGTGTGTGCATGTATGTATGCCAGTGTGTGTGGATGTGTATGTGAATGGATGTATGCATGCGTGGATGAATGTGGGTATGAGTGTGTGTATGCATGTGTAAGTTGTTGAGTGAAGGTGCATGTATGTCGTAGGGGGGTCTGGAGAGGGATGGAGGGGTTAGGGGAAACCTGTGGAGGGTGGCAGGGAAGACCCCTATCTGATGGTGCCTACCGTCATAGTTTTCGTAGCGGTAAGGTTGCCACGAAAACCATGGCGGTAGGCGGGGTCATAATCCTGCGGGCAGGCTAGTGATGGGTGCCCGGCTGGAGACTGAAGTCTCCAGCTCGGCGGTTGTTACCACCATGGCGGATGGTGTGGTACATTGGCAGTTTGGCTTGAGCCAAACCGCCAGTGTCGTAATACGGGGAAAAGTACTTTTCTCCATTTTACCACCGTCCGCTGGGGTCATAATGACCCCCATAGTGTCATCCTTCAGCACGAAGTAATACACCACACACAGCATCCGACACGGTCTCATCAACTTACATCTCTAAATATCCTCATGGGCTTTGAATGTGTGTCAACCTCAATGTTGATGGCATACAACATAGCTAGAAAGTAAAGAGGTCAAAACACAAAATATCTACAGACAATGACTTGCCCCATTGTTGTTGCTGTTGGGCCCTCAACTGCCCATCAGGCTCCAGGCAAGACACCACAAGGATGCGGCCCATTAGGGGGGAAGGATGAAGCACACCTGCCTGGATCCCTGGGAAGACTGCCCGACTTGGCTCTTAGCAGACTTGCATGTCGCCCAACGCAGGTCCTCCCACCTCTTCCGACAGTGTAGGCTGCATCGCTTGTGGACCACCAGGGTCCGCAACTTCTTTGAGATAGCCTTCCAGATATCCCGCTTCTCATGGGCGTTGACCTGTATGGATGACATAAAAGAACATAAAAGAACAAGAAAATAAAATTCAGTGTTTGTGTTTGGCAGTACTGCTCTGACATTACATTTTGGATATTCACATGTACATTCACTAAACAGTTACTAGACTTTTTTCCCAGCAAAATGTGACAAGTAGATGAGAAATACTGAGTTGAAGTGATCTCATGTGCACCATCAATACTTGCTAGCTTCTCATGTTGCCTAATCAGGCCAACAACATAACCTTGTTCAGAGCTATGCAAGCTATCCTGTTGTGAGAGTCACCCCTGATTACTCACAATCATTGTGAGCTACAAAAGGCCAAACCACATGTACAATCCTTGCACATAATCACACTCACAGCTACAATGCCTTCCTGCCTAAACCCCAAAGAGTCAGAAACCATTGCCTACATTGAATACAGTGTCTAAGAGCAAGATAGAGGGACTACTATGTGTCAGTGAGAGCAGGGATTTCTGGGTTGTATGAACAAGTGTGTGTTGGGATGGGACAGACTACGATGGATGATTGTGAGCCAGTGTCATCTGAACTTGCTGAACATAAACTAAGTGTACCTATTTGTGGCTCTATGACATGTTTAAACCATGCAGAGCAACCTAATACACATTATGTGCTGGAATCCCCCAGTACAGCATCAGACCACTCCAAACCCTCTATATTTTTAACTCCACATCAACACCATTCCAACATTGTCTTTATGTCAGTCATACTACTGGTACACTGTGTACTGGCCACTGGTAGTCAGTGGTCTGCAGTTTGTGTGATGAAACAGAATTTGTGTGTTACATGGACAAACATTACATCTTCTACTTTCAGGTGACTTAACATTGTCATGAACAGACATTGCAGACAGTGGCAAAAAAAAATCTGTCCCAGCTACATCATTGTGACATCTCCAATCACAATACTACCCCATTAGCAAAAATGAACACAATAGCATGTGTATCAGAAAATAAGAGGTTACTCAGTCAGACATTCCCCAATGAGACATGTACCTGTTCCTCTGGGGTCCCACAGAGCTGGCTGTACAGGGACAGAACCTCTCTGGCAAGGAGCTCCAGCTCCTCCGTGCTGAAGGAAGGGGATCTGTCACCTGCTTTGCCCAGCATCTTGGCTCCCAGAGGTCGGTAACAGCAGCAAAAAATCGAGGAGATCTTGATAGCTGCGTGTTAGGATGCAAGTGAGTGTTTTTTCACAACGCGGTGTACAAGTACATGGCGGACACAATCTGTGGCGGAAACAGACACAGCCATTGGCTTTTATGCATAGCCCTCACTACATTAGCCTATGGCAGGGGCCTTTGGGGAGGCTACTACCTACTATGCGGTCAACATCCGCCGACGGCTGTCGGGCAGCCAATGTCCTGATGGCATGGTCAGGCAGCTGCCATTTTAGGGTGTGAAGCTGCGCATTTTTCAATTATTAATGCGTCACCAGCTCTCAAAATAGAGGCTAGTGTATTTCTAAATGTCAGATACAAACAACACTTTTCCTGGCAAGATATGACACAATAAAATATGAACTGTGACTGTTTGACACCAATAGTACAGAGGGGAAGTACTACCTCTGTTGACTGTATTTTTTAAGGAAATGTTTAAAAAATATGTGCAAATAATACATTTTTTATGTATTATTTGCATATAATGGAGAGAAAGAAATTTTAAAAATTGGAAAAAAAATTGAGTTCCAAAAATTAGATGTTAATGTGTGTACTTGTTTTACCCAATGACTTTTCTACTGTCACCAAGAAGTCAGATGTGTGAGACATCAAAAGTATGGTGTGACCATTCCAGCTGATATTTTCTTTTCCATGCATACAGATGTCTGAACCCAGCCATGGGTAGGAAGAGATGGCCTTGGTGTTACGGCACTTTTCAGACCTTGCTCAATGGAGGAAAGGGACGTCATCAAACAATTTCGACTAAATAGGCAAACTATCCTCGATTTGTGTCAGCAGTCGAAGCCTGATCTCCTGTCTCACAATATGAATCCAACAGCCATAATACCAAAACTCATGGCAATACTGCATTTTTTTGCTGCTGGCACTTTTCAATACTCTGTGCCAGTATTAGGGGACATGTCCCAGCCACCTTTAAGTAGTGTGCTACTGGACGTCCTTTCTTCCTTGATGAAACTCATCAACAGCTACATCCAATTCCCACATCCACAGGATTTGGCCATCGTGAAGGGAGAAGTTTATGCTTTGGGTGAACTACTGCATGTGGTTGGAGCAATAGATGGCACGCATATTACCCTGGTGCCACAACACGCAAGGGAACAGGTCTACCGCAATCAGAAGAACTTCCATTCCATCAAAGTGCAAGTTGTCTGCTTACCAGACTTACATGTCTCAAGTGTATGTCCCTGCTTCCCTGGGTCAACACATGATTCATTGCTACTACGGAATAGCATCATACCGATGCAGATGTCACAACTTGGACAGGAGAGGGCCTGGTTTGTTGATAAGTACAACATGACTTGATGATCTTTTGCCTGGGTCCTAGCTTAGGAAGTGACAATGGCTTGAGATGTGAGTAATCTGTTGGTGTGTTGCTTCCATGTAGGAGACTCAGCGTATCATAAGCGACTGTGGTTATTGGCACCGCTGAGAAATCCAACAACACCATGGGGAGTTCGCTTCAATTAGGCCCATGGAAGAACATGGAGGCCAGTTGAGTGTGCTTTCTGGCTCCTCAAAGAAGGTTTAGGTGCCTGGACAAGACCGGTGGAGCCTTCGTCTACTCACCTCATAAGGTGTACCACATCACGGTTGCATGCTGCATTCTCCATAACATCGCCCTGTAGAGGAATATCCCTGTAAATGCAGAGGAGGGAGACCGTGATGAGCTCCCGGATGAGGATGTTGAAATGCCCACTGAAGATGATAGTGGTGAAGAAAAAGGAGTTGACGGACATCAAGATGTGATTGACCACTTCTTCACCTGAGTGTAAGTTTACCTTTAAAAACTGTTACTTCCAATGTCAGTACAGCTTGTGACATAGGGAAATTTATGGTTAGAAATGGTCAGTGCAGGAAAGTTCAAGGCTAAGATGTTAGTGAATTCGAGTTTCCCTACATTGACTACTGTGGTCATTGACAGAGAATTACTGTGCTTGAGCTCAGTATTTGAGTTCTCATGGCTTGTCAAGTGAGTTTGATTTAATATGTTGTAAAATAACTTTCCTTCGAAATTCTTTTACAGAGTCCTATCTTCATTTGGACATTTCAAAATGGTGACATTTGCTGTGATATGTTGCTGTTTGGAAGTACAAAGTGAACATTTGTGGATCCCACTTGGGATGGGCAAATCTTTTCCAGAGACAACTTGCACTCTGATAGTATGGAAGTTCAGAAGATTGTATTAGACCTGTTTTCTGTGTAATGGTGCCACCAAGGCTATATGTGCCACTTGACTTGTTCAAACTACATGTGTATGTAAAGCCCTAGCATACTGTCCTTCCTTCACATTGGCTAAATCTTCAATGTTTGGACAGTGGAGATAGCTGTTGATGTGTTTCCTAATAGATGATTGAACTTTTTGTTAGTACACCACTGATTGGTGAATGTGTCATTGCACCAGATACTGTGACAGTGTTCTGTATTGGTCATGTGGCCTCAAATGCTGTTACTGCAGTGATGTAGACTATTAGAGTTATTGATATAGGATTCCTATTGTGAGGGCAGGATGTATGGCTCCAACTGAGGTCATGCATCAGTGATATTTTGCCTATTTTATTTGATACCATTCCATATTCCCTTTCCTCCAAGGTGTCAAGGTTGTGGAGCGTAGAACCCTGAATGGCACAGACTATTGGGGTTAGGTCTGGTTATTGAAACCCAAATTTGATTTCTACAAGGACTTGTTGCCAATATATGTATTTTCCAAATACATTCTGAGTTAAGCGTGTTTACTTTGACTACATTGGTTAACATTTTACCTCTTTGCCATTTCAATATTTTTTGACAAGTGAATGTTCAAAAGATTTGGCAACGTGATGTTGAAAGACTGACATGACAAATGAAAGGCCACAAATCATCCACCAAGAGTCTTGTGTCCACAACACGAAAAAAGAGTAAGGTGAATTTAAAAAAGATGAAATAAACAAAAAAGAGTCTATCATGGTGGATGGAAACATGGTAGTAGAGCAAAAAACTGTTTGAAGTCTTATATTCAAAATACACGACCTCAGAAAAAGTAAATGTGTCCATGAAATAGTCCACAGAGTGAATGGTGGACAAACACAGGAGGAAATTAGGTTCTGCATCTCTTGGAGGTGGTAGCGTTGGTCTTGCCATCCTCTCCTGCTGGTCCAGATGACCGTCCCCTCTGGTGGAGAAGGTGGGGGGCACAGGTGCAGAGACTGGGTGGTAGGAGCAGGCTCCTCATGTGGCAGGGCCTCCCTGTCTGTAGCTGGCAGAGGTATACTTTGCCCATATGTGGACGGACCACAACCAGAGGAAGATGGAATGGGAAAAGCCCTGTGCATATGGTGATAGACGTCAAATAGCATCCAAGTCAGGTAGCTCATTCTTTCATTGTGGTTCCATAGTTCCAAGATGTGCTCCCTCTCCACCTCCTTGATTGCCTGGAACTCAGCTACAACACGGCCCATCAGGTCTTGGGACTGTTGTACTGATCCCAAGACTTGGTCAATGGTGGTCTAGCTGACAAAAACCCCGGTGGCCTCACCTGTCTGGCCCACAGATTCCCTCCCACAACCCTGAGCCTTACTAGCCTGTGCCCTTGTGGAAGTGTGCCCCATCGCAGAGCAGAGATGGAGGCTGTGTTGGTGGTGTCTCAACTGCAGCCAGGACTAGGGGGCACAGGATTGGTGTGTACCTCCTGGTGTACAGGAAGTGAGGGTGTCCTCACACTGAGATGTTGTCGCAGCTGTGGTGGTATGTGTAGGTGTGGGACGAGTTGGACTCACTGGAGCTGTCTGGCCAGACATACCAGATACACCTGCTGGCTCCTGTTCATCCAGACTTTCATTGGTGAAATCCTCACTGAAGGCTTGCTCCTGGTGTTGAGTGGAGGTGCCTTGCCTGGCAGACGGTGGTCCCTTGGGCCAGGTTGTTGGACCTGCGAAGGTTGCAGAGAATATGCAATTATACACAATTTGGCAATTAATGTGTCTTTGTCTAATAATGGGCCAACCTAGAAAACTTGAACAGAGTTTTAGACTGATTAGGCATTTTTTTTGTTTTTTACACATACATCCTGATTTACACATTTGACAACTCCAGTGCTGATGTTGTCAAGGTGTCCTGAAATGAAAAATGTTATTTCAAAATTGCATGTTACATGTAGCAGACCTTTAACCCTGCAGTGGTAAATAAATTGGAGTGCAGGACTAGCATGCAACAAAACATTGGAATCAAAGTGGTTCGATTTACAAATATCACTGTATTTAGTCATCATATGGACAGTTCAAATTAACTTGTGCATAGCTACTACTTCTATTCAGCATGACAAAACACATTATAAGAAAATGTGGATTGAATAGACAATGAATTATGTAGGCATTTTCATCAATTCTGTGTCACCATGAGCAGGTGTCAACATGACTGTGATACACAAGTGACATTTTAATCCATAGCATGACATGGTGACTGACAAATGCACTCGCTTTTTAAATATGTATAAATATGAAAGTAAAGGACAGGTGGAACAACATTCCATTGTACTATTGTTTTTCAGATCCAAAAATATAGCAAAATGGTAGTTGTAGTCATCTATTGACACCGCAGATAATACCTGTTTGAAAGGTAAGTTACACATATCACTTTCAATGACTACATTGGAGATGAACACGTTTGCAACACGTACACACATACGGATATGATGTAACTAGGAGAAAATACCACTTAGAAACACCAAACTTTCCTGTGAAAATGGATGTAGTATTGGACCTGTTTTAGAAGCACAACAACATACATTGATAGAACGTAATGAGCAGAGCCAGTGCAATGGATGTTCCATGGGGAACTACACACAATCTGACTATACATATTACACATTGTTGAAAGGAAAGATACAACTATACTGCTAGTAACTGGTATGACACACCATATTTTATGTAGACACAATTAGCTTTAGCTGTTTTGTTAAGGGTGTTGCAGCATTCTAAATATCTAACTGAAGGGCAGGACTTCATTAGTGATTAGTGAGACATACATAGGTGTAACATACTAGTCTCCACTCCACCAGGGATTCCTGTCCAGCCTTCAGGATGTAGGATCTGCAAGATATTCTCCTCCCAGGGAAAGAGTTGTAATGAGGGGCTGGGAGAACCACCACCAGTCCTCTGGGACTCCAGGTGATGCCTAGAGGCCAGTGAACAAACCTTTCCCCGCAAGTCATTCCACCTCTTCCTAAGATCCTCCTGCGTGCACAGATTGTTAGTTACAGCATTCACTCTGTCAACTATTCTGGACCACATTTGCCTCTTCTGGGATAAGGTAGTATTTTGGACTTGTGCTCCAAACAATTGTGGCTCTACTCCTATGATTTCATCCACCATGACAGACAACTCTCCCTCTGAAAAAATTGGATTTCTCTTCCCTACCATAGTGAATTATTGAGAAAAACTAAACAACTGCCCAAAAAGATGAGGAATAAATAAATAAATATGGTGTTAATAAAAAATACAAAGGAACTGTAAAACAGAAAAAACATGTCTCCTGTGTGGCAATTTCTGCATTCAAATGGTGTACTGCAGTGTGATGGCAAAGAATCATGGTCTGAAATGGAGTGTGTTTTATAGTGTTTCACAATGGTCCAATTGATAACAGGTGTGTGCTGCTAGCATCCAACCAATTGCCACACCCATAATACTATACTGAATGGGTTCCGCGATGCACTGCCGCCATCATGGGCCTGCTGCTGACACACCACCAGCACAACTGTGTGCTCTAAACAGGCCTGATGGGATGCTGCCCACTCGTCGGCAATGGAGTCTGCCGCGTCAGCTGAGGGATGCAGCTGGCGCGACGCAGTACATTCCGTTGTGGTGGTCTTTGGCTTAGCCGCAATACATCTAAATACGGTAGGCAGGAAACTGCCAACATGAGGGTCTTTTAGGGCCTGCCGCCAATGCAGCTTGGCAATGCGACTGCCAACATCTAAATGGAGCCCTTACCTGAAAATTTAAGAAATGCAAAACAAACTTTAGAAGGAACCTGCCTCAGAAGAATTTCAAAACTTGAGCTGTGCCATGTTACAAATGCCCCTCTGTTGTCACCAGAAGATGGATAGTGTGGTATCCAAGGTATGTATGTGACAATTGAGTGCTGTAAGCCTAAAATTAAAAAAGACTATGCCTCATGCATTCCCCTGTAAATATTTAGCACATTCTCCCTGAATGTTATACAAGTCCATGTTCTGTAGACACATATGAAGAGCAGGCGCTGAGAGCAACTAACAAACTCATGCCTTACCATCACTGCCATACTGGTCATGTATTACCTACTGCCTAGAAAAATCCTGTGTCCGTAACATGTTCATCAAAGGCCTTTAAAAACGCCCCAAAGGTAAAACAAAAGTCATGAAAGAATACAGCATAAAATAATGGATAAATTTAGCTTTCACATTAGTTTGGAGGTACACAAGGAAACACAACTACAGTATATGAGAACAATATTGTGTTTGATGTGCAAGAAATCATACTGGCCTTCATTGATGAAGGAGTTCCATGGCTACATAGAGGCACAAGGCCGAAGGAAGAGAGCCTTTATAAGAGCATTGAACTCTGAAATGACTTGCAATATCCTCATAAATGTGAAGTTGAGGATTTCTTATCCACTATAGGAGGTTGGTGCAAAATCATTCATATTCACTAAGCTTTTGCTTGGTGGTAGTCTTACAGCAACAGTCTTTTGTTAAGACCCCCATCACAGTATAATTCAGGGACTTTTTGTGGGCCTTGCTTTGAAGCATGTGCAGATAGTTTGGTGCTGTGTAGCCTCAAACTCTGTGGAGTGAAGAAAATCAGGTACAGCAGTTACCCTTCCCCAGTAACTGCAACTGACTGTACAGGAACATTGACCCCACATAAATACTGATGGCTGCACATCTCGTCTACCACTCTCTCTCCCGGGGCTAAGTGTACCAGTACCTTCCAGCTCCATTTTCTTTCTCTGGAACAGCACTTTGCCGAAATAGAGTAAGAGCTTATCAGCACCAGTCCCCCTCACCCAATATCCTTCGCAGGTACAGGAGAGGCTATAGGGAGACCGGCGAAGACCTACAAAGAGGAGTAACTACCTGAAGCTGTTATTCTGAAGTGTCATCACTTACAAGCAAGTTGTGACATACTTTTCTTATTACTGGTGCACTCGGATGTCAGAACGTACCAGGAACAAGCATTTGCAATGCAATAGGTCTGGCATTTGCTTGAGTTAGAGCTATTGGTGTTGTAAATTCATGACTGGACTTTACTTGCCACACAAATTGGTCAACCCTGCCTCATAATTTGGTCTTTTCCTGCCACATAATTCCAGTGGCCCTGCATATAAGTACTTCCACTTACCTTCTTCCTCTATCTGCAGCGGGGGGAAAAAAATGTTGCCATTTAGCATTCTAATTTAAATCTGCTAATTCCAATAGAATACCACTTTCATCTCCCCACCATTAGAGTTGTTGGCTGGCTAACTCAATTCCTCCCCAAAAAAGATACAAGACAGTCACAGAGGAGTAACAAGAGAAATAAACTAGAAGGGTCGCCCATACATATGTAAACCCAATAAAAACCTTTAATAGAAATACACTTTTAGCATTAGACTGTAATGCTAAAAACATCCCCTAGAGGACACGACAATGAAAATAGCACTTGTAAGAAATATGGTCATGTAACCATATAGTTAGCCGCTAGAGGACATAACCACATGAAAAAGAAATGACAGAAAGTAATGCAGTTTAACCATATATTTAACCCCTAGAGAACAGAGTGCCTTGCACATTTTCTGAGCTAGCAGGCCTACTGCAATGATATCACAAACAAGGCCCTTAAAAGACATACTACTCCCTGCAATAAAACAAAAGTTCCAGCTATGAAAAAGCTTAAAAAGACACAATGATGGGAGGGATTATTATTTTGGGGTCCCTACTAACCCAGTGTGGGGACCCAGAGATGATGTAGACAGAAAGAGCACATTGTTGAACATTTTGGTGGTGGTCCCATTGTCCTAAGACCACCACAGGCTGAGTTATGAGAACAACTGTTTACTAAAAGTAATGGCCTGGAAAGCATTATGGGGTGAGTTTCCAGAGTGCAATGAATATTGTAGTATCAGCACTCCTGCTGTGTTGGGAGAGCCGCTTTGAATATTTCTGTGTTTTTTATGTAAAGTGTTCAATTACAAGTGTTTTTGTGAAAGCTATCAAGCGTGAAGGGGGAGAGCCAAAATAAATGACTCTGATTAGGTAATAGTGTGAACAACATGACCATCGCTTCAAGTCCGCAGATGAAGTTCACACTGTTCTGTGCTGTGAGCGCCATGGCTGCCATGAAACACGAAGGGGAGAAAAAAATATATAGTTCTCCCACTCTGAAGTATATCGGCAATCATGCAATAATCCATGTAACAGGGTCAGTCTGCAAAGTGGAAAAAAAAACGCCCCAAGGTGGGACAAACGTAAAGCATTTACCAATGACATCAAGGGATGTTTGAAAGGCAGCCCATGAATGAGTGAAAGTGATGGGCATGAGATGGGTGTGGTTAAAAGCCCACAGAACACTTACAACAGGTCAACAAGTGCTTGCGCTCTTGACCTAATACAAATAAAAAGACTGATATGTATAAAGTAATTCTGCTCTTCCATGTATAATATTTCCATTAGGCATAACTATTAAAATGTTGTGTGCATAGATCTTTTTGCAAATATTGAAATGTGTGGGAAAAAAGGTTTGGCAATGTGTATTTGCAGGTGTTGCATCAAATTCTTCAAATACTGGTTGAACAGTGTATTGTAAATGTTAAGTATATCATAGTGGTATTTTTCAATTTAAAAAAAAAAGAAAAGAGGAACCTGTATGTAGCATAATGAGCAAGCTAAGTGTTGGTAGACAGTTCAAAGAGGGAACATCTGGTTCAACACTTGTTGATTAGTAGCTAAAGGTCAATTTTGAGCACATCTATTCACAGACTGCAGTTCCTGTTGGCTCCATGTCAGTCTGTTTTCTGTACAGTTAATCTTGGTTGTTACATCAGGTGGCCGAAGAAACCACCACAGAAGAGAAGATAAAGCCTTCAAATTAAGGGAGAATGCTTCTGCATTCTGCATGCAGTTAGCTACTAGTGTAACGAGAGCAGTATTTGTCTTTGCTTTCGTTTTGTTCTTTTTTCACCCAATCACTTATGCCAAGTCTGCAAAGAGTTTGAGTTTTTAACTTGATGATGACCTAAGCAAGAACTCCCATATCAATGGAGTGGCCACAGTTATCCTTTTCCAAAAGAAACTCAGGATGATCCTCTAATTTATACCCCCAACTTTCACCCAACTGTAGTGGTTAACATGATCAATGTCAAGTGTGACTATGCAAAGTCATCCAGACTGGTCAACATGAATACCAGCTTAACCAACCACTAATAACCCAAATCTCGACTACCAGACTCACAACAAAACCAAAAACAAGACAGATTCTGTATGCTAAATCTTTTACAGACTCATGTGGCAGCTTGTTAGAGCATTGAATCAGTCCAATATTTTTGTGACTGCAAACAAATGCCTCACCGAAATTGCTCTAGTTAACCTCTTAGATGAGATCTTCCAATAAACACCTTTGAAGAAAAAGACACTAGCAAACCTTTAAAATCTCAGTACTACCACATTTAAGTGTGCTAGCAATGTGACTGACTATAGTGTGTCCCCAGTTGATCACATTAGAACACAACAAACACTCATCAGCTTCTATAATATCTGGAATACAGTTCTCTTTATACATGCCTGAGAATTGACCACTAACTCAGAAAGTAGATAACCTCTGTAAATCAACATTTCAGGAATCTCCTGATGTATTATAATGTACCAGGCTCACCTTTGCCTGGAAGCATGGCTCTGTCTAAAGATCGCCTTTCAGAGGGTATACAGCAGAGTCCATCTAGGGTTGCCACCTGACCGTTTTTTGACCTGCACTACCTGTATTTTAATGCCCGGCCAGAACAAAAGTATCCCTTATCTGTATTACTTCAAAAAGCAAATGTAAATAGAAATGTGTTCTGGAGCTGTGTTAATGATCCCTGGCCAATAATGAAAGTACAAAAAGGAAGAAAAGTCATGCTACAAATAACTTTGTGTGATTTTCTTTGAAGTCCTATTTAATATCATGTCCTGACCTTTGCTGCCTCTTAAAACAACAGCAACAATAACAAATGGCTGATATTTTTTTCTTGAAAAGATGTCAACCCTAGATTCATTACATGTCCAAAATTACTCTTAGAGGTGACTTTGTCTGCAATGAGTGTAATGCAAGCTTCTTCAAATAAAATTTTTAAAAAACAGTAAGACTGGTGCAGAGAGCCACCAGGCCTCTACAATACTTTGGCCCATATTTACAAGAGAGTGGCGCATCACTAGTGATGCAACACTTTTCTTGCGGCCCCCTTGTGTCCTGTAATGCCACCATGGCGCATGTTGGGGCAATAGCGTCATTTTCTTTACACTATTGTAACGCTATACTGGATTAGCATTAAAAAAAATATGCTAATCCAGTATATAGTTAAGAGGGCCATCGAAATCAACGTAAGCCTAATTTTTACGCCTGCTTTAAGCAGGTGTAAAAAATGAGGCGAGAAATGGCGCAAGGAATCTTCTAGTTTCCATTGCAAAATTTTTAGTAATCCTCTAAAGAGGGAACGACCCCTTTGCATACATCAAGCATATTTTATGCATGATGTGGCGCTAAGGGTTTACAAGGTGGGGCATACCTAGTTTGTGCGACCTTGTAAATATGGCGCTATGGTAGTCATGGTAGAAACTGTGCCTCAAATGTGGCGCTAAGGGGTGCAAAGGCCTTGTAAATCTGGCCCTTTGTGTCTGTACTCACCCCGAGGCTCGGGTTTAGCCTAAGGGTATAAATAAAGGGGCGTAAAGTTGCTTAAGGCCTTCGCTGAAATAAATAGTGGTTGTGTGAGAGTCATTTGGTGTTCCCGGTGCCCACTCTGAAGGTCTACTGTGCGGCCTTTACCACATCATGGGCCCCGTGCTACACTGGTGATGAGGGCAGAGCACGACCCTGTCACGTTGAGTACCCCTGCTGTATGCCCCTCGGCACTGCACCTGCACCTGTCTGCATGACCAGGGCTGAGATCTGAGCCGGTGGTTGCCAACCCGCAGCTTTTGAGAAAAGTCTGCTGTCCCTGAGGTGTGTGCGATCTGACCTGCTATCTCCCTGAAAGCCCACCTGGGAAAGAGCGTGTGTGAAGGGAGCGGGAAGTGTCCTTGCAGAAGCCTGCTGCTGCTTCCCAGTGTGATGACAGCAGCACCTTAGCCTGTGTCCACCTGAGACCTACAGAGTCATCAGAGTATTGCTGCCAAGCCCCAGTGAGGATCCTGAGCCCATACGTCTCTCCTTATCATCGCGTGCAGTTGTGCCTGATCCTGCTTCAGCATGCTCTCTCTCTCCTCCACGTGGGCCTAGAGTTCAGTGCAGAATTGGAGTTGTGTCAGCTAAAAGAAAAATAAATAAATGGCAGAGAAGGTGCTACTGACTGTCCAAGACCGAAGGTTGCAACAAAAGTGCACCCACATTTAAGTTGTGTTGCATATCACCACGGGGGCAGCCTGTGTGTATCGTCTGCCAACCTAAGGCAAGACTGGGCACCATTGCTGAATTCACACCATGGATGTGTGCTGAGTGTGTTGTGCAAACATCTTCAAGATACTCAAACCCTCAAAAGTGTGCTACCATGAGTTCACCATTGCAATGCGAGCAGGAGAACCCTGTTCACACCCCAGGATCCCATACCTCAATGACACCCATATCACCCTTTAGTGAATTGTCGTACCCCAGCACGGCGGTGCCTTGATGGCATCATT
Organism: Pleurodeles waltl; assembly: GCF_031143425.1. Taxonomy (NCBI): domain Eukaryota; kingdom Metazoa; phylum Chordata; class Amphibia; order Caudata; family Salamandridae; genus Pleurodeles; species Pleurodeles waltl. Next base: position 720,266,936 of record NC_090439.1, read on the forward strand.
GTCTGGGGAGACAGCACCATTACTTTTGTGCCACAAGAGAGTCAGATGTTGTGTTCAAGAGATCGTTGTGATGCATGTTGGGGTTGATGAGCTGTACGAACTGTTCGAGACTCTGCCTAATACAGGGGATGATGATGACTTCGACACCGTGGTCTCTGCGCTCAACAGGTATTTGACCTGCAACTAAATCACAACTACGAACGGTTTAAATTGTGCCAAGTGAAACAGGCAGATACTAAATACGTTGACATGTTCTATGCAGGGCTGGAGAAACTAGCAGGCGCCTCTACAGTCCTAAACCAGCATGAAGAAATCCAGGCCTAGATCATTCAAGGGTGTCGCTCAAACCTGCGTCGACGACTAATTCTCCGACAGCCAGGCATATCTCTGGATGCCATTCTGATCCTGGCCAGGTCACATAAACTGTCTAACAGCCATGTAGAGGACATGACGGTGGCTCCGGGCCGACCTACAGAGGCTACATGATTATACAAAAGCTGCTGCTGTGACAGAAAAGCATGTAGATGCCATTCAAGGACGCTGTACACCCCAACGTCCAATTAACACCCCGCAACAGGGGAACAGCAGCTGCAGAAATTGTGGCTTTGAACAAAAGATGCTGGGAATGTGTCCGGCCAAAGGGAAGACCTGCTCAAGATGCAGGAAGATCGACCATTTTGTAAAGGTCTGCCATGGTGGGAAGCCCCAAACAAATTCTGGACTGCTGAAGAAGGCGACTGCTACCCTACATCAGCTATCTCTCGATGATAACACGGCAACCACTGTCCTGGAAGCTTGCCAAAGGGGAGCCCAGTATGATCATGTGAAAGAGGAAGACATTTTTGTCATTTTGTTCGCAGGTTATGTACACAATGAACATCAGTGGAGTCCATGTGACAGCTTTCATAGAAATAGGTGCCACCGTGAACGTCATGGACATGGAGCAATATGATAGGTTGGCACCACACTTGACACTATTGCCGAACAAAGGAAGAATCTACACATGCAGTGGAACAGGGCCACTGCCCCTCCGAGGCACAATTGAAGTGACTGTAGCATGTGATAGCTGCTCGATAAAAGCAAAACTCCACATCACTGTGGTAGGCAAAGGAACCCTCCTAGGGTGCCACACCACAGAAGATCTGGAGTTGGTGTTCTTTGCATGACAGGTCCACGACTCACACACCGATGCCCAGCTATAGGACTTTCTGCAACTCTTTACAGGGCTTGGGAAGTTAAAGAGGAAGCAATTCCAACTCTATATTGATCACTCGCTAAAACCTACTGCTTTATGGCACTGGCGGGTGCCTCTCATTAACGTCTGCTGGTGGAACGCGAACTACAGGCATTGGAGAAGCAAGGTGTGATAGAAAAGGTCACCAGCCCCATCCTGTGGGTCTCACCACTCATCATCGCCCCACAACCGAAGCAGCCTGGTGCCATTCGCCTGTGTGTGGATCTGAGGCTTCCAAATCAGGCCATCAAGCATGAGAGACATATAACCCCTACTATGGATGACATAATAGCCAACTTGAATGGAGCCATATGGTTTTAGAACCTGGACCTCAACTCTGGCTATCATCAACAGGAGCTGGCTACGGAAAGCTGCAACATCACTACTTTCTCCACTCATGCGGTTCTCAGACACTACAAAAGACTGAGCTTCAGCATCTCCTCGCCCGCTGAGGTCTTCCAGAATGTTATCCGTGAGACACTCTCTGGCCTCTTCAGCATTATCAAACTGAGCAACGACATTCTCATCTTCTCCGAGAGTCTGGAAAATCATGATAGAAGGCTAAGGGTGACACTTCAGAAGCTGTCAGAGGTGGGGCTGACTTTACACAAAAAGAAATGTTCAATCTACCGGAACTCGTGGCCTTCTTCTGATATATCTTCTCCCGCGAAGGGCTGCAAGTTGACCCCAAGAAGGCCGTAGCAATCTGAATTACTCTTCTTCCTCAGAACCCCACAGAGGTTCGGAGTTTCCTGGAGATGGTCACCTACTGTGGGAGGTTCATCCCAAACTTGGCTACCATGGCAGAGCCTCTTAGACACCTCACCCAGACCGGTGCACAGTAGGAATGGAGCACAGGAGTAGAGAAAGCATTCAGGTCCATCAAGCAGGCTCTACAGGACAATGTCACCATGGCCTATTTTCACCCACAAAGGAGAACTGAGTTGGTGGTAGATGCCAGTCTGGTTGGGCTGGGAGCAGTGCTACTGCAGGAACAACAAAACCAAGACTGGAAACCATTAGGATATGCAAGTTGGGTGCTTTCAGCAACAGAGATTTGTTATGCCCAGAATGAAAGTGAGGCCCTCGCCACCCAGTGGGCATGTCAACACTTCCATTTGTACCTGTGCAGGCATGAATTCTGAGAGGTCACTGACCACAAACCACTGGTCTCTTTCTTTACAGACACAGATCGGCTTGCACCCCAAAGAATTAACAGATGGGCAGCGCAATTGCAGCTATATAAATTTCACGTCATCTACTGCCCAGGAGTCAACAATCCACTGATTATCTTTTGAGACATCCTCAGCAACAGAAGTCACAGACGACCAAGGATGATGAAGAAAAGACTGAATGCTTTGTGCAGATGATCGTGCTAATAGTGTGCCCTATGGCGCTGTCAGTGGTGGAAGTAGAAGAGTGCACCCTTGGAGACGCCAGACTGCTCAAGGCAAAAGAGGTGCTCGCTAGGAGGCAGTGACAGCATTTCCTTGACAGAACACTCACTCATAAAGAATTAATGGCAAGGCAGATGCTGTAGAGGGTGAGAAGTGAGTTGTTGGAAAGCCAGAACGGCCTGCTCCTCATGGGACAGACAATAGTCATACCACACAGTTTCTGAGACCGAGTTGCCCACTTGGCTCACCAAGGGCACCAAGGCTTGTTTGCGCAGCAAGATGTCGTTCCCCAGAATGGATGCAATGATGGATGAGAGAGTGAGGAGATGCCATCCTTGTGCGATAACTGCTGGGGAACAACAGCTTGCTCCAATGCTGACAAAGGAACCAAGCACTAAGCCATGGTCAAAACTAAGCATGGACTTTGGAAGTTCTCCTGATGGCCGTTTGACCGTGGCACTGATTGTCTCCTGCACCCGCTTTCCGGTGGTTGAACTGTTGACGCCTACAGTGTTTCTGCATGTCAAACCCATACTGGAAAAAACATTTGGCATGCTGGATCTGCCTGAAGAAGACAGAACCATCAATGGACCTCCTTTCCAAGGTCAGGAGTTCCAAGACTACCTTGCATCCCTAGCGGTTCGACATCACAATATTATCTTGCAATGACCGCAAGCCAATGGGGATATTGAACAGCTTATGAGAACCCTGAACTGGGCCTTGAGGACAGGGGTGGATCAAGGGGAGGACTCAGAGTGGTGTCTGCACAAGTTCCTACAAGCATACTGCCAAACACCACACAGCATCACCGGCTGCAGCCCTGCTGCTCTACGCTTTAAGCAGCCTCCTCAGGACTGCATTCCCGCTGATGCCAGTTGGCAGCCTGCTGAATTGAATGTGGGAGGGCCTCAATGAAGACGGTGGATCACCAATGCGAAGGTGAGCCAAAAAAGTGTGCTTGGAGCTCTGATCTCCGAGTTGGGGACTGGGTCGTCATGAAAGATCGACACCCTGGGGGGCAGTTCCGAACCATGTTTTAGCAAAAGCTGTGGAAAGTCAAGAAACTAGATGAAACTATGGTGATGGTGCAAAGGAGTGGTTGGACCGTTGTGGGAAATGTGTCATGGTTTAAATGTGCGATCCTGGCAGATGACTTAGGTGTAGAACCTCCAATGGACGCCTTCGAGTGAAGACACGAAGAAGGTAGAGGGTGACCCTCCAGCCAGGAAGCGGACCACCAAGAAAATTCCTGAATGGACCAGGCCTGTGAGAGGTCTGTGAGGAGAGCAGATCAAGTCCTACTGACAGGACCAAGCCTGCGAGAGGATGCGACAGAAGATGATGCACCATCCGAGGTGCAGCACAAGCCAGCGAGAGGGCCATGTGGTGCAACATGCGACCTGTGGCGCAACGCCACATCAAGAAGAGGAGAGAGAAACGTGGCCTGATGCTATGTATTGAAGAACCAGAGAAGAAGGGTGTGACAGACCGGTCACGCATAATATCAGGAACACCATAGGTGCGCAAGAGAAAGGGAGAAGAGCGACAAGGCTGAGGATTCATGCCAGCGTAGGAGAGGGCATCCATCACTATAAGCCAGCCACTGCTGAGCAGACGTCACTGGAGACAGCTCCAACTGTAAGCCGCCAGTACGCATGAACCACAACCAGGCCCCACGCTTCTCAGTGCGACCGTCCTGCCACCTGTCACCGGCTGCTTGACATTAATGGCATCCCTGCCGCCAACTGCACATGCCATGCAAGAACTGCATGTGGCCGCAAAGTCCCTCAAGTCATCCCTTCTCCAAGAACAACACCGACACCTGTTGATCTGAACAAACAAATGGTAATATCGTCATCCTTACCAGGTGCATCACCCAAACAATCTAAGAAGCACAGCACCATCAGAGTGGAGCCCCAGTGGAGTCAGCAACAAGACCAGAAGTTGACAAGACATCCCTGGCACCGTGGGAGGCTAACCAACCAGAAACCTGGTATGAGCCCCCGTGAACCTGACATCTGCCAACGAGAGCAGACCAGACCATTTGGATCATCCACCCTTGGGGTTGCACAAGGCTTGGGCGTGGCCCTGTTGGGAGTTCTACAGCGACCCCCTTAGCAAGGCCTACCAATGGCATGCACAACCCACATGGTTCCAGGGCAATCCTCGGGCAAGGGCCTCAAGGGAATTCCGGTGAGAGGGGAACCCCGACAAGACAGATGTGTCTGAGGCAGCTCCAAGACAGGCACCGGAAAGCAATAAGGTCATGGACGGAGACTGGTCACCCAAAGACTATTGCACAAAGGCCAGAGCACCTGAGTACTGATGGCCAGAGCGCACGGACCCCGTGACAACCACCCTTGTGGCTCCAAGCGCGACTTGGATGTGGTCCTGTTGGTAGTTCCTCCGCGATGCCTCCGCTAGGCCTATGATAGGCCCGGCACAGTCCACATGGTCCCGTGGTAGCCCGCCAAAGGGCCTCGAGGAGACTCCTGTCCAACAGAGTTCTGGCACAAAAGGGAAGCCTGGAGCTGCTGTTCCAGCAAACGTTAGGATGCACCAAGGCCTTCAAGGACGACGCCTTTTCATCCAGGTCATCCACAGTCTTTGGAGGTGTGCCATCCTTGGAGCCGGAATGCCTTCCCAGAGATCCTTGAAGTGCTCCTGATGCACCTGCATTAAACTTTGTAAATAGACTCCAATACAGGGAGCCCAGGAGGGATAGGACCGACAGTCTGCAAGTGAACTATAATGTTGTGGACAGGCGATTGTGGTATTCGGACTTCATCTACACTGTCATTCGTGTCCAAAGCAAGCTGGTTAAACTATAGCCGCCTGAAGAGACTCAGTGATTGTTTTATTGTTTATGGTTTCTCCCCCACAGGTTAGACTTGGTTGTTTGCTTCTTCAATAAAGTTTGGGAGGGATGTAGTGTTCTGCCCCACACATTCTCTAGTGTTTGCACCAGCCACTCTGCTCACCCCACACCCATCCAGCACAGGTGTCACCAGCCAGGTGACCCTGCTAATAAAAAAGGGCCGGGCGCGTGTGCCGGAGGCCAGTTATACCCTATGGGCCGTATTTATACTCCGTTTGCGCCGAATTTGCGTCGTTTTTTTCGACGCAAATTCGACGCTAAACTAACGCCAACTAACGCCATATTTATACTATGGCGTTAGAGGCGAATAGCGCCAAAGTTCCCAGAATGTGCGTCATTTTTTAGCGTGAACCCCTTCCTTGCGTTAATGATATGCAAGGGAGGCGTTCCCGTCTAAAAAATGACTCCCAGGCCTTTACGTGGTATTTATACTCCCGGGCAAAAGAGACGCCCGGGAGTGGGCGTGGCTAAAAACGGCGCATTTGCGCCGCTTTTTAACGCCTGGGTCAGGCATGGCGTTAAGGGACAAGTGGGCTCAAAATGAGCCCAGAGTGCCCTCCCCTGCCCCCAGGGACCCCCCCTGCCACCCTTGCCCACCCCAGGAGGACACCCAAGGCTGGAGGGACCCACCCCAGGGACATTCAGGTAAGTTCAGGTAAGTATTTTTTTTTTTTTTTTAATAATTTTTTTTGGCATAGGGGGGCCTGATTTGTGCCCCCCTACATGCCACTATGCCCAATGACCATGCCCAGGGGACAGAAGTCCCCTGGGCATGGCCATTGGGCAAGGGGGCATGACTCCTATCTTTACAATGATAGGAGTCATGTTGATGGGGGATGGGCGTCGTTAAAAAATGGCGCAAGTCGGGTTAAGACGATTTTTTCGACGTAACCTGACTTGCCCCATTTTAAGACGCCCATACGCCATTTTCCCCCTACGCCGGCGCTGTCTGGTCTACGTGGTTTTTTCCCACGCAAACCAGGCAGCGCCGGTCTGATTGCGCCGTCTAACGCCATTCCATAAATACGGCGCCCGCATGGCGCTTCAGAATGGCGTTAGACGGCGCAAAACTTTTTGACGCTAAACGCGTCAAAAAGTATAAATATGGGCCTATGTGTCCGTGCCACCTTCACTAGCAGCATGAGGGCCTAGGACCCTTTACACCACAGAAAGCACATCGGATTCTTTTCTGTCAGTTTTTATCAGTCACTCAGCCGCTCCTAGTAAATACTGCTGGCGACGCGTTTCATAGCCTCCCGTTGCATGCCAGTTATTGCCTCATGAACAATGTGTTTGTTGAGACTACTTGTGCCTGCGAGGCTCAAATTTCTGCGTAAAAATGCCTTTGTTTACGTTGCTGTCTTAATATTGCTTGAAATACAAAGTACCGGTAATTAGTCGCGGGTGGATTCCCCCGCCTGCCCCGCCAGCGCCTTACATTTTGTGTGTTTCTCTTGCTTTGCTATCCTCTGGGAGGTATAAGTGAACTGTAAAAAAGATTCTGATTTTATTGCATTCGAAGTGTTTATAGAGCTCAGCTTTGCCTTCAGGGAGGACTGTAGAGCTCTTTGTGTGATCAGATTCCTCGACCATTTAAAAGCAATACCAAGGGCCACGCTGAAGGTAAAATTACAATACAGCAGTGAAAGCAAAACCGAGCGAAAGAACGGGGAGCATGACAGCATCTTTTTATTTACCAGCAAATCCCAAACCGCAACATGCGTCTGGAGTGGGAAATAGAAATAGAGGAAGGCATGAAATAGCGGGCAGGAAATAGAAGCAAAATCAGCACCAGGTCAAGCCTGGGGGCGCAGACCGATGGCCAGTGTTGCCCCAATTGACAAAAGATGCGTCCTACTGCCCCATCCTCTGGTCTGGCCTGCCATGAGATACACGATAGGTAAGCATGCAAAGCGATTCTGCGTTAAATATCGAATGAGGAGACCGTTGAATACCTTTAAAGCCCTAGGTTTTAGATGGGCTGGCCTCCTCTATAGCTCTGTTCCCTCACCATCCCCCTTTTACCACGATGTGTGCAATGCACTCTTGGCACAACTGGTTCTCTCCCTACACTGCTGCTGTTGTAGTTGAGCAAGGGTGGGAAACCATTTTTGGCATTTTTGCCCCTGAAATCTGTCATTTTATCAGGTAAAACCGCCCAGAAATGTAAAGATTCAAGGTTTTCCTTATTCGTTTTGACTATTGCCTTTATGTCTTTTTTTGTGTGGTTGCATTTTTTACCTTTGAAACAACGGCATGGACGTGATTACCTAGGCCATGTTACTGTTCCCATAAACAGCCAGCGCTTTTGGAGCGGAATGAAGGCACTGATCTGGGTTCGGCGGTCATAGGTGGGTGTGTGAGGGCATGGGATGAGGTGCAAGTAAATTGAAAGATAACTTTTGCCAGATCTGCGGAGTACATCGCTTCTCACTTAGGTCATCGAATCTGTACCTTCACTGCAGCAACTCTGGCATTACTAGCTACTCCACTTGTATTTTAGTTTAAATCTTTTTATTAGCAATATGACTGTCACGTGGCAAGTAAGACAAAGAAAACAACAAGGCGGCGCAGCGCCTATGCAATTACTTAACTCAAACAACAAAGTAAAAGCCCCCTCCCAACCCTAGAGTTCACATTATGGTAACTACACCATGTAGTACGTAACTGGGCCTCAATGGTCATTCCCAGGCCACTGCTGTGATTTACGGAGGGTCATCTACAACTGTCAGTGGAGGTGTCAAGTATTTGGGGCAAGTCAGTTCCCTGAACTCCCCAGTGAGTAAGGTCAAATATGAGTGCCAGAGCTCCCTGAAGGAGTCTGCTTGAGCAGTAAGGACCAAGGTAAGTTTCGCCACCCCCAAAATGTGCCATAGTATATGAAGCCATCCTAGACGTGTTGGGAGTGTATCGGTGCCCCTGTGAGCAAGGATATTTTGTATGGCCACCCCTAATGCCAGGCTGATCTGTCGCTTCCTTGGTGACTTGAGAAAGAAACTTATGAGGTCAGGGATTCCCAGGATGACATATGGGGAAAACCGTGGAAGCTGGGTGTCAAGATGAGTGTCAATCTCATTCAGTATTCCCTCTCAGTATTGGGTGAGCCTGGGGCATTCCTAGGGTAAGTGTACCAATGTCTCAGGGGCGCCACAGTGCTTCCAACAAGCTTCACTACGAGTAGGGTCCCCTTTGTGCAATATGTTGTACAGTTCAGAGATAAGGTGTTTGTTGGTAGTCTTCATGAGCTGCCATTTTTCATAATCCACGAGAGCCGCTGTGCTCCAAAATGCATCCCTGGAAGCATCACCCAGTGTCGAACTTGCAGTTAGCTCCACTTGTATTTTAAAACATATGAATGTAGAGATGAGCATACTGCTTGGCTGGCAAAAAGAATGAGAATGGAGTCACAGGGAAGCACAGATGAGCACTTCTGGCGTAAGGTGGGAAGAGCCAGAACACTAAGAAAGAGCTAACACACTCGATAAAAGCCAGAATATTCTGGTAGGAGCTGAAAGGTTCCAGACGTTTCTGGTTCAGTAAGAGCTGAGACAATTAAAGCACCGTCATTGCATTAAACTTTGCATGGCAATAGCAGCTGACAGATTATATTTTCTGGTAGCAAAGTTCACACAGTTTGTGTTTCCTGCGCCTTTTTGTTTTTTAGGGTCGAGCCTGCGTTGCATGCGCTTGCGCATGCGTTTCGCTTGTGAGACGCTTTAGGAGTTAGAAGAGGGCTTGGAGCCCCGTCCATGTCACGTCAGTGTCATTCATTGGTTCGCGGGCTTGCCTGTTAAAATCTGCTTGCTTTCATTAGTGGAAGGCACGCATACGTCATGCCTTTTCCAGTGGTTAGCCCTCCTCGAGCGCAGCGTCCATGTACTGAAAACATGCATGACTCGGTGTTTCCCGTCAGGTTTGTGGACTACTTTTTATCTTTTGTTCGCAGCGCGATCTTGCTTGGCAGAAGTCGAGCGCTTTACATAACATCGACTCTTTTGCTGGTTTCGTAGATAATTGCACTTTTGCTGATAGGTTTCACCACGAATGAACTGTAGCAGCGTGATCGCCCTGTTTTTTTCCATTCAATGTGGCAAGAAAAATCTGGTTGGGAGTTTACAACTGCTAATAGCTGTAACTTGGAGAAATGCGAGACCCTATTGCATTGCAAATGCTTGTCTTCTCTTCTGCTCCTTTTGGTGATTAGGGCAGCTAGTGTTAAGTGTCCTTCCACAGATACTGAGCTTTGTCTGCTGACATTATAGATTTCCTGCTCCAACATAGAAAATTCCAAGCCTTCCTGGCTACCGCCGTTTCTACTATTAGAGGGGGACTGTATCCTGGTTGTCTGGAGCCTAGTCATTGCCTCTCCGCTTAAATACCCTGGTAAGTCATTTTACTGATGCAAGACATAGGCGGTCATTCTGACCCTGGCGGTCAAAGACCGCCAGGGCGGAGGACCGCGGGAGCACCGCCGACAGGCCGGCGGTGCTCCAATGGGGATTCCGACCGCGGCGGTAAAGCCGCGGTCGGACCGGCAACACTGGCGGTCTCCCGCCAGTGTACCGCCGCCCCATTGAATCCTCCAAGGCGGCGCAGCTTGCTGCGCCGCCGAGGGGATTCCGACCCCCCCTACCGCCATCCGACCGCCGGGAACCGGATGGCGGTAGGGGGGGGGTCGCGGGGCCCCTGGGGGCCCCTGCAGTGCCCATGCCACTGGCATGGGCATTGCAGGGGCCCCCGTAAGAGGGCCCCTAAATGTATTTCACTGTCTGCTGCGCAGACAGTGAAATACGCGACGGGTGCAACTGCACCCGTCGCACAGCTTCCACTCCGCCGGCTCGATTCCGAGCCGGCTTCATCGTGGAAGCCTCTTTCCCGCTGGGCTGGCGGGCGGCCTGAAGGTGACCGCCCGCCAGCCCAGCGGGAAAGTCAGAATTACCGCCGCGATCTTTCGACCGCGGAACGGTAACCTGACGGCGGGACTTTGGCGGGCGGCCATAGTGTACTGTTGTACCCACATATACTTAGATTAATGATACATTACATTATAGGATTACAGAAGTTTCCAGTCAGTCCACGGCAGATGTAGGGTCCATGCCCCACACCTTCCGCCAGCCTGTGCTACTAAGGTCAACAAGGTGAAACGCTTACAAAGTGTTTCTATAATTTCCTTCCCCTTTTTCCACCTGCACAGATATTTCAAATTCTAGAGTTCATTACAGATCTTATTTGAGTAAAAGGTAGACGAGTTGGGCTAGCATCAGAGCCCATGGTTAAATTCCATGGGGAAATCCTGACAGAAGGTGACCTTCCTGACTGAAGTTTGAAGAAAAACTTTACAACTAAATGAAGTGGTAAAGTTTTATTCTTTTCCACATTTGCAGGAAAAAGTTAACTTTTGTAACATCTTATGTTGCAAAAGGTAAAGTTGCAGGGAAAAATTCTGATATACTGGTGCAGTAGCTTGTAGTAGTTGTTTCCTCAGAAGGAAAATACACATCAGCAGCAGCTTTTATCCTACTTGTCTTAGCTCGGTGTCAGCTTTCAATGCAGAACTGAATGCAGCAGCATCACTACAGTCTGATAGTCTTTATCAAGATCCTCTGGCAGTATCTCGTATGATAATCTAGTGTAAAGGGCACTTCCTGACAAGTGGTTGATTGATAGGCCTTTTATGCTATATCTTATCTCAGATAGGAATTTCTGACATAACCTTAGGAATGTCCAGCATAGCCTGCATGCACCAAAAGGCTAGTCTTAGATGCATTCTTATAAACAAATAAGGTAAAAACATGTCCATTCAGACTACACCGTTTATGTTGTCATTATTATCTGATCTGTAGATAGAGGTCACAAGGCACTAATTCCAGACTAATATAGCCTCAGGTATCTTATTGAGGTAATTATCTGCATGGCTGTAGGGAAGCACACTTTTTGGCATGATTAGCCCCCACTTTTTGCCTGGTTTCTGATGTGATTTCGACTGGAAGTGCACTGGGTCTGTGCTAACCAGGTCCCCAGTGCCAGAGCTCTTTCCCAAAACTGCACAATTGTTCTCCACAATTGGCACACTCTTTAGCACCCACTGTAAGTCCCTAGTAAATACGTTTGCCTCTGCAAACCAACTGGGAATCCACTGGACTCTCTGCACAGTGTACTACGTTTTAATGCACCATATAGAGAGTCAGCTTCCTACAATGACCTGACACTTTCACAGGTTTTTAGAAAGGTAAGGACAGATAACACCTGCATCAGTGGCAGATATGTCAATGATTATGCAAACATAGAGAACATTGAGTCTTAGTCTGCTCAATATGGGGTCTGGCTAAATGGACTTTATGTCACTTTAGCACTTAACTTCATCAGGAAAGTGAAGTTGAGATGTCTGAGACTTACTCAGGGAAGTGGTGTGGTTAGAGACTCTGCACTCTACAGACATTAGGTAACAATAAATCACTGTCCATCCATAACTTTGGTTTTAAGGGAAAAAGAAGATCACTTTAATCTCAAAATACAATGAATGTCACTGTACATAATTAAATAGAGGGTGGTTGCTATGTGACATTATTTGGATCAGTATCAATGATAGATTGGGGGACAGTCTTTTCTGGTAAGTTGCATGGGCCCGGAATTGTGGTAGCAGACCAGCTGGCCTGTCTATTTCCCTGGTTATATGTAAGACAAAGAAAGCTTGTCTTCCTGAGAATTCATAAACTCAGCCACCATTCTGATTCCAACTACAGCATAATTGCACAAAAGTACACGAGGAGTGTAACACATCATTTGGTGCTATTTTCTCTGTGAACAATGCACCCTTGAATCCAAAATGGACCTGAGGATGCATTTTGTGCTAAGATTATAGCAATGAACATCACTAGAAAGCAACTAAGGGCTGTACATTACATGGGAGTGAAGGGAGTGAAGGGGTGGGTCAGGAGACAATCTACAAAATTGTGTACATTAAGTGGGGATTACACAAATGTAATTCACACATATAGGCACCCAGGAGATTATGTGATTTCCCCAGAATCACCCACATGAAGGCACACACACACACACAATTGGTATTTTTCTCTCTCTTTCTCTCTCTCTTCGTTGTCCATCTCTCTCTCTCTCTCTCTCTCTCTCTTACCCTTTCTCTCTCCCACTTTGCAGAAGCAATGTGAGTGAAGGAAAATATCTTTAATATCCTAAATAATTGTAATAGATTGGATCACAAATGTGGTGTATGTCTTACAGATAGGTTGACTAGCTAGAAATATAACTAGTCTCAAGACTGCACATGTGGTAGTGATTTTGTCCCAGACAAACATGGTATAGTTTCATGTGAAAGTGCATTTTCTCACTAAACAGTCTTATTGGAAGGACAAGTGGGATGAATTAACAAATTAGTATGCCTATGAACTATTTTTATGTCTAAAATTTTCATAAATACTTTGCTAATTATGGAGATTGTCAAAAATCCCCAGGGATACACTTGGGTGTCTTGAAGAATCAAACATCTGAAAGTCTACTCCTACTTTCATTAGTCATACACTGATGTATTCCACACAGGCACACAACCTAAAAACTTAGGGGTAGGCTGATGTGCATTTTCATTTACTCCCACTTTTATTTTTCCCTCTATGTTATGATATGTTAGTGTATGTGTATAGTGCACAACTCACACAGGAAGGTATCATGGAACATTTTTCCATGTGCAGAAATCAATTTTCCTACACTACCTGAAAATAGTTTTTTAGGTTACTACCCCTGTCAGAGCCCCTTTTGGAGGGCCCTGTGGCACTCAGGGGCTACTGGGTCCAACCGTGGTGACTGAGGCCTTCTACGCCTGATGTCTCAGTGACTAACCTACTATGGATCCTGAGCAACTGGGCCAAGTCCCCTTCTGCACTTGACTCTGAGTGGTACCTTTGGACAAGCAATCAAAGGTCCCCTCTGGAGGAAAGTGTAGATACAGGTTAGTAAATTCAACACATGAGTCAAAATGCACTTAGTAATGTCAATAAATCAATGTCCAGTCAAATACTTGCTTTTACATGAAAAGATGCCTTTTATTTCTAACTCTACACATTCACAGAAATAACAGCAATTGCAAGCAGCAACACAATCCCCTGGAGGTCAGGGCAGTAGGATTTATCTGGGAAATTCCTGTCTCACTCGCTTCCTTGCAAAGTGGTCGTGAACATTCTCCATTCACTGGTAGTCACATCCAAGGAATGCTTACTAGTGGCCCTTACTCAAGAATCCCCTTTGAATTTTGGAAACAGTCAACAGTGTCTATTGTGCTGCAGCACCTTCTGCAGCGAGTTCCTCAGGGCCCAACAGGCCTGTTTCAAGTCTTACCCACTCCATCAGCAGGGAAGCGTTCAGCATTTCAGTGGGTGCTCTAACAGCAGGCACTTGCAAGCTCTGTTACTGTTCGATGGAGTTGTGCTGGTCACAGTACACACAGTGACAGAAGGTAAAAAGGACCTGCTCACTCCTACTGATAACTACATGATACGCTGGCCCTACCGTGCTTGCAGTGCTTAACTCTTGGTGAAGGTGGAGCCTCTCACCACTATGAAGGTAGCAATTTGGGTGCCCATTCTGGTCCAACAAGAACAGAATCCGTGTGTCATGCCTGTGTCGTGCGCAAACGCATGATCCGTCTTTGCCTAGACAAAGGTAACGTTGGGCACTCAGGGAAGAAGTACACGTCTTTATTAACTTGCAGAAGTTTACTAATAGTTTATACATGCATTTGGGATGTGAAGCGTAATTAAATGTTTGTGTCAACCCACAAAATATTGTTTTTTTTCAACATTCGCAATGGACACTCTCATTACTCTGTCAAACCCTTGGATATTCCCTTTTCCTAACCATTTCCCAAACTTACAACTTTAGGTGATTCAGCCATCTGGTGAAGTTACCACAATTGCTATTTCTATCTGCTGAAGATCCTGAATCTGTGACTCTCCATATGTCATTCATACTCATTGGGGACACTTTGGAGCTCTCAGGTGTGTAAAAACCTTCTGTGAATCTGGCTTTTATCAGCTAACCATGATAAGAAGTAGCCCTAAGGAGCCTGATATACAGGAACAGCAGCTTGTTTCCCTGAAAGCGCTAGTGGCCCTTCACTTCTAAGAAATTAGAGTATTATTCTGAGCCAGTTGTGCCACTAAAGCCCAATCAGTGAAGTATGAAGCTATTAAAGGCTTTACAATGATCTAAAGTGGGGATGCCCAATGTTGGTTCATGCAGGATTTTCAGGATATCCACGTTTACATTAAATGAGCCTCAGTGTATAATGAGTGGTTACCCCTAAAGTCTTACATAGATCTCAAACTCTTGGTAGTAGGTCGAAAATCAATAATTGCCAATAGCCATTGCTGCATTTTAGGCAGCATCCAACAGTGTCATAAAAAAGCACAGCTCATGGTTCATTCATTCTAGTAGATTACCAAAAAGTAGATCAAAGGAGAACAGTCTTAAATTGGTCGTAATACTAATATGGCCTAGAATTATTCCAGTATGGCAATTTCAAAGCAAACGTACAGGTCCGGATTTGCCTTTCAATCATTTCAGCATGGTAGTTCTAGGAAATGGGCAACCGGCCCTGAGGCAGGACTGTGGACAATCATTGCATAACTGGCTCCTGGATGCTGTGGGAGAAGGACATCTGGGAGCCTTACGTATTCACATCCAGGGGCAGGCAATGAAAGCCCTTCACTCATCTGCCTTCACAGTTACCCAAAGCAGATGCCAGCAGTATTACTTTGATTCCGTAACTTTCGTTTCTGTGCATCTGAAGTTCATTTTGCTAGATACTGCACAATATCAAAACACTAAAATATTGATTTGATGGCTGCTGCAGTCCCTTTCCAAATTGCCCATCTGTTGGCCCTCTGCCACGTGTGACGTTGCTCTTCTGCTATTACCGCTAGACCTTTTAGTACTTGAAAAACATTTTGCAAGAAATGTTGTGTGCAATAAGGACATGCGCTCCATTTGTGGCATTTAATTGCCATATGTGCAACACATAAAAAAAAACTTGATGCTTCTGTTACATCTCACATTTACACATTACTGGCCGCACGTATAATGACAGAGGAAGGGGTTCCCGCCATACAATCCTACAGGAGTCAAGCATCAGTTTTTATTTTCACAAAACCTTAGCAAGAGCTTCTCTACGCAAGTGTTTCCCCCAAATACAACCAAAGGTCTTGGTTTTACCATATTGCCAGAAGTCCTGAAGGGCAGTATGGTACCATGCTACACAATTTCCCCATATTTTTATAAATATGTATTTGGTAAACAGACGTTTATTGATGGTATTGCATTTTGAATACAAAACCTCAACACAGCTACGCGATTCTATAAGGCACAATTCATAGTGACAAAAACTGAACCATAACCATCAGTAGCTAAGTAAAACTCTTAATAAAGTACCATTTTAAATCAACCAAGTCCTAAGTAAATGAATTAGGAAAAATAAGTTCTATAAAAATAAAAGACAAAACAATAAAATACAATGAAAAAAGAATATTTTTGAGGAAGAGAGGCCTCATCTAAAAATATTATTCAAAGACAATAATTTTGAGAAAGAGAGGCCACAACCCTTAGTGAAGTCCGCAAATAACTCTGACCTGACTTAAGGCTAGGAACCACTCTGCGCGACGAGCAGCTCCACCAGACTGCCCTCGTGCTCCTGACTCCGCCCTCGCTGCTGCCGCGAGTTCAAGGCCCTCCACCACCTGCAGGCACCCGCCTGCACCTCATCCCTGGTGTCTATTGATATACCTAAGTATTGTGTGTTTATCTTGCTTCTGTACCTGTTGTGCCGTTTTTCTGCTTTTTGCCTTTTCTTCTGTCTATGCCTTTTTTGCCTGTCCTGCTTTGCTTGATGCCTGTTCTGCCCGGTTCCCCGTACCCACCGCTACGTCCCCTGCGGCCCGCCCCCCTCACGCCCCCATTCGCCACCCCCTCCCGCCTCCCAGCTGCTCCTCCCTCCCACCTCCCCTTCTTAATGTCGGCCGCTGGCGTGCCAGAGGCATGCCAGAGGAAAGCCCGTCCGTGCCTGGGCCACGCCCAGCGCCTATCCCCCTGCCCCTTGCACCTCCCACGCCTCCAGATGCCACTACACCACCGCTGAGCTCCACGCTCTCAACCCCGGCCGGCCCACCGCCTGCACCCAGGCTGTCCCCAGGCACACTTACGGGCCCTTTGCATGGCGCTCACCTGCAATCAAGCCCCCAGGCACCACAACAATGCCAGACACCCCAACCATCTCAACTGCATCCTCCCCAACACCCGCTCCATCCACAAGTATGCCATCGAGTTCTGGGACCTACTCACATCAACCTCCCCTGACATCGCCTTCCTCACCGAAACATGGATGAACCCCTCTTCAGAACCAGACATCACCATAGCCATCCCTGAGGGCTACAAGATCACCCAAAGAGACCGTATCAAGAAACCAGGAGGAGGAATCGCCATGATACACAGAAGCACCGTCAGGATCTCCACCGACACCAACGACGCCCCAGATGCTGCAGAACACCTGCACTTTCAGATACACATCAACGCCAACACCACCCTGGGAGGAACCCTCGTCTACAGACCACAATGCCCCGCTCCCAATTCTGCGATGCCATCGCCAACACGATCAGCTTCCACGCCCTCGCCTCCTCGGACCACCTGCTCCTCGGCGACCTAAATTTCCACCTGGAAAACACCAACAACTGCAACTCCGCTGCCCTTCTGGACAATCTCGCCAACCTCAGCCTCAAGCAACTGGTCAGCTCGCCCACCCACTCAGCCGGGCACACGCTCGATGCCATCTTCTCCTCTAGCAGCCACATCACCTCCACTCACACCACCGAACTCCACTGGACCGACTACCATTGCGTTAACTTTTCCTTCCTGAAGCCCACCACCAACAGCATCCGCTCCCTCACCACAAGAGGAACAAGGTCTCCAAGGAACAACTGATCTCCAACCTCGCTCAAACCCTACCACCCAAAACCAACGACCCCAACACCGCCGTCCTCAACCTCAAGCAATGGCTCGACAACTGTGCCAACACCCTCGCTCCACTCAAGAAAACCAGCAACACCCACATCAACAAGAAAGCTCCCTGGTTCACCGCAGACCTCCAGACCTCCAAACGAGAATGCCAGAAAGCTGAGAAAACCTGGTGCCAAGAACAATTAGAGAGCAACTTCACCGCCCTCAAATCAACCATGCGCAAACACCACCAGCTCATCAGGACCACCAAAAGATCTTTCTACAAAGAACGAGTTGACAACAACACACACAACAGCAAGGAGCTATTCAACATCATCAAGGAACTCACCAACCCCAAATCCTACTCCACCGACTCTCCCCACTCACAAGACCTCTGTGACTCCCTCTCCATCTTCTTCCACCGCAAGATCACAGACATTCATGGAAGCTTCGCAACGCCCGCCCCCACCACCACCACCGACATGGTCGACCCCATCGTACCCTGCTGCACCAACGTACTGAGCGCCTGGAACCCCACCAACGATGAGGAAACCACCAAAACCATAAACACGATCCACTCCAGCTCCCTCGCAGACCCCTGCCCTCACCACGTCTTCAATAAGGCCAGCCAAATCATCGCTCCCCAGCTCCGGACCATCATCAACAGCTCCTTCAAGACCGCCATTTTCCCGGAAAGCTGGAAACACGCCAAAGTCAAAGCCTTACTCAAAAAGCCCAAAGCCGACCCTGAAGACCTCAAAAACTACCAACCTATCTCCCTACTCCCCTTCCCCGTGAAGGTCATAGAGAAGATAGTCAACAATCAACTTTCCCGCTTCCTGGAGGACAACAGCCTACTCAACGTCTCCCAATCTCGATTCCGCAAAAAACACAGCACCGAGACCGCCCTCATCGCCTGCACCAATGACATCAGGACCAGGCTAGACAAAGGTGAAACCGTTGCCCTCGTCCTCCTTGATCTCTCCACAGCATTTAACACTGTATGTCACCAAACCCTCAGTGCATGCCTCTTCAACACCAGAATTTGCCACAGAGCCCTGGACTGGCTCACCTCCTTCCTCTCCGAGAGAACACAAAGAGTTTGCCTCCCCCCGTTCCAGTCAAAGGCCACCAAAACCATTTGCGGAGTCCCCCAGGGATCCTTACTCAGCCCCACCCTCTTCAATATCTACATGGCTCCGCTCACCAACATCGTCCGATCCCACGGCCTCAACATAATTTCCTACGCTGGTTACACTCAGCTAATCCTCTCCCTCACAAAGAACCCCGCAACCGCCAAGAACAACCTCCACACCGGACTCCTCGCTATTGCCAACTGGATGACAGCAAGCCACCTCAAGCTGAACTCAGAAAAAAACGAGATCATCATCTTCGGCCCCAACAATTCAGCATAGGACGACTCCTGGTGGCCAGCCACCCTGGGGTCACACGCAACCTCAGCTTCATACTAGACTCTTCACTCTCCATGACCCAGCAAGTCAACGCAATCTCGTCCTCATGCTTCAACACCCTTCTAATGCTCTGCAAGACATTCAGGTGGATTCCTGTAGACACCAGAAGAACGGTCACCCACACCCAGTTAGCAGTAGACTGGACTACGGCAACGCCCTCTACACGGGAACAATGGCCAAGCTCCAGAAAAAACTCCAGCGCATCCAGAACGCCTCAGCACGTCTCATCCTCAATCTCCCTCGCCACAAACACATCTCTGCCCACCTCAAGGACCTCCACTGGTTACCCATCGACAAAAGGATTGTCTTTAAAATCCTAATCCACGTTCAAAAAGCTCTCCATGACACCGGACCAGCCTACCTCAACGATCGACTCAACTTCCACATCCCGACACGCCAGCTCCACTCCGCCAACCTCGCCCTCGCAACAGTCCCTTGCACTCACTGTACCACAGCAGGCGGCAGATGCTTCTCTCACCTCGCAGCCAAAATCTGGAACTCACTCCCTGCCAACGTACGTAAGACCCAAGACCTCCTGACCTTCAGGAAGTGCCTCAAGACCTGGCTCTTCGAGCGGTAGCACCCACCCCTCAAAACCCCCCACCCACCCCCAGCGCCTTGAGACTCTACCGGGTGAGTAGCACGGTCAACAAATAATTTGATTGATTGATTGATTGATAAAAAAGTGTTTTTTTGTTTCCTAGATTGCACCATGAAATGCAGTTTGGCCATGCATCCTGTCAGTCATAACCTACCCTTTTGTATGACACTTTGGTTATGGGTAGGTAGGTTACCCAATACTAACCACATGTACCACTTCATCACTGGTGAGATTATTTCATCTCGAGAATGTTTACAGACTAACCCTGTTAATTTGTGCACAATGCATTCCCAGCGCTAAGGAAAAAAGCATTTTTACACATCAGCAATGTGTGAAGTCCCTAGTAAGCTTTAGGGGTATCTTCAAATCCTGTGATAATAAACATCCGATATTTACCACCTCTAACAGTGGTCCTGTGCCTTTTATTGCACCTCATCAGATTTAAAGCAAGGGAATGTAAGTGCAGTCATTTATAAATGGGTACACACACACTGTGAGAAGATAGTGCCTGTCCTCCTAGCACGCTGTGGTATTTGAACTTCACAAAGTAGTAGTCCTCAGTGTTCTTAAATTTTACCCGCTAAGTATATGCGCTACTACTGTAGCAGCTCTAGACACATTTCATGGTAAGTGGCTATCATCAGGGGAGGGCAGTCCATTTTGGGGTTGCGTAGGATACTGCTTTCACGTTTTTCAGGTAAAATATCTATCCAAGGTAAAGTATCTACCCAAAGTGAAGCCCATTCCAACAGCTCATTAGGTTGAAGCGACTTCTTGTGGGCATCTTGAAAGCTTCCTTGGAAATGCATTCCTCCCACTGCTGACCATTGATTTTGTGGTTTGTAACTTACAGCTGCTTGCTTTTTAATTGTTTGCTTTGCATGTTTTAGGCTGTCCAGTTTGAATTTGAGCCTCCTGTGGAGCATCGCCTGTTCACTGTAGTCTTCCGAATGCTCGCATTCTGTAAACAGGCCTTTAAATCTTGCTCCTATTGTGTCACATTTGCTGTGCATTCAAGGATAGAGGTCAAATGTCAGGCTCTGTCTTCCAAGGGAGCTTGGTGTTTACTTTTCTTTCTCTGACTTCAAAAAAGACAATTTATGCCACAGTAGTCTATACAATTTAGCAATCTCGATACCCTTTGTTGAATTGCCCAAAATATGCTATTTGCGCTCATCTAACATCACAGTGACAGTTAAACGGAGTCACAGTATAACACATATTTTTGAGTGCAAAAGGCTGAGAAAGAAATGTGTCTGAAAAGTGTCCTGATTAGAACCGTTCATTTAAAAGCTAGTAGAGGATATCCAAACTAACACTGAGAAGTGTCTGTAACACTATCCTGTTTTGCCTAAAGTGACAAATGTGCTTTTAACCAATCCATCTGCCGCGATTGAGATTAAAAACAGCTGGAGGGAGAATTTCGAAGACACGAAAACTTACTTTGTATTTCAGTGTCCCGCCTTGGAATGTTCAGTGTTTAACAAATGTACTTTTAATCAATCCAGTTGTCGAGACTTAGAATAAAAATAGCTGGGGGGAGAACTTAAAAGACACTGAAACCCTTGCTTTGTATTATTTCAGTGTCCTGTCTTGAAATGGTCATGAAATTTCATGCTACATTCATGATGAAAAACAACACGTTAAACCAAGTTATACCGTTCACACCTTTCTTTAAGCAAAGCCTTAAGCTCAGGCAGTGTCGACGCTAGAAATGGTTGCGGCTTAAAGCAACAAGACATTCCTCTATAGGGTCTAGATTCAAGCAGGAGTACCAGCCCCACAGTGCAGGACTCCTTGGGCCATGTGGCCTGAAAAGGCCCACTCGGTCCGTTTGCAACCGCAAAAATGCATTTTGGTATGTATGAATACCAATTTGCGATTTGGTAACGTTACCGAATCACAATTTGGAACTGCGCATACATACCGACTCAGTATTAGGAAGTGGGATGTCAAGAGCGTCCCTTTCTAATACTAAATCGCACTGATATGTAGGAATGTTTTGTGACTGAAATGTGGTCACAAAACATTCGCATTATACCACCTAGTTCAAGGAAGTGGTAACCCATTCACAAACAGAAAGGGGTCCCAAAGGGTATCCCCTTCCCCTTTGTGAATGCTTGCAAAAAGATTTTTTAAGAGCAGGTAGTGGTCCCACAGGTCACTGCCTACTCCTAAAAAATGAAAAGAAAACTTTTCATTTTTCATTTTTAAACATCCTGTTTTCCTTTAAGGAAAACAGGCTGCATTAAAAAAAAGATTGTTATGTTTAAAAAGCAAAATATTAAAGAAAACACTGCCCTTAAGGGGGAACCAAAAATTATTTACACATATCATAAAGCAACATAGGTGAACATACAACAATCGATTCATTCATTTACACATAAACATTAAAAATATATTTCTAAATTCATTCCATAGGAACAACCCATCTCATAATCAAAAAACCGGAAGGACAAACCAGTGTGGTTGAAACGTCGGCGTATATGTTTCAGTCTGGATTGGTTTCTGCATAGGATATTAAAGAAGGACATAAAAAAGAGATTTATATTCTTTGATGATTTGGAATGGACTCAATGCAGTAAAAGAAGAACCAACAGACTGTTTTTATTCTTATGCAGTTTTTAGATTTATTGGGATATTGATTATTCTTTCTTTCTTTTATTATCTGAGCACTTTTTTCTCACACTGGTTTGTCCTTCCGTTTTTTTGATTATGAGATGGGTTGTTCCTATGGAATGAATATAGAAATATATTTTTAATGTTCATACGTAAATGAATAAATAGATTGCTGTATGTTCACCTATGTTGCTTAATGATATGTGTAAATAATTTTTGGTTCCCCATTAAGGGCAGTGTTGTCTTTAATATTTAGTTTCCACCCAGCCCCTTGGGGTCTATGGGTTACCCTCTGTGGTCTATAAGTATGTTTAAAAAGCAATCACAGACATGGTGGTCTGCTGAGCCCCGCAGGCCACCATCCTCGTGATTTTAGCATTTCCTAATAGGTCGCAAATTGCATCCTACCTCATGAATAATAATGAGGTAGGTCGTTTTGCGAGCCATTGGGAAATGCTAAATGAAACTCATGGAGTTTCATGCATTCAAATGGTGATTACCTGATTGCAATTCGCAAAAAATCACAATGAGGTAATCACTATTCAAAATAATGAGACATCTAGCCCCTTGTATAAGAGATATCACTTTCTCACTACACCATACAAAAGGTAAAATAAAGTTATTGTTGTGATATAGTCCTGTTATTTATCACATATGTACTATTACTGTTTAGCTTGGTTCAGATTGTTTCTATCTCTGTTAGAAAAGTAGCAGAGAAATACATTCATAAAGTGATTGCCAAAGAGTGCACACTTTGCCTTAATCGGAGGCCATGATTAATAAAATATTCCTTGTGCTTCCATTGTTTCTATATTGCTCTTTACACAGCAGCTGATGAGTGAGTGATTAAGGTGGTGTGACTCAGAGACTACTCCCACCATAGGAAAGCCACTGTGCTTTATAATCTGCTTAAACTTTGCATACTCGGGTCAAAGATAGCATATTTTGCCAAAATGATAAAGCCAGGATTAAAAGTCAACGTTTATAGTGCTATAGCTAAAACTTTCCCATGTCCAGCAGTGGAGATTGGATGTTTGTCTTTGTCCACCTCAATGAATAGCAGACCTTATTGGAGAGTCTTTGTCAAGGATTTATTTTTATGGGACTCACTATCTTAACAGAGTAATTTTCTAAGCAATTCCAATGTTTACAGATGAGTGACTAAAGGCATAAGGAGATTGGTTTAAGATTCTAATTTATTCCAGTTCAATACCTGTTACTTCCTTTGTATGCTTGGCATGCCAAAGATAACAAAAGCAAGCAGAGAAAGCTAAACCCAGGGTGTGGTAGAGAGGTAGCAACTCAGATAGAGTATCAAACATTATTTGTGCATCTATGTCTGTTTTAGATGCCAGTGGATTAATGTAGGACTCTGTATGGAATTAAATCCCCAAAATAACTCCATAACTTACTATCCACTCCATATACATGCTTTGTTTCCCCTAAGCCACTTTACACACCCCACCCCATCATGCTGGCATCAATGTAGTCCTTGGTATTTTGCATAATTATCTCTCACAACAGTGCAAACAATGACAGGAGTCTCGGATCTGGAAGCTATTATTGAGCCAGATCTGGCATTTATTCTGACCCCAGGGAAATGTCCTGAATATGTCCTGGTGTAATTTACCAACACTGGGAACCATCCAGTGGTGCCCATATGCTGCCTGCAGGCCATAAGGGGGCTTTCTTATTTTCGCTTCTAGGTGAGCCCAAAGCAAACGCCTGATTTAAAGTGCTACCCACCCTTCTTTTGTTTGACTATTATCTTGGCTGGGAGCTATCTGGGGTCAAACACCTAGATGCCAATGTAATAGAGGGAAAGTATGATTTGGAGGGAGGTTTTTGACTTTGTGCCACCCCTGTATTTCAATGTGATTTTTTTGACTTTACCTTTTTTTCTCCCAGTTCTATTAAGAACTAGCTTGTGCCAATCCAAGATTATTGTTAACTAGCTTATGCTTATATGACGGCTGTATATATTATTGGTCCATATATTTTTTAAAAACTCCAGTACATTAGTATTTGCCCCACTGAAAGATGGCTTTGTCTTTGGGACATCCGATGAGGTTAGTTGTGCTCCTCACCTCCATTGAATTTTCCAAATATCATCTCTATCCCAATTCATACACTTTAGGGCCATCACACTTGCTATCTACACTTTAGTTTCCAAAGGAGGAAGACAATTTATATCCCTTTCAAAGGTTGGCACTTTGGGCAAGTAGTCACTGTCCGATTGACCAGCAAATGATGCTGAAATAGAAGTGTCATAAGGGTATAATCAAGAGGTTTCCACTGTTCTATAGAAAGTGGAAATGCTTGTGCAGGACTATTAGGACACAGCTTTCTGTTCAGGCATTAGAGAGACAAAGCTGACAATTTTCTCCAAAATGTACCATTAAATACTCTTCTTTTATGCATTGAGGTCATCTCTATTATGTGCCAAATGGCATCAAACTGATCTGTAACCTCAGCGGTGAAAGTCTGGAAATCAAAGACATAATTAAAATCTCACAATACTATCATGTTAATGACTAGGTTAGCAACTGGGTTCTTCATGGTGAGATTTCATATACCCTTTAACAAGATCTTCAGTCACTCTTTACAAATTTTGTCAGGTGGATTGTTTATGTTAAAAAGTAGTATGGAATATGACCCACTGACTAAACTTTAGTTCCAGTATTTGGATGTAGTCTGAAGAATCAGTGCCATAAAATCAAATAGCTAGCTTCTAACATAAAAGGAGCCCTAGTAAGTTAATTATTTCCTTTGGTCAACATTCCTAAATACAAACGCCACCATATCAAGTCAACAGCTCCCTTTAATCTTTCTGTTGAAAGATTTTGCATATTCCTGCTAAGTTCCAAGAAATTAATTTAACCAATAGCTTGAGGTTCAGCGATTTGCCTTTTGAGTTATTGATTCCAGCTACCTCTTCAAAATGGGAATTGGCACTCAGTACTATTGGTATTGGATGACAACACTCACGCAATCCATGCCCTGTCCTCCTCAAATACTGTTGCAGTTACCGTAAGGCTCACTACTACATTACAATATCTCCCACCATTTTGCGTGAATTTGGTCTACAAAATCTTTTGAAGATCCTTCTTTGCCTTAGGAATTTGTTAACACACTGGTAGTAGGAACTGCAGAGTTATGATCATTATCTTTAGAACTATACCCTGTCTTACATACTATTAAACAGCAGTCAGGTTTCTTGTAATATAGGAGAATGCTTGTCTGTCTGCCTAATTCTAGTTCTGAGGTTTCATTATTTTTCCAAGTCATTTTTGTAGCTTCTTTATAAAATAGACGATTTTGATTAGACAGGTGCTCCCTGAGTATAAGTTCCACTGCAATTATGTCCTTAGATTTAACTTGTGGTGATTTGGGAGTTTCCGTTAGAAATTCCAAGACGGTAGCCTTAATAAGAATGTCAAGCTTACTTTCTGTGATGTTAGTTTGAAGTGAAAATCATAATATTATCTAAGACTTGAGTTTCATTCTTTTGACCCTAACGAGTTGCAGTGTATTTAATAACCCTTATCTCTTTGTCTGTATTGTTGTTGATATCTTGACTTTTTCACTCCTCCGCTTTAGCAAGTGAAGTCTAGTGTTGCCTACAATGTTGGCCTTCCAGGGCAGTTTTTATCCTGTTATCTTAATTGGTAATATGTTCTGCTGAGAAATCTAGTTGTTGATTATGGTGTGAACCTGCGACACTAGCGGAATCCATAATTGTAGTACATTCTAAGGTGTTTCTGGTACATTAAATACTCTGGTATCTCACTGACATTTCAACATTAACCACATTGTCCTTATATAGAAGCTTGGTGGAACGAAAGAGAAATACACATTATACAAAACTCTTTGAAATTTTTTCTATCTCTGTTAGATAACAATAATGCAGTCTTCATGATACCACTGTTGCTCTGATTTAAGTTGTGCACTTGATTTTTTTTGTTAATGGCATCCCTTTGTGAGGGCATTTAATTAAAAATATATTGTAATTAATGCATAGAGTGAATGCAAAGGATTTAACATGAAGAGAAGCATATAAATGTAGATTTATGCCGAAGGCTTGCTTAGTCACATGTATTGAGCTTAATTTGCTGACAAATGCATTTTCCTTTTCTTTTCTTCTTTGTTTTGTTCTGACCTTTGTCATGGTTTTAAAAGTTAAAGTTTTCATGATGCAAATGCATTTTTTTAGATAACAGAATGAATAGAAGATGTGTTAAGCTTTAGATCTCTTACCCATTTAACCTAGGTTAAATATGATAGTGTACAAAACTGTTTAGTCTAAACTCCGTAAAATGTTTCTTTATTAATAAGTTTAATTAATGGGAGTGATCTCACTGAGTAATGCACTGCACTCCCCCTTTACTATTTTGTCTTGTAGAAAGAAGCACTGGGAAAGTGATAGTCGAGTTACGAATCTCAGTTGATAGTCGAGTTACGAACTGTAGTACATTTGTATTTTATGTTTAGGATGTTCTTTGTTTAGTTTCTTGATCAATGCAAGCTGTCCTGTTCCCATGAAGAGTCTACCATTTGAATGGAGGAGAAGAAGAGCTGCTGCAACAATTATCACATTGTATTGTTACGAGAAACCATAAAAGTGCTTGTTCCTAGAGAGAGAGGGAGAAGACTGGCAAAAGAGAGACTCTGAGACCCTGCTTAGACCCTTTGTAAATCTTTCACTGACACCTCTCTATATTACCTATGAATTACTTGACCCTCTCTTTATGGGAAGTTCTTTTTATGATTTATGCTAAGACAAATGCTTTTTTATCTTAATTAAGAGCTCTTTACCGGTTCTAACAGATTTCTTTACTCGTACTCACCTTAGCTTAGAATAGGAACTTACTTAAATGGACCTCACCTTATGCTTGGTTTTGTATTGTACCGATGTTATATTGACTAACTGATGATTTTGATAAAGAAAGCAATACCAAAACCTCAATATTAATTCTCATAAAATGCAAATGTTATGTTATAAATGATAGACTGTTGATTTGTAGCTTCTGATTAATTCGTACTCACTCCCAAGGTCCATCTTATTAGGGCCCAGTGAGTGTGGGAACTTCATGTTTACTATTGAGGTTCCCAATAGTCCTATGTGCATACGTGTTGTAACCATAAGGACTGCGTCCAAGGAGCTAGGGTTGCCTTCTGGCCCAGGTTTCAGATCTGTTTGCATTCTGCTACAATGCTTACTAGGCACTATTATTGAAAAATTGTTTTCCTATCAAGTAGATGTTTACTTCTGTTGTCAGTGGAGGCTACCAGCTTCATCTGTATTTCCACTTTCAACATTTGTTTTTAATTTCTTCCCATTGCTTTTTAATTTCTTCCTATTGCTTTTAAATTACTTTTTTCAAGTGGAGGATCCGTTTTTGTATAGTCAGTAAATGTTCATCCACCCCTTGTTCTGATGTTTCATCCCTAGGACTACCTGCAGTGTAACTTAATGCAATTCTGTGACCCCCTAGTTGATCAGTCATGGTATTCTAAAATGTGATACCTATTGGAGTTGGTCTTTTTGCCAGACTTCTATGATTACTTGTGCTATTCTTGGAAGTGTACCTATTTTTTCAATAATGTTTCCACAGAAAGAATGTTCTTGTAATCCAGATGGATA
The DNA here is from genome assembly GCF_031143425.1 of Pleurodeles waltl. Classification (NCBI taxonomy): domain Eukaryota; kingdom Metazoa; phylum Chordata; class Amphibia; order Caudata; family Salamandridae; genus Pleurodeles; species Pleurodeles waltl. The sequence goes on from NC_090439.1 coordinate 720,294,775, forward strand.
CAACTCAAAACTTAAAAAAGAAGTGAAATTCCCCCCTCTGTTTATAGCCTGACACATGACGTCATAAATAGCAAACGAAATTGCATTAACAATTACATAACTAAGCCTTGGTGAAATTTAAACAATGCAGTTTAATTCACAAAATTTCAGGAATTTATGTTACACTTGTAATGTGGTAAGCCCTGAAATTACACCACTACATTATGTCAAAAAATTACCCTGCAGTTTGCAGCCAAATTATAGCATAGGAATGCTGCTGTTCTTCTTGTCAATTGTGTTTTCTGTGCTTTTTTTAAGCATGAAATAATCTGCGTACTGAAAGCTAGTTTTCTGCCAAATTTGGTGTAATTCCGTCCAGTGGTTCAAGCTGTAGTCGTGTTCAAAGTTCCTCTGGGAATTGACATGGGAAATGCACATTTTTTACCCCCCGCTTGACGGATCACCCCAAAACTATCTGTGCACAACAGGAATCATTGTCACGTTTTTTTTCACATGGTGCCAAAGATATAGGCAAGTCAAAAATGCTTTTTCTATGGAAACATGGTCCTAACTATAACTACCTAGTGGCGTGTAATATATATATATATATACATATATATATATTAAGGACTCAGGAGATTCACTAAAAATTCTGTTGGATACCGATTGTCAGGAAGAGTATTTATTGGTTACAATTGATGCAGTCTCCCTTTATACATCTATCAATCATGAAGTTGGATTAAAAGCAGTAGAATATTTTTTAAAACAACTGAATATTTCCGAATTAGAACACTCGAACATGTTACTATCCATGATTGATATGTGTTTAAAGAACAATATTTTCATGTTTAATCACGAAATTTTTCACCAATTGTGTGGTACAGCTATGGGCATTTCTCTTTCCCCAAAATTATGCGAACTTAGTAATGGGTTGGTGGGAAAGAGAAATAGCATGGGCCAGAATGAATGATCAATATGTTGAGAGAGTACTATTGTGGGTCCGCTTTATTGATGACCTTTTCCTTATTTAGAATGGGTCCAAAGTTGAATTTATGGAATACTTTACCATCCTCAATAATAATCAGGTAGGCTTAAAATTTACATGTGAAACAAGCACAACATCGATTAATTTTTTAGATATTACCATCTATATTGAGAACAATAAAATAGAAACAACAGTATATCGCAAAGAAACAGCTTGCAACAGTGTACTGCACAGACAGAGTTTTCATCCTAAATCTTTGATGAGGAGTATACCCATGGGAGAATTTCTTAGAATGAGGAGAATTTGTTCTAATGACAAAGAGTTATCTATAAAATGTTTAGAAACTTATGAAAGATTCAGGAATCAAGGATATAATGAAAACATATTAAAGAAAAATATGATCTTAATTAAATCAAAAAAACGAGAGGAAATTTTATTTAAGAAAAGAGAATCTAACCTGAAGGAACCAGTTAGAATGGTTATGAGATACACAAAAGAAAGTGGTTGTATAAGGAATATAATTGAGAAACATTGGAAAATAATTGAGAAGGATCTGGATTTGGGGACATTAGTGGGTCCCAAACCTCAGTTTTCATTTAGAAAGGCACCTAGTACTAGAGATTTGGTGGTGAGAAGTCACTTCACTCTTAACAAAGATTCAAACTGGTTGGAAGTGGAACAAAAAGGTTTTTTCAAGTGTAATAGCTGTAAAACGTGTAAAATAGGTCAATCTATGAAAAATATTCCATTTGCAAATGGGCAGGTGAGGAAAATTAAACACAGAATCACTTGCAATACCAAATTTGTAATTTATATTATTGAATGCCACTGTGGTCTTAAATATATTGGGAGCACCATTTGCATACTTAAGAAAAGAATATTAGAACACATGAGAGCAATAACCAACAAAGACATGACTTATGCTACAGCAAAACACATGCAGACACATACATTGAGTGATTGGAGAAGTTTGAGATATTATGGAATAGTAGACCAGGAAAGAGGGGGTGACCGAATTAAAAAGTTACGACAGCTAGAGTCTAGGTACATAATTCAAATGCGAACGAGAGTCTCGCATGGAATGAATTACGATGAGGAACTTTATGTACATTTATAAAATATATCAATGTAATTTTAGAATCTTGAAAAACTCTGTTGAATAATTGGTTACTGGGGTTAATAAGTATTTCTGCACATATTATACGACGTTTTAATAAATAGGGCAAAGTATGTAATAATATTTAATTTAATTCAATTTCAGGGGACTTAGGCTCATATGTAAATGTTTCGAGCAATGACAAATTGATGTGGATAATGAGTTAGCATTGCATGCGAAAGAAGAATCTTTCATTTCTTAATAGAATTAAATTTGTGATAAAGAGTATGTATAAAATATACATATGCTTTTTTGTTGATTAAAGTTTGTAGGTGTTTTGTAGTTTGGCACTGTTTGCTCTTCTCCTCCCTTTTTTTAGTCAACACTACAAGTCCCAGCTTGCATCACTTTGGCATCATTGTAATTAGCTATAAATAGGGTGTTAATGGAATCGCAAAATTTTGAACTTGACAAAGACCGAAATGGTCGAAACGCGTTGTTCTTTCTTTTTATCACAGTCAATAAATGATTAAATCACTTTTCTTGGTGGAGTGCTCAACCGAACGTTGTGTTGGTATACTATATTGAGGGATCGGCTTGCCCTTGGCTTGAGCACCGGCGTTTGGAGCGCGGCGCCATTAACTGAGCCGCTTTGTTTGTTTGAAATATATATATATATACATATATATATATATATATCTTTAAATAAATATATATATATATATATACGCCACTAGGTAGTTATATGAATATTTATATATATATATATATATATATATTTATATATATATATATATATATATATGGTCTAATCCACAAAGATAAACTTTCAATTTTGTGTAAATTTAGATTTATTTTGAAATTTACAAAACTGTATTTTAATAATAAGTTTAGAAATGTGTACACTCAGAAGTCATGGTGAACTCTGCACATAAACAAATAGGAGTATTGTATCTTGTTATGTGTGGAGTTCTCCACACTCATAAACTCACTATTAAAATGCAGTTTTATGAAGTCTAAAACACACGTAAACCTACACAGAAGTGTAAGTTTACCTTTGTGAGTCAGACCCTGTGAATTTTCCATTTATATGAATTTGCAATTCAGGGCTATCAATTGAAGTTTTTGTTTAGTAAGAAGATGGCTACTATATCCACAATCGATAACTACATGAGTACCTTGTGAAACATAGATACATTTTGAAGGCAATAATGAAGGCAGTTTATTTATCCCTATTGTTGTTATATAGATTGAATATATGGCAATTTTTACATTTATTTTTCATGACTATGCAGTTTATGGATGAAGTTATACATCAAATTGATTGCGAGAGGAATGCCATATATGATCTTTTGTTGTGAGAACAGTCTTCGTCGTCATGTACACTAGGGTAGTTTTACTGGAAGTTTCACAATTTCATCTCTTGTTTGTTTATATATACTTTGCACTTTGAAAGAAAGTTTCAGTTGAGTCAAAGCACGTGAATTTCTCTGCCTGCAAAAAAAAAGGAAATAAAAAAGGCATACCCCATCTTTGGTGTGGCTCACTCTATTTCCTTATCAATTATTGGAGTGAGAACTTGAATTATGTGATTGGGATCTGGACACATAGGTGCTGCCCTCACCATCGGCTGGGTGTCCATCCTCCATTTTTCTCTGGAACCTATATGGGCGCCCTCTGACCATCAAATTTACTTAGAGGAGCGCAGGAGAACATGCAGCGATTGAGCATGGTACGACCAGTGTCGGAAGACACTGAACTTCCTGCTGTCTCCCACAGTGTTTAATTTAACCCCGTTTTACCATTTTTTGTTAGCTCTTGTGCACATGATAGATACTGCTAATGAGTGAGGCAGATGTATGTCCAACAACTAAAATATATGGCAGAGACAATCCTTAAAAATCAACAAGTGGTATCTGACCAGCTCTTTTAAAATGACACAAATATTGTAACAAGGAAACAACAAGATCGCTATCCAACTACGGACTACATAAATGTCAAACAGAAAAAAAACATTAGAAAAACTACAACAAAATGAATTGAGCAAATGGTCGGACAGCACAACCAGACAAAACTATTTGGATGTCAAAAGCATACTAAAAGGGTTACGGATCTTCACCACTCTGACTTTGTTGAATCTAAAGCCGCGACTTCTGGAAGAATAGGTGGGAAATAAAAAAAGTGCTCACAAGGAATGTTAAGGATTTTAATAAAATATGCATGGGAGAGGCATAACAAGGTGCTTTAATGGATCAGAACCCTAACTGTTGGGTTAAGTAAGGAATCTGACCAAAGATGATTTTCAGCAGTACTTAAAGCAATAGAAGAACAGAGTGTCAATTTTGAGAAGATTTAAAGCTACATAAACAGAAGAAATGTATCTGTGACAAAAATGATTATGAACAAGCATGGGTGTCAACTTTTGAAAGACAATGCGATAATACTCACTGTTTGATAATTAAAGACAAGACATTACAATGCTTGGATAAACCTAACGAAGAAGTACATTCAGACATCAGTTTGGAGGTGGAATCACTCCACTACAAACTCCTCTGACAAGGAAAGACAATCCAACACAATTAAAACCAAATAAAGTCTGAGCAAAAGCAGTAAAAGTCAGAAACAAAGGATTAGAAGGAAGATACAATGGTTGTGCCATGGGAACAAGGGGCATGGACAAAAGAAACCATAATGGATGAAAGTGACAAGTTAACCGTAATAAATGTATTGTCTAGGACTTTGAATGAAAATAAAATTCAGCTTTAGAGTTTAGGACTGTCTTTTTATCCTGATACATCACTATGTTTGTCACAAACAAGGATCAATTTATTTAAATGTAGTCCCAAATGAAAACTACACAAAGTACGCCAATCATGCCATCTCAAACCTGAGACTATAGCATTACCCTCACCAGATACATCTAATTTGCTTATTGCTGATTTTGAATCACTGGACACACTTTATGATTTGAGTTGTGATTTGAGAGGGAAGGAGGATACAGATCAATTTGATCTAGTAATAAGAATGAGAATCCTTGAGGAAAACAAACTGATTTTAAACCCAAATTTAGACTTATTCCTCAGACACCTAGGGACAACATTGATGTATTTAATGACCCGGTGATTAAAGATATAGGTCCTAATTTTTTCATTGGCAGGTGGCAGATTACAACTGCGGTGTCAGCGGTTTGAACATGGTGGCTCCGATGCGGTCATAATGTGGCAGTTGGACCGACACGACCGCAGCAGTCAACAGCCACTGCGACCCTGGCAGTCTGGTGACCGCCAGGGTCATAATGACCCCCATAATAACTCTTCTTGGCAATAAACACATACATGAACAAAGTCTGACAACATAATAGAATGAAGCAATGTTCACATTGTACAATGAGGAGGGATAATAATCAAATCCCCCAATAAGGGAGGCCATGTAGTTGTTCAATTACGAGAGAAATATGTTGAAGAAGCATTCTATTAGGAATGTATGAGCATTATCTCAAGATTGGTAAGGAATATTATCTTTACTTTCAAATAGGATATGAGGAAATATTGGTAGAATTACACCATAAAACAATGTTGGATTACCATGAATACCAATATTTGAAAAATGATAAACCAGCAACCCCAACCAGTTTTTTGGAAAATATGTCCATACATGTGAATAAGTGCCTGTTCCCATTTATTCAAAGTCTCACATAACGTGTAAGGAAGAGCAAAGATTTTATAACTAAGATCCAAAGTATTGTCTGGGAACCTGATTTTGTTTTGGCAAGCCTTAATGTAAATGCATTGTATAACAGCATACAGCATCATGATGGTATTTGAGCTTGAAAATACTACTTAAGGGCTAGAGATTTGAATTTCTGGAAAACACACATATGGTGCTTACAATGATTGAAATATGACTCAATGACAATGTAATTTGTTTGAGAATTAGTATTAAAAACAAAGAAACAAGCAATGGGCATCTGCTTTGCCCCCAGCTGTGCAAATGTAGTAATGTACTGGTGGAAGGAGCAGGTACTACACACAGTTGAAATGCAGAAGTATACGGATAATATTGTAGTTTGGCTGCGATATATTGATGCCATACTTCATGAGTTGGAGGGGCCCAAGAAGGAACTTAAGACCTTCCTAGGTGCCACTAATGACAACCAAGTGAACTTGAAATTCACAATAAATTACAATAGGTAGTGTATTGAATTCCTTGGCCTTAAATGGACATTAGTGAATTCCACCTTGGAAACTGAATTGTTAAGGAAGAATACTGTAGGTAATTCAATCTTTCATGCTAACAGTAATCATCCACCCAACCAAATTTAGGTGGAGTATTCCATATAGCGAATAGTTACAGGCACAAAGGAATTGCAGCTCCCAGGAGGCACACATTAAAACCCGGAATGAAATGACAGTGAGCTTTAAAAACAGTGAATATTGCAAGAAAATGCTCCACAAAGAATAAGAGACAGCAGTTAAGTGTAATTGAGAGAGATTAATATTTAGAATGATATCCAGGAAGGAGGATAAGATATTAAAATACAGGAACCTATCTGTTTCATAATCTCTTACACTACTCAGTCTGGAGGTTTGAAAAAATGCTAAAGAAACATTGGGGTATATTTCAACAAGATGAACTATTGACAGAAGTTATAAGACCTAGCCTGTCTGCCACATATAGAAAGAGGGCCTCCCTTTTGGAGAGATTAGTACACAGGCATTTGGGCTCCACATGGACCTCATGCCCAACATTTTGTTTTTACCCCTATGGGAAAGGTAAAGCATGCAAATATAGTACATCAGTTAAAGAATATAATTTGAAGTCAATAACCAGAAATGTACTATTCATAAGCACCTCACCTGTAAAACACAACAAATAGTTTATGTTGGACCTGGCCCTTTTTGCAGGGTTATCCCCAAACTTTTTGCCTTCTTCCTCCTATTTTTTATTACCTGTTTTTTGCTGGCTTTAGGAATTTGGGGCCATATGTACGAACACATTTTCCCATAGACACAGAATGGGCAAAACTGCTTGCTACATCTGGCCCTTGGTTATTTTACCATTGCTAACCAGTGCTGAAGTGCATATACTTTCTGTCTTGTCGAAAATGTATTGGTGATTGGTCTCTCCATGATTGGCACATTTGATTTACTAGTATGTTCTAGTAGCGTGCATGGTGTGTGCCCAGAGCCTGTAAATCAAATGCTACTAGTGGGTCTGCAGCACTGATTGGGCTACCTGCATGAGTAGCCCTACAAACAAGTCTCAGGCCTGCCATTGCAGTGACTGTGTGTGCAGTTTTAAACTGCCATTTAGAACCAGTAAGTGCACCCACTTGCTAGACGCAAACCTTCCCTTTTATTACCTGTGAGTTACCCATAAGGTAGGCCCAAGGTAGCCCAATGGGCGGGGTGCAGGGCATTTAAAAGGTAGGATATATAATGGTATGTTTTACATGTCCAGACAGTGAAATACTCTAATTTCATTTTCCACTATTGCAGTGGGCTCCAAACTTTTTAATGCCGCATCCCCCAATTGAAAATTAGAAATCATTGGGCCCCCCCTCAGAATTTTTCACAATTATTTTATAAAGATGGCAATGTTTAAATATGTCTAGACTGATTTAAACATGGCAGTTAAGTACTGTTACCTTTTTAAAAATGCAATAACGTGTGTCTGGTTAAACAAAGCCCTGTTATTTGCATAATGCTTCTTTTGGCCAGAGCCCTCTGCCTGTTGCTTTGTTGTGCTGGCCTGCTGCTTGCCGCTTCTGTCCTGGGAGTGAAGGGACTGGACGTTGCGTTCTACATCCTGCTTTACAAGGTTTTCACTGGGTTTCAACTGAGCTTGCCTCCTGTTAATAAGTGTCAGGGTCATCAAAGGCTTCACCTGCCAGCACCTGGACTCTCTTGCTGAGAGTCAAGACTTGCAAAGTGGTGTTCAATCCAGTTCCTGGGCCCTTGGGAGTGAGTTCTGGTGCAACAAGAAGAAACTAGTGCATTGACTTCCAGAATGATTTCAGAACCGGTGATGCTCTCTGACCCTGCAACGCTATCTGCCCCGGAGTCTTGGTCCCTGCCTAGTGTGACAACCGTGGCCTGCAAAGCAGGCCTGATGCCACCGCAGCACCTCTGAAGTCCCACCCCAGCATGAGCCTGAGTGCTGTGTCACTGCCGTCCTTGGCACTCAAGTCTGTCTCCGCCACAGCACCTGTGGTGTGGCTGCGACACCGCAAAGTCCATGCCTCGCATCTTGAACAGCTGGATTCATCGACCCCGCCTTGTCATAAGGCTCCAACGCCTCCCTGCAAACACTGCATCACCTCCTCTGCAACTGTAAGGAGCCAATGCCCACATCCCCTGTCTAGCACTAAGGAACCAACGCTGCAATGGCTCCAGTGATGCCTCACCTCCCCAACTCCATACAGCGTCTTTGTTTCCTCATTATTTTCCAAGGTACTGTACATGGGGCCCTTGAAACTCCATGACTGCCCCTCATTCCCTCATGAGTAGAGTCAGACTGTTGAAAACAACTGTGTCAAGACACCATGATAGCCCCAATTGGAGATATTGTGTTTCTAAGCGCTATTCTAAGATTTAAGCTTTGAAAATTAGGATCTTAGGTTTTGTATGTTGGATTTTTGTCATTACGGTCTTGTTTTACTGAGATAACTATTGGCTATGTTTCTAAAATGGTGTGGAGTACTTTTGTGGTGTTTCTACTGTATTACTGTGTGAGTGTATGTACAAATACTTTACACATTTCTTCTGGGATAAGCCTGACTGCTCATGGAAAGCTGTGTGACTCCCCGACCCTGACTAGATTGAGGGTCCCTACTTGGACAGAGTGCAAACCACTGCCAACTAGAGACCCCATTTCCAACATTGATGATCAGCGGTGAGCATAGGACTTGTATTTGTACTTGACATACCGTGATTGGTGAACACTTCTTCCATATCGCCAACTATTACAAGACCACATACTGTTTTTTCTTCTGAATTTTTCTTTAACTTCTTGAAACTTTGCAACTCTTGAGCAATGTCTCAGTCTGATAAATCATCAGCTGTAGATTCAGATTTGGTGTTTGTGCAGGAGAGGTTGAAACCTATACGGTGCCTCAGCTTAAAAAGTTCTGCAGGAAGTTCAAGTGTTCTTTTAAAGGCCTCACTGGGAAGGAGGAGCTGCAAAAGGCACAGAGAGCCTGTTTGGCAGCTAGAAAAGCTAGCTGGTGAGCACTCAGAGGATGGGAATGATATTATGGAGGAAAAGCACCTGGGATGGCTGGAGGAACCAGCATCGTCTATGGGGCCAGGGGCAACCAGAATGGTGGAAGAGCTCTCTCAAGAGTTGGCAGCAGTGTTTTCCCTCCAGCTCTGTATCCAGAAGAGCTGGAAAATCGACGGAGAGCTAGGAAGCTCCAGTTGCAACTAGCCAGGCTCAAAGCAGAGGCAGAAAAAGAAAAACTTGCTATGGAGGAAAAATAAATTATGTTTGAGAGAGCTGGATCTGAAAGCCAGGAGGGCTGAGTTCAGCCCAGATGGTGGCAGTGAAAGTACCATGTCCAGTACTGAAGAAAAGGCCCACATGCCCAGAGACTTGGTTTATAAGGAGGGGGTGACATACACCAGTGGGCTCAGGCATATGAGGCAGCTCCAGAGTTGCACAGGGACCCTGACTTGTACTAGGAAACTGGCACAAGGAGTCAAATTCCTGGTGGTGGGAGGTACACTCTACTGGCTCTAGAAGGGAATGACAGGGAGAGGTGCACCCCCATTGAAGAAGGCCTGGTATGGGAGTATGGAGTTACCCCAGAGGTGGGTAGGTTGAGATTGAAGGGCAGTCAGATACTGTCTCACCAGATGGAGGAAGATGTGGGGTACTTTTTCAAGGCACTGGATAGGTGTGTGAAGGGTAGTTTGGTTGACACATATGAGGGGCTGTATGATTTGATTGCCGGAGAGCATATGTTCAGTCACAGTTTTCAGAGTTACGCCATCACCTGGTGGAGTGTGAGTTTTCTGAACCCGGGGAACTTGCACTGGAGGCAGACCTCTGGGTGAGTGCCAGAGGGTCTGAAGAGGAATTGGGCAGTAATGCTAAGGGAAGTGGCTCAGGTTTTCCCATTAGAGTGAGGGGGAGATTTGCAGTACCCCAGACAGGACTCAGTGAAGTAATGGGGGGGAAAGGGCCTTACGTCCTTTCCAGGAGTATGGAAGTGGTTTGGAGTGGGCAGAGGCCCAGGTGCTCTATCTTCAGCCCCAGTGCTTGGATAGCTCTCAGAGGGGGTACAGGCAGGGGGACCTGGTCTGTAGCAGGACACCATTCACTAATGGGAGCCCCATAGTGTGAGGAGAACCTGGGGGGATGGCTGTCACAAGCATCCCACCGGTTCTGGTGTCTGGCAGCACCACTCCGGAGAGGCGGGTGCAGAATCCGAAATGGAGGCATAAGAGAATGAGACAGGCCCCAGTGGGAGGACCAGTGGGTTAGGGGTTGTCAGTTCTGAAGTCAGAGCACCCCAGGAAGGACCCTGTTGATACCATGTTTGGCTTGGGCGAGGTTGATGCTCTCTCAGATGGACAGGGGTTGGGAGACCTGAGCCAGACAGACTCTCACGCAACACATAAGGAATGCGTTTCCCTTCTGGGGGGCGTTGTACTCCCCTGGAAGTCCGAGCTTGCCAGGCACATGCTCAGCCTAAGGGTACAGACCATGGTTGGGGGACGAGTTGCAGGATACCACTCCTGAACTGGTGGGAGAATTGCATGGGATGGCTGCCTCAAGCACACAGACAGTTCTGGATTCTGAGAAGTTCCACTCCCAAAAGAAGGGTACAGAGCCCAGAGAAGGGGAGTGGAGGGAAAGACTCACCCCTAACTCCTGTCTAGCCTAGGGGTACAGATTCTTGGCTGGAGGACCAGTCTCAAGATTCCACCCTTGAACAGGTCAGAGGGAGAGTGAACAAAGGGTGCCAGCCATCTGGGATACCCACCTCCAATCTGAGACACCACAGAGGTTGACAGCTGTCAACGGATACTGTGGGTTGCTGTCCTTGTAGAGAGAGTTGCCCTTATATAGGGTACAGGAGTCACACCCCATCACATCCCGAGGGTGCACACCACTGAATTGGCCATAGTGCTACTCTCTGCCTACTGGGAAACATCTGTGAACAAAGTAAGGCTAGGTGATGTACAGATGGAATCAGCAGGTGAGAAGAAGGTTTCCCCATGGGTTATCTTAGTGGGCCCTGAGATTATGGACAGAGGAACCCAACTGGGTCCAGAAAGGTGCAGAACTGGAACGCGTCCCTGCTGTTGTGAGTCAGAGTCCATGTTCTATCGCCATAAGCAGGGAATTCCATCAAGATATTTATTGTTCTACCCTGGTTTTAGGCTGGAAGGAGGTTGTGTTGGACCTGACCCTTTTTTCAGGGTTATCCCCAAATGTTGTGCCTTTTTTCTCCTATTTTTTCTGACATGTTTTTATTGGCTTTAGGACTCTGGGCGCTTTACCACTGCTAACCAGTGCTAAAGTGCATACACTCCCTGTCTAAAATGTATTGGTGATTGGTTTCTTCATGATTTACTAGTAAGTCCCTAGTACATTGTATGGTGTGTGACAAGTGCCTGTAAATCAAATGTTACTAGTGGACATGCAGCACTGATTGTGGCACCCATACGAGTAGCCCTACAAACAAGTCTCAGGTCTGCCATTGCAGTGTCTGTGTGTGCAGTTTTAAACTGCCATTTCGACCTGCCAAGTGCACCCACTTGCCAGGCCCAAATTTTCTATTTTATTATCTGTAAGTTACCCCTAAGATAGGCCCAAGGTAGCCCCATGGGCAAGGTACAGAGTATTTAAAAGGTAGGGCATGTAATGGTATGTTCTAAATGTCCTGAATGTGAAGTACTGCTAATTTAATTTTTAACTATTGCAAGGGCTATCTCTCCCATAGAGTAACATGGTGATTGCCTTGAAATATCTTTTAAGTGTACGTTCACTGGGAGCAGAGGGAGATATTAAGTTTAGGGTCTCTGAACTCACAGTTTAAAAATACAACTTTTGGTGAAATTGTTTTTTTAATTGAAAGTTGGAAATTGCCACTTTTAGAAAGTGGCCATTTTTTTGCTTAACCGTTCTGTGCCTCTGCCTGTCTGCTGAATGCACATCTGGGTCAGGACGACAGTTGGGCTGTTTGTGTATTAACTCTAGATAGTCACACAAAGGCAGCTGAGGTATGCCCTGCATTTCCTGATGGCCCATTACCAGGCTGATGGGTCTTTTTGAGCTACAGTGGTGAGAGGAGCTGACACTTGCACCTGAATAGGGCTGTGCCTGTCCTCACACAAAGCAGTCTCCTACCCCCTGAAGTGTGTCTGGGGCCAGGAGAGAAAGGCAGGGTCTTGTGCACTACAAAGACTTCTCTTTGAAGTTTGCCTACTTCAAAGACAGAAATGGGTATAAGTCTGACCCCACATAGTTAGAATCCTTCTGGATTGAGAAAATTCTGTGAGGAAGAAGAGCTGGATGCTGTAGGAGGGACTGCCACTCTGCCTGTTGCTTTGTTGTGCTGCTAGCTGATTCTCTCCTGGTAGTCACAGGACTGGACCTTGCTTTCTACATCATGCTTTCCAAGGTTCTCCAAGGTCTTGAGCTGAGCTTGCCTCCTGTTAGTAAGTCTCAGGGCCATCAAGGACTTCACCTTTCAGGTTCTGGGCTCTCTTGCTGAGAGTCATGAATTGCCAAGTGGTGCACAATCAAGTTCCTGGGCCCTTGGGAGTGAGTTTGGGTGCTACAAGGAAGAAACTAGTGCATTGACTTCCAGAAGGACTTCAGAACCAGTGCTGCTCTCTGACATCACAGGCCGCCTACACCAGAGCTGTGGTCCCTGCTGAGTGCAATGACTGCGACTTACAATGCAGGTCCAATGCCACCACTGTGCCTCTGAAGTCCCACCACAGCGTGAGTCCAAGTGCCATGTCACTGATGTCCATGGAACCCAACTCCTACTCCCCCACAGCACCTGTGGCCCCATGGTGTGATTGCAACACTGCAAAGCTGATGCCTCATGTCCTGACCTGCTGGATTCATCTGCCCTACCTTGTCAAAAGGAACTAACGCTTCCCCTCCAGCGCCGCATCACCTCCCCTGCAACCATAAGGAACTGGCACCTCACCTCCCCCACCTAGAGGTAAGGAACTGATACCTCACCTCCCAGGTTGCAGTAAGGAACTAACACCTCACCGGCTCCAGAGATGCCTCACCTCCCTGAGTCCATGGAAGGTCTTTGCTTCCTTATCATTTTCCAAGGTACTGTACCTGGGGTACGTGCGACTCCGTGACTGGCCCACACTTCTTCGCGAGAGACCTTGGAGTGTTCCGTCAAAACTCTGATAGCCCCAGTTGGAGGTATTGTTTTTCTAAGTGCTGTACTATGATTTAATCTTTGAAAATTCAAATGTTTGCTTGTGTATGATTTAGTTGCTTTGGTCTTGTTTTACTCAGATTAATATTAGCTATTTTGCTAAACTAGTATGGAGTACTTTTGTGGTGTTTTCACACTGTTACTGTGTGTGTGTATGTGTGTATACAAATACTTTACACGTGGCCTCTGAGATAATTCTGACTGTTCGTGCCAAGCTACCAAGGGAGTGAGCAGAGGTTATCTTAGCTATGTGATTCCCTTACACTGACAGGAGTGAGGTTCCCTACTTGGACAGGCCGCAAACCACTGCAAGTGGATACCCCATTTTTAACATCGTATGTCATATTTTGCCCCTACAACAAATAGTTTATAGGGAGCTCTATCTTTGCTCAGTCTTTCCAGTACTAATAATGCAGCAAAACAATAACAAACCAACTAGCGTCGACTCCCGCACTTGTTTGCTTAGGCCTTCCGGGTGGGCCAGTTCTGGGGGGCATTGCTAGTTATGTGTGGGGGACCCTCCCAGCCCACCCACCCACAGCCCCAGGGATCACCACTTCCCCAAGGCTTTCAATTTATTAAATGCGTGGGGGGTCTGTGGCCTCCTCACAGCCCGTGGACCACCACCCAGCGCTTTGCTTTAAATATATGTGGTGGGCCCGCAGCCCCCCCCACACCGGGGACCACCACCCTTCCGGGCAAAACTAGAAAAAAGTGTAGGGGGTCCCTAAGGGACCCACCCTGCCCTGGGGACCGCTTCTAGTTAAATATATGCGGGGCCCATGGCCCCCCCGTCATGGATACCACCACTCTGGGGCATTATTGAAAAAATATGCAGGGGACCATTGCCCCCCTCACACCCCAAGGACCACCACCCCCAGGCTTCCAATTAAATACATGCAGCAAGGCCCCCATGCCCCGGGGTCAACACCCCCTGGAGCAAAGTGTTAAAAAAAAAAGAAAGGTGGTCCCATTGGGATCCCCAAACCCCATGGGCCACCACCTACCGGATCTATGTCTTTGACGAGGGAGGCTGTGCTGCCTCCTTCGTGGAGCCTCTGAGGGCCCTGCGGACCACCACACCTCAGGGCAGCTCCTGCTATACCGCAAAGCCACAGCAGAGCTTTCATCTCTGTCCCTTGCATGCATGCAGGGGACACAGATGAAATGCTTCAGCAAGCATGGAGCTATGTGAAAGCAGCTCCATGCTTGCTGAAGCAATGGCACTGCCAGGGAAACCTTAAGGCTACCCCCGCAGTGCCAGGTAGCCCATAAGAGCTTTTCATTATTTATTTATTTAATAAATATAAAAATAAATAAATAAATAAGGACAGCAGAGGAACCCTTGAGGGCTCCCTCGTGGTCCCTGAAAGCCCATAAAGTGCTAAAAGTCACAGACATCCATGCTGAGCTTTGGGGGTTCGAGGTTCGAGTCCAGCTGGACCTTTTATTTTTAAATAATAAAAAATTATTATATTTTTCGAAAAGTAAAAATACATTTTTTATTTTAAATTGGAGAAAAATAACTCATTCTAAATATTTAAGACATCAAAGCTTAAAAAACTCTATCTCTCTCCCTCTCACTTTCTTTATCTCTCTCTCTCTCGGTCTGTCTTTCAATCAATTCTCTCACTCAGACACCCACTCAGATGCTTACGCACCCACTCACAGACCCACTCAGACACTAACGCACTCACTCACAGACCCACTCAGACCCTCATGCACTCACTCACAGCTGCAGTCAACCCCTCACAAACCCAACCACAGACCTACTGACACCCTGATGCACCCACTAACAGACTCACACACATACTGATGCTCCCATTAAAACACTGATGTACACACGATCACACCCAGACAGACACTCTGACAGCCACTCTTACCCCCAGAAATAGCCTCTCACACCTATTCTCACACCCAGAGATGCCGAGACCCACTTCTGCGATGCATGCGCAAAGGGGGGTTGGCTGCAAGGACTTGCTGCAGGCCAGTCCTTGTGGGCAACCCCTACTGTGCACAGGAGAAGGCCGTGCATGGTGCAATGTTGGGTGCTAACAGGGGTTTGGCCTCAGGTGGTGTGGTGTGTGGATTCACTTATAGCAAATAAAATCACTATACGTGAAAAAAATATAGACATTCACTGAAAAAACAAAGATTAGTGGGACTTTATAGTTAGGTTCGGAATTTACTAGTACAAAACCATAGAAATTCAGCAGTAATAGTTAGAGTTCTTTCAAGTAACAAAAACGTGCACCATAGGTAACTATAAATCACGCATTCACCAAGCACAGCTAACTACTCAACATATTATATCATTGATGACATATTCTATGCCATCTTTCATATTCTCACTGTTACATTTGCAATATAATGATTGATGAGACGACTGTGCATGGAGAAGTCTCGAGTTATAGTTACCTTATGGTGCAAATGTTCGTTACTTGAAAGAACTCTAACTATAACTCTAACTATACATACAAATGGTGAAAAAAACAAAGGTTATGGGGACATTATAGTTAGGCTCACATTTGAAACATACAAAACCATAGAAATTCACCAGTAATAGTTAGAGTTACCTCAAGTAACTTTAACTCATGCCCTAAGGTAACTATAACTTGCGCCCTCGCCATGCAGTTTTTTCGGAAAAAATGTTACTGCAAACATTACATTGATATTATCAGTGATGTTATCAAAGATGTCATTAGTGCCCTAATTTGAGGGGTAATTAGCAGTGCATGGCGAGGGCATGCTTTATAGTTACCTAAGGGCACGAGTTATAGTTACTTGAGGTAACTCTAACTATAACTGGTGAATTTGTATGGTTTCATACGTTTAAATTGTGTACCTAACTATAACGTCCCTGCACCCTTTGGGTTTTTAAGTGAATTTTTATGGTTATTTTAAATTCTATTTCCTAATTATAATGTCCCTGTTACCTTTCGTTTTTTACATATATATATATATATATATGCTGAAAAAAACAGATTATAGGAACGTTATAATTAAGTTGACGTTCTACCCATTCAAAACCATAAAAATAAATGAATCAATTGTAGTTATGCTTAGAATTATACTTATGTTAAGAAACTATCACTTGTTGCTTAAAGTTACTTTCCTGTAAGAGTCCAAGACCGCCAGGGCTGTTTTGGAGGAAGCACCGCCAACAGGCTGGCGATGCTTCACTGGGCATTACGACCGCGGCAGAAGTGCCGCGGTCACACCGCCAGGGCCGGCGGTTTCCCACCACAATGGCCCTGGCGGTTTTGATCCGCAGCGCTGCCCAGGGGATTACAAGTCCCCTACCGCCAGCCTTTTCCTGGCGGTTTGAACCGCCAGGAAAATGCTGGCGGTACGGGGAGTCACGGGTCCCTGGGTGCCCCTTTTCACTGTCTGCATAGCACCGCCGGCTCCTGTGTTGCGGACGAGATCCCCAACGTCCCAGCGGGGATCTCCTAATGGCCGCAGCGGGAGTGCGGCCCCATTGGCGGCCACACGATCTTAAGGTCGTAATGAGGGCCATAGTTTCTTCAGATACGTATAACTGGCAGTAGAACTATAAATGCTAGATTTCTATGGTTTTGTACAGTAAAAAAGTCAACTTAACTATAAGGTCCCTGTAAGATTTACATTTTTCAGTATACTTCTATGTTTTTTTAAACACACACATTATTACAACTGGCACCGTGCACTGCCTGCAGGCACGCACTGCGGGGATTGGCTGTGGCGAACCCTCCCGCATGCACCCAAACCCAAGCTGCGCACGCCCAACATGTGGTTGGATTCAGTGGGTGCTTTTTATTTTTCATTTTTTTCCTGGATTCGCGGATCCACAGTGAATTTACAAGGGGATGCACCTAAGTAATGCGGAGGATGGACGGATCAGCTAAAAAAAAAAAAGGCAAGTTTTTGCTCATGAGGGGTCCCTAAGGGACCCCCTTTTTGTGTCTTATGAGGTCAGGATACCTATATCCTGACCCTTTATGTGTTTTTCCATTTTTCTTTTCCCATCCCCCAATCTACGTGTTTTTGCACTGTTTTTTTCCCAACCCCCAGCTGATACGATAAACAAAATGGCAGCAGCAACTTTTCTGTGAGGTTGTGGTCAGCCTATCAGAGCCTTGCTTTTCCCCCGGATCCACGGATCCATCGGGGTGGATCCGCAAAGTATCTGCATCCCTGTATATGTATATTTTCTAACCTTAAATAACTCTGAATCCACTAAACCGATTTACATGAAATCACAATTTATGGACCAAGATATAGCCTCCTGCCAAATTTGGTGTAATTCTGTTTAGCGGTTTAGTCTCAAGCCGTGTCTAAATGATGCAAAATCCCAATAGTCACAGAATGGGGAAAATGTGCTTTGGGACACCCTCTTTTTCTTGGCCTCCGCTAGATGGATCACCCCAAAATTTTCAAGACACCAGCTAAGGTGAGTGACATATTAGTATCAAAAACTTTGTGAAGATTCATCAAACAGTACCAAAGATATTGGCAATACAAAAAATGCTCTGTCTTTGGGAATTTGGGAAACAAATGGTGTTAACTATAACTACCTACTGGGTATCACCAGAAGGTAAAAAAAAAAAAGAAATATATACATATATATATATATCTGTATATGTGTGTATATGTGTGTATATAGATGTATATATATATATATATATATGTATATATATATATATATATATATACATATATATGTATTGTTGATAAATATGTGGCTTTTGGATGACATGATATATATCGAAATGATTCCAGATGAATGCCATATGTGATCTTAGTAGTTTTAGAGAAATTGAGGTTCAAAATGTAAAGCTATACTGACAATTGTGCTGAAAAAAAATTCGAAACCTCTGATTGGCTGAGGTGGATCTTTTTTGGAACAAGCGTTGTTATTGAATGACTGAAACACAAACAGAAATAGTGCAACATCCACTACAGGACTCAGTGACTTGGCCCTTCTTTCCCAAAAAAATGTTATTACAGAAGGACACAAGGGGTCAGGGTAGGGAAAGTCTCATCCCATAGCTTTGTAGACGGGGGAAAGGGCTGAGACAATTTTTTTAATTGTGTTGTGGTCCAGCGATAGTTCTGTGGGACTAGCAAACGGATTCTTTAAAAAATGGGCGGGACATCCTTTTTGATTAAAGTCCTCCAGGACGGATAAAGTCCCTGTGGATCGACAAATTTTTCCCTTAAAATACATTATGAAGTGGGGAGGGAGGCATTTGTGCTACCTTCACAGAGCCATGTAATAGCCGTGGGGAACCCAGCCCCTGGGACACAAAGCTACATCTCCGTTCATACCTGCGAGAGCATGGGCAGGGAACACTGGTTTGCTCCCCCCTCTGTTCCATCAGGTAAGAGCACATTCAATTGTGGGTGGCTCCTCCCTGCATCAGAGTAGTGGTACTGGCTTGGGAGATGGTGGACCCGTGGGAGAATTTGGACTCCTCCTACGGGCCCCAACATATGCTCAGTTGTGGGTGTCCTGAGTGGGACCACGGCACCCAATTTTTTTTTGAAAAACCTGTGCCTGGCTTTCAAGCCATCACATAGGATCGGTGCTGGCTGGGAAGCTGGAGGCACCAAGAGGGCCACAACAATATATACAACTGTTGATGCCACGGATAGGACTACGCACCTGAAAAAAGTAAAAAAATGTGACCTGTGGCTGCTAAAAGTATTGGTAAATTAGCATCCAGAGCTGATATTTTATTATTCACTACTCCCGGCAAGAGCGCCCACTAATACCCTTCTTGGGATAGTTTACAGAGTTTTTTAGCATTGCCAGAGCTAGAGTATTTACTCTTTGCTCTTCAGCTGAGGACTGGAGGGGCATCTTGAGGTGGGTCCTAAAAGCTGCAATATGTGGTGTGTGGAGTGTGAAAGAAAGGGTATGACACACATTTTATGTTGATTTGAATACATGAGCTTTAATAAAAGACTATTATTGGCAATTATTGTAATGCTTGTTACTTTTCGTTTGATTTACGTTGGTTATAAGGTTTAGTCATAGCATGATCATTGTTTTATTAAGTTGGTAACCCTGCAGCTTACCCCCCATAACCACCCAAACAGCAGCAGGGATTGTCGACAGGGCCTGGCTTGTGGCCAGCCTCTGCGGCCTACCCACTATCACCACCAAACTCCATGCCACTCATGAAGTGCTTTTTTGTTTGGTGGAGACGTGATTATATTACTGTGTATCAAGAATGCATCTCCAAAATCAGTGGAAAACGTGCTTCTTTTTAGTAAGCTGTCCATCATCCTGGGAAAATGGCAGAAAGATGTTGCATACCACTAATTTATGTGGGCTGGGGACAAAGGGATGGGGCTTCTAGACAATTTTTCATACTTGTAGTTTTTAAACGGGAGAACACGATCTCTGGTCTCAGAAGCAGATGACAAGGAAGAACCCACTCATCACAGTCACTACATGAGGTAACACCTCTATCTAGGGAGCTGCATTTTGAGCAGCTCCCTGGAAGGGGGGAGCAATGCCAGCTCCCGAAGGAGGTGGGGAGCCAACTGGGACTGCGGGAGCCTTGAGGCTCCCCCGCAGTCTCTGACAATAGTAAAAAAAATGGAAAACGCACAAGCGTTTTTTTCCAGTTCCACCTCCAAAGGTTATGTGATGAGGACGCTTGTGGAATGATTATACTTGCAAAGTTACAGATACACAAGGCCACTGGAGACATTACCTCGGCATCCTTTATGAAGCTGTATTGAAGGAAATGCACTATACATTTTCCCAACAAGGTATCGCTTACTAATTATCCAGTAGAACGTACTCTAGTTGGGTAGACATTCTGCACAAAACAGTGCCCTCTTCTTGGATAAGTACACAAGGCAGGATTCATTCTGGCATGATGCTCATTTCATAGAAATCAAACCTTAATAAGAAGCACTTACAGACATAAACAAAGCAAGTAACCAAGTTTAAGCTTCACTTCGGTGAAGTACTACACATCCTAATTTCTTGTGCATGGTCAAGGCAAAAGAAGTGTTTTTTCTCTGCCTTTCCAGTGTTCATCTCTTTCCCTTCCCACATGTCTGAGGGCAGGGAAAGAGATGAAACTTTGCTTCCAGCAAGCCTTAGCATATTGACAGCTCCTGCTTGCTGCAAGCGGAGTGTTTGCTATTGCTTGAGAGGAGCTATCACAACTCTCACCAAGCAAAAGCAAACAGCAATTGCTTAAGGGTGGGCACCTCAGGAGATAGCAGGAGCCAGCCCTGGTGGGTGGTGGTCCCAGGGCCATAAGTGGATCCAGGAGGAGTGTCTCCTTTGTTATGCATGGGCCGGTCCTGGGGAGATGGTGGTCCCCGGGGCCATGGGTCTACGTGGACACCCTCTTTCAAATATACATTTTAGCCGTGGGGGGAGTTGGTCCTCAGGGCCCGTGGGGGTCTGCATGACTCCCATTTTTTTGTACGTAGCACCAGGGAGGTGGTGAAGGAATCTGCGCACCCATATGTAGCCCCGGGAAGATGAAGGTCCTTAATAATTAAAATTGGGATGCCCCCGGGACCTGGCCCACCCAGGGGCAAAATTAATAACAAGCGTGGGAGACCACACTTGTTTTTTAAAAGAAAATTCAGCAAAATCCCGAGGTCCATCTGCAGATTTTGCTGAAAATTAAAACAAAACATATTTTTTTGCCCTGGGGTAACCCAGGGCCAAAACTATGGGGTTAGAGTATTTGTTTCTTTTTTTTGGCATTTTTTGGGGGACTCAGCTAAAGCCAAGTCCTAAAATTTCTGCCAAAACTTCTTGGTTGAAGTTTTGGCAGCCAATCAGATATGAGCACGGGCACTGTTGAATCCACTGAGGATCTGTTTCCCTAGATATCTATATTTTTCTCTTTAATATCTCTACAAGTACTAAACGTGTTTGCAACAATTGCAAAAAGCATGATCTGCACACCGCAATCTAGCTTCCTGCCAAATTTAGCGCAATTCCATCCAGCAGTTTGGGCTGTAAGCGTGTCTAAAGATCTTATGGAAAATGCATGAGGATACACATTTTGGGACCCCCTTTTTCTCAGCCCCCGCTTGACAGATCACCCCAAAACTTTCAACAGCTGAACCACCCGTCATATTAGTTTTGAAAATTTAGTGAAAATTTGTCAAATGGTGCCAAAGTTATTGGCAAAACAAAAACGTTCTTCCTATGGAAACTATGGCCCTGATTTATACTTTTTTGCACAACATTAGCGTCAATTGTATTTTGTAAGTTTACTCCGCTTTTGTGTCAAAAATGATGCTAATGCGGCACAAAAAAAGTGTAAATCAGGGCCTATGTTCTAACTATAACTACCTACTGGTGACCGCCAATCCCCCATTGCCCAATTTCATTATTTAAGCTCTGTTTGGCCTAGGGACCCCATCTCTCGAGGCCCAATGTGTTTAGTAAAGTGAGGGGGCCATGCGCCCCCTCCTTGTAGAGCCTTAAAAAGGCCCTGGGAACCCCATAAAGGGGAGGGGACCACTGCCTGAGCCTTTGATGGCCTTGGAGCCGCTCATCCACCACGGCTGGCTCACTTGCTATGCCCCAGGGAGTCCATCCTGGGAGGCAGAGGTGTCCCTCCCTGCACCAGCATGGGGAGGGAAACTTGTTTGCTCCTGTCTGGTGGAAACATTTTGAAATCTCCTGCCAAACAAAAGCGAATACTAAGTTTGCTGCCAGCTGGTGGGAGCACTAAAATTGCTCCCACTGGCTGGGAGCAGACTTGTGATCTATTTCCCTGCCCTCACTGATGCAGACAGGGAAACAGAAGCCATACTGCTCCCACTCCCAGGGAGCAGTATAAGTTGCTGCTCCCTCTGGGCGGGAGCAATGCCAGCTCCCACACCATACAGGGAGTCAGCTGGGGCTCCACCTGCTGCCTCCAATATGTTGTTTCAGGTGCCCCCGGTGGGCACCTACCTATCCTAAAGGACTGCTCATCAGAATGGGACCCAGGGGCCAAAATATGCTTGAGGAAGGGAGCCACGTGGCCCCCCTTCGCCTTTTAATATAAATACAGCCTTGGGGGATGGGGTTGCCAAGGCCCAATGAGGCTCACGGAGGGGGGGGGGGATCGCTTGCCCCTCCCCTTTTTAAGTGGATTGGGCCTGGGGATAGGGGTCCCCAGTGCCTGAGAAGACTTGGAGAGGGGGCCGTCCTGAAACACTTGTTATATCTGTCCCTGGTGGAAGGGGTCCCCGGAGCTTAATAATAGCATGGATGAGTGCAAAGCCTCCTCTTTTCATTTGTTTTGGACCTTAGGGATGGGGTCCCTGGGGTATGAGAAAGCTTGAGGAGGTGGATTGTGTGGCCATCTCCCCTTTTTTTGATAAATTTGCCCCAAGTGGATGTAGTCCCTGGGGCCTCATAAGGCTCAGGAAGGTGGGGGCCACATGACAACCTCCCCTTTTTTGTTGGATTTGGCCCTGGGGGACATAGTCTCCTGGGCCTGAGAAGGCTCATGGAGGTGAGCAGCACCCCCCTTCTCTCTTTTTATTATATTTCACCTTGTGGGTTGGGGTCCCAGGGCCTATCAAGGCTCAGGTGGCTGCCCATCCTCCTCCCCTTACATTTTGGCTTCAGGGAATGGGGTTCCTGGGGCCCTAAGAGTCTAGGGGAGGGTGGCTCTTTGCCCTCCTCCCATGTTTAATTCTATGTGACCCTGGGTAAGGGGTCCCTAAGCCTATTAAGACTTGGGGAGGGGGGCATGTGGCTCCCTCCCTTTTTAATTGGAACTGGATCTCAGTGATGGGGGTCTGAGGCCACTTAAGGGTCAAAGAGGGGTTGCACGCTCCTCTTTAATATATATGCTTTGGCCACAGGGGATGGGGTCCCCTAGTCCTGAGCGCCAACCCTGTGCTGAGCATAACAAAAGCTGTGCACAGTGTGGGGATGACACAATGTCTGGTGGCAGGCCAAGCTGTGGCCAGCCACCTGCTGCACATGCCAATGACTGCCAGCGGGGAGTTGGAAGCAAGCACTGGCTGCAAGACAGGCCCTGTGGCTAACTCCCTGCCACACATGCCCAAAGGCCGTACATGGTGTGGGGTTGACTGCCTCTAAGTGGCTGCCTGTGAGGAGTTGGACACAGGGACGAGCTGCAAGCTAGACCCTGCTGCAACCCCATGTTGCGTGTGATAAAAGGGCTTTGCTCAGCATGTGCCTGGCTGCCTCTGGGGGTCTGCTGTGGGTCCTGGCCGCAGGCAGGGGGGATGGCTTTTCGTATAGTGATAAAATATTACTTTATGTGAACAAAATACCTAGAAATTCACTGACAAAAAAACAAAGGTTAAAGTAACGTTATAGCTAAGTATTATAAAAAGATATGTTTTTGTTTAAATAAAACCTTAGAAATTCACTGTAAAAAAAACAAAGGTTGAAGTGAAGGTATAGCTAGGTGAGTATGTCGGCAACAACATTTTTTAAGATGCCATCAGTGATGTCATAAATTATTTCATAGAACATTTCATGAGTGATATAATATAGCAATGCGTGGTGGGGGTGCAAGTTATAGTTAGCACAGAACTGGTGAAGTTTTGAGTTTTTTTTTGTTCAGAATGGTAATATTGTGACTGACATATTCACCTAACTGTAATGTCACTTACCTTTTCGTTTTTTCTGTAAGTTATATATATGTCCGGCCACTAGGTAGTTATAGTTAGGACCATATTTCCATCAAAATATGCTTTTTGACCTGCCTACATCTTTGGCATCGTTTGATGAATATTCACCAAATTGTCCAAAGAAAGTCCCCTGGTGCGTCTTGTTGCACACAGAAAGATTTGGGGTGATCCGTCAAGCGAGGCCCAAGAAAAAGGGGAGTCAAAAAAGCTGTGTTTCCCATGTTAATTCCCATAGGACTTTTAGGCACGACCAGAGCCCAAAACCACAGGGTGGAATTATGCCAAATTAGGCCGCAAGGCCTAACCTGCAGACAGTCCCTGCGGGCAACCCCCTTAACCACCCAACCCTACTCTACACACGGCCCTTTGGCTGTGCATGGCAGGAGTTGGACACAGCCTATCTCTCTGAGTGTGCAAATAGGTGTGAGAGGGTGTATCTGAAGGAGAGAGTGGCTGTGAGAGTCTCTCTCTGGGTGTGAATGCATGCATCACTGTCTTAGTGGGTGCGTCAGTGTCTGCGTAGGTCTGTGAATTGGTGCTTGAGGGTGCAGTAGGTCTTTGAGTGGATGTGAGAATCTGAGTGGGTCTGTGAGTGGGTGCATGTGTCTTAGTGGGTCTGTGAGTGGGTGTGTGAGGGTTTGAGTGGGGCTTGAGTGGTTGCACGATGCTCTGAGTGGGTCTGTGACTGGGTGTGTCAGTGTCTGAGTGGGTCAGTGAGTAAGTGTGTCAATGTCTGAGTGGATCTGTGAGTGGGGTGTCAGTGTTTGAGTGAGTCTGTGAGTGTGTGCATGAGGGCCTGAGTGGGTCAGTGAGTGGGTTTGTCAGTGCCAGAATGGCTGTGTCAGTGTCTGAGTGAGTCTATGAGTGTGTGCATGAAGGTCTGAATGGGTCTGTGAGTGGGTGTGTCAGTGTCTGAGTGGGTCTGTGAGTGAGTGCATGAGGGTCTGAGTGGGTCTGTGAGTGGGTGTGTGAGGGTCTGAGTGGGTCTGTGAGTAAGTGCATGAAGGTCTGCGAGTGGGAGCATGAGTCTCTGAGTGGGTTGGTGAATGGGTGCATCAGTGTCTGAGTGAGTCTGTGAGTGAATGTGTCAGTGGCTGAGTCTCTGGGGCACGGAAAGGCCACCCAGCACCCCTGCTCCAAATAAAGTATAGCCCGGGGGGTTGTGATCCCTTGGGCATGGGGGGGCCACAGCCCCCGCTCATATTTGCACATTCGCCCTTGGAAGGTGGTGGTCCCCTGGGCTTATTAAAGCCCAAGGAGGGGGACCCCATGCATGCCCCTCTTCTATGATGCCCTCGGGACCTGGCCCACCTGAGAGCAAATTTTTCAAAAGCGCGAGAGATGGATCCACGGATTTTTGGATTTGTTCTTAAAATGCTTTTTAGTGCTGGTGGGGCCCCTCAGGGACTCCAGCACTAGGGCTAATGGGTCAGTGTGACTCTACCCTGGCCCCTTTTCTTTTTTTTTTTCTTTTTTTTCTGGGAGTGTTGGTAGCCAATCAGCACAGGGACAGTTGGATCCACTGAGAATCTGTGTCCCTATATATCTGTATTTTTTGGCCTTAAATTTCTCTCAAACTACTGAATGGATTCACACCAAATCACAGAAAACGTGTTCTGCAGAACAGAATCTAGCTTTGTGTCAAATTTAGTGTAATTACCTTCAGTGGTTCGGACTGTAGGCATGTCTAAATGTCTTATGGAAAAATTAAAGGGGAAATTGCATTCTGGGTCTCCCCCTTTTTCTCAGGCCCCGCTTGACAGAAGCTGAACTTAGCAAAGTATAGGTGTGGAAAATGTAGTGATGATTCATCAAACAGCACCAACGTTATTAGCAAAACAAAAAACTAACACTAGGTCATATATATATGTAAGTATATATATATATACATATATATATATATATACATACATATATATATATATATATGTTCAAGGGTCAGAACACAAACAAACAATTACATTCACTAAATCACCATCAGTGCATGCATAACAAAACACTAAAAATCTGACTACAGGATACATCTGTATGGAGAATCCCTCTTTTCATGTTGACCATTTCGAAATGAGGTTCATATTTAGTGGCATATTTAAGAGCCCCTAGCGCCACCAGGGTGTAATTTTTCGTGATGCTCCAGTGGCACTATTTACATAGTGGCATTAGGCCACTTTTTGTGGTTTAATGCCACCTTGTAAATACGCCGAACTTTGCGTGAAAGGGGAGTGCAATGGGTGTTGCTGTGACACGTGGGTGTTGCTGTGGGTGTTGCTGTGACACGTGGGTGTTGCTGTGGGCGTGCCACAGCAACACCCGTTGCATTTTGATGCTGCCCCAGATTTATGAGTTTTCGTAAATCTGAGGCAGCGCCAAAATCTAACGCCACCCCAGGGGACGGCATTAGAGTGGCACAGCGAGGAGAAACACTTTCATTTCTCCTATTTTTTTTTGCTCTTTCTATGTGCACTTTGCGGCACACATAGAAAGAGCAAATCGCCATTTAAGATTTTTTTATGTGTAGGAAGGTGTTCCATCCTGCACAAAAACAATCTCCCCTTCAATGCGCCAACGTTGCACTACGGTGCAAAGGTGGCTGCATTGGCGCACAGCAGCAAATTTAGCACTGGCACAGGGTGAAACACAGGGGTGCGCCTTATTCAATTAAATAGGGCGCATCCTTGTGTTGTGAAAATGGCAGTGCACAACGTTGCCAAATTTGGCGCAGTGCTGTGCATCGTCATTTTCCATTAAATCTAGCCCTTAGTTTGCTGTATATCCCTTCATTAGACAAATTTCATGCTTAAACAATATGTATACACAGACTATCTAATGGACAATGGTTCAATAGCTTTGGGTTGATTCGAGGCTGATCGATTTGACAAAAGAGTTACGGTGTTCTTTTTCATTATTTATTATGGTTGCCCACTTGAGCTAGATTGTTTCAATGACTTTAATTGTTTGAATAATTAACAATCCTTTTCCTTAAATGTTGACTTGGCCACAGGTTGCCCACTGGGGTTGAGGGATTCATTTGGTTTATGCAATGTTTGTTTGTTGCCTTGGACTGAGCCCACTGTGGTAGGGTTTTACTAGTATGGTCATTTAGACATTTTATTTTCCTCGTCGGCAGTCTCCTAAAATATAGGATTTCGATATACTAGGGGCGTCTGTCATTGAATGTCATTTAAATGTTATTTAAAGGTGATTATTTCAGCATGAACCGCGCACTATGCCTGTGAATTTCTTTTTATGTTTTTTTAAACAAATAAGCAGCCTATTTTGAAAATAGCTGAACGTAAGGTGCTAGGATAGGGGATACTCTCCCTGTCACGTTTGGGTCACCTACATTTCTTTTTCTACATAACACAGGGATTGAGCCAGTGATCCAGTAATGGCTGTTGCAAGAGAACATGTTCTGTTCTGGCTCCGACTTTGGAAGTGTGTGGGCTTGCAGTAGATGACGAGAGGTAAAACCACCCACATTCAATTGGGGGGGATTTCAGTTTTTTAATTTCGGTCCATGGGCATTCCAAAAAATCGGAATGAGGATTTTCTTTGGACTAACAGGCTGTATATCTATTTTATACCCTTTCCCATGGCAGTTAAAATTAGAAACCCTGCTTATTTTGAACCCCTATTAATTTTAATCCTCTTTGACGAATCAACGGGAAAATTAGCATGACGAATCCAAACCAAATAAATGTCACCAGGACCCTGAAACAGCAAAATAATACTATAGTGAATGTTGTCCTTGATGTATTTTTTATATTACATGCTTATTTTGTGATACGTAACTTAATCTCGTTTTCGTCAAAGTGCAGCTAAAATGGTCACTTATTAGAATGCATAGGCTACGGTTACCTCTCATGAATACATTTGATACAACATTGGAAATTGGTGAGAGTCAATAGATTTATCCGATTCTATGGCTGCAGCATTTATGGATTTACTGCGCTAGCCACATAATTTGCAGAATTCACAATAAATGTTTTAGCTCAATGCATGAAAAATATACTTCCAGAAAAGTGCCACATTATTTTTATTTTTTTCCTCATAATTCAGCTAACACTGCTGTATGATCTAGTCTTCCAGAAGAGCAATTGATCAATTAGAAATTCGAGCTCTAGTTCATGATGAGCAATCTGAGGGGAAGAGAGCCTGAATTAAAAATCGGGAGGGGACAATGTTGAATTCAGTGGCACCCTCACAAACCCCATAGCAAGTAATGGTAGCGTTGTCTTTAGTTAAAATCCTCTTTGACACTTTTTGTTATGAAGACTACTGTATATGCTGCCTGATATCCTTGTTGCTACTTTGGTTACTCAATATGTTGTTATAGATGATCATTTGTTGTTGAAGGTGAAACTGAACCACAAAGGGGGATGAGGCGCTACCAAAATATATTTTTACTGATTCATGTGACATAACCAACCTCCCAGATACACTTAATTTGCTGAACAGCTTCCTTCCCTATCTCATGGCGACTTGGTGTATGTATCAGACACAATAAAAAGTACGTAATTGTGTTTTATGGTCAATATTAGTCCTCTTAGAGAAATCACTAATAAACTCAGGCAATGTTTGCAATAATTTAATCAAGATTCTAAAGTTATTTGTATCAAATTAGGCCGCCGTAAGGTTTAAGGGATACACGCAGTACAGATAAACAAAGATAACACTTGAAGAAAATAAACCAAGGCAAGCACAGTTATGGTCAAACGAAACCTATCCAGACTTGGAAAAGGCTTGTTCTTTCACTGTGAAAAGGTCGACTTTCTCCAAGCAATATGATATTTATTCTAAAGGGGTTGCCTCACACAAAGATCAGATAAAAGGTGTGTAATCTGTTAAATACAATTGTATTGGCAAGTTTAATACCAGAAGATAATCAATTCATGACTTAAGCTTGAGTCAGAAAAGGTCCCATTTGTTATATTAAAAAGAAAGGAGAGAATAAAGTAAAAGTTTCATGTTAAGAATCTTAAATGGAAACCAAAACTGGGGCAATTACAACCTCAAGAGATTAAATAATTTAGCAAGATATGGTGGTTGGTGCTGAATCCATTTAAACTTAAAGGCAAACTGCAGAACTGCTACAATTTAATGGCAACACAAATCATTTTAAGAATGGACATACACAGTTGGTATACGCAGCAGCACAGCATTTGAGTCTCTGTAAAAGAGTATAGATAAATCGACTGTGAGGTGCATAACAGATTAGCCACCAGAAAACACGCAGTGATGTCATTTAGCTCATTAAGCACTCTAGATTTAGTATTTAACTTACCAGATGGAGATCAGCCCAGTTGTCTAAACTCTGCAAGAAAACTAGGATTTTTAATTTTAAGAATTTTGAATTCGAATGATTTTGTTATTGCAGAACAACTGAATCCAACAATATCAAAATATGGGAACATCTGCTCAGAAATTAAGTTGATATCACAGATGCTTGTAAACTAATAATAGATAATACGCATCAGCTGCCTATTAAGAGGATCTTGCAAGATATAGATTCCCTCCGCAGGCTCTATCGAACAATGCAGTCAACACTGTAAGTAAAGATCTGTGCACCTGGAACTAATTTGTCTTCTAGGAATATGCTAGAAGGCACACAAATAGTAGTATTTGCGGTACAAAGCAGCAGGATAGTTAATGGTTTAACTGCATACTGTTACAGATAATGAAAAAATTGACTGGACTTGGTAGCCAGAAGCTCTGACAGTAACTTCAGCAGGTCCATGTACTTGACCCTGGAATTAATAATGAAATGATATTGGGATGCAGTGCCAACAATCATGTAAGAAGGACGTAATACCCACCATCTTACCTCTCTAGAAACACTGCCTAGGACACCACAGAAACATAAAATCCACCTGCAAATGACGGATAGTTGTCGAGAAGCTGAGCCACAGGATGCCTCTGAACACAAACACCTGAAAGAGTATTTCACCGATGATGGCAAAAATGCAGTAAGGATAAAGGTGAGTGGGTGATTGGAAAGACGTTACAAATAAAACTATGGATTACACCCAGATCTTTGTGACTGGGGTGAATGTTTGCATTGTTCAGCATTCCGTCCATCATCTGTTCTTTTTGCATATGTCACCCCAAATGCGAAGGGTATGCCCAGACGTGGGTCGCATGCTCACTGCGCCACTGGATTCAAGCTAGCCTAGCTGATGAAGTGATACCCTGAAACCGGTCCTAGGATGCTTGTTTCCGGTCCAGGGAGGACTAGGCTTGGCAGTTTGGGATGGAGTGTTCACCTGAGGAACAGTGTCAAGACTGATTTGCATATTGCTGGGTCGAAACTGGGGTAGCGTGGTGAGCAACAAAACTATGGATTAAACCCAGATCTTTGTGACTGGGGGGATGTTTGCATTGTTTAGCATTCCATACATCATCTGCTCTTTTTACAAATATAAGCATGGCATGAGGAAGGGAGTGATAAACAATGCACTGGAGAAAATTGCTGATCGAATGGCATGGCAGAAGTGCGGAAAATTGACCTGGCAGGGCTGTAGACCTGAGGGGGAATTAGACTGATGAAGCTCACATGACAAGGGGTAGCCAGATGAAAATGAACAAAAATTAAGTGCGATTGGGGCATTCTCACAAACAATGGAGACTGAAAAATTACCTAAAATTTAAAAAAGTGAAATCTTAATTGTTAGCACTAAATCAACAGAAACATATTGATGCAGTTAAATGCTGCAAAACACCAATACATACAAAGAAGTGGGAATGAGAAACACTGCAATGGGAGGCTTGAAGGCTAAACATACCTAATTATGCTAAAAATAAGGCCCATACTGAACCCCATGCACTAACCAGAAAAATCAACAAGCAGCAAAGGAGAAAATGAAGGAGAAAGGGATCTAAGCTCTCTCAGCAAAACCTGGCAACATATAACATACAAACAGTGAATTAAATCGAGACCCCAAGACAAATTTGAAAAGTGAAAGACCGAAGACAAGCCAATTCAGCAAACAAAATGGGCAACTGGACAAAAACCCTACTCATTAGAAAAGGTGCAAGCAATAGAGTAACGGACAAAGTCCCCAGCTCACTTGAGTAATTACATGCTCCAGCAGAACCTCCATCAAGGATGTGTTAAAGACAAATAAAGGCACAGAAACATCAATTGATTCCAGAATAGATGCAGTGGCAATACACTAGAATTTAGTGCCGGCAGACCTGTGGAAAGTATCCGAGAAAATCACATCAAAACAGGTCATGACTGATGTCCAGGAATTACAGAAAAATGTGACACAACTGGAGCAGGTGGCGAAAAGATTGGAGGCAAGAGCCTAAGATGAAGAAGGTAGATCCTGTGGCAATAATTTCTGTCTTGTGGGATTCCTGGAAGGGTAGAAGGACAGCTTATAGAACAACTGATCATGCAGGAATTAAAACATTCTACTGTTCCCTGGCAAAGCTCAGAGTGGTGGTTGAGAGAAACAAGTCATTGTTCTTCACTGATCCAAAGAGATACCAGGAACAGATAGAAAGTACAAAATATAGAGGAAAAATACCATACTGTGTGCACTCCAGCAATAGCTCAGAACTACAAGTGGACAGCAGTTCTAACACATAATCCACAGGTGATGGCACCAACTAAACAATTAGCTATGGCAACATAATAGTGGCATGAAATGATGGAACACTGTTGCAAGACACAGTAAAGTCATTAATTACCGATGATGAACAATCATTGCTGAAAGTGCAGGTTAACTAAGGCAAGGGTTTTAAAAATGGCAAAGCATTGTGACTAATACATCTTCCAAAAGGGGCATAATAGAAGCAGTGGAATGCAAACTGGCAATACAGAGAAAGCCTGACCAGAGGTTCCGAAGCGGAGACATATCTGACGGCCCCAAGAGGTGACATAAATGGTCGTGTAGGGGAACAATGGAGATCAATACTGTACCTTATTTGGTTTATGTGTACTCAGTATTAAAAAGGAGATGCACTCAGAACTTCAAGTCAACTCCTAACTGAGTAAGTAGACAGACTGGAAATAAGGATGCTATATCAGAGGTCCGAGAGGGAGTTGAGATATACGAAGCAACACACAAAACAAGAAGTAGGCTGCACGAGATAAAGGTAACACCCAGACACGCACTGCAGACCGTGTCTGCAGAAGGCAGAGTAGGGGAAGCCTAATAGACTCAATCATAGAGACAATGGTTAAATTTATGACATGGATCATGAAGGAACTTAATAATGTCTACAACAGTAGAAGGTGTGTGCGTTCATCAAAAGGCATAGGCGCACACTGAGTTTCTTCAGGAGAGGTATCTGCCTTCAGAAGAGAGCTGAAAGCTTAAGAAAAAAATGGATGCAAGAGCTTACCATATCCAATACACTTCACACTTCAGAGGTGTTAGTATATGAATCACTCTCGGGACTTTAATAATGTTGCTCCATTACGTCATGGACCCTGAAGGGAGTATTATACTGTTAAGAACTACTATTGATGGGACTGAGGTATTGTTTCTAAATATATATGCACAGTGACTTCCTTAAAAAGGTGGCCAGACTTTGTCAACCACACATGGAGGTGATGCAGGTGTTGGGTGGGGAATTGTATTTGCATTTGGAATTGTAATGTAGAGAGATTTCCCCTGAGGCAAATGCGTATATCTCCAAAAACAAGCACATTGAAATGAGTGATATATGTCCTAGATGTGACAGACATATAGAGACAACACAATAAAAATACACAGTTATATTCATTTGACTCAGCAGTACATAATTCCTACATGCGATTAGGTACAATCTATGTGTTATCACAGTGTGTAGAGAGATTTACACAAAGTACTCAAACTCATATCAGACCTGCACTTTACTCATTATTCAGGGATAGGCTCCACCCATCAACATGGTGCCTTCCACCATGAATATTTGGTAATATCTTTTGGAATGACTTGAGACATTTTAGAACAATGCATATTGAGACATGAGCAAAGTCCCATTTGAAACAGAGAGTAAATAAGTTTATATAGGAAAATGTACAGAACCGAAAATCGGGAAATCGTTAGACAAATGTGCAAACAAAATATCACATTCAATGCTCATTTAAAAAGTTGAGAATGAAAGAGAAAGGAATTGTATTAAATTATAAATCATATAGAGCACAGAAGGGAAATCATTTGTGGTGCTCTCTTACCGAGAAAGTCAAGAAGGGTTCCAAAAATAGTGACATGTAATTAGAAAGGTTCATACATCTAGAAGAACACGAGTCTCTGTTCGTATCTCGGAAATAGAATTGGAAGCTTATGTCCACAAATTGTATTCTGCTAATAATCAAGAGCAACAAAATTATGTACAGATGCTACTGCGTGAAAGGAAAATCCCTTCGGCAAAACAAACATCCTATATGCTTGCACGTATATATCATTATATTTGATGAAAAGCCTATAGTATTTCAACAAAGTTAAATTCAGCAGATCTTTTCAGGGAAGCACTGATTGAAAATAAATATTTAAAAATGTTAAATATTAGCTTTTGGGATCACACATGCATAGGATGCAGAGCTTTATATGAAAAAGTGAAGAGGTTACCCTGTAAAGAATAAAGTAGTAAGGAGTAATTTAAGTTATAATATCCATGTTAACCATCATTCGGAAAAGGCTGGATGGATTTCCTGGAGATGGAATAAAGGCCCATTACAATTTAACAGAAACTGTCAGGTGGCTGCAGCAAATCTGATGTACGGAGTACAACTCTATGTGGCAGTGTTAAGAAATTAGACAAAAAAGCAGAATGGACAATATTTAAATGCTTGATTAATGTAAGAAAACCTCTCTCTACAAGCCTTTATATAAGACCTTGGCCCTAATGGGGTCAGGTATAGAGCCCATCTTCTTTAAAGACTGGTTTGACAATCTGAATGCAGAAACAGGTATGTCTGGTACCTTACTTTGCAACACATTTAGCATAGAAAATAAAGTATGGTACATTTTTATCAGCAACTTCAAATATGCACTGGAGAATATAGGTCACGCAGATCTGTGCTACAGCTCCAAAGTTAATAGCATAGCAAAGTTTTTGTCCCTCCTTTAACTGTAGTTGTCCTTGAATTATCTGCATAAAACTTGACATACCAACAGAGAAATGAATATGGTAAAGTTTGCCAAATTTCATGCAGATTCATGTGGAGAGCTGTACACACAAAACTCTTGGAAGTGTTGTATGATCATATGATCAAATAACACCGGATGACCTGAAGAAATAAGGTTAAAGTGAAGTTATAGGTAACTTTGGTTATAACACAGTAATGTATGTTCAAAGAACTCAGTAATTCACCTTAAAACACATTTAAAGTGCCGTTATGGTTACGAATGAAAACTGAAAACCCCCTGAAATTCTCAAGTTATAGTTAGAAGCACAATCCATAACTTGCACAACAGCTAGGTAACCCATATTTGCACACCAGATTCAATGCTTATGGCCTTGCAATAATTATACCAAAAAATAACAACACCTAGAAGCAGAATGTAAACAACAAAACATAATAAAATCAGTAAATGATGCTACACTTAATAGGGTCTCTGTCAAAGTGGTAAGGGTAATGTGATATGTAATATCACATGTATGGGCTTTTACATAATTTGTAATTGCATCTGTTTCATTAAGAGTGAGGTCTTGAGCATCAATGATGTTATTTGAAATGTCATCTGTGATATTAATAATGTAATTTAACATACAATGAGTGATGTAATATGTAAGGTTAATTTATCAAATCATAATGTACAAATTTAAGCACCAGTATGAACTTTTCAAGCGCTTAACGTGGTTAGCTTACTCTAAGTATATGGAGTTTCATACAAATCCAACAGGGGGCACATTTCTTGGGGGGTGTAGAAAAAGTATTTAGTTGCAGATCATTTGCTAACCTGCTGCAGAAAGCCAACTACGAATAGCATAGACTGACCACAAGTCAGACTGGTCAGATATTTTTTTTAATATATTTTAAGGATTTGTGGACTCTGTTTTATGGAGTTTGTGGACCAGACTTTGGAAGCACATACTCAAAATGGACATTGGGAGTTAAAAGCTTCCTTGTCTAGTGAAGAGCTTCTATTTTTAAATCTCAGACCCTCCTCCTCTGCAAATCTGGATTTCGTGTGTCTGCTCAGAATAACGATCAAGATATTGTTAACTGTTTGCCCTTGCAGGCTCATTGACACAATATTTTAATGCTACTTTCTTGAAAGCTACTGAGCAGATGTACAACAAATCAAACAGCAGCACTTCCCTGGCTAAAGTTTTAGTTTAATGCAAAGTTTGATATAATTTATTTTCGGGCTCTCTTTCTGTAGAAGAGTGCAACGATTCCTTAGGGAAGTCAAAATGGGAAATGTCGCTTTTTTTACTACCCCATTTAGTCCCCCTTCCCTTTACGGGTTTTCATGAAAATTAAAATATCATGAGTAAGCTAAACATTTTAAGTGTTTGCCAAACGTTGTGCAAATTATTTCTCAAAACGTCTATCTTTGCATTATCCTGGGAGCCAGATCTGTGGCAAATTTAAAGATTTCCTTCACACTCTCTGACCGCCATTTTGTAAAGCCAATATCTCAAAAATTACTGGACAGACCTGTGTTGAACTGTAAAAGGGTCTATTTTGAGTAAAGTTCAATTTATATATGCCAAGTTTGGTGTGATTCCATTCAGCAGTGTGCGCTGAAGCAGAGAGTAAAGATTCCTTTGAACAGGAAATTAAAAGCACCAAAGAAAAGGTATTTTTGACAGCAAGTGCAGCCTATCCATGACCACAAAATCAAACTCACTATACATGTATACATTATAGAGTTGACAGTCTATATCTCTATTGCATGGGCACCACTGTCACACCTGTAGTTAAGAATGACAAGACTACTCCATAAGGTAAGATATGTGAGAAAATGGGTTGTTGGTTGAATGGGAGGTGACTGCCACAATCCCTCTCAGGGTGAACCACAAATTCAGTAAATTATCATGTGCTTAAACCTCTGGTAGCTTGGCACAAAAGTAGTCAGGCATAACTTAAATGCAATGTGTAAAGTATTTATGCAGTAGACAAACAGTAATAAAGTGAAAACACAACACAAGAAGAATCCTGCACCAATTTAGAAAAATAGAATACATTCGAAGTTTAAGAAATTAATTGATACCAAAATGACTAAAATCCCATCAGTAGATGCAAAGTTATCATTTAAAAAAAAGTTTAAGGTAAAAACTAGCAGCTAAAAGATCAAAGCAATATCCGCAGACATCTAGTTGCAAGAGATCGGGTCAAAGTCGAGCACTATGTCCGACTGCGATGGAGTGCAAGTCAGATGCAGGAAGTGGATTGGACCCGTTTGGTGCTTACATTTGGACTTAGAAGAAATTTAATCAGAAGGTTGTTTGAGAAGGTAAAGCTTAGCAGGGCAAGGCTGCAGGCAGTGTCCGAGGAGGAGGCATTATTGTTGGGGATCCACTGGATGGAGATGGTGTGAAGATTTCTCAATTTGGACTTGATCACTTTTTTTTAAGTTAAAAATCTCTAGCGGGATGAGGCAGGAGGTTGTAGCTGAAGAGAGTTCCATGAGGCCAGAAACCCCTTTGGTGAAGGACTGCTGAACAGGATATGTTGCTGTGGAGAAGAATGTACCAGGAGCTGCCATATAGTCAGGCTGATCGGCGATGCACTTTGGGTGGATAGATGAGCAAGTTGGTCCCGGTCTACTCTCAGAGCAGTTTTTAGCCAAAACGTTTCTACATCCCAAGTTTGGATTTTGGCTATCTGGGCACATTTAACACTAACACCAATGGTCGAGGGCTGGAGGGGTCCCACATTGGGCATTAGGACTCACTCAGCCTAGGTCCAGGTACGGGTTCAAGATGGTTGGAGCCTTTTCTGTCCCTGAGTTCTGCTAGGGAGGCCAGCCAACTAGCCCTTGGTATAACTCTGGTAGTCCTGGGTTGTGATGTATCGCCACCAACAACGACATCAATTTTAAACTTCAAACTGACACCAAAACTACCATATGAGGCACTCTTGTATACAGACCACCAGGACCTCGACCGGCCTTCTGCGAATACATCCCCAATATCATCGCACCACTAGCCATCGACTCCAAACACTACATTCTACGCTGAGATCTCAGGCCCATATTTATACCTTTTTAGCACCGCATTTGCGTAGTTTTTTAACACAAAATCGGCGCAAACTTACAAAATACAATTGTATTTTGTAAGTTTGTGCTTCTTGTGCGTCAAAAAATGACGCAAATGCGGCGCTAAAAAAGTATAAATATGGGCCTCAGTTTCCACATCAACGATCCAAACGACGACAACACCACCACCCTCCTCAAGAACTTGAACAACATAGGCCTCACCCAACTGGTCAATGTACCCACACACAAGGTCGGACACCTTCTTGACTTCCCTCTTCACCTCCACTGAGTCAGATTCAGCCACATCACAAAACTCTCCTGGTCACACCACAGAATTATCCACTTCTCCACTGCTGATGTCCAACACACCACAACCAAGAACCACAGAGCTGACTACTACAACTGGAGCAGAGCAACTGAATCACAGTCGATGCAAGCCCTCAGCCCATCTGAACCCAAGGCCTCACCCAACTGTGACCAGGCCATCCTGAACTTCTCCTTCTGGATCACCGAATGTGCCAACTCAGTTGCCCTGCTGAAACCAGCCAGAGTCAACAAAACCTCTACAAACGGCAGCTGGTACACTCCAGAGCTCAGAGCCAGCAAGTTCAGCTGCCACAAACTCAAGAAACAATGGTGACCCACCTATAATCCCACTGATAGAACAGCCCACAAAGCAGCCCTCAGCAACTACCACTGACAACTCAAGGAGGCCAATAGAGCAGCCATCGACTCAGCATCCAACCGCACAAAAGAACTTTTCAAAATAGTCAAAGAATATTTTAACCCTGCAGCCACAGAAAAAAACATCCACCCCTCCTAAGAACTCTGCAACACCCTCTCAGACTACTTCCACAGCAAGATCGCCACCATCTATAACAACTTTGACCCCTAACCCACAATCTCTAGCGTCAGCTCTTTCTACCCCCAGTGCACACCAACAACACTATCTCCACGTGGGCACTGCTCACCACTCAGTTCACCTCAGCCATCATATCACCCATTCACTCCTGGGCACCCACAGACCCATGCCCCCACCACTAACCTTGGAACCAACCTCATCCGCACAGAACTCACCAGCATCCTCAACACCTCCACCACCTCTGAAGTTTTTCTGGACAAATGGGAATATGTAGAAATCAAACCCCTCCGGAAAAAAAACATCCACTGTCACCAATGAACTCAATTATTACCGACCCATCTCTCTACTCCCCTACCATGCCCAACTACTCAAGAAGTCCATCAATCAGCAGCTCACCTGGTACCTGGAAGGAAACAACCTACTGGACACCTCCCAATCAGGTTTTCGTTCCAACCACAGCACCGAGACTGCACTCATCACCGCCACTGATGACTGATGACACCAGAATGCTCCTCGACGACAGGGAAACTGCCACCCTGATCCTCCTCAACCTATCAACCACCTTCAACACCGTCTCCCAAACACCCTTATCAACAGACTCCACAGCATCGGAACACAAAGTGACACCCTCAAATGGATCACCTCCTTCCGGACAGGATGCACTGAGAGCTTCTGACTACCCCTTTTCAACTCCGCACCGAAGAGCATCTTATGCAGCATACCTCATGGTTTATCCCTCAGCTCCACTTTGTTCAATACCTACATGCTCCCTTGGCCAACATTGTTAGATCCCACGGACTTAACATCATCTCCTACGCAGACGATACTCAACTGATCCTCTTGTTTAACAAAGAACCCTCGACCACCAGAACCAACTTCCGTAATGCCATGACCACCATGGCCGACTGGATGAATACTAACTGCCTGAAGCTCAACTCCGACAAGATGGAAGCCCTGATCTTTGGGAGAAACACCTCCATATGGGACCATAGCTGGGGGCCAGCCGAGCTTGGACCCACACCCACGCCTACAAATCATGCTCGTAACCTTGGCATAATCCTCAACAGTGAGTTGATCATGAAGCGCCAGATCAGCGCAGTCACCTCCTCATGCTCTGCAGAATCTTCAGATGGATCTCAGCCAACACCAGGAAAAATGTCACCCAGGCTCTTGTCACCAACCACCTTGATTACGGTAGAGCTCTCTACGCTGCCATGTCCTCCCAACTCCTAAAGAGACTCCAGACAATACAGAACACTGCCCCAGACTCACCCTGGATCTCCCAGTTGCAACCACATCACCCCCACCTTAGAAATCTCCACTGGCTCCCCGTCCCGAAGAGATGCAGTTTCAAGCTTCTTACGCATGCTTAGAAAGCCATACTTGACTGGACTTCATCAACCACCATCTACACTTCCACCAACTCACCAGACACCTCCGCTCTTCTTCTCTGGCCCTCCCACACACACACCCAGAATCTGGTGCAGCTGCGGCTGCTCTTTTTCCCAGTACATCACCAAGGCCTGGAACAACCTACCCCGCCCCATCTGAACTGTAACCTCACTGGCAGACTTCAGGAAATTACTCAAGATCTGGCTCTTCATCAGATACATTGTCCCCCCAGCACCCAGGTATCCCCAGGGGTGACAGCAACTTGCTCTACAAATGACTGGCTGATTGACTGAATGCAATAAGGCAACCCAATGTCATCCTATTAGAAGGGTAGGACTCACAGAAGTGAACAACAAAATGCAGGAGTTTTTCACTTCCAGGACATGTAAAACCTAATAATACATGTCCAACCTTTTATTACAATTCACCCTGCCCTATGGGCTACATAGGGCCTACCTTGGGGGTGACATATGCAATAAAAGGGGAGTTTAAGGCTTGACAAGTGGGTTATATTGCCCACTTGAATTGGCAGTTTAAAACTGCATTCAGGCTGCAATGGCAAGCCTAGTACATTTTTAATGGGCTACTTAAGTGGGTGGTGACACACTAACTGCTGCAGGTCCAGTTATCGCATTTCATTTACAGGCCCCTGGTATATATGGTATACCACTTTATGAGGGACTTTTAAGTAAATTAAATATGCCAATCAGGTATGAGCCAATTTTACCATGTTTTAGGGAATAAGCACAAGGCCTTTAGTACTGGCTAGCATCCCACAATTAAAATAAAATACAATTAAGTAGGTATTTCACACTTTACACATTTAAAATGTAATTAGATAATTAATTTAATATTAACTATTAGTTAATTAATTATTACTTAATTAACTTTCCCCCTAAAATCCTAGCATCTTGCAACTAAAATATAACTAAAATGAATCAGTATTACAAATTTTACCTAAATAAAAATCAATTAAATAATTAATAACATATTGTTAATTAATTAATTAGTTACTTAACTTCCCACCCTACAACCCACAGACCAAGTAGCCCACAATAAAATATAAGTATAATAAATAAACATTCCATAAATTACACAATTAAGAATTAATTAAATAATAATTAACAAATAAATGTTAATGAATTATTGCTTAATTCACTTCTTACCCTATTCCCCTACAAATCTAACACCCTCCCGATATCATATAATGAAAATAAATCAGTGTTACATACATTGCATAATAAATATAAATCATAGAATTGAATAAAATGTATTACATGAATCCCACCGTATCCCTCTACAAACCCAGCAATCTTGTACAACATTATAAGTTAGTATTAAAAATTAATAAAATGTTCTAAAGCACTTAAAATTAAAAGGTATATTTTAAAAACAAACAGTAACATTTATATAACTAATGGTAACACATAAAAAGAATATATCAACAAAAACACATTAATATAATCGAAAAACGATATTTTTAACCACTACGTTAGTGAAAGCAACATTAAAAACATCAATGTTATTTACAGTGTTATTACTTACCTGAAAAACACAATATTGATGTCAACGATAGTTGTGCATCCAAATATTTTTGTGTTGCGATATTTAATTTCTGATATTTCTGTCCTCTGATATTTTTAAAACATTATTTTGTCTAAACATGATTGCTTGAAATTTATATAATCACTGTCAATCATAGATCGTATCAGTTTGATCTCCTCAATACCAGCGAATAAGTCTTTAGGCATTAAAACATGTTTACATCATTAAAACACTAAACCACTCTGCTAAGCTTCATCATTGCCCTCTGTTTGACGGCCTGCGTGCGGCTTGAAGCCCTCCGCGCACAGAGTGAGTTTCCCTTCTCAGTGTTCATTACAGGGAAAGTGAAAGTAAAATGAGCCGATTGGCTTATTTACATTCATTTCCATTGGTGCTCAGGGGCATAACTCAGCCCCTCAGCACAGATTTCAACAGGAGAGGTACCATTCGAAAGGGGAGAATCTCCCCTTTCCAACTATATCTTTCCTTGTTGGATTCTTGCTTGTGGATCGCCACAGGAGGGCAACCCCCAAGCAGTAATCCACCACTAGACACCAGGGAGGGGGGAGTGGCCCCCTGGGCATGGGATTTTGCTCTCCCTGGACATTTAAAAAAAAAAAACAATCTGTCTGCCTGAGGGGTGGAGAAAGTCCCCTTAGCACTAGGGATTCTTTTTTTTGTTAGTGTAAGAATTAGCATGCAATGCGCACACCCCCTAAATAAAATAAGCACAGGCTTAATGCCCCCCTCAGGGGCAGATAGGGGTTATTACCCCAATATGTCCCCAGGAAGGCATAAAGCCCACTAGACATCAAGGAATAATTGTTTTAAAAAAAGAGGAGTGGTGCTGCCTACCATGAGCATGGCCATGCCCCCAAATAAATGGGGAAAGTCTTTCAGCTCCTCTGGGGTTTGTTGGGGGTAATTACCCCAATCTGATCCCTGAGGGGGCAGAAAGCCCACTAGATGACAGGGAACATTAAAAAAAAGGTGGGGCTGCCCACCATGGGAATGGCCATGCCCCCACCCCAAATAAATGGGGACACAGTCTTTCTGCCCCCCTTTGGGGCAGATGGGGTAATTACTCCAGATTTGCCCCCCAGGGGGGCAGAAAGCCCACAGGATGCCAGGGAATTGAAATAAACAATAGAGGGGTGGGGGCTGCTCACTACCATGGGCACGGTTATGCCCCACCCAACTGAAGGCGCAATAGTCTTTCTTCTCCCCATGCAGCCTAAAGCATCTCATCCCAATGACACGCAAGAGGACATTTGACCATTTTGAGTGTTGATTTTATATATGGTAGATACTAGGTCTACCCACACAAGCGACTTGGGGTAATGCTGAGTGGAAGGAAGAGTTTGTGGCTCCCTGCAGATTCCAGAACTTTCTGTCACAGAAATGAGGGGAAAATGGTTTTTTTGTCCAAGTTTGAGGTTTGTAAGGGATTCTGGGTAAACAAAACGTGGTGAGAGCCATGCACGTCAGCCCACCCTGGATGCTCCTAGGTGGCTAGGTTTCCTCGGGTGCCAACTGGGCTAGGATCCAAAATCTTGAGCTACCCACATTAAAGAAAATGGTAAGTTTTTGGTCGAAAAAATGTGATGCGTCCATGTTGTGTTTTGGGCTGTTTCCTGTCACAAGCAGTAGGACTACCCACACAAGTGAGGTAGCATTTTTATCGGGAGACTTGGGGGAATGGCGGGTAGAAGGAAGTTTGTGGCTCGCCGCAGATTTCAGAACTTTCCATCACAGAAATGTAAGGAAATTTGTTTTTGTCAAAGTTTGAGGTTTGCAAGGGATTCTGAGTAAACAAAGGTAGTGAGAGGCAAGAAAACCAACCCATCCCGGATTCCCCTGGGTGTCTAGTTTTAAAAAATTTACAGGTTGGCTAGGTTTACCTAGGTGCTGGGTGAGTTGGGGTCCACAATCTAGAGCTACCAACATAAGGAAAAAAAGGGCCTGTTTTTAGTGGAAAAAAGTGATGCGTCCATTTTGCTTTTTTGACCATTTCCTGTCGTGGGCATTAGGCCTACGCACACAAGTGAGGTACCATTTTTATCGGTAG
The DNA here is from genome assembly GCF_031143425.1 of Pleurodeles waltl. NCBI lineage: Eukaryota > Metazoa > Chordata > Amphibia > Caudata > Salamandridae > Pleurodeles > Pleurodeles waltl. Next base: position 720,337,904 of record NC_090439.1, read on the forward strand.
ACTTGTGAGAGCATAGAATAGTAGAACATTTGTTATTACCAATTGGAATTCACTAAATTTGTGCCTTTTAAATGTACACCAGTGTATAAGAAATATGACATTTTGAAAAAGAGCCTTTCATACGCTGGTATAGGTATATGCAAATTCAGAGATGTATAAATAACAACTTCTCCTAAACTCTATATCTAGTGACCATTTTTGAAATACATACGTTTTCTTGATACCCATTGTTCACCCATTGTTCACTCTGCCTATTTTGCTATAAGAATTGGTCTATACTCCGTAGTCAATGCAAAACCATTGAATAATGCAGCTCAATTCTTAGCTCTGAGTATCTTGGGTTCTTGGAGAACCTACCAACCTTATATACTTATATATCTCCCCAACCAGAAGGGTCTTGCAGACGTAATGGTATATTGCTTGTGTCAATTGGCCATCATCACAAAAGGTTACAGATGAAATTGTTCTCACAAATGCCTGTTTTTTCCTACTCATTTTCAATATTTCTTTATTTCAACAATTATTTTCCTGAGGAAATCCTTGAGGGATCTACACATATGACCCCTTGCTAAATTTGAAATAAATTTTGTCTACTTTTCAGATATCTATTGCTTTTTTGGGTCACCCATGGGTTTCACAATGGTTTCAACCACAAACTGGAAGTAGGTTGAGAACACAAAAAATAGGGAAAATAGACTACCTCTTAGAGAAAAGCGAACACTGTCGAATAAAATTAGTTTTTTGATTCAGCTCTGCATGTTCCTGAAAGTTGGGAAGATAGTGACTTCACCACAGCAACCCATTCATGGATGCCATTTTTAGGGCAAATTCAAACACTTCTATCTTGAACACCTTTTCTCTTTTTTTTTTCAAAAAATTTAAATCTTTCTATAATTTGCCTATTTTTTCAGTCCCCTCCAGGTGAATTTAGAAACCCTGGGCACCTTTAGAATCCCCACGATGTTGGAAAAAAAGACACAAGTTTGGGTCGATAGCTTATGTGGACAGAAAGTTATGGAGGTCTAAATGCGGGCTACCCCAAATAGCCAAAAAAAGGCTTAGCACTGGAGTGGGCCAACCAGTGAAGGGGTTAAGAAGCAGTCTGCATTTAACAAAGTCTGAACATTCGAATAGCATTCACGGACTACAGTTACTGAAGCTTGCATAAAGCAGTTTCAAAACACACTCATGTTTACAGATAAATATGTCTTAACACTGCAAAACACTTCACTAAAATCGTACCTTCTGAAAAGTTTCTCTTCTTTTTAGAATAGGCAACCAAACAGTTTAATCCAGAGTTTAGCTTATTGTTGCACTAAACATGCTATTGTTTATTGGACCAAAAGAAAACCCAGATTATATAACATATATAAAAGGTAATATGTTTTCAGAGTCAGCCAAACTATTTTGGGGCTAACGTGGCATTTACACAATTCTCATCAGCTTTGTCGTTTATAGAGGGAGCAAAGGGTGATTCATGATCAAACTAGAGTGTGCACGAAGACATGCAAGTATCATCTATGTAACGAAAATCTGACTGAATGGTACAATTGTTCTTTCAAATTAATCTAAACAATATATGATAAAATTAAAAAATTTAAATTAACTTTCAAAATTATAAAAATAGTACAGTTACTATTTAGATTAATACCTAGGTAGGGTCTAGTAGGCCGTAGCTAAAAGTATGTATTCTAATAATGCCTGGACTCAAGCTTTAGCCACAGTTTCCTAGGGTGATACTCTTTGGTGAAGGAATGACACCTTCCATTGAGCTTTATTTCAACAGAATAATACATTCTGCTAGTTGTCATTTTGTTTCACTTCATTTGAACCAATTGAACTTAAAGAACCATATTTGAATGTTTTGCAAAATAAAAGTTTAGGGATGCAACCAAGCTGCACCTTCTTTACCAGGGGGTATGTGATTCTAGAGAACATTAAGCTTAGGAAAACCTGTTCTGGAGAAAATCGTGCCTCAAAACTGTGTTCTCAAATTCCGCCATGTAGTAGAGTTTGGTACCTCAAGGCCTGTCTGGCCACAAGTCCTCTTTTGAGTGGCAAGCCTGACACGCTTGTGTTTATTTCCAGAGTAAATAAACTTCCCCTCTGTCCAGGCCCTGCAGTGGAACCGCTCAGTGCAGCCTTGGGGGCAATGGAGGGCGCACTATGAATCAGGAGAATGTGATGCCATAAAATGCAGCTGATTACACTCACCCTCTGCTTCCAGGAGCCCCCCTTTGAGCGCAGGAATAGGTAAGTCAGGACTTAGTGAGGACACTGGGACTTGGGGGAACTGTCTGGGGAGGGGTCGCAGTTTCAGGAGCAGCTACTCACTTTTCAGGCCAATTACGGAGCCACAGAGTGCCAAGGTTGCCACTCGGACAGCACCACAAGGCCCCAAATGCAGGGCTCAGATCAGTTCATCCCCGCAAAACGTACAGGCTCTGCAGGTGTTCTCTTCAGGGCCCAATGTCCCATTGGTGTCTTTTCGGTGGGGTCATTGGTGACCCACCCTCCCATTGAGGCCACTGCCAACAGGCTCCTTCACTGCAGGCACTGTCTCAGTGCGGGCCGCCTCTTCAGAAGAGTCTGACCAGCACAGAACGCCAATTACAAACCAATGGGGTCACCCAGCAAGTCAAAGAACCTGGGTAAATATTGATACACATATCAGGTGGTCTCCTGAATGAAGCAGCAATTTCTTCTAAGTAGGACAAACCCGTCATAAGGTAAAAACCTTCACCCTTCAACACTGTAGTAGGATCCGATGTGGAGTACAGGGGTCCCCATTGGTGGAACACTTTAAATCGTTTGACCACTCAGAAGATAGCCTTAGATGGCTGGTGATTGAGAAGATGTGTGCAAAACCACAGGGAGGTGAGTTCCTAAATTTATTAAGAATACAAGAATGTAAATGGATTCACATCTTGGACAAAGTAACCCATGGATTGAATGAATATGAAGAGATATTGAGATAGGTAGCCATGCCAAGTAATGGGTGAGCATTTAGTTATGTGGTGCCCATTAGCATCCTGGAATTCATCCCTATGATGTGTTCTTGTGGCTGGGATGGTGACGACATGCATGCCTCTCAAGGTATATAAAATTTAGATCTGTGGATCACCATGATCTCCACAGTGTTACCAGCAAATGTTTTGTGAAGACCTACCCTCCCTTCCCCCCCATCCACACTATCCCTAAAACATAGTTCTGCTTGCTGAGCTGTACTCCTGGCTGGATTACACAACAAACCAGTGTATAGCCTTTTTAAATGGGTTACGTTATTGTGTTAATACAGGGGGTCTGAGGTATCTACAACAAATATTTAGTCTCCTGTAGTTAACAGTTTTCCAGTGCGGTCATCTTGATTTTACCAATTGTAAAACTCTTCAGGATTGAGTTATGCATGACGAATTCGTCGGAGAGCTTAAATTGACCAATTTAACGTGTATCCTGTGGAACTGAGAATGTGTAATTTTACATGAATTTAGGATCCAGCTATGGATTAGCTCATTGTAACACTATGATGGTCATTACGACTTCGGCGGTCTTGAAGCCGCTGCCGCCAACAGACTGCCAGTGCTGGCAGTCCGAAGACCATCATATTTAGCCTTAGGTAGGACCTTCTGCCTGTTTACGGGTGGAAATCTGACCCCGTCAGCCTGGCGGACAGAGGAAGAGAGGCAGTTCCAACACCAGCACCACCAAGCTAACAAGACTCCACGCCCGTATCACAATACTTGATACGGTGTGGCGAAGTCCTGTCTGCGGTGCAGTGCTGGAGGTGGAAAACGTCAGGACCCATCCCCTCCTGGACGACCACCTCACCAGAAAAGGTAAGTTGATTGTCCAAAAGGGGGGGTGGGAAGGTTGTGGGCGGTGTGTGAATGCGAGTGGTGTCTGCATGCGTGTATGAATGACCACCTATATACCTTGGATTTCCTCTGATACCACCATATCTAACTATATGACTTGATTGGAGGTACATCCCTCAAAGAATTCAATTGGGATAGAGTGGGACTCATTGTGACGATAGGCTTTTTATAAGCATTTCTTGCTTCTTAGACCGAGATATTCTGTACAGTGCGCCATATTATTTTTGTTTCAACATGTGTGGCCCCTGTGGTTAATTTTTATTTTTCATCTAAGTCTTAACCGCTTCAGATGTGATACTAGGCTTTTTACAAGAAGTGATCACTTTTGCCCTGAGACTTCTATGATAGCCACTTTTCAGAGTTACGATAGTGGATCACTTTAAGGTTTATTTTCCTGATATTGAGAGGAGGCTACGCCTCCCCCATTTTGGTGTGATGATTCGTTTTTTATAAGCTGTGACAACGTATTTGACCACTCACAGCCTTGCTTTGGAAACCGCGTTTGAACTAAAGATGAAGTTGTAATGTTCCCTTCTTGGTGAGTGTTAGATAAAATAGCTGACTTGTCATACTGCATGAGGATACAACATATAATGTAGTAACAGACCTCCTTTTCTAACAGTAAAAAGGCTAATTGAGAGCGGTTCAGGCCATCTGGATTATTTTAAGGAGAGCAGCCCGCGAGGCGGATTGTGTGTTTTAGATGCAAGCTTTCCCACCTAGTGTATTCCTTAGGTAAGTTTCATGCGAGGGACTGGCTAAAGTGGATGTTTTGTGAAATGTGGCACACAATAAGTACAGTCCTATGTTTTTTGTTTTTTATCACCAAAATAGGGTGAGTTTTGCTGACTGGGGCGTACAATAATTTTGAAAATACTAATTGAGAGTAAATTAACCTCCAGTTTGATGCAACTCAGTAGCGCGACATTCCAGCTCAATGATAGACACGGCATGGATTTTTCAGGTGAGCCGGCTACCGATGTATTGATTCAAGTTCCTTACTAACCTTTGGTGGGTATATGTTTTAATTGTTGGACATTTTCTACATCCCCTTTTACTGATTACAGATTGATAGAATCATTGTAGATGAGGAGCGGTCTTGCCCTCACTTCATATATTGGTTCATTATTGAGAAAAAGAGAATGGTCATTTTACATAGCTGTCAGGTGAGTGGCTGTGTAGCCAGGAGAGGAGACAGGTTCTAATCTAGAGATGGCTTCTTTCAATAACTAAGTCACTTCAGTGTTGTTATTATTATAAGTTGCTGCTTGATTCGGGGGACCGCCTGTTATATGTACCAGCTCAGAATGCCAGCCCCCGTTACTGGCTCCTCAGGCCGATTGTTGGGGAATGCATTGCCTCGCATCAGGCCCACGGGCTGCCCCCATCATCTAGGATAATGGTGGCCTGCAGCACCAGGAGTTTGTATGTACAGCGGGGTCCTCCTGCAATGCTCCAAGCCGAATCAGCCCTCAGGGCAAAATGGCACGGACTCAAGTGATCAAGGCCACATCCAACGCCACCTCACAGGGTGGCCCAGGAGCCTGCAACAGCTCACATCCTGTTGGGTATAGGCATGCTGATTGAAGCAACAGGGAGGCAAGAAACTGGCAGGATCACCCAGGATTACAGTAGGATTGCACTGGCTATGGCAAGAAGCTTGGATTCTAGTACTTTTACGACTGCCTTAAACCTATGACATCTATCACTACTGTCATACTACTTCTAAACTATTATCCATTACTTTTACCCTTGTACCATTTCACCTATCTACATTCTAGCACCCCTTTTCCTCCCTTTACTGTATTACCTTTACTAATGCTTATATGCTAATACCCATACCTATAAACTAACACCTTTGCTCATTTCTATTATTTGGCATTTATAAGCCTTACTGTGAAAGGGAGAGAGCAGAAATGCATCTACTCTCTCATAGCACTGGCGCACTTCAGACAGTCTAGTGCCAAAGGAGGCACCCTTGCACCATTGTTCAGGGGTGCCTGTGTTAGTGGGCAGGATTGGTTTTGTACAGGAAGGGTTACCTTCCTGCACAAAACCAATACTTAGAGGCATATTCCTCTTTTGATGTGTGCTGCAAAATGCACCAAACATGGAAAGAGGATGTCATGTGGAGAAATTAAGATGTTTCTCGTTGTTACATCTCTCTCAGGTAGGCATTCCATTTTGGCACAAAGCCAAATTTACTGCCTTTAGTAAATATGGGTCTGCTTTGGAATACATGGGTGGATGCATGTGAATGGCCATGCTCCACCAATGTAACACCTACTCAATGCTGTGTAACACAAAACAGTGCAAAGCACTGGGTTGCGTTCTTTTTTTTTCTTTTTTTTTTTTTACAAATTCACGCAATGCAACACAAATCGGTCCTTGTATGGCTTTGTAAATCTAGACTACCATTTTGCATCATGGTTGTTCCAACAAAGTGGCACAACCACAAAGTACAATGTTAGTAAATCTGGGCCTGAGTATTGCTCCAGATCTTTCATATTTGCATGCAAATAAATTAAGTTGTGATACAGTTAAAGTGGGTGAAAAGTGCTACTTTGCTCATAACTTAGACAGTGTGGCTGTATGAAATTTTGCAGACTATTAGTATGTTAAGTACAATGCAAGTATTTCTGGTTTTAATGAGGTCTGATAAAGAGGTGTAGTGCAAAGTTTAAAGTGGGGCCCCAAAATCATTGATTTGCTAATAGCTTTGGTGTTATTTGATAGATATGCAACACATTTGTTGAATGTGGATTGCTCATTAAATCAGATGAGCCTTGATCTTGGAGAACTTGAGCTTAAAGAATGTAGGATCCCACCTCATAGCCACCCTACCGACTGAAGAAGAGCTCTTCATTTAGAAGATGCCCAGGAAAAGAGACCACTTCTGTTGGATTAAAAAGTGGATGGCACCAAAAAACCTATCAGAGAATTCCAGAAGGACAGGACCCCGCAGAGAGGATCCAAGGACCTAAGCAGGGAAGTGAAGGACAAAAGACTAGTTAGCAAAGAGGAAACCCCCAGAGAATAGCTAGGAGCTTACTGGCAACAACTATTGAGATGCAACTTCTAGTTGGCCTGTTTTCTTTGCATATGGTGAAGTAACCTAGAAGGGAAAGGAGAATTGCAGGACCAAGTTACCCACCATTTTGTCTTGGGCAGAAATGCAGGCAGTATGATTTAGGGGCACCATCTTGGATTTGGATGTATTCCTAATTTTTAAGATGCTGCCTGCAAATGCAGAATCCCCAAAACAAGGGAGAGAGGAACCCTGGTGCACATGGCACTCCACAGCAGATCTCCAGCTGAGACGAACCAGCCAACAATGACACTGGGAATTGTCACCACAATGCCAAGGGTAAGTCCTGCGGTGAGGTCTATTCCCAGAAAGTTGTGCCGCCACCAAAGAGGCCGGTGCATGATGCACATGGGTCATGGAGCCCCTAAAAGTATTCCTCTTCCCCGGGCAATGTAAATTAAAATCTTCGGATCAAAGAGGGTACATACACAGCCTCTACTGGTTCCTATGACTGACTGGACTTTGGTTTGTCCTTGTATATGACTAAATACCGAAATTTGCAACTGCAAAAATGAGAATCAACAATATCTGAAACCACAAATTCTGACTGTCCATCAATATAAAAAAGTGGGGGCAGGACTTGAGAAAAATTGTCAGGAACCAAGTTTTTTAACTGAGAAATCAGTAAGGTGGAGTTAATGCTCCCGGTATCAGGTAGTTTTAAATGGACAGTGCCTGTTTTTATTTTCTGTCAGATGAAAAGGGGACCTAAAAAATGTTGGACTAATTTTAGATTTCCCATCCTTATCTTCAATTTGATAATCGGATTCTGGCTGTCTATGCTTGTCAGCCTTTTCCTTCATCCTCCTCTGTGTTATTTGCAGATTACAGGCACCTTGTTTTCTAGTTTCTGACTGAGGCTAAAATAGTTCAGACACTGGGGTTACTGTCACTTGAAATTTACTAATATCAGGATATCTTCTCGATTCAAATCCTTGCAAACATAAAAAAGAGATACTTTAGTAGCACTATGTACACTATTATTAAAAGATAATTTTGCCATAAGGAGTAATGCTACTCAGTTGTCGATTATAACCCTAAAAAATGCCTTAGATACTGCTGAAGGGTCTGATTGTTCCTTTCTGTGAGTCAATTTGTGTGGGGATGAAATCCCAAACACAATGCTCTAGGAATACCAAAAGCAGTACAAAATACCTTCTATAAATGAGATAAATTGTGTTCCTCTAACAGATGCAATATTTTCTGTGCATCCATTGAGTGTCTTGCATAAAATTAAATGGCATTTCCTAGGCACTAAATAATTTGGCTAAGGCAGAGAAATTAATCATTATAGAACATGAATCCTACGCGACTATGATTGTTTTCTTTCCTTCCATTCCAGTGGTGTGCCAAGGACCAGAAGCCATTTTCAAAGGTTGGAGAAGACCCATAGGTCTATGATGAGAAGCTTTAGATTGTCAAATTTTGACACAGTTTTTGACAGTGGCTATAAATGCTGGCAGCCAAAAATGTCAAGAGCTAAATTACAAGGTGTTCTTGATTCTTCTTGACCAGCTCATTTGATATACTGACAAAGTTGTAAGATCATCAACCGCAAAATCTTGGGAATATACAAGTCCGCTTTGTGAAAGTATAGTCTGTTCTTGATATTCAAGGAAAGCTTTTTGATTTCATCTTACCCTAAAATCTGATGAGCTTTGTGGACATCTTCTAAGAACAAAGTTAAGACAAAGATTACGTGCTCAGAACGAAGGGTGATCTGTAGCTCAATTTCCCTTCTGTTAGGCCATTGTTGAGAAAAGCATCTGCTACTCTTTTCTGGGTTCCTGTGATGAAAGTGGCTGTGAAATCAAATTGGAAAAAGAAGTATATGCAGCGTGCCTGACAACTGTTCCTGCATGAAATAGTTTTTAAGACTCGCAAATTCTGGTGATCAATTCTGATTTCAAGTAGGTGTCTGGCTCCTAGAAGCAGATGTCTTCATTTGGTGCATGCTTTTTTCATGGATAGCAATTCATGTTCCAGAACAGAATAATTACACTCAGCTGGTAATACAGAAGGATTACATTAGAAAATGGGATGTTCCATGTGGTCATCTTCTTGTATTTGTAAAAGTGCAGCTCTTAAAGGACTCTCAGAAGTATCTGTCTTCACAATAATTTTTTTAGTTGGAGCACGGGAGCAATGGTAAAGGAAGATTTTAAAGCTGTTTCCTTTTTTACATCTGGGAATTTGGTGACTTTGATTCCAACTTGAATCTAAAAAATGCCTGGTGGTGCCAGAGTCAAACAAGACTAAAGTAGATACCTTGCTTTCTAATTCCAAGTGCAGTGTTATAGAAGCAAATATAATTGACTTCTAGACTCAGTAAAACATCTTGAATTTAAATTTGTGGAAGGTGTAATATATTCAATCACTCCTCCCTTTCCAAAGCTGGAATTAAGCATTTCCTTATTTGGACAAACTTGACACTACTTTATCAGGTGACCCTTTTCTCCTCAGTTTACATTAAGTTGATGTCTTTGCTTTTCATTCTCCGAGAAAGGCTCTAGGATCAAGCCGATGTGCATTGGTTCTTCAGTTAACTCAGAACTGCTTGTTTTATGTGGCTTCAGGTTGGGCCTTGCCGTAGAAACATAAAATTACTCTGTTTACCCAGCATCTCCTTCTTTTATTCCTTTAAACAAAATAAATATGTAGAGCTGTTTCAATGGTTTCTTCTAATGAGGAAGGATGGTGGACATGAACTAGCTCATCCTTAATTTCTTGTCCTAATCCTCTTTGAAACAAAGTAAATAGGCTTTGTTTGACCCATTGAGTCTCCGCAGCTAACCACCTAAATCTGGAAATGCAAGTCATTGCTTCTTCAGAACCTTGCTGAATATTGCAAATGACTTCTTCTACAGAGCATTCCAGATTGGGTCTACAGAACTTTTTTCAGAACTTGCCTAAAAGAGTGACTAGTCATTCACAGTGTATGGAAGCTGTCACCAAGGGCTTTGCCCAGGACAAGGCATCCCCCGAAAGCCAGCTAATAAATCTTTGTCTTGTCCAATGCAAATTAGATTCGGTGAAATGTTAAAAGAATTGACACAGCATCCAAGAACTCCTTTAATTTGTACGAATTCCCATTGATGTGCAGAGCCTTGGCTGGCAGCCAGTGAAATATCATACCAACTTCCTGCCACCAAAGATTGTGGTAGTGTGACATTCTTGCTTCATAAAGTCTCTAGCTCAGTGCTTTGTTGCTTTGTTGCTGCATAGCTCCCTGAAGACCTGGAATCTGATCCAAGTCTAAGCAAGAAGCTGAAACTCATTGGCATCACAATCTGTCAATCACTGGTAGCCGCGAGAGATCCTTGATCTTGGAGAATTTGACCCCGAAGAATGGACAATTCCTTTTTATAGCCTCTTTACTGACTGAAGATGAATTTTCCTGTCAAATGATTCCCAGGAAAATAGTCATTTTCTGGTGAAGAATAAAGCAGATGGCACTAAAAAAACCTTCAGATGAATTCCTGAAGGGTTGGGCTCTGCAGAGAGTATCCAAGGACCTGAGCAGGGAAGTGAAGGACAATAGACTAGTTACCGCAGAGGAAAACGCCAAAGAATAATTAGGAGCGTAATGGCAACAGGAACTATTGGACACAACTTCCAGCTGACCTGTCTCCTTTATATATGGTGAAGTAACATGGAAGAGGAAGTAGAATCACAGGAAGAGCCTACCTGCTATGTTGGCTTGGCCAAAAATGCAGGCAATGATCCCGGGAACATCCACCACAATGCCAAGGGTAAGCCCTGCAGTGAAATCCATGCCCTGGGTGCCACTTCACCACCAAAGAGGTCAGTATTCAATGCACCTTGGGTGCAGAGCCACTAATATTGTTGTTAGTGGTCATTTGTAGATAACCTTGTCATCTTAGGCAAATCAGCCTGAAATGTGTCAGGACTTTACATACATAGTTATCTGTTGATGTTTCAAATCAAGCCCAGGGCAGGGATCTCAGGATTCCGGCAGATCTGAGCAACTAGTGATTAGCCGCATGGGAGGTTGGTTACCTGCAACAAACTGCTGTTGCACGCATCCAAATGCTACGCTTGGCCCTTGGTAAGGAGACTTCTTCCTCATTCAACAAACTCAACTTAATGCTGTTGTTAGATGGTCACCCATGTGGGGGTTTGACATGATAAAATCATGTCCTCTGAAAGGATCAGTTTTGCATGCAACAAATCACTGTGTGGGGGATATATGTCAAATAGAGGAGACCCTACACATATCCAGACTCACCAAGAACAGAAATCTAAAGGGGCACCGTCTTGGATTGCTAAGTACCACTAATCTCCAAAATGGCACCCACAACCCCAGAATGCTGAAAACAAGGGAGGGATTAACCTTGGTGCATACAACATACCACAGCAGATCCACAACCGGGCAACCCGGCCTGTAATGATCCCGGAAACAGCCACCACAATGCCAAGGGTAAGTCCTGCAGTGAAGTAAATACCCGTGTGCCACTCTACCATCAAAGAGATCAGTATCTTCAATGCACTTGGGCTGTGGAGCCACTATCATTGAGTTGTTAGTGTTCACTCGTTGATAATCTTGCCACCTTGGCAAATCTGCCCGCAATGTGTCAGCAATTTATATATATATAGTTGTCTGTTGATATGTCAAATTAAACCCAGTGCAGGGATCTCAGGATTCCTGTAACTCAGAGCGTTTAGTGATTAGCCGCATGGGAGGCTGGTTATCAGCAACAGACCATTTCCGCAGGCATCCAAAGGCTACACCTGGCCCTTGGTAAGGAAGACTTCTGCCTCATTCAACAAACTCAGCTTAATGCTTTTCTTGGATGGTCTCCCCTGTGGGGGTTTACCATGATCAAATCCTGTCCTTTGAAAGGATCAGTTTTTCAAGCAACGAACTACTGCGTGGGAGATATATGTCAAATAGAGGAGACCCTGCACATATCCAGACCCACCAAGAATAGAACTCTATGTTGATAGGGAGACCCGTGTTTTAGAAGAGAATGAAACCTCACTCCAAAACTTGGCCAAGTTGCACTGGGAACATCTGCATTTTCAAAGGGTGGAGGATGCAAGCCAGCATGCGTTGACCGTGCAGCTAGTTATGTTATATCACCCAAGTGTCTGTGTTAAACTGCAGGTGCTGCACATATACCTCAGTGAACCAGGACACAACTCCAGCCTGTAAGACCCACCCTTTCTACTGTCTCCACCAACCAACCACTTGCACAACCCCCAAACCACCAACTCCTACTGAACGACAACCACAACTATGACAAACAGTGGACCCAGTATATTGTAACTGGAGACGTGATTCTCCTCACTCATCTGCCAGCTGGGCTGCGGCTTTGAATATCTGACGTCTTTATATTTATTTCTTTGTTTAAAAAATAGTTTTTGGGGTGTTATATGTACATATTTTGTTTTTTTTCCTCTTTGTAACGTATTTTAGCAATATTTTTGAGCTCGAAATGTATGTTGCTGCTATTTTGCTTACTGCATTCATAGTGAAGTTTGATGATGTGATATTTCCTTTTTTGCATGATTTATACGGCACTCTGGGCCTACTACTGCCCACTATTGCTTACATAGTGCTTGTGTGACATATTCATACATGCAAGTTCCATTGCACCAACTGATAATGTTAAATACAGATTCTAAATAGCATTGTAAAAAAAGATGGAAAAGTGCGCAAACAGATGGCAACAATGTCTTGCTGAACACCACTTTGTGCCATATCCTCTCCCTTCTGCTACTATACTATACAGGGAGTGCAGAATTATTAGGCAAATGAGTATTTTGACCACATCATCCTCTTCATGCATGTTGTCTTACTCCAAGCTGTATAGGCTCGAAAGCCTACTACCAATTAAGCATATTAGGTGATGTGCATCTCTGTAATGAGAAGGGGTGTGGTCTAATGACATCAACACCCTATATCAGGTGTGCATAATTATTAGGCAACTTCCTTTCCTTTGGCAAAATGGGTCAAAAGAAGGACTTGACAGGCTCAGAAAAGTCAAAAATAGAGAGATATCTTGCAGAGGGATGCAGCACTCTTAAAATTGCAAAGCTTCTGAAGCGTGATCATCGAACAATCAAGCGTTTCATTCAAAATAGTCAACAGGGTCGCAAGAAGCGTGTGGAAAAACCAAGGCGCAAAATAACTGCCCATGAACTGAGAAAAGTCAAGCGTGCAGCTGCCACGATGCCACTTGCCACCAGTTTGGCCATATTTCAGAGCTGCAACATCACTGGAGTGCCCAAAAGCACAAGGTGTGCAATACTCAGAGACATGGCCAAGGTAAGAAAGGCTGAAAGACGACCACCACTGAACAAGACACACAAGCTGAAACGTCAAGACTGGGCCAAGAAATATCTCAAGACTGATTTTTCTAAGGTTTTATGGACTGTTGAAATGAGAGTGAGTCTTGATGGGCCAGATGGATGGGCCCGTGGCTGGATTGGTAAAGGGCAGAGAGCTCCAGTCCGACTCAGACGCCAGCAAGGTGGAGGTGGAGTACTGGTTTGGGCTGGTATCATCAAAGATGAGCTTGTGGGGCCTTTTCGGGTTGAGGATGGAGTCAAGCTCAACTCCCAGTCCTACTGCCAGTTCCTGGAAGACACCTTCTTCAAGCAGTGGTACAGGAAGAAGTCTGCATCCTTCAAGAAAAACATGATTTTCATGCAGGACAATGCTCCATCACACGCGTCCAAGTACTCCACAGCGTGGCTGGCAAGAAAGGGTATAAAAGAAGGAAATCTAATGACATGGCCTCCTTGTTCACCTGATCTGAACCCCATTGAGAACCTGTGGTCCATCATCAAATGGGAGATTTACAAGGAGGGAAAACAGTACACCTCTCTGAACAGTGTCTGGGAGGCTGTGGTTGCTGCTGCACGCAATGTTGATGGTGAACAGATCAAAACACTGACCGAATCCATGGATGGCAGTCTTTTGAGTGTCCTTGCAAAGAAAGGTGGCTATATTGGTCACTGATTTGTTTTTGTTTTGTTTTTGAATGTCAGAAATGTATATTTGTGAATGTTGAGATGTTATATTGGTTTCACTGGTAATAATAAATAATTGAAATGGGTATATATTTGTTTTTTGTTAAGTTGCCTAATAATTATGCACAGTAATAGTCACCTGCACACACAGATATCCCCCTAACATAGCTAAAACTAAAAACAAACTAAAAACTACTTCCAAAAATATTCAGCTTTGATATTTATGAGTTTTTTGGGTTCATTGAGAACATGGTTGTTGTTCAATAATAAAATGAATCCTCAAAAATACAACTTGCCTAATAATTCTGCACTCCCTGTATTATATTATACTATATTTAGGTAGAAGATGTAGCCTTACTACCAGAGCTGCTGAGTGTGGAACTTGGAAACCAGGTTCGAGTCCTGACCAGAGCTCAACATCCTGTGATTCTGGGGAGATCACCTACTCTGTCTCTCCCTAAAAAGAAATGAATCTGACCCTGTGTAGCGTAATATGTGCGTCCATGTAAATCACTCTAATGCTCTTGGGCCAGGTTGACGCTGTTAAAAACAGAGAAGCCCTGCCCAATGTGCTCTCTCTCATCACTTCAGTGACAAATGCTTCACAATTTTAAAGTCATGTCAATTGAAAGAAAAGGGGTCTTACAGACCGTGCACGGACCCTCGGGCTTGCCAAGTATTCGCTGAACACGGTTCGGCTGCAGTTCCAATAAAGCATGCATTCTTCACTGATTTCATACCCAGGCTGCTAAACCCAGTATACAATGTTATATAGTATAGATGCACTAGAGTAATGTCTTTGTCGCCGCGACCCCTTGTTTACCTTTGTTTACATTTGTTAAAATCCTTATGATTGCTTCTCTCGTGTGTAATGTATGCTCAACCCGTTCCTCAAGAATGTAACACCTTTTCAACATGGGGTTAATCCAGGGTTGCCAAATCCTTAGGAATGTTGAGGTATTTATTCTTTAAGCTTTGCCTCTTTACACATCTTAACTTTGATGCTGCCAAGGGCCATTTTCATTCTTTTTGACATTGCCATTTTGTTTTTATTCGACTTGTTGTGCCATGTAAAGATTCCTTGTGATAATGCCATATAGAATGCGTGTAATTTGGTTAAAAGTGATACATTTTATTAAAGGGTCAGTGTTGCACGGTACCCCGACGAGAGTAGAAATGTTTTATACTTTTATGACAGTTGTACTCTTCCATTTTCTTCATTATCTGGGAACATTTTGTTTGACTTCTTTGTTATAACTACATTGTTGTTATTGATTTTACACTTTTGTGAGTGATATTGGAATGGCACATCTAACGTGTCTGAAAAGCATCGTATTGTAAATAAATAAACATTCAGGGGCATATTTCCAACAGATTGGCTTAGGGCAGCACAGCAAGTCTTCCCGCTGTGCTGCCCTACGCCAATGTGAAAGGGTAGGAATGCACCGTATTCACAAAATTCCTGTCCTTTCCCCCTTCGGTGGCACACAATTGGCTGCCTAGTGCCAACTTAGGCTCCCTTGCACCATGGAGCAATGGTGTCTGTGTTGCACGGAAAGGGGCACCTCCCTGCACAACAACAATCCAGAGAGGTGTTGCCCTCTTTCAAGTGTGCTGCAGAATGCAGCACACATGGAAAGAGTTAAAAAGAGTTAAAAACGAGGAGAAATAAAAACATTTCTCCTTGTTATGCCACCCCTGGGAAGACATAAGGTTTTGGCACTGGCCCAAATTTATAGGCCCTTGTAAATCTGGGCCAGTGTCAAAATCCATGGGTATTGCATGGGAAAATGCACTGCAACACCCATGCAATGCCCCCTGGCGCAGAATAAGACAACGCAGTGAATTGCACTGCTTTGTCTTATTCCATATCTAGGAGGCTGTGAAAAGCCACACAAAGTGGCTTTGTGTGGCCTCCTCAATATGGTTGAGAGGCTTGCGTCGCTGGAGCATCAAAAAATGTGACGCAGCAACAGCACAAGTCTCTTCTAAATATGCCTCTCATTCTTTTGTAAAGTGTTGTAAATAAACAGTCAATCTTTTGTAAAGTAAAATATTAGGAGAGATCCTACCCTGTATCTAACATAGCCTCTGTTCCCTTAAGCATGTTCAAGCACACATGCCACATGGCTATGGGTGCCAAGCTTCTCTGCATCTGCCTTCTTGTTTTCTTGCTGTTGTTTTTCATGTGTTTGCTCTGGCCCCCTCTTCTGTGAGATATCCTAATTCTTATTAGATATTTAGGACCATATGTACTAAAAAGTTGGGCAGCGCGCTGCTGTGCTAACATTTTCAGCGCCATACTGCGTCACTCTAGAAATGCAGGGATGCAGTATATGTACTAAAATACGGTGCACCTCTGTGTTTACCCCGGCGCCAGTGCTAAACTTAGCTGCCAGTGCCAACAAAGGCACCCTTGCACCATAATGCAAGAGTGTCTGCATTGAGGGGATTGATTGTTTATGTGCAGGGAGGATGTCCCTTTCTGCACATAAATAATCTACAATGACGATTTGGCACTTCTATGTGCGCTGCAGAATTCAGCACACGTAGCAGTAGCAAATCCTCATTTTTGAATGATTTTTTATGTGCAGTAAGGGACACATAAACAATCATTAATGGCATTTTGTGCTTTCTTCAGCGCACATGAAAAAAGCAAAAATGCGGAGGAATAAAAATATTCCTTCTCGTTGTGCCATGCTAATGCCACCCCTGGGGTAGCGCTAGCATCAAAAGCAATGGGTGTTGCAGTGGAACACAAAAAGTGTCTTAGCGCCGCCTTGTAAATGTGGCACATCGCTACCGGAGCATCTTCTGGTGGTGCTAGGACCTCGTAAATCTGGCCCTTATGGGACTATTTGCAAACTTCACTCCTACTCATGTACTACAAAATACTATTCACATACCTATGACCTGAGACCTCTACCTCCGCCTCGCCTATCTTTGCTGCATTGAGAGTGGGCATGTTTTTGCAGTAAATGTGGGAGGGACAAGAGAGAATGGTTAGAAAATGGGGAATACTTATTTTTAAATGGTAGGGGTTTAGGGAAATTTAAGGAGGGGTTTATGGAGGGACATGCTGACACCAACACACACCCACAAAAGATTAAGACAATTACTATTCACAACCTTAACTAAAAGAACTAAATTTCTAAGATTTCTAAGATTACTACAGCAGTACAGGTGTCAAAACAGGCCCACATGTACCACAACCAAGCCTTGGAGTAAATCAAGCACCACAAATGGCTTATCAGAGGTACACATGTGTGGTGGGTGGGTTGGGTGGTTTTATGGGGGCATTGGCCACAGGCCCTGTGGCCAACCACATCGTTGTGTGTGGTGCAGGATTGGGTGTTCATAGGTAGGTTGGCGGCAGGGCCTGGTCGTAAGGCCAGGCTCTGCGGCCAACCCATGTCACTATGCATAACGCAGGGTTGGGTGGTTGTTCTGCATGGCTTGGCTGCAGGCCCTGCGGCCAACCTCAGCTGTGCACTGCCGATGGTCTTGTGTGGCGTTGGATTGGGTGGTTACAGGGGGTTGGCTACCACAGCCATGCAGAGACGAAGGCCATGCGCAGCAGTGGTTGAATTAACGTATAGTAATTCAAATGACTTTTTGTAAAAAAAATAAAAAATAGACATTCACTGAAAATACCAAAGGGTAGAGGGACGTTATAGTTAGGAAATAGAATTAAAAGAACCATAGAAATTCACTCAAAAAAAACAAAGGTCACAGGTACGTTATAGTTAGGATTACGTTTTAAATGTTCAAAACCATAAAAATTCACTTCTTATAGTTAGCGTTATTTCAAGTAACTATAGCTTGCGCCCCAAGGGAACTGTAACTTGCGCCCTCACTACGCACTGCTAATTATCACCGATATTACAGCACTTATGACATCTTTGATAACATCAATGCTAATGTCACTGTAACATTTGCAGTAAAATTATTGAAGAGATAACTATATATATATATATATATATATCTCACTGCAGAAACCCGAAATACCGAGGCTCAAAAGGTGGCGGTCCGACCATGGTGTCGGGAAACACCATAAATAAATTGCAGCAAATTTCAATATATATATATATATATATATATATATATATATATATATATATATATATATATATATATATATATGTACACACACACACACACACATATGTATTTACATACATGTATATATATATATATATATATATATACATACATATACATATATATATATATATAAATAAATTATACATGTTCACACACACATATATGTACATTGTTTATTGTTAACTTAAAAGAATATATATAACAATTAATTTGAAACGTTTATTATAAAACATTTCCAAAACATTTAAATTGTTTTAACAAATACCTCAATACAATTTACCACATATTCCATTATAAAATTCTTAGTAAGGGTGGGAGGTGTTTTTATTTCTCTGTATCAATTATGTATAAATTAAATTAATATATTTAAATGATTAATCATTTAATACACATTTCATTTAATGATTCAATGTGTTGTATCATTTTATGTTATTAGATTAAGGTTTACAATAGTATTTTAAAATAAATTATACATAAAAAATTGTTTAGAGTTTTTTAAAGAGTAATAAACTTTAACAATTTTCACTGGACTTTTTCATAGGAAGAGCTCCACTATGGTGGCAGACCACCATTGTGTGCAAGGTTACCAGTAGTAACTTTACACTAAAAAATCCAGTAGTAGGAGGCTCCGCCCCCTGGTTTGAGTGGGGGAGACATGTGAGCCATTCGCCATTAGCTCTCTAGCTTCTCACATTGGAGGACTCCTACGCTACCGGGTGGTTGCTCACCAACATTTTGCTAGACCACATGGGCCTACCTTCCTCTGCTTACTATTAGCCAACGGGAGGGATGCACTGTGGCTCAGCCTCCAATCGATTAGCACCTGGTACCCACAGAGGTGCTTTAAAAGAAGGCCTTTCCACATATACCTTTGCTTCCGGGGTCCTGGACTTAGCATAGGTGAATGGGCTGCCTCTTCTGCCTCAGCAAGCACGTTTTAAAGCTGCAGTAAGAACTGGATATATTGGTTTGCTTTTGTTACTACCATCCATTACAGTGGTGGGAGCATTTTCAAAAATAGTTTTGAAAAATGTTACTTTAACTAATAACTAGAAACGTCAAAAATCAAGCATGAAGCTACTAACACTGATCTGACCAAATTGGTCACACTCATTCACTTTCGTAAAAATAATTATGTTGCTGACCACTATCATGGTGGGAGCATTTTCAAGCCTGATTTTATGAACTTGCTTTGGTTTACAATTAGAATCACTGAAGCTGCATCGACCAAAATCAACATGGGGCCAAAACCGTCCAAAAGTAGGGTAACATTCTCTCCACAATGACCCATTGAGCATGTGTGTTTCGCAGATGTTTCCCACTCATCTACGTTTGGATGTGATAGCATGAGTATGGCTTGTTTTTAGAGCACATAACACCGACCACAATGGTGTGCATGTGCCTACAATATGTGAATATTAAGATAGCACCTTTGTAGTGCTTTTACCAGGCCACCTATTGGAAGAGCACATACACCAGTGTAAGTTACACTACACACCAAAATTGAGACGGGGTAACAACCATAGCAGAGTACCCTTACTCTCCCAGTGTGAAGATTAGGTGCACCTATACAGCTTTTTAGTCCTGGTGAAATGCTACTCGATCTACCTTGACGACACAGGCATGAAACATGTTGAGCTTACAGTCATTGCTATTCAGTGGACTACAATGATTACATTTAGAAGAATCCAAGATCATAATATCTCCAGGCTTCCCTCACTCTTTTAACGTTTACATAGATATTGTCACTTATATTAAAGATGTCTGCAGCAATATCTACAGTCAATGTTAGACCACAACTATTTCCGATCTTCCCATCATCATATTGGGATACATTATATGTCTCCAGCATTAATTTGGCATTTAGAGAAGATCTCTGGCAAGGAGCCGCCTTGAGAGGCCTGTTGGGCATTGCAGTGCCTGCTCAATGAGGAACAGGCTCCATGATGAAGTATTCCACCTTTTGGTGGGTAAGGACACTTGCTTCTGAAAGCTAATGCTTCTGGTGACCAGTAACATTTGGGTGCTCTACTTGGATGAATGGAAAGTAGATTTTGGAACAGTATGTGACATGTAAATATATGCTTGGAAACCATGAATAGAAAGAAAGCATAGGTGTAGCAGTAATAATATATGTATGTAAATATACTCATGTTTATTTACATTTGTGAATAGGCCCCAAAGATTTTTCTGGTTTAGAAAGTACTTACAATCATACAAAAGAATACCATGCTTATCGTTCACAATGCAAATACAAGGACGATACTGCATTTTATATTGACGGTCCATAACCCTCATTTCATTTCAGGGGACCTGCAAAAATACCAGCACCTGCTGAATGACATATCTCTTAATGAGCTGTAATCTCTATTCCCTAAACTAACCACGCCTATAAAACTGGTCATCTATTACGCAGAAGTGCATTTTGCTTCATTAATGTTCCACAGCCTCTTCCAGTATTTTCTAGCTACTCTGCACTTCTGTGGTACCTGAAATGTCTAAAGCTGCAATGCATGGATGACTCTTATGGTCCAATTTCATAAACACATTTCACTTTAGGAACTGTGTACTTCTTCTGATTCTGGTTTTCCTGAAATTTAGGATTGCAAAGTAAAGCTTTATTTGGACTTCATATAATTGCCTCTGATATGGATGCTCTTGAGCCACTGTGGCACTGAAAATAGCTTTTGAAAAGAGGTCTCATATAGTAATCCTCTTCCAATCTCTCTGCCTCTCTCATTTGTGTTTCTTGCAGTTCAAGTGTGCCTGAACCTACACATCAAAGCAGGCAAGCAATGGCAGCTGACAGTGACTTAGATAGGAGACATGTTGAGTCTAACAACTTATGTTGTTTGTGGATTGAGTAATTATTGCTATACCTTATTCTACTGATTAGTGCTGGGTGTGGAGACTGCACGTGATGGTAGATTTTGCACTAACTGGAAGTGATTATCTGGTTACTCCTCTCTAGTTGTAGCCTACATTCTAAAATGTATGTCTGACAGTGTATGCACTTTGCCTGTTGAACTTACCTGTATAAAAATGTACCTTACCTGGATGAGTTTGTGGTTCAAAGGTTATCATGCTAAAAGCTCTGCTACTGTGGGACCACTAGCTAGCTTGCTGCCTCATACCTTACTTGAATTACTGAATCTGTGTGCCACCCATATTCACAGTGCCTATCCTTGCCATCTACTTGTCTACCTTAATCGCTGCTGAGTCAGTCATCACAATACCCCATGATTCAGCCTGGGCTTCATTTGTTCCCAGCTATACTGTGTCCTTCTCTTTCCTAGAATGCTACAAACTTTTTGCTTGGTGTTCCTGCAACATGTAAGGGAATCACAGTTCACACATCTTACAGAAGCGTACCTCTTGGCATCCCTAAAACCTCAACATTTCCACCTGCCTTGTTCAACTTTTATACAAAACCATCTGAATGATGTCAAGGCTGCAAAGGACTGAACTATCACTGCTGGGTGTCAACATGCAAATCATCATATGACTCCTTGATGCATCGGCTCCCCCAATTTCACCATATGGTCCAAAATGTGACTGCAAGGCTTTTCTGCCTCCTCCTGAGAGAAGTGCAAAAAGAACAGATGATGGACAGACTGCTGAACAATGACACAAATTTACCCCAGTCAGAGATCTGGGTCAACTCCATCACTTTTTTGACCACCATGCCACCCCAGTTTGGACCCAGCCATATTCAAATCAGTCTTGACCCTGTTCCCCATAGAAGCAGCCCAGCTCAAACATCCAGGCCAGGTTCTCCTGGGAATGGGAAAAAAGGCTTTCTCTGACCCATTTTGGGGTATCACCCCTCATCAGCTAGGCTAGCTTGGATTCAGTGGCACAGTGAGCCTGGGACCCACATCTGGGCATCCCCAACACACTTAGGGTGACAAATGCAAAAAGAACAGATGATGGACGGAATGCTGAACAATATCAATATTTCACCTCCAGTCAGAGATCTGGGCCTAAGTTCATCATTTTTTTGCTCACAATGTCACCCCAGTTTGGACCCATCCAGATGCAAATCAGTCTTGACCCTGTTCCCCATGGGAGCAGTTCAGCCCAAACTGCCAGGCCAGGTCCTCCCTGGACTGGAAACAAGCTTCCTGGGGCCAGTGTTGGGGTATCAACTGTGAGGCCAGGTCGTCCCTGGACTGGAAACAAGCTTCCGGGGGCCAGGGTCGGGGTATCACCCCTCATCAGCCAGACTAGCGTGAATCCAGATCAGCCTAGCTGATGAGGGGTGATACCCCGAAACCATTCCCAGGATGTTTGTTTCTGGTCCAGGGAAGACCTGGCTTGGCAATTTGGGCTGGACTGTTCCCATAAGGAGCAGGGTCAAGGCTGATTTGCATATGGCTGGATCCAAACTGGAATGGCCTGGCGAGCAGGAAAACAATGGGTTTAGGCTCAGATCTGTGACTGGGGGTGAATGTCTGACATTGTTCAGCATTCCATCCATCATATGTTCTTTTTTCCTCCAAAGAGAAAGCATGACACTACTCCTGTAAAGCAGTCCACTGGCTACCTGTAGCTACCTATAGCTAGACAAGTAACGTTCAGGTCACTTAACATTGTTTACAGAGCCTCCCAAGAAAAACAACCATTATAAATTAAGTTCAAGCACTACAGACAAACAGGACACTGTGCTCCAGCGTAGCAGCACAGATTGTCATACTATCCTAATATAAAAAATCCATGCACGGCACTGGCTTCGCAGTAAAAGCTGCCAAGCACTGGAACCCACTCCCAAACAAGAATCAAAGGATCCAAGAGCATTTATAGTTCAACAGTTTAAAAATGTGGATGTTTGAAAGAAAACAAGACCATTCTGGCACCCTGACATAGAACCCAGGGGAATAATCACTCCTTTAAGTATAATATACAATTCACAGACATGCAATAGCCCAAACAACACACTGTTCTCATGTTCGCAAACAATGTAGCAACTTTCTATGTTCAGGTAAGTTGTGACGGGCGAAACTGTATCTAGCCTAGGTATTAAATAGTAATGTATATTCATACATAACCCTCCGGGACCTTACTAATACTGCCACCCATTCAAACAGGCTGCATAATAATTCCCTTATAGTGCTTGGCCCTCTTACATTCCCATAAGACAGAACCGCTACTGTACCAGTCCCCAGCGCCAAACCAACCTTCATCGTGTGAACGTGTAGGAACAGCTAGAGATCTGCCACACACCGCTGGCCGTTGGAGAACTCTAATTTGGTCCCAATGAACTACACACTGTGGCAGCTGCTTGACATATCACAACATTTACAGAAGGGCTGATTGTAAGAAAGGCAATTCGGCAGGTCTCCGCTCCATCTCTACTTCCAACCTATGCCTGCTCAGGACCATAAACATAAACACAAATCTCAAAATAGACAATCCAGTGTGGTAAGAGGCTTAGTGGACTCTGGGCATAAGAAACACTGTAAAAAGACCCGGAGAACTGTTCATACCTGCCAGTTTTCCAAAATCTATAACCTATATATCAAGTCCTGAGTGGGTGAAAATGTAATGAAACGACTCCGCCCTCTATTAAAGTGCTGCGCTTGGTTGCCACGAGCTGGATCTGCGCTGTATAAATACCAAAAGACATGTTCAGATGAAAAGAGCGCTCTTCGCCTAAAGTGGGCCATGACGGCGAGCCTTGCCCGCGGTGGGTGGAATACCGGGCATGCTCACACGAAGGCTCTCAAACACTGCCAATCTGTGGCGGTAACATGTATTAGTTAAAATAAAGTAAACGAGCTCGCCTGCTCCGGGGTGGGGGGCAGAACCTGCGTTTAAAGTGAAGTCAAACCAAATGAAACCCGAGGCGCTTGGAACTGCGCCAAGAGACACTCATACATGTAACTGATTGCCCGCAAAGTTCAGCTGGGACGCCGACAAGAAACACCCCACAAATCACAAGTCGACATTGAAGCTCACGTTTTAGGGGACTATTTACATTATAGCATTCCATTGAGGGCGTTATGTTAATTAACCCCTTGAGCCTTTTTTTTCTTCTGAATACGGCTTTTGCTTGCTGAGGAAATCGCGAGCTTTTTTATTGCTTGTTGGCAGAGGGCGCCGCCTCCGCAACTGCAGGTTCTGTGCGTTGACCCTTGCGGAGCCCTCGCTAACCCATCACGCATCTCACGCCATCTGTGCGCAAATGAACGTAGGGCCGCGGGAATCCGGAATTTGAGTGACAGCCGGAAGTGAAATCTAGTTAATTATCATTTTCTTTCCTCATTTTTATTCATGTAGACTCAGAGGGGGCTGGCGGCCTTTGAAAGTATAGGGGCATATAAAAGGGGAATATAGTTATAACGAACAGTATGTGCTTTAAAAATAGAAAGTGCCCCAAAACCTCTGCAATACGAATTCCCTTTTGAAGCACAGCATAACTGCAAAATGGAATTCGTAATGCAGAGGTGATATGGCACACTCTATTGAAAGAGCATTTACCGTCCGTTGATGGAGTAAAAATTCAAACTTACCTTAGCACCTTTAGTCCCACGTCGCTCTGCCTGATTGCAAAGAAGATGAATGCTGGTATTCGTCGGAAGCGTCCCAACCAATCTAAGCCGTGCTCTCATGCTGCCTATAACACTAAACAGCATAAGAGCAGTGCCAGTACTGGCTGTTTCAGGCAATCACAACGCTCCATCGGAGACTGGTGGGACTGTGGGGCTGCTATTACAGCTCCCTTATAGCCTTGGCTCTGGAAGACTGAACTGCACATCAGGCTGGCCATGGTGAAAACACTGGCCAATCTGACATGCGCAGTCCAGTTTCCATAACTCAGCTGGTCTTGGGCGTCCAAAAGTGAGAGTGCTGAAGCCTCACCGCCTAGTGGAAAAACGAGTGACAGAACCGTAAGTATTAGTTTAGTAATGAGTCTCCCGGCCTGTGGGGTCTCCCAGTAGGGGGTCAACACCCCCACGCTCCTATAGAGGAACAGCCTCTGTGTATACTATGCCGGCACAAACCAGGACCCCAAGGGCTGCATGATATAAATGGTAAAACCACACAAAGGTAGGTTGTGGGCAATCTATTCATGAGAAAATAAGTAGAGTACATATGTTGATTATGTTTAGTGGAACATTGTGCAGAAACATTACCCAGTGAGCAAAAGGGAGAAGCAGCAAACTCAGTAAAATATACATTATGATCTATACTAATTTCACAATATAGGTGGCAGTGTGGTGAGGCAAAACATACGTGGAGAGGGAAGAAAGGTGGTCTCAAAGGAAAATAGGGAATATGAGATGGCCACATGATACACAGTGTCAGGGGAATCATCAGGCGAAAATGGAATTTGTGCCCAGAGCATGATTACAAATAATCTGGGTTTAGCTCACTCCCGATTATTTTCTCATGCAAATTTTGCCAGGAAACCCCTAGGGAAATGTACATGGGAAAAGAGGCTGGAAAGAGGCAAGACACACTGCAAGCTCCCATACTGCTTGAAATGCTTCACCGCAGCCCAACGCCAACACAGAATAGGCTAGTAATTCTTACCTAGTGACACACTGCACCCTGCGGTATCAGTATTTCTATGGGCGGTATTACACACCAAAGTACTGGAGCACTTGTAATGAAGCCCCTAGTAGTTGCTTCAGGTCCTTCGTGAGTGAGAATTGTCAGGTAAAGCACAGAGGGAAGACAGTTTCAAATTCCAGGGATGCGTCTGAGAATGACTGGTGGGGTTCCCAATCTCAGTGTCTCTGTATTGCATGGCGAATGTTGCCAACCCCCAAGAAATGAACAACTTCTGACTGAAGTATAGGGGGGATTGGTTTGAAGATTTTTTTGCCCCAGACAGGTAACTGTCAATACACACAAGGGCTGGCTTTAGGGCACTGTGACTGGTGAAACTGTACTTGGCGCTGAACTTGTTGGGGGTGCTGTATTTAGAAATAACTTATAGGTTTAAAAGCACCTGCTGTAGAGTTCCCTGTGTGCCCGCAGTTTTCAGGCAACAATACAAATGTCAAGATAGCTCTGGTGACTAATGTTCCTGCTAATGAGAGATCACAGTTTTGTCTAGTGAAAGGTGTGACTCGTCATAAAGTAGCACAGAGGGTTAATATACCTACTACAAAGACGTGTACCATGCAAATCACAGAACTGTATTTTATGTGGATAGTTCAGTGGGCTACTGCTTTCGTCACAGACATCGTTTTTTACTTGCAGTTCATAAGTTGCAATCCTAATATACCACAGTGACTATGAACTGTCATCAAAGAGCTACATGCAAAGTGCATAGTATGGGTTAAAACATTATACTTGCTTTCCCAGTCTTTCATCATCCTAATGTTGTTAAAAAGGGTTTGATAGAAATGCATTCTTATTAGTAAAGCCAACCCCAACCACTGTAATACGTTTTAAATTCTGAGTTTGTGCTGCTCCAGACCAAACAGTCTTAAAATATACTGCCTACTAGTATGGATTACATGCAATTTCTACACCTTGTAACTCTCATTGTGTTATGTAACATTTCCTATAGACTGATTTACACACTTATTATTCATTGTATCCATTAAAAGCAAGTGTGATGTGAAGTGCTCTGGAACCCCACACTTGTTTGGCTAGTGCTATAAACAAATGAAATGCATGTGAGAGAGGTGCTAAGGAGAGATCAGGGGCACTGGTGGTGGGTGGAAGGGAGAATATCCATACAGCAGGAGGTCATGGGGGCGGCACCAAAAAGATTGTCGTACCTGGTGCCATCAGCACTAAAGCTGGCCCTGAAACACAGCTTGCATCACCAGGAAGCCATTTTAAAGATAAAACCACAGGGAGATGTTACCTAACGGTTGGAGCTGCTGACTTTGGAAATGGACAACTAGGTTTGAGTCCACATCCCATGATTCTGGGCAAATCATTTAATCTCCCTGTGCCTAAAAAAAAGCGAAACAAAATCTACCCTTGTGCAATGTAATCTGGTGCTCATGTGTAGATCTGTGCTGTCTTGGGCCAAGTTTGCGCTAAATAAAATGGCAGTAAAAAAGTGTGATGAGGTCAAAAGGACAAGTAGTAGGCATTAAGGCCATCCTTACAAGTGGGACGCTAAATTCCAGCCCTTTGCACAAACTGCAGTTTGCACAGTGGTCGGAATTATAAGCTGTGCAGAGTTTGTCACACCCAATAATTACTATGTATCACTAAATCAATACTCTCTATTACAATTCTACAGGTTAACCATGCTTGAATTTATTAGTGGTGAAAAGCCTGGCAATTATCCGAACACATGAATTTGGTGCACTAAGCATCAAAATCTGCATGTTATACCCCATTTTCAGGTCAAAACCTGTAATAGGTACTATTCATTGCACAGGATAAATGTAAAACCCTGCAGTGTAAGATTTTATTGGTTACAATATATAGAACTCTTCTCCTGGGCTCTCATAAGATTTCTCAGAGGGGAGCTTCCTTGAGGTGGGCTGGTCATACTGTGGGTATACCAGTGAGGAATATTTGTAAGCCCTGCAAATTTAAAAAGTGAAAAGAAAAAAGGTGTACACTTACTCCTATAGAATTACTCTTGCTTCTTAAAGAGTTCCACAAGCATCTCAGCAATAGAAACCAACCACAGATTTTCAGAGCTTCTCATGTGTAAAATTTAAGGATGTGGAATTTCCGCCTGTTGTACATTTTCACATGCACACATGTTACACAGAAGAGTTTTTGCAAATTGTTCTTTTTAATTTTGTCTTTGACCTTCGAGAAATCATTTCCAAAAAAACACCATTAAATATATGGGTGTTCACACCCACCTTGGAAACACACTTTTGACTACCCTTGGGGGAAGTCAATTTGCAAGAATTTCCTGGGTTGGATAGCTGCAGCTTACATGTTTTAGATTATTCATCTACTTTTTTTACATAGGCTCACCTGGGAACACAAAAGGCCTGTCCCTGACTCTTCATTTTCAGCATACTGGTGGAACTTCTGCATTCACGAATTCTATTTCTTAGGATACAGTTCAACTAATTCTGATTCTAAAACTATTTTTGTGCCCCTAAGTTGAATTTAGGTGTGCAAAAAGCTTTGTGACTCATACTGCTGAACACCCTCATTAAGTCGGTTTCTACACTCTTCAAATCTCTTTGTTCCCTTCCATTAGCTCCTTATTTTTCCATCTTTCCCTTTCTACCTCTAACGCTCCCTCTCCACCTCTCATATCCGATTTGGGAGAGAGGATGTGTGGGCCCCGGGACCATTGTGTTGCGTTTACCAGAGAAGGCAACTCATAAAGAACATATGAGGAGAGGCTTCAGGGCCTGATAATTGTATGGGAGGTTATGAAAGTGTGTTATTATTGTGGTAGATGTGAGGCCACAACAAGGAATAAGACCACAAAAGACCACACATCTGTCAGAGTAAAACACAGTTTCAGTACATTGAACCTGGTCTCAACACCCCAGTAGCTGTGGCTTAGAGCAGAAAGGCTTAACTTAGGAAACTTTGTAAAGTATTAGCAGTAACAAACCAGCTGAAAAGTCAAAACACAACACAATAAATAACAAAATAGACTACTAATTTCTAAAATTAAAGAAAAATGTAATGAGCAAAGTGACAGAAAATCCAGTAAGGGGAACTGCGTATATGATTTTTTAAAGATTTAATGCAAAACAAAACGAAAAAAAGCACCAAATCAGTAGTCACTGCTTACAAAGTAGTCACTGAATCAAAGTGTAATTTCAGGCTGACCACAATGGTGCTCAGGTCACATACACCAAATGGGTTGCTCCAGTAAAAGATTTAACCTTCTGACTTAGTGCCTGATTTAGAGTTTGGCGGATGTGGTTAATACGTCACAAATGTGAAGGATATACCGTCCACTGTGTTATGATTCCATTATATCCTACGGACTTCGCAAAACAGTGAACGGGATATCAATCACATTTGTGTCGGAGTAACACATCTGACATTCTCTAAATCAGTGTCTTAGTCTCTGCAATGGAATTTGAAATTCCCAGTGTGGCAAGGTTGCAGGCTCTGTCCACCAAGGTGCTTTAAAAACCAGGCAGCTGTTGAATGAGGTCCTGTTGAAGCCATTGGTTTTGGGAGAAAAGCTCTGAATGATAGAAAATGGAATTTCATAGCAGCCAAGGTCCCTGCATCATGTTGATATTTTTCACACCTTTGTGCGGTCAAGATTTCTACCTTGCGATTTAGGGCCTGATTTTGAGTTGGCAAAGAGGTTACTCTGTCACAAAAGAGAAGGATATCCTATCCCTCTTATTACAACTGCCATAGGGCATAATGCACTTGTAATAAGGTGGACATGATATCTGTTAACATTTGTGATGGAGAGCCTGTTCACTAAACTTTAACTCTGGTGCTTAGTCTTTTTATGGGATCACAAATCCTCCAGTGGGACAATCCTGAAGCTGTGCCCCTTTAAAACCAGACAGCTGTGCCGCAAGGTGCTGCTGATGCTCGGAAGTCCAAAAAGTTCTAAATACCAACTTCTTCTATTTTTGTAGCAGCTCTTTTTAGTATTTTCTAAGGCTCCCTAGCGCCTCAGAGACAGCACAAAGGGACCAGGACTCACTGCAGCAGAGGCCACCAGTAAGGTCTAGTTCAGCTCCAGTTGCAACTGATCAGCTGGGCACTTTAGGAAAAATACTTCTTGAGGCTTGTTGTGGCCTTCTAACCATAGAGGAGGTCAGCCAACTGACTCTTGGAGTCTACTTTTCAGTCTTGGGTACTAGTGGGAGCATGGTCAAATCCTCTGGTCCAGATGTGTTCTGATGAGCTGTGGGTGAGGTGCCCCTTTTGTTGGATGTATTAGCCAGTGAGTGAGGGCAACATCTGGGTACTCACTAGCCAATGAGTAAAGAGTTTCCAAAGAAAAACCTTCCAACTTTTGCTGCACATCCTGTGTGCCTTCCTCAAACTATCCCACAGTGCCATTGAGGGGTGTGTGTTTAGGCAAATGAGCAGTTCCTTCTTCTCAGCTACACCAAACTGTCTCTTGGACCGGCTCGCCCTACTACTGGTACGCTGCCAAACTGGCTTTAGAGAGCCAAAGGGAAAGAAGGCTTCTCTCCAGGTCTCTCTTTATTCTTGCATAAGAATGGACAGACCTAACCAATGTCCCTTTCAAGTTAATAAAGTTCCTGAACCCTCTTCATCTGTCCTTGCTGCTACCAGTTTTCATATCTCATGAAGGAAACGTACTGATGGCCCAGTAGCTGGCAAGCTAATTAGCTTATTGGGGGTCAGGCAGACAAAGTTTAACTTTTTAAACGGCACTTCTCCTAAATATTTCATATAAAGTCCAACTTCACCACTGAACTGGATTTTGGATCAACATAAACAAAATTGTGTGTGAATTATTCATGTAGCTTATCCATAACCAGAGATAACAGAGTTATGATTTTATTCTGAACTTTATTTTTTCTCATATGACAGTAACAGCCCTTCACAATGAAAACAGCTTTGGGGTTTAGTCACTGTATGTACATGCCAACACTAAATACTTACATGTAACAATTTTGAATACCAGACAACCTACCTTGTGGGCAACAAGGCATACATAGATGGGTCTTATTTAATATTTGAAAGTAGGGTTCATTCTTGTCAAAAAGGGTTATTTTACCAAGTACGCTTACAGGTTTAATTTAAAAGCTGCAGAAATCAGGCTACATAGATAGGCCTTAAGCTATGTTTTCTTTGGCAGCCCTGTGGATGGCACACCATGTTGCAGTTCATAGCTGCACCACATACTATAGACTTACTCGAAAGCTAAGACTACCAATTAAGAGTTAGCTAATTTTACCATGTTTTAGGGGTCAGAGCCCATAAACTGGGGCCTGGACTGTGTGAGGGTTCAAAAACCAGCAATAAATAGAGATAACCATGCAAACACTGGCACTTTCTCACAGGAGGCAAATAAGAAGGAGGAGGCATTCCATTCTGAGGATGGATTGACGTTTATGATGTGAAGGAATATGGTACCTCAGCAGTGGAGAATTTTACAGCAATGAGCCATACATCACAGATACGGGTTCTGATTCTTACATATTTTTACATCTAATTTAACAACATGTTCAATGCAAACGAAATATCCTATTTGTGATTCAGAGAATTTGCAAAGATGTAATTTTATGCTCATAAATGCGATTTGCTTGCACTGAACATTCTGGCAAAATGGTTTAATCACCTGTCCTAGATGCCATAAATCTCTACTAGGTAGTCACAAAGAAATTTCCATTGCTTTTATTATCACTCCTACCAGAAAAAAAAGGGCTCATTAAAATGTGTGATAGTCCCACATATAGAAAGACACCACTCTGGACCTCATCATTATGAAAGCAAGGATCACAACACCCCCCAAAGCCCAGAGTTTTTCCAGTTATCCCTTTTCTAACTGCCCTACCCTGATGTAAATATGGCTTATGTCAGTCATGGTGTTAAACTGTAATGCTTCAATTGTGGAGCCCACCACATGCTACTTGGACAAACATTTCAACCTCCAAACATAAATCAGCAAACTAGCAAATGGTCCACAATGTAAACTTTGACAATTCAGGGAGTCAAACTTAAAAGCCATGATACAGATTCAAGCTTGTTACCCAATCTCAGTTTTGTCCAGATTGGGCCGTGGAAGGTTCCTAACCACAAGAATCCCCATGATATGCAGTCTCCCTCAAAGCAGGACTCTATAAAGCTTCAGACTAGCTAAGAAAATAATAAAATTCAACTCCGTTTTCACATTTCTAGTGTCATTGAAATGGCACCCAATGGAAATGAGCATCAGCTTTAAACTATATATAAGGACAACTGCTAACTGTAACTCCAAGATTAAAGCAAGAAGGAACTCTCAAATAATCCTTCTCTCCAAGTGCACCTAGGGTATGGAACTCCATCCCACAAGACTTTGGGGTAGTGAGATCCTACAAGACTCTTAAAAAGTGCTAAGAAGCCTTCTCTTTTAGCATTACTTCCAACAATGAAAGGCCTTCTTCTTTATGTTTCATGTCAGAAATAGATAGTCTATTACATCTCCAGCACTTTAATCACTTATCGCAATTGCCTCATATTATCATACTATATACATATTTTATTACATTAATATATGTTTTATTACATGTATTACTTTTTCCACTTTTTGATTCATGATGTCCCTGTGCACAGTCCTCTGCCAGACATTGGTAATCGTCCATGCTTTATAAAACTGCAATTACATGGATGAACTGGTATCGCAGACTATGAGATAGTGTGTATACTCACAAGGACATAATTTCCACAGAAAATAAGATTATCACCGTCCTTCTGACAAAAAAAATCACTTCAGTTGCCTAATGCCGTTGTGCACTGAACCAACCACCTCATGTTTTGGCATTTGAAAACATTTGCATTTTATTTTATATCTAGTCATTGCTATACTATTAGCCTGTGGGCTTGTCAGTCTTCTGAGACATTTTAAACACTGTTTCATACAAAGGCACTATCCGGTGTCTTTAAACTTTCTACTTACTGCCAAGTCTCAGTGGGGATTTGTCCTGGCTCCTTTTTCTTCAGAATTCCACCCTAGATAATCCCTATTTCCACACTGAAGCTTTTCAGGGTTAGTAACACAAAGGGGATTATCTTCGACATATCACTTTACCACTGCTGCAACATGCAACGTGTAGCCCGAGTAAAATAAAGTGCTGTGTGACTAGTTTAAGACACATGTCTGTCTGTTCCACTTCCTGTCGACCGGTCTAGATACCCTGTGATGAGCCACCAGACCCTGCTCCATAGGGCGGGGTACCTCCTTCCATCCTATGCCCACAGAAGTGATGTGGGAGAACTGATTTTCCACACACACGATGTCTGTCTTCCGAGGCGGTACAGAAACAATTACTATTCTGATATGGATGCTACGTCTAAAGTTTTAGCCTAGTGACTTCAGCACCAGTTGCTGGAATCTACTGGAGTGTATTTTTGCATGAACTGCTTGCACTACCATGTAGGGACAGTAAAGTGTTATTAAGTGCATTGATCACTTTAGGTGAATAGCTTTTGCCATCTTGCAATGATAGCTAGCCAGCTACTCTTAGTTCAAATAAAAGGATTTGTCATGGCAGGAAGTCATGCTTCTAGGATCCCTGGTGTCACACATGGACAATGCTAAATTTGAGGCGGTGGTTTCCAGTGGGGGCACCGACACTTATTTTTCTGCCTCAAGCATTTACTGCGAGCAAAAGACACATATGGGAAAGACGGAGGAAGGGAAAACGAAAAGGCATCACGAAGGGAGAAAGTAGAAAGCTGCAGGAGTGAGCTGAAGGGGCAGGGAGCGGCGTTATATGGATTGAAGAGGCCCGAGATGCTTCAGGATTACGCCGCCTCAGTATTGCGTGTTCCCACATTTAATTGCAGCAGCCGCGACGAATTAAGCACTGGGTGTAACAAAGGTACCCCGCAGCCCCTGCTGTGCAGGGGAAGGGGATCTGAGCTGCAGGGAGCTCCCTCAGCACAGCACCTGGCCAGTTCTGTGCAGGGGGTAAGCTTGCAGTTTCGTTATGCCACTGGGCTGGAACTACCTGGTGCTCTTTACAAGCTTCCTAATTTCCTAGCCCCTTGTCAGTATGCCCCGTTTTACCCCTTGCTCTATCCAGCCAGCTGTACTAGTTCTGCGGAGCAATGCCGTGGTGCGGCTGCACTACTTTCAGTATGTGTTGTGTGAGAAAGAGAAGCCTGCACTGCTGCTGCTGAACTCTACCTTCTTGGCGAGTGTCCCCATGAGCCCTGCCCCGCTCGTCCTCAAAACCTGCACTGTTTTCGCTGGACACTCGCCTGTTGTCCCTCTTAAACACTGCATTGCTTCCGCAGACCCTGTGCTGTTCCCCAGACGCATGAAACAAACACGGTGCCTCCTCTAGGAGATATTTACAACTCAGTTACTTATTTTAGGGTTATGGTAAACATATATACGTTCTCTAACACATAGTCCTGGACACCCAACCGTATTGTCTTTCTCTGATATAAGAGAAGAAGCTCCTTAGTCCATGGGGCAACTTGTGGACGCTTCGTCAGTTTGGAAGATACATCTTTCCGTCCCCGCGGCGTCCGGGATCACCACTGGAACTGAGACAAAGAATCTTTGGTGATCTGACCCTATCAACGGGGAAGTGCACTTTTTATTTGCCCCATGTGATTGCTATACTGTATGATTAATAATACAATTCAGGTTCATGCATTAATAAGTGCCACAATCTTTACTGTATACATTATTTTCCTTTATTACATTATGAGTATTATGTGCTGGGGGACGGAGATATGGTTGCCATATCCCTTAAATAACTGAGTTGTACATGTCTCCTACAGGAGGCACCTTGCTTGTTTAATGTCCATACCCAGTCTCTTGGGGGAATATTGGTTGCCCTGTAGGGCTGTGTTCCCCAGATGCAGTCGAACGTTCCCTGGATCATGATCTACTCTTCCCCCCCAGACTCTATGCTACTCGACCCCAATTTGGAATCTGTAAGGGCCCTTAAACCTTTTAACCTCATGCTTCTCCATTACTTGGACCCTCCACTTCTTCCTCTTTGGAGCTTCTACTTATTTCCAGTGCTTAAAATGGGCAGGTGCTCTCCGGTGCTGAGTACCTGTGATTCTTTAATCTGCGAGAGAGAGTACCTGCACTTCTATATTTTCATTAAACGCACTGCTTATTCCTTAACTGTCCTCTGCCACTGCCTTGGATTATGGGGTGCTTCCCATGATTCTCCAGCATGTGCTGCACTTCCCCACCCCCAAACCTGTGCTTCTTCCTTCTGCACCATATGCAGCTCCTCCCTAGGCCCCGCGAGGCTCCTACAGTCTGCGCTGCTCTTCCAGGGTCCTATGCTGGAACCTCCTCTGCGAAGCCCGTATTCTATTGGACCCTGCTCTGTCCCTCCTGTTATGGACACTATCCTGCCTCCTTCCTCTTTGGACACTGCAGCTCCCCCTTGGTCCATGTGACCTAAGCGCTGTGATGCTCCAGGCGCTCTTTGAGCCAGGGATGCTCTAGCACCTTGCGCAGTTCCCCCATGGCCCTCTGCCTTGCTCACTCTGGACCCAAAACTGCAATCCTATGAGTGGCCCCTTTGGACTCTGCACTGCGTCCATCCCCTGAGACTCACCTGGTTCTTTCTTCACTTTTCCCATGAAAGGACCACTTGTTTTGCTTTTTTGTGTATTGAAAAGTTACTCTCCTTCACTAACATTTTTCTTTCCGTAGAAAGCTGAAGACCCTTTTTTTATCAGCATAGTTACATTTTTGGTTCTCCCGCCTTCCTTCTAGCGCTGGGATGCCTCCGGCCATCCATGCGCTCTATAAATCCATTAAACTAAACTAACACACAACACAGGTACCGAATGGGCAGTAGCAGTGCAAGCTTCACAATATGTGAGAAATAAGTATCCGCTAAGGCTACCCATGGGCAACCTCTTCTGTGTATTACTCAAGCTTGCAAACCTCTTCTTGATATACAAAAGCCTAAGCAACCAGCGGTTAAGGTGAACAATTAATGCTTGTGGCTAAGAGATTCTGAAGTCAATATTTGAGAGTATGTTCCTGCAGAGCATTCAACTCGGGTTCTGGGGTGCGTGAGCAATGACACACTTTTGATGTATGCCCTATTTTTACATACAAAAAAACAAAATGATAACAATGCAGTGATTATTCTGGAAAGCTAACATCACTGGGGGGCCCTTGGGCAAGCTATCAGTTTTTCTTTCTCTGTCACCTGATTGTTTTAGTTTTAAATTGTTACCAATGATGTTAGTGCATTTTAGTGCATTTAGTACAGTGTTTCCCACTGGTTCAGAAGCTCTTTTTTGCCAAAACTGCTCCTGACACCATGGCGGGATCAATTTCAATGAAAAGTAGATAGTTCTGGCTGGTCCACCATGCCATGGTGGCACAGCAGGCATCTTATGTTTTTGTTTTGTTTTCCAGAGCCAACATTAGGAAGGTTGTTGTTTCTGGAAACAAAACACAGTGCCTCGGATGCACTGGATGCACTCTTAGAAAATGAGCAATTTTTTTTGCTGCCTCGAACTCACTACTTAATTTGTAGAGGGATAAGTGGTGGGGCCCAAGGTTTTGCTCAGAAGCCTTTGGCTGACGCTACTGAAAGTAGGGATGCCGAATACGAAGGGTGTGCAGTCTGGATTCCACCTTATGTCTTTGTAACTCACCACCAGACATTCCCTGCCACTTTATCTCACTCTTGCAGGTTCACACATTCTCGTTTTGGTGCGGGTTTTCCATCTTTCTCGTCCTCCTTCATCGCCCTCCCCCATGATGTTTTTACCTCTCTTGTTCTGGGTCAAAGTCTGATGATGAAGCAGGAGTGTTGGTCCCCAAACATGAATGTCAGTCGGGCCTCACCTGCAACCACTGCCTCTAAGAAACACTTCTGGGACTGGCTGAGAATAAGCGTCCTGCATCTCAGTCACAAACAGGAGAATAAACGCAAGCGTCTCATGCGACGGCTTGTCCTAAGTAGGGTGGACTTCCCAATTCCATGCAAGCCGGTGACAGTGGATCAGATGATGGAGCCACAGATGGCTCTTCCATCACACACACAGCCTCTCCGCCTCGAAAGAAGGTGGTGGGGAGGGACTCAGCTGGACACACAGAACAGAATATCCAGCAATTGTTGGTGGGTGTCTAGTTTATGAGTCGCTTTATAGAACCCCGACTTGTCATAACTTCTGCCTCTTTTCTCTAATTTTTTTAAACATATTTTCATATTCGCAAGACGCCCTTACGTTAAACGTAATCTCACAGATAAACTATGAAGCAGAATTTTTATTTTTTCATAACATTGCTTCTATCACTCCTGCAAATATCAACTTTCTGTACAATTAAAGTGATGTACAATAAATAAAACACAGAAGAGTACATAAATAAAATAAACAAACAAAAAACTATATCTGCTTCTCTTTACTTCCTAATGATATCAAAGACCCGTCTGCTAGTCTGGACAGGTCATGTTGGACCAAGGAATGTCCTAGTCTTATCTAGTAGGTGAGCAGACTATGGACTCGTTTCATGGCTACATGGGCTGAGGGATCTTCAGTCCATTCTACTTTAAAGGCATCTCTAGGGGAGTAGCAAACAGCATTTCCAAGGGAGCATCACAAAACATCTCTGGGGGAGCAGCACACAGCATGTCTGAGGGAGCACGATACAGCATATTTGAGGGAGCAGCACACAGCATCTCTAGGGGGATCAGCACACAGCCTCTTTGTGGGAGCAGCACAGAACATCTCTGAGGTAACAGCACACAGTATTGCTGGGGAAACACCATACAGCATCTCTGAGGGAGCAGCACACAACATTTCTGAGGGAGTAGCATACAGCATCTCTGTGGGAGCAGCACGCAGCATTTCTAAGGGAGCACCACACAGCATCTCTGAGCCAATAGTACACATCATCTCTGAGAGAGCAGCACACAGTATCTCTGGGGGAGCAGTACACAGCATGTCTGAGCGAGCACCACACAGAATTTGTGAGGGAGCAGCACACAGCATCTCTGTGTGGAGCAGCACACAGCATCTCGGAGGGAGCAGTACACACTATCTCTAAGGAAGCAGCACACAGCATCTCTGAGGTAGGAACACACATCACCTCTGAGGGGATCAGCACACAGCCTCTCTGGGGGAGCAGCACACAGCATCTCTGAGGGAGAAGCACACAGCATCTCTGAGGTAGGAGCACTCAGCATCTCTGAGGGAGCAGCACAAAGCATCTCTGAAGGTGAAGCACATAGCATCTCCGGGGGAAGCACATAGCACCGCCGAGGGAGCAGCGCACAGCATCTCTGAGGTAGGAGCACAAAGCATCTCTGAGGCTGCAGCACACAGCATCTCTGAGATAGGAGCACACATCATCTCTGAGGGAGCAGCGCACAACATCTTTGAGGTATGAGCACAAGGCATCTCTGAGGGAGCAGGACACAGCATCTCTGAGGTAGAAGCAGACAGCATCTCTGAGGGAGCAAAACACAGCATCTCCAGGGGACAACACACAGCATCTCAGTTGAAACAGCACACAGCATCTCTGAGGTAGGACCAAAAGCATCTCTCAGAGAGCAGCTCACAGCATCTCTGATGGAGCAGAACACAACAGCTCTGAGAGGGCACCACCCAGCATCTATCAGGGAGCAGCTGGCAGCATCTCCCGAGGGACCAGCTGGCAGTATCTCCAAGATTGGAGTGCATAACATCTCAGGGGGAGCATCACACAGCATCTCTGAGGGAGCAGCACACAGTGTATCTGAGTGAGCAGCACACAGCATCTCTAAGGAAGCACCACACAGCATCTTTGAGGGAGTACCACACAGCATCAATGGGGGAAGCAGCACACAGCATCTCCAGGGGGAGCAGCACTCAGCATCTCTGGGAGAGCAGCACACAGCATCTCTGATGGAGCAGCACACAGCAACTCTGCGGGAGCAGCACACAGTGTATCTGAGTGAGCAGCACACAGCATCTCTAAGGAAGCACCACACAGCATCTTTGAGGGAGCACCACACAGCATCAATGGGGGAAGCAGCACACAGCATCTCCAGGGGGAGCAGCACTCAGCATCTCTGGGAGAGCAGCACACTGCATCTCTGATGGAGCAGCACACAGCAACTCTGCGGGAGCAGCACACAACATTTCTGGGGGACCAGCACACAGCATTTTTGAGGAAGCACCACACAGCATCTTTGACGGAACACCACACATCTTTGTAGGGAGCAGCACCTAGCATCTCTGAGGGAACAGCACAGAGCATCTCTGAGGGAGACTTGTCATCAGATGTAAAAGGAAACAGTGTGGTGTGTTTAAGATTACATATTACTCCATCACTTTATTTGTCATTGGGGTGAATAATCCTATCCAGCTTTTGCATCAAACTTTCATTAACTCTCTTGTCCAGCCTTCTGGTCCTTTGCTAGCTTAAATGGGCCATCTGCTCTACCCACCTCCTTGCTTGTCCTTTTCCACTGTCTGCTCATGCTTCAGCTTTTGCTCTATTTGAGAACTTACCCTAACCCCTACAAATTTAAACCACCGCCAGGGTACTGGAAAATGTAGTTCGATCTATCATTTTGGGACTTTTGTTTATTGTGTTATTACCTTGTACATGCTTCCTAAAAATATCAGAGTGCAGTGGAGTGTAAAGACAGAGACAAGAAGTTATCCTGTGTTTTTGAGACTCTTTAGAGGAATTATTTTGAGTTGGGAACTTAGGCCCAGATTTATCATGCTTTCATGCAGCGTAACGCAGCAAGCCACCATGCTGTGCTATGCTGTGTGAAGAGGAAAGGGCAGGAATGTACTGTATTTAACAGTATATGGCTTGTTCCTGTCCTTTCCTTGTGCTGGCGCACTTTTGGCTGCCTAGCGCCACCCTTGTGTCATGGTGCAAGGGTGGCTGCGTTGTAGGCAGGATTGTTTTTGAGCATTAAGGGATACTTTGCTGCACAAAAAAAATCCTCTGAGGCTTTTTCCTCTTTCTTTGTGTGCTGCAGAAAGAGGAAAAAACAAGGATAAATAAATGTATTTCTCCTTGTTAAGCCTCCCCAGCATTTTTACGCATTACCACTAATGGTAAATCTGGGAATGCACCAAAATCCATGGGTGGATACGTGGGAACACCCATGCTCTACTCATGGAAAGCCTCCCTGGGGCACAGCAATGCAAGGCAGCGATTTGTGCTGCCTTGCATTATTCCAGATTTATCAAACCATGCAGGACCATACAAGGTGAGACAGTGTGGCTTGAAAACTCTGACTTTAGTGTTGCGCCCCCGTGCACCCCTTTGCATGGCACAAGGGCGATACATTTGGCTAAAAGTTCCTGAAATTAATGTCACTTGCACTGTATTTCAGACACTTAAGTGGTGTACCATTGAATGACTCTATTAAGTTACCTCTGCTAATGGACACTTACGCCTCCGTAATTATAATTTACTCTAATTCACCTCTTCAGGTCTCCATCAAACTCTGAAGGAAAGCCTCTGCATTACCCTCTCCTGACCCCCTCTCGTTGTTCCAGCTCCACAAATATAGATCTTTAACTTTGCAGGCAAAAGCACACTTAAGGTTATCCATGTGAGCGATGCAATCCCTGTTAACATTTCATGTGCTTTACTTCATTTTGCTTTCGCAAAGAGAATTAGCTTTTTTCAGACCTATTTCTATAGATTTTTTGTTTAACGTATGACTAGAGTATAACGCATACTGGGTTGGGTTGCCCCTAGATGTCTCGGTGAGCTCAGGTTGTGCATGGTTGTTCATGACGGGATACAATTGAGAGCTGTGGAGCTGAGGCTGAAGGCAGTGCAAGTTTCTCACTGTGCTTTTCAGTGAATCATAAAGTTGTTCAGACTGCAATCCTTGGCCTCTCTGCAGAGTGCACAGAGCGATGATCACATATGTGCCCAATAAAAGTATGTGAAGAAGGTGTATACAGCTGTTGAAATACTGACATCATCAAAGATGAGACGAAAGACATGAAGAGAGAGTGGGTTTGCGTGTGTGTGTGTGAGAAAGCGAGGGAGAGAGAAAGAGAATGGTGAAGTGGAGGTAACTCAAGGAAGAACTTGCAGAAAGACAGAGTGAAACACAGTGATGAAGAGGAAGGATGATTGAGATATGGAGATGAAGGGTTTCAGAAAGTTGTGGGAAGAAAAAGTGCATTAGTATCTAACAGAGTGAAATACTGCAGAGGAAAGTGGTGTGAAGGAGAGGACAAGATTGACTGAGGCATTCCAAAGATCACTAGCCCACCCACAGACCTTAGCAATGCTTTACTAGCAGTTTCATATTTTCAGATGTGAACATTTTCAATTCTATTTATTCACAAAACATCACTTTTGTTAATCATTTATCTGGTACTGCGGACAAGCATTGGCAAGGGCAATAGATCTGCTTGTTTTAGGCATATGTTGCAGTATGATATGTCTGGACCAGAAAACTCGCAGAAAGGCACCTAAACATTGGTCTGGTGGCATGCTGATTGAAGCACTAGATTTTAGGTCACATGTTTTAAACCGTGCCTGTAACTATACAGCTACACCTCTTTGAAAGGATTCTTGGTTATGCTTCTTTGGCCAAGCTCCTTTTAGAGAATCCCCACCTTTTACATCCCACTTAAAGCGATGTTTGTACTACTGTTGAGAGGGAAAAATTTCAGGTAGCCTGATTATCGGATATTTGTTCTTGACGCCCTGTTGCCAGAAGGTACAATATAGACGATAGTTCCCTGGGCCAAATTTATCCACAAATCTTCCCATCAAAAGTTATTAGTTGCATATAGGTGAAATAGTATAATAATTAATGAACCAAGGGGCCACTGATCAAAATACAATTACAATGCAATGTTTTATTCAAACATTATAACCCATTATTTCATACAGTCTAGTGCAGTGGTTCCCAACCTGTGGTCCGGAGACCCCTGGGGGTCTGCAAAGCCTCCTCAGGGTGTCTGTGACTGTTCAGAAAATTAAATAATATTGAAAGATTAGGTCCCCAACTTTGGTTGATGATTCAGTGGGGGGTCCCCGGATTCCAATAATGATTCAGAGGGGGTCCCAGGGTTCCAGTAATTATAAAGTCAGGGTCCACAGAAGTCAAAAGATTGGGAACCACTGGTCTAGTGCAAACGAAGCAGTGTGAAAAAAGTGCTTGGTGCAAGGTAGAAATCTACATATATCAAGAAAACTTCAAGTGTTGCAATGGAATACGTCATACGGGTTCAATACACATTATTTGATTCGTAGTTTGACAAAAGTTCAAAGACAACACCCCCAACGGTATGTTAAAGTTTCAATCCTCATTGATTGAAGCTGTGGGTCTCTGCAGGACAAAGTTATTTGTCCAGTGACCTCCGGTGAAGGGAATTACCTATTTACCGAGCCACCATGCCCTGTTCGTGGGCACATAGGTGTTCGCAGACTGCCAGCCACTGTTCGCTGCAGTGTTTCCAAGCACTCCGCAGCAGTATGTGTGGGAAGAAGGTTCAGAAGGAGCATAATTAAGAATGAGCAGACATCAATTTAACATGGCATAATTGAAGCAAAAGAATTGGTCATTTTGCTTTTCTAGTGTCGAAACATAGATTAAGAAAAGAGTAACACTCTGATTGTGAGGGGTACCAGTACTTGGGTGAGGTAAAACTGCACAGGGATATAGTGGCTGCATTTTCCCTTCGTAGGATTTCACCTCCCTATACTGTTCCTTGCAGGTCAGAATGAGGGATAACATAGCA
This sequence comes from Pleurodeles waltl, assembly GCF_031143425.1. Lineage (NCBI taxonomy): Eukaryota > Metazoa > Chordata > Amphibia > Caudata > Salamandridae > Pleurodeles > Pleurodeles waltl. The sequence continues at coordinate 720,380,246 of NC_090439.1, forward strand.
ATATCACACATTTTCTCTCTTTTTTTTACTGAAAAACTGGAAATTCAGCATTTTTACCTGCACAAACTTCATCGGGTATTACCTACAATTGTTTTCAGGAAAATACATCGGTAGACAAGGAAATTACCTATTCATTAAAAGTTGAAAATAGGGTGCAAACGCTGTTTGCATTTGCGCCCGATTTCCAATTTTGTGCAACATTCAGAATGAGGGACAAAATGGGTAACAGAATCAGGTACCCGTCACTCAGGGGCACATGTAGAGAGACCCAAATGTATTTCTAATCTCGTTGAAGCTGTTGTCAGTAGTATAAGGCAAGCTACAGAAATAGACTCAAGTAAAGATATTAAAACGTCATTCGGCAATCGAAACTGTGCTCAAAGATACGAGGTTTCTCCCAGTTTTGTAGTCTGAAAGAAAGACACCTAAACGGAAAGCAGCACTCTATAATGGTAGCGTCCTATCACGATATATTGACATTATCCTTAGAGCTCTGACAGAGTACGTTGGCGCTATGTAAAATTAGGAAAATACATACTTAAGTAAACACTGTGCATTAAGGAATGCATTCGTCTGTATTGCTACTAAATTGCGTTTAAATAGTCAGAGGATCCCGGGAAAGAACAGTATAAACGTGCATTTTTTCTAATTGTTGACTACTTTAGTCATGCTCCTCAGACGAGCGTTCCTGTAATAAAATATGCTTAGTCTTAAAAGTTTGGAAGCGTGAGCAAAAGCGTGAAAGGGATCCGGGTAGAAGTGGCAGCGCGAAATGCCATAAAAACCAAGAAGGTACGCATGTTTTGACCGCCATATTTTGACTAGAGAGTATGGCGCGAAATTGGTGCGGGAAGGACCCACAGAGTTCAGGGTGAGTCCCAGGCCTTCGGCTATGCGCCAAGATGTGGCATGCAGCAGTGCTCGTGACAGGTCTCGGCGAGGTGGTGCTGAAAACGTTGCACTGTGTTACTTAGTTCTGTTAACCAATCAACACTATAACAAAGCTTCTGAACGCAGTCACTGTTCAGTGAGGCGCTGTGATTGGTTGAGAATGTGTTGACGTAAAGAGACAAACTCCAGAGTTTAAGCCTCTGTAGCTGAAATAAGGAGCCAGCTGTAAGCGTGGCCCGTGATTCCCTTCTACCTGAAGGGGGTGATTCTAACTCACTAGAGACAAGCCACTGCAAAGAAACAATGCACTGATTTTCAGCCTTCAAGGCAAAAAAAAATTGCAGTTGAAGTGTTTCTCTGTCATCTATTAATTTTATTTTGGGGCCTGTCCTCAATTGCTGTGTGGCAAGAGCACGTGCAAATGCACTAGGGCAGCAAAATTACCAACCTCTGCCAGGTTATTTTAAACCATCTTGTACTCAGTCTTTGCCACTTGAGGTTTCACAGGCTTCCTCGCAAAAACTTTCGCTCCCTAACCTTTCTCTTTCTTTTCTCTGCTTGGTGAAGTTATAAGCATGGAATTTCCTCTTTTGTCATGTTTCTAATGTTTGCAGTGGAACTAGATATTTCCAACAACAGGACTAATAGCCATATTTAGGGGTATATTTACACGCCGCTTGCGGCGCCTTAGCGCCACCATAGCGACATTGTTTTGATGGTAAGGCAACGCTATGGTGGCCTTTTCCCAGCACCAGATTTACAAAGTGGCGCACTTCATGCATTGCTCCACTTCCCAACTGCGCTACATTATGCCTGCACCAGGCATAATGTATGCAAGGGTGCCGTTCTGATGCAGAGATGCCCGAAAAAATGACACAGTGAAATTTATGAGATTTCACTGCACCATTTTTTCCATCATTAAAATCAATGAGCCTCTCTGTGCTCTGCAGCACTAGCATCAACATTTTTGATGCTAGTGCAGCAAAGCGCCACAACAGCGTAAAAAATTCTGACGCTGTTGTGGTAACATCCTCCATGGTGCACTGTATTTGAAATATGGCGCAACCATGGTGTCATTAGGTAGGGCAGCGCAACACAAGAGAAGTGGCAGATCTGGATTGATGTGCCATTTTCTCATAGATATGCCCCTTCGAGTTTAGCAGACAGAGTAACCTGTTGTCAAATTGTTAGTACGCCTATTATGAGTCAGGCAAACCACCATGTTTCTGCCATTTTAACCCTGGAGGAGCCTCCGTTGTCTCTGCCTGTGAAAATCATGGAAAGATGAGCCATTAAATTTTGGGCTGTGTGTCAATAGATGTCAGGCTGTCTGGCTGTTCTGACATAACTTTTTCCAGGATGAGACTGCATCCGCAATGCTGTGCAGCACGGCTAAAGTAAAAAGCGCACAAAAGCCTTTGACACAGCTGTCTGCAAAATTTCGTAGGCATGCACACCAGGGATGCACATGCCTACAAAATGATGTGGGTACATCCTTTTCTTTTTATTTACCCATCCCAGTTAGATCAGTAACTAAAAATAAAATTAGCAAATCATTTTTTAAATCAGGCAGGTGGCGGGAGCTGAAGCAACATGTGTGAGGATGGAGGAGGACTTCAAAGCAGCACAGGATGGGACACTCAAAGCAACCAGGAGGAGGGCAGGAGTGAAAGCAACACTTGGATAGCACAGGGAGGGGGCAGGTGGGAGAAAGCATAGAGTGCAGTGGGAGAGACATACTTGAGGGAGATGCCTCGAACACACATGCACTCTAATAGAATGCTACACACAAAACAAAAAAAAGTGCTTGAAAAGCAAGCAGTGAAAGCAGTGATGCCAACCAATCAACGATATTGTAAGGAGGCAATGATCCATGGCAGGGGCAAACACAAGATTGACAAGCTGGGAAATGAATAAGAAGCAGGCAAATAAGAGTGACAAGGAAAGTCAACCAATAGTTAACAATGGACGGGCTCTCTGTTCTTGGTAAGCCACATTATGCCTCCCAACAGACATAGCATGGACTGTCTAGTAGTCTTGAGCTAAAAATGATCCCCACACCCTAGGAGAAAACCAAGTATATCATGGCCATGTAGTTCCTGTATTTCATAAACAAACTCCAGCTTTGAGAGTTTGTTTTTGAAAAACAAAAAACATTGCTGGGTGGCTGCTTTAAACATGGTGGACACTCGGTAGTTACAGTGCTTTCAGTGGAGCTGCTATGCTCCTATGAAAAAAACAGAGATATCCAACAGGAAGACAGATATATCAAAATATGGAAATGATTCACCAGAGTAGCATAGGTCATGACCTCTGCAAACCTGGAGGGACTGCAGGCCACCTGACAAATGCTAAATGAGGCTCGTAGTGCTCCAGGTTCAATGGAATGTCACCACGATGAGATAGAAGTTAGAAAAAAGAATGAAGAGCTCACTAGAAATACCAGCTGGCTTTGTAAAATTCTAAAATAGCAAGAAGCACTGCTGGGGCAGAGACCATTTTGTGTGCCCTGTAAAGCCCTGGCTGGACATTATTATGTCAAAAAAGGTCAAGGGTAATAGAGATAAGCTGTGTGAACTGTATGGTCAGGAGTGTACTTTGGTGGTATTAATCTATTTTTACCATGGGATAGACCAAGAAACATTCCAGGACATTGAGCAGAGCCAAGCAATGCAAAGAAGACTGGTATAGACTCCCATCAGTGTCCCCTCTTCTGCCAGTAGAGGCAAGACTATGCAGTCATGCTGCATACAAGGCAGGGACGGAGCAGGGGACAACTCCCCTGATTCCTATATTAACTAAGTAGATTAACCATCATATCCACTTTCTTAGAGTGTCCAGCATAAGAAGGGCAAATGGAGAAAAAAAAGAGACTACTAGGATAAACTACAAAGAATCCCTCACTCATCAAAGGAAATCTGCAGTTTTCTGGAGTAAAGGTAAAGTCTCCCGAAGAGGATGCTCTAGGCGGAATGATCAGCTTCCATCTTGACAATTTCCATTACAACAGTCTATAAACAAGCTGGTAGCAAGAGAATGTCAAGGCCACCAAAGTACATATTGCTAAAGTTTACGGCTGATGGCAATCCAGTGAAAAGATGCAGTGAAAGATGCAGATGGCTCAGCACCGGATGTGCAAGAGGACCCTATGTTACTTACATTGGCTGAGCAGGTATCGGTTTTGAGAGATTAGCTCATGCCCACAAACCCAGAAGATAAAAGGTTGGATGCAGCATGAGGAAGACATACACATGGTCAAACCTTTCTCTTCGAGCTGGGATTTCTATTGCTTGACCTTACATACAACGCTCATTGAGATAAGATTGTCACTCAACATATAGTACAATGCAGAAGGAAGAAGGCTGCCTTATATATTGAGCAGCATTGAGTAGCAGCTGGCAGCTGGAAGTAATATCTGATATGGGCATGAACTCTGCTAAGGCAGCATAATTACCATGACAGCAAAAAACACTGTTCATCTGAAACCTGTTTCTGATATATATATCTATATATATATTTATATATATATATATATATATATATATATATATATATATATATATATATTTTGGAGCACTCCCAGGTATCCACATTTTAATGATAGGCCTATCATTAAAATTAGGAATTTGGATACCGGGGAGTGCTCCTTTTTGCTCAGTGTGGGCACTTGGTGACAAATTAATGTGTGGGGCAGCTACCATGGAATGATGCACCCGTTCCTACAAGTCTGTGGCAGCATTTAGTGGTGTTTGTGTGACTATATATATATATATATATATAATACAATGAACCAGAAAGTTCTGCATAAATTCAATGAGAGGTTATTTCCATCAAGACCGTATCCAACCAATCTGTCAGTCATAAATCCATTATTAGTAAAGCAACCAATACTTACAGTAAACACAAAACAAGTTTTTATTCATAAGTTCAAACGTGCTTTTTAAAGTGGTAAGGCAGTGAGATAGTGATAAGTGCACCCCAAGTGAAATGAACCAAAAGCAAAATGAATCCAATAATATGAAATGTTTGGTATATTGGTACACAATTTGTAGACAGTCACAATGTTTTAAAATGCAAGTGTTCACACAGGAATGTTCCTATGTGAGACGAACAACACAGAGGTCTACCTTTACAAATGACAGCGTTTCAAGCCATTCATGGATTCTAGGGTATCACAAGGACAGAAATAAACCTGGGGGATGGTTGCAAATTCGATAGGTCTAAAGAAATGAGCTCTCAATCTTGTAAAGACAGCTGCACCAAGGGGACCAGAAGATACCCGTATGTGGAAAGAACACCAGCCTGCTGGATAAACAAAAGAATACCCCCGGAGATGCTGTGAGTAATAATAATGCATCTGTATTCCCACAATGGGGGTATACGCTGAATGTTGGAGGCCACCATTAAGCACGGTACAATGTTCAGCGTATATCCGGGGGACCATATACGCTGAACGTTGCAGCATGATTAACGGAGGGCAGCGATGACCAGTCTATTTCAGGAGAAAAGTCAGTTGATTTCTTTCAATTTACAAAGAGTAATATCCCAGTCCCACTGGCGATCCAGACGGCACAACTGCAGTGCAGAAGCTCTGCTCATAGAGGGCTGTCATCAAGGCAATGCCAAAGGATGTGCTCTGGCATAAACAGCTGAGCCTTTCAAAAATACTGTGTGTATTGGAACAAAGCATCTAAGAGCGGGCTAGCTGGTGATAATCTCTGCCATTTTCAACAGGAATTTTAGCAAGGCAGTGAATCATGGTTTAGTCTTCAAGTTTTCAGTAGAGCCACCAGATTTGGAAGCACTGTAAATACCTTTTCAGGGGCAGAGAGGCAGATGATACTTTGGGGCATATTTACAAGCCCCTAGCCACTGGAGCATCACTTTTTGTGACACTCCGTGGCGCTGTGCCCTGTGTCATATTTAGAAGGCAGCACTAAGCTACTTTTTGTGGCTTAACGCCACCTTGTAAATATGGGCCTACCTGCGCAGTTTTATATGGCAGAGGGGCATGCAATGGGGGTTGCTGTTGGCATTTCCATGCAACACCCATCGCTTTTGACACTTTCCCAGATTTACGTGAAATTGAAAATCTGAGGCAGCACCAAAATTAACGTCATCCCAGAAGTGGGGTTAGAGTGGTGCAACAAGGAGAAATACCTTTATTTCTCCTTGTTTTTGCTTTTTCTATGTGTGCTGCATAAAGAGCAAAACACCATTAATGAATGTCTATGTGCATGAAGGTGTCCCTTCCTGCACATAAACAATCATTAAATAATGACGATTTGCTACTACTGTGTGTGCTGCATTCTGCAGCACACATAGGAGTAACAAATCGCCATTATTGATTGTTTATGTGCAGGAAAGGACTCCTTCCTGCACATAAACAATCATTCCTTGCAATGCAGGCCCCCTTGCATTAAGGTGTGGGGTGCCTACATTGGTGCTAGGCAGCTAAATTTAGCATCAGCTCTAGGGGAAACACAGGGGTGTGCCGTATTTTTATAAATACAGCGCATCCCTGCATTTCTGAAGTGATGCAGCGTGGCCCTGGCAAGTTTGGCGCAGTGCCAGGCTGTGCCACATCGTTGTAAATATGCCCCCTGAAGTCCAGAGAAGAAGGAAACCATGTTCTCCTCATTTATTTTTGTAGTGCTGGCACAACACCTGAATTGCCTTCACATGTGATACCAGAGAAGCCCTTCGGGATGGAAGCCCTACTTTTCATCATACCATTGGTTCAAGCATGTGACTATCCCCCATTGGTTGTTCTTAAAAATATGTACCAAACATTACAATTTACGAGATGGACCAGGGGTAGGTCTAATTCGCTGCCTAAGATCAGCACCCCCAGCATTTTAGCATTATGATTTGGGTTGAAATTGTTGAGCCCCTTGGTGGGGCTGATTGCTGTACAAGGTCTGATAATATATCTGGACCTAGATAATAAACTCATTCAAGTTCCATCTCCAGGCTAGTCAGTAGATGACATTTTGATAGTATGCTTTCTGATCAAGAGGTTGATACTTGGAGAGAAGCACAAGATGTTAGACCTACAACCATCATAGATCGAGTTTACCTGGACATCTCGTAGCAGCTGAAGAAGTATTTCATCTAGACCTCAGAATGAGGAAATGGAGCATGCATTTGGAGCTGCAATATATTCCATTATGAAACTATCACAACCACTCCATCAGTAAAATCACTACATCGCATGGTAAGTCTAAAGTAAGTTAATGAGGAGTTAAATATAGTAAAATGTATACTTCTGCTGTGATGTAGTGGTATGAGATGTAATAAGTGCAATATTTTTACAGGTTAATATTGGCAACCATGATATAGTAGCACCCAACCACTTGGATCACCGTCTGTGGAGAGAGGAATTGTCTCTGAAGCAATGGCTGATGCGGTATAACACCATCTGTTCTCATGGTTCTATGGGCACAATTCCACATGAAGCCTCTAGCTGAGAACATCCTATCACACTGGAGACCGACTAGGCTGAGCTACAAAATCTCAGTTCCTGTATTGCCCAAAATTAGAAAAGCACTGTTATTGTGGCTGCAGCTGGGAACATATGCAAATATGATGAGGTTGGAAACTGAAGCTCCAAAGGTGACTATGACCAATGTCAGAGTACAAGGGTGTCATTCCACCGAAGTGGCCTGATTGATGCATGGTTGATGGTCATGATGACAACAGTTGAGATTGCCCAACTGGATAGAGAGCCCTAAGCTCTGTAGATCTTTGCAGACTATATCCAGGATTTGCAAGTCCTGACTCTGACAGAAAACACTGAAGCAGAAGCAAGTGTAATCAGAGGGTAGAGTACATGGCTGCAGGCTCTAGCCAATCAGGGGGCAGCAATCAGCTGATGGCCTTATCTACAGTTGAAATACAGGGGTTATGCAATTAGATGTTAGTCTAGCTCAGTTATGTGTTTAAAACTGTGTCTTTGTGCAAAAGTACTAGGTCCTAGGGAACGCCTCAAAGAAACGACCCTAAGGTGTGATCTCTTGCCCTGGATCACACTAATAAAGCATCTAGGATCGAGTGCGGGTGCACCTACGAGTAAATTAGGAACTGTAAGTATCTCGAAAACGTGAGTCACAAGGTACACACTGTGTATTTGGATAAACATTCCAATCTTTATTCATTATTTGGTGTAATCCATTCAAACTAATTCCATTTAAGCCTTTAAATATACTGAAAATATTGACTCAGACGGAAGTAGCTGCTGTGTAAACTGAAAACAAATGCCAACACGTTTCATGATATGAAATCATAACTTCATCAGGTCAACCACATTTCTACTAGAAATTGTTCCACATTTATTGATTATCCTCTGCAATCTTCAAAAGGATCCAGTTCATTCTTGTGCTGAATTCTCAATATCTAGAAGTATCCACAGTTATACCATGATTGATGATAATTGGTTTCATATAACTTGTCAGGAGTCAGATAGGGAGAGAGAGCAGCATAATAACCTTTACCAGTAGTCATAAAACATGGACTTGTTGGTAACAATTAAGATAGTGCAAGGTACCCATGAGGGACAGCTTCGACTGTGAAAACGACAGCAGTGAGAGCTACAGAAGGTGGCCAGCAGTCTAATGGCTTGCCACTTTTCCTCTCTCCCTTCCCCTCTCGCAATTTGGTCATATTTTGTCATTAAAGGGACAGGATTTAAAGTACCAGACCTTGATGAGTGCAGAGCTGGAGGTCTGCTGCCCCTTGCAGGACTCTGTAGTGTTGTGTGTGTGTGCTTGCAAGATGGATACCTAAGTAGTGTTGTAATGTTGGATGTGTCCATGACGCAAGCACCCTGTGAAACAAAAAAGCTCCACTCCACTTGTTGGGCACATAGCTGCGTTGTGACCAAATGGCAAACATGCGTCCTTGTGTTATTCTTTTTATGTTGCAACACATAATCAAGATTTGCCTCCACCCCAGAATTCACAGCTAACCCCAGTGATTGGCAGAAAGAATCCTGCCTTATGAGTATTGCTGCCTTATGAATATTGATCAGTCAAGATTTCTGCAAATCCTTGCAGCCTGCCTCTCTGTGCTTTGACAGGTAGATACATCTGACATGCTCATTGCAAAGAAATGGCCCAGTGACTTGACGGACATAGCAAGCAAGTTGTGGGTGAGCTACTGAAGGCTGAAGCCAAGTGCCTGGCTCTGGCTCAGCTCAAGGTCTTCTTGCACCCTTAAGCCCAAAAGGAGGCAAGCATTCATTTGGCTTCTGTCTGCCACCTACACTTTTACATCATGCGCCAGAAATAAAGAAAAAACATTAACTTTTCATGTAAGTGAGAGAGAGTAAGAGATGCTCATCTAGTGGCTGAATTGCATATTGTAAAAACAGAAAACCTGGGATAAATCCTGGCTTTCCCACCTGCCCAAATTGTGTGAGCCTGGGCAATTATTTTATTTCACTCTGCTTCTGTTCTCTTCACTATCACATATGATAGCACTCTGTAATGCAAGAGTTCGGCATGTATGCAGCACAAAAACCTCTCTTGTGCTTGATTTAATAGACTACAATGTTGCTCGACGAAGGAATAATGATCTAGACCACCTGCTGGGTGCCCATTGTAAATGACTTTCCTCTTGGTTCAACAATGGCATTGTCAGGCTGTGGGGGGGGGGGGGTGGAGGGGTAGGCAATGGCTTCTCATTTCATGTTTGAAGACTACCACTTCTAATAAATGACAATGAAAGCATTGATATATTCTAAGGTGCTGTCGTTAAATGCTTCTGATATTAAAGAAATATGTTTTTCTAATTTTAAAGAGACTTTGGGGGTTATTCTAACTATGGAGGAGGGGTTAATCCGTCCCAAAAGTGACGGAAAAGTGACGGATTTACCACCAGCCGTATTACGAGTCCATTATATCCTATGGAACTCGTAATACGGCTGGTGGTATATCTGTCACTTTACCGTCACTTTTGGGACGGATTAACACTCCTCCAAAGTTAGAATAACCCCCTTTATCATATGTTACATTATGTTTGTTACATGCCAAATATTTTGAAGTCTCTGCACCTCCTCTTACATCCAAGCCAGACCATTTGTTTTCCGGTTAAATTGTTGGTTTGCACACCTCTATTGTAAACACTGCTCCCTGGCCTGTGCTAGATCAGGAGCTCATTTTTAAGAATGTTATATACAGAGCCACTGTACTAGTGCAAGTCTGTGGCCGCGGTGCTTTCTGCATACTTGTGGATTTGCTGCATTTGCAATACTCCATCATCGGCAGCATAATCTGCAAATTATAACAAAGCATGTCGATCGGATGAAGAGTTATTTAAATGCAGCAATCGCGCACTGGAGGTCATTTGCTAAGGTTTACTGGTCACTTTTCTGTTGCTTATTGATATGTTTTGGTGTTAAACCTATACTACTGAGGTGAAACGTTTACCCATGCACTCTTAAGTTTTAATATATCAAAATGATATAAAATAATGGAGTGCTGCGTTCACAAAATGAGCCACATTGCAATGCACAATTCGCTTTTTCTTTCAATGTTACTAGTCTACCCCCTGCCACATAATTTCTTCCTCCCTTAATTCCTGTGGCCCCTCTTATACTTAAGAGGTTGCACTGTCTAAAGCGGGTACATTGAACCCGGCCATTCTCCAAGTTATTACCTGGGCTGCAGATTGCACAAAGTAGAAACTGAGAAAAGCAAACCACTGGGCCCTGTCCCCGTGCCGCAGTCTGCAGCTCACGCGCTAACTCCGAGAATCTCCGAGCTAAATAGGCGCGATTTACGCATCCCCCTGGCTCGTGGTCCTTCTATCTATAACACAAGGAGACAGGAAACAGTCAGAAAAGATTCATGCGCGCGACCATTTTGATGTTATTTGCTGCACGGCCTTCCTTCTCGCTCAAGCTGTAAACGGCGCGCGTGCGGGGCCCTCGCGCCTTGTGGACAGCAGCCCAGCCACGCGGACCGCTGGGCGCGCCTTTCAGGAGCTCTCGACAGACACCGACCCAGCCACGCGGACCGCTGGCCGCGTCTTCTAGGAGCTCTCAAGCTGCTCATCCCAGTCGAGCGTTTTATGTTAATGAAGCGTCCTGGGCTGACAGGATGAAGGAGCCGCGACCGCGCTGCTCAGGGCTGCTCGTTTACACCTGCCAGGCCTCGGTTCCGGCTCTTGCCTCCAACGTGCGAGCTGAAAAGGAGGCTTTGCCAGATGTGAGGCGCCTTCAAAGGGCGGGCTCCGCACTCAGCGGCCGCTGCTGAATGGACTTCACGGGCCTGCTCGAATTGCCCTACAATAAAGGAAAGGGGGTGGGGGATCCCGGGGTCACACATCCACACGATTAAAGCGTCAACACTCCTTCTGTATCGATTTCATGAGGGAGCGTGAAAGCAATAATCTGCCTCCAAACAGCTTTAATGTCCGTGGAGATGTCGAAATAAAAATTGTAAGTATATCTGAGAAGCAGTGATTGTTTTTGAATAACAAGAGAATTCAACACTTAGGGAAAGTGCTGGACGTGTTCATACTTCTGGGGCATTGAGGAGAGCCCGCCGAGAGCGCCCAAACTACATAAAATAAGTACTCACGCCTCTTTCGTCACAGACTTTATAATGGCATAACGGGTTTAGTCAACTGTTACTCTCCGGGTAAACTTTCAGCTATGTAACGTGTTTAGAAATTAGTTGCATTAATCCAGATTTTGTCATAATGTACATTATTAAGTGTCAACATCCTCGCAATGTCCCTGCATGAGAAAGTGCACAACATATCAGACTATAAACTTCAAAATAGGGTGTGCTTGGCCTACAACAGGGACGCAAAGGCACTCTCAAATGCAATGCGCTGCAAATATAAAATGGGCACTCAAGGACATCATATATGAAAATACTATTGCTGTAAGATACATCCGAACTTGCTGTCTTCTTAAAACGCGACTAAAGTCCGAATATTCCGAAAAGCTCCCTCAAACTGGCGTTTAGAAGGACTGCAAGTCTTAAACTCAGTAACCACATTCACAAGCCTATGTTCGAATTATATATATTTGGCACAAAAATGAAACGCGCCCGTTTGAAACGTTAAACCATTGGCACTGATGATATACGCCTGACACACACGACATTCAGCAATAAAACGAAACCGCTGCGCTGTGAACAGATGTTTTAACCACGCACGTGAATAGGTAGTTGCGCAAAGAGAGAAATAACATACATTCGTTTAACAAACAAAAAATACATTGTCAATGGACACAAGTTCCATAAAACAGATCGGAGATAAAATGATACAGACGTTGCACCTTTATGGAAGGAGTTGGGCACGGAAAGCGGTTAGAAGCGACTGTGACTTACCCGGCATAGCGGTTGTTGTACTGCGAGGAGTGCACCGTCGCCCAGGTGTTTAACGCAAAGATGACACACAGAGCAAGGGCCGGGGCAGCCCCGCCGGGCACATTCTTTATCGAGCCCATCGCGTGAACCCTCAGGTACAGCACCGAGTGAATTTCTGCCACGCAGCCTGAGCCGAGGAAGAGTTTCACGCAACAAGGAGAAGTTTTGTGCGTGAAGATGACTTACAGGCGGCACGCGGTGTTTCAGCCCAGTGACAGAAGATCCCAGACTGCCTCTGTCGCTCCCCCTGCTGGACAGACTCGGGATACTGTTCCCAGAAGAACAAGGACACCACAAGGTATCGGTTACGACTGCACACGCAAGTTAAGAATGATTTGAACAGATTCCTCATCTGGTAGACTCGAAGTGTTACACTGTTGGCAACGATAACAATACAATGCATGGATATGTGCTGTTAAACAGGCAATGAAAAGCGAGGGTTCTTCTGACGAGAATAGTTAACAGAAACTTTCATTGCATACACTCTTTATTTATTTACTCCAGAAGTTACCTCTCCGTGTTTTTGCTAAATGATATTTTAGATACATCTTGTCCCAAAGCGCTGTTCGATCACTACACACCTGTCAGCTTCCCGCTGAGCGCACGCTCCGAGAGTTCTTTTAAATGCAGCCCCATATCTCTTTTTTAAGGGAAATAATTGTAGTTTTATGCAAATGTGATATAAAGTTCCATGACCAGGTAAAATTAGTCTAGTTTGAATTCAGATGTGTACATCCAAAAAAACAACGACAGATTTTTTTTTAACATGTATACTTACAATATGCTCAAGAACCTAAGAGTGAAAGGTAAGTATTACTGAGGTGCTATGCTCTACTGTAACTTGTACGTGTCCTACTGAGAGATGAAGAGTTAGACAGGTATCTCTAACATTTGAGCCTTCTGTAAGGACGCTTAGGATAGGTGCTGTTCTCAGATATGTTCTAAGCAAAACATGCGTATGTCATTCTTTGTGACGTTCATATTATTGTCAATTAGCATTGGAACTTTGTCCCTTTTTAGGTCGAGCGCCCAAGCGCTCTTGCCAGTTGTAATCCATCTGTGGGCTTTTAACCACGCCCACCGCACACCCATTACTATCACTCGTTAGTGGGCTTGCCTTTCGAAAGTCCTTTGTTATCATTGGTAAGAGCTTTACGTTTGTCCCTCCTTGGGGCGGTTTGGTTACCGCCTGGGACATCGACCCTGTTTCATGGATTACTGCATGATTGCCAATATGTTTGACTGCGAGCAAACATTTTTTACCTTTCGTGTCTCTCTTTTGCACTCATGCTCATGGCGGCCATGGCATTTTAAATCCGCTTGCTTATGACAACTGTTTTACTTTTCATTTTCAATTTAAGTGGCAAGAAAAGTCCAGTTAGGAATTTACAACGTTAACAACGCTAAGTCGAGCAAACGAGAGGCTCATTGCATTGCAAATGCTTGATCTTATCACATTCCTTATATTATGAGAGTAGTGATGTCAGAGAAACAAGCAATCATACCAGCCCTTCAGATTTACCTGACATTTTTAACCCTGCCTCCTGCCCTGAGTGTGAAAAAAGGCCCCTTTTTGACATGGTTTTTCTCCCACTTTTTTGCCTGATGTATTATGTAGCCTAGAAATTGTAGTACCCAGGGCCCCTGCTAACCACGTTCCCTGGGCCAAAGCTCTTTCCCTAAAACTGTTCTGATGCATTGGCACAACTAGATACACCTTTAGCTACCACTATAAGTCCCTAGTCAAAGGGTACTTACGTACCCAGGGCATGGAGTACTATGGGTAGGCCCCTGAGGGTAGCAGCACTAATTGTGCCACCCGCTAGGGCTATGCATCCAGATATCCCCAGCACTTCCATTGCAGGCTGGGTGTCCTGGTGCAAACCTAAAACACAAACTCGACACGGCATACTGCCGGTGTGCCCTGTCCACCATACACTGCATATACTATGTGTAAGACACCCCTCTGGCAAGCCTTACAGCCCTAAGGCAGGGAGCACCATATCATACCCGAGGGCATAGCTACATGAGCAATATGCTCCCACTGTGTCCTTGCTAAACCTAGGACATAGTGAGTGAACAGAGCAGCCATTTTAGTACATGTACTGGACACTGGTCAACACAAGTTTCCCAGCTACATGATGGCCACTCTGAACCCTGGGTTGTTTGGTATCCAACAACTCAGAATGATAAATCCAAACTGGTACCAGTATTGAATTTATCCCTAAATGTACCCAGGAGTCACCTTAGAGGAGCCCCCTGCAAAAGCTAACTACCCTGGCATAGTTGCTGACTGGTTAGATCCAGCCTGCCACTTCCAGACACCCAATCTACAAACCTTGGGGGAGAGCCCTGTATCTCTGGTTTGTAGAACAATGCCCTTCCTGGGTGGAGGTGCTAAGACACTCTCCATCAGGAATTTGCACTGCCCTAGCAGCAAGCTTCAAAGGGCTAATCGCCTTTGAAACTCAACCCCAGGCCTTCTGCTAGCAGCAGATGGCCAACCTCTTTGCAAACCCCCACTTTTGGCCGGAGGAAAGGTGGGAAACCACACAAAGAGTAGGGGGGGTGGCCCCACCTGGCATGCACCACCCCTACGGTGTTGCCTGTGAGGTGGCCAATCCATTTAATTTTGGATAGGGAAGTGATCCTTCCCACAGGAAGTAGTCACTATAGTGGGTTCAGCCACTCAATGGTAATTGTTCTATTGTACACTACCAGGTTCCCCCTAAAACGCTCACTAAATACAGTATTTAGTGGGCACCCCTAGATCAAATAAACAGATTCAAAGGAGTCAAAGAAGATTAACACCAAGAAGATCCAAGGCATGAGAACTGTGGACCTGCTGCACAAAGAAAAGGTTCAAAATCCTGCCTGTTGCACCCAGGACCCGACAATTGCCGCTGCAGAGCAGCTGGACAACTGGACTGACCTCAAGAACCCCAGAGGACCTCCAGGTTTTCCAATTGACAAAGAACTCCCTCCAGAGTGGAGGTACCACTCTGCAACAAAGAAGAAACGAGCAACCCAGTGAGGATCACTTCACTGACTGGTCTCTAACTCCCAAACTGGAAGTCACAGCCAGACCCAACAACACACCAAAACCCCAGGAAAAGTCCTGCAGATGTGCCACGTTTAGTGGCACTGCACCCTACAGTGGTGGAACCCTACCAGTACTCTGAGTCCTGGTCAGCTGATGTCAGACACCAGGAAAACCAGCCCGTCCTGGGCTGAAAAAGGACCAGGAGGAGCCCCAGTTGAAGGACTTCAGGAACACCCTGGATCTCCCGTCAGAGTGCCCCTGTTGTCCTGCAACCGACCCTTGAACTAACTTACCTCCATCTCCAAAGGGCATCCTTGTGCACAACTTTTGGTCCACCGATTCGCTCTTAACCTGGCCACCTTGTGCCCTGCAATGAAGAACCTGCTGTGCCCTAAGGGTCCCTCTCCCCTCGTGACCTTGACACTCCAAGGGGACCCCAAAGAACCACCTCTAAACTTACCTGTGCAGTGCTTTTCCAAGTGGTCCCTCTCAGTGGTCTTGCACCAGCTCCAGAGACTTTCCATTGCTGCTCCCACCGGAACCAGGAGCCATTTGAACTTCTCCAGCTGGTACAGTGTGCCCATCGACGACCTTGACCAACCTGCAAAAGAAGAACTTGGCAACTCAACTGTACGACTTTATATGTATTTTTAAAGATGGTGTTCCATTGAGTCCTATGGTGCATAATTACGCACAAAAGACCATTTTTATTAAACTTGAAAAATCCATATCTCAGAAAGTACTTTACCAATTTTGATAATCTTGGTCTTAAACATTACATAAAAATCTGAAGTAGTTCTGTAAATTGGTCTCAAGTTACTCCTTCAAATGTGTGAGTTGCATGATTGACACTGTGAGTACAATAAATGCTTTGCAGTTCTCCAAGATTGGCCTAACTGCTCGACCAAGCTACCTTAAAAATTAGAGCATTAGTGATCTAGATTTTACCCCTGTGAACCAAGGTGTGGTTGCCTGGACCCCCTGCACAGTGTGCCTAGTTTTGCACACTACATAGAGGGCCAGCCTCCAACACTGAGGACATACAGAACTGACCTCTGACCCAAGTCCAATGTTACCCATTCCACAAGAGGCAGAACCCAGTGCTAATTCCTGCCTAACTGACTAGTTTAGCACACTTATTCAGGACACCATGCCTAGGATGGGTCTCAAGGCACTGTTAGACTATCACTGCCACTGGAGTACATGAGCCTTGAGAAGATGGGCAAAGGTTTTCAAATCAGTGGAGGATTGTAATTGTATTTATATAGCACTTACTACCACTGACAAGACTTTGAAGCACTTTTTGGCGAGTAGCACGCTACTCTGGAACCCAAAGGGGATTAGTGGTCGATTAGTATAGGACAATTGAACTTGTTAATTTGAGAGGTGGACATGTTGGTCTGTTAGTTAGATTGAATAGGATAAAAGGAGCATAGCGGAGGGAAGAGTCAAGGAAGTATTCTTTGTGAGCTCGTAGTAGTAAAATGAGGTTTAGGATGAGTCAAAGGAGGGGTAGAGGAGGGAAGAGTCTAGAAAGTGTTACCCAGGAAATCCTAGTAGTAAAATGAGGTTTGGGATGTGTCAGAGAGTGGAGGTAGAAGATGTATTAAAAGAGGTATAGGATGAAATAGAGTAATGTGCAGAGACCTTTAAACTGACTTATGAAATGGTTCAGCCTCAGACCAAATTTTGAGCACAGGTTAGATGTTGGCAAACTTAGGTAGACCTTTTGCCAGTCTGCCACTGTGTTTTGAATAAAATGAAAAAGAAGAAAGTATACTTGAGAACATCCCCCCCAAAAAATCTGTTGAGCTATTAAGACATGCCTGTAACGACACCCAGAGTTCCTCCACAAGAACACTGGATCCAACCCAGAATACGCTCCCTTTCACTTGGCCATATAAAAGTAACACAAACAAAGGAAAAAAAAACTTGTAGACTGGATGACACAGAACTATCTTTCAGTCATCAAATCACAGTTGTCTTGAGGAACATGAATGATCAACTTGATGTTGCTTCTGCAGAAAAACCATTAATCCGAACTAAAAATGGTAGAGTTTGGTCCTCTGTTAGGTCACAGCTGTCTAGTCTTTGTTGCGACTGCAAATAATGAAGTCCAGGAGCTCCAAAGATGATAAAGTCAGGCAGCAAGAATCTGTCTGAAACTAAAAAGGTCAGACCTTGAACCTAAGAAAGTCTGAACTCATCACCCCATTCATGAAACAGCTCTCTTGACTTCCAGTGAAGCAAAGGACCAAATCCAAACTACTACAAAAGCAAGGGCCTCATTTGTGAGGCCCGTGGCACAGGGCAGTGTATCGCAGCCAGTAACTTGCTGTGCAGCCCTGCGCCACCGGGAAAGAGCAGAAATGTGCCATATCTACTCCCCCTGCACTGGTGCACAAATTTCTGCCTAGCACCAATGCAGGCACCCTTGCACCATGGTGCAAGGGTGCCTGCGTTGTGTGGATGATTGTTTTTGTGCAGGAAGGGGCACCTGTTTCATGATGAACAGATGTTTTACTTTAGAGGACAGGTCTACATCCAGTCCTAGAGGGTGCAGTGAGACTGCTTTTCCAAGACATACTTCTTGGTAAAAGTTGATATTTTATGTATTGGCTCCATGGAGTTGTAAGATGTTAACTGACATCTATGCTTGATTTTTGAGGCAAAATTGTAGACACTGCCAATCTTGATCATGTTTATACACACTCATGAAGAGTTGGGTGTTATCAACAAATGAATGACTCTCTACTGGTCTTAAATACTGTTATTTGATTTGCATCTCAGATAACAGGGGGAGCCCTGGAAGCCTACGGAGGGAATTCTGGCTTTTTGTGACAAAAAAAGTTTTTGGTGTTTGATCAGGGTGCAGACACATGACACTGGAGCAGCACTTAATGACAGGGCACCACCTCCTTAAATGAGTTGCAGGCCAGGCCCTCCCACAACTACACCAAGATTAGAAACCACGGAGAAAGACCAGCCAAGCATAGGGGCACCTGGGGTAAGGGGGTCTACCAAAGATACAACAGCCACAGCAAACATGGTCTAAATTACATTAAAGAAGGGAAGAAGGCCAAGAGAGAGGGAACTATAATAGGACATCTCCTAGCTCAACTCTGTCATGCACAAGATGATAGTGAAAGACATGCCTCCAAAGTATTAGTTTGTTATTAGTTTGTACTCCAAGAAGAGGGAATGTGGTATTCTTGAAATAGCTATTGTAATTCAGAAGAAGATAGCAAATGGAAATATACGAGAGCTCAAGCAGCAAGCACAATCTTCAAGTAGCAGCTGTGTTAGCTGTTGAAGCTCCACTGACGATGGACATTTATGAGCTTGTGATTCTTAGACCCTTCCTTTATTGGTTCTATTGTTGTCTACTCTGATAAAAACTAGGGCTATGGAAAATTGCATTCTCTGGAATCATTCACAAGATTTTTCAAAGATTATGTGCAATTTTCCTAAGTTCATTTGCCAGTATCTCATGTGAAAACTGAATTTCATTGAATACTTCCTTTTCAAACATCACACGACAACCTGGGAGGAGTCTGGTTTAAGGAGAAAATATCTACCACAAGGCTTTTTATGGTAGATTCAGTCATCCAAATGGATACATTATGCAAAATTCCACACTTGCAAAATGTCTCCAAATATTGCAAAACTCATGTCCAGGTGTAATCAATTACCAGTGACATTGCTGGTTTAAGGGCCTAAACCCAGCAGGGCTAAGCAGTACATTTGTTGACAGCTAGAGTAGTATGAGTGTGAGGCGGACTGTCCTATTAAAGACTGTGCAGATTTTAAATTTACCATTCTTCAATGGGAGACATTTGTACATCTCAGTGGGGAATTGATTTCCATTTGCTCCTGAAAACACCAGGTAAGGCTTGACTCAGTTCACAATAGGTATGTTCTTTTCAATATGTACTCTTTTTTTTGTTATTTCTGTTACTCTGCATTTCAGAAATGTTTATGTTGACTAAATAGTTTGAACAAATGTAGCCTTGATCTCTAGATCAGCCATGGATTCATGAAAGAATGGTTCAGACTTTCATGTTTACATAGTTGATTATATATCATGAGGTTCACAGTGGTTTAATGGAAAACGCAGAACATTTACCAAGAGCCCTACATTGCAGACAGTTCCATCAAATGAACAAGCTTCTGCTAACGACATTTGAAATGTATACTCAGTGAGATAAATATATTCTGGACAAGCAATCTGAAAAAATGTCCCCAGGACAAAGACCCAGAAAAATTCCCCTTCATATTAAACTGGACATCGCAAGACACACAGCAAGGGGGCAGAGAATAAAAAAATAGACCTCAAAACACACTTGACAATGCAAGGAATATAATATGATAAAATACCAAAAACAAGGAGGATGAAGTAACCTCAGAGAACCAAACACATGAATAAAATTTAACAATAAAAGATTAGCAGAACAAAAAGTACAAAAAGAAATTCCAACCGAAAGGTGAGAGCCCATTTAAAAATCTGGTCCTAAACGTTGTACAGGACAAAAAGAGTCTCACCAAAAAAATATGAAGTTTATTACAGATGTAATCCTTTAGCCACACAGAGTGTGGCACCACATCTTTCATTAATGTTCCTTCACAAACTGCTTATGTTATTCTCCACTCATGGCTTCACCTGTTGGCTAAACAACTCCCACCCACGTCACCTACTGTGATGTGCTCCATATGTCACACGTTTCCACCACAGCAATATTTCTCCTCACTTTTGAATTCTTAAATGATCATAATAACCAAACACTCCCTTCCTCCATGCTCTGAGTTTTTTTCACTCAAACTTTATCACCAACACTCCACTCATATGACTTTACACCTTGCATGTGGTCGAACCTGTGCTTATACTTCTCCTGGTACTTCCATATATTATGTTCTGTTATGTTGATTTGTAAAGTGCACTATCACCGGAAGGGCATCCTGGCAGGGAGCAGGCATGAAATTAGCCAGTCCTAGGATTTAGTGTGGGTACTCGAAGAGCCAGGTTTTTAGCATCATTCAACATTCATGAAGTGAGAGGGAGCTTTGTATGTTTAGCAGCAGGTCATTCTGGGCTTTAGGAGCAATGTAGAAGGCTCAGATACCACCTCTGGTTTTCTGAATGTGTGGGATGTGTGCAAATAGTAGTCCGGCTGAGCTGAGGTATCTAGAGGGATTGTGAAAGCAGATGTGATTGATGAGGTAAGATGAGCTCAAGTTAAGTTGTGCTTTGAAAGTGTGGGGGAGGAGTTTGAATTGTGCTCGTTTGTGTGTGGGTAGCCAACATAGGCCCTTTAGGTGGGGTGAGATGTATCTGTGGCATGGGATGTTGAGAGTGAGTCTGGTAGCTGAGTTCTGAATGGTTTGCAGCCTCCTGGTTAGATGTTTGCTGATCCTGAGGTAGAGGGTGTTCCCATAGTCTAGCTTGCTGGTGAAGAGGGCATGGGTGACGATTTTGTGGGTGTTGGTTGGGAGCCATTTGTATATCTTACTTATCATTTTCAGGTTATAAAAGCATGAGGCAGCAATGGCGTTGACTTGGGCAGTGATGTTGAGTTGCATTAATTGATGATCCCAAGGTTCTTGGAGTGGTTGGTTGGGGTGAGTGTTGTTCCTAGGAAGGTGGAGTCCCATGATTTCGGTCTAGTCGGTGTTCAGCTACAGACAGTTGGACTTCATGCAGTCTGTGATTTTGGTCATGGACCTTGCTCTGCATCTATTTGCTCATCTTTTAACCATCCTTAATACCACTCTTCAGCCACTCTGCAAGCATCGTGGACCCAAATAACTGACCTTTCAACAGCGGAAACAGATCACATCAGCCACCATGTTGAGAGATGTTATGTGAGCCCACAGAATCTCCCTTAACACTTCTCTGAGCAGTTGTTTGTTCTGCACCATGTGTTGTACATACCCCATATACCATAACCAGCCTATTCAAACTTTATTCTACACAGGGGGTGAATACAATGGGGGTTCGGTGATGAGCGACTACCATATCCCTAAAGAACTCTTGCATCTACAATGGAGTGACACACAGACCATTATCTTAGATGACAAAATTCAGAATCTCTTCTCTGGGGAATTCATCCTTTAGGAACTCAGTTCACTAAACAAATGGTCACTGTGTTCATCCACCCTATGGAAATCCATATCCAAAGCATTGTTAATATAGGGAAATAAACATTCTAAACTTTTACTAAAGGTGTGGTTATTCATGACTGAAGGGTCGTGATGCATGACAATTACTGACGCGCTAACAGAGGTGGACGATGTAGGAATGTCCATAATTTTAGCTGAGTGGTCCACTTATCTTCCACCTATTCAGTACTGATCTTTTATATACTTTATTGGCTCTAGATAAAAAAATGCCTTTAGCTATTTATTTACTTTTGCGTGCATCTTCTTGAAACTTACTCTGCAGATTTGGATAGCTTTACTAAAACATTATGCTTTATATTATTTGGTTTCTGGATGGAGCGTAAAACATGAAGGTGAACACAGCCGCACTTGGAAGTGTGTCTGCTTAGAAGTGGAAGTCAGGAAATAGCACTCAGGTGAATGTACCTGTGAAAGAGAAGTAATGAGGAAGAACCCTATGCACATCGATACAGCAGAGCCTAGAAGATTTTTGAGAGGGTTGGGGTCCATTAAATGATGGGGAAGATAGTGAGGGTAAGAGAGAAGGAAAGGAAGAAAGGAAGAGAGAGAGAGATAGACGGACAGAGAAATGTTGCTAGGATGAAAGTGTAGCTTAACTGTGAACCTATTTTCTAAAATAATGAATGGACTAAGGGGCATATTTACAAGCCCCTAGCGCCTTCCTGTGTCACATTAGTGTCATTTCTTTGACATTAATGTGGCTTTAGGAAGGCTGTTGTTTGGCGCACAGTATTTACAAAGTGGCGCAATGCTCGCTTTGCACCACTTTGCACTCCCTTGTGCTATATTATGCCTGCACCAGGCATAATATATACAAGGGGGGCATTATGTCGCTAATAAGCCCACAAAAATGGCTCAGGGAAATCTACTAGATTTCACTGGGCCATTTTTGGCATCATTTTTAACAGCTGCTCAGAAGCAGGCATTAAAATGACGCACCCATAGAAACCTATGGGCCTCCTTGCACTTTGCTGCACTGACGTCAACATTTTTGATGCTAGTGCAGCAAAGAGCCACAATAGCATCAGAAATTCTGACACTATTGTCCTAATGACCGCCATGGTGCGTCATATTGTAAATACGGTGTACCCATGATGTTGTTAGGTGGGGCAGGGGCTACGTAAGAAAACTGGTGCATCAGCTGATGCTGCAGTTTCTTGTAAATATGCCTCCAAATCAGATCACCGGCCCTCCAACTCAAATGAAGCTAAGTCCTCTATTGCATCTGTGGAAGACCACCCATGATATTTAACAATCCCCACCAGGCAGGCATGGATTTCTATGTTTTCAGTGGAGCAGCAGCTGAAGGCATTGAAGCTTTGTTGAGTGGGCACTGTGCTTAATGTACCAACTTGGAAACGTTTTTTGTTTTCCTTTTTAGCAACAATAATGTTTTAATGAAAGGAAAATAACAATACATACATCAAAGACGTTGTCAAAAACCAGAAATTGTAATGCCAGGTATCCATTAGTAGATTAAAATCCCATATAGTGGATAATGTGAAGTGTCTGTGGTGTCAGAATGTACTGGTAAAGTTCCCGTAAAGAACAATAAATGTGCTAGATTAAACATGTCATTGTGAAGGATGTGTCCAAAAACAAAACATCAAATATATAATATTTTTTCACCAGTTATACTGTCTCGTTCTTGCAATAAATAATGGAAACTCCTGTCACTAACAGTACTACTAACAGTACAGGACAATGGGGGCATAGACGCTTATAAACGAAACCTATAAGGGGGAATATTAATGCATCATCTATATAAGCATATGCTCTAACTTTGCATGAGTATATGCTAGGAGTTAGCAAAAATCTAGACAAGGCCAAAAAAGTTAAGTTGAGTTAGGTTCAGAATTTACTTATCACAAAAGAAACACCCTGGGGCAAACCTCAACAACCGAGGAGTTATCACTACCCTAACATTTGCAGCATAGCTCAATCCATTAACTTGTGTGCCTCGTAGAGGCTGAAGAAAAGGGTCACGTTTGTTAAAAGACCTCCATTAGATCGTGAATTTTGTATACCACACGTTCACAGGTATCTACATTTAGTATTTCAGCTAGCCATTCGTCTGGGTGAGTTAAGGTGACTTTCCTCCAGCATCTCTTGATACTTATCTTGGAGATGGCATAACCGTCAGCAACCATTGTTGCATGTGACTGAAACTGCATACGGCATCTATCATGTCGTGTCATCGGGCAAGTTGTGCAGATGTTATATTCCCAATGCAGCAGGTAATACGTGCTATATAGATGGCAAATAATTCAAGATGGAAGGACGTGCCCACGGCGTGTGGAAAAGATTTCAGTTCGATTGGTGACATCATGTGTGTAGTCTCAATGGCGTCCAGTTACGCCAGTTATGTAAGATCTGAAGTATGAGAACTTAAGGTCTGTTTCCCTATTCTATTTGTCGTGAGTAAAAAAGTAAAGTGGCCCAGTCTTCTTCAGGGTATTAAGCTTGAACCTGTTTGGAAGTAGCCAACTCCGGTTCAGGGAAAAGGCTGTATGAGCAGCCCAGGCAGGGCTGAAGCCAACCCATTTAAAGTATCTCGGGCCCCGAAGGCCTAGTCTGCGAAGCAAACAGCGTGCAAGCCGGCGAATCAGCCAAAAGTAGCTTTTTAATGTCATATTTATCACATAAGGTTAGAATGACAAAAGAGCGCAATCGACAAACAGTTGCTCCAGCCTGATGATCAGAGACGTTTTAAGGCATAGGCAAAGTGGGCTCCAGCCCAGGGCCCCAGCCTTTCGGGGTGGCCCTGATAGAGCCAGGTCTGTTCTGCAGAGATCTTGCACTGGTGACCTTGAATAATTCTTTAACAGATTGTTTAAGTACCGTTTAGCTTTAATTTGTGTTTAATGTGTCATGTATGTGAATCTATTACAAGCATTTTGCAGAGAAATGTGTGTTTTTCAGCACCCACAACATCCATAATAAAAGGTTTACTCGTTTAAATCAAAACAGGACCACACAAATGAGAAACGTGCGGAAGTCACAAAGGTTATTGCAATAATATTAGTGAGCTGCTGCTGTGCTAAAATGTAGAAAACACACATCACTATTCCTGAATAATATATATAAACATATTTAGAACATGGACTACTTTGTCTTTGCACTGTCAGTGACCTGGCCAAAAAGGGCATCAAAAAGCTGCCCCGAACAGGGGCTCCTCAAAACGCTTAAGATGTCCCTGCTCGTGATCCCCTTGGAAGCCCACCATTCCCAGTAAACTGTAGTATTCCAATTTCAATACTAGTACTATGCTGCAGGGGTCCCAAGGAACGGAGCGCGGGGTGAGGGGTGGAACGGATTTCCAGATTATCATCACAGTGCTGAGCAAACAGGATTCTCCCGAGCTGCCGAGTGATTTATAATGACATAGTGGGAACAGTCCCTGTTCAGCAGATAGAATGTATCTTTCAAGCTTCATCCAGTTCGAAGGAGACATGACTTATGATAAGAAATATGTCATCTGTGGAGAAGTCCCTATGTGGAAGATGTAGGCCACCAGTCCTGGTGTATGCCTGCAGTTTGCGGAGTTTCAGTTTCGATTTTGCCCCCAACTCCTCAAAAAGACTTTGATATCTATCTTCATTTTTGGTGAAGTAGATCTATGAAAAAAGAGAGGACGCATATCAAAGATAAGGTTATATGGTGGGCCTCAACCATTTTCATGGCCTAAACTTTGCAACACTGGGAGGTGTTGAGGTGTGCCCACCTAGCAAAATCACTCCTCATTACGCTATCAATGGGGCAATAATATCCTCTACCTTATTCTCTAGACCTCTATTGACAATGATGCAAAGATATTTAAAACCCCTAGTAATCCATTTTCCTTAAGTGATTTTAAGGAGTTAGAATCCAGAAAAGTATTGTATAATGGACATTATTGAAGAAGAGGTTGTGGGAGAGGTGTGAACTTGACCTATATTTCAACCACAAAGATTAAAGTCTTTACTGGTTCAGTGGAAGTGTGGCTACAATTAGCATCCTCTAAGGCTCTGATCGCAGCTGAGAGGTTCTTTAAAGCCAGGGACAAAAGAAAGTAAGAGAGGAGGCACCCCTTTGGAATCCCTCTTCTCACATGTATTTATCTCAAGAACAATTCTCAGCAATTGACAGATCTCTTGATCTGTATAGCAATTACACTTTGAAGACAAACCCCAGGCCTAGGCCCAGACTTTAATGTATTTGTAATAGGTAGCCCCATTCAAAATGGTCAAATGCCACTCTATTTAGAGTTAGATGACTTATGCATCCTTCTTAATAATCTGAACTCCCACAGCAGGAATGCCAACAGTGTTAAATGATTACAAGAGGAACTTTCCAGCAAGAAACCTACATGGGAGTCATGTACCAGGGACGAGATCACTTCATGATGTCTATTGTCCAGGATCGTTGCCATCAACATCTTTAGGGATAAAGAAGATGCTAGCCCTATTAGAAATGGGTCCTAGGGAACTGGACTCCTCCACCTCCGTGAATAATCAATGCAACATTGGTACTATTAGGGATCTGTTTGTTTTTTTAAATTTCAGTGACAAGGGAAACGACTTTATCCATGTGATTTGCAGTTGGTGAGATCAGATACAAACTCTACTATCTCTTTTTTAATATATCATTAGTAACATATACAACGTTACAATAGTTTCTCATAGAAAGATATTCACAGTTTCGTGACACAAAAAATCCACATGTTAATTGATATCATTTGGGAACCTTACACATATCTCGATTGTCCAGTGATAACCTATATCCCTTCATGTACTCCCCTCATAGATCTTTCCAACAGCTATGTTGTCTTGCTAAAGAAGAGATATGAACTATATTGGTCTAAATCAGACAAGGCATTGTGATTGGGCTGTTTCGTTTCACCGCCGGGCATTTGAGTCCCAGATATACAATGCTCTGTGTAAGTGTCAAGTATGGAAAGTTGCTGGGGAGAGAAAACTTGTTACAAATAACTGTTCACCAGCTAATAAAAGAAACCTAAAGTCTCTGGGAATTGAATTATGTTTGGTGTGATGCGTAGAACCAATGTTGTTTTGGGGAGTGCGCCCTCTTGCCCACTTTATCTAAAGTGTGTTCCAGAATCACAGGTGAATATATTTCAGGGCCGCATGGGGAGGATGGAACTCTGCTATCTCTTTCAAAGTTGTCCGTCCCTCTAGTAAGGCCTGTCCCTCTTTGGATAAAAATAGTAGGTTTAAGGAGCTCAGAAAATATTCTTTGGAGAGAGAATCATCTTGTGCTCGAAGTCATAGCGTTTCATAATATGAGGCGAATGCTTTGACGATGAGTAGGGTATGGAACTGTAATTGACCATTCTCATCACAAATAACTGGGATATACATCTGAGCCTTCCCTAAATTGCTGCTGCAATGTCACTATCTCCACGTCCATAATGTCTCCAGTTGAGATTCAACAAGGCTTCCTCATCCTTGGCTATGTAGAAAGAATTAAGGGAACACATTTTTGCTTCCAACTGTCACCTTAAGACTGCCGAAGGGATGGCATTACATTTGGTAAAAAGGAATATACTCCATTTTCAAACCTTAGTTGATCAGTCTATACTCTCCACCTTCAATTGGCAGTTTCAGATCAGGAAGCCCTGTTAGATCACTTTGCCTCCCGAATTCTAAATCATTCTTTCTCTTCCAGAAGTCTACGTTTGCTGCCTTGCATCTTCCAAAAGGCTTGAGGAAGGATGTATCAGGAAGTTTGGGGCAAATCTGTACTGGAGAGTGGTCTGAGATGCCACCACCTAAGATGTCAGTAGATGAAACCAAGGAAAGAAAAATAACATATATAAGAGAGAAAATACTACATGAAGATATGCCAAATACCTGTGAGTAATCACCATAGTCTTTCTTTTCATGCTAGGAAAGACACCAAATGTAAGTCAATGGTCTCCCATGACATCACAGGCCAGAGCACTGTCATTATCATTGCATTTGTCTACAGGACCTATCGTGTCCATGTGGGGAGATCTATTACCAAGTCCCAATTCGTGTTCCACGATGATCCAAGTGTTACATTAAATAACCTAGATAAAATAGAAAAATAAGGCATTTTTATTTGTGTTTGAATGCGCATGCAGTACCAGCAATCAGTGTGGTATTCAGAATTTTCAGTTTATCTCTCTTTCCTACTGCCAAGATCCCTCAGTTCTGAAGATGTTCATATGTGAATGTTTTCTAAAAAAAAGTATTGCTACACCATGTTTGTTTCAACTATTAAAGAATCTGGTGGTGGAATTCGGTGGAGATCGCACATGACTGTAACTAACTAACCAGCCTGCCCAATCCTGTTTAAGGTTTGCTGATTCTAACTTATATAGGTGTATTTTTAGCGTAAGTCAGGGTGTTCATTTCCAAGAAAGTGCAGCACTTTCTCTGATTAATATGGAATGGACCAGTAACATTCATGGATATCATTTTCACTGGAGCTCCATGTTGGGTGAGACATTTTTTTAATTTGTGTGTGTGTAATAGTGAGAAGTTTCAAAAAGATTTTGTAAAATTATGCATAATCATGCACAATGCATCTCTGGACCCTCACATTACAAAATGACACCTAAAATGTTATTTTGCATTAAACAAAAAGTGCAAAACTACAAAGCATCTTGCGCAAGCACACCGTCGTTTTGTATACTGCACCATGCTCCTGCCTAGCTGTATCTTGTGTTACCCTGTTTTCTGGTCCATCCACCTCCATCCACCCCATTTCTATTCACCTCTCCTCTTTTTATGGTCTGGCTTTAGAGTGCAGCTCATGCCAGACAATTATCTGAGCATAACAAAATGGGAGTTTTAAGCTCTGCCCACATGTTGGGTGACAGAAGCACACGTTTTGATAGGGCAGACGTTGTGTGCTTCCACAAAAAAGGGCTTGCCCTCCACGCAGCTGCGATCATTGTATTTGCTTAACCAGTTGCCTGAGTTTTCTAGGGCTCACACATGACACTGTAAAGCCATTAATTTGCCCTTGATAACTAGATGATTTATGGTGCTTTTCCTTGGGAGCAGCACAGATGGGAGGAGGGCATTCAAGTAGATTGTTAGGTCTGGATTGACAGTACAAGTGTCACCTGATCATGTAACTTACACCAATATTATTCTACAGTTCTTTGCTTCCACACAAATACATGCACAAATCCTTTCCCATGCTATCTACTTGTGATGCTTTACCTTACCATACAACATTCCTTTAAAACCAGACCTATTGGCATTGCCAATGCTTCTTTCAACTTTATTTTCACTTTTTATTTTTGGACCGCCACAGTGCAGTTATTTTCAATTCTGCCAGTCGTTCATCTATTTTGCATTATCTTCTTTTTCCCTCTAGTTATTCCTACCTCGAACTATGGCAGAGGCAAGGATTGCAGAGGTGTCCTCCCAGACCTCCTGTGGTGGATGGGGTGTGAGCAGGTAATGCCCTGCGATATTTTTAATGAAGAGGCTGTAGCTGTGTTCATTTTCTTTTGCACTTTGACATTTCCTCCTCATGCTGGATGCAGGGGCAAAATAGGCTACAGCCAGGCTGAGCGTGAGTGGCTGTGGGGGAAGAGTGTAGAGCAGCGCTGGAATCTCCCACACCCAGCAGCAGGTGAAGCACCGCTGGGCTGACATAATTAACAAGGAAGTGGAATTGCTCAACCAGCTTGGTTTTGAAGTCACAGGGCTAGGTAAGTGATATTTTCGTTTTTTTACATTTTACATTTATGACATTTCAGGAGGTATTATTTACTTGCCCTACGTCAATGGGGGAGCAAGAGGATAGGTCACATGTCCTCCCTTCAATAATATGTAAACAAAAAATGTGATGTTCCATATGGTTATTCACAAAGAGTTAAGAAACAACAGTGAGAGATTTCTCATGTTGATTACTATATCTAAGCACCTAGGAATATCCTTTGATTACCATATCTCGGCCCCTAGGAATATTCCCAGTTTTTTTTCGGAGGTCACAATTAAAAAAACATCCCAAGGGCCTGGGTCCCTGAAACCTCACAGAGCTGTAACACACTGGCCACTCACATAAATATTAGGGATTTTTTCACCAGAGTGCCCGCATCCACTGTCCTTGTAGAAAAGTGGACAAATAAATAAATACTGGAGGATTGGGAGGGGAGTGGCTGCCAATTAAATCAAACTGTCCGATTCTGTTCCATAGTGATCGAGGTCTGTTTAGGCTGATGTATAGGCTTATGTCAGGAGTTGGAGGAGTATAGTTTAACATCAAGAATGTTGATGACTCTTCTATCATTAGTAGAGCCTTCATCTCTGTGACATGCAGGTCACAATAAGAGACTGACTTTGCCCATAGATTTCAGTCACAAAATAGCAAAAATGTATGCAGGAAGGGGAGGAGCAGCATCATTTGTAGGAAACAATGTGTAGGACATAGAAGTGTTTTTAGGGTGAAGGTTGAAGAAAGGAGTATGATTGGCTGGTCTGCCACTTGATGGGTTTATTTGTTAAATGGCCATTTGTAGAGAGTGCTACTAATCAGTGTCTTTTTTATCTTTCCTCCGCTGAGAGCAGCAAAAGGGAACCAAGGGGATGAAGATCGACACCTCGGCCCAGACCCAGGTCTCGGCACTCAAGGACAGAGGCGCCAGTGCAACAAACCCCACGCCAGTTATTCCACCAGGTGCTGGTAAGACATGTTTATTTTTACTTAATACTTTCTACTTAGTATTCCTTTTAGCAATTCTCACCTAGTATGCATCATGGTCTTATGTATTTAACTACGTAGACGTCCTTGTTTTTAATTTTATATTCCTTCTGTTTCTGCAGCTGACTTCCTCCTATCTGTAATTTTCCTTCCCTCTTTTTGTCACTGTGTCACCCTTTCCTCACCTCTGTTTTACATATCTTTCCATTCCTTTCCTTTCTTCAATCATTATTTTTATGATCCTTTCCCAGCCATTTCCCTCCATTATTAAAAATGTGCTTTGTAGATTTTAATTTTCTTCCTTCCTATTTCTGTTTTAGCCTCTCTTCAGTTGAAAGCAGTCAGAAGAAGAAAAGATGCATCACCCAATACCCACCTTCCCATTGTGTCCCAGCAAGCCCACAATACCAGTTCGGCATGTACTACTCTTTTCCCCACAGTTTCTGCCTAAGTGTGTTTTTCTCATGGCTTCCTTTACACTATTCCATCTTCTACCTTTCATAAACCACACACCTAAGTCTACTATATGTCATAGGATTATGATGCTGTCCGCAGTCACACCTAAACCTGGACCAAGCATAGATATTTCATTAGCCCTTACCATACCCAACACTCACTTGCTCTATAGCCCAGGAATAAAATAATTGTATATTTCAAGAATTTGGAGTGGAGGGTGTAGTTTGGAACTCAGTTTAGCCTCAGAGCAGGGCTCAGGGGGCAATAGGATAAGAGCAGAGCGATTGGAAGTATTATGACGTGCCATTAGTTGTCCAAAAAAAAAAAAAAAAAAACATGCTGTCCTGTCAGGTTGGCTCAATGAATGCTGTGCAATATATATATATATATATATATATATATATATATATATATATATATATATGCAAAAAACAAAGGAGAACTCTGGGAAGTTCCCAATTTTAGGTGGAGAGCTGCTCTAGTAAGGAGCACCCTGCAACACCAGCGACACTCTATTATGCGTCGCTCTATCCCTGAAAGGGTTTTGGTTTGACTTATACTGGGTGCTCCCTTGTGTCTGGACAAAGCTATACTCCTCTGAAGAGCTCTAATGAGAGCGAAACACGTGTCAGGGGTTGCTTTACTCATTCCAGGTTGGCTTGGATGGTATTTGACCAGTCCAAAGCTGTAATACTGTGCCTGGAGTGGTAAATGGCTTTTGTCATTTTACAGCTCGGCAAGGATGACACTATGTCAATCCTATGCTTAAAGATTTTGCTGTACAAATGGCAAAAGACTTTGGCCCTCATTACAACTTTGACGGGCAGCGGAGGCCGCCCGCCAAAGTTGCGCCGCAGGAATACCGCACCGCGGTCTGAAGACCGCGGCCGGCATTCTGAGTTTCCCGCTGGGCAGGCGGGCGGCCGCCTTAAGGCCGCCCGCCAGCCCAGCGGGAAACAACCTTCCCACGAGGACGCCGGCTCGGAATCGAGCCGGCGGAGTGGGAAGGTGCGACGGGTGCTACTGCACCCGTCGCGTATTTCACTGTCTGCTATGCAGACAGTGAAATACAAGCGGGGCCCTCTTACGGGGGCCCCTGCAGTGCCCATGCCATTGGCATGGGCACTGCAGGGGCCCCCAGGGGCCCCGCGACACCCCCTACCGCCATCCTGTTCCTGGCGGGCGAACCGCCAGGAACAGGATGGCGGTAGGGGGTGTCAGAATCCCCAAGGCGGCGCAGCATGCTGCGCCGCCTTGGAGGATTCTGACGGGCAGCGGAAAACCGGCGGGAGACCGCCGGTTTTCCTGCACTGACCGCGGCCAAAGCGCCGCGGTCAGAATGCCCTAAGGGGCACCGCCAGGCTGTCGGCGGTGCTCCCGCCAACCGCGAGCCTGGCGGTCACAGACCGCCAGGCTCGTAATGAGGGCCTTTGTCACTATCTAGCTCGGCGAGGATAGCACTGTGCTAATCCTATGCTTAAAGACTTTGCTAGATAAGCAGACATTTGAGGTGAGCAAATCTAGAGTGTCGCTGGTGTTGCAGGGTGCTCCTTACTAGAGCAGCTCTCCACCTAAAATTGGGAACTTCCCAGAGTTCTCCTTTGTTTTTTGTATAATTTATGCGTCGCTCTATCCCTGAAAGGGTTTTGGTTTGACTTATACTGGGTGCTCCCTTGTGTCTGGACAAAGCTATACTCCTCTGAAGAGCTCTAATGAGAGCGAAACACGTGTCAGGGGTTGCTTTACTCATTCCAGGTTGGCTTGGATGGTATTTGACCAGTCCAAAGCTGTAATACTGTGCCTGGAGTGGTAAATGGCTTTTGTCATTTTACAGCTCGGCAAGGATGACACTATGTCAATGCTATGCTTAAAGATTTTGCTGTACAAATGGCAAAAGACTTTGTCACTATCTAGCTCGGCGAGGATAGCACTGTGCTAATCCTATGCTTAAAGACTTTGCTAGATAAGCAGACATTTGAGGTGAGCAAATCTAGAGTGTCGCTGGTGTTGCAGGGTGCTCCTTACTAGAGCAGCTCTCCACCTAAAATTGGGAACTTCCCAGAGTTCTCCTTTGTTTTTTGCATAATTTATGCGTCGCTCTATCCCTGAAAGGGTTTTGGTTTGACTTATACTGGGTGCTCCCTTGTGTCTGGACAAAGCTATACTCCTCTGAAGAGCTCTAATGAGAGCGAAACACGTGTCAGGGGTTGCTTTACTCATTCCAGGTTGGCTTGGATGGTATTTGACCAGTCCAAAGCTGTAATACTGTGCCTGGAGTGGTAAATGGATTTTGTCATTTTACAGCTCGGCAAGGATGACACTATGTCAATCCTATGCTTAAAGATTTTGCTGTACAAATGGCAAAAGACTTTGTCACTATCTAGCTCGGCGAGGATAGCACTGTGCTAATCCTATGCTTAAAGACTTTGCTAGATAAGCAGACATTTGAGGTGAGCAAATCTAGAGTGTCGCTGGTGTTGCAGGGTGCTCCTTACTAGAGCAGCTCTCCACCTAAAATTGGGAACTTCCCAGAGTTCTCCTTTGTTTTTTGCATAATTTATGCGTCGCTCTATCCCTGAAAGGGTTTTGGTTTGATATATATATATATATACAGTCAAATAAATTGTGCAGCATAAATTTAATGTGCCATATTTTTGTGCTTCAATATATGTATATGTATATATATGTATATATGTGTATGTGCATGTATGTATATGTATGTGTTCGTATATATATATATATGTGTGTGTATATATATATATATATATATATATATATATATATATATATACTTATACATACACATACATATACATACATTCTTTTATATATCTCTACCTTGATGTTGAGATTGTGGTGGAGGGAGATAGGCTTACCACTAAATTGTTCAGGAAACCTACATCAAGAAACACCCTACTCCATGCCTTAAACTGTCACCCGGAACAGCTAAAATGGAGTATCACCAATGGTGACTTAATAAGAGCAAAGCCCAATTGCAGCAATGAAAGTGATTTTCACAGTGAAATGTTTTGTATGCTGAACAGATTCAATGAATAGGGGTGCCCGGAATGGGTGTTAAAGAGAGCTGTGACTAGAGTAGAATCAAAGTCTTGAGAGGAAATCCTATTTGCTCTAAAAGAACTAAACCCGACAATGAGAATACCATACATTTGATCACCACTTACAAAAGTGA
The DNA here is from genome assembly GCF_031143425.1 of Pleurodeles waltl. Taxonomy (NCBI): domain Eukaryota; kingdom Metazoa; phylum Chordata; class Amphibia; order Caudata; family Salamandridae; genus Pleurodeles; species Pleurodeles waltl. The sequence continues at coordinate 720,414,072 of NC_090439.1, forward strand.
GAGTTTACTGGTGAGAAAGATATTGGACAGAAATTGGAAGATGCTGAAATGTGATCCTATTATTGGCAACCTGATTAATGATAGACCTCAAATGACCTACAAGAAGATTAAATCCCTAAGGGATTTGATTATGCATGGGATATCACCACAGTGATTACACAAGGAGAAATTAGGATGAAAGACCTCAGGGGCTTTCATGTCTGTGGGAAATGTAAAGCCCTCTCTAACTCATGTAGATGTAGGTAATCTACTACAGTACACAATCACAGGAGGCAGATTACAGTTTATCGTATGTGCTACCAATTTTGTAGTTTACGTATGGGAATGTCCCTGTGGCCTATGTGGGAAGCACGATTCATCCGGTACGTAAACACATACTTGAACACATAAAAACCATCAACAATAAGGATTCACACTATCCGGTAGGTAGACACTTCGAACAAACACATTTCACCAATTGGAAGCTTTTGAAATAATACAGGATAAAAAAAGTAGGAATTAACCACAGAGGAGGAGACAGGGTGCTACAATTATATAGGAGAGAATTGTTTTGTAACATAGAATTGGATAGTAAGGTGGCAAATGGTTTAAATGTGGAAGAGGAACTACATGTACATTTAGGTTAAGCCCGTAACAAGAATTTGAGATATAATAAAATTGTCCTTTGTTTCAAATGGGCTTCCGTTTTTAATGTAATTCCGAGGAATGATTTTAATCTCTGGTTTCTTTTCCTTCCTTTTTTTTTTTTTCTTAGGAGGAGTGGAAGGAACTCTCTAAACCTCAACGGGTGAAAAGAGACTGTCTTGGCTGAGGCACCCTATCTAGCTCTTCAGTTGACCATGATCATCTGAGAGGTAGACCTTTTTTTTAATATAATTCTTTTGATTTGATTTTTCACAGCTTGTCAGTACATACTTTGTATAACATAGAGTGAGCGTTGCCCAGTTGGGCCTAATGAAAATTTAATAAAATTGGAGTCCGGTACATTCTCTACACAGAGACTACTCCGCTAAACAGCCCAAGGGGGCTGTATTGTTGTTTATAAAAGTAAGTTCTTACAGGGAACATCTGTTTATTCCTGTACACGCTGGGGTTGCTTGACAAATTGCATCACTCTAGCGTATGGCAATTTTGGTTATTGAATGTTACTTTTTGTTTTGTATTAGACCATTTGGGCATGATGTTTTAATTTAGCTTTCTATTTCTATATTTTTTTATTTGTGTTACCTTATAGACATTTGTCATGCATGCTACTTGGTTTGCTTTGATGTAAAATCCAGTGACCTGTCTGTACTCCACTTCAAAATGTCTTGTATTTGAATGTCAAACAGCCTACTTGGGCAACAATATAGGAGTATATTCATGAGTTTATTTGTGCTACCTTATGATCGATATTTTGTTTTGCCACTTACTGGGTCTTTTGTGAAACTCAATATACGGCCTGTACTTCACTTGAAAATGGCCAAAATCGACATAGGAAATTACTAATGCCTCCTAATCATAGTCCTTTCTTTGTCACAATAATTGTTTTAAATGGTTGCTCTAAAGTTGAACATGCTAGCATGATCAAGGTCATTGGACCGAAAAGCGCTGCATAAGTTGCTGTCGGTTGCACAAATAAAGATTTGCATGCAGAACCCTGAGTGTGAGTTTTCCTGTGATAAGGATAAGTTTACTTTTCGATTTGATTGTTTGGGTCCACTCCGAACACACGTAAAACACCCTCCCTGTGAGGCAGTGAAGGCGCTAGTTACAGTTACCTTAAGGCGCAAGTTATAGTTACTTAAAGGAACTCTAACCATAAATGCTGAATTTCTATGGTTTTGTACAAGTAAATTCAGAACCTAACTATAACGTCTCTGTAACCTTTTTTTCAGTGAATTTCAATGGTTTTTCAATGTAAAGCAATTTTAATTACTGTATGTTATTCCAGCCGAAGGCCATTCGTGGCGGGGGTTGGTCGAAAGGTCTGGCCTGCAGTCAGGCCCTTATAACCACCCAACCCCACCCCACGCCACACATGACTTTTGGCTGTAGGCAACACAGATTGGCCACAGGGTCTGTCAGTGGATCTGTGAGTGGGTGCGTGAGTGTTTGAGAGGGTCTGAAAGTGGGTGCGTTAGTCTGAGTGGGTGTGAGGGGTGCATGAGTGTCTGAGTGGGTGTGTGAGTGGAAGCATCAGTCTCTGAGCGCATCTATAAGTGAATGAATTGGTGTATGAATGAGTCTGTGGTTTTTCTTTAAAATGTTTCCATATTCATGAATAATTCAAGAAAATTTGTGAATTTTTGCAAATATCACACATGACAGTGCAAAATTATTTTAAACCCAGAATTTGCACCTAAAACACACCTATATCACACCCTTGGGGTCAGGGTACCTTCATCCTGACCCCTTAAGCTACTTTCAATCTGGATTTTCACCCCCTTGGACTGTGTCTCGTGAAGTAAAATGGCGGCTGCAACTTTGTACTCAGTTTGCGGTCAGACAATTGCAATGCTTCTTTTCGCACTTATATTTGCGAAAAAGTCACAAATTTCGTGAATTAGTCATGAAAAATTCGCAGCCAGAGATATACAAATTTATTTTCCCTTTAATCTCTCAAAAACTACTGAATGGATTCACACCAACTAAGTGAAAGCATGATCTGCGTCCCGACAACTAGCTTTCTGTTAAATGTGGTGTACTTCTGTCCAGTGGTTCGGCCTGTAGTTATGTCTAAAGAATCCTATGAGAATTAACATGGGAAATGCAATGTTTCTTTAGCCCCCTTTTTCTCGGTCCCCACTTGACAGATCTCCTCAAAACTTTCCACAGTCAACAATAATCCCAGAGACAATTTTTTGGGGAAAATATAGGGAGGATTCGTCAAACGGTGCCAAAGATATAGGAAAGTCAAAAAAGTCTTTCCTATGAAAACATGGTTAGAACAATAACTACCTAGTGGCAACTTCCACTAGGTAGTATATATATATTTATATATATATATATATATATATATATATATATATATATATATATATATATATATATATATATATATATATACATATATATATATACACACACTTAAAAAACAAAGGTTAGAGGGACCATAGAAATTCAGCAGTTAGAGTTATTTCAAGTAACTATAACTCTGGGCCTAAGGTAACTCATGCACAGTTTTTCTTCAATAATTTAACTTTTAATGTTTCATTAATATGCTTATTGACTTTCTAAAAGTTGTCATGAGTGTTATAATATCTGGGGTAATTAGCAGTGCATGGAGACGTTGCGAGTTATTGTTACATTTTGCCCCGAGTTATAGTTACTTGAAATAACTCTAACTACAACTACTGAATTTCTATGGTTTTGTGTGAGTAAATTCAAAACCTAACCATAACGTCTCTGTAACCTTTGTATTTTGCTGTGAATTTCTATGTTTCTTCAACATAAAGTAATTTTAATTACTATATGTTAATCTAACCAATGCCGCTCATGGCCTTCGCCCGTGCGTGGCAGGGCTTAGCCGCAGGGTGTGGCCTACAGTGAGTCCCTGCTGCCAACCCCTATAACCTCCCAACCCATGGCCTTTGGCTGTGTGCAGCAGGGCCTTGCGGCCAGCTCCCTGTAACCACTCAGAGAGTTTTTCTAGAATTTAATTAAAGATGTACTTAGAATGATATATTTTAGGACAAATTGAAAAGAAAAATGTATTTGTCAAGTAAAAAGAGGTAAAAAGAGAGCAATTACATTTCAGCATGCATCTTAAATAGTTGCACTTTCAAAGTAATTAAAACAGGAATGTGACTGCCAACACACCTAGACTGGAACACTCAACCTTCAGGGTGAGAGCCTGAGACAATAACCTAGGCCACACGTAAGACGTTGCTGTTTTGATGGCAAAATACGTAAATGTTTTATCACTAGGAATATTTGACAGTCAAAAAACTAGTAAATAAACAGACACACTGCCTGATATACCAGGACTTGAAACTTCAGCCTAGTGAGTAACAGTCCAATTGCCTCACCAGTAGGCCACAAGAGATTGCATAACTATAACATTTACAACCAAACATCTTGCTTGTGTGCCACTTTGAAGTCATTCTATGGACAGACTAGTGTTATTGCAATGGCCTCTCCATGGAATAACTTCAAAGTGGCATACAAGCAAGATGCTTGCTGTTAACTGAGGACCAGGGGGAGCCTGAAGGCCTAGCCAGCTCCCTTCATCCTGCGGGACCTGGCACTGCTCCTGCGAGCACAGAGCTGCTTTAGTTAGCAGGTCCCAGCTTGTGGGAGCAATGTTTTCATCTGTTTCCCTGCATGCATATTTGAAAACTCCACTTTCTGCAAGCAAGGGCTGCTTGACAGCTCCGGCTTGAAGAAAGTGGAGTTATGTTTGCTTTTGCGTGGTGGGAGCTGTCAAAGCTCCCATCAAGCAAAAGCAACAGGTGGTGGGACCCTGGGAGATGGCAGGAGCCGGCCCTGGGCGTGGTGGGCCTCAGGGCCATTATTGGCTCTACAAGGTGGGGGCCTCATGGCCCCCTCCAGTGTTAAAGCTAGCCCTGTGGAGGTGACGGTGCCCGGGGCCAGGAGTCTGTGCCAGACCCTCTTCATTATGTTTTTTTTCAGACCTGGGGAGCTGGTAGTCCCCGGGGCTGTAGGGTCCATGCACCCCTCACATATAATTTAAGGTGGTGGCCCCAGGGCTCGGGGTGGTCCTCTGCCCCCCCAATATATTAACCAATTTTGCCCTGGAGAGGTTGTCGCTGGGATGTGGGAGGCCGTGTGCCCCCCTGCATACTATTCATTTAAGCCCCGGAGAGGTGGCGGTCCCCAGGGCTTGAGGGGGGGGGGGCTGCAGACTTCCCTAGTATAATTAACTAGTTTTGCCCCGGGAAGGTGGTGGTCCTTCCGCATACTATTCATTTAAGCCTCGGGGAGGTGGCAGTCTCCGGGGCAGACATAAGCCCTAGGAGGGGGCTCCATCTGCCCTCTCCTTATTTGCAAAATGCCCACAGGACCTGGCCCACCCAGGCTTTTTAAAAAATTTTCACCACATCCACGGATCTGCCGCAACTGTAAGTGAAAACGTTTTTAAAAAGTACTTTTTTACCCAGGGGGGGGGGGGGGAGTTTCCCAGCACCAGTGCTAAGGAGTCAGGGTATCCCTACCCTGGCCTCTTTTATGAAAATGAGTCCTAAGATGGCTGTCAACACTTCCTTGTTGAAGTGTTGACAGCCAATCAGATCTCAGCACGAGATCGGGAGGGTTTGCAGAGCCTTCTCGGCCCTATATATATAAACATTAGTTTTTTCTTTAATGTTTCAAAAACTACTAAATGGATTTACACCAAATAACAAAAAGGGCTCTTTTTGTAGCAAGAGCTAGATTCCTGCTAAATTTAGTGTCATTCCATCCAACGGTTCTGCCTCATTTCCCTTTCAAAATCCATATGGAAATTAATATGGAGAAAACACGTTTTGGGACACTCCCTTTCCTTGGCCCCCCCCTTGAGCCTGAAAATTTCCAGACACCAGCTGACTTGAGTGTCGTTTTATACATTTTGTGAAGATTCGTCAACCGGCTCCTAAGATATAAGCAAGTAAAAAAATGCTTTTTCTATAGAAACTAGGTCAGAACTATAACTACATAGTGGTGACCGACACTAGGTAAAATATATATCTATATAGATCACTTCTCCTTGATCACAGATAACCAACATTGTATTGCAAACAACATAAATACCCAAAGTGCACTTATAAACCAAACAGAAACGAAGGAAAACATTTTACAGAGCATTATAGCATTGTGACACAGTGGCAGCCATCTCTTCTTGTCAGATATTAGTAAATATGCATTCTGCGTTCTAGCTCAAATTGCCCAGTTTCTACATAACATACATTTTGTCACGATAACTCCTGATTTTATGCGCTTTCATGTTAATTTCTTTACAACTGCTAAACAATTCATTACAATTATTCTTGCCCTAGTGGGCTCTTTATAAATTAGTATTTCCCATAATATACATAGGCCCTCGTTATAACCCTGGCGGTCGGTGATAAATCGGCGGTAATACCACCACAGGCCTGCAGATACCAAAATGGAATTATGACCATGGCGGAAACCACTCAGACAGACAGCCACTTTAACACACCGACCGCCATGGCGGTATCAACAAGCACCACGGCGGTAACCGCTAACAGCCTGGTTGAAGACAATGTACCGCCCACACTATTACGACCAGCCTATCCGCTACCTTTTCCGGGGCGGTACCAACAACATCAAAAGCATGGCGGAAACACTGCACAAAAGTCAAGGGACCCACCTCTGGAGACTCACGGAACAAACACAACGCCATGGAGCGCCATGGAGCCAGAGCTGCACATATTTCCGATGCTTGTCTATCTTTTTCTGCATTCTGAACATCAACGCTGGCGAGGACGACCACAGTGAGTACTGCTGCCTAGCACACAAGGGAGGGGGGAGGAAAAAGAGAGTGACACACACACGCAACAGGCAACACCCCTACCCCTACCCCCAACACCATACAGACAACCAGATGCAAAAACATTACATATTTACCCCGTGCCCCTCAGGAATAATGCAAGGACAAAATGATTAGAAGAAAGTGAGTGTAATACGAGAAAATAACATGAATAAGTGCATCAAAATCCAAACGTAGATACATATTTACAAATGTAGGGACATTGCCCAGTCCTCAATGTCTGTGGGCCACAGGGCCACAACTCATAGGCCAAGGCCCCACCTTTCTCCTGCAACAACACGGAGAGAACACTGCTGGAGCATCAGGTCAAAAATACACAGGCACCTCAGGGGGACAGGGAATGGAGGGGCATTTCAGCCGGAAGATGGTACAACACCACTGGTCCTGGAGGGGGCTACATGCCCTGTGCGATGTTCTGCGGAATGCAAGACCATAGTCTCTCAAGTGGGTGGGTTGCCCACTGCTTGGTCCTGGGGAGTGCAAGGCCTCGGTCTCTCAAGTGGGTGGTTTGCCCACTGCTGGGTCCTGGAGAGTGCAAGGCCACAGTCTCTCAAGTGGATGGCTTCTCCACTGGTTCTGGAGGGGGCCTTGTGCCCAGTGCTCTTCAACCTGGGAAGGAAAGGGTGAGTGGATGGCTTCTTCCACTGGTTCTGGAGGGGGCCTTGTGCCCAGTGTGCTTCATCCTGGGAAGGATGGGGTGAGTGGATGGCTTCTTCCACTGGTTCTGGAGGGGGCCTTGTGCCCAGTGTTCTTCATCATTTGAAGGATGGGGTGAGTGGATGGCTTCTTCCACTGGTTCTGGAGGGGGCCTTGTGCCCAGTGTGCTTCTTCCTGGGAAGGATGGGGTGAGTGGATGACTTTGTCCACTGGTTCCGGAGGGGGCCTTGTGCCCAGTGTTCTTCATCCTCGGAAGGATGGGGTGAGTGGATGGCTTCTTCCACTGTTTCTGGTAGGGGCATTATGCTTTGTGATGCAGATCTTGGGGAGTGCAAGGTCACAGTCTCTCACCTGGGTGTCAGTCAGACCCACAGGATTTGCAGGGGCCAGGACGCACAACAGCCCATGGAGGCAGGACTACACACTGTTCGCCGGCGGTGATGGCTGCTCAGTGGTGGCAGTGGTGGGGGGAGGCTCTAGCCCATCCCCTTCAGCCTCAGACAGCTGAACCACCATAGTTGGTGGTGGGGGCTCCGAATGAGTCCTAGCACCAGGCCTCCTGTCCTTCCTGCCTGCTGGTGCAGGCCCCTTGCCCTTCCTATCAGCAGACGGGGATTGCCCCTTGCCCTTTCCTCCTGCAGATGGTGGTACCTCCTTGCCCTTCCCTGTCGCAGCTGATGGTGCCTCCTTGCACAGCTGGTGGTGCCTCCTTGCCCTTCCTTGATGCACCTGGTGCAGGCACCCTTTCATTGCTGATGCCTGATGCCCGATATCCTCTCCCACCTGCAGTAGCTGTCAACACTACTGTGCCCCAGGACTGGGTGGCTGAAGTGCTTGCCTGGGTTTTCTTCACCCTGGCCTGACGTGAAGGACGGGGGGAGGAGGGATAGGAAAGAGGTCAATGATGGAGAGGAAAAGCTTCTTAGGGACATTTGGGCGGGAAGAGGCTGAAGGTTTGGGAGTGGAGGAAGAGGAATTGGTTGTAGGAGGTGTCTGTTGTGTTTGGGTGCAGGTGCATGGGCTGGAGGCTGTTGTGAGGTGGTGTCTGAGTGCTTGCGTTTGTGTACTTTGGGAGGAGGGGGCACAGACACAGTGGGAGAGGACACAGGGGACATGTGCATGGATGTGGGGGTGGTGACTGCCAGTGAGGGGCGTGTAGTGATAGGCGTGATGGTGATGGTGGTAGTGGATGAGGATGTAGTGCATGCAGGTGTGAGTGGAGACGCTACTGGGAGGGAGGTGGACGAGGAGGAGGAGGGGGACACAGTGGAGGCAGTGGGTGTTGGTATGTCTGCATCTGGATGGTGTTTGTGTGAGTGCCTGTGGGATTATGTGGGGTGCTTGTGTTTGCCTGAACCACTCCTGTGTGTTGTCCTGGCTGTATGCTGGTCTGACTGTGTGCTTGGGATAGGTTGGGGTTGAGGGGAATGGGATGGGTAGAGGAAGTTGGAGGGGGGAGGCTATGAACAGGGACAATGGTTGCCATCAGGGAGGAGGCTAGAGCCTGGATTAATCTCTGTTGGGCAGCCATGCTAGAGTGAATGCCCACCAGGAATGCATTTGTTTGTTGCAAATGGGCTGCCAGCCCCTGGATGGCATCACAATGGTTAAGTGCCCAACAGAGATGGATCTCAGGAGGTCAATAGCCTCCTCACTCATGGCAGCAGGGCTAACTGGGGCAGGGCCTGAGGTGCCTGGGGTGAGGTAGATGCCCACCCTCTTGGGTGAGCGGGCATGGGAAACACGCTGAGGGGCTGCGGGGAGGGCGGTGCTGGTATGGGGGTGGCGGCTGTACCTGTAGTTGGGGTGGGCACAGAGGTGTCCGCCACCACCAGGGAGCTTCCATCGGACGAGGTATCACTGTCAGAACTGTCCCCTCCAGTCTCCGCCGTGGTGCTCCCCTCACCCTCCATCCCACTGGTGCCCTCACCGTCAGTGGATTTGGCCTCCTGGACCCTGTGGGATGCAGCTCTCCCCGTCGCCGGTGGCTCTGCTCCTCCGCCAGATGATGCCAATGCACATAAGGACAGGGTGACAAAACAAAAAGGGGGGACAAATGATACACTTGGTCAGTGGCGGCAACACCACTGTTGGCGAACACGACACACACACACAGGGAACAGCCCTACACACTAGGCAATGCACTAACATCAACAATGCTAGTCACCAGCCCATGGACAGGGATACCTAACGCCAATTGCAGCATACCTGAGACCCACAGACCGCTGCCCAGTAGTGGATCCCTATTAGCTTGGTTGGAGGACTTTCACATCAGACCCTGCCCAACATGGGCCCTACCCTGCAATGTCCGGCCTGGCCTAGAGGCACCCACAGGCCCACATCCCCCACCCGGATGCCACCCCACCATGCGCAAGTACTATATTGGGACACTGTACTCACCCCCTTGTGGCTGCTGTGATGCCCCCAAGCGCTCATCCAGCTCCGGATAGGCCACTGCCAGTATGCGGGCCATCAGGGGGGGTCAGGGTTCAACAGGCACCCTTCCTCGTTGGGAGGCCATCCCCAGATGGGCCTCCACCATCTCCCGTGCCCAGCGTCTCAGGTCCTCCCACCGTTGGCAACAGTGGGTGCTCCGCCTGCCAGAGACCCCCAGAGTCCGCACGTCCTTGGCGATGGCACGCCATATACCCTTTTTTTGATGGGCGCTGACCTGCAGGGAAATACACATAGGGAAAGGTATCAGTCAGACTGTCCTGCTTGTTACACTCATGGCCCACCATAGCCCTCACATCCCCTTACGCACAGACATTGTCCACCATACATGCAGCACCCCCCTACACAAGGCCCTCACACACAGCACTCCATGCATTCATGCCCCATGCATCGTGCCCACAGTGTACTCACCTGTTTGTCTGGAGGCCCATACAGCATTCGGTACTGGGGTAGGACCCCATCCACCAGTCTCTCCAACTCCGCAGCGGTGAAGGCAGGGGCCCTTTCCCCAGTGACACAAGCCATGGTCGGTTCCAAACACAGGTCACAGCAGCACTTGTAGTGTAGGTCCTCTCCTGTTGAAGGTCAGGTATCAAATGAGTTAACAGATGCAAAAAGGCGGTCACATCCGCGGCTGTGTGTACCGTCACCCACAGCGTACATCACCATTGGCCACTGTAACCCATATGTCCCAATAGTATCCAATGAGGAGTTGCACGGAGGTTCTCGACCGCCTCCCGCAACAGCACACAACGTCAGTGGAATTACCTCATTTCCACATGTCCCTTATACAGGACAGGCGGAAGCCATTTCAGGGGGGGCAGGCTCTGGCACCTAACTGCGTCACAGTACACATAGGCACCATTTGGGCCTACCCCACAATATACTGTTACAGTCACAACATACAATGCAGTGTAGTATTTGGAAATATGGAATACTGACCAGCTGCTCACCGTTTGCCCCCTAGATTGCAACCGCTGTGGATGAAGAGGAGATGGAGACATCCCCCGTGTACAGACCCTTGGTGGACTTGACAACAATAGTGGACAGGCACATCATCCGCACCTATAGACTGGACAGGGCCACAATCACGGAGCTGTGTGCCCAATTGAAACCTGACCTGATATCTGCTATCCGTCAGCCCACCGGGATCCCCCCTCTTGTGCAAGTCCTATCTGTGCTCCATTTCCTGGCAACTGGCTCCTTCCAAGTGACAGTGGGCATGGCAGCAGGAACGTCTCAGCCAATGTTCTCAATAGTGCAGACCAGAGTGTTGTCTGCCCTGCTTAAACACATATGCAGCTATATCGTTTTCCCCCAGGTGGAGGATTTGGCCACAGTGAAAGCTGATTTCTATGCAATGGGACATATCTCCAACATTATTGGGGCTATTGATGGAACACATATTGCATTTGTCCCCCCCCCTCTGGAGAACTGAACAGGTGCTCAGAAATCGAAAGGTCTTTCACTCCATGAATGTGCAGATAGTGTGCCTGGCAGACCAGTACATCTCCCATGTCAATGCAAAGTATCCTGGGTCTGTGTATGATGCCTTTATCCTGAGGTATAGCAGCATCCCATATGTGATGGCTCAACTCCAGAGGCACCGGGTGTGGCTAATAGGTGAGCCCTGGTTTCCACCCAGAAGGTGTTTGTGTATGGGTATGGTGTGGGCCCTAAGGTTTAGTGTGTGTCTAACAGTTGTCCCTCGATATTTTCAGGTGACTCTGGTTACCCCAACCTCTCATGGCTACTGACCCCTGTGAGGAATCCCAGGACAAGGGCAGAGGAACGTTACAATGAGGCACGTGGGCGAACAAGAAGAATCATAGAAAGGACATTCGGCCTCCTGAAGGCCAGGTTTCGTTGCCTCCATCTAACAGGTGGATCCCTGTACTACTCACCCAAGAAGGTCTGCCAGATCATCGTGGCATGCTGTACGCTGCACAACATTGCCTTATGTCGCCAGGTGCTTTTTCTGCAGGAGGATGAGGCTGGAGATGGGCGTGTGACAGCAGTGGACCCTGTGGACAGTGAAGATGAGGAGGCAGAGGATGAGGACAATAGAAGTGCAATACAACAATACTTCCAATGGCACACAGGTAAGACACTGTAAATTCACTTTACATTGACAGTTTTGTGTTTGACATTGTCACTGGCAGGCTGGTTTCCCACTTCTATGGCCACTTACTGTACCCTTTGGCATCTCTATTTTCAGATATTTGTGCCCCACTATCACTCCTGGTGTGGTGACTGCAGCCAACTACAGGCCATTCCTATATATACATTACTGTACAGTTGTATTGCAGTGTTTAAAGCCTGTTAAATGAATACATAGTTCAATCATTTGCCAGACTCCATTCAAATGGTGTTTATTTAAGTGTTAATAAGTAGAGGGGGATGTACAATGGGCTGGGGTGATGGTGGAGGAATGTCCAGGATAGAGTCCAATCTATTTGTATCACAGGTGCATTTTCCAAGGGGACATAGGAAGGGGAGCAATGGCAGTTCAAGGTGGACAGGGTGACAAAGTGGGACACAAGGGTGACTTATTTCCTGGCAGGGGTCTTGGCAATAGTCTCTGTCTTCTGCCTGGATCGCAGCAACTGTTTGCGGGGTGGTTCTCCTTCTGCAGGGGGTGGAGTGCTGGTGGCCTGTTGGTCCTGTGACAGGGCCTCCTGTCCACTAGCGGCAGTGGAGGGCTGTTCATCGGTTTGGCTAGTGGTAGGGGCCCAGTGGTGTGCCACTGCCTCCCTCATGGTGTTGGCCATGTCTGCCAGCACCCCTGCAATTGTGACCAGGGTGGTGTGGATGTCCTTCAGGTCCTCCCTGATCCCCAGGTACTGTCCCTCCTGCAGCCGCTGGGTCTGCTGCAACGTGTCCAGTATCTGGCCCATCGTCTCCCGGGAATGGTGGTATGCTCTCAGGATGTTGGTGAGTGCCCCTGGAGAGTCGGTTCCCTGGGCCTGTCCTCCCCCTGTCGCACAGCAGTCCTCCCAGCTTCCCTGTTGTCCTGTGCCTCTGTCCCCTGAACAGTGTGCCTACTGCCACTGGCCCCAGGTCCCTGATCATCCTGTGTTTGTGGGGTGGCCTGGGGTCCCTGTAGTGGTGGACACATTGCTGATTTACGTGTCCTGGGGACAGAGGTATGGGCCAGCTGGGTGGGTACTGTGCTGGTGTTTCCTGAGGGGGGAGGCTCTCTGGTGGTATGGACTGTGCCTGGGTAACCGACTGTCCAGAGATCCCTGATGGACCAGGTTGGTCATCCAGATTCAGGTGTCCAGAACTGCTGTCAACACTGTGGGCCTCTTCTGTGGGGGACTGGATGTTGCTGGCACCTCCACTCTGGTGACGCTGGGTGAGGGACCTGTGGTGATGTAAATGCAGTGTTATTGTTTCTGTGTGTGTCATCTTGTGCATGGGTGTGTTGCCCTCTATGGTTGTTATTGCCCTGTTAGCTTTGCCTTGTGTGAGTAGTTATTTGGTGGGCTAGGTGATTCACTTTAGTTTGCATGCTTTAGTGATGGGTGTCCATGCAGGTCTGTGATGATGGTCTGTGCATTGGTGTTACATGCAGGGCTTGGTATTGGGAGGGGTGGGTTGTGATGGTGGGGTGTGTGTGAGGTGGTGGAGTGATGGGAGTGAGGGGGAGGGTGGGGGTTTGTGATGGCATGCAGGTGGGGGGGGGTGAAAGTAGTAAAGAGTTGACTTACCAGAGTCCAGTCCTCCTCCTACTCCTGCCAGGCACTTAGGATGCATGATTGCCAAGACTTGCTCCTCCCATGTTGTTATTTGTGGGGGTGGAGGTGGGGGTCCACCACCAGTCCTCTGTACAGCTATTTGGTGTCTTGCTGCCACGGATCGTACCTTCCCCCGTAGGTCGTTCCACCTCTTCCTGATGTCGTCCCTTGTTCTGGGGTGCTGTCCCACAATGTTGACCCTATCCACGATTCTCCGCCACAGCTCCATCTTCCTTGCAGTGGATGTCTGCTGCACCTGTGATCCAAATAGCTATGGCTCTACACGGATGATTTCCTCCACCATGACCCTTAGCTCCTCCTCTGAGGCCCTGGTGTGTCGTTGTGGTGCCATGGGTGTAGTGTGAGTGGTGTGGGTGATGGTGTGTGGGGTGATGTGTTGGGGTGTGTGATGTAAGGTGCGTGGGTGGTGTATAGGTGATGGGGGTGTGTAGCTGTGGGCTTCTCTGTGGTCTTGCCTTCTCTTTTGTGCCACTTGTTTGTATTGGTAAAGGGTTGTGGGTACTGTGGGTGTGTGTTTTATAGTGGTGTGGGTGTGTGAGTGTGGTGTGTCTATGTGTCAGGTGTGTGTAGTTTGAATTGTCCAATGTAGTGTTGTTTTGTATGTGTGTTTATATTTTGAGCGCAGTGATTCGTGGGCCATAATGCTGTGCGCGTAGTTCTGTTGGCGTAACGGTGTGGGTTTTGCTACCGCCAGTTTATCACTGACCTTTGGGCTGGCGGACCTGTGTGTGTGGCTGTATAGTGACAGATTGCTACGTGTGTGTCATAATATTGGTAGCTGTAATCCGCTTCGGCAGAGGTATGTTGGCGGCAGCCAGCATGGAGGGAAGCAGGACTTACCTCCAATGTCATAATGAGGGCAATAATCCCTTAATTCATTAAGCCCTACTGGGCATAATTTAAAATTAAATACCTTTGTACTATTTTCCCTTCTGAAACCACAATATTCAATTAGATTTTTGACAAACCAAACCACTTTTAGGGAAGGGGGCTGTTGTGCAAGGTGATGATGGGAGTTTAGATTTTTATGTTAATAAATGGATTGTTTTTGCAAACACAGAGACAAAATGACAATCTTGCTTTCCAGGTCTTAAAGCTTCTTTTCTTATCTGAGCAGAAAAAGTGATCTCTGCTACAACCCCCATTTGGCCCAAACATTAAGGCATGATGTTTTCCAAAGGGCCTTAATGATGGTGGTGGCCTGCCGCTAACAGGAAAGACATCACAGAAAAAACAAGGTTCTTCTTAATCTGAATGAGGCTGGTGAATTAGCCAAAGAATTCCCATTCTGCAGACAACTAGACTACACAGAAACACAGAATAAGTGGAAAATCCAAGACAAAGACTATAATCATGATATAAATAGTGTAAAGTTGTTTACTAAAGTAAGCCTAATGGAGTCCTCAAGTCTCAGGATTTAGAAGGTTACTAAGTGGGGCATAGATTCTGGCAAAGAGTACACGCTACTTATCCTTGGCCAACTATTGTTGTAATTTATTCTCTACGCTAGATGCCCCTTTCCTACCTGGATATGAGTCATGGTCTGTGCAAATTTGCAGTACTTGGTAACCTCCTTCAGTAACAGTTGGTGTAGTTTTAACCGCATCTGTCTTGCCAAGTGTGAGATCTGTTGATGGGCGAAATAAATTAACAGCACAACAGATCACAGAACTTAGGGGAAGAGGATGAGGGATTTTATGAATGGATGGGTGTGGAGACTTAGAAAAAGACGACAGATAGACAAACACAATATTCCATAAAGTACATGAACATATCACATATGTCTTGGAAAGAAGATGGCAGTTCAGTTTCCAAATTCAAACAGTATTTCTCTTCAGCAGCTCCCTGGTGCTAAAGTTAGCTAATTGTTACCTAGGCAAGACAGATACAAAAAAGGAGGACCGAAATAGTTGAAAAAATATGTATAATACAAGGCAAATTATACTGTATACAATTGGACAATATATCTGCATTCTTCTGGCTTTGTCCATGATGGGAGCAGGGCTAAACCGTAGAACAGGAGTGCCATGGAAGGTCCTTTGCACTGGAAAAGGCCTGTACAATGCAGAACAGTGCTGGAGAGTCAAATTAAGCGTGATCCACGATTAGTCAGAAGGTGGAATATAGGCTTGGGAAGTGGTTCACTCTTAATTAAGAGCCAATCTCATATTGAACCCAAACAACCAGAAAACTAGTTAATCATGTAACTGGCTGATTACCCAAACAATGATGAATGGTTTGCCACATGAGGCACTAGTTTGCATTATCCTAATCAGCACCCCACTCTCCAGTCAGCATAGGTAGGACTCCTCTTGTTTCTCCATAGAAATAGATTGGTATTGGTCCTTCTTCTGGCTGTTGTCAGTGATGCTTTTAGACTTTGTTTCAAAGATATCGATCTGTTGAACAAGGAAATTAAAGAACTTGAGTCTTAGCCTATTCTAGGTAAACTGGGTGTTCTGAGAACAACCTAGAGATGGTTATTTCAGTTAATGAAAGGACAATCAAATAAAGTAACAATTCCAGAGACATGTGGAAACATTAATGATCCAGAATGATCACCCAAACATAACATATTGAGCATTTTTTCATATTATTCATATTAATTGGTACAAATTACAAGTTCCAAGTCTGGTGTTTATTAACCTATGTGTCTCTCTTTTCCCATGGAAGTGACACACAATACATATAGGCAGTGAAGTATTTTGAATGTTCACTAGCAGCCCAGCATAGGAATGAGATAAGGGCTAGGGATGGGATGTATTTTTTGTTCCTTTTATGAAATGCAGGCTTCTACTGCAGACTGGTACCCTTGCTCATTTCAAAGCCTACAGTTGAACCAATGGTTGAATAAGCCTTTCCCACTTTTCACCACTCAGTGAATCCTGACATGTAATTTTAAGTTTATTTATAATAGCCGATATAAGCGGCACTACCAAATATATATATATATATATATATATATATATATATATATATATGTATATATATATATATACATCTCTCTGTCTCTATATAAATATATATCATATATATATATGTATATAATATATATGTATTATATATATATATATATATATATATATATATATATATATATATATATATACACACATACTAAATGTACATTTCTGCACTTTTCAACAACATTCAACATAACAGGATCGGTATGAATTTGGATGCCGACAGCCGCTAAATGAACCCAGTAAGGTGCCCTGTATCGCGGACACCAAAGAACTTGCAAATTAAGTCTTATAGTTTGCAGAAAAAAAGTTCAATGGCAAAACGTTTCGATCTCAGAGATCTTTTTCACAAACCGAGTGCACCACTGCCTTTAAAAACAAATGAAACACCATACAACAAAAGTAGTAAAAAGACTATGCCCCAATCAAAATTCCATAGAAGAAAGAAGCGCTGATGCAAATTACAAATTCCATGTCATATAAATCAATCAAAAGTACATTTCAAATGATTGAATGCCCATTTTCAATCCTGTCCATAAATGGAATAAACTTAAATATATCACTTAAATCAAATCTATGGAAATTCATCACAAAATATCTACATTACAAACATATATGCCTCATTGCACATGTATTCCAATGTCCTTAACTTGTAATATTGCAAAATCAAGGCCCAGTGGCCGTTCAATTCTTCTGTATTGATCAAAAAGAGAATTACCTAAAAACTAACCAATACCTAATCATACAGAAAGTAATAATACAAAAATGGTGCACACCCCAATACACGTACAGAGTGGAACACAATACACAAATATGTATATGATGTAAAAAGATGACCCATATTTCATAAAGTGTAAATAAGACAAAATTAATGATAAATATAAAACTAAACAAATGAAAAAACAAATCCTTCCATTTACATATCACAGAAGAAGGAACATACAAGGCTGGTGTCTTTTACTTCTACAAGGGGAATGGGCCTCAGCCAACATGCACAGAAAGTTCCTCATCAAAATTTAGACCCATCGGGGCCTTACAGTTGAGGCGTACAACATACTTTGACTCCATAATTCAAAGTTTCCTTTCCCTGTTGCCTCCTCTCACAGTCGTCATCACCCTGTAAATACCAAAGAAAGAGAGAGTATTAGGATATTGGGAGTGTACTTGTTTCCAATGTTTTGCAACTGAATTGTTCTGATCACAATTCCTAATCACCCTTAAATGCTCAAGAATCCGCTTTTTGACAGGAAAGATGGTACTTCCCACATAACGGAGACCACATGGGCAAATTAGAACATAAATTAGAACTGCTGCACGTGATAAATCTGCTGATCTTCCGCCACTGTTCATTGGACAACAGGTAAGTTTTAACATTCTTACTACCCCTACAGGCCTTATGCTTCCCTCACTTGTAGAAGCCACTCTGTTCCGATAACCTACCAACTCGCTTGCAGTCTACTTAAATATTGTTGTGTACCACCATGTCTTTTACAGACCTTGATTTACGGTAGGTAATGAAAGGATATGGTGAGACTTTATGTCCTATAACAGGATCAGATTTCACTGAATGCCAATAGTAAGAAATCATCCTTCTGATCTCATCTAATTCTTCATTATAAGTAGTGATTAGTCTTACCTTCCCTCCATCACCAGTGGCCCTGGTTTTCTTAACAAAAAGATCCTTTCTAGATACTGTGCTCACTCTTTCCTTTGCTTCCCATAGTACATTATGAGGATAAACTCTTGTTTGAAATCTGTGTAACATAGTGACTTCCTCCTTCTCAGAGGCCTCAGTACTGCTGCAATTTAGTCTGGCCCTAAGGAGTTCCCCATAGGGAATACTGCACTTCAACGTTTTTCGGTGATGACTATGCGCATGCAGCAAGCTGTTACCTGCTGTTTTCTTTTGATGAAGAGAAGTCTGAACTTGATTTGCACATGTACATCTAAAAACTCCATTACACTGTCATGTATCTTGTGTGTAAAAGATAGGTTCAGGTCATTGTGTGAAATATGTAACAGGAAATCCTGTAAGAGGATACTGGGACCATCCCATATGACAAAGATATAATCAATACATCTTGTCTAGAGTGCTATGTGCCCTGTACAACCTTCATTGTCCTCTGTCCAAATATGTTGCTGCTTCCACCGGCCTATGAAAATGCCTGCAAAACTTGGAGCAAATCAACTACCCATTGCTGTCCCGGTGATTTGTCTATACCATTTGTTGTTGAAAAGAAAAAAATTGCTACTCAAACAAAACTTCAACATGTCCAATAGCATCATAGTATGGTCATACAGATGGATTGCTTTGTCCCGAAAAAAATGTCTGCAAGCACCGATCCGCAACTCATAATCATTACATGTATACAATGACACCGCATCAATGGTAACCAAAAGATATGAGGACTGGCAGGGAATCTCCTCAATCTTAGAAATGAAATCAGCACTATCCCTATAGTATGAGGGTAAATTCAATACATATGGTAGCAGATAAAAATCCAAATAGACAGAGGTAGGCCCAAAGTGACTGCCTTTAGCAGAAATAATAGGTCTGCCAGGAGGATTAGTTTTGCTCTTATGGATTTTAGGCAGCATGTAGAAATATGGTGCCACAGGTTTCTGCACATACAAAAATTGAAATTCTTCCGTACTGAGAAGACCTCATTCTCTCCAGTCACTTAGCGTGCAATGGTAACAAGAAATAGACTGTTTGTAGGCCTCACATCCTGAAACCTCATAATCTCTTAATCTAGTTAGTTGACTGTCAGCCTCCTGTTAATATTGTTGGACATCCCACAAGATTACATTACCTCCCTATTCAGAAGACTTAATTACAATACTAGAGTCGTTTGATAATGAATGTAAAGCCAATTTCTGGGGAGTGGTCAAATTCTCAGCAAAACGATTTTTGCTTTTCTGCCAAATCTTTAAAAGATATCTGGTTACTCCCTCATGAAAAGTGTCTATACTATCATGTGAAGTAGAGTTACATCTAGATTTGGGCTTGAAAGGGTTTATATCCATCCTATCCAGTTCACGATTCTTGGAGATCAAAAAGTCCTTTTCCATATCAAAAGCAAAACCACTGTATTCCAATTCATGAAAAGCCTCCAATCCCTCAACATCACTCAGACACAAATGATCAAAAGTGTGTCCTACAGTAGAACTGCTGGGAGGGATCTTTAAACATCTATCCTCTTGCTGTGAGAACATTTTCATCAATTTTAGCTTACGACAAAATAAGAACATATCAATTTGTGTTCTGCAATAGTCCATGTTGGCTGAGGTAAAAAAATAAGCCCAATTCCAAAAAGGATTGTTCCCCTTCGTTCAGTTCATGTGTCAACAAATTAATAACAGTTGATTCTCACCAATCATTTCTTCTTTAATTGGCGTGTTGGCCTCCCATGCAGCATTTCCCCCTTCCCTCCTGTCCGAGTTTTCTGCCTTTTTCGTTGCCTGCACCTTTTTTTCCTGGCCGAGGTTTTCTTCATGGGCCCCGGCTTCATTGTAAAAAATGATACTCATCCAAGGTGGTCAGCGGTAATAAATCCCTATTACCTGTTTTTGGCTGTTTCTTAAGATCTGAATAAAGGTCAGAACTTGATTCAGATGTAAGTAATTCCTGTTGCCTTAGGGCCTCCCCTTGCTTAAACTGTCTCACAACTTTGTCATATTGTCTACCAAAGGTAAGAATACAACCAGAAGCATAATCTTGTTTGTCCTGTAGGAACGTTCTCCTCTTTTTCAATTTAATTTCTTGTTCATATTTATTAACCCCTTCGCTGCCATGCCTTTTCCCCCTCAGGTGCCAGGCCTTTTCATGGCTATTTGGGGCAGTTCGCGCTTAGGCCCTCATAACTTTTTGTCCACATAAACTACCCATGCCAAATTTGCGTCCTGTTTTTCCAACATCCTAGGGATTCTAGAGGTACCCAGAATTTTTGGGTTCCCCTGAAGGAGACCAAGAAATTAGCCAAAATATAGTGATTTTTTTTTCAAATGGGAAAAAAGGCTGCAGAAGAAGGCATGTGTTTTTTTACCTGAACACGGCATCAACAAAGGGTTTGCGGTGCTAAAATCACCATCTTCCCATCTTTCTGGAACAGGCAGACTTGAATCAGAAAACCACATTTTTCAACACAATTTTGGCACTCGACTGGGACATACCCCATTTTTACTATTTTTTGTGCTTTCAGCCTCCTTCCAGTTAGTGGCAGAAATGGGTATGAAACCAATGCTGGATCCCAGAAAGCTAAACATTTCTGAAAAGTAAACAAAATTCTGAATTTAACAAGGGGTCATTTGTGTAGATCCTACAAGGGTTTCCTACAGAAAATAACATCTGAAAAAATAATATTGAAGTTGAGGTGAAAAAAACAGCCATTTTTCTCTACGTTTTACTCTGTAACGTTTTCCTGCGATGTCAGATTTTTTAAAGCAATATACTGTTACGTCTGCTGGACTCTTCTGGTTGCGGGGATATATAGGGCTTGTAGGTTCATCAAGAACCCTAGGTACCCAGAGCCAATAAATTAGCTGCACCTTGCTGTAGATTTTGGCCTTTAGCTCAGCCGGCACCTAGGGAAACCTACCAAACCTGTGCAATTAGGGTAATTGCCCAATCTGCCAACTGGTGGACAGAACAACTTTGGCCCCATTTATTTGGGGTAGGGATATGACCATAACCCCACCCTCTTATTTTGAAAATAAAATCTTCCTGGTCTCTGGTGGACTTTCTGCCCCCCCTTGGGGGCAGATAGGCCTTCCAAAAATAGGCCAATTTTCCCCCAAGGGAGGCAGATATGGCTAACAGTAATGTGCCCCCATGGGGAGTGACCTGTGCCCACGGGGCTGCCCCCCAAACAAAACACACACATACACACACACCAATCCCTGGTGTCTAGTGGTTTCTGCCCCCCTTGGGGGCAGATTGGTCTAACAAAAATAGGCTTAAAACTTTCCCCAGGGGAGTGACCCTTGCCTAAGGGGTCGCTCCCCATACATAAAAACAAAGTAAATAAAAAAAAATATATATCCCTAGTGTCTAGAGGTTTCTACCCCTCGAGGGGCAGATCGGCCTAATTATATTAGGCCAATCTGCCTCCGAGGGGGGGCGAAAAGGCCTAAAAATAGTTTGCCTCCCCTTGGGAGCGGCCCTTGCCCAAGTAGCGACTACCCTTATACGTAAGCATTAAAAAGAAATTCCCTGGTGTCCATAAAAACTACTCCCTATCTATATCTAAAGGCCTCACACAGAACACACTTAAAGTGTAGTAAAAACAATATGGATGTCTTTTCATTTTCTAAAAACAGCCTATTACCCAATTATATACTGACTTGTTATTGCCATGTACTACTGTATACCGCAAAGTTACTGAGGTGTTCATGGCCCAAAATATAACTAAGGGTTAGCTGTATTAGTGTATTGCAGTACCTTTGTATCACGCATGGTATCACATGGGCAACACAACACTTAGAAAACAATGCAAAGCCACCATGTGTGGTCCTGCATTGACCACTAAATGTAGAAAAATAAAAGGCAGTACAATTTGCTGTCTTGCATTACTCTGCACACTATAATCTAAATTACTGCTAAATTTCACATACATCCTATGCTACTCCACTGTCTGCCACTACACTCTACGCTGCTCTACTCAATGCCACTCTACTCTATGCCACCCCACTATATGCTATTCCACTCTATTCCACGCCACTGTTCACCTCTCTACTGTACAAGACTCCACTCTGTGTCACTCCTCTTAATGATATTACACTGCATGCAACTCCACTGTTTGCCACTACACTCTATGCTCTTACACTGTATGCACCTCCACTCTATGCCATTCCAGTCTACACAACTCTACTGAACGCCACTCCACTGTATGCCACTTCACTATTAGCTATTCCACTCTATGCCACTCCATTGTATGCCACCCCACTGTACGCTATTCAACTGTATGTCACTCCACTATATGCTACTCCACTCTGCACCACTCTAGTGTATGCCACTTGACTCTATGCCACTCCATGCTACGCTATTCAACTGTACGCCACTCCAATCTACACTACTCCACTGTATGCGATTACATTCCACCCCACTCCACAGTATGGCACTTCTGTCTATACCGCTGAACACCACTCCATTGTATGCTTCTCCAGCATATGCTATTACACTCTACGCCAAACCACTCTTCTACACTACGCTATACAGTATTACATTGTATGATATTCCACTGTATGCTACTCCACTGTACAGTAATTCTCTCTACTCTGCCACAGTGTACACTACTCTACTTTACGCAACTCCAAATCATGACACTTTTCTACACTCTATATAAGTCCACTCTATAAAAGTCTACTGCATTTTATTGCACTTTACAGCACTCTACTCTACTTTATCTCCAGATATGCCATTGTCCAACTCTATACTGCACTCTATACCCATACACTCCATTGTACAACACTCTATTCCACTATACACCACTTTTCTATACTGCACAACGCAGCACTCCACTCTGCTGTAGGAGACCCCACTTCAAGTTATAACAGTTTATCACCTTTGATACGCTACACCCCTACACTACACTGCATGCCACTCTTGTCTACATCACACAAATACACTCTATTATAGTTCATTTCACAGTACCTTACAACACTCCACTCAACTTTACGAGACTTTACTTCACTCTACACTTCTGAACAACATTCCACTCTACACAGCTCCACTGTTTGACACACTACTGTACTCTATGCAACTCCTCACTACAACACTCTACTACACTGTAGAGCACTCTCAAACACTTTATACCAATCTATACCCCACACTCCACTGTACTCCAATCTATATTGTATGCCTCTGTACAACACTCTATTCCACTGTATGCCACTCTACAATACTCTAGTTCACTACACAACACTGTACGCAACTCTTTGTTTGCCACTGCATTCCAATTTTCTCCACTCTATTCTATGACATTGGACTCCACTATACTCCACAATTTCACTGTACCCACTATACTCTACATCACTCTGTTCTATTGTACTCTATAACACTGCATGCCAATACACTCTATCACACTCTACAACACTATACTGTACAGTATACCACTCCACTATGCAAAACTCTACTAGGCTGTATGTTGCTCCACTCTACTGTCCTCTGCAATACTTTCCAATACTGTATGACATGCTACTACACTCTACTGTACAACACAGTACTCCAATTTATGACACTTTACTTGACTGTATGCTACTCCACTTCACTATACTGCATTCCACACCACTATAGTCTATGACTCACCACTCCACTCTATGAAACTTTACTCTACTCCAGTGTACCCAACTCCACTATACTCCACTCTGCTACACTTTATCCCACTCTAGGTCACTGTACCATACTCTGCTGTACACCGCTCCGCTGTCTCCCACTCTACTCCACTGTATGCAACTCCACTCTACAACACTGACCTACACTCTATGAGACTATATTACACTCTACCACACTCTATGTCCATCCACTCAATACCACTGTACTACACCGTATTATACTCGATTAAAAGTCACTCCAATCCTCTTTACCATACACCAGTCCACTATATGACACAGCTGTCCAATCTATGACACTCTCCTCCACTGTACTCTACAACACTCCATCTGACAATACTCCACTCTACTTCTCCCTACTCTACTCTGAAAC
Source organism: Pleurodeles waltl (assembly GCF_031143425.1). NCBI lineage: Eukaryota > Metazoa > Chordata > Amphibia > Caudata > Salamandridae > Pleurodeles > Pleurodeles waltl. The sequence continues at coordinate 720,438,099 of NC_090439.1, forward strand.
ACTCTAATCCACTATATGATAGTCTATGACACCCTATTGTACTGTTCGACACGCCATTCCACTGTACAACTTGCTGGTCTACTCTACAATAACTGACTCGACAATATGAGGCACCATGCTACTATGCTAAATGACACTTTACTACACTTATGCTATGCCAATCCACTCTACTCTATTCCACTCTATAATACTTCTCTCTAAGATAATTGACTTTACAACACTCTCTTCCACTGTACTGTATGACACTCCACATAACGACACTCCACTCAACGACACTGGACTATATGCTTTGAAAGACGTTTTTATTAAAAATGCTTACTTACAGTTAGGAAAAAAAAAATCCTATCCAAATCAAACTTTAACTACATAAACCTAAGAAATTCTGAAGTTATAGTTTTATTTTCATTTACAATTTATCCACCACCTTTAAATTATTAGATGTAGTGCACCTCCACACACTTATCACTTTACAAACCAGACATCACCAACGATAACTCACCACTCGACAATGCACTGTGCTCTCACAAATAATGGCATTCCACTGTACTACACTATACTGTACAAGACTCTCTGCCACTCTACTGTATGCCATCACACTCAACAACACTGAACTCTACTCTTTTCCACTACATTCTACAGTACTTCACTACACTCTATGCCACTCAGTGACACTCTACTCAATGACACCCCACCCCACCCCACCCCATTCCATTTCACCACACTCAACTCTACTGTTCGACTTTCCACTACAATGTACAACATGCCTCCCACTCCGGGATACTCCAGTATTCGACACACCATGTCATATGAAAGGTTTTTCAAGTGTTTAGAGTATGAGCCGTAATTTTTTTTTATTTAATAGACTACAATGTTGCTTTATATATAAGAATATTGTCCACATACAGGGTGTATAACAAATGATTTTCCTCTTCGATCACAAACATGCTGCCAGTGCAAGTGGCGGGCAGGAATAGTTCTAAGTTCCTGTTGAACCTTGCCCTTTCTGCAGAGTCATCCCAAGACCTTTTGCCTTCCTCTTCCAAACTTTGCTGAATTAGTTTTTCCTGACCTTAGGACTCTATACACGTTACCGCTGCCAAGCAGTGCCAAAGTGTTTGTGCTCTCTCCTCTGAACATGAGAACATTGGCTTATACCCAACTGGCATATTCAATTTACTTACAACTCCGTAGTTAAGTGGTACTACATGTGTCCAAGACTGTAAATTAAATGCTACTAATGGGCCTTTAACACTGAGTATGCTACCCACTTAAGTCGCTCCTTAAATATGCCTCAGGCCTGCCATTGCAGAGCATGTGTGTGCTGTTTTAAACTGCAATTTCGACCTGGAATAATAAACCTTTTGCCAGGCCCAAAGCTTCCTTTTTAATGCATTTAAGTCACCCCTAGGGTAGGCCCTGGACAGCCCAGAGGCCAGGGTGCAATTCATTTAAAAAGTATGACATGGACTTTTAAGTTTTACTTGTCCTGGTAGTGAAAAACTCTTAAAGTCCTTTTTCGCCACTGCAAGGCCTACCTCTCCCTAAGGAGAACATTGAGGTTTCCTTATTACATTTTATAATTGTGATTTTCAAATGGGAAGAGAACAACAGTTAATGTTTGGTGTCTCTAGAACCCTAATTTAAATTCCTAACTTATGGTAAATTCTGATTTTAAAGTACAATTTTGAAAATGCCACTTTGAGAAAGTTGCCATTTTCTTTCCTTAGCTATTTTGTGCTTCTGGCCTGTCTCTGGTCACATGACTAGGTGTAGTTGACAGCTGTGCTTTGTGTAATCCTTCTAGACAGCCACATACAATAGAGAGCATGGGTGTGCCTAGATGGGGCATCAATAGCAGGATGGGAGGGAGAAGCTAGAGACAGTCCCTCTTGCACCTGCCTCCACACAAAGGAATGCATACCCCTTGTAGTTAGTTTCGAGCCATGGCAGTGAAGGCAGGATACCTGGGAACTTTAGAGGGAAACCTCTTGAAGCTTCTCCCCCTCTTCAGAAGGCACTACTAGGTATAAATACTGGACCTCAGACATCAACTCCTCAATACACTACTGGACCTGTAGATACACTATCAGCAGGTGTAGGAAGGTAGCCTCTTTCTAGCCTTGTTACCCCCACTTTTGGCCTGTTTGTGAGTATATGTAGGGTGTTTTCACTGTCTCACTGGGATCCTGCTAGCCAGGGCTCAGAACTCATAGTGAAAACCCTATGTTGTCAAGTGTGTTTGTTATGTGTCACTGGGATCCTGCTAGCCAGGACCCCAGTGCTCATACGTTTGTGGCCTATATGTGTTCCCTGTGTGGTGCCTAACTGTATCACTGAGGCTCTGCTAACCAGAACCTCAGTGTTTATGCTCTCTCTGCTTTCTAAATTTGTCACTGCAGGCTAGTGACTAAACTTACCAATTCTCATTGGCACACTGGTACACCCATATAATTCCCTTGTATATGGTACTTAGGTACCCAGGGTATTGGGGTTCCAGGAGATCCCTATCGGCTGCAGCATCTCTTTTGCCACCCATAGGGAGCTCCGACAACTCTTACACAGGCCTGCCACTGCAGCCTGAGTGAAATAACATCCACGTTATTTCACAGCCATTTTTCACTGCACATAAGTAACTTATGAATCACCTATATGTCTAACCTTCACTTAGTGAAGGTTGGGTGCCAAGTTACTTAGTGTGTGGGCACCCTGGCACTAGCCAAGGTGCTCCCACATCGTTCAGGGCAAATTCCCCGGACTTTGTGAGTGCTGGGACACCATTACACATGTGCACTATACATAGGTCACTACCTATGTATAGCGTCACAATGGTAACTCCGAACATGGCCATGTAACGTGTCTAAGATCATGGAATTGTCACCCCAATACCATTCTGGTAAATTCCATGATTCCCCGGGTCTCTAGCACAGAACCCGGGTACTGCCAAACTGCCTTTCCGGGGTTTCCACTGCAGCTGGTGCTGCTGCCAACCCCTCAGACAGGATTCTGCCCTCCTGGGGTCCAGGCAGCCCTGGCCCAGGAAGGCAGAACAAAGGATTTCGTCTGAGAGAGGGTGTTACACCCTCTCCCTTTGGAAATAGGTGTGAAGGGCTGGGGAGGAGTAGCCTCCCCAGCCTCTGGAAATACTTTAATGGGCACAGATGGTGCCCATCTCTGCATAAGCCAGTCTACACTGGTTCAGGGATCCCCCAGCCCTGCTCTGGCGCGAAACTGGACAAAGGAAAGGGGAGTGACCACTCCCCTGACCAGTACCTCCCAGGGGAGGTGCCCAGAGCTCCTCCAGTGTGTCCCAGACCTCTGCCATCTTGGAAACAGAGGTGCTGGGGGCACACTGGACTGCTCTGAGTGGCCAGTGCCAGCAGGTGACGTCAGAGACCCCCTCTGAAAGGCTCTTACCTTTCTTGGTAGCCAATCCTCCTTTCTTGGTAGCCAAACCTCCTTTTCTGGCTATTTGGGGTCTCTCCTCTGGGGAGTTCTTGAGATAACGAATGCAAGAGCTCACCAGAGTTCCTCTGCACTTCCCTCTTCGACTTCTGCCAAGGATCGACCGCTGACTGCTCCAGGACGCCTGCAAAACCGCAACAAAGTAGCAAGACGACTACCAGCAACATTGTAGCGCCTCATCCTGCCGGCTTTCTCGACTGTTTCCTGGTGGTGCATGCTCTGGGGGTCATCTGCCTTCACCCTGCACTGGCAGCCAAGAAGAAATCTCCTGTGGGTCGACTGAATCTTCCCCCTGTTAACACAGGCACCAAAAGACTGCATCACCGGTCCTCTGGGTCCCCTTTCATCCTGACGAGCGTGGTCCCTGAAACACAGGAGCTCTATCCAAGGGACTCCCACAGTCCAGTGATCCTTCAGTCCAAGTTTGGTGGAGGTAAGTCCTTGCCTCCCCACGCTAGACTGCAAACCTGTGTACTGCGTAATTTGCAGCTGCTCCGGCTCCTGTGCACTCTTCCAGGATTTCCTTCATGCACAGCCTAGCCTGGGTCCCCAGCACTCCGTCCTGCAGTGCTCAACCCGCTGAGTTGGCCTTCGACATCGGGGGACCCTCCTTTGTGACTCTGAGCTAGCTCTGGTTCACAAATCTTCTAAGTGCCTGCTCCGGTACTTCTGTGGGTGCTGCCTGCTTCTGTGGGGGCTCTCTGAGTTGCTGAGCGCCCCCTCTGTCTTCTCCTCCAAGGGGTGACATCCTGGTCCTTCCTGGTCCCCAGTAGCACCCAAAAACCTCTACCACACCCCTTGCAGCTAGCAAGGCTTGTTTGCGGTATTTCTGCATGAGAATACCTCTGCAATCTTCAGCACGACGTGGGACATCTTCCATCCAAAGGAGAAGTTCCTAGTCCTCTTCGTTGTTGCAGAATCCTAACCTTCTTCCATCCAGAGGCAGCTTCCTTGCACCTTCATCCGGGGTTTCCTGGGCTCCTGCCCCCTCTGGACACTATCACGACTCATGGACTTGGTCCCCTTGCCTTGCAGGTCCTCAGGTCCAGGAATCCATCTTCAGTGCTTTGCTGGTGTTTGTTGTTCTTGCAGAATCCCCCTATCATGACTATTGTGTCCTTTTGGGGTAGTAGGCGTACTTTACTCCTACTTTTCAGGGTCTTGGGGTGGGGTATCTTGGACATCCTGACTGTTTTCTTACAGTCCCAGCGACACTCTACAAGCTCCCATAGGTCTGGGGTCCATTAGTGATTCGCATTCCACTTTTGGAGTATATGGTTTGTGTTGCCCCTAGGCCTATGTTCACCTATTGCATCCTACTGTAATTTTACACTGTTTGCATTACTTTTTTTACTCTTACTTACCTGTTTTGGGTTTGTGTACATATAAATTGTGTATATTACTTACCTTCTTACTGAGGGTACTCACTGAGATACTTGTGGCATATTGTCATAAAAATAAAGTACCTTTATTTTTAGTAACTCTGAGTAGTGTGTTTTCTTATGATATTGTGCATATGATATAAGTGGTATAGTAGGAGCTTTGCATGTCTCCTAGTTCAGCCTAAGCTGCTTTGCCATAGCTACCTTCTATCAGCCTAAGCTGCTAGAAACACCTCTATTCTACTAATAAGGGATAACTGGACCTGGCACAGGGTGTAAGTACCACAAGGTACCCACTATAAGCCAGGCCAGCCTCCTACAGGAGGAAGGACTGATGTGCTGTTACAAGGTCTGCCACTCTGTAGGAGTGCTGCTCTAAAGAAACTGCTGCCTTGCTGTGCTGACCTACTGCTTGCTTCCCTCTTGCCTGGGGAAGAACTCCAACTTAATCTTGAACACTGGACCCCAGAGTGATTCAAAAGGCTAATTTGCTGGCCTAATGATCAGAGCCTCAGGGGCATAAAAGGCTCCCCCAACCAGCTCCTGGACTCAGCTGCAGCAGATTCCTGACCCCCAAGTGGTGCCTCTCAGTTCCTGGACCATTGGTGTGACTCACAGGCTCTTTAAGCCAAGCATTTGGGCTCTTCGCAAGCTCAAAGGGACCTGTTCATAGCAAAACTATTCTGCTCTCACCAAAATTCATTGTGATCTGCCACTGGCCTGTCTCTTCACACAGCAAGCATCGACCACCTGAGGAGGACTGCTACCACAAAGCACCAGGCTGTCCGTCTGCGAATCCAAGCCTGCATTTTGTGCCACACCACCCACAATGCTCTCCTTACTCCCTGTGACCCCCTCCAACGTGAACAGGATTTTTGGCACAAAACCTGAGAAAGTAAAACTTCAGTGGGACTCATCTGGGACTGTATTCGAACTGCGGTCCATCACGGTTGGCATCAACGTTTGACTTTGAGCCAGTTGAGTGCGACTAGAGAGTCACGGTTGTTGCTATCTGCTTTTAGGCACTATTTCACAGTTTATTCTTTAAAAACCATAACTCCTTGTTCTTCTGATTGGATGCTTGTCTTTTTATGTTTTTTTAATTACATTCAGTTCTATTTTTCCAACCTTGTGTGGGATCTTTTCAGTGGTATTCACTGTTTTACTTTTTGAAGCATTGCACAAATACTTTACACTTTGCCTCCAAGTTAAGCCGGACAGCTCCATGCCAAGCTGCACAGGGTGAGCACAGGCTAATTTGGGGTTTGCTTCTTCCTTACTCTTACTAAGATTGTGGTTGCTGCTTGACCAGTGCTTGCATCCCATCAACCAGTAACCCAATGTATTACAGTTCCTCATTAAACACTCTTGCTTTTAATACATACCTCTCAGAATAGAGATGTAATGGGACATATTTATGTCAAAGATCTTGCATGGTAAAGAAAGGTACTTTATTACTTTTGAAGAGACTTTATCATATTTGATGTGATATTTCATACATGATTTAGATGGAAAACATTTCAGGGCTCCGCTGGTACAAGGGCTAAAGTCACTGAGACAGCCAGGCTTGTGCACTGAAGCACTAAGAGTGAGTATGCTGATCTTTATCTTTTTTATTATATCCCTCCAGTAGTGGAATGAGAGGGCCAAGAACAGCAGAAAATATGAATAATACCCAGATCACAGACTTTGAAGAAAACATTATCATCAAGCCTTAGACCGCAAGATGTACAATCTATCCTTGGTGAAACAAATGAGTGTTTATATTCGTTTGACCTACGCTGATCAATGCCAATTAGTGCATGGCGATAAAAAACATACATTCTTCAGGGACACTGCTGCTGTAGCTGTGTAGCTGCTGCCCCCCACTATCTCCAAAACTAACGAGATAACTGGCCTGTGTGGGACACACTTGCTATGCTGCTTGTGACACTCTTCAGTCCCCAGACACTGCTGTGAAAAAGGAATACTGAAATGCTGCTCTCCTTTTCCATGTTGGTCTGCTCCTCTACACAAGATCACTGTCACTGCTCCCTGGGCTTCTTAAACACACAAATGAATGTTTTTTTCATGCTATTCCCATTTTAAAAGCAACAAATGCAACTGGTATCTTGTATGAGGTGTGACGTGTATGCACTTCACAACCAGGATTGCATGCTTGGGGAGGTTTTGCTGCATGCATGTGCACGTGTGCATCCTACAGGGAACAATGGTCATATGTGTTTTTGTGTTATTGTTACTATTTTAATCATCATGAAAATCAGGGGGACATATGGAGAATGGTCACTCGCCATAACTGGCCTCATTCACGGTTATGTCTTCTGGAGCCTGATCATTTTTGGGAATGAAATGCTTATTCATTTTCATCATCGTCAGTCTTTTCACATTTTAGGGAAGAAGGCTGGTCCTTCTGAATGTGGCACCTGCCCTACTGCACTGAGCATATGCACTATAGATACAGTGGCTACCGGATATGCTAGATACTTTATTGCCTGCTTGTGAGTTCTGCCCACTGTACGACCTTCCCATGCTTATAAACCAATGGGTCTTGATCCAGGTACACCTCTTTTGGGTTCGCCAGATAGTCTTGGACCATCTTGGCATATCAAACCAACTCACTGCAGTTGTGGCAGGCTTCTGGGGGACCAAAAGCAAATAGCATCATCCTCTCTGGAGATTGAAGGCTACACAGTTCTGCGCATGCCTTTGCAATTGTTCGTCTTCTAGATCACCCACTTTCCTTATGATTCAGCTCCTGTAAATTGAAACACACACTGTTGAGAAAGGGATGAAAGTGGCCAGCAGTTTTCTGTACTTTGGGTCCAGAATCATGGCACATAGGTACTCTTTGGAGGGCATGATCTCTTTTCGCAGCCTTTGATTAGTATTCAAGCAAATAATTAATTTGTTGAACAAATAAGCTATTACTTCATCGACATTTTTAACAATGAGATGATAGATACAACAATGGGATCACTTGGCTAATGGTACTGTCCTCCTTGCTGACTTCCTGTGTCATAATCTCAAAAGTCAATAGCATTTGGATCACGCACTCCACTAGCTCCCATTCGCTCATCTCTATCATCATGGCTTTGACAGTTGCAGCTCCTCTCTTTTGTAGTACATGATCATTGATAGGCTATGATGCTCAAACAGGTGTTGCAGAATATGGTAGTTGGGTTGGAGTATGACTGCTTTATCGAATCTGAAACTGCAAACTGAATGATCCTCAACTGCATCTGATCTATGAAAGAATGATTAAAGAAATTAGTGACCAATATGCTGTCATTTATCTGGCTAAGCTGCAAATTTCACTTAATGGCAAGCTACATTTTATCACAGCCCTAAGGCTACTTTAAAATTCTTGTGCAAACTGCCAACCTCCCAGGGGAAGCCCGCTCAGCTTTGCCTGGGACAGCATTCTCACCGACAACGACTAACGATGATCCTGGAAGGGCTACATTGATTTTCAGAGGAGGTGGTGGTGAACAGCCTGCAGTTGTTCCTATCTGCGTATGCTGACTTCCAATCTAACCTAAACCTAAAACCTTTTCAGCTTTTTCACCTCTGTCCTCTGATATTTCTCCCTCTTACTCTTGGACACACAGCCTGTGATCACTGGGCTGTTCACTAGGCCTGCTGGTGCCCTGAGGGACTTATTCCTCTATGTTTTCATATAACTGAAATGTGGGAAAGTGTGGGAGATGGGTACGGTTTGTTCAACTGGCTGGGGATGTTGAAGTGGGTGGATGGGGGGTGTTTAGTCTTTCCCTTGTTATCTCACCATGGGTCATGTATTTTTATTTTTCATTTAAAATATTCTTTATTGGTATTTATCAATTAAAACAGTACACCAACAAGCCGACACAGTATGTACTGATTTGTTGGCAAAACTGAACAGCACACCACAATCTCCAGTAGGCTCAGACCCTGCGATGAGTGTGAGATCTCTATACAACATGTGATGACAAGGGGACATAAGAGTAAATGCAACACCTCATTCCCAAAGGAGGTGTTGGGACAGCTGAATCACAAGAATAACTTAGAAGGGTTCACAAGGATTCCGGGATGACCACCAGGCATCCAGAACATAAAGAAGTTGGAAGGTTATCACTTCAAGCCAGTACCCACAGCAGTAGCACGTGCTGGAGGTGTGTCAGAGTTTCTTTTATGAAGAAATGTAATAAATAGGGGTGTGCGGGGAGCCCTGCTCTGCTGGTGGTCCTAATGGAGTTTTTCGCACTCCCTGCTCCGCTTGGAGTGTGGAGTTCATCCAAAAACTCTGCTAGCTCCGCTAGCGGAGCAGAGCTCACCCGTTGTGCACTGCAGCCCAGTTATGGGCTACACAGCGCAAGCGCAGACAGTCTGCACTTGTGCTGTGCAGGCCATAACTGGGCTGCAGTGCACACTGTCGGGCCAACCAACATTGGCGTGGCAGCATGGAGCTGCTGCCATCACCAGCTCCGATCTACCAGGCCTTCCTCAGCTACCTGGGCCCGACCCGGGAGCAGGAGGCACAGGGAGGCAGAGCGCCTGGCCACTGCAGGCAAAATAGGAGAGTAGGAGCCCCTGACGGGCCCAGGTAAGTCCTCTTCGTTTCTCTTTTCTTTTTCCTTGTTTGTGGACACTGGAGCACAAACAAGGACAGAAACTGCAGCTTTCGCTGCCTACTGCCCTCGCCTGAATACAGGCCAGGGCTGTAGGCAGTGAAAGCTGCAGTTTCAGGCTTCTTGTGCACCGGCCTATCCTGTGTGTAGTGCACATGGGGCAGGCCGGTGCACAAGAGGCCTGGCAGTTTTCGCTGCCTATGGCCCTGGCCTCTCTACATGATTAATGTGGACAGCAAAATCCTTATTAAATTGATTATGACTCGCTTACTACTGGTGTTACCAGACATTGTCCATCATAACCAATCTAGATTTATCCATGGGTGCAGAACAACACAGAATTTGCACACTTTGTTCGCACTCATCCACTTCATAGACCCCCATCTTAACAAACCTTCAATTCTACTTTACGCCACCGAGGCATGATTCTTTAGACCTGCTGAATGCCCTTGGATTCAATATCTGCTTCACTGGCTGGATCAACTTCCTCTATACAATCCCAAGTTTCAGATTGCACATCAATGACAAGATTACTTCCTCTTTCCCCGTTTTCGGGGGAACCAGACAGGGATGTCCCCTATCGCCCATCCTGTTTGTCATTGCAATGGAGCACCTCAGGACTGGCTGCAGCAACATCATTCACATAGAGACCTCGCCTTTATAGCCAGAGAAGTGCTGGTCTCTACGTATGAGGATGATATTGTAGTGTGGTCAGTTTCATGTATCCTTTGCGCGTTAGCTTTGGGCTTTAGGCCTTCGTGCACTTTGCCCTGGATGTATTTTATTCCTTTGCTCGCAGCATAGAGCCTCTGTGCACTTTGCTCTAAATGCTTTTTATTCAGCTTCGTACTGTTATTTTTCAAATAGCCAGTTCTACGGTCTTGTTTTATTTTCTTCTATCACACTGTTTAGCCTACTTCAGCACGGGAGTCCTCAATAACACATTCTTGTTCACTCTGTGCTTTAGTCAAGGATACAGTCTGGTACATTGCCGATAGACGTGGTAGGAGTTTAGTCTTTGGCATTCTTGCGTAGGGACATTTTGTGCTCACACTGACATTTTAGTTATAAAAACACTTCCTTGTCCCAATACACGCAAGAGGGAGATTCCGACCAGGGAACCACAACTAGACGCTGACTGTCTCGTTGCAGATGCTGAACCAGATCACAGGCCTTTGCTCAGGTATGAAAGGTTATGGCTTCCCAGGGAATCTGAAAGGCAAGTTAGAAGCTTAACATGCTGTGCTCGAAATAGAACTAGCTGAGAGAGTAGAAATTATTAACACCATGATAGCGTTATTCTTATGTTTCACTCTCCTCGTGACTATTTCAATCCTACTGTGTTGTATGGTTCTGGTTATTGCGGCTCACGCCTTAATATCTAAAATGCAGTTGTTTTATTAAAACAATCTATAAAACTCAAACTGCCTTTGTCATTTGTATATGAGATCGTATTGTAAATGAGAGAGCTGGTTTGGATCTGAGTGACCACGACTTCCCTGAGAAGTTCTAAGATGTCATGCGCTCGGCTGCCAAATCATCCCTTCCTCTTGGGAGAGATGAGGCACTGCTAGTTAGCCGGAGCAAAACCGGATTTAGGGTGACAGAGGTCCTTCCAAGTGGGTCAGACTCAGTCCCCCACACCGTGAATGATCCTGCTACCTAGAAATCCAGTAGTCTCATTTAGGATAATGAGAGCCCACGCGACATGGCGCCGCCAACGATTGGTCTGGCTCTAATTTTTGGGTCCACCTCTCTCTCTCGGTCTCATAGATTACAATGATTCCTCAGTTCCTTTAACGGAGACGTCCGTGGCACTGAGGACTTCCACCACCGCGATATAGGTAAAACCTAGTTATAGCGGATGGTTGTTCAAGCTTGAACTTTGAAAGGAAAACCCAGATATTGGTGTGCCTTCTCTGCCCTAGTGCTGTTTTTATAATGGCAAACCCTCAAGTAGTGAACATAGCGCTTAATATGCGCCATCCGCTCACGGGACATTTGATAGCACATGGTCTCACGAACCAGGGGGGTCCGGTCACGTTTGTGGTGGCCGCCCATGCAGCTTATAGAACAGAGCTTTTTTATTCTTGGGTTGTATTTCCAGCAGTTGATGGGGGTACAAACACTTTTCACGAATACACTCTTGCTAATGTCCCTGGACAATACAGGGCATATGCATATTTAGAGATACCTCCATCATATCAAGAACATAATAATTGGCTTGATGGCGCCCTACCCCACACTATAGCACCTGTTAGGTTAGGTCCACTGAGTAATGATGGTCCTACCTGGCCTTTATTGGCCACATATACACCACACCCTGCGGTTGCTCAATTGGCGGTGGCTGAAGTTCGTCGCTTATATACGGAATTAACGGCTACATATAGACCTTTGGTTCAGTTTGTGATGCAGACACTTAACACAAACCCAGCGCGTGCTGCTCCGGCGCAACAACATGCAGTGGTTCCGGGGGTAAATCCGACCACTGTGCACTCAGTTATGGGTAAAGTCCCAGCAAAACGGGAGGAAACTCCATTTTGGCTGGCGCAAAGAATTAATACGCTGGAAGCAGTATTTCCCCATACGGGACCTCAGGATAAACATAGAATATTGACGATGTGTTTACCGTATGGAATGGTTCCTACTGTGGACCATTGTAATACTTGGGACACGGTGTTTGCCGCGCTCTACACTACAGCACACGGTACACCAACATTGGCTAATTTACCGGAAGAGCTGAAACAAATTCAGGATGAATATGGAGCTGCCCAGCCTTAGATTTAGGGATGCAGCTGATGGGCAATTTTGCCACAGTTTCTTCTATGATTTTGAGTAATCTCAAAAGGGAGGCAGTAGCACTAGTGGTGCGTATGCGTCTTCGAGACGTCCCGCAAGGTAACCAGGAGTGGGAACTGCCGAGAATAATAGCAGAAACGTATTCGAGTATCGGTCGTGATAGCCTTGGGGCTAGACCGCAGAAACCCCAGTTACAGGGTAAGAACAGTAAAGATACTACTAAACAACAGAAACCTGAGGGTACTAAAAAGCGCTGGGAGAAAAAACAACAGACACCTAAAAAGGATAGGGGACAATCTCCTCAACCGGAGACCCCGCAGAATAGGTATAATCTCAGGAATAGGGATAATTTGAAGACGCCTGATAGATATCAATATACTGATACGCGCCAATCTCGTTCCTTTCAGGACTCCTCAGAAAAGAGAAATGAGAGAGGTGGGCGATCAGAGCGTAGAACAGAGTACGTGAAACCGAGACAGGAGTCACAACGCTCGACTGAGGTTTCTGTCAAACAAGAAGAGAAACCGATCCAACAGAAACAGCAATTTAAAAAGAAGAAAGTGGCAGCAGTCTCAGTTAGACATGCCACTCAAGAAGAGAGTTCTCTTGAAGAACAAGACATGGGCGTTGGCACTGTTAGACAGCGCGGCAGAGGTCACAATAGTTCGCCGGAATCTTCAAGAGCATCTGGAGGTGAAAACAACTGATGACTTCATACAAGTCGAAACAGCAGATATGCGTGTCTCTGATCCCGATCGAGTTTATACAGTAACTTTACAATTAGAAGGGGACATTGAGCGCACTATAAAAGCCATCTTTTGGGACCGTGTGGTCAAATTGTATGACGTTCTGCTGGCCGAACAGGATTGGCCTCCTGACTTTGTTCGTGACTGTCCAGTTGGGGAGGAGGTTATTACACCTTCATTCTCACCACTTGTTCCGGGAGAACTAGCAGAGTCCTATAGTAAAACATGGGCCCTAGCACAAGCTCCCGCCCTATATAGAAATAATGTGGGGTGGGATAGGGATTCACCTTATCATGTAATTCCGATAAAGGGCGAGCCTCAGCCGCAACCGCAATATCCTATAAAATTTGAAGCGAGGGCATCGGTAAGGAAAATACTTACACAATTGGAGTACCAGGGGGTAATTGAACCCTGTGTCTCACCGATGAATAATCCCTTATTTCCAGTTGCTAAACCGGACCATTCATATAGGATAGTGGTGGATTACAGACATTTAAATGGACATACACGCACATATGCAATACAAAATTCACACAGCGCAGCGCTCATGAATAATATTGTGCGTAAGAAATATAAATCAACATTAGATATCTCGAATGGATTCTTCTGCCAAAATATAGCGCCCGAAAGTAGGGAATATACGAGCTTTAGTGCGTTTGGCTCTCAGAAAAACTTTTGTCGTCTGCCTCAGGGGTATAAATAGCCCAGGACTATTTTCGGCTTGTGTAACAGAAATTCTGCACGAGTTGGACCCTGAAGCATTATCATATGTTGATGATATATATCTGACGGACGATGAGTTACTGCAACATTTAAGGCACATAGCGCGCATTGTTGTGGGATTTGCTGATATAGGCTACAAATTTAATTTTAAGAAATCAAAAATTTCCTTCCTCAGCGTCATTTTCCTGGGATATGATTTGTCGAATGAAGGCAAGATCTTAGCGCCACACTTTTTGGAGAAATGTGCTCAATTGCAGCCTCCTAATACGGTTCGGAAACTCCAGTCATTATTGGGGTTTCTAAATTTTGGCAGAACTTACATTCCTGATTACGCTACACGTATAAAACAATTATACGAGTTTATTCGCCCAAATTTTTCATGTACATTATGGACGAATGAGCATACAAATATTCTTCGAGATTTGCAAACTGATCTCTTAGCAGTAAAACATTTACACACCCGGGACAATAAAACGCATCTGGTTATCAGGGTTATACCTGGTGCCGTGGGATTTACATATGTCACCTTTAATGAGGGTGAGACAGTCCCGATAGCATACAAGTCGCACTTGTACTCGGCTGCAGAACAACGTTTTACACAAACTGAGAAAATTCTCACTGCTGTACAAATGGCTGTTATTAAGGAAAGACCTCTTGCCCAGGGCCAACGCATCATTGTCGTTTCCCCGATTCCAGCCTTAGAGGCTGTTACTAAAGCGAGTGTTCCTAATTCGAAAGCTTTACACCTGCGATGGATACAATGGGCAACGTCTTTGACAGCCACTGATGTAGATTATATATTTGACCCTAAACTGCAGACTCAGAAATTTCTTCAGTATGAAATGGAGTACCCAGTTCCCGCTGGTACATTGCCTATTGACCAATATCAGGTGGTCATGTATACCGATGGCTCTGCACAGCCAGCGGTTGGGACAAAACAACAGTATTATGCTGCATGTGCGGTAGTGAGCGGCTATATGGAGGGGGAAGTGTTCTGCCCCCAACATACTTATACGGAGACCTTGGGAGATTGTACGGCACAGTTGGCTGAGCTGAACGCTCTATTGTTAGCCTTGGAACACGCGGATCCGGCAATGTTTACGTTGCTGGTGTGTGATTCCTATTACTGTGTTCAGTCTTTCAATGAATATTTACACTACTGGAGGTTGAACGGGTTCAGAGATTCAAAAGGCAACATCATTAAACACAAATTGCTGTGGGGGAAGGTTGCGGATCTGAAGGAAACGCTTCCTAAGGTCCATGTTGTGCATACACTTGGACACCAGCGCGTTGGAATACACGTTGCTGGAAATACTTTGGCTGATGAAGCCGCAAAATCGGCAGTTGCAGTTGCCACTGTGGCCGCAGTAACTCGTTCGAGTTCCAAACCAGACACAGAGATTTTGGCTGTTATAAAAGCTACGGCTGATGGCACGCCATTTCCTAAAGGATTCCCTTCTAAATATAGTTACTATATGAGTGGTATGCTAAACGCTGTAGTTAAAATACCAGGCGTTGGTGTACGTGAAATGCCCAATAAAATTGAGCGACCTCGATTAATAACTGCAGCACATGAGGGGGCGGCTTCTGCCCATGCAGGCGTGGCAGCCACAATTTCACTCTTACAGGCCCGTTACTGGTGGCCTGGTCTCTATAAAGAGACAAAGCAGTATGTCCTTTGTTGTGACATCTGTCAACTAATTAAAGTTTCCACGGCTAAACGCCCGCAGCAGACGCCCCTCCTCATATCAAATAAACCTTTACAGTGTGTGTACTTGGACCATTGTGGTCCACTGACACCAGATTGTGCATACAAATATATATTGGTAGCTGTAGATTCGTGCTCCAGATTTGTGTGGGTCTGGCCACAGCGCTCGGCTGACGCTCGGACTGTTATTAAAGATTTGCGTATCTTTGTCGATACATATGCAGTTGCGGCTTTTCATTCGGACCAGGGCCCTGCTTTTGCCTCAAAGGCATTCAGGGACACCATGGCTTCATTGGGGGTCCAGCTCCAGTTCTCGTCTCCATTTCATCCCGAGGGAAATTCTGTTGTGGAGCGTTTAAATCACGATTTAAAGCAATCCTTAACGGCCAGAGTTATAGGTACGGGTCGTAGTTGGCTAACCCACCTGTATGGAGTACAGAGAGCACTTAATAACTTGCCTAGAAGGTCTCTGGGGGGTCGTACTTCATATGAGTGCCTGTTTGGAACACGTATGTTTGTTCCTGATCTTGATGGTCCTGGTGTGGAGGCGGCGGAAACGCCCTTTGACATAAATGATTGTGTCATTGTTTTACAGGATTTACAACAATTCCATGAAGATAACTCTTCTGCCAGTGCTGCCTCCACAGGAATTACGGATGTACCAGTAACGCCTACTGGTTGGATTCCCAGAATTGGGGATCTTGTGCGTGAAAAGGTCGCGGTGAAGAAAGAATTTGGCCCTTCCTATCGAGCGCCAGTCCCTGTACTAGGTATTCACGGAACAAGAACTGTGATTTTGCCACCGCTGCAAGGGGCCAAAGGTAATCGCTCTGTCTCCATCGACAATGTAAAGTGACAACATGTGGCCGATTCTGCACAGCAGACCAAGAGGAACGCCCAGTAGTTCCCGGAAACCTCTCACTACTGGGGAAGATGTTCCGCTGCAGGTAATTTGCACCGACACTGTTTCCTCTCTGAGCTTGGGGAGGGTGGAAGATGATCTTGCGATTGTTCCACTTACAGCAAATAATTTGGATTCTTTTGATCACGTTGCTGTGACTACTGATGTTTCTGAAAGTGTTGTCTACAACGTCCCACGGAGGGAGACTCAATCTGCTCCTTTGTTTACGGTTGCACCTTTTGCGAGAACTGCCTCCGGCTGCTTTCATAACAATGAAGACACTGTGTCGGACTCTTCGTCCTTTTCAACACCAACCCTGGGTCCACGTAAGCTGTTGTATAGGCTCAAAAGTACCTATTTTGTGTCTCCTTGGAACTATATTTGGCTTTTGATGACTGTGATAGCTTTTTTTCTGTGGCTGGGGTTTGTTGTTACCTTTTTTCTGGTAATACATGGTCATTTTCTTCCTGAACGATCTGAAATTGAGCACGTGGAGAAGGTGTTGAAACCACATTTTTCATCACATATGGTCAGAAGAGACTTGTCCTTTGTGAACATTTCTGCTGTACCAATTCCGGATGGGATTGTATGGGATAGAGTAATGTTTGATATATATGGTCCCACTGAGACAATTCAAATACCATATGTTCTAAAGTTATCAATGAATGATATCGTTATACCAGGCATTGTATCTGATGATTGGGATGTGAAGACAGTAGATTCTATGTTGACAGAATTGCAATATTACACTCTCTATGAAAATGAAGATGCTTACCAATTTAGAGATAATTATGGTGATATGTTTTGCTACAATTATTATGGACACCACTTTATTCATAAGGCCAGTAGCCCGAAAACGATATTTGAATATATGCAATGGGAACATTGCCCGACTCCTCCGCAGGGGAGTTCCAAAACTTATTATGATAAATTTGCATATTTTTCTGGGAATAATCAACAGAATGCTAAGTCTTACTATTTTAGGGTTACTCCGCATACTAATAAGCAAATGTTATTGACTGATACTAAATTACTGTATTCAAATTTGTTTGTATCCCAACTTTCAGTTGAGGGGTATGAATACTGGTCCAAAACTGTTGATTTGAAGAGTGTCTGGGGAACGAAGAACTGGCAAATGCGGGGTAGGGACACATTGTTTAGGGCATGTATTATTCCCGTCCAAATGATTTTCTTAAATGGCACTGTCCAACATACTAGCTGTTTGGGCTTAGCAACAATTAGAGATTTGAATTTGCCTAGCATACCTGTCCCTTCCAAATTGAATAATTGGCAGCAATATGTTAATGCCACGTTTAGTGAGCTTACAGACTGGGTCCAGAATGGTACGCTTAACACTTCATTGACACGTCCGGGCGGGTGGTTATTGTGGCCCATATACACTAATAGGTGTCATCAACGTTTTGTCACCTCTTTCAGGACTAGTAGGGCAGACCCTCGCTACATATCACCGGAACATGCTGATATCATTACTACATATAGCGTGGGGAAGCTTTGTCAGCAATGGTTAAAATCATCCACGCTAGATGCAGTTAAGACACATCTCACTTTACTGTCTAATTATACTGACTTGCAAGATTTTTTGTCAGGCCCAAGAGTGCCCCGGAGGAAACGGTTTTTGTATGAAGTGTACAATGAGATATGGAAACTTTCACAACAGGAGGCAGCGGCCCGGTTGAGGCAGATAGATCAGGAGAATTTGAATCAGGCATTGTCTGTTGTGGATAATGGAATGCATACCCTGTCCGACCGTGTATATACGATTGATAATATTGTTTCCTCTGCTATCGACATTATTAGATCAGATATGTCTTCTTTATATCATGGGCAGAGTCAGACGCGGTCCATTATGCAGTTGGGTTGGACTCTACAGACATTGAAGGCGGGTCGCGTTCCATGGCAACACATCAGAGCCAGGGAGATATTTTTTTCCTTTAATTTGACACGTCAACAGTAGCTGATGGCTAAAAAGGAAGCAACATATGTCATGTTGAATATTGAAAAGTTGGAAAATTTGCCTTTTACTGTGGCTGAGATTCCGTCAGCTGAATGGTTAATACACAGGATTATAAATTTGCCTATTTCTACTCTGCAATTCACTTCTTGTTTGAGGCATATTCCGGTTGGCAGCTATGAGAAATTGGGAGACAGTTACATACATGAGGTGTGGGAACTTCCCTTTTTATACAGATGTCTTAATGGGATGAAGGAGGTTTTTCTTAGCGGCAGCGAATGTGAAACTTCTGTCATCCATTCGATGGTTTGTAAGCAGCTGTCCTTGCATGGGGCGTGTAATGCCTCAGTTGCGAATTTAGCTTGCTATCTAAAGGGAGTTCCATATTCGGTTTGATACCTTCGGCTATTCATTCTATTTTCGGAAGCATTTTTGGGGGATTTCCGATTACTCTGGCTTTGTTGGCTGGTGTTTTGCTGTTGCTGTTGTTCTTCCGCAATGGCTGTCCCACCGCAACGAGATCCCATATTGGCGCTCCCGTCAGCGCAGCTGTGTCGTGAACGCATGATGCAGCATTTTGGAACAACACTCCTAGGACAGTTGGAGTGTGACTGGTCTCTGTCATTCCGACCAGTTTTGGATTGTGTGCAGCCAGTGTTTCGGTGCCTTTGGTGCTCGTTTGAACATGCACTGGCTTTCTGTCTCTCACTGCAGCGCCCCCCAGTGGTTGATACTGATCTGTTGATGTTCCCGATTAGGGCTCATTCCCAGACTTGTGCACTGCGGTTGCGTTTGCTTCGTGAGGCAGTTTATGAGATTCCCTTCCTGGAGGAAGATGGTATTGTCTCATTCATAGGCCCTGCACGGGGTGCCGCCCTGGATGGTTATGGGGCTCTGGAACACACCTGCTCCATGATAGTATTTGGCATGGAGTTTTCAGTGTTGACGTCTGTCGAGGTGGAGGATCTCCTGCTTTCCGTGGCTTCCATTTAAGAATTGGATTTTTTATAATTGACATTTTAATGATTTGGCTTTACCGTCACATGCTTACAAATTTAGACACACATTTATGCTTTGATGTCCTCTGGACTTGTCGACATGTATTTTGTATATTTTTGTATCTGGGGTATATTATTGTTTCTTTTTTTTTATTAGAACCACTTGCTACCGACAATGGGAGGTTGTAGTGTGGTCAGTTTCATGTATCCTTTGCGCGTTAGCTTTGGGCTTTAGGCCTTCGTGCACTTTGCCCTGGATGTATTTTATTCCTTTGCTCGCAGCATAGAGCCTCTGTGCACTTTGCTCTAAATGCTTTTTATTCAGCTTCGTACTGTTATTTTTCAAATAGCCAGTTCTACGGTCTTGTTTTATTTTCTTCTATCACACTGTTTAGCCTACTTCAGCACTGGATTCCTCAATAACACATTCTTGTTCACTCTGTGCTTTAGTCAAGGATACAGTCTGGTACATTGCCGATAGACGTGGTAGGAGTTTAGTCTTTGGTATTCTTGCGTAGGGACATTTTGTGATCACACTGACATGTTAGTTATAAAAACACTTCCTTGTCCCAATACACGCAAGAGGGAGATTCCGACCAGGGAACCACAACTAGACGCTGACTTCCTCGTTGCAGATGCTGAACCAGATCACAGGCCTTTGCTCAGGTATGAGGGGTTATGGCTTCCCAGGGAATCTGAAAGGCAAGTTAGAGGCTTAACATGCTGTGCTCGAAATAGAACTAGCTGAGAGAGAGTAGAAATTATTAACACCATGATAGCGTTATTCTTATGTTTCACTCTCCTCGTGACTATTTCAATCCTACTGTGTTGTATGGTTCTGGTTATTGCGGCTCACGCCTTAATATTTAAAATGCAGTCGTTTTATTAAAACAATCTATAAAACTCAAACTGCCTTTGTCATTTGTATATGAGATCGTACTGTAAATGAGAGAGCTGGTTTGGATCTGAGTGACCACGACTTTCCTGAGAAATTCTAAGATGTCATGCGCTCGGCTGCCAAATCATCCCATTGGGAGAGATGAGGCACTGGTAGTTAGCCGGAGCAAAACCGGATTTAGGGTGACAGAGGTCCTTCCAAGTGGGTCAGACTCAGTCCCCCACACCGTGAACGATCCTGCTACCTAGAAATCCAGTAGTCTCATTTAGGATAATGAGAGCCCACGTGACAATATCACTCTATATATGAGAGTTCCTCGGGTCAAAATTTCCCCTGTGATCCGAGAAATCATTGGGTTTGGCAGTCATGCTATTATTCACATCAACTGGTCCAAAACTGTGATCTTCTTGCTTACTCCTGAGACAGATAGGTTCAACTTTGACTGTGCCCTGCAATGGGCATTCGACCGAGTTCACTTTCTTGGCATTTGCCAAGCAGAGAAATTGGTGAACTCCAGCGGGGTAGTTATGGTAATGGATAACCTGGCTTGAGGAACACGTTCCGACAGTGGCGGCTTCTCTATCAGGGCAGAAGAGCGTTGCACCCTACTGTGAGCCATAACCTCCCCTAAAATTTTCATTTTCTGTGCAGATTCTTGTTTGCAGAACTTCATACTGTGGCTGGGCTAAAGCCATTATTTACATTGTTGTTG
This sequence comes from Pleurodeles waltl, assembly GCF_031143425.1. Lineage (NCBI taxonomy): Eukaryota > Metazoa > Chordata > Amphibia > Caudata > Salamandridae > Pleurodeles > Pleurodeles waltl. Next base: position 720,459,007 of record NC_090439.1, read on the forward strand.
TCACTCACATGCCTGAGGGAGGGGGCGTGGCTGTTTCCAGGGACACAGGGAGAGTTGTGCCACTGCACTGTGTAAAACTGCACATGACAGATTGACTGCTCTGTAGAATCTGCCAGCCTTACATGCATACTTTAAGCTTGTGAGGAAGTACCCACTCTGCCTTAAGAGCAGGGACGTGGCAGCAATGCAACCCTCCAAGTCTTCAAGGGGTGCTGGGTTGCCTAGTCAATGCTATCCCAGCACAGTTTTCATGCTATTTAATGTAATAAACATGAGAGCTGCTAAACACGGATTGGCTGTTAAACACACAGCAACGCCCAAGCTCAAGCATAGGCGAGCATGACAGCACAGGGGAGGCAAGGGCATACAACATGACCAATTATGGTGCAGCTATATCTTAAAGCACACAATTGACCATGTTTTAAAAAAATATATCTTCTGATGGGGCTTCCGGTCTTCCAGTAGTGAGCTCAAAGATACAGACTTTTAGTCAGTGAGTTGTCAGCTGTGCTGTGTGTTTGTGTTTTTTCCCAGCATCCCCTACACTGGATCCAAGTAAGGTGCTTGAAGTTGCTGCACTTGTTTTTCAATATAGCAATATGTGGGCTGCGTCCCAGGGCTGAAATAATTGCCAATCTCTAGTTGTAAAAAAAGTTAAAAAATGAACATCAAATTGCTGCTTTCAAGAACAAGCTTATGTTAAAAATAAACGTTTCTCCAGAATTCATAATTAGGGCTTTGGGGGACAGATGCTGGCAGGAAGTCTGTCCCCCAGGGACATTGTGGGGAGGTAGCACAACCAGACGACTGGGCTTATCAACGGATCCTACACACCCGTAATGTACTTGTGTATTCTACTACTGTTCTTATATTTGTGTGCTGTGGTCTCATTTGTGCATTGTCATTGTGTATACTTGTATACATTATTTGTGCCTACTGGTAGTGAGGCACCTGACCACATGCACCATCTGTAAACCAAAGAAATATTTCATCTCATACTAGATTGGACACCTCCGGGAGGTGCAGTACTCTACACCACTACTACCCTTAATTCTTTGATTAGATGACTGGGCTGTTTTTGGGCTACATTTGTTAAAGGATGTAGCCCAAGGGATATTTAGTCACCATTTTGCAGGGCTAGCCACCTTTTTGTGTGAGAGCACACAGTGGCAGCCCTGTATAGGAGTCCGGGAACTTCTTTTTCAACCGTAGTGAGGCCTGAGTGCGATGTCGCCGGCGGAGGACAAGGTTTAGGATGCCATTTGGCTGTTGGCTGAAGCTGGCCACCTGGACCTGGTGATTGGTGGGGTGGTGCGGCCTAAACCGATGGATGTGCTTCAAGCGGGGCGGCGGCCGCGGTCATCATGTGCTCGCAGCCCCGAGCTCGTAACACTGAGCAAACAGTGCAGGTGAGGGGACAGGGATGGGCCACGGGGTATAAGCAGCGAGAGGGCCGGGCAGGCATGAAGGTGTGGGGACGCAGTTGGGGTCGGTTTGCAGGGAAGGATTGGGAAGTGGGCAAGCACGGAGGGGACGGAGGTACACCAGGGGATGGGGGAGACACGAGGCAGTGCCACAGGTCTGGAGGCCCGGGATAAGCAGGAGGAGGGCCCAGGGCAGAAGAAGGCCAGGTTTGGGAGGGAGGGAAGGGTGCTGCAGGGAGCAAAGGGTATGTCAGGGGAGAACCGGGCGGTGGGACGAGAGGTAGACTCAGTTTTGAGGGGGCAGAGCCCTGACAGCTTAGGTGGTCTGAGGGCAGGGTGGAGATGGAAAAAGCGTGGGGGGGTAGGGTGGCAAATGGGAGAGGGTGAAGTAGGACCCAATGGGGTGGGCAGGGAGGATGAGTCGTGAGAGGAAGCCACGGGTTGGGATGCAAGTGGGGCATCATCGTCGGTGACAGAGCAGGTGGGGGGTGCTCCAGTGGAGCGAGGATGAGGAGGAAGGGAGCCTCGGGCCAGGCAGCAGAGGGCCCCCGAAATATGTATATGCCAGGAACAGATTGGCTGGGACAATTGGGCAGAGAAAGGGGGGGGCAATGATGGGGCTAGGGGAGGGTTGCTCCTGGCAGGTGGGAGAGGTACAGGGCTACACACCGACCTTACAGTCCTTTTTGCAGGCACAACATACGCAGAATGGTGCGGAGTCGGGAGAACATGGGTTGGCTCGTTAGCCCCAATGTGAAGGGCCTGCTTGGTGCAGGTCGACCAGCCGGGCAGCATCGTGGGATCCGGAGGTGAGCACCCCACGTAGTTGGTGGCAGCCGTGCAGGGGGCAGTGGCTGGACGTAAGCAGACCCGCTCTGCTGGCGTGAAGAGCATTGACAGCGGCCAGGACACAGGTACAAGAAGGAAGGTGGCCAGGTTAGCAAGGACGGGTGGGGCATCACTCCCTGGAGGGAGAGGCATCACGGGAGGTGGCGGGTACGAGTAGTACTAGGTACATGAGACAGGTCACGGGCAAGGCGGTGCCCACAAGAGAATACAAAATGGGCACACAAGTGTGCAAAGGCAAAGACATGAAGTTGGATTATATGGAGGATAGCCTAGAAGAAGGGGAGGTAATAGAAGGTGAGAGTGACAAGGAGGAAGAGCAGGGGAACATGCGGGGGCGGAGCTAATGTTGTTTGTCATAGTATGTAGCAGGGCAAGGTGAAGCACAGGCAGGTAGCCACAGAGCGGACGGCCTCATGGATGCTGGCAAGGCAACAGGCTTCAGAGTGGGCGTCGATCTTGATGCCAGGTAAGACAAGGCAGGACAGAAATGGTGAACATACAAAGAGTGAGGTTGGATGTGGGGGAGCCTTGATGAGATACAGCTTAGACATGGGACGTATGTAAGAGACACAGACGTTGGTCCGGATAACAAGGGTGAAGAAGTGAGTTGGCAAATACAGGCTTCGAAAGCACAGTCAGCGGGCAGAAGGACAGGGGAGATGCAGCAGAAAGAATGAAAGGCAAGGACTGGGGAGCGAGGGTGCAGAGCAGGGAGCTGACAGGAAGCAAAGTATGAAGGCAAAGGGAAAAAAGCTACTATACATTGGGGTTACGCAACCGTTGAGGGCACATTTGATGCCAACTACAAAAACAAATATTTGCAAAGGAGAGTATGTAGAGGTACTGAAGTTGCTGCACAGGGAAGTAAGGGCAAAGGAAGGTTCAAAAGAAGAGGAATTCGAACTGGCAAAACACCCATAGGTGCGAGTAACCATAGAAAACTGGACTTTAGCTTTTCTTATATACGCAAGCGTGCATTGAGAAAAATATCCAGAGAGGAACATGGCCCTGCTAAAATACATGGATGTCATTAGGAATCCAAAGATTTCATTTGGGGGCAATGTCTGGGCTCAGTATGATGAGGAGTTTAGGACAAGGATGGCAGCTGACCCAGAAGCAAAATGGGGGGAAATAGCTACTGGTCTCTGGCAGCAGCAATGGGTCCAGCCAAGTTCGGCAAGACTGTGTTTATAGCCAGTGGCCTTCCGATACAGTACAAGCCCTTTCAGCAGTGTCCCACCCAGTGTGGGGTCAGGAGCAAAAATACAAGGAGGGATCTTGGGGAGTGCTGTGACTCCAATAAAGGACTTTGCACAAGGGAGTACTGCAAGTTTCGCCATGAGTGCTCCAAGTGTGGGGGCAGATGTGCATTGGTTCAGTGCTATGGTAACCCAGGGACAGTGCAATCGGGGTAATATAACAGCGGGGGACAGCAGCTGCCGGACATTCAGGGATGGCAGCAGGGAGCTCAAGGGAACTTCAGGGAAGGAGAGGACAGGGCTCTGGAGGTATGGGCTCTTATGCCGGTTAAGATAGATAGGTTAGGATACTGGTTACAGCTCTCCCCTAAAAGGGACGAGGCTGCTCAGTTGGTTGAAGGGTTCACATGAATGTGAAATCTGCAAGGACACATTCACAGGTGGTGAGGGCAAAGTTAGCAAAAGAGGTAGCAGAAGGTAGGATGGCGGGACCTTTCCAGGAGTGGCCAATTGACCAGGTCACGATTTCACCCATTGGAGTGGTACCGAAAAAAGAACAACGGCAGTTCCGGTTGATACAACATTTATCTTGGCTGGAAGGGCAACCCATCAGGGACTTTATCTCGGGTGAGGTGTCACATGTGTCATATTCATCAGTGGACATGTCAATGGCATTAGTGGAGCAGGTAGGGTGATGGGCACTAATAGCAAAGTGCGATATGAAGTCCGCTTTTTGGTGGCTCCCGGTACACCAAGAGAATTTCCAATTGTTGGGCATACAGTTTGAAGGCAGGTGGTATGTGGATAAGGCCCTTCCTATGGGTTGTGCGATATTTTGTGCCTTGTTTGAGCGATTCAGTTCCTTCTTGGAATGGCTGGTCACATATGATACGGGACACAAGGAAGTCACGCATTACTTGGATGATTTCTTTTTTGTTACACCTTCCGGTTCGACAGGTTGCCAGGAGTTGCTGGACAGCTTTAAAGAACTCATGGAAGATGTAGTAGTGCCTTTGGCACCAGAGAAAACAGTGGGTCCTGTCACCTCAATTTACTTTTTGGGGATTGAGTTGGATTCCAGTGCGATGGAAGCCCGATTGTCCCCAGACAAAAAGGTAACGCTACGGTTGCCGTTGGACAGAATGATGTACAAACTGAAGTGCAAGCTCTACTGGGCCACTTGAATTTTGCAGGTAGAGTAGTTAGAGCAGGCAGAACGTTTTGCAGGCAATTGGGACTGGCGTTGTCAGTACTGTCCTTGCCTCATCATCACTTGAGGCTGTCCGCGGGTGTGAGGGAGGATTTGCGCATGTGGAGTGTTTTCTTGGACACCTTCAATGGTATCCCAGTAGGTACTCCACCTGAGATGGAGTGGGAGGCACAGATATTTTCGGATGCTGCCGGGGGCATTGGCATTGGTATCTACTGGCAAGGCAGATGGTGCATGGATGAGAGGCCAACCAGGTGGAAGAGAGGAGGACAGAGTATTGCCTTTATGGAGCTCTTTCCCCTGGTGGTGGCTGTGTACTTGTGGAGCCACTTATTGCAGCATGCAAAGGTGCTTTTTCATGTAGATAACATGGCAGTAGTGCAAATGAAGAATAGGTAGTCAGCTAGGAATCCACAGGTCCTGAAATTGTTGAGGGTGTTTGTGTTGGCGTGCCTGCGTTATGATATCATGTTTAAAGCAAAGCACGTGCCTGGGGTGAACAATGATATCACTGATGCTTTGTCTCGTTCACAGTGGGAGAGGTTCCATGGGCTTGCTGGTGGTAGGGTTATTGGCACGGTTGACAAGGAAGGCTTATGAGATGGCCTGGAAGGAATTCATCAGGTCAGGGGTGACCAGAAGAGATAGTGGTAGGGACAGAGTAGATAATGTAGTCCAGTTCATTTTGGAGTTGATAGGGAAAGGGCAGTTGAAAGTGACTTTGCAGGGAAACTAGCGGGTGTAGCTTTCATGAGGAAGTTATTATAGGGATATGCACCCTCAGCTGGAGAGTTGGGTGCTCATGTTAGAAGGGTGGACAAGAGAACAGGGCAGGTCAGGCAGGCAAAGAGGCCGTGAAGTTGGAAGTTTTGAAGGGGGTACTGCGAGAATTGGCACACATTTGTTATTCAGAACAGAAACACATACTTTTTGCAACATTGATGGTGTGGATGTTTTTTTAAGCATTTCGTGTGTCAGAAATGTTGTGTTCCACATGAAGCAAGGGGATTCTATGGGAGGAGGTATTCATACAAACCCAAGGGATGGCGATTTTTCTGAGGTCTTCCAAGACGGACCAGAGGGCGCGAGGAGTACATGTATTGTTGCTGGAGCAGGAGCGTTAGAAATGGGGTCTTTGGTTGGCAGTCAGGTTACCCCCTGTCAAAGCAAGGACCCTCACTCTAGTCAGGGTAAAAGAGAATCACCCTCAGCTAACCCCTGCTCACCCCCTTGGTAGCTTGGCACGAGCAGGCACGCTTAACTTCAGAGTGCTAGGTGTAAAGTATGTGTACCAACACACACAGTAACTTAATGAAAACACTCCAAAATGACACAACACAGGTTTAGAAAAATAGAAAATATTTATCTAAACAAAACAAGACCAAAACAACAAAAATCTAACATACACAAATCAAGTTATTGATTAAAATGTAAAAAGAGTCTTCATGTTCTTTTAAACACAACGCTAACGCTGTTAGCATGAAAATGTACCTGGGTCGCGTCAAAATAACACGCACGGGTGAGTGTGTGTCGAGAAAGGTTAGCAGTGCGTGGATTTGTCACCTGCAAGCACGGTCGTGCGTCGTTTCTCCTTCTCTGGTCCGATCGGTGTGTGACGTTTCTTTCTCCGCAGGAGAGAGATGTGTCGATCTGGACAAAACACCTCGGGTCCGGGCAGGCTTGCGTTGTTTTTCCACACCCAGCGATGTTGCATCGTTGTAGCCTCTGCCAGCGATGCCGTGTTTCGTTTCTCCAGCTGCATGTGTCGATTTCCCAGCCCCGCCGCAGGCAGAGCGTTGATTTCAGCCGTGAAGCCGACGGAGTGTTGTTTTTCAGCTGGGCTCAAGAGGTTGCGTCGGAAATTTCCCCGCACGCCGGTCTGTGCATGGATTTCCAACCTGGGTCTACCAGCTTCACCTTTCAAGGCCCAAGGAACTGGATAGGGCACCACTTAGCAGGGTAGGAATCTCAGCAGAGGCTCCAGGTGCTGGCAGACAGAAGTCTTTGCTGCCCCTGAGACTTCAACAAAAGGGGGCAAGTTCAATTTCAAGCCCTTGGAGAGTTCTTCACAAGCAGGAAGGCACACAAAGTCGTCTTTGTCCTTTTGCACAGGCAGAAGCAACAACTGTAGGATAGCGCCACAAAGCACAGTCACAGGCAGGGCAGCTTTTCTTCCTCAGCTCTTCTCTAGGCAGAGGTTCATCTTGGTTTCCAGAAGTGATCTAAAGTCTGTGGTTTTGGGTGCCCTTCTTATACCCATTTTGCCCTTTGAAGTAGGCTTAGTTCAAAGAAAAGTCTCTCTTGTTTGTGAAATCCTGCCTTGCCCAGGCCAGGCCCCAGACACACACCAGGGGGTTGGAGACTGCATTGTGTGAGGGCAGGCACAGCCCTTTCAGGTGTGAGTGACTTCTCCTCCCCCCTCCTAGCACAGGTGGCTCATCAGGATATGCAAGCTACACCCCAGCTCCCTTTGTGTAACTGTCTAGAGAGAGGTGCAAACATCCCAGCTGTCAAACTGACCCAGACAGGGAATCCACAAACAGGCAGAGTCACAGAATGGTTTAAGCAAGAAAATGCTCACTTTCTAAAAGTGGCATTTTCAAACACACAATCTTAAAATCAACTTTACTAAAAGATGTATTTTTAAATTGTGAGCTCAGAGGCCCCAAACTCCACATGTCTACCCGCTCCCAAAGGGAATCTACATTTTAATAATATTTAAAAACAGCCCCCATGTTAACCTATGAGAGGGATAGGTCTTGCAACAGTGAAAACTCAATTTAGCAGTATTTCACTGTTAGGACCTATAAAACACAGTACTATATATCCTACCTTAACCATACACTGCACCCTGCCCTTGGGGCTACCTAGGGTCTACCTTAGGGGCGTCTTACATGTAAGAAAAGGGAAGGTTTAGGCCTGGTAAATGGGTACACTTGCCAAGTCGAATTTACAGCTTAAAACTGCACACAGAGACACTGCAGTGGCAGGTCTGAGACATGATTTCAGGGCTACTTATTTGGGTGGCACAACCAGTGCTGCAGGCCCACTAGTAGCATTTGATTTACAGGCCTTGGGCACCTCTAGTGCACTCTACTAAGGACTTACTAGTAAATCAAATATGCCAATCATGGATAAACCAATCAACATTACAATTTACACAGAGAGCATACGCACTTTAGCATTGGTTAGCAGTGGCAAAAGTGCTCAGAGTTCAAAAGCCAACAGCAATAGGTCAGAAGAAATAGGAGGCAGGAGGCAAAAAGATTGGAGATGACCCTGCAAAAAGGGCCATTTCCAACAAGGATCATAGTGAGGTTTGCCCCGGCAGTGGGGTTTGAGGTTGGGGATGCTACAGGCAGAAAAGAGGGGGGCAGTATTCGTACATATGGACAGCAAGAGGGTAACACCCTTTCAACTGTTGAGCATATTGAGAAAGGTCCTAGAGGGCATGGGGATGCAACCTATGGAATTTGGGACCCATTCATTTCGAATAGGAGCAGCAACTGAAGTGGAGAGGCAGGGGTGGACCAGGGAGGGAATAAGGCAGTTGGGTAGATGGTCTTCTGAGTACTTTTAAAGATATGTGTGTTAGATTGTAGGTAGGGGCATGATCGGACAAGGCTTGTGGTAAACCTCTGTTTCTTTTGTAGGTTAAATGCCGGGTCCCCTGTCGGCAAAGTTGAGCGTATGGATGGTGGGCCATTCATTCATCAGGAGGGCGGAGCAAGAAGCCAAGAAATCGTATACAGTCAATTTGGTGCTGAGTGAAGCATGTGGGGGGGGTCATATGGCATGATAAAGGGGGTATAAGGTGGAAAGAAATGCTGTCAACTTTGGTAAAGTTACAGAAGGGGCTGGTGTGCCCTGATATCTTGATCGTGCATGTAGGTGAAAATGACCTAGTACAAGTGAAAGGCTTGGTCCTGGTAAAATGGATGAAGTGAGACTTGTTGGAGATAAAGCAGCAGTGGACAGGTTGTTTTCCGGTGTGGACATAATTTATACCCAAGAGAAGTTGGAGAGGGGCGTTCAGGCCAGCAGCAATAGATAGGGCCCGCAGGAAGCTCAACAGGGAGATGAGGCGTTTTTGTAGGGAGCGGGAGATAGGTTGCATTGTGCACTCGGATATTCGATGTGATGCGGTGGAATTTTTTCATGCGGATGGGGTGCATCTGTCCAGATTTGGCATGAGGCTTTATTTGTTGGAGATCATGGAGTTTATAGAGAGGACGCTGAAAGGAGTAGTGTGGGGGGGGCAGAAAAAAAGTGAAGGATGCCCGTTTTATCTGGTGGCGGATGCCCAGAAGGTTGGAGGGGCCTTTACAGAAGGTCAGTGGAGTTTACAAAGGGGAACCAGGCCCTTAGAGAGGATGCAATGAATTAGAAACAGAACGAGAGCAGGGATTAGGGTTATTACACAGGAAGTTGGCACTTACGAATATGCACAAGTTAAAAGTTAAGTGGGGAAGTTTAAGTGTTATGAATAACAGAAGGTAGTTAGACATTGGGAAGTTTGCAAGGTTAAAAGGAAGGGTGTTGTTTTAGGGGTGGGTGGGTAGGTGTTAGGCAGATGTTGTTTGGATAGTGAGGTAGATGGTTTTGTAAGGCAGGATGCCAAGGGCTTAATTGTGATACTCACCTGTTCCAATAAAGCGCCTTTTGCACACCTAAGATAGTTAGTGGTCTGTCTGGACTCATTTGACCCAATTTTCATTTTGTATATAATGTCATATTCAATCAACATAATAGCATAATGACTCGAGCAGCGCCTGCACTTGGATGAGTCTAGTAATGGGGCAAAGAATACTCGGTCAGCTTTAACAGTTCTCCAGTCTTGCTTCTCACTCTCGCCAGTCATTTGGATGTGATTAAAGGAAACAATAATGAAAAGAGCCTGCAGCACCACAAGTCGGATATGTAATCTGAATGGTTTCTTAAAACAAGTCATTCAGATGCTATCTCTGACATAAAGGTTGTGCCTTTCTTTATTTAGCAAACAGGCCACATCATGTAAAATGAACTGCATCACTGTTACTGTTACAAAGTCTTAATTTGTAATCTAATACCAGGTGTTTGATTTTTTTTTATCAACAAAATAGAAAAGTAAAACATGATGTGTGAGGAAAAAGAATAAGGAGGAATCTACGTGGTACATAGTAAAATAGGTAATCTTTAAAGGTACCACCACGTGTTTTATTTGATTCACACCTGTATCTTTTAGAATTTCTGTTTGAGTCTGCTTTAAGAAATAGCAGTTTTAGTGTATTGTTAAGGCTTCCATTTCTTATGTGAATAAATTGAAAGTGATGTTTGCCTCTAATTACAAAACTTCTACTGGGAGCACACACGGTTGCAAAGTCCTGGAAACTACCTGCTTGCCATGTCAAAGCCCTATTTATAAAAATAAATGCCAGGGCAGTGCTACCCCCAGTGCTCATTTTGTAAAAGATTAAGTGCCAGGGCCCACCGTTTTGCTCAGTAGCCCACAGCCAGCACTATTTAATATTGGTGTGCTGAATGCCAACACTGCGTAGTTGTGATTCAGCCACTTGCCTCTTTAATTAACCTCCCAGCACTTTCAGCCCCTTTAGCTCATTCTTTCAAGCTGCTGGTTTCTCTCTTGGAGACATTTTTCCATCTTCCCCTTGTGGGGTTTTCTCTCTCTTGCTCTGTGTCAAAGTCTGATGAGGAAACATAAGCGCTGGTCCCCAAAAATGAGTGCTGGTGTGCCTCCCTCGCAACCACTGGCTCAAATTATGCACTAGCTATTGCCCTTGGGTGTTGAGGTTATTCACTGCAGTCTACCACAGGCGATGAGATAATACAGTGTGCACCAGCTGAGGAATTCACACAGACAGGGGGCTATGACTATTACTGTGTTGGGTCCATTATGTGACAGCCACCTACGAATGGCAGGCTATATAGAGAGATGCACAGTCCCTGATGGCTCATTTTCTTGCACAAAATGTACTGTAAAATGCACCTATATGCCCTCTAATTTTCAACAGTTTCTTGGGAGAGAATACACCAGTAGCCGCTTGAAATGCTGGGCTGGTGTGCTTCACTTACTAAATTTAATACAGGTCATGTATTTACGCCCCATCATTTTTATATTGTATAAGTCACCAATGCATTCTGGTCCAGACTACTGTTTTTTACGGCATGGAGGCTTGCCATTGCTAAAATGATACTTCTCCCCAAATTTCTGTATCTGTTCATTAATAGTCCTGTTCTGCTCCCACTGCAATTCTACTGTAGACTACTCTGTACAAACCTCATTGAGCTGGCCTGGGATGGAGGGCAGCCAAGAGACCTACGGGAAACAATAACACTACCAATTGAGCAGGGCTGTTTCTGCACCCCAGGCATGGACCTGTACTACTACTGTGCCCAAGTGAAACTTGCACACTTCTGGTTCTACAAAACTCCATTCCAGACACATTTAAATGTTGAATCTGATGGCATCGACCCCTGCCATCTGAACACTACGTGATAACTGTCGGTCTGCCAGCCCGAGCTGCAATAGATGCTTTGGCCTGCACAATGTGGTCCTGGGACAGACTGTGCCTGCGTGCCCACATTGAGAGTTTGTACTCTCTGACTACACCTCTGGCTAGTCACCCCATGCTCCCTGCAGCATCAGATGAGGGTATACTTCGCCAGTTAAATTACCTACAAATTCACACACTGGGCGATCTCTATCCAGAAGGGCATTCCCATTCAGCACAACCTATGCTCACGATTCTAAATTATACCCCGCTTGATGTCTCCACATATCATAGATTGTGTGGAGCACTTTGATCCAAAATGAAACCTTCCAGAAGGACCCCCATGCTTCACGCACTAGACATTCTGCTGACCAGCCCGACCACCTTTAAAATAGTAACTTGCCTATATTCCACCATGCAGGAGAAGTCATCCATATGCACCCCTTAGGCTTACCTGAATTGGGAAACAGACCTTGACCTCCCTCCAACTCTGAAACAATGGCTCTACTGCTGTGTGATGACCAGAACTCTCTTACCTAACTATAAGTTCCACTGATTGCACATTAAATTCCTCAACAGAATGTACCGTGCACCAGACCAGCTGCATCAAATGGGGCTCTCGGAAGATGCACGATATTGCTGATGCACTGCAGTACAATGCTTCAGTCCTACACTTAGGCCCTCATTACAAGCTTGGTTGTCTTTTCGGAAGACCGGCGTGGTGGCTGCTGCCAAAAGACCGCCAGTGTTGGTGGTATCCCAAACGTCGTATAACGAGTTGCATACTGAAGACCGTCCAAAAATAGCCACAAATCTGACATCGCTAGGCCGGCCGAGGGTGGGAGAGAGGCGGTCCCACCACCTACCAACCGAACCAACGCACACACCCCATCAAGCACCAAACACACCATCCTTGCGCACAGCCCCCCCAATCCACTTCACCACCACCATATTCCCACAAAAGCACCTACGATACACAGGCAAAGAGTTGAGGGTCATGGTAGATGAAATTGTCTGTGTAGAGCCACAACTGTTTGGAGCACAGGTCCAGCAAACATCCATAGCCATGAAAAGGGAGTTATTGCAGAGGATCGTCGACAGGGTCAATGCAGTGGGAGGATATCAGGAAGAGGTGGAAAGACCTATGGGGGAAGGTGCGTTCCATGGCATCACAACACCACATTGCCATCAACAAGACTGGCGGTGGGCCTTCACCTCCTCCCCCAGAGTTCACATCGTGGGAGGAGAAGGACTTGGACATCCTGCATCCTGAGGGCCTGACTGGAATAATTGGAGGACTGGATTCCAGTAAGTCACTGACACTCCCATGCCACCAATGACTCCTGTACAGGATGTGCTCCCACCGCTCTATCACTCCCTAATTTAACCCACCTCACAATTCCTCCCCCACACAATGACCCAATGACCCTCCCCTGCATGCAACACCATCCCACTTCCACCATCCCCACAGAGTCCACCCTATTGCACGAATAGCCCTCACAATGGCAAGCACCAAAACTCCCACAATGCATGACTCACCACATATGAAAAGCTGCCAGTCCCACTTCACAGTGAAACACCTGCACCTAAAACCATTGCACGAGCTACAATAACTGGATGATTCAACTACGTACCACTACATAGCAATGCCAGCTATGCTATCCACAATCCACAACCCTCTATGGAACATGGAACCAATTCCACAATCCATCACCCACTAACAATGTTTGCAGTGCTGCATCTGTCATTGCCATCACGGGGAAGCAAGTCAAGCCACTGTATGCATCAGACAATGATACAAACAAGTACACCTCCACAATGTTACTCTGCCCCTCTCCATCCACAGGTACAACTGCCACACTACAGAAGTTTCTATAGACAGCCCTCCCCAGGATGAAGGCCCTAGTGAGGACTACACATCTGGATGTCTAGACATTGATGACTTACCTGGCCCTTCTGGGACATCTGGTCAGTCCACCACCACCAGCCATACCCTGCACACATCTGCTCCCCCGCCCGTGTGCAAACAACAACACAGGCAGCCCCTCGTCCCCAAACATGTGTCCCAAGGACTCCTCAATCAACTGTGTCCCACAGTACACGGACCCGAGCCTAACCCTCATACCCAAGACGATGAAGGACCTGGAGTAGCTGAGAGTGGGCACAGGGGGCCCGGGACAGTGGGAGGGCACCTGTGGGCCAAGGGATGGCTCACCCAAGGGAAAGGACTGGCCAGTAGGCCATCTCCCAAGTCCTGGGAGCATATCAGCAGTCACAGGACAAGATGGGCCAGATACTCTCCACCTTGCAGGAGAACCAGAGGCTTCAGAGGGAGTACCACCAGGAGGCCATGCAGCAGTGGCAGACCCTCAATGCTTCCATGGCCACCATTGCAGGGGTGCTAAAGGAACTCACATCTGTCCTGCTTGCGTCCTCCTCCCACCAGCATGCTCCTTCCAGTAGCCACATACCATCTGCACAACCCACTTCTGCTTTAGCTAGTGGAATGGAGGCCCTTCCAGAGGACCCATAGGACACTAGCGCCCCTTCCCCTGTAGCTCAGGAACCCCCCGCAAACGAGGTCATCCATCCAGACATCCTGCAGGACCTGATGCCAAGACCACTGTCAGGAAGTGAAACTCTCCTGAACATTCTCCCTTGTGTGCCACTAATACACCATGTCCACTGCCATCTCTCCATTTTACCATGGTACATGTAGTACGTCCTACAGCTGGGCCAACTGCTCTGATGATTTCATACACCATGACCCCACTCATCCCCCAGTACACTTGTAAATCACAATAAACACCATTGCGCACAGCTACTGCTTACGTGTCTTTATTGTAACATGTATGAATTAACTGTTGTACAATATGTCAGCTTACTTAAACCATTGACCAGCAAAAGTCTGTAAGATGGACAGAATGGGGAGGCATGTACTGCAAGTTTAGTAGTAGAACAGACTCATCCTCAAATCCTGTGTCAAGGGACCCACCAATCAAGACAGGAACCTGAGTAGTATCACCCATATTACCTGCAAATACACCAAGTCAAGGACAACCATCACAATAGGAGTCCATGTTGCTCAGCCAACACACATGCAGTATATTGTCGTCCTCCCCAGTACGAGTGCCCAAGTGGCACGTGAACACAAAATACAGTAGCAGATCCACATTTACTAGACATTCATTCCAAATGGTCCATCCTTCGCAGCTCACAGTATCCTACTAAAGGCAAGTTCCACTGTCAATATGAGTTAGCTACCATATCCATCCATTGTGTACAGTGACAATAAGTTGCTATACTGTTGACACAACCCTGGTTACCAGCCCTTTTGCAGTTGACACTGTATTACTGGGACCATACAACATGGCCAATCCCTTGCAGATGTGATGGCAGCCAAATGCACAGTAAACATAGCACTGATATATGAACAGTAACACCTCCCCTGATAGACACATTTTAATTGTCACAAACCCATACAGAGGGATAGCTGCACTTACCACCTCCACTGATGGCACACACCATGATGAGCTATGTCACAAGGCAGACAGGAGTACAGTGCACATACAAGACACTTGATACATACCTGTAGATCATTGGAAGTATTGTTGGATCAACTCTGTCCTAGAGTCAGCTACATCCTCATCATCTGCCTCCTCATCAGTGTCTATGTCACCAACATCAACCACAGGTCCAGCTGCCACCTCCTCAACAACCAGTAATGGTATGTGATGTCTCAGAGGCAAATTGTGAAGCATGCAGCAGGCAGCTATGATCTGGCAGACCTTCAGTGGTCTGTAGATCAGAGCACCTTCTGAGATGTGTAGACACCAAAATCTGGCCTTTAGCAGACCCATGGTCCCCTCAATGACATGCCTCGTCCTGCTGGGGGCCTCACTGAAATGGTTTTCACCATCCGGTATTGGATATCTCACTGGTGTCAGCAGCCAGAGAAGGGTAGGATAGCCTGAGTCACCTGTGTGCACAAAGGTTGGACCGATCACAATACCGGCAGAGACAAAGGGTAGAATGTGAAGAGAGGTGTCATTACAGTTGTACACATACTATTGGATATATACCAACGAGCCAGGCCCTCTCTCTCTGAAGTTGTGCCATCAAGTGTGGGACATTGCTGTTCCTCAGAATGTAGGAGTCATGCACAGATCCAGGAAACTTGGCCATGACTTGTGAGATGTACTGGTCAGCGAGACACACCACCTGGACATTGATGGAGTAAATTGTTCATTGACCCTGGGAGGAGCCAAAGCAATGTGGGTGCCATCTATGGCCCCTATCACATGACGGACATGTGCCATGGCATAGAAGTCAGATTAACACTGGGCAACTCTGCACATTGGAGGTACCTGATGTAGCTGTCCATGTGTTTCAGTAAAGCACACAGTACATCGTTCAGCACTCTACTGAACCTAGGCTGGGACATCCCTGCTACCAAGCCCACTGTCAGCTGGAATGAGCCTGAGGCAAGGGAGTGTAGCACACATAAGACCTGTACTTTGGGAGGGACGGCATAGGGATTACGGATGCCTGGCAAGAGATCCAGTTCCAACTGGGCACACAGTTCTATGATGGTCTGACGGTTCAGACGATACATCTGAATTATGTGTCTCTCTTCTAGGGTAGCAGGGTCGACTCGGGCCAATACACTGGTGTATGTCTCATTCTCCCCATTGCACTGTATCTAGAAATGAGAAAGAGGAACACCCACACGTTGATGTTGACAGTTCACATGCCACCTAACACTATCCATTTAGCTTGGTTACACACACATTTGTTTAGGCTGTCTACGAGACAGCAACTGACTGCAGATGTCGTGTCATAATTATCAGTACACTCACTTGACTATCCATGAAAGTCACATGTGTGAACTTTGCTATGATGTGTGAACATGGTAAATCTATGCGCATGTCACTAAAGATCATACATGACGCACTTATCATTCATCTACAATACACTAGCTACATGTAAAATGGAAGCTGCCTGTCCTGCAAGCACAGGACAGATGGGAGTGACCTAAGTCCACTGGCGTTAGTGGTCATGGCGGTAGGTGGTCGCACTCGCGGTGCAACTTCTCATTGGATTACAATGTTGCCTAAGGGAGACTGGGGCCAATGATGATCATCACTGGGGGTAGCGGTCATGTAAGTGGTGGACACGACCACCATTTTGTGTTGCATAGCTCACTTGACTCCTGACACTAGAGCAAGCAAGACCTCCACTGCGTGCGCTGCTGTGTTCTGTCTCTGGGAGCCATTATGCCATGTCCGGCATGAGATAGAGCCTCTGCCTCCACCCAGGAGGAACTGAAAAAGCTTGTGGACGGGGTCCTCCCCCTGTATGGACAGTTGTATGGGACGCCAGAGGAGGAAGGGAGTCAACTGTTCCTGTCCTGTCTGAAGGTGATGTGTGTGGGGTTGAAAGGCATGGAGGCAATGCACATGGAGTGGGTGCATGCAGATGGCAAAGGAGTAGGTGCGGAAGTGCCATTAAGACACATTTGTGTGGTCATGAGATGTGTCTGATGTGTGAAGTCCACTGCTGTTAGTGTGATGCCACTCTACATGACTTTCTCCATCTGAATGTGTCACCCATGCAGGCCAGCGCCCATCAAAAGAAGGGGATTTGGTGTGCCATTGGCAAGCAAGTGTGAACCCTGGGGGTCAATGCCCGGAGGAGCACCCACTGCAGAAAGCGGTGGGAGGACCTGAGACGCTGGGCCCAGAAAACTACTGAGGCCCAGCGGGAGATGTCTTCCTAATGAGGGAGGGGTGCCCGTCAGACCCTGACCCCCCTAATGGCCCGCATTTTGGCAGTGGCCTACCCTGAGATGGATGGGTGCTTGAGTGCAGCACATCAGCCACAAGGGGGTAAGTACGAACTCACACCTCCCTAATGGTAGGCATGTATGGGTTTGGGTAGGCTACTAGTTTGTAGATGTTGTGTAGATCATTGGTAGTTGCACATCAGCTATGGGTTTGAGCCACGCTGGCAGGAATTGTATCGGTTATGTGTGCCAGTAGCATGCAGACTGCGACTCATGAGGGTAGGAAAATTGATTTTGGATATTGTCTCCTGATATTTGTCATCTTTTGAGTGACTGGCTCCTTCCATCAGCATCAGTATATCTGAGGTGTCAGGGCATTGCCATCACTCGTAGCCTGCCACTATGACAGTGGCAATTGGTGTGATATAAATCAGCTGCCCCAGACTGTAGGTGTAGATGGCTGCAGGGGACAAAATGTTACTGGCCACATTGTTTATAGATTTGTTGGCATTCTACCTTGCCAAGCAGGAATCGGTAGAGTAAGGAGTACAGAGTAGGTCTATGTTTACGACAATGGGTGTGTGTCAAGTACTGTGCTACTGTGCATTGTATGACCCATCATGTAGTCAAAGGTGCCAATGTTCCCACATTGTTTAGATTCAAGTGCATAGCTCCTGTTTCCCCTCTGATTTCCCAAAGTTGAGCATATCGATGTATAGGCATGCAATGGCATGGCATACCAGCAGTTGATTTTTTGTTGTGAGCGTGTGTGAATGATGTGCATGCATTGACCCGTTGCACCCTTTCTTTCTATCCCACCCTCCTTCCCTCTCCTCCCTCTCCTCCCTCTACTCCTCTGTCTTTGTGTGCATCAGCATCATCAGGTGAAGGAGAAGGGGCACCGGCGAGTGGGGAAGCAGCAGCCCACAGGACCCAGGAGGCTGATTCCAGCAGAGCCAAGGGGACCAGTGGGACAGAGGGCGAAGGGAGTGCCACAGGGGAGACCGGATCTACAACATCCTCTTTGGATTCCTCCTCCAATGGACACTCCCTGGCGGTGGCGGACCCATCTGGGACAAGCCCAGCTTCATCCTTGTCTGCCACCCCCCTTACCAGCACCGCCCTCCCTGTAGCTCCTCACCCAGTTGCCCACACACCCAGGAGGGTGGGTGTCTCCTTCGCCGCAGGCACCGCTGCCCCAGTCAGCACTGCTGACCTTAATGAGGAGGTTATTGACCTCCTAAGGTCCATCTCTGTGGGACAGTCAAGCATCGTGAATGCCATCCAGGGTCTGGCTTCACAGAGGCAGCAGACCAATGCTTTCCTGCAAGGCATTCACGGTGCCCTGACTGGCTTGCAGAGATCCTTTCAGGCTCTGGCCTCCTCATTGACGGCAGCCAGTGTTCCTTCATATTCTGTCCCCCCTCCAGCTACCTGTGCTCCATCCCACACCCCTCTCCCCACACCCATCCAGAGCACACAATAAGACCAGCATTCATCCACCTCAACAGACAAGGTTTGCAAAGACAAACACAGGCCCCACAAGTCCCACCACCGCCATGCACACAGACAACAGACACATGCAGGCACGACAACATCCACTCCCTACACAGTCTCTCCCTCCACCTCCTCCCTCACAGTCACTACACCACTCACACCTGCTTTCAGCACATCAACACTCCCAGATCCATCCACAAGTCCCCTCATGCCCACTGTCACCACAATAGCAGCCCCCCATACATCCACCCCATTCACCACATGCACACTCACCACTACTACTGACACACCCACATGCAGCACATCCACCTTACCTGAGGCACCACCCCAACAGACATACATCCACCCTGTCATCTCCCTGCATGTCCTCCACCCCTCCTCCCAGGACACTGAAATGCCCGTATTCACCCACCCAAAAGACACGAAGAACGCACATGGCTTCCACCCACTCACCTGCACCCAAGGCACCTACCAAGACATACCTCTCAACCCCTCCCTCTTCTCCCACCTGTTTTTCACACGACTGCCCTTGTGTCCCTAAAAAAAGAGTTTGCCCTGTTCCCTCCCACTGACCCTGTCCCTGTTTACCCCAAACCCTCATGCCCACCCCAAACCCTGTCCTTCCACCTCCCAGTCCTCCCATAGCTCCCCTGGTACTGCCCCTCCTCATCCCCCAGCAAAGACTACCACCCCCCCAAAGGGCAAGGACCCTCCTCCAAAGGGCCATATGAAGGGGAAAGTCATCCCCCCTCCAAGTCAAAATCTGACAACACCCCTCCCAAAGCAAAACCGAAGGGCCCCCCTCCCAAAGCCAAATCTAAGGCCTCCCTCCCAAATCGAAACCAAAGGACCCCCTCCCAAACCCAAACCCCCTCCTCACCCCCTCCCATCTCCCCTGAGGTGCCCGCATGTCAGGAGTCAAGTAGGGGACAGATACTCTGCCCAGTGTGTCTGGGGCAATGGATACTTTTGGACTGGCCAGTAGGCCTCTGTTGTATATAGTTGGTTACAATTACGGGACCTTTATTTTAATACATTTGCACCAGTCACCTGTTGGTGTCGAAGTTAACAACCTTGTCCTACCTTTCCTTCCACATGTATGTGTTGTACATGTGTGATTTGGTATGTGTCTTTTGTGTATGTGATGTGTTTGTGTGGCAGCATGAGTTGTGTGAGTGAGTTGTGCTATGGACTTGTTGTGATGTGTTGTGTTGTTGTGTGGCATTGTGTGGCAGTGGTGTGTGTGTTTTGATGCATCTGTGATGTACTTTGTGTGTTGGGTGGACGTGGTGTGTGATGTGACAAGTTTTTTGGTAGTGTTATTGTTTGTATTGGTTGTGTGCTGTTGTTACCTGTTTCTGGCAGTATTTGTTTTCCTGTGGAGGTGTGCATAGTGCCTCTCTGCCAATGCGTTTGTGTGGTTACAATGGTGTTGTTGTTGTGTGACTGGGTGGTGTTGTGTGTGGATGTGTCTGGCAGTGGCGGTGGTGTGTGGGTGCGGTGTGGTGTGTGTATGACACGTGTCTGTTGGACGTTGTGGTTTATATACATTTTAATTTCCTGTAGGTGAAAGGACAAGGCCCATTTGTATTTTCAGTTGTGGCTTGCTATGAAAAACAAGCACTGAGAAAGCCTAGAGTCCTGGCCTCTATTTTCCATACTGAATAAAATATTAATAAACCTGCAGGAGAGTAAAAACGATTCAAGAATGAGTAATTTCTGTATACAGTCCATCTAGAGAATAATGCATTCATGGGCAGATTAAAGAAAAATGGCGCTGCACTTGCGTCACTTTGCGCCCCCATACCATCACCATGTGTGTGCTGTATTTAAAATACGGCGCATCATGGCACAGGGTAGGAGGCAATAGCGTCAACATTTTTTATGCTATTGATGTATTGTTCAGGGTTAGCCCCACAATTTTACAAAAACAGTGCATAGGGTCCATTGTAACTAATGGTGTGCCCCTTTTTACAGCCTGCTCTTAGCAGCAGAGTGGAGATTTTTGAAGCCTAACACCACATTAGCGTAAAAAAATGGCACTAATGTGGCGCTAAAGCTTCATAAATCTGGGCCTTAATGTGTGTCGATCCAAAGAACTTTGAGAACTTTTGTGGTGGTATAATAGTCACTCACTTGTCTGCATTTCTCTCTTGCTGTGGCTCAAAGCTTGAGTGCTGGTGTCCACCAGCTGCATCTCCAGGCACAAATTAAGCACACAATTATCCAAGTCATAAAAGCATGGCTATTATTATGTATTATAATTTTCGTGTTGCCCCAATGTTTCACCAAGTAAATATCTGCTTCGTTCAGGTTCCAGTGATGCAGCACGTGCCCACTGTAATGTGAGATGTAAGCCTAATCGATTTAGTGCAAAACATATATTAAGCTTACTTTCCTGGACGTCTACATGTTTTTGTTTATTTGGAATGTTTTCCTGGACCAAGTTGTAAAATGGGATTTTCAGGCGACCCTGTAAAAACAAAGAAATGACTGTGCAGCTGGGTTCCCCAAGGGGCCAGCATGTATAAAGTCTGTGTGAGGGGTATGGAGGTTTAGTTTTATGACACGGACGGATTTCTATGTTTCACTGTTAACTACTGCACGGAAAAGCTGCAGAGAAACGCTACTAGAAAAGGGATGCCGGCTTAACAAAACGGAGCACTGTTTCTAGGAAATTCCAAAGCCTCGCAGGCATTGCTAATGTTCCAGAAAGCAAGAATGTCATCATTTAAACCGCGCTCAAGTGTATGTGTGTGTACTTTTAAACGCGTGAATGCGTTGAAGGAAAGGTATGCTGCGAATGGACAACTTTGTTGCAGCCACATTGCCCCATTCACAGAGGTTTTTATTTGATGTGAGGCACAGTTTGGTACGCGCGGTGTCCCTCTGCTGGTCTTCGCTAAATATGGAATGTTTTTACTGAAATGCCATCATCAGATTCCATAAGAATATTGACCTGCTTCTTTTTTTTTGAGGCCGGGGGCCATATGTAAAGAACACAGGGGTTCTGATTTCCTAATTGCGACTTTTATCGAAACACCATTAGGAAATCACAATTCCTAATGTACAAAAACGCACAATATTCAAATGTCGATCACTAATGGGGTCCTCAGAAATAGACCTATACCACGAATATAAATGAGGTAAGTCCTAACTTGCGACCCATTAAGAATTGCAGCCATCACAAGTATGATGGCCAGCTGTGGTCAACTGACCAACATGTCTGCGAATGTTCTTAAACAAGCATTGACAAAACCAACGGGTCTCGCCCGTACAAGAGCTAATGGCCTTGAAAATATGTTTTGGCCATGTTGTACATCAATGAGGCTGCTGTTCAGCATGGCTAAAGGTTAGTGTTATGGAGTATTGTAGAGTGGAGTTGAGGGAGTCAAGTGTCATAGAGTTGAGTGGAGGAGAGTTAAGTTCAATGGTTCAGTGGCAGAGAGTGTTGTGGCATAGAGTGGCATGGGGCAGAATAGAGCAGAGTGGATTGGAGTGGACTGAGGTAGTGAGGTGGACTGGATTAGAGTGGGGAGGATTAAATGGAGTGGGTTTGAATTGGAGTGAGGTGGGTTAAAGTGGGGTGAGGTGGATTGGAATGGGGTGATTACATTACATTGAGGTGGATTGAAGTGATATGACTAGGGTGGGGTGGATTGGATTGGGGTGGGTGGATTGGATTGGGGTGGTTTTAAGTGGGTTAAATTTGAGTGAGTGGATTCGGCCGAACTGGACTGGGGAGGTTTGGAGTGGACTGGAGAGGGGAGGATTGCATTTATTTATTTGGAGTGAGGTGGACTGGAGCAGGGTTGATTGGACTGGAGTGGATTGTGGAATGGATTGGACTGGATTTGAGTGGATGGACTGGAGTGAGGTGGATGGAATTGGTAGAGTTGGGTGGATTGGATGGGGTGGAGGGATTGGATCGGACTTGAGTGGAGTGTGATGGATTGAAGTGAAGTGGGGTGGATTGGAGTGGGGTTGACTGGACTGAACTGGGGTGGGATAGACTGGATTGGGGTGGATTGGAGTAGTGTGGGGTGGTTGGGGTGGTATGGATTGGAGTGGAGTGGAGTGAGGTGAATTTGACTAACATGGGGTGGATTGGACCAAACTGGAGTGGATTTGACTGGAGTGGATTGGACCAGATTGGAATGGATCAGACTGGGATGGGTGGATTGGACTTGAATGGACTGGAGTGGGGTGAAATTGAGTGGGTTGAAATGGAATGGAGTGGGACGGGTCGACTGGATTGAGTCGGGTGGACTGTATTGGGGTGGATTGGACTTGAATGGACTGGAGTGGGGTGAAATTGAGTGGCTTGAAATGGAATGGAGTGGGATGAGTGGATTGGATTGAGTAGGGTGGACTGTATAGTGGTGGACTGTATTGGGGTGGATTGGACTGGGGTGGATTGGATTGGATTGAGGTGGACTGGCTTGAGGTGGAGTGGATTGGAGTGGGGTGGAATGGATTTTTTTGAGTAGGGAGGATTGGAGTGGACTGGATTTGAGTAGGGTGATTTGCTGTGGATTGGACTGAAGTGGGGTGGACTGGACTGGAACGGGCTGAATTGGATTGGAGTGGTGGATTGGAGTGGGGTGGATTGGAATTAAGTGGGGTAGATTTTATTGAGTAGGGTGGGTTGGATTGGGGTGGACTTGATCGGTGTGGGGTGGATTGGAATGGTGTGGGATGGTTTTGATTGGTGTGGGATGGATTGATGTGGTGTGGGCTGGGGTGGGTTGGATTAAGGTGGTTTTGGAATTGGGTGTATTGGCAGGAGAGGGGCAGATTACATTGGATTGTATTACATTGGAGTGGGGTAGATTAAGGTGGGTTGTATTGTATTGGAGTGGGTGGATTAGGGGGAATTTGATTAGAGTCGGAAGTACTGGATTGGACTGGATTGGACTGGGGTGGACTGAACTGGGCTAGTATGTATTGTATTGGGGTGGATTGGGGTAGAGTGGGATGAACCCGAGTAGAGTGAAGTAGTTTGGAGTGGGGTGGATTAGAGTAGAGTGGGGTTTATTGGAGTAGAGTGGGGCGGGTTGGAGTAGAATGGAGCGGATTGAAGTAGAGTGGGTAGGACTGATTAGAGTAGGGTGGATTGGAGTAGAGTGGGTGAACTGGATTGGAGGGGGTGGAGTAGATGGGGTGGAGTGAAGTGGATTGGAGTAGAGTGGAGTGGTTTGAAATAGGGTGGGGTGGATTGGACTGGAGTGGGATAGATTGGATTTGGGTGGTGTGGGTTGGATTGGACTGGGATGTGGCAAGGTGGATTGGAATGAGGTGGAATTCTTGAGGAAAGGTGGTCTGGATTGTGTGGGATGAGATGGATTGAGTGGGGTGAACTGGATTGGAGTGGTATGGACTGGAGTGGGTTGGAGAGGAGTGGGATAGAGAGGAATGGAGTGAGGTGGATTGGATTGAGTGGGGTGGATTAGACTGAGGTGGGATTGTTTGGATTGGGGTGGAGAGGATTTAATTAGGGTGGGGTGGATTGGACTGGAGTGGGATTAAATGGATTAGAATGTGGTCAATTAGATTGGTGTGGAGTGCAGTGGATTGGATTAGTGTGGCGGGTGTTGGATTGGAGTGGATTGGATTAAGGTACTCTGGGATGGATTGTAATGGAGTGTGGTGGATTAAGGTAAACTGGATTAGACTGGGTGGATTAAGGTGAATTGGATTGGAGTGGGTTGGACAGGAGTGATGTAGGTTGATTGGAATGGGTGGATTTGGTTAGATTGGATTGGGGTAGGCTGGATTTGAGTGGGGTGGGTTGGATTGGAATGGGTTGGATTGGAGTGGTGTGGGTTGGATTGGAATGTGGTGGTTTGAAGTGAGATGGGTTGGACTGTAATGTGTAGGTTGGATTGGAGTGGATTGGATTTTGGTGAATTGGAGTGGGGTAGATTGAAATGGATTGGAGTGCGGTATATTGGATTGGGGTGGATTGTGTTGGTCAGGATTGGGTGGGTTGGATTGATATGGAGTGGACTGTGGTGGACTGGAATGAAGGTGAATTGGGATGAGTGGGGTGAATTGGGATGGAGTGGGGTGGTTTGGATTGGGGTGAGATCGACTGGGGTGAGTAGAGCAAATTGTTTTGGATTGAAGTGGGGAAGATTGGAGTGGGGCAGATTGTTTGGATTGGAGTGGGGCAGACTGTTCTGGATTAGAGTGTGGCAGGCTGTTTTGGACTGGAGTGGAACAGATTGGAGTGGGGCAGATTGTTTTGGTAGCAGTGGGGCCTATTTGAGTGGAACAGATTGTTTTGGATTGAAGTGGGTGCAGGTTGGTTAGGGGCAGATTGGTTTGGAGTGGAGTAGGGCAGTTTGTTTTGGATTGGACTGGGGCAGATTGTTGTGTACTGCAGTGGTGCAGATTGTTTTGGATTGGAGTGAGACTAATTGGAGTGGGACCAATTGTTTTGGGCTGGAGTGTGGCTGATTGTTTTGAATTGGAGTTAGGCGGACTGGAGTGGGGCACATTGCTTTGGATTGGCGTGGGCAGATTATGTTGGACTGAGTGGGGCTGATTGGAGTGGGGCAGGTTGCTTTGCATTGGAGTGGAGCTGATTGTTTTGGATTAGAGTAGGGCAGGTTGTAGTGGGGTAGATTGTTTTCATTTGTACTGGGACAGAATGGAGTGGAGCAGAATATTTTGGATCCGAGTGGGGCAGTTTGGAGTGGAGTGGATTGCAGTGGGGAAGATTGGAATTGGGTGTATCATGGTGAGGTGGACTGCATTGGAGTGGGGTGGATTGGAGTGGAGGATTGAAGTGGGCAGATTATTTTGAATTGGAGTGGCAGATTGTTTTGGATTGGAGTCGGGCAGATTGTTTTAGATTAAAGTGAGGAAGATTGTTTTGGATTTGAGTGGGGCAAGCTTTTGGATTGCAATATCAGACTGTGTTGGACTGGAGTGGGGAAGGTTGGAGTGGTGCAGATTGTTTTGGTTTGTACTGGGATAGATTGGAGTGAGGCAGATTGTTTTGGATTGTAGTGAGGTGTATTTTTGGAATTGTAGTGGGGCATATTGGATTGGAATGGGGCAGATGGTTTTAGATTGAAGTGGGACAGATGGCTTTGTACTGAAGTTGGGCAGACTGTTTCAGAATGCAGTAGGGCAGATTGTCTTGGATTTGAGTGGGCAGATTCGAGTTGGCAGACTGTAGTGGAGCAGATTGGAGTGAGGCGGACTAGATCGGAGGGGGGGATTGGATTGGAATGGGGAGGAATTGGAGTGGGACAGATTGTTTCAGACTGAAGTTGGGCAGATTCTTTTGGATTGGAGTGGGGCAGATTATTTTGAATTGTAGTGGGGCAGATGATTTTGGATTGAAGTGTGGCAAACTGTTTTGGATTTCTGTATTGTAGTGGGCAGTTTTTTGGATTAGAGTGGTGCAGATTGTTTTGGATTGGAGTGGGGCAGATTGGAGTGGGGTCGGTTAGGAGGATTGGAGTGTGGTAGACTAGAGTCGAATGGGGTGAGTGGTTTGGTTTGGCATGGGGTGGATTGGGGCATACTGCACAATTATGTGTTAAAGCATAATATCGTAAATTACACATAAGTTAGAAACAATGTTGTTTTGCAATATGTAGAACAAGATAATAGTCATATTTTGAGAACAGTGCCCACTAGCAAAAACAAAACATGAATGTACAGTGAGAAAAGAAGAAATAATAAAAAGCTGACCATAGAAAATATAACATTTCAGTTTTATTTTGTCCTGTTTGGCACTTTTTTGCCAGTCATGCGCCTTCAGTGTGCAGGGAACTAGAAGCTAAAAGACCAAAACATGAGTGCAAAGTGAGAAAAGAAGACTTGGCTAAATAAAAAAAGATAACGATATGAAAACACAACTTTACCGTTTTGTTTTTCCTACTGGGCACATTTTTGCTCTGCATGGTCTTCTGTTTGCAGGGCACTAGAAGTTAAAAGGAGAAAATACTACCTCAATCACGTTTGGAGCAGCGGACGGGCACTGATTATGCTGAATCAATCAGTGTTTGGTTCCCTGCTCCATGGACAGGAACGGAAACAATAATATGGCCTCCAGCGACTAATTACGAGGCTGTAAAGAAGAGTGCCATGCAAACCAACACATGGTAAGCCATGGGGAGGTACCAAGCCCTTTTTTAACTATAACAGCGTCTCGCTAACGATACTCATTCGCTAGGGCATGCTATTACAAGCTCAACCCTAAAAAAGGTCGACAGCACAGCAATGGCTGAAACAGACTTTGCAGCTACTCCTTTGACTTCAGCTTTGTCAGATATGTCAATATTTGTAAACAACCACACGTTTCATCACAATATGGCTTAAATAAGTTTACAAGCTCTTGCGTGTAAATATATCCAACAATGTCCGCATGGCTACACTGAAAGTGGCATCTACCAAGTGTCAGCTAGTTTAGACACATCTTCCATCCATCCATTTGTCGTCTTGGTGCTCCATAAATTGGCAACCTGGAGATGCAAAGTGGTAGATTACATAGTCTCATACATCAAGCACAACTGAAAGCACTAGTGCTCAGTACAAGATAGCAATCCTGTAATTCTGATACAATTGTTCCGGTTAAAGAAATGACAACAAAATTCTGCTGCGTGCGCAAATTACCATTATAGGTGTTTTGGGTTAGCCTCTGAGCTTTGCTGACGCTTCGTTACTTACCACTTATTTTTATTGGTGAAATTATATTTTCAAACAGCTATTTACTTGAATAAAACTAGAAAAAACTGATACTTCAAAGGCATTGACAAATGTTAATAACTAGCAAAGTTCTCCACCTGTCCAAGTTCAATAATGGGCTTCTGACACTGCAATCCCAGACCGCTGTGAGTTTACCACCGAAAAGCACTGCAGGTTATATTTTGGACAGTCATGAATGGATATGGGTCAGCGTCCAAAAAATTCATGTTTGCATCGCTTTACCAAGATGTGAATTAAGATTTTTGCAGCACAACACTCCTTTCTGCCAAATGAGGTGAAGCATGGCCTTTAAAACCATCATTCAATATTTCAGTTTTCTAGAAGGCAACTGACAATATGCTACCCATGTAGGCAATCGCTTTGATGTATTGCATAGGGGTAGTAAGTGGTAGAAGTGTTACATCAGAAAAATGCACACTTGTTATTATTAAAACATGTTAAAGGGGTGTTTAAATCATGCAGTTCTTTCTAATGGCATCACTTTGACTGAGTAGAAAAAATGCCATGCTGATGAAAACAGTTTTGTGTAAAACTCAGGTTTCAAGGATTGTGCAGACAGGAGGCGCCCAGCCTAGCGGCTACCAGAGAGCCAAAACAAAGCTGAGAAGAAACAATCCATGTCCGCCACCACCCTGGCCTCATCTCTAACTCCACAGCACTGCAGTCTGCAGGGCACTAGAAGTTAAAAGAAGAAAATGGTACTTCAATCACATTGGGAGCAGTGGATGCGCACTGATTAAGTTAAATCAATCAGTGCTTGGTCCCAGCTCCTCCGGCGGGAACGGAAACAATGATATGGCATCCAGAGACGAATTATGAGACGCTAAAGGAGAGTGATACGCAAGCCAACAAATAGTAAGCTATGGGCAGGCACCAAGCCCTTTTCTGACTACAACAGTGTCTCTATAGTGATACACATGCGCTAGCACATGCTATCAGACTCGACCCTAAAAAGCATTTTATTTTTTTAAATGCAGCCCATTTTTTTTTAGAAAAACAGGATGCATTAAAAAAAAAAATACAACCTTTAAGTTTAATTTTTTGACAGTAGGTTGTGGTCTCCTGGAACACTGCCTGCTCTTAAAAATTATCGGTTTCATCATTTACAAAGGGTAAAGTATCCTGTGGGGATCCCTTCCCATTTGTGGATGGTTACCACCACTCTTGAGGTGTCTGTAAAAAATGAATGTTTTTCAAACTAAATTTGGTGGCAAAACATTCATATATATTATGTGAATCAGTATTAGGATTGGACGAATGGACACCTTAAACACACCCCTTCGAAATAACGAATTGCAAAACCCAAATTGTGATTTGGTAACAAGTTACAGAATCTCAATTTGGGAATTATACATACCAAAATGCATTTTTGCGGTCACAAATGGCTCAGTTCTGCAAATTAGGCCATTTGCAACTGCAAGCAAAATGGTTTTGTACATTTGGCCCTAGGATACATGGTCCACATTTGCCATGGAGAGGGTCTGGTGACATTGTAAACCACTCAGCCAAAGGCTCTGTGGTTTGTAACTTGTCATTGGATTCCCAAAATAGCACTAAAGGACCATATTGCATATCTTTCAGGTTACATATTTTTACATTTGATGTTTATTTTAGTTTTCTTGAAAGCTTGTTTTATTCTAAGTGCATCTAACAATGGGCACTGATTGGAATTTGAATGTTTAGGTTTTGTTTACCTTTCATGTTTAGTTTTTGGATAAAACAAAGAACAAAGGTGAGTGTCACTGGATGTATGTAATTCTGTGGCTGCAGTATTATGATGGATTTACATTTCCCACATAATGTGCAGATTTCTCAAAAAGTTGTCTCTAGCACAAATGTATGAAAAATACTGCCAGGAAAATGTACCTGTGCTAGATAACCATACTGCTAACTTTGGTCATCCATGCTGCATGCCAACGCATTTTGACATTTTGTGTAATAAAAACATCCAAACATGTTAATGCCCACATCTATGTACACACTTGCACAAACAGACACACACACAAGCACAAATATTTGTGTATATGCACATAGACATATACAAACACATTTGTATATATATATTTAAAGTGCACATATATATATTTATATATATTTTTTCTTTCACTGAAAAAACTCAAAGGTTACAGGGATGCTTTAGTTAGGAAATAGAATTTAAAAAAACCTTATGAATAAACTAAAAGCCCAAAGGTTACAGGGGCATTATAGTTAAGTCCTTTTTTTACAAGCACAGAAAAGTAGAATTTCAGCTGTTATAGTTATTTCAGGTAATTATAACTTATGCCCTAAGGTAACTATAACTTTCACACTTACTATGCACAGTTATGTCATCAATAATTTGAATGCAAATGGTACAGTGATATTATCAATGAGGCCATAGAAGATGTCACAAGTGATGTAATATCTGGGGTAAATAGCAGTGCATGGCAAGGTCCCAGAAAAAGGGGGAGGGGTCCTAAAATGCAAAATCCCCATGATAGACGTTTTGGCCATAGGTGCCGAGTGGAATTGTACCAAATTTGGCAGGAAGCTAGATGTTGGTCAAGAAAGTGTGCTTTTTGTGATTTGGTGTAAATTCGTTCACTAGTTTAAACAAAATTAAGGATAAAAAATATATGTGTATCTGGGCGTGAGAGTCCCTCAATCCCAATTTTAAAAAATAGAGAGTTCAGAATGGCCCATGAGACCACTTCCTGCTCTTAAAAATATTTATTCATCATTCTCAAATTTGCGAATGGTTACACAACTGATGGTAAAGTATTACTGTTTTGCACCCGGAAGTCAGCTGCGAAATGATAATACATACCATTCCGGAGGTGATGCCAAAAACAAGCCCCTTCCAAATATCGAATCACAAATTAAAATTGTAATTTAATAACAAGTTACTGAATCAAATTTTGCATTTTGAACATTTCAAAAAGCATTTTTCTGGTCACAAATGGCCTGATTTTGAGAAGCGGTCATTTACGTCTGGAAAATGCTTTGTACATCTGACCCAGTGTTTAATTTTGAAAAACAAATATAAGGGAGTAAGGTAAGGATAGTCCATCCCCTTAGGCCTGGGGCGGGGGTATGCAAATCCCAGTCCTATGAGACTGCTAGCAGGATTGCAGCTTTTTAAAAAGAAATAAAAAAAAAACACCAGCTGGCGTTTTATACTTTATTTAGACCATTGTGGTGGGCCTGGGCTATTTTTTTAAATTATGTTGGGAGAGGTCATGTGAGTGGACCCCCCTGCCCTGAACCAGTACTAGCCCTGGGGTCGAATACTTGAAAGAGTGGAGGAGGCATGTGACCCTATACCTGAGCTACTAGTGGGGCCTGGGGGCAGAATTTGCATGAATAGTAGAGGGGGCATGCAGCCAATATCCCTGAGCCTCAGTATGTGCCCAAGGATCCCATTTTCCAGAGCCATTATCATTAAAAAGTAAAGTAGGCTTGTGGCCCTCCTCCCCAGCCTTAATTGACCCCAGGGACTCCATCTCCTGGTGTGGATCTTAAATTGAAGGGGAGATGAGTGTGCAACCCCCTTCCCAAGACTCTAAAGCCCCTGGGAATCCCATTTTTTGGGCTGGCTCAATTACTGTGTCCTGAAGATCCCCCAGGACACAGTAGTTTCCCTGCACACAAGAGCGTGGGTAGGGAAACAAGTCTCCTTAGGCAGCCAAGCTCCTACTATACACTGGCTTTGCCCTGTACACAACTTTTATCAGAGAGCCCACTCCCTCCAGGTACCCAAGCCCCCTTAGTGGGCCAATTCACTGCTATGCACAGCCTTCACCCTGGGTAGCATTTGACTACCAACAGTGGCCTGCTGTGTGTTAGTTGTTGAACTTGCTCCATGATGGGATTAGTTGTGTGGGTTCTTTCTAATAATCATAATAAGGACAGGTAATTGCCTCCACATTGAATGAGGTTTGCATGTTGGGGTACTTTAGATTTTGTTTTCTTTTGTTTTGAATGTTGTTTGTTCCTTTATGTTCCTTGTTAAAATGAAGATTTCTATTTATTGCATATGTCAGTATAGGTTCATGGTGTCCTTTAGGTGCTCTTTTATGTTCCTTCTTGAAATGGGTATTTCTGTTGCGTTGCGTTGCATATATGAATGGTGCATTTGTGTTTTTAGATGTCCATGTTGTTGGCTGTTCTCCTGAGTGCAAGTTAATGCATTTATATATGCTGAGGGGTATTATTTGCTCTTTGATGCTGCATGTGTTGTGTGCTAAGGTTGGTAATGTGAGAGCACAGATGCTCCATTTTGTGTAGGTATACATGTTTAAGTTGTTATATATAAATCGTGTTGCAGTCAACTTTGGATTTCTATTGTTTGTTTACTTTGTAAGAAAATGAGGTGTTTTGCCTTACCTGTTAGTCTTTGGCTGTGTCATGTTCTTGTACTGATTATGATATTTGTGATAAAATTGTACTACAGGTCTCACCAGAAAAGATTAGAATATGTCAGTTGAGGATTAGCTGAACTGATGTTAGCATTGCTCCTGGTGCGAATCATATGAGTACAATGGTACCTGTAACTATGCTTGGGTTAACATACCTTTTAAGGAAGTTCTCAGGTTCTTGCTTCTGTCTTGTCTTGCTTATGTAGGGTGCAGTGCTGAACCTACTAGGTGACTCTTTCACTTATCACTATTACGCTGCAACAATGGTATCACCAGCCAACTCTGTCAGCACTGTAGGGCACCTCACCCACCGGGATTCAGTTATCACTTCAATTCTGCTTCATATTTCAAACTTGGAAGGCTCCAGTGACCCAATTCTCAACACATTTTGACCTGCAGGCGGACAGAAGGGGAGAGTCAGAGCTCTGCATCTGAACTGCAGGGTTTTGGAAAGAGTGTTTTAAGGCTTTTGCAGTTCAGGCGTGCAGGGACAATGGGGAACAGTAAAGCTGTACCCCTGTCTCCAAGCACATTGTCCCATTACTCCCTTACAGCTTGCCCCTACCCTCCCTTGCATTGCATATAGGAAGAGGGAATGCAGGGGTAATATCATGAAGTTACTTTCAGCACTGCACCAGTGCTGAATTAGTTCCTGGACTTCTTTTGACATCTTGAGCACATATATTAACTAGAATGTCTAGATTTACTATAAATGTGTTCTTGTTTTGCTTGATGCAAAGCAATGCAAACTCTTCCAAAGATCTACAGTGTGATGCAGAAAATATTTGTGCGTTAAAACTTCGTGGGAGCATAGCGCAAAACTTCTTTGATTTTTTTGTGTCAATATTTTGGTAATGTATGCAAAATGGGCATGGTAGTATTGTACCTGTGCAAACTGATGCTAAACTTGCACAAACACTATTTACATGAGTAACACAAACTGATTCAAATTATCGCAAGTGCCATTTGCACGGGAAAAATATTAGTGACACAAAAAAGAGGCAAAAGTAGCCTTGGCAGCAGCTAGAGCCTAGAGAACAAACAATCTATTGCAAGAAGAATATAAAAAAACAAATATGGAGATACTCATTGTAAACACAGTCAACTTCTAATTGAATGAGGAGAAAGAAGACAGCGCACGACAAAATCTACAGACAGCCTTATAGGTTGACTAGTGTGAGAAGGCCATTATTAAGAAATATAGGCTAAGTAGGTATGTGACTGTAGATCTCCTTCAACAAATTGTATCATCACTTGAATCTACAGCTGAGACATCACATGCTATACCTTTATGTAAAACTTTTGGCAGTGGTCCATCTTTTAGCATCTTTCACCAGAATACAGTTGGTACATTGACTGGTGGGCACAGAGTTCCTTGTCACCTTACCTTTCTTCCACATGTTTTGGAGGATATACTGAAAATAACTATGCAGCACATCAGGTTTCCCAAACAAGGACAAGAGCAAGAAGTAAAGCAGGCTTACCATCAAGTTGTTCATTTTCCACGTCATCAGATCTGTTCCTTGCACTTAGATCAATCTGCTTCCCCCATCAGCAACTGCCCTTTTCTATATGAACGAGAAGCAGGCACATGTTTTTAATGTAGAGGCCATCTGCAATGACCTGTATTGTTTCACTAAAGTTGTAGCGCAATTTTCAGAAAATGGACATGATTTATATGTAATTCAACACTCAAAAACCAACTAACACCTTGAAAGTGGGATGCATGGGCAATGATTACTGCTTGGCAAGAGATGGGAACATAAAAAAATATATCTACTTAATATAATACTTCCAATATCTAAAATCCTACCATCTGAATTATCTGCTAATTTTTCAAAACTTCAAAATTACAATTTATAAGTATATGATTTCTTGACGTTAAGTGTTGATTTACATTTGTATGATCATGTTATTTATAATCACAAAGGATGCACTGATTTTTTTTTTACCAATTTGTTGAATCTATATCTTAGATTGTAAATTGCACTGTTTTGTAACATTATTATAGATCTAGTTTTAGTATGTCAATAGAAGTTCAAAATAAGCATCTATGTTTGACAAAACCAAGATTGTTATTTTTTCTATTGAACTGGTTATAGCTGGACATTATGGGTCAACAAATCTGTTTATTCTGTTTTTACATACAAGCAAAAGTGTTAAGAGGTATGCTCACAGGCCATGAATAATGACGTGTTTTACTGGCTAAAAACTTTGCATGGGAAGCATATGATAGTGTATGTTGTAGAACATAAGTTATTGAGTGGTGCTTTGGAATCTTGAAACCTAGATTCAGATGTCATGATCTTTCTGGTGTCTGTCTTTTGTATAGGCCTAAAACTGCCTGTAAT
Organism: Pleurodeles waltl; assembly: GCF_031143425.1. Lineage (NCBI taxonomy): Eukaryota > Metazoa > Chordata > Amphibia > Caudata > Salamandridae > Pleurodeles > Pleurodeles waltl. The sequence goes on from NC_090439.1 coordinate 720,492,937, forward strand.
ATAATAGTAATATGCTGCACCTTACATAACATTTCTGTGAAAGGTGCTATTGCTACTGATGAAGAGCTGTGTACCATTTGTTGGGAAAAAAAGTTGGGTGTTGGGCAGTCCAGTACAAATCCTCCAAAGGAATCAGCAATAGTATCTGTTTTGCAGTTCTGTTACCAAAAGAGGGGGGGGGGTCTAATCAATTTTTGACATGAACAGCTACCCTAGGGTCAAAGGAGAGCTTCTTTTTTCAGATGCACAGACATTATTATTATTGCAATATTGTGGAGTCTTATACTAGACACAATCCTTCAGAAGGTACAAATGCTGAATTTCTATCAACCTTGGAAACTGATTTCCAAGAAGGACACAGTCAGGCAAGAAGTAGTTGCAAAGTAGTTGCATTTTTTTCATTAATAAATTAATAATATACATTTTTAACAAATGCTGACAGAAGCTCTGCAAGAGCAGCATTTGTGTTTTTACAATCTGACAAGTTTTTATTTTTATTTTGTTGTACTCCAATCTAGTTTATAATCATAAAGGGAACAGAAAAAAGGGAAAAATTAAGAAGTAGGAATAGACCAAAGAAAAGAAAGAAGCAGAAAAATAGAAAGAAAGGTAGAATGAAATAGAATGTATGGGAAATGTGAAAAAATGAAAAAGAAAATCAGAAAAAGGAAGTAAGACTGAAAGAAAAGTTGAAAAAGAAAAAAAGGATTGAAAGGGAAATTATAACAGAAGAAGAAGGCAAAAAAAGAAACTAAATAAGAGAAAAAATAAGAAGAACACCAGAATGGAATCAGTGAAAGGTGATCTAAAAAAAGCAACAAAGGAATGAGCATGAAAACTAAAATTAAAAAGGAATAAGGAAATACGAAAAAAGGAAGGAACCTGAAGAAGCCTAAAAAAAGAATAAAGAAAGCTAAACAACAGATCTAGGGGAAAAATGGGGAAAAGAAAGAAAAAATAGAGAAAGAAAAACAGCAAGAAAAGAATGAAATGAAGAAAAGATAGAAAAAGAAAGGCAAGACAGAAATAAAGAAGAGAAGAAGTACAGAAAGAATGCCATAGAAAGAATGAGGAAAAATTAAAAAGGAGAGAAAGCAAGAACTGGAGAAAAGAATGAATAAAGATGGAAAAATGACAGAAAAATATCTGGAAAGGAAGATGGAAAAAAGAAAAAGCTTAGAAAGGGAATAGACAAAGAAGGAGAAAGAAAGAACATTTGTAAGAAAAGGGTGTCCTGCACTGTGAACCCCCCAGAAGGGAACCATAATGTTTTCAAATAGTTCCTTAGAAAAACTGCTGTTGCATATTCTCACACTAGCTGACAGGCAATTATGTGGAAGCTACTCAAAGACAAGTTGTAAGCTACTTGCAGCTCGAGAATGTCCTGTTTGAGACCCCTGCTTTAGACTCTTCTTGTCTTGGGATATGTAGAGTTTGTATGTACTCCATGATCACGAAATTCCCTGAGTATACAACTGTGAGCTTCACCTTACAATGATTTCTCATTGCTTATTAAGGGATCGAGCTATCAATATTTCATGAAACACAAAACACTGTGCTGCATTGCACTTCCTGAAAGGGAACAGGCATGAATGTGCCACATTTAACATTATATGGTGCATTCTTCTGGTTGCTCCTGCACACTTTTAACTGCCTAGCACCAACATAAGTAACCTTTCAGCACATATAGAAAATAAAGAGAAATAAAGATATTTGTCCTTGTTACGCCTCCTCTGGGAAGGCATATCGCTTTGACACATTCCCAGGTCTAGCAAATATGGTAAATCTGGGAATGCATCAAAATTCATGAGAGGATGCGTGGAAACACCCACGCTCCACACATGGAATGTGTCCCTGGCGCAGAGTAATGCAAGTAGCGACTTGCACTGCCTTTCATTCCTCCAGAGTAACCAAGCACCGCAGTGCCATGCAAGGTGGCCTTGCGTGGCTTGCAGTGGCGGCTGGGAGTTTTAGGAGGGAGGGAGTGGGCGGGACGCACTTACACACTCACACTCATTCATTAACAGAGACATGCACACACACATTCATTCACAACACTCATTATCAAACATACACACACGCACCATTCATTTAAAAACACACACACACACACTTACCGTCAGCTCAGCCTCTAAGGGTGCATGTGGGTTGGGACTGCTGCCTTCCCTCATAGGCTGACCTTAGGTAAGCCAATGGGGGAAGGCAGCAGTCCCAACTTTGTCACAGAGTGGCAAGGTGTCACTGATTGACACTCGCCCTGGGTGCTTCAGGGCTGAAACCTGAAACACCCAGGTCAGAGTCAATGGGTGACGCTTCGCTCATCACTGAGGGGGAGGGACTCGAGGCACTTTTGCTGAGCTGTGGAGGCCACGCCCATAGAAGCTATGACCTTATCAGCCCAGCAAAGTTAATCTCAGGTAGCCAGGAGGCTGCCCAAATCACACATGTCTAGCTCCTGGCTGCCTGATCTGAAAATGAAGAGTGTCTGTCAGGCTGGCATTTGCTCAGCCTAACAGGCCCTCTTCATGAGGGGCAAAAGGTGAAGGGGGCGTGGTCCCTCAGCCCCAAAGGATGAGCCGCGGCTGGTGGCTTGGTTAATCTAACATTAATGCTGCCTTGCTCTTGCATCACCTTGCATGATGCAAGAGCAACACAACACTTCTATCAATCTGGCCCTGAGTATACAGAAATGTATATAGTAAAAAACGAAATAGTGAAAGATGGGAAAGATAGGAACCTAGGTATTGTTGAAATGTACATAGTATACTGAGTTTGGGATCAGTGATGATTTGTACATTTCTAAATGTGTGGGTTCCCATACTATCAAGTGATTCATACAGCATTTTGCAAAATGTCTTCTTTCTTGCTCACTGGCTTACATTTGGAAACCAAACATGCAGAGGAATACAATTGGTAATAACAAATGTTCTACTGTTGCTACGTATCTCCTGATAAAAATAGGGCATGAGACTCAAAATGCCCCAAAATGTGACATAGAGATATCATATTTCAAGACTCCACCAAAATCAAAATTTAAAGATGTGTGTAGCTGTGGATTTCCGAAAACTATGTACCTGGAGGAGTCCTGTGTGGTTCCAGGGAGGTTTTTCTACTCAGAAGCCCTTGCAAACCTCAAATGTTGTCTAGAAGCATGAGATTTCCCCACATTTCTGTGAGGGAAAGTTCAAGAATCTGCGGGGATCAACACCTGCAAACCAGAATTCTCACAAACCTACCAATACAAAATGGTGCCCCATTTGTGTCAGTGGGCCTAGTCCCCATTACAGGAAAGGGACCAAAGCTCAACATTGACTTTTCACTCAAAACAGATCCTTTTTTGTGATTGGGGTAGCTGTGGATTTTGGGTCTGGGATAGGGTGGCACTTAGCGAAACCTACGAAAACCATACATTTATGAAAAATAAATGACCAGGGTAGTCCAGACTAGTGTGACTTAAATGGATCGCACAATGTATTTTTACCCAGAAGTCCTTGCAACCCTCAACATTTGGCCAAAAATATGCATTTTCCTCATATTTCCGAGAGGGAATGTTACTGAATATGCGGAAATTCACAAATTCCCTACTACCCAGCATTCTTGCATTTCTCCTGATAAAAATAGTATCCCACTTTGGTGGGCGGGCCAAGTGCCAATGACACAAAAGACCCTAAAGCGCTTTGTAGAGAGATCAGCGGAAGGGGTAGCTGTCCTATTGGAGGCATTTTTGAAAGCTAGACGCCCATAAGATTCCTGGGTGGTGACGCTTGATTGATTGCCATTTTCTTACCCACAGTGTCCAGCAAGCTTAAACCTTTGCTTACAATCACATATTTTCTTTAGATTTCTCTGATGGAAAATTGCAGAATCTGCAGAGATCCACAAAATTCCTACCACCCAATGTTACCCCACTTTTCCTGTTAAAAATACTACCTCACTTGTGTGGCTGAGCCTAGTGCACATGATTAAACACAATGCCATTCAGACACAGCACAACACTCACATCAATATATTCCTGCCATTGAAGGACCCATCACATTCATGCACCACTGGACTGAATCACCAATCAAACCACTTCATTCAGTCACCAACATCAACCAACTTGCATACAAACACACCACAAGCAAACCTCTACAGACATATGGCGAGGCATGTTGTAAGTTGGTGTCCCTACAAGCTTAACAGCATTCCAAATGAAAGTGAACATTTACTATGTATCAAGTATCTGTCTCCCTTGTAGCCCTGAGTGATACTGAATGCATGTCAAGTGAACCTTTACTACTGCATCCCATGGCAGCACAGGAAGACATGTCTTTCATACTTGTGGTGCTAAATCCAACTCCTTCCATTTTGTGGATGTACGTTGGGGGTGTCTGAGGATGCCTTTGGAACTTGGCATCCATTCCTCACACTTTGTTACCATATCTACCTTTGAAAGTAAGGTGAATATGCTGGGGTAGACTGTCCTTAGTTCCCTAAAGAGCATGTCCAAAACTATTAAGGGTTTTAGGTTTTGGAGCACTCTGTGACAATGTGGCTTATGCCTTGTCCACCATTATGTGCAGTGCTGTGACTGTAAAGCACTTGTCAAATGCCCAATAGAACCTCTGTTACATTCTGATGAAGGATGAACATAGCAAGCAGGCCACAGATTTGACCAATTTTTGTACCTTGACTATCCGCCTTCTTCCTGTGCTATATCCCTATGAAACCATTCCCAGGCTAAACGTTTCCTACCTATTTATGTCTCTGTCTTCTTCAAAAGTCCTAGTATTATATACATGCCAAGTGAACCTGTACTAACACATCCCTTGACAGCTAATTGAGGATCGGAAAGATGTGTCTTTCATGCATCTTTAGTGCACTCGCTGTACTAAATTCAACTCTTTCCAGTTTGTGGATGTAAGTTGGGGTGGTGTCCGAGGACTCTTTTGGTACTTGGCCAACATTCCTCAAACTGTGTGAGCATATTTACCTTTGAAACTAAGAGAAACATGCTGCGGAAGATGGTCCTAAGATACCTTAAGAGCACTTCAAAAACTACTAGGGACTCTAGATTTTGCAGCACAGGGTACCATTTGACAAAGGGTCGCGGTCGCATGTTCCTTCCACCATAACGTCAAGTGCTGTGACTGGTATGCACCTAGTCATACAGTGTACAAAACATCTACCACCTTCTTACAGTGGATGAAGTTGTAATGTAGGCCATAAGCCTATACAGGATTTTTGCAGCTAGAGGAAAGAATTTCAAAGGCAACATGCCTAGTGAAGCGGTGGCCCCTGGAAGATAAGTGTCCATGCACAGTCATTGAAAGATTAATGCTATTATTAGGGCAGCTCCAACCCAGTAAATTTCCCAATACTTGACTTTTGTATAGTTCAATATAAAGTAAGTTGAATTACACAGTCCAGGCTAAGTTGGGCATTGGAGACAGTAATGCCAACTCTCCTGTTGCTTTCCTTGCTTAGAGCGGGTTCTGCAACAATGACATAGTTGAGTCTTTCTCTCTGTTGCAGGAACATGGTCAGGAATGTGCTGGTCCTGTAGCTTTGCAACATCCTTGTTTGACCTGGCATTCTTGGTGTGGTTTCCCTACAGGGAATGGACTTTACTGTGGAACTCTGTCCTGGAACCAACCATGCCATCGCTGATGGTCTCTCCAAGTTATTCCACCTTAGTGAAGAGAACTCTCAAGGCTGTAGGTAGGTCTCCCCACTTTCAACTTCAGGGGACACGTGCTAGGCCTGGCACCCTTGGCATGGTTTCCCCTGACTTTTTGCCTTTTGACCTCTTGTTTTACTGACGTCATTTTTGCTGGCTTTAGGATTCTGGGCACTTTGCAACTGCTAACCAGCACTAAAGTGCATATGCTCTCTGCTTAAAACTTGGTAACAGTGACTTACCCACAGTTGACATACTTAATTTACTTATTAGTCCCTAGTAAAGTGCACTACCTGTGCACAGGCCTGTAAATTAAATGCTACTGGTGGACCTGCAGTACCGATTGTGCCACCCAGTTCAATAGCCCTTTAAACATGACTTGAGCCTGCCATTCCAGAGCCTGTGTGTGCAGTTTTACACTGCTATGTAGACCTGGGAAGTTAACCAATTTGCCAGAACCAAACCTTCCCTTTTAATACATATAGGACACCCCTAAGGTAGGCCCTGGAAAGATTTAAGGGCAGGGTCCAGTGTATTTAAAAGTTTGGACATATACTTTTAAGTTTTACATGTCCAAGTAGTGAAACACTCTCAAATTTGTTTTACAGTACTGCAAAGCCTATCTCTCCTATAGGTTAACATTGGGATTGCTGTATTACAATTGATAAGAATAACTTCTAATTGGGACCAGATAGATAGTTCTAGTTTGGTGTCTTTGGTCTTACAATTTAAATATCAACTTAGGTCTTCCTGTTCTGGATGGGAGGGAGGAGCTGAAATTTGCTCCTGAATAGGGCTGTGCTTGTCCCCACACAAAGAGCTGCATAATTTCCTGCAGTGTGTCTGGAACCAGGAAGGAAGGGCCGGGACTTTGAACACTTCAAAGGCCTCTCTTTAAAGTCTCCCCCACTTCTAAGACACAACTGGATATAAGTACTGGACCCCAAACCCCACCAAGTCAGTACACTTCTGGACCTGAGGACCTTTAGCCAGAAGGAAGGACTGCTGTGCAGCTAAATGGACTGTCACTCTGCTGGAATCAAGTGGTGTCAATCCAGTCCTGGGCACTTGGAAGTGGGTTCTGAAGGTGTGTTCCACAGAAATCCATGCATCGCCATCACTGTGCCATTTGGCCGAAGAATCACCACTGCCACAGAGGACCTCACATCACCGAGCGCGTGGCTCAGGATCGACGCATAACCATCAGCCCGGTGCATCACCTTCACATCGCCTTCATTGCAAAGGAGTTAATGCTGCACCACTACTCGAGTATGGATGACTTTGCAGCTCAAGGACGATGAATTCCCTGAGAGTACAGATCGGAACCAACACATCACCATCAGATCCTGAACATCGACGCAAGCCCTCATACAAGGTACTCTTTCAGTGGGACAAGGTTGATCCCTGTAGCCAGCCTGCGCTTCATTGCGGATAGCCTGACCTTTGGAGTGACCCTGGTCTAGTGTGACCACATAGCTCCAGTTGGCACTGTATGCATCTTAGCACTACAGTTACCCTTAATCTTTAAAAAATCTAATCTTGACTTCTACTTATTGGATTTTTGTTGTTTTGGTTCTGTTTTGTTCATTAAATTAAAATCTATTTTTCTAACTTGGTGTGAGTTATTTTTATGTGGTGTTTTCACACTTTCTACTGTATTCAGTGTTGCACACATACTTTACACCTTTCCTCGTAAGTTAAGCCTGACTGCTCTGTGCCAATCTAACAGAGGGTGAGCGCAGGTTAATTTAGGGAGTGTGTCCGACTTACCCTGACTAGGATTGTGGTCCCTACTTGGACAGAGTGCATACCTCTACCAACTACAGACACAAGTTCTAACAATGACAATCCTTCACAGTAGATGAAGTAGAGGCTAGTGCTTTTCCAGTCGTAAGACTTTTTGTGACAGCCAACTGAAAGTCAAGGAAAGACATCAATCTTCCAGGGGTGGTCCGATGGCATACAACATATGCATTGTATGTTGCCAACTGGATCCGGTGGGTAAACAACTTCTTATAACGTGTGTGAGTTTTACAAACTTGGGTTATATGGCTGAAGTACTTGGTTATACTTATCCACTCCTCCCATTTACTTGTTGTCATCAAATAATCAGTTGGGCTTGGGAATCTCCTCATGGATTGTAGTGGGCATATATACATCCCACCTGTCTGAGGATTTAACCAAGAGCAGAGCATTTGAATGCAATGTAGTGCTATGGCCTTTTTGGAGCTTCCTTTCAAACCAGCTCCTGCTGGAATCCTTTGCAGTGACATCAAACTGTACTGCATAACAAAGTGCCAGCTTTGTACATATCATTGAACAGAACTGCTCCTACGTGGAGTTTGTTCACATTAAGGTTATGGCATTTATGAAGGTGTGATTGGACAAGCTCCCATACATTCTTTGTGGTGATTCCTACAGCTGAAGGTCAACCTGCAGGATTTAGAGAAGAGTCCTTCCCTATTGACGCTCTGAGGCTGTGTACATAACCGTAAGAGCTCTCACACAGAATACACTTCTTGATGCCATACTAAGCTTATTTGCTTGGTATGTTCTGCCTGAACAGCAGCCACCCTTTTTACAGGAACAAGGACTCATCAACATCTATATTCTTTCCACTAGTATAAATCTCTGGAAGACTGGCAGAATAATGATCCATGAAAGTCTGTTAGATATGTCAAAGTGAAAATAGCACTTAACTAATCGATGCTGCAAATAACTCCTCCAAAGAACTTCTCCAAAGATGCTAAAAAAAAGACAAAAAAAACCAAAGCATTACTTCAGCTTGTCACATACACAATACCACAGCATATTTCATGGGACAAGTGGTGAGTCCACTCCAGCCACTGTTCAGATATTGTAGTACTCACATGCAGCAGAGAGAATTAAGGAGGGAGACAGCAAGCCGTGCAAGAATCAGGGAGGGACAGAAAGTAAGGCTGTGGTACCACAATAACAATGTCCACCATTATCAAACCAGATCGCAAAATAACCATTTGCAAAGCCAATAGGTCTGGCGCTCACTGTCAGCCTTTTGTCTTTTTTCAATGCATGTCTTGTTTTGTGATGGTTTTTGCAAAACTTTACTGTTAGGGGAGCTGCCGGTATGAATAAAACTTCCTGATACAAAAAAAACCTGTCTTGACATTGACAGTTTAGCCCCTGGAACTGAAGAGCTCTACCTTATGTACTGACATGTTTCTTGTGAAAAGGCCAAATGCTATCACTTATAGTAAAGTTAGTCAATTACTGTATTAGGCTGACCCATTGCCCTATGCTGTAGTGGTAAGACAAATGTGAATGACACAACAACTGGCCAAAGAATGACGAGGGCTGGCTGTAAACTCCTCTCAGTATATTATATTTTTTTTGGTAAAATCAAGAGGTCATGGCTAATGGTAGACCTAAAAAGTAGCCAACATTTTGGTTGGCCCATTTGCCATACCCATGGGCCAGAAGGGTCAATTCCCTAAAAGTATTGGTGCCCTTTTCTTTTCCCCTTGACGGCTGATCACGTCAGGCAAGCATACAGTAAAAAAATGATGGCCCCAGGGTCGTTAGCTCAAATATATTAGAGGGGCTGAATACTCCACGAAAAAACTAGAAGTCCATGGGGTTTAGTGGATCCAAGTGCTGCCATGATCCACAAGCAGGAATTTGTTTGAGAAAGACATCATTGGAGAGGGAAGACATAACCCCTTTTCAGCGATGCCTCTCTCAAACGTGGGGAGGCATCCTGCCTAAAAAAAAACACTGAATGCATGAGGGAACACTCATCTGCTCCTTTCTTGTTACTCCGGTAGGGGGGTGGTTTGTGACATCAGCGCGCCTCGCAGTGCACTGATATTATAGATTAGCGTGAGGAGGGGTGGGGTATTAAGCAGAAGAGATTCAATTTCAGCCCTGTCCTTGGGTCTGCAACAATAAATCTTTCAGTGAAAGCATCGGAGGCTCCAATTTAACCTTCTCAAGTACCAGCCGCCAGTTGGGAAGGTAGTGCAGCCCATCAGCCAGTGCCCAATGCCTGCACTAAACTGGTTAATGAACAACTATGTCCAGAAATTGTACTGATATCTAGTGTTGACATACACGTAGGCTGCCAAATGTCCTTTTAGAACCATTCTTATATTCTCTAAAGCTGTGTGCCTGATGTGTTGTAAACATTTGCTCAAGGAGGGTTTCACTTTAGTGAACAATAGATTGTTTACAAAAATGGACAGATCACACATTTTATGTCAGTTGTGTATTGATAGTTTTAATCATAAAAATGTTCTTGTTAAATCCTAATATCAGGCGTAATGATTGTCTTTTATCAATCCATGAAATCTGAGTGGTATGCAAAATACTCAGAGAAACTAACACACAGTAATGTGCAAAATGTGTTGCAATTTCCAATGAAAATGTCCATTTTACCCTAGGTGATTTAATTAAATTTTACATTCTTCATGTTTTTTTAAGAGGACCTTTTCATGTCCAAAGGATTAGACGATGTACTATGTAGTTTGTCCCATATACCCATTTACCTCTGACCAATACTCAGTTGTGATAATTTGATGAAAATAAATATTGGCAAAAGCTAAGCAAGACTGCATGATGATGAGGCTGATTTTCCTAAAATAATAGTTCTACACTACTGACATTTTGGTGCTTGCACTGGCAGTCTTGTCCTCATGTCCCCCAAATATATCTGCAGATGGTTGGTTTTAGACCTGTCATCCTAAGCATTGTCTTTCCCCAAGCATTTGGCGTCTAGCCCTCCTATGTTGCTGAATTTATTTTTGTTTGCATTTAGGGCCCTGTGCACTTTACCACTGCTAGCCAGCTCTAAAGTGCTTGTGCTCTCTCTCGAAACATGGTAAAATTGGCTTACACCTGATTGGCATATTTAAAAGAACAGAGGTTCCATTAGTGATGAGGAATATAAATTATTCTAATCGCAACAATGGCTGTATACAAGTATCATGTTCCCAATTAAGTTCAAGAGAGAAATAGAACCAGTTATAAGAGTCATCACTCAATGTAATCATTGTTACTTTTATAATGCATCTCAAGCAAGTGTGCCATGTCCCATGTGAAAAAAGGAACCAATGCATTTGAATAATACACAGTACATACGCATACAAGAAAGAAAAAACTGACAATTGTGTTCCATCCATGAGAAACACAGTGAGTGCAGAGAAACAAGAAACATTACTTACTCAGAAAGCCTGGGAATGGGGTCTTGAGACTTAAAAAAAATATATTAATATATGGATGATAGGCCATACTCTTCAATGACTGTAAGTAATACAGACTCGCTGCAAAGGAGACGACCATGGATGAATGACCATAATAGGTCAAGATCAGTGAAGAAGCCCAAAAAGAAGGCTTAACTGCATTGGATATCTGGAAAGTGGACTAGAACACTGATGGCTTCTTAACTTCCACAATCTTTGTGAGCCTTATGAGAGCTGAATTTAATTGTGAATGTGATACTTGTATCCAACCATTGTTGTAATTGGAATCATTGATATTTCTTCGGTAACTGCATAATTAATGAGAACCTTTCTTCTTCACGAAAGAAGGATTAGGTGTGCCTGGATGGGCCATCAACTGGCAGGATGGGAAAGAGGAAGCTAGATACAGCCCCACTTACAAATGAATATGCTGTGTCCTACCTTCACCCAAAGGACTTGTCACCCCTGCATTGTTCATGCAGCCAGCTTGGAGCCAGGGCAGGGGAGTCAGAACACTTCAATCACTTGAAAGGGAATTCTCTTGAAACTTCTCCTACTTAAAAGGAGGTACCAGGTATAAAAATGGGACCCTCAGACCCACTCATCAGTTCAATTTTTGAACCTGCTTAAGGGCTCTCAAAGGACTCCCTGCTGCACTTCCTTGTTGCACCTGTAAGGACTGTTTTGCTGCCTTAAGTCTCCCTTGAACTGTCAGAGGCCTGACCTGCCCTGCTGTTTGAGCCCTGTTCTACTGCTTAACCGAGGACTTTCAGAATGACCACAAGGGCTAGTTGGCTAGAACAGGCTCCAAATACCTTGAACTTTGGCCTGGACCCAGCCTGAGTGAGTCCTAACCCCTAAGCAGTGCCCCTTCAGTACAGTCCTGTACATTTGGTGGCGGTAATAAAGGTGCCCCAATGGCCAAAATCCAAAGCTTGGGACTTTTTGGCTAAAACTGCTCTGAGAACCGAAAGAAGACTAGCTGCTTGTCAATCCGCTTAACCCCTTCGCTGCCAGGCCTTTTCCCCCTCCTGTGCCGAGCCTTTTTTTGGCTATTTGGGGCAGTTTGCGCTTAGGCCCTCATAACTTTTTGTCCACATACGCTAGCCAAGCCAAATTTGCGTCCTTTTTTTCCAACATCCTAGGGATTCTAGAGGTACCTGGGCTTTGTGGGTTCCCCAGAAGGAGGCCAAGAAATTAGCCAAAATACAGTGAAAATTTCGTTTTTTTCAAAAAAATTGGAAAAAGGGGCTGCAGAAGAAGGCTTGTGGTTTGAAAAGGGCATCAACAAGGGGTTTGCGGTGCTAAAATCACCAGCTTCCCAGCTTTCAGGAACAGGCAGACTTGAATCAGAAAACCCAATTTTTCAACACAATTTTGGCATTTTACTGGGACATACCCCATTTTTACGATTTTTTGTGCTTTCAGCCTCCTTCCAGTCAGTGACAGAAATGGGCATGAAACCAACGCTGGATCCCAGAAACCGCAACATTTCTGAAAAGTAGACAAAATTCTGAATTCAGCAAGGGTTTCCTACAGAAAATAACAACTGAAAAAGAAAAATATTGCAATTGAGGTGAAAAAAACATCAATTTTTCTCTACGTTTTACTCTGTAACTTTTTCCTGCAATGTCAGATTTTCGAAAGCAATATACTGTTATGTCTGCTGGACTCTTCTGGTTGCGGGGATATATAGGGCTTGTAAGTTCATCAAGAACTCTAGGTACCCAGAGCCAATAAATGACCTGCACCCTGCAGTGGGTTTTCATTCTATACCGGGTATACAGCAATTCATTTGCTGAAATATAAAGAGTAAAAAATAGCTATCAAGAAAACTTTTGTATTTCCAAAATGGGCACAAGATAAGGTGTTGAGAAGCAGTGGTTATTTGCACATCTCTGAATTCCGGGGTGCCCATACTAGCATGTGAATTACAGGGCATTTCTCAACGTCTTTTTTACACACTGTCTTACATTTGGAAGGGAAAAATGTAGAGAAAGACAAGGGGCAATAACCCTTGTTTTGCTATTCTATGTTCCCCCAAGTCTCCCGATAAAAATGGTATCTCACTTGTGTGGGTAGGCCTAGCGCCCGCGACAGGATATGCCCCAAAACACAACGTGGACACATCACAGAAAACAGAGCTGTTTTTGCATAGTGCCTACCTGTATATTTTGGCCTCTAGCTCAGCCGGCACCTAGGGAAACCTACCAAACCTGTGCATTTTTGAAAACTAGAGACCTAGGGGAATCCAAGATGGGGTGACTTGAGGGGCTCTGACCAGGTTCTGTTACCCAGAATCCTTTGCAAACCTCAGAATTTGGCTAAAAAAACATATTTTCCTCACATTTCGGTGACAGAAGGTTCTGGAATCTGAGAGGAGCCACAAATTTCCTTCCACCCAGTGTTCCCCCAAGTCTCCCGATAAAAATTATACCTCACTTGTGTGGGTAGTCCTAGCGCCCGCGACAGGAAATGTCCCAAAACACAAAGTGGGCACATCCCATTTTTTGACAGAAAACAGAGCTGTTTTTGCATAGTGCCTACCTGTAGATTTTGGCCTCTAGCTCAGCCGGCACCTAGGGAAACCTACCAAACCTTTGCATTTTTGAAAACTAGAGACCTAGGGGAATCCAAGATGGGGTGACTTGTGGGGCTCTGACCAGGTTCTGTTACCCAGAATCCTTTGCAAACCTCAAAATATGGCTAAAAAAACATATTTTCCTCACATTTCGGTGACAGAAAGTTCTGGAATCTGAGAGGAGCCACAAATTTCCTTCCACCCAGCGTTCCCCCAAGTCTCCCGATAAAAATGGTACCTCACTTGTGTGGGTAGGCCTAGCGCCCGCGACACATCACATTTTTTCATAGAAAACAGTGCCTACCTGTGGATTTTGGCCTCTAGCTCAGCCAGCCCCAGGGGGGGCAGAAATGGCCTAAAATAAATTTGTCCCCCAACCCCCCCCCCCCCCGGGAGCGACCCTTGCCTATGGGGTTGCTCCCCCTGCGTGACATTGGCGCCAAAAAAAAAATCCCCGGTGCCTAGTGGTTTCTGCCCCCTTGGGGGCAGATTGACCTACAATCGGCAGAAATGGTCTAAATACAATTTGCCCCCCTTTGCCTAATGGGTCGCTCCCAATCTCTAAGAAAAAAAAAACAAACAAAAAAACAATTTGCCCTGGCGCCTAGAGGTTTCTGCCCCCAGATCGGCATAATACCAATAGGCCGATCTGCCCCCCGGGGGGGGAGAAATGGCCTAAAATAATTTTGCCCCCCCACCCCCCCCTCCCGGGGAGCGACCCTTGCCTACAAGGTCGCTCCCCTTGCATGACGGTGCAAAAAAAAGATAATTATATATAATTTGCCCCCTAGGGGAGCGACCCTTGCCTAAGGGGTCGCTCCCCACCTAAAAAAAAAAGAAAACATAACAAAAAAAAACAACAACAAAAATGATCCCTGGTGCCTAGAGGTTTCTGCCCCCCCTGGGGGCAGATCGGCCTAATAATAGGCCGATCTGCCCCCAGGGTGGGCAGAAAAGGCCTTCCCCCAAAAATGCCCCCCCGGGAGCGACCCTTGCCCAAGGGGTCACTCCCTTTTGTCAGTTTCGGCAATCCGGCTTTTGAAACCCTGGGAGAGACTTCAAAGGGAAGGAAATACATTTCCTTCCCTTTGAAGCCCCTCCGGGCCTCCCCCATGTGATTGAAAGAGAAATGCTTTGCATTTCTCTTTCAATCGCGCTGGAAGCAGAGCTTCCAGCGCGATGGGGGAGACCCTGTGACTAATCAGCGCGCGCTCGCGCGCTGACGTCACAGGGGGATTTGGGGGGGTCGGGAGTGTAAGGGGAAGGGCTTCCCCTTCCATCCCTGACTTGGGGGGGTGGGGGGGAACCCCACAGAGGGAGCGCTAGCGCTCCCTCTAGGCTCTGTGACCAGGACGTAATGGTTATGTCCTGGGCACAGCAGCACTGTGCCTCAGGACGTAACCATTACGTCCTGGGCACAGAACAGGTTAAAGTACTTTGCCAGTCAGACTGACTTCACTGCATCTCCCACTACGTTCTTTTCTTTAGCAGCAAATCCTATTCAGCGGCCCTCTGTCAAAGGGGTATTGGGCATCCTAGAACTCTCATTGGCTACAACCTCCCTCCTCATCCCACTGGAGATTTTTGACTTCCAAGAAAGAGATTACGGGCCTAATTATAAGTTTGGCACCCCACGGACTGCCAAACTTGCGGTGCGACCACCAGATTATGATTCAGGAGTATGCCGCCTCTGCCGGGATCCTGACGGGTTGGCAGAGGTTAAAGTCGTAGTCAGCCGTAACAGTGCCAAGATCGGCACTGCCATGCTGATCATGACTTTGCTTTCCACTAGCCTTTTCATGGCGGGGTCCCTGGGATGAAAAGGCTGGCGGAAATGCAGTGCTGGGGACCATAGGGGAGGCCCTGCACTGACCACGACCTTCCTGCCAGCACCCTCAGAATGCACACTGTCTGCCATTGCAGACAGTGCACATTTCAAAGGTTCTGTGTGCGAAGGCATTGGTCTCAGCCGAGGCCAATGCCGCCGCACTGTTCCCATAGGGGTGACCAGGGAAAAAGTAATAATACAACGTTTCCACCCGTCAGCCTGTTGTAAACATTGTAATACGGCAATAGTCAGGCCCCCCTCTGTGTGGCCGCCTCACCACCATCGTATTGGAGTTGTGGCAGTTCAACAGCCCAGCTGCTAATCAGGCCGCAAGTCTGAATGTTGAGATCTTCAGTGTGACTTTTTCCATGCTCTCTCCTATGACATCGCCTGCAGCCTCCCCCGCTGAACTTTACCTTCTCACACCATTTTCTTCAAAATTTCTTCTAAGTCCAAAGGTAAGCATCAACAAGCCCAAATCACTTCTTATATATAACCTGCATTCCATCGTAGATAGCCATGTTTTTTTACTTTGACCCGGTCTTGCACAACAAAATGTCAGCAGTTGGTGCTAGTTTTTACCTTAAACTTTAAAAAGTCATAACTCCATTTTACTGCTTGGGTTTTTCTCATTTTGATGTCATATAATTTATTAGAATTTTCTGTATTTTTCTAAAATGGGGTGGAATTTTTCCTGTGTTGGGTTTTTCTCTTTTTTACTGTTTGTGGTCCTCATAAAAACTTTACACATTGCCTCTAAGTTAAGCTTGACTGCTTTTGTGCTGTTCAACCAAAGGGTGAAGCACAGATTAATTTAGTGAGTTCTGTGGTTCACCCTGACTGCTGCTTTAACAGTGGTCACCCCTCATTCAACCAAGAACCCAATTTCTCACAGTTGGTGATTTTGTTTGTTTATTTGTTCATTGTTGCCCTATACATTTAGTGTGTATCTCTTTTAATATACCTCGTTTTTTTCAATATGCAAGTGTGCTCATAACAGTTATTTGCCATCACAAATTGCTGCTTATGTGGGTAATGTCCGGTACACCAGTCCAAGTACAACACTTAAAAAATTCAAAATGGATCAATGAGATATTGTTGTTATCAATATAATGTTAGTGTTGTCTGTGTCCAAATGTTTACATTAAATACCACATGCTAATTTTGATTACACATAAAACTCGCCTTGAGTAAAAATCTGTTCATAAAATAGGCGGGCTTCAGTTGGGCCAGCCAAAATTTGTTTTTGTTTCACAAATCTTATGACATACTCCAGTGTAATGGTACTGTGTTTTGAGTCAATTTGTTGATCATCCCGCTTAAGAATGATGTAGATTTGCATGTCATTTTCAGATATGCAGTCAACATTTTTCTTTTAGAGAAGAATAATGATTACTTTTAATTATCTAGGCATTTTGAAAAGTTATCAGTGTGGATATACTATGATCATTGTCCATATTTTGTCTAACTAGGTAATATCATGGCAACAAGCTTTACATTTTTACCACCTATACAGAAAATAATTAAGAAAACATTTGCATTAATGTAATGTAAATGGCCACTCCTATGATTTTGTTCTATACTAATGTTTAAAACTTTGGAGCCACGTGTCGAATGATGGGAACATGTCCGGACAATATATTTAATTTTATTTATATAATGCATAGTTATATACAGAAAAACAGAATCAACATATCCTTTCATTTGACTCTTATATATAGATGTATGTCAAGGTGTTTTATAATTGCTACAATTGATGAAAGATATCTCTTCTTTGAATACTTTCACTTTGTTAATTTTGAATGTACTGGTTAATGTATATATGTATTTTTAAATAAAACATCCTGTTTGTAACATGTTTGTCATTTTTAAAAACGTTTTGCTAAGATTGAGCAATATTCTGTGTTCATATGTCTAAATATATAATACATAGACTACAATGATCTAACTGCTCTTCACATACAGGAATTAGGGCCTGATTCCAAGTTTGACAGTCTCGTCACCGCCGTCACGATGGCATTGGAAAACCTGAGTTCTCAGTAGGCGGTCTGCCAGCTGAATTAGAATGTTGGTGGTTTGCTGAACTAGTGACCGCCAGAATCCTGCAGACGACGACAGCCATTCTCTGACCACCTTGACGGCGGCTGGAGAAAAGCAGCTATCAGAGGACGGTATAGACTAGGGTACCACCACCCATATTACGATGTGCATTTCCGTTGAGCCGACTGTGGCAGGGAGACCGCCTGCTTCAATATGGCAGAATCAAAAGAAATGGGGTGCTAGCTCCTTCATTTCCTTCTTTTCCCTTCAATCTCTGACATAGACCTCTTTGTTGAGCCCCCCCTTCACAGCAGCATCTTCACCCCCCAAAAAAAAGAAAATACAGGAGTTTTTTTGTTGCATTTTTCTGCCATTGACTGGACTGGGCATATTGTCTCCAACAATAGAATAGTACAAATATTTTTGCACTTATATAATGCAGATGTGTACATTATGGTAAAAATGTACACACCTGCATCGAAACAAATGTAAAAATATACCTTGTATTGCTGACCTTGCCCCGCCAGCCCACCGCCATCAGGATCACAGCCGCTGGGCCATCGATAACATAGTCATACGGCGGGCGGGAGACCATCGACTCAGCGATCTTTTTGGGACTGCCGCATTGGAGGTACGTTGGTCCAACCGCCAAACTTGTAATCGGGCCCTATGTCTTTACAATCCTTATTGTCCTAAACTCAATTCTTCTCTTCCCAGCATGTTTTGCCAAATTGCATCATTTTATTCCCATGAAATCATCCGAACACACAAAAAAATCACTTGAAGTCATTGTACAATGCATTTGCGTGCATCTGCAAACCTCGCCCGTTCACACACAATTCTTATTGTCTTGAAGACAGTGTAGGACTTCGAGTTACATGACTTCAGTGTTTTTTCACAGATTCTGTTGGTAGAGTAGGATTTAATTTGTGCCGTTTTTTTGTCTGTTGGTGAAGTTAGCTTTTTTACTTTTTACTA
The DNA here is from genome assembly GCF_031143425.1 of Pleurodeles waltl. Taxonomy (NCBI): domain Eukaryota; kingdom Metazoa; phylum Chordata; class Amphibia; order Caudata; family Salamandridae; genus Pleurodeles; species Pleurodeles waltl. The sequence goes on from NC_090439.1 coordinate 720,511,239, forward strand.
TTAGTACATTTTTGACTAATATGATTGTTGTTGCTCATATTAAATATGTCTTGATGCCTATTTGTATCCAAATATATTTAATTTAATACATTATGTCAATGTTAGTTTTCTATTTGTGTGTGTGCAAGTGGGTATATATCTTATATATACATACCCCCCCCCACACACACACACACACACATATATATATATATATATATATATATATATATATATATATATATATATACATACATTACAGAGTGGCAGTAGCCACTCTGTAGTTATAGTTTCAGGTTCACCAGAGACGAATCTTCGCAAAACTTTGCAGACCTGTTGCAACCATTTCATTTTCAGAGGATTGAAGGTTTCAGGACATTTGGGGATGGAAAGAATAAAGGAGGATCCCAAAACGGGCTTGATATCCAATCCATTTTACATAGACTTTTGTATTTCATGTAGTGCGAAAAGGGCCAGTCGGATTTTGATGAAAATTGGCAGCATTAAATATGTGAGCATGCAGATTATTCTTTTGAGTAGGGCAGGTACGTTGAGTAAGTATTTTTGTGTTTTAAGGTATTTCAACTTAGTAATATCTGTTGTCATTGTGATACTGCGATGGCATCACGATACACAGCAAAGACAAAAGATTATGCAATTGGCTAATGTGTGCTTTTCCAAACCAACAAGGTAGCCTTCTTGTTTCTTTACAGCACTATGCCACTGTTTTGGGTTAGAACTTAACAGTAAGTTGATGAATGCATTTTGTATTTTTCCCTCATCTGGTACCACATTAGCAAAGTGGTAAGAGGTTGGGAAAATTATTAAAAAGCTGCTATATGTTTTAAAAAAAATATCTGGTGTACCGCGGTACTACTTCGGATATTACTAGCGAGTCCCTTGGTAACCTGAAAGTTTTTTAATAGAAGGCACATATTTCCGCTATTACTAATTTGAGGAATAGTTGAAATTGGTTTTAGATATTATTTTGAAACCATTGTCAGATGTTTCTAGGGAACAGATTATTGTCACGAGAGGCGCAATGTGCACCATCCACATAATATAGAAAGAATTTGCAATAAACAATTTTTAAGTGATACATGGATGACTTCCTGCAATCTTATACACATTGCAGACATATGGCCTCATTACAAGTTTGTCCACTGAACTTCCAATGGGGAGGCTGCCACCATGCTGGCTACCTCACCGCCAAGCACGTTATGACTTTCTCGCTGGGCTGACGAGCGGAAACCAAGCTTTCCGCTGTAGGAAGATGGCCTGGTATGTGGTGGGTTCCTATGGTACTTACACCTTATACCAGGTCTAGGCATCCCCTCTTAATGAAGTGTAGACAGTGTCTAGAAGCCAGGGTCTCTAGAGGTAGCTGTGGATAAGCAGCCAAGGCTGATCTAGGAGACATGCAAAGCTCATACAATACTACTGTAGTCACACAGCACTTATACACATGAAAGAATACACTCAGTGTTACAGAAATAAAGGTACTTTCTTATGGTAACACAACACCAAAATTACTATAGAGGCAATACTCCCTTAGGAGGTAAGTAATGCACAGTTATATACACTAGTTGTCAGAAATAGGCATAAGAATAGTAAGCAAACAGTGCAAATAGTGTAAAACACAATACAGAATAGTGAACCTAGAGGGAGCACAAACCATATACTAAAGAAATGGAATGCAAGAGTGTCACCCCCACCCAGGTAAGTGGACTGTGTAGAGGGTTGTTGGGGGTACCAGAAAAGCACAAAGGTAAGTACCACAACACCCCCCAGCAACCAGGAAAGCAGGAGTGAATTATTAGAATGTCCCCTGACCACCCACATAGAAGAAAAGAAAACAAATGCAACACCCAGAGATGACTGCAAGAAACCAGTGTTGGATTCCTGAAGAGGAAGACCTGTGGAAAGAGGGAACCAAGTCCAGAAGGCAAAGCAGAGTCTTTTGGGGGCAGGATCCCCCACCCACCAAGCTGAGGATTGCAGGAGTTGGTCGACAGTGCAGAGGGAAAGCCAACACTGCAGTCCTGGAGTCCAAGTCATGTTCCTGGAGTATGGAGGTGATGTCCCATGCCAGAAGGAAGATTGCAGTCAGGTTTACACGTCCGGATTCCACCAACAATCCTTGGCACAGGCAAAACTTGTGGTTGGCAGAAAGTGGTGCTGCCAGGGACCAGCAAGGCCCAGGAGGATTAAATGCAGGAGGGGGAGTCAGAGAGGACCGTCAGCATCACAGAGAGGCCACAGAAGCCAGCACACACAGGAGTCCCACAGGATGAGACACAGAAGGTGCAAAAGGAGCCCATGCAGCACTATGAAAAGGAGTCCCACGCCGCATGAGAACCACTCAGGGAGCTGTGCATCACAGGAAGGAGTGCTGGGGGCTGGAGCTACATGACGACTAGAGACCCCTTGGAAGAAGTGCCAACAAGCCTTGGCAGCTGCAAAGGGCGCGGTGCCCAGGGTACTGTCCTGTGAGAGGAGGCAAGGGCTCACCTCCATCAAAGTTGGACAGCTGGCAGAGAGGATTGTCTGGACCACTTCTGACCACCACCTGTGTTGCAGGATCCATGAAGCTCAGCAGGAGAGGGGATCCACACAGCCGGTCGTCGCTGCTGATGGTGCCGCAGATGCAGGGGTGTGAATCCTTCACTCCAATGGAGATTCCTTCTTCTTTCCTGTGCAGACTGAAGACGGGCTATCCTGAGAGGATGCACGGCGGAGGAAATGTTGCAAAAGCTGGAAGGAGCCAGAGAAACAATGTTGCAGGCAAAGTCTTCTTCTTTGTTGCAGATTGTCGGGCCCTGGAGAGTCCAGATGCAGTTTCTTTTGTCAGAAGTCAAAGTAAGGGATGCAGAGGAATCCTCCTGGAATCTTGCAAACTGAATCTGAGGACCCCCCGAAAGAGAGACCCTAAAAAGCCCTGAAAGGGGGATTGGTCACCTAGCTGGGTGACCACCTATCAGGAGGGGGCTCTGACATCACCTGCCTGGCCATTCAGATGCTCCCAGAGTACCCTGCAAACCTTGGATTCAAGATGGCAGAACCCAGAGACCCTCTGAAGGAGCTCTGGGCATCACCCCTGGGGTGGAGATGGACAGATTAGTGGTCACTTCCCTTTCCATAGTCCATTTTCATGCCAGAGCAGGGACTGGAGGTCTCTGAACCATTGTAGACTAGTTTATGCATGGAGGGCACCAAATGTACCCTTCAAAGCATACCAGTGGCTTAGGGAGGCTACCCCTCCAAAGCCATGTAACACCAATTTCAAAATGGAGAGGGTGTAACAGCTCTCTCCCAAAGGAAATCCTTTGTTCTGCCCTCCTGGGCTTGAGCTGCTCAAGCAACAGGAGGGCAGAAAACTGTCTGTGAGGTGGCAGCAGCTGGGGCTGCCTGGAAAACCTCAGAAGGCTGTAGAAGCAATGATGGGGGTCCTCCAAGGAGCCCCCAGAGTGCATAGAATCATACAACCAATACTTGCAAAAGTATTGGGGTATGATTCTGTCATGTTTGATACCAAACATGCATAGGTTCAGAGTTACCATTATGTGGCTGGACATAGGTCCAGTGCACGCATGAAATAGCGTTCCCCTGCTCACAAAGTCCAGAAAAGTGGGTCTGGAGTTTGTGGGCACACCTCTGCTAGTCCAGGGGTGCCCTCACACGCAGGCACATGGACCCTGCCCTCTGGGCTGAGAGGACCTACCATAGGGGTGACTTATAGTGACATGGTGTAGTGACCTATAGTTAAAATGGGTACATGCACCCGGTTCACGCAGATTGGAATGGCAGGCCTGCAGAACCCTTTGCATAGGCTCCCCATGGGTGGCAGAATAACTGCTGCAGGCCACAGGAATCCCCTGGAACCCTAATGCCCTGCGTACCTAGGCTCCATATACTAAGAACTTATATGGGGGCACCAGTATGCCAATTGTGGGATGAATACAGAGTTTTGGGATAGAGAGCATAATCACTGGGGTCCTGGTCAGCAGAATCCAAGTGAACACAGTCAAACACACTGACATCAGACAGAAAAAGGGGGTAACCATATCAAGAAAGAGGGTACTTTCCTACATCCGCCTGTCAGCCCAGCACGAAAGTGGCTGCAGCATTGTCGCTGGGTCATAATCAAGCTGGCGGCAATGCTGCCACCACAGGGGACACCAGCACCCTCCCAATGCTCACTGTCTGCATGCAGACAGTGAGCATTGTGAGGGTGTTGGGCAGGGGGTGCAGGAACCCCCCTGTGATCCCCTGCACCTGTCCTCTGCCAGCCTTTTCGTGGCAGTATCACCGGCTTGTGAGAACCAGATCATAATTAGTAGGGCAGCGCTGCATGCAGCGCGGCCCTGGCTGATTCTGATCTCTGCCACTGTCAGCCCATTGGGATCACCTAGCCCAGTGGAGACAGCAGTACCCTGGCGGCATGGTCGCCAGCCACATGGGTCGTCATGTGGCATTCGGACTGCCACAGCAGTGCCAAGACAGCCAGCCTCGTAATCAGGCCCAAAGTTTTGTTAATATGTCTGTGGGTTATCTTAAACGTTCAAGCATTCGCAAATGAGTACTTCCATTTTATCCTTTGGCAAATATTTGAAAATACAAAATAGGTGTAAGGAAATATAGTCATTAAAGACTGAAAAGTAGCTTTCACCTCTATCTCTATTCAAACACCGGTGAGGTGACCTATATAATTCCCTCTACAATGAATAATTATAAACTGTGAATGCTCGCAACCAGTAAAAGATGAAAGCAGAGGTAGGATGTTATTCCACCTCAAACTTATTTCATCCACTCAGGCTATATCAACATTTGTCAAACCTAAATTACTGTCAATACCACTCTTTTTGGCAGTCTTCAGAGCCCAAAATATATAACTGTGTCTCATTGAGTACTGAAGAAGCACATTTAACAACAAATCAACTACACTGCATACCTTCATAATATATCAGTTTAAAAATAGAGTACTAGCAAATTTGCTCCAAAGTTATCCCATTACCCGAAAAAACAAATTTCAGACCAGAAGATAAACAATATTTTAAACATATTGTGGAGAAAGCAATTGATGCAAAAAGAAAATCACTCATTTTAGCTACGAATTGCATGAAAACACTCATGCGTTTATTTTTGTCATATAAAATATATGATAGTAAAAGTAAATTTGAATGGATTCATCTTTCGTACAATGTTTGGAGGCTGCTGGAGACATGTTCAGTACAGAACCATTCTTTCATCAACTGTCACTGATGAAGGATGTTGCAATGAATTGGTGCATGGGCCTGTGGAAGGCTTGGAAAAAAAACTGTAAGGTATATCGGAACATTTTAAATAGCACCGTGAGAAGAAATCTACTAAACATCATGTTTACGAATGGAATTCTACTTCTGTGTGCAATATCCAGAATAAATCCATGGAAAAACGACAACACTTTATCACTACTTTTAAGAAAATACACCTGAAAGGCAAAATTCATCTTTTGCAAAAAATTGACAACTGCCCGTTTAGAAATGTTACCCAGTTACATGGAAATTCTTTAGGCTGCCATTCAAAAGGAGATGTGTAATTCAACTTTCCATGATATTACAATTCTTTCTACTTTTCGTTCAAGTATAAGAAAGCTTCTACTGACTTTATACTTTGATAGAAGACCAGCAATACAATAGGAGCAAAATAATCATGCTCTACTACACTCTAATCCGCAAACGGTACTCTCAATTATAGACTACATACAATCACAATACTTTGGTGGGGCACTACAAAATTCGGTGTGCCCAGATATTGTATGCTCACAAAATACTACGGAAAACACAATTATGGATGTGAAGCATTATAAATTGAATATTCAGCAACTTAACTAAACAATTTCTGAAATTCTGAATTAATTATTCATTTGCTGTAGATTGACACATTATGGCAAACAAACTAAGGGCCTGATTTAAGAAAAATGATGCAGAACTGCGCTAGAGCAGTTGTGCGTTAAAAACCCCCTGCTGCTTAATGACATTCCCTTGCCCCATCTGTGCGCCGAATGTACAAACAATGCATCATGGCACAAAGGAAAGGTTAGCATAAAGAAAATGATGCTAAACATTGCGACACGCCATAAAGAAAAATGAAGCTAATGCTGTAAAAGTGGCGTTAGAACAATTAGCACCATTTTTTGAGGATTAGCGTAAAAAAAAAAAAAAAAACCACAAGAAAGAAAAAAAACACAAGGACCCAAGATGGAGAAAGCAGGCCAGGTGAGACCCCCGAGAGCCCCCAATCAGCCAAGTACACGCTGAATGGACCAGCAAAATCCCAGAAGGAGAAAAGAAAGCAGAAGTACTGCTTCAGTGAGCAGTAGAATAACATCTTGATGAGAGATGATGGAGCACCAACACCAGCTCTTTATCACCTCCAAATTGCCAATAGGTAGGAAGGAGACTATGTGGCAGGCAATAGTAGATAAAGTCAACAATGTGGTAGAGGTGAAGAGGATTGTCACCGATTGTAAGAAGTGCTGGCACGATTGCAAGCGCAGAACTAAAGAGAAACTGACCTGTAACCAAAAGGCAGCACTACAGACTGGAGGTTGAAGTCTCACGCCCCATGACCTGGATGAGCTGGAGAAGATGGTGGCAGCGGTCATCCCACAGGAGCTGGTCACCGTAATTACAGGACAGGACAGCACAGACTTTCAGGACCTGCTACAAATGCATGGCAGTGGGGGACAATCTGTAAATTAACAAATAGCAGACAGGGGGAGGCACATAGGACACTGAATGCATGCAAAAGGTTTGCAACAGGACACATAATACCAGATTTAAAAGGCCCTATCTCTACTGGAGCGTCACTTTTAGTGCTATGCACTGTGCTGTATTTAGAAGGTAGCGTTAAGCCACTTTTGGTGGCATAAAACCGCCTTGCAAATATAGCCCATCCACATGCAGCACTTTGCATGGAAGGGGCGTGCAATGGGTGTTGCTGTGGCCATGCCACAACAACACCCATTGCATTTTGACACTGCCCCAGATTTACAAGTTTATGTAAACCTGAGGCATCGCCAAAATCTAACACCATCATAGGGGTGGCGTTAGCATGGCGCAACAAGGAGAAATGCTTTAATTTCTCCTTGTTTTTTGCTGTTCCTATGTGTGCTGCATCCTGCAGCACACATAGAAAGAGCAAATCATCATTGAAGATTGTTTTTGTGCAGGAAGGTGTCCTTTCCTGCACAAAAATAATCTCTCCTGCAGTGCAGCCATTCTTGCACTATGGTGCAAGGGTGTCTGCGTTGGCGCTCGTCATGGCGCATATCTGTGTTTTGAAAATGATAGAGCACAGTGCTGCCAAATGTGGCTCAGTGTTGCACTCCGTCATTTTCTTAAAAATCAGGGCCATAATGGCCAAACACTTCAAATGTGCCCACACCTTCCCCCCCTATATGCACCAACCATTTCTCAACCCTCACAGCAATTGCTTCACTGTTGCCACTGATCCACTTGCCCATGTGTAACACTCACTGGGCAACATGTACTACGCTTGTTGCCATGGGCAGCCTAACTAGAACTGCCACACACCTCCATGCACCATTGGGATTGGGCACAAAAAGGAACATATACAACATATGGGACAGGTCTATAATCATCATCTGTGCTGCTGTACAGTAGCTTCCATTTCACTATGTAGCAAGTTGCTGTATAGTGGGAATGGTTAGTGTCGTCACAAAGGGACACCTTCATGCGTAACAACAGGTACAAGTCAATCAATCAATTTTTATAAAGCGCAACTACTCACCCATGAGTGTCTCAAAGCACTGGTGGAGGGTCTGGGCCTCATTCAAAAAGCCGTGTCTTGAGGTTCTTCCTGAAGATGGTGAGTGATGGGCTTTGTCTGAGGTGCATGGGTAGGTTGTTCCAGCTCTTGGTTGCGAGGTAGGTGAAAGATGTTCCTCTGGTGGTGCTTTTCCGGATGCGTGGAATGGTGTCTAGTGCCTGCTGGGCAGATCGGAGGGGTCTGGCGGGGTTATGGAAAGAGATGCAATGGTTCAGGTAGGCTAGGCCGATGTTGTGAAGGGCCTTGTAGGTGAGGGTGAGTAGTTTGAAGTTGACTCACCTCTCCACCGGGAGCCATTGGAGGAGTCTCAGGTGTTGTGAGATGTGTTCCTGGCGGGGGATGTTCAGGACGAGTCTGGCGGCAGCGTTTTGGATGAGTTGTTGTTTTCTGATGTTTTTTGTTGTGGTGCTAACATAGAGTGTGTTGCTTGTGACTAGGACATGGGTGACTATCTTGTGGCAGGCATCCGGGATCCACTTGAAGATTTGTGTAGTTGGTGCAGAGTGTGCCAGCAGGAAGAGGTTACTGCATTTACCTGTCGGGTAATTGTTAGGGGGGAGTCGAGGATGATTCCCAGGTTGCGGGCATGGTCAGTCGGAGTGGGTGGGACACTGAGTGATGTGGGCCACCAGGAGTCATCACAGGCTGAAGTGGAGTATCTAATGATGATGAACTCGGTCTTGTCTGAGTTGAGCTTAAGGCAGCTCTCCCTGATCCAGGCAGCAACAGCTTTCATTCTGGTGTGAAAGTTCCTCTTGGCTTTGTCTTGGTCATTAGTGAGGGATATGATGAGTTGTGTGTCATCGGCGTATGACACACTGTTCATTCCGTGACCTCTGACTATGGCTGCAAGCAGGGCCATGTAGATGTTGAAGAGCAGTGGGCTCAGGGAGGATCCCTGAGGGACTCCGTAGATGACTTCTGTTGGTTTTGATGTGAAGGGTGGGAGCCTGACTCTCTGTGTTCTTCAGGTGAGGAAGGAGTGAATCCATTGCAAGGCTTTTCCACGGATTCCTACGTCATGGAGTCTGATGCATAAGGTGCTGTGGGAGACCGCGTCGAAGGCGGCTGAGAGGTCGAGGAGTATGAGTGCTGTGGTGTGGCCTCGGTCGAGGAGACTGTGGATGTCATCGGTGGCAGCAAGAAGAGCTGTCTCAGTGCTGTGGTTGCTGCAGAAGCCAGACTGGAAGGTAGCCAGAGAGTTGTTGTCTTCGATGAATTGTCACAGCTGTGAGTTTATGGCTTTTTCCAGGACTTTGGCCGGGTAGTGTAGTAGCAAGATGGGCCGGAAATGATTTAGCTCTGATGGGTCGGCTGTGGGTCTCTTCAGGCGAGGGCGGACTTTGGCATGTTTCCAATCATCAGGGAAGGTGGCTGTTTTGATGGAGCAGTTCAGTGTCTTGTGGAGTTCGGGTCTATGGATGCACTGGCTCTGTTATAGATGTGGTGAGGCAGGGGTCTGTGGGAGGTCTGGAGTGAATGCTGTTTATGATGATTTTAGTCTCTTCTGTGGTGAGGGAGGACCAGCTGTGGACAGTTTGGGTGGGTTCTGGGGGGCTAGGTCGGTCATAGTTTCTGATGCTGGGTGGGTTCTGCAAGAGGAAGCTGTCATAAATGTCCTTAATCTTGTGGTGGAAGAAGGTGTCCGGTTTGTCGCAGAGGTCTTGCGATGGGGGGATGTTGGTGGCTTCGGAGAGAGAATTTGTGAATGTGTTGATTATCGTGAAGAGTTCTCTTATGTTGTGCAGAGAGGTGTTGATGTGTTCCCGGAGTGCAGCTTTTTTTGCGTTCTTGATGCGTTGGTGATGGGTGGCAGTGGCGGCTCTAAAGGAGGCGAGGTGTTCGCTGGTTTTGCTGTTTCTCAATTTCTTCTCTAGGCATCTGCAAGCGTGCTTTGATTGTTGGAGTTCAGTGGTGAACCAGCTGGATCTTTTTGGGATGTGCTTAACTGAAGTTGATCAGAGGGGGGGGCTAAGGAGTTGACGCATTCAGTGATCCAGCCGCTGAGGTTGCGTGCTGCAGTGTTGGCATCGTCGGTGGGGTGCAGCGGAGATTTGTCAAGGGCCATGGTGAGTTGCTCATCTGTAATTTTATTCCATTTCCTGTGGGGGGCCCTAGGGACATGGAGGCAGCTGTTGGTGCGGTGATGGTGAAGTGTAGGCAGTGATGGTCGGTCCAGTTCGGGAAGGAGATATTCTTGATGGTAATCTGGTTGCTTGAGGTGAAAATGGGGTCCAGCGTGTGTTCTTTGCCATGCGTGGGTGCAGTGATTAGTTGTTGGAGTCTGAGGGTGGTGAGGTTGTTGAGTAGGGAAATGGTATTTTGGTCATTGCGGTCCTCGAGGTGGAAATCCAAATCGCTGAGGAGGAGGTAGTCAGTGGACGCCAGGGCCTGCGGGGTGGTGATGTCTACACTGGCGTCAATGAAGGCTGGGCGGGGACCAGGCAGTCTGTAGACCAGGGTGCCGTGGAGGGTGGAGTTGTGTGGATCAGGAAGTGTAGGTGTTCCATTGTGGTGCTGTGTTCCTGTGTTGACCGTGATTCAGAGTGAGGACTTGTGTACAATGGCCAGTCCTCCGCCTGGACGGGAGGTCCAGTCCTTCTTTAGAATGTTGTATCTGTCTAGGATGGCGATGGCAATGGCAATGGCGATGTCTGGTCCGGAGCTAGGGTTGTTCCAGGTCTCGGTTAGGAATGCGATATCTGAATGAGTCGGATGGGTGGAGTCGATCAGGTCCCAAAGTCTTGTTGTGTGCTTATGTATATTTAGAAGGAGGCAGTTGACGAGTTTGTGGCGGGTGTCGGTGGTTTCATGTTTGGGGTGTTCTGGTTGTTTGTTGTGGCTGAACCTGCGGTTGCAGTTCTGGCAGGAAAAAGGTCCGTGGGTGTCCTGAGGAGATGCAGTGTAGTAGGTGCTGAGACGTCCAGTGTTAAGGTGGTGGAGGGTCTTGGCGTCGTAATAGAGGCTGGCCAGGGAATGGCTTGTCGGAGATCCAGGGTTCCTAACCTCATTGTCACACTAGGGGCCCGATTCTACAAGCCCCTAATGCAACATTAGCATCATACCAATTGATGCCAATGTGGATTCAAGCTGCCCATTCCCCTTGTGCTACATTTACAAAGTCACACAGTGCATGCATAGATCCACCTTGCACATCCTTCCACCACAATATGCCTGTGCCAGATATGATGTATGCAAGGAAATATCCCTTATGCAGGGAAGGAAGAACTAATGGGGCTGACAATGTATAAAGTTTGCACTGTGCTATCTGATAACCTCATGTGTGAGGCCTGCCATAAGCAATGGACCTCCCTGTGCTTTGCTACACTAGTGACAACTTTTATGGTTCTAATGCAATAAAGCATCACTACAGTGACAAAACTCATTAGACTACCATGGGAATGTCCACCATGGTGATCAGTAATGTAAATAACGTGCTTCCATGGTGTTGGTGGCTGGGGCAAGGGGCCTGCAAGAAAAATGGTGGTGTGGGATCAATGCACAAAATACATTGAAAGTTCACCCTATGTGTGATGCACAATGCAACACACAATAAACAATTACAGTCTGTAGAAATACACACTTGTCACTCCCACACCACCCTGGGTGTCATTCCCACACCACCCTGAGTTCTTGGATTACACTTAACCAAATCCAGATGTGCATATCTTTTCAAAGGCATCAGAAGCGGGGTGTGTCACACGTGTCACATGGGAAGATCACAAATATACACATGGAATGCCTACTACATGCAGTGTCAGGTGTGAGAAGGGTACATGAAAAATATACCAGGATAAGGTATGATAGGTGCCTCACCTTGGCATGTTAAGTATGACCTATCACCATCCACCACTGGAGTAGAAGTAAAAAACAATATGCTTGGGTAGAGCACTATGATGTCTGTGTCTGGATATACTGACATATAATTACCCATTTATGAAGAAACATGCAGTGCCACAACTCAGCTTGCTCTGCTGTGCAGCATTAATTCAAATGTGCAGGGATGTGTACTTGTCACAGAGAGCCAATGCATCCCTCTGCTAACCTTGGTAATGCCTAAATATATGATGGACAATACCAACTTTGCTACACAATCTACATGGTGTAGGGGTGTCCCTCATGCCGGTGAAAATGCACATCTGCAGGAAGGAACACATCCTGCTAAATCTATTAACAGGAATGCTGTCTGCCACTTACAATGTTTGACGGTGATTGCAACACACATTGAAAGTAGTCCACAATAGGATTACAACAAAGTCAGTCCTCAAAACCACAACTATAATGCCACCCCTAATGTGGTGTCCCAACATGATGCATCTACACATCAGCAAGCCTCAAAATGTATCAGGTCCACCTCCCACCACACGTGTGTTGTCAGACTGATGGAAGTGGCTGGACTTTCCCCATGCATCCCCCTAGCCACTTTGAGTCACGTGTTCAACATCCTGCACCACAAAACAAAACAATAAAACACCTTGTTTGTATGTGTGCAACCAGGAAGTTTTGCCTTTTAACAAAACAAACACTCAGTCCAGCAATGCAGCCATCCTTGCAGCTATGCTACAAGGAAACCTGAGATGCACGAATGAGTGTTGCCCTGCAGAAAGGGAGAAAATCCTGTTTGCACACATACACACAAGATGGTTGAATCTCACAATGAGTGATGCAGGATGGTGGACACAACACACAAAGTGGATAGGAGGAGGCATGTGGACAGCTCACTCCCTGCCATCACTGCAACAACACATGTATGGTTGCAGATGAGCCAGTTACATACTCAAATATCTGTAAAATCAAATTCCAAGAATTTCTGTACACCTCAACTTGTTGTGTGAGCATAAATCCAGAACAACGCCCATCACATGCAAATTTAACACAGTCAAGTCACTGAAAGGGGTACATATGTTGAAGACCATGATTAAACAATTAAGGTGGGTGTAACACACTGGAAACTGTGGACTGGCAGATTGTGCAAATGATGAGTCCACAGAAATGATGCTCAGGCACAGTGTGCAATTAGGGGTATGTGTAGGGGTCAGTACCACATCACTAAGCCACCAGTAGCAAGTATATGATGAGCCATTTCAAAAGCCACTACAGTCAAAGATTGACCTTTCACTATCCCATTGCAGAGGATGCTGCCTTACTTTCTGCGCACATGCCTGTCCTGGATTATACAGATGATTTGGATGACCAGCTGCCGACCATCAATGCTGACACTCTCCAGGATGTCCGAGGTTCCTCCCAGACACCATCTCCAGTCACATGGGGACACACAGGGTCAGAGTTAAGAGCCCCTGTCGCCTCCTTGCACCACATTAGTGTAATTTGTTTTATGCTAATGTGGCCATACGTGGCCGAAATCATCATGCCAAATTTACAAAGTAGCTCAATGCATGCATTGCGCCACTTTGTAGCACTTTGCGCTACACTTTGCCTGTGCCATGTGTAATATATGCAAAGGTGGTGTTCCCCATTAGAGGGCCAAAAAATGGCACAAAGAAATCTAAGAGATTTCTTGAAATCTAAGAGATTTATTTGCGTCATTTTTTTTCGCACTTTTAACGCCTGCTCAGAGCAGGCATTAAAAAGAGGCATAACATTGTTTACATTGGGCCTCAATGAGCTTTGCAGCAATAACGTTACCATTTTTTTACACTAATCCTGCAAAGCTCCGCACTAGCATCAAAAACTTTGACGCTAGTTACCTAACTACTGCCTTGGTGCCCCATATCCTAGATATGGTGCAAACATGGTGGCACTAGGGGGGGCGCTAAGGGGCGCAAGAAAAGTGGCACTGCACCTTAAATGTGGTCGACAGCGTTGCAGAGTCTCCACATGAACCACCCGACTACCAACACACAGAACCAACCAGTCTTGCCACAGCCCTGGACTCTGAGGACCCAGACATTACCTTTCAGAAGACAGCAGTAGGAGTCCAGTGGGAGCTGGCACAGCAGGTGTGGGTGGGGATGGAGACCATGGTGGGCAGCCTAGAGGGAGTGCAGAAGTGCCTCAGTCTGAATAAGGACAACTCTGCTTCCATCAGAGGCACCCACTCTCCCATTTGTGGACTCCAGCAGTCCCTGGCTGACAAAGCTACTGTCATGGGGCAGAGGCTCAACAAATTGCCCTCCCAAAATGCCAGCAGCATGATTGATAACAGGCTGAGGGCTATACAAAATATCCTGGAGTCCATGCAGCAGGATCTGGCCTTCGTCAGTGAAAACATGGCTGCCTACCTCTGTGATGTAGCAGCTGTGTTGCAAAACCAGCTGTTCCTCCTTGCTGCAGTGATGCCTTATGCATTCCCACAAATGGCAGCTGCTGGGACCTTTGATTCCACATCTTCATCCCCTGATGTGTGTGCCCATCTCAACTTTAACAACTGCACCACCCCTGGCACAGGAGGCACCACACACATCAGAGGATGAAGATGTGAAAGGAACATCTTTCACACAAAACACCTCCTGGTAGCTACAGTTTATGCCAGATGGACAGAATCTCTTTAGTTATGTACTTAAGATCATGCCAGTGTTTTGACAGCTGGCAACATGCCATCTTCACTCTACCACTGTTGACTTATCATGCATGGACTGTTATTGTCTCAATCCCTAGCTATTGTCAAGTTGGACACCTGTTCACTAATGCTCACCTTTCTCTCACATGTCTCATGACATGTCTCTTACTCTTGAACTATGGCTGGACATTCAATGGCTTGGGATTTCCCATGGGGTCAGTGAACAGTACATTGTACATAATTGTAAACTAAACTTACTCATGTAAATAAATCACCAGAATCCCGTCTTGCTTTTTTTCAGTGTGCCATCAACTGTTACAAATGTATGCATTGTGTGACTCTGTAAATGACTACAGAACCAAAGGGCATGTGTGGCTTTCTGCCAGACACAAAGGCACACACTAGGACTCAAACATGATTAAGGTGACTGATAGCATTGTGGACTATAACCAACTTTCTGAGTCTTCAAAGCATGTATTAAACAGGTATCCAAGCAAGTTTACATATGACATGTGTGGTTCAGAACACAAGTGTCTGGAAAGTTCCCTGATGGTTGTCCCAGTACAACATTGATGTGAGCAACAAAATAGGCATATGTAAGACTATGAGAGGCAGTCGTTAGTGCCAGTATCCATTTCCCAAATAAGGCGAAGTGCAATGTGCTAAAGTTTTCAAGAGTGATTGTTACAGACCATAGCACTAACAATTGATGTTGCATGATTACCTGTATAAGAATTTGTATCCATACACAATCCGAGTGTCAGGAATTGAGAATCAGAGAGGTCCTTGGTAATAGGGGATACACAGTCACATATGTAAATCAATTCTGAATGCATACCGAAAGGCATTTTGCTAACGTGGCCAGTGCAGACAGTATAACACCCAGACAGCCAATTGCCATTGGCCACCATATTATCGAAAACTAACAGGATTTAATAATACTTATTGTGCCTTAGGCACAAATACTAGTTAACTCCAAAAATGACACAGTGGAACCAAGTAGATTTAAAGGCCCTTTTTTCATGTGCCACCTACGGCAGGAAAACACACCTTGCATTCTTCAGGCCTGACACTGCCATCATGTGGCACTGGGCTTTACAACTGCATTGCATATAGTGTAGTAATACTTGCCTCCATCAGCCACATTACCTTAAACAACTATGACACTGATGTTGCATTAGGAACCCATTAGTCCTTCTGACATTGGTGTGCTTGTTGGGTCACTCTACACACAAATGACTCAAGGAACACACCCCTGAATACCAATCCTCCTGCATCATGTTTGTCATCACTTAAACATAACTTAGCACATTTCCACAGTTGTAAAGCCCAGACGCATATGTACATTTGTGCCTGGGAAACATGACCTGGGAAACCCTTGCACCATTGCACATGTATTCACCATTTTGGGCACTTCAATATGTATATGTGATACACAAGATACACAGAGAGGAATGTGCAAATTGTCTGCAAACGGTGCTTTGCTGACCTCTCATGAATGCAGGTTCGTTGAGACACAAAACTTGCTGTCCTCACCCTTGTCATGACATGCTGCAGTTATACTTATGTCCTACTGTCATGCACATGCAAATGAGGATGTTGCTATGTAAAAGGGGTACTTACCAACAGGTCAGCCATCCGGATTCACCAGGTGATCCAAAAGAGTCCCTTCACAGGCAATAAGGTCTGCCCACTGATGATTAAGCTGGTGGTATGTGTGCTCCACTGAGAAGATCCTAAGAACTGCCACAGTCCACTGTTGGTACCCCTGTATCATGGTAAGGAGATGTGGGATTTGTGGGTATGATTGTTGGTGTGCTGTGAGGTGTCCATTCCTGCACATGATCTTTAATTGATGGTGATGTTGTATTTTAATGTGTGCTGCACTATGCACCACACTAGGGAAAGGTGAACACAATTAGTACATCTGGTATGTTTTAGTGATATGTAGATGGTGATGGAACCGCTCGAGTAAACATTCCTTTAAACAAACGCTTATCTACAAAATTATTAAATATGGAAAAATCTGTGCCACACACTGCTGGATGAGAAAAAGACCTATTTCCTTATAAAAAGTGTTGCTTAATTTTAGGTAGAAATTTGGATGGGGAACATGAACTTGGAGCAATGGGACATATACTACAGTTTGTTAAATATAAAGGTAATGATGATATTGAATTTGTTATTGTTAAATTTGACAATATACATGAATCTAAAAAATTTCCTAAGCAACAGCTAGATTTTTGCTGATGACTTATATATCGTGAGAACAATTTCCTATGTTTTTAGCTTATGCGGTAACAATACACAAATTGCAAGGACTAAGTTTGGTTTACTCTTTATTTAACATTGGCTCTACTGTTTTTGAAAAGGGTATGGCATACATTGCTTTATCTCGTGTCAAAACAATTGTATGCAAAGAATATATACTACTTCTCTGGGAGAATATCCGGTTGTGTCAAAACCTTAAATATATAAGAAAAGGAAAGAATTGTTCATAAATAATGAGCCTTTGACTAAAAAGATCACTGTAAGAAAAAGAAAAAAGAAAACTACCTTGAAATTTTAGGCTTTCAATTTAGTAATGCAAATGGCATGAACTGCTATAGTAATGTGATTGTCAATCTTATTCTCTACTTATCTTTAGTGGAAGAATTAGTCATAAAAAATACACATAACCTTTTCTGTTACACTGCAACTAATCTGAATTCTCTACTTCAATTTGTAAAACGACTGTGCAATTCTACAAATGGGAATAGAGTTATTGTTGATGTTTGTACTGGAAGAGTTTGCTTCTCTATAAATCAACAACAAGATGCACAAGATTTCTGTATGGCTATTTGCAACATACAGATCTTTTTAATATAAGCTACTACTATTGGGAACATAAATATTTCCATTGCTTGAATGCTTTCTCAATAGTCACAGAATTTGAAAGATTTGTGTTCCTATGTTGTCACTTTGGTTAACTATGTTAAAAAGTATAGAGGACCAGATGTATCAAGCTCCTGGTTTACATTTCTTAAATAGAGAATTTTAAGAAATCACTATTTTAGAAATGCAAAAAGGGATGTATCAATATTGCGAGTCGGTAATGGCAATTTCATAAAATTCGCAAACACAATTTGCGAGTTGCAAATACCAAATAGCAAATAAATTAGCGATTCGGTATTTGAAAATCACAAATTGTGAAAACTGCAAACCGGAACAGGCTGATGACATCACCATTGGAAGACATGGTGGAGTCCACACTGCTGCCTGAAGCTGTCAGTGGTGTCACTGACATTGACACCTCTGGGACACCCAGCACAAGCAAAGGTAAGGGCAGTAATGATGTGTATCCCCATATCTGCATGTACAAATGCCCCTTAGAAAATAGCTATCAGCTCGATGCATTGTGATAAGTAGTCCATGCCACATCTTACATACAACCCAACAATGCCTTATGGGAGTGGTAGTCCACACCCCTAAAGTGCTACTCCCACATATATAGTAAGTTAGTGTACAGCCACAGAGAGGAACAACACAAACAACTCACAGTGATACAATGTTAGTGTACGTTCATTACTATTGTGCAACATTTTGTGAAATATTCATAAATGACATGCTGCACATTGTCGTTGTAGATGTCCCGGGCCCTGACGCAGCAGAAGGTGGAAATGTGGGGGATGGCGAAACACAGCCACAGTCCAACTCAAACACCAGTGAGTCCTTCAGTATTGCACCAATTAGATGCAGGGCAAGGGTGTTACCGCTACCGGAGTATAACCTGGACTCAGATGAAATGCCTGATGAAGTACCCCCCCAGAGGCTAGATACATAGGAAGACAGCAGTCCCTGCCCCAGCGTCAGTCAACTCTACTCAGGAAGCCTCACGATGCAGGCAGACAGTGCACAGATGAAGGAGAAGGCCCATCAATCTTTGGTGGCCTTGAAGCTTCCATGCTGAAAGTGCAGCGCCTGCAATGCCAACACATGAGGTCAATGCACAGGCAGTTTGTGATCTCACAATGACAATATGGGAGTACTGCACAAGCAGTTGGATGCACTCAATGAAAACATGGGACCCATGCTCAAGCAGTTGGAGTCTCTGAATGAGGGAGAGCAAACAGCAGCAGAAAACACAAAGGAGTGGACAAACGCCATTAGGGAACTCTGCACTGAGATTCAGCAGGAGCGTGTCAGCCACCGTAGGCGCCATCACCAATTTATGGGAAGGTTTGATGGCTTCTGCAGATCGGTCAATCGTCTCGCTAGCTCAACTGCCTTAATTTCATGACATGCTGTGGGCATACTGGTAGAGATGGCACATTGCAGTCGGGACGTTGCACAGGGATTGGTGCAAATAACCAATGTTCTGGATGCAATGCAGACCGCACGCAGTGCTACAAATAGCGAACTTGGTGGTAGGGATGGTGAGGAGCTCTCTACCCTCAGCAGTATTACAGCCCCTGTGATGGATCCTAGGTGTTGCAGTACCAGACACAGTACTGCCTGTGAACCCGCTTCAAGAGATGCCAGCGAGGCCACTGAACACTCAAGTGGAGGGCGTGGACGTAGGAAGTGATGTTGAGGGCGACAGGGGACTACTTTCACATGTAGCAATACAGTTATACTATGATGCTAATAGTGTGACACTGTTACTCGCACATGTTTGCCTATAGTGCATAGCTATGTCCTATTGACACATATGTTACTTGAAGTCAAGGTAATAAAGATGCTAACTACAGACATACATAAAAATGTAGTGGTGTTGTCATTACTTACATCAGAAATGGTTGCCCGTGATGTCAGCATGTCTTTGCCTGCCCTCTGCTGCACTGCTCCTTTCTACTGGGTGAAGGGGTGGTAAGGGATCACCATCCTCCTCTGAGTCCAGCTCCGTGGGTTCCACAGGTATGCCTCTTGTCGTTGCAATGTTGTGGAACATAGCACATGTAGCCACAATTTCGCAGGTCGTCTCTGGGCTGTACTGTAGTGCACCTCCACTCTTATGGATGCGCCTGAAGCAGCTCTTCAGCAGTCCGAAGGTCCTCTCCACCACACTGCAGGTTGTCCTGTGTGCAGCATTGCATCTCCTCTCGGCTGGCGTTGCAGGGCTCAGGTAGGGCGTCCGTATATAGGTCCACACTGTGTAGCCACTATCTCCTGGAATGAAAAGAGATTAAAATTAGTACTTGTGATATCTGATGTCACATTTACATCAATGCAACATTGTCAACTATTACATTACCCAGTAGATATCCTTCACCAAACTCCTGAGCTAGTAGTCTTGTGTGAATTCCGCTGTGGCAAAAGATGTACAAGTCATGTGTGCTACCTGGGTATCTGGCCACAAGATCGGCTATGATGTTGGAGGCATTGCTAATCACTTGTATGTTCATAGAATGATGGTTCTTACGGTTACGATAAACATACTCGGTGGTCGATGGTGGACAGATTGCTACATGTGTCCCATTGATGGCACCTATGACATGTGGGAATTGTGCAATCTGGTAGAAATCATATTTTATCTGTAGTAATTCCTGTGGGGTGTTGGGGAATCTTATGTGCTGTTGAATTCTGCTCAGCATGGCATTGAGAAATGCATTGAAAAATCGTGAGAGGGCACTCTGTGAGACCCCTCCTGCTGCTGCTATGACCTCTTGATAGCTCCCTGAGGCTAATAGGTGCAGGGAGCATACTACCTGTACATGGGTGGGTATACTATTGGTCCTGTGTGTGGTGCGCTGCAGTGGTGGTTGTAGATCAGCCATCAGGTCAAGTATCATGGATGAGCTTAACCTGTACTCATACATTTCCTCCTCTGTCTGGTCAAAAAGGGTTGTGCGCTCTCTGAAAATGCACTCCTGTCTCCTTCTCCCTCTCCTCAAAACTGCCAGGATCTTCATTCTCCTCACCATCACGTAGAGTGCAGCCATTGTGGAAAAGAGGCTGAGTCATTCTGGGCCTCTTTATATAGGTTTCACCTGGTTACCACCTGCTTTCGATTCGTGGTAAATTCCATGTGCAAAAGGCCATTCTGCGAATTTTCGCTATTTGTGAATTTTTTATGCATCGCATTGCAAAACTGAACTTGTGTGTCGCAATCTGGGTCTTGCAAATAGCGTCATGATTTTGCAGATCGCTATCTGCGATTTGCAAATCTAGGTCACAATTTGCGTAACTCAGATAGCGATTCGCTAAATCATGTAGCTATTTGTGAGACACAGATTGTGACATGAAAAATCATGTCGCAGTCGCAAGGAATCGCTATTTTAGCGATTCCTTATTTTCGCACTGCGTATGTCTTTTATACATCCTATTTGCCATTTTTGCATTCACAATCGGCCGATTTTTGCGAATCACACAGTTTGCGAATGCTTAAAGGTTTGATACATCTGGCCCTTAGTTCTCATGACACAAAGAAGCACTACAGATATTATCAAAATTAAGACGTTATTTACTGATTTCATTGCTAGCGAGATTTCCATTTCTGGACGTACTTGTACTGATATTATTTTCCAACATGGAACAACCACTGTGTAAGGACACTACACAATATATTTAAGGAAAAATGCAGGATGTACCAAATGTGATGACACTAGGTTAATCTTTAGACACAGATTGCCTACAAATTTGCTAAACTGTTACCTCCTTAATCGAACTCCAAAATTCTAATTTAAGGTATAACCCTATAACAAATCAGGAATATCGACTGGGCATGGTCCAATCAATAAATATGTCATTAGGTTGCCTAGCATGGTTCATGACTGTAGAAGAATTCTACTGGCTCAGGTAGAAAATGTAGTTACTTACCTGTCTTTTGTTTCCTAATGTTCAAGAGTGACAGTTGAACGTGCACAACATTTATCCAGGTTTTTACACAAACAATTTGATTTGTGTTTTTACTCAGTGTTTCATGATGAATACCCGAAAATGCTTATCTTCACCCTATTACGTGCTGTGCATATGTTTGTATATTCATTGTTCCTACTCTCTGAGAACAACTAAATACAATTAATTACTACAATTTATAAACTATGTATTGTACTAAATAGTAAAATTACATTTTACAAATGTAGTTTTTTTTAAAACAAATATATCAGTTATAAAAACATTATAAAATGTATTGAGTATTCTTATACATACCTATATAGTAACTTACTGTTCACTTACCTCCTCTTTTATTGTCTTTTTTTATGTTTTAATATTTACTGCACGTATTTGGGAAAATGTTACAATACTAATTAGCTCTTTCTTTTAACGAAAATGGAAATAGTTCTGAACAGAATTTTTGTTCTTCTTTTTTGTTTTCTAATTTCTTCCAACTACAGGTCAACCAGTCATCAACAATAAAAACAAAAATTAAATGAACTCAACAGTGAAGAATAAAACATCCTGCAAAAAATTAAATAACAAGTAAGGTTTTTGGGGAGGGCACGGGTGAGCAATAATTAGCTCCCTATGAATGCTCAAATCACTTTCCCCTAAAAATATTACTATCTAGCAGTATAAACAGTACCTTGCTGTAACGACATATGACTCCACCACATGCGGGTCTTGCCTTGGACGGTGGACTGCTAGCAACGAACCAGGCACTGGAACCAAGGATGCAGTACAGACAGTATTTGCCCCTGCAGCTGGAGGTTGGATGGCCGATGTGGATGGTGGGAGATTGCTGACTTCAGCAGTTGGCGCCGAACCACCATCTTCAAGCTCTGCCAACTCCTGCTGTCTTTTGCGTGCAGCCCGTGCTAAACAGGTGGAGTGAATAGGTTGCAGGTGCTTCCGCATCCCTGTAGTACCGAGCAAGTACTGCTGGCCACTTCCCCCCAAAATCACCTTGTGAAAAAGTTGAATGTCAAATGCCGCACATTAACCACCTTCTCACCAGCAGGTAAGGTGAAAAACTGCCAGACTACCCACTCCTTCAGGCGTCTTCTTTCCACCTCTTTCTCCTCCTGGCCTGCTCTCCTCCTCTAATGCAGCCTCATGGTCAGCAGTAGCTTGTCCTACTTCTGCCATTTTTTTAAGAAGATGGTCATCTCCAAAAGAATCCAAAAAAAAAAACAAATTAGCTCTCAAACTATTCTGTATCTGCTCCAAACAAAATCACAACAGAGATAACCAAAAATAAATTGGAGCTTTCTTTTCGAGGTCCAATAGAAAAACATTTATAGCCTATCAGAAGCTACCGCAGTACAGGAGAGGTACCAAAGTAGTACCACGGTACAGGAGAAAACCTAAATAGAACAGAACACTTTGTCAACTCAACCACTCAAACAAGGATGTTTTTATAGTTATATCCACCTTTATACTTGTAGGCTTTTATATTTGGTATATATACTCATGTTAAAGTAGGCTACAATATTGTGGCCCAATATTACTAAAACAATATCCAACACCTTTTACACTAATATCAGCTTTTACCTATTTATTATTAAGCATACTCTTATATTATCACTTTCCATTTGATACACAACATACACTTTATACATATTTCCTGACTTACATTTTAATAATATATTGCTTTTATATTATAAACAAAAAATTCCCAAAAACCTTCATCTTTGTTTTACATCTACACAAATAAGAAGTAATAATGAAATCTAAAATCTCAATTTTCATACATTATTTTTCACTTTTACTTCAGTAGTACTTTACACAAAACACATTACAGAGGTTAATGTAATTATAATAAAAACAATGGAATTCCAAAAAAACAAAGGGTACAAGTCAGTTATAGTTAGGGCTTATTATAATATATCTCTACCACAAGCCACAGAGAAACTAAACAAACATTAAAAATACAATAGTTATAGGTATTCCATCATATTTTTTATTTTCAACTTTATTTCGGGTTCTTATACAACACCCCACTACATCTCATCTATTTGTAATGCGAATCATACAGCGAAGTAGCTATAACTCACCCATTCAAAATCCATTCTATATTATATCCAATAATCACTTTCCAAAAAACACACTGTTTGCGTTAATATCTACAATAACATACATTATCTCAATATTGTTTTCAACATAGTACATTTAAATGTGGTCAGTTATAGTTGCTTCACTTTACGACTGATTCCAAGAGCTGTTTGCTCCCCGGGCCCTCACCCAAAGAAGGTGTTCATGGGATGGAGAGCTGATGGCCAACACAGCAGTAGAACGTTTGGGTCGATGTTTGATGCAGCTTGTAAGTTCTGAGGCTTCAGCCAGACCCCTTTATCTTGAGTTCAGGAGTCACAGAGACTCATGAAGGCCGCTTTGTGGGGCCAAGCAGAGACACAGGATGCCAGAAGAATGGTGATGATGGGGACATTCTGATGTTGCTCCAAGACTGGGTGCATGTCCACTGGCACAGAATTGTCAGCTGGGGGATGCAGCCCATTCTAGTAGACACCATCGCGTGCTAGGGAATAGGAGATTCAACAAGAAGACCCCAACACATTCAAGGCCAACACGTCTGACAGAGGTGAGGAGCCAAGAGAGGGTCACCTTATAGAGGAAGGAGTTGTGTCATCACCGGGAGACAAAGTTGTTGACTGGGCTGCATGAGCAGCCTTCAAGGTTGTGTGAGCTGGAGTCATTGCAGGCCTGCACTCCTGATTATCCTTTGTTTTCTTTTTATGAGCACATTGCCACTCACAACAGAGCATCCTGGTAATGTTTCAGATACCAAACCATTTAGTAACACCTGCAAGCAAGTCAAAACAATAACATTCAGGTACGAAGGATCAAATTCAGACCTAAAAGTTATTCAGTCCACCATTTACATAATTCATCAGATAAGGAAAAAAGCCAAGTGTTAAGGCATTTCTTGAAAGTCATTCCAGGACTTAGATCCCAACACAGCAAATGATTTGCCTCCTTTCGTTTTGAGCCTTAAAAAGGGGATAGCTAGCAAATTTAAATTGGAGGACCTCAAAGTCCTTTGGGTCCTGTAGTGCATAAAGTGACCGGAAGGCTACTTGGGGCCTGTAAGATGAAACGTTCTGAAAACCAAAGTCAGGGATCTGAAAAGGATCCCATTGTGGATAGGAAGCCAGTATAACTTCTCGAGTCCCTCAGAGACCAAACAGTTGCATGGAAATTTAACAACAAGTCTAACTACAGCACTTTGAAACAATTGAAGCTTATCCAGCAAATGTTTAGTAAGCCCTAGGTAGAGGCTGTTACAATAACCCAGCACTGAAGTGATAAATGCAAGGACAACTGTTTTCCTTGCTGTCAAAGAGAGAAATTCAAAAACATTTTTAATGTCTTAATTGGAGAAAAGCAAGTGCCCAACACAGATAAAACTTGAGAGCAAGAAGAGAGGGAACAGTCATATTTGATTCCTTGATTCCGAGCCACTTTTACGGGTTGAGGAGGAGGTGAAGGTTATCAGACACCCACATCTGAGGAGCGAACATAGGCCTAGATTCAAGAGTGCCTGGTTGTGTCACAGTACTGTCATTTTTTTACACCAATGTGGCGCAAAGAGGCCAAAATAACCACGCCATATTTAAAAAGTAGTGCAATGCATGCATTGACCACTTTGTAACCCCATGCACCACATTATGCCTGCACCAGGCATACATTATGCATGGGGGGTATTCCCCCATTAGGGGGGGCCAATAAAATGGCACAAAGAAATCTAAAAGATTTCTTTGCACCATTTTTTACTGCATTTTAACGCCTGCTCAGAGTAGGGACTAAAAGGTGGCACACCATTGTTTTTAATGGGTCCTTATGTACTGTTCAGGGTTAGCGCCAACATTTTGTCATAAAGACATACAGAGGATATGGATCTAAAACAGAGCCAGATTTACAAAGTAGTATAGCACATTCAGATTCCTGAAGAGAAAGACGTTTAAAAGCAGTCAATTTCGGCTTACAGGGGGAACTATCCTGGAAAGCAAGTTGAGAACTATCCATCCCATTAAGGTTACTACTGAAACTCCTCTGAATAATACTGATTTTCTCCTAAATATTTTGGAGAGATTGTTGCATAATGTTTGAGACTGTATAATCTCTCCTCCAGAGGCTTTGGGTTGAAGAGACAACTTAGTGATCTGAAAAATCTTTTTAGTTTTGTTCTTATGGAGCTTGGTTGGTGAGCAAGGAGACATGGAATGTATGCAATAGGTGGAGGCTGACCTGAGATCCACATTTGGGGGCGCAGGTGGCCCGCTAGTCCTGTGGCAGGGCTGTGCCTACAGGCTTCATTCAGATGGAGCACCTTCAACTGACAGCATTTGTCCTGGTGGGAGAGAGCCGCAACCTAGGGTGGCACCTGAGCCCTACATGGGGGCTGACTTCAATAAAGGGAGTAGCAGACACAGACCCGCAGCCATAGCCCGATTGCCACCAATCCCCACCCCCCTCCCCCGATACAACAACTGCCAATGGTGCGTGGCAAAGGGGCCAGGTTGGAGAAATATGCCTTCTACAATTATATGAGTAACACTAAGCACACGAAAGCTCCAGACAACAAAGGGTGTCGGGGGCAAAGAACCATTGCTTAAAGATCTTATGAAGTCTATCAGAGACACTCGATCCATCTTAGAGAGCAAAAAGAACACAGTGGCCCTGGATGTCACACAGATACTGGCCAATTTCAAAAGATCTCTGCCACGGTATCCACCACTGAAAAACTACTTCAAGAACATACAGCCTCCTTGAAAACTCAGCCAACAAGGTTCAGTATCACTGCACAACCACCAGACTACATGCCATAGCTGAAGAGGCAGAGGGCAGATCCAGCTGCATTAGCATTTGACTTGTGGATTTGATGGAGCTCAATGAAGGAAGAAACTCAGAACATTTTCTTGAGGTCTTTGGCAGACATATAGTGTGACCGGAGGACCTCTCTGGCAGCTTAGTGGTTGAGAGGGCTCACAGAGTTCCAGGGATGCCACCTAAGCCCAGAGCCAGAGCCAGGTCCCAAAATACCTGAAATTATAAACTACAGCGTTCAGGATGTTATCCTGAGGGCAACACAGAAAAACAGACCCTTCCAGAATGAAAACAACATGATAATGATGTTCCTGGATTATACACAGAAGGCACAGTCAAGGCGGCACACTTTAATAACACCAGGATGGAGTTCACAAAGGGTGGAGTACAATACATGATGATATTCCGGGTAAAGCTGCAGGTTGTTGCGTGATAGAAATTCTTCACCACCCGAAAGGCAGTATGTGAATATTCGATGGGCTGGAGACCAGTGGAATGCAGAAACCATAGTGGGGATTCAGGCCACAAACCAGGTTTTAGCATTTGAAATGATGTGGGTGGATGAGGAGCTCAAGCTAGCTAGGCACTCATGGTCAAGGATTGATGAAGAGGTATCAGATCTGCTGCCTGGTTGCCTACTGGTGCAAGCCTGGAGAGCACTCAGTTGGGTGCACATTGCATTATCACAGCCTTGTCCATGCTTCATGGACTGGATTACATGTAGGGACTCATTGTGGATACAGTTTCAGGTTTGATGTGGTTTGGTTGGGGTTAAGAGATGCCTTAAGCATTGATGTGCCAACCAGTTTCGAGGCCACAGCATGAGGCAGTTGGATGGGAGGGAATGCGTTGGCGGGTTTGGGACTTCAGTTTTTGTTGGCATCACATGGAGTGGCAACAAATAGGGATTGATACTTTGGCTTGCACACCAGCAGGGAAGTAGACACCTATACTTAAGGGGAAACACACGAACCTCAGGGATGTTTACGGGGGAAGTCCTAACAATCAAACTTTCCTGACACGTGAATGGTCTCAGGAACAGACTAGAGAGGTAAGTGGTTTTACGCTTCCTGCTACGGTACAACCCATACATCTTCCTACTTATCCACCTGGTAGGTAACAATTGTGCCTTTCTTGGCAGAGGTTGTTATATTGTCCTGGTTCATGCAGGGTTTACCACAGGCTCCAGAGGAGTGGGAATATTGATCCCTGGATCACTCCCTTTGGTGGTTTCTTAAACAATGTATAGACCCAGATTGGTGTTGCTTAGCAATATTGGAAATGTGGAATGGGGAGTGCTTAGCAGTAGCTTTCTGGTAGTTCCCAGCTAGAGTCCAGTCCTCAATATTATAGAAGATTGGAGGCTGGTTGGTCTAAATAACAGACACAATAACAATCCAGGGGGCAACCATGAAGGGTAGCCTTGATAGACAGCAGAGGTGACAAAAAGGCTTGGATACCAGATTGTGATTCTTTGCTACAGCCATGGGAATGACACTTGTGTGGAGTGAATTCCATCCTATGTCCCAGGAGTACTTTTATGCTTTGGAGGCCATCGGTTACATGTCCAGATTAGATTACTTTCTGGTTACTCAGGCACAGGGCTGGCATTTTGAAAGGACCATGAGCCTCATTTACAAGCTTTTGCCTCAGGGCAGCACAGCAAGTCACTTTGCTGCACTGCCCTTTGTCACAAGGAAAGGTGCTGTATTAGTTTAATACAGTGCATTGCTGTCCCTTCTGCATGTGCTGGTGCACAAATTGGTGTCTAGCGCCAACGCAGGCACCCTTGAACCATGGTGCAAGGGTGTCCATGTTGTTGGCACAATCGTTTTCATGTAGGAAAGGTCAACTTCCTGCACAAAAACAGAATGCAACACACATAGGAAGAAGAAAAAACAAGTAGAAATAGTTATTTCTCCTCGTTACGCCTCTCATGGGGAGGCATCCAGTTTTGACGCATTCCCATGTTTACAGATCCTTGTAATGTGTTGAAATGTACGGGTGTTGCATGGGAAAACCCACCGCAACACCCATTGAACATCTCCTTGATGTAGAGCAAGGCAAGGCAGTGCTTTGTGCTGCCTTGCCTTACTCCATATCTATGAGGCCATGCAAAGCCAAGCATGGTGGCTTTGCATCGCCTCATAGTTATTATTGAGAAGTATGTGCCACCGTAACGTCATAAAAAGTGACACTCCAGCAGCGCAGGCTTCTTGTAAATGTGGCCCCAGGTTCTTATCCAAGGGAATATACGGCCAATCCCAAACTGCACACGACTACTGCAGCAGGGTGTCAGGAGATGGGTGGGCTGCATACTAGCCCTATGAGAATTGACAGATGGCAATCTCGAAGGCTCCTTGTGGAAACCACCAAAAGCCTATTTTAAAGAAAACTATGGTTATGTGACATTGAGGGCAGTGATCTGGGCGGTATATAAGGCAGTAACCAGGGGGTGCCTAAATCCCATGATCTGCTAAAAGGAGATAGACATTGGAAGACTTAATTGAGATGGAAAATAAGCTGATAGACTGGAAGAGGGACTATATACAGCAACCCAAAATAGAGCTGATGCACCGCATAGCACTGGCTAGAGTGAATTGTCACACTTAGTTGAAGAAGAGGCAAAGGCGCAATTCAAATCCTAACAACACAAACTTTAAGAGATCATCAATAAGACTAGGAAGAAGCTTGCATGGCTGGCAAGACAGGAGGAGGGGAAGCGATGGGTCGATGGGGTAGTGAACAAGGATTGTGTGATAGTGTTCATGCTGAGGAAATCGCCATGGCCTTCGCAGCCCACTTCACAAAGTTATATCATCCTGGTAAAGTGACGCCGGAAACTGTACTGCAGGACTTTGTGGGACATATGCCAACTCTGGTGCTCAGCGTAACAACTCCATAACATTAGATAAAGTAGTACAGATGGAGAAATTCCAGGTGGCAATAAGGCTACTCCAGAGGGATAAATTCCTGCGGCCAAATGACTCCTCCTCCCCTGGGTTCTTTAAATGATCAGAGACCATCTACACCTTATGCTGCATGGGGCAAAGTCAGAGGAGAGCCTGCCTAGAGATCTTTGAATGGCAACCATTGTTCTCATCTATAAAGAGGGTAAACTACTTGCTCAATGTGCTGTCTATAGGCCGATCACTTTGCTGAACACAGAAGTAAAAGTTCTAGCTAAAGTGCTGGCCAGTCGACTATGGAAAACGTATTGCACATGACCAGTCAGGCTTTATACTGCAGTGATATACCTGCCATAATCTTTGATGGCTGTTCGGGTGTTTATCAAGACGACAGACTGTGAAAGAGCCAAGAGTTCTGCTGTTGTTGGAGGACAGGAAAGGTCTTTAGCTCTGTGGCACGTAGAAATTTGCAGCTGTCTTGGGTTAGATGGGGCTTGGACCAGAGTTCCCATTCTGGATCCGTCTATTAGACATTGATCCAGTGGCCAGAATCAGGTTAAATGGGACAATGTCACAGGAATAAGGCCTGGGAAACAGGAAAAGTCAGGGGTGGCCTCTCTGCCCTCTCTTGTTTGCTCTGGCTGTTGAGCTGCTCACCTTTTGGATTAAAGAGGATGCCCAGATTCAGGGATTGAGGTAGTGTCATGAGTGTGAGAATGTCATTTTCCTTTTGGCAGATGGCGCGCTGTCGTATCTGGCAGACTCACTGCACTTCATCCCTAGGGCTCTAGAGGTTTTCAATGTGTTAGTCGAATACTGAGGGGTCAGCATAAACTGGCATCTGTCTGTGGTGGTTCATTGAATCCCTGGAACTCACTGCCAGACTGGCCATATTCTCTATGATTCCAGGAGGGATTTAAATTCTTGGGAATTCATGTAACTCTCGGCACTACAGAGTTCCATATACTAAATCTGGGGCGCATTCTGGAGGAGTATAGATGAAGGGCCCGATTCACAAAGGTAAACTTAGACCAAAAGTCTTAATTTAGATCTAAAGTCTACCTTAACTCCAAGTAATGTTAGACTTTTGGTCAAAGTTTAGACCAAAATTCTAAACTTAGACCAAAAGTTTAACTTTACTCATAGTAAAGTTAAACTTTTGGTCTAACTTTAGACTTGGTCTAAGATTACCTTTGTGAATTGGGCCTGAGATGTGTGGCACTGGAGAAAACTCCTGATCTCCTTAATCGGCAGGGTGGCTTTGTATAAAATGATAGCACTCTTCATATTCTTTTTTATGCTTCAGAACACATTGCACAAAATACCAGATGACATTTTTCAGGGAACAGAAACAGTGACTTGAATGCTGCAATGGGATGTAGTGGGGCATGTGCATTGGCCTGCAGACCCTGACTTGAAGTCCGTACGTGTAGCATTATTCGAACTTCAGTTGTACTACTGGGCATTATAACTAATTGTGGTGAACGAGTGGGCCTTCCATTCCCTTTAAACCTCGCTAAAGGTGGACAGGCCGGTGATGGAACCGGATAAATAAATACATAAATATATATATATATATATATATATATATATATATATATATATATATATATATATATATATATATTTATATCCTGTATGGTGTGGGCCAGGCTCCTCGACACCTGTTGTCAACTGAAGTGGTCATTAAATTCTGGAAAAAGGGCACCTCGAAATTGGGATGGAGAGGACAGTTGACAATAAAGTTGCCACTCTGGGAATCTCAACTGAATTTAAAAGGTTTGTTAGGGATAGCAAAATTGGGTAATGTTTGGGGTCCACAGAGCCTCTTTCCCTTTGAAAATTTGCAGAAGGAATATGAAATGACAGATAGCCAGCTCTTTCCCTATGCACAAATTGGACATGCCACTGCTGGCTACCTAAATTTACTCCGTGACATGTCGATACACTTGGGGTGTTGCTATTAGAGCAGGCTTCAGGCTGGGATATTTAAAAATACTGCGCCAAGTGTATTGAACCAGACTATCTGCATAGGGAAGACTGATAACGGCATGTGCTTGCCGGGCTGTGGTCAGTGTGGTACATTGCTGCACACTCTGTGGGACTGCTCCGTGTTATAGCCGTATTGGCAGCAGGTGGGCCAGTGCATTTCTGAAGTGACATAAGCGAATTTAACCGTA
Organism: Pleurodeles waltl; assembly: GCF_031143425.1. Lineage (NCBI taxonomy): Eukaryota > Metazoa > Chordata > Amphibia > Caudata > Salamandridae > Pleurodeles > Pleurodeles waltl. The sequence continues at coordinate 720,542,366 of NC_090439.1, forward strand.
GATCTAGAATTGGACATGTTGGGAACTTGGGGAGACCACACGTTGCCCAAATCTGCTGTTTTGTAATATGGCACTAATAACTGCCAGAAGTGACACAGTTCAGCTGTGGGGAAAGTGGTGCATTTCCTACCCTGGAGCTCCGATAAACAGGTATGGATTGTTGTATGCATGCCAAACACAAGGGGCCAGATTTATCATCATTTGGTGCAATGCAACACAGCACAACAACTTGCTGACTGCGCTGTGCTGAATGGAGAGAGCAGGAATGCGCCCTAATTACTAACATGCGATGCACCCTGCTCTCTCCGCCCTAGCGCACATGAGCTACCAAGTGCCAAATGCTAAAGCAGACACCAATACACCATACTGCAAGGGTGCCTGTTTTACAGGCAGGAGTGTTTTTGTACACCTTACTGCGCCAAAACAATCCCAGGAGGCATTTTCCTTTTTCTATGTGTGCTGCAGAATGTAGTAGACATAGAAAGAGGAGATAACAAGGAGAAATAAACATGTTTTTCCTTTTTGCACAACACCTGGGAAGGCTTCGCAGTTTGACACATTCCCAGGTTTACTAGTTTTAGTAAATATGGGAATGTACCAAAAACCATTTGTGGATGCGTGGGAACACTCATGCCCCACCCATGAAATGCTTACCCAATGTGGAGAATTGCAAGGCAGCGACTTGTGCTGGCTTGCTTTACTCCAGATTTACTGTGCCAAGCAGAGCCACGAAAGGTGACTCTGCGTGACATAGTAAGTCTGACTAAAGGGCTTGCATTGCCTTCTGTCGTCTTGCGTGACGCATGGGCAACACAAGCCTTTTATAAATCTGGGCCAAGGCGTATAAGGCCCTATGCTGCCCACAGATATTTGACAAGACGTGGGGCCCACTGCAAGAATTCAGGGAAAATGGTTACAATATAAGCACGTGATACAGGCTGTAGTGCATGATAACTTGTGCAATGCTGCTTTGTTGAAATGTGACGCTTTACTTTTAATATGTATATGTTTATGTACTTCATTTGAATGCCGAATATGAAATAAAATTGAAAAAATTACCGCAATATTTTGAAAAGTGCACAGGGAATAAGTTGCATTAGCAAAATGAGGACTGTTGAAAGATTGACAAGGTTGTGACACGGAAGAAGAAGCTAATCAGGATTCTTGTGTATCTGCAGTTCTATTAAAAGCTCAAACAATGACTGCAGGAAACCCGTAAATGTTCTTATTTAGCCCTCTGATGACTTTTAAGCAGTGCTTAATTTGTAAATAAAAAGGTGCTGGTGCTGAAAGCCCTCCTCTTAAACACGTGGCTGCTGCAATTAAATGTGCGAGAATGGAATACTGAGGCAGAGTAATCCCGATGCCATCTCTGACCTCTTCAATCCATTTAAAGCCACTCCCTGCCCCTTCAGCTCACACCTGCAGCTTTCTGCTTTCTCTCATCGTGACGCTTTTTGTTTTTCTCTTTCTCCGTCTTTCCCAAACATGTCTTTTGCTCGCAGTAAATGCTTGAGGCAGAAGACTAAGCGCCGGCCCTCAAAAATAAGTGCTGGTGCTCAGCACCGGAAACAACAAGCACAAATTAAGCATTGCTTTTACATCTTGCCTCAGTGCAGTCACAGACTCCAATACTTTAGAAATCTCATTGTTTAATTCACAAATAATTTTCAAAACGGCATTTGTATTGTCCAAGGCGTTTTTCATCTATGTTTGATCATTGTCAATAAATTTTAATGTATATCAAGGAGTGAATTTCCACAACACTTAGAAAAGAATACAGTCCACCAATGTTCTCAGACACTCAATTACCTCGTGAGTATTTTCCGGTATGGTATGTGTTTTCATTTCAAAATCATCCACATCTAACTATCTTAGATCTGTGTTTGCAAACATCCCACAAGATAACCATCATAAACAACATTTGTCACAAAAAAGAGGGCACATGGTTATGTTATGCTAAAATGTATTTCTATATGTATATGCAAATTGGCGATTCTGAGAAATGATATGTGTGATCGTTTTAGAATCTTAATTTTAAGTGAGTGGCAAAAACCGTTTTACACTGATCTAAGTAAACAAAAAAGAGACAACTACACAAAAATGAAATGAGAAAATAAACACTTATATTTACTTTTTTCGCAGAGGTTTAAGAACCACACAAAAGATCCATAAGTACAGTCAGACCACTCACCAACACTAACATGATTTTCAACACCCATAAATCTGTATCCGATAACACTTACATCGGTCAAAATTACACAAAATGACACATCAGAAGAAAGTAAAAAGGAAAAACATCTTGGAGCACATGAGGTTCTGGGGTGGCCTTATGCCAATAATCATGGACTCAAAATGCTTGATATATATATATCATAGCCACTATATCTATGATATTATTTAATAACATTTAACATCCTGACGAAATACAGCATTATGTACATTATGAACCTAGGTTACCATTCTTGTGCTGTAATTTTGTATACGTTACAGAAATGTTGCATGTTAAAGTGTAGCCATTAAGGGAAAAAAAGATGATGCCTGTTACATTTTCTCTGAGAGACATTGGTCCTCATTACAACTCTGGCGGTCAAAGACCGCCAGGGCTGTTTCGACGGAAGCACCGCCAACAGGCTGGTGGTGCTTCCCATGGGATTACGACCGTGGCCGAAGCGCCGTGGCCCACCGCCGGGACCGGCTGTTTCCCGCCACATTGGTCCCGGCGGTTTCCCGCCACATTGGTCCCAGTGGTTGTAATCCCCCAGGGCAGTGCTGCTTGCAGCACTGCCCAGGGGATTACAAGTCCCTCTACCGCCAGCCTTTTCATGGCGGTATGAACCGCCATGAAAAGGCTGGCAGGCTGGCGGAAAGGGGAGTCGCGGGCCCCCTGCCACGGCCCCATGGAGCTTTTCACTGTCTGCACTGAAGCACTTCCAAGTCACATATGAGCCTACATGTGGCTACTAATCAGCTTCTTTACATGCTGCTGCCTATTGCGTAGCACAAGACCCCCAAGATATGACTCTCTGCCTGTGAATGCATGGATCACTATGTCAACATCCAGTCAAGTAATATATCAGATCACGGGCCAGCTCATCATATCTTGCAATGAGAGCAACCCATAAGCGTCACTCACACAACAGCTGCAGTCACTACACAGGACAGACATTATCACACTTACTGGATAAGTCTGGGTCCTCAGATTGAGCCACTTCCCCGATGGTATAGGGGGCCAGTTCACCTGTAAGACATGGAAAGGAAATATATGCTCAATGTCAGATCACTGCACAAACGTGTGGACAACATATCACAATGTGTAACATTTTATATGAGTGAGCTGCTGATCCTGCATGTAGACACTCCAACAGACATACCACTGCAAACTCAAATTGACACTGACACTCCAGTGAGTGATAGACACACATCTGCACACATGCACTGGGCCTAACAATCATGTGGTGCTAAACCTGACTACAAACATTTGTGGGTAATCCATTTCAGATGGTACTCCGTGTCATGATTTGTAATTGGGTGACAATTGCAATGGCACTTCCCTGGTGCACTGCAATACAAGTGACTCAGGTATTGTGGTTTGTGCATCAAGGGACACTGAGTTACTGTGTGATGGACATGTGGCTCAATTTTCAGACAGCAATTATCATGCATTCAGTGCTCCATAACAGATGTGGCACAGTTGTATGTAGGTATGAAATGCCCCATTGGCAATGTCACCTAGGCTGTTTATGCCTCCTTTGCCAACATAATGGCAGGGATCATGTTGTGTAATGATGACAATGTAGCGCTAAACATGGATAGCCCACTATGCTATCCCAATAAAGTTAAATGTGGTATGCTGACAGTGCCTTACCTGATCATCATTGACAGAATCCATGGGCACAGGTGTTGTCATTGCACCTGAAATGTGCTACTTAGGGCCACATGTACCAAGATCATGTTTTGTGAGTCATACATTGCGAGACTTAGCAACTCACAATTTGCAAGTAGGATGATCTGAGATACAACACTCTCAATGACACTGTTTGCAAATCACAAATGGGGTAACAAATGACCTATCTCATTAATTTTGATGAGGTAGGTCTCATTTTGCAAATCCCTTGTGAATGGCGGCACTCACAGGGTTGCTGAACTGCTGGGCTCAGCAGACTATCATGTCTGTGACTGCTTTCAAATAGAGATATATATTTTCGTTTAAATGCAGCCTTATTTCATCAGGGGTAAACAGAAAGCATTTCAAAAACCAATATTATGACTCAAATAATTTTTTTGAAGCAGTCAGTGGTCCGTGGGATAACTTCCTGCTCAGAAACAATGTTTGGGCACGCATTCACAAAGGGGAAAGGATCCCATGGGTACCCCTCCTCTTTTGCAAATGGGTAAGCACCAACTTGAAACGGATGGTAACTGCAATTGTTTAGTGCCAGCATTTGCGGTCAACACAGAATCAATCAGCGAACTGCGACTTGCTAATAGGAAAGGAACACCTCTTCCTAAATGCCACTAGCAAACCCTGTTTTGTGGATGGGCAATGTGATAGCAGAATGGCAAAATTGGGGGGGTGCATTTGAATGAACATTTTTTCCGATGTAAACACAATAAATCTGAAAACTAGGCTGTTAGTGAGAATTAAAAAATAGCTTGGTACATGTGGCCCTAAGTAATAGTCGGACATGACTCAACAAAGCTCAGGACTGCATTGTTAACATGTGGAGACATGTAGAATACATCTTAGTCCTGGGACACTAACAGTTTGTTCTACTTGCATTCAACATGGCCACAAACATTGGATGCAGCACGTCAAGACATCTGCTACTGTCACTCAGGAGCATTCAACTGTACACATTTGTCAATGTGATACTCACCAACACAGCCACTGATCACCACACCCAGGTGGTCCAGCAGGTCCTGTTCTCGGGCTGCTAGGTCAGCCCAGCGATGCTTCAGCTGGTGCTCATTCCTTGTTGTGTTGAATACACAGTTGAAGTGGTAAAGCACCTTGCCCCACCACAGCCGCCTTGCCTCTGTGTGATACCCCTGTATCACACGCCCACCCATCTCCAGCATCAATGGCAGAAAGTGGCACACCAGCCATACAAAGACCCCAAGCTCCTCCTCAACCATGCAAGTTAGCCTCACCCTTCCTGACATGTCCGTGCACAACAATTTAAACAGAAAAAGGGAAAAAGGAAGGAACATAAATGTGAAAAAAAGGAAACTTACAACCCAAACTACAAACCCCAACTAACCCAACAAATGTAACCACCAAACAGACACCCGACAGTACAAATTCAATCCAAAAAACACAAAACTACACAAAAGCACTTAAACAGGTACAATATACAAATAGAATACACAAAACAAAATGAGAGACACCACAAAATACAAGAAACTCAATCCAGACACGAGCAACACTAAGACACATCCACACAGTCAAAAAAAAGCACAGACTGTGAAGTGAATGTGACAGTACACCCACAGTACCATGTCTGTAAACAGGATTTCCTATTACATCACTTCCTGTCCCCTTTGCGGCCTATTTTCCGTCTTGAGTGTAATTTTTTTGACGTATACGATGTTTGTGTGAATATTTTCGGCGCATAACCAACATGTGTGGTAAAATACCACGCATTACTGGGAAACTTCTATTTTAATGGATATCTGCATGCGTGTGGTGCACTGTTGGAATTAACGCTAAGGGCTCATGTATGTTTAGTTAGCGTTTGCGTTGTTTTTCAATGAATTTGCGCCAACATTTTTTACTCAAACTGTGTTTGCATGATTTTCAATTATTTACCATGCAAGCACCCTGTATCAAGATGGAGATATAATCGTATGGCCTGCAGTGTGTGTGTGTGTATAGTGGTTGGACACATGTGGTAGAGCATGCAACCGTGGCCCAGATTTATACTTTCTTTGCACCTCATTTCCTTCATTTTCTGATGCAAAAGCGGCGCAAACTTAGAAAATACAAATGTATTTTGTAAGTTTGCGATGCTTTCGCGTCAATAAATGATGGCACTGCTGCGCCACAAAAGTATGAATCATAGCCAGTGTGTTTTGTATGTGAATGATCTGTAACAACAATATGTGTGCTTCTGAAGGGACGGCATGCAATACATTTGACGTAATGCTCATGTATGAATGTGTTACAAGTGGTTATCTACATCAGGTGGCAATCAGTGATGTACAAGAGTCATGATATGTGTTTGTAATATGTGTTGACTCATTTGATGTGTGTAGTTGTTTGACTTTGGGGACATTACATTTCACATGACAAACAAAACTCAGGGGTGATTGAGGATGGCCGATGAGTGCTGGGTCGGATATGTTACCCCTCATATGTCCTTAATTGTTGGATACGACTTCATGGTGATGTGTGTGGACTACCCATATGTTGGCCATGTGTACATGTTTGGTACGTACAGTGTTTGAGATGCTGTGCCTTAATTCCACCCATAAAAATGTTATGTACACGTCAGTTTAACTCATGAAAATTACCTATGTTACTCATGTTACTGTGGTGGACCTGCTGCCTGGCTGCATGTGCTTACATAATTTCAGATGTGCATTCCACAGAAGTGTCCAGTTCAAGTGTGTGGGCATGTGTACCCTGTGTCAGGATTGGCCTCCATGGAGTTACGGTTTCGTGTGGGTCTAGCCAGGAGTCTATTAGGGGCAACCCTTGAGTTCACAGAGTATCTTGCAAGTAAGAAGTGTACCAATGCAGAAGGGCAGCTAATGGCATACAAGGGGATAGGGCAGCTATGGTAAGGCAGATAAAACAGAAAAGTGAATACAGAGTAACCTTAGTGGGGACAAATATGGAACGGGTCAGTAATGGACAAACATGCAGGGCTTATCACTAAGATTGTACAAAGGTTGGGCTCAGAACTTCTCACAGCAACAGGGAACGTCACTGCCTCTGTGCAGATTAATCTCACAGCTAGTCACCATGCAAGCCCCATAGAAAGGTAGCAGCAGAAGAGAATCTGTGTCTAGACCCTTAGGGCACAAAAAAGGATTGTACTTACATACACAAGACTAGCCCTTGTTGGTCGTGCTGGAGACACAGTAACAATTCCTGGAATACAGACATAGCACACTGTCACTGTTAGGCACTAATGACTACATGTAACACTAGACAAAGGATGGGTTATCGATTAGCCTCATGGAAACCAGTGCCAGACCAAATACAAAGTAAAACACTTCTAGACAGATGAGGACTGATAGTACACTTACCAGACACGATACCCCAAGAAGAAACCGAAAGCAAGGGAACCAAGTACGAGGCAAAGCCAAGCACAGGGAACAGGCTCTGGTTGACGCGAAGGCTGGAACAGGTCTGGGTAACAGAAAGCAGGCTCTGGCACAAACATGAACAAGGCTGAGAAACAGGGAGCAGAGTCTGACTGGAACAAGCAGGAACAGCACTGGGTAAACAGAGAGCAGGTTCAGGCGTAATTAGGACTGTAACACAATTCAACAAGGCGTCTGGAACACAAAAGAATCGTACTCCAATGCACAATGAGGTGCTTCAGGGAATGGCAGCTTCTAAGCAGTTGTTTGGAAGGAGCCACTTGCAAACATTTGCAGGACAGCTAGCAGCTTGGTCACTAGTGGTATATTGCGTGATGTCTGCAGGCTCGCTGTTATATGTGGCTAAATTTGGCACAGCAGCTGCAGAATGGCTTGCCAGTTGAGTCTATACCTCTGGATGATGTGCTGTTCCCTGAGGCCATGGAGGGTTGTCCTGGTCCTGAAGACACTCTCCTGACTTCTCTGTTGCCTTTGAGGGCCACGTTGTGGTGGTAGTGGCTGCTGCTGTTGGCCCTGTGCTCTGCGTCATCTAGCATGCTGCATCAGTAGCACCTCCATGTTGTCCTGTTGCGCTATGATGCTGCTTGTGTGTGTTTTCCTTAAGTAGTGGTGTGTTTGCTCATGTTAACGCCTGCCCTGACCCAGGGGTTAAAATTTGACGCAAATCGGGCTTAGAGTCATTTTTCGGCTCTGCCTCCCACCCATGCCTCATTTTTGACCTGTTAGAAAATATGGCGCAAGGGTGTTTGAGTCATTTTTTGGGACGGGAACGCCTACCTTGTATCTCATTGACGCAAGGCGGTTTCACGCATCCTTGAAATTATGCAAACTCCATCTTTTTGACGCATCAAAATATAAATATGGAGTTACGTTTGTGCTGGATTTGGGTATAAAGAAATTACGCAAATCCGGCGCAAACAGAGTATAGATATGGGCCATATTTTCCTAAAAACTGGCACATAGGAAACTGATGCCCATGTGCTCATCTCTGAAGAAAATACTTTTTAAAACATGCTTGCGATGCAAGATGGCAGCCTCTGAGGTCAGAACTTCCATGGGAGCCTTGCACTTCTGTATGTGTCGCTGTTCTTCACCATAATAACACAACGTCAATACTTTTCTGCTGGATTGCGACATACAGGTTGTTTTACTGCGCTGCCGAGGCGGTGTGGTGAAAATGAGGACCGCGTGAGGAAAATAAATGCCTGGTATTTGTAACTCTATCCGTTGAACCTGAAAAGTATAAACACAAATACTTTTAAATAATGTCAGTAAATATCCACTAGAGGTCAGCATACTCCAATTTGAAATTGATTTCTTTCCTGTATCGTGTGAAAACAGAGGTTTCTGCGATCTGCAGTAGTTTTTAATCTAGATTGCAGTTGTTTGCTCAGATTCAAAGCCTTGTTTTAGACCGCCAGATTCATACTATGCAGCATTATAGCTAGAATATCTAGACAGAGAGTGATAAAGTAAATGAACATTGAGATGCAGCTATATTTTTGGATGCCTTTAAAGTGAGTGATCGCAGCTGTTATATCAGCAGAGAGTTCTAACGTTTAGGGCATCTCGTTAAAGCGGCATAACAAGGGTCAAGTGTGACCAAACAGGGGCACTTCAAGAGGTCATGTGCTAGCAAGAATGGGCACTTCAAGAGGCTTAAGACGGGAGAGCCTACTGAAACAGTCTTCAAACGTTTTCATGTCGAGACCTACCCGAAGCAATTTAGTTTTGGGTGGTGGGGTCTCGAGGGTGGCGAAAGACACTCTAGTGGTATTTTCTCTCATTCGCTGTGGAAAATGTCAGACTGCAAACAAGAGAACATTTTAGCCTGAGACTGGAGGATGTTTCCTTAAAGTAGTGTACACTTATATCAGTAATGACTTTCAATTTATCCTAATGAATATATACCATAGAAGCTAGAATTTGAAATCAAGCGCTTCAGATCCAGTGGTGTCTAGGGTTAAATTGACGCGATGGAGCTAAAATGGGATGTCACCAGATTTAAAAAATATATATTTTTGGCCATCTAATCTGAATAAAATCGTTTTTCTTGGTTCCAGAGAGATGCCCTAGCGACCCATTCTCAGGGACTAGGCTGACAGTTAAAGGATGATGGTAACAGAAAATCTGTCAAAAATCGACGCGCGTCATCCTAAAAGCCTGTCCTCTGCCCCCACATCATTTGGGGGTGTAAAAACCACAGTGTTTTCTATGATGAGGCCTATGTTGTCTCTGCCTTTGGAAACACCTAGACATCGCAAGCATGGGCATTCGTCAGCAGACATGGTGTGAGAAGGATGTTCCTGTTTAGGGAAGGGAGTGTCCACCATGTTTTTCATACCTGGGACAGCCATGAACAGCAACTGTCAATAAATGTACCCCACATGCTGGGAGAAATGGGTATGCTGGTGTCCAATGATTAGGCAATCGCCTAACCATCCTCCACGCCCCTGAACAGAATTCTGCGACCACATCGAAGACTTAATCGCTCCCTCTCTATCAGATCAACCAACTACATCCTCCTCGGGGACTGCAATTTGCCTCTGGAAGACCCCACAGACCCCCAACTCCATTGGCCTCCTGGACAGCCTCAGCAACCTCGGACTCACCCAGCTTGTCCAAGGACCAAACCACATACCAGGCCCTATTGGGCCTCTAACAACAAGACTACCACACAACCTCACTCACATGGTCTGACCAGTACATCATCATCATACATTTCAAGATACGCACCCACTAAGCCACCCTACCAGAAAAACCCAAAACACCATCAAGACACTGGGGCAAAAATCAAGACACTGGGGCAAAATATCTGAAGAAAACACCAGGAACCTCAATGACGATACCAAGATCATCAATAAATGGTTTACCCACTGTGCCAACTGTACCACTCTCACCAGAAACAAAAACTCCAAAAACAATAAACGACCCAGCTGGTAAACAAATGACCTCAGGGAATCCAAGCAGCACTGTAAACAACTTGAGAGAAAATAGAGACTTGTCAAAAACACCACTGCATGATCCACATACAAAGCTGTCCTCACCCTCTGCCACCAACAACTGTGAGACACAAAGAAAAAAGCCCTAAGTCTCAGACTCAAAGTCAATCCCAACAGTGCCAAATAACTTCACCATTGTCACGGAGACCTGTCAACAACAACATATTCCCATCCCAAGCACACTGCAATGACCACTCAAACGTCTTCGAACAGAAGATTGCCAAGATCTACACATTCGACCCACAGCATACCAATACAAACGTCGAGCAGGACACCTCCCTCATCACCAGATAGCAGCTAAGGCATTGTAAGCCCCTCTTGAATGTAAACACCGCCACCCTGATGAATACCACCCAGTCAAGAGCCCCCGTCAGACACATGCCCCCACTTCATACACAACCTTGGAAGAACCAACATCTCTCCCATTCTCACCGTTATCATCCACACCTACATAACTACTGCCACCTTCCCATCTTGCTGGAAAAATGCAGAAGTCAATGCTCTATTGAAGACACTAATAGCGGACCCACACACCATCAATAGTTACAGACCCATCTTGTTCCTGCCTTTCCCAGCTAAAGTCATTGATAAAGCCATCAATACCCAACTTGCATACCACCTAGAAGTCTATCAACTCCTTGACAGCTTTCAATCTGGCCACAGTACATAAACAACCCTCTTTAGCAGACTGTGACCCAGAACAAGAGAGAGAAAGGCAGAAAAGGGCAAAAATGAAGAAGAGTAAGATGGAAAAACAGCAATGAAAGGGGAAAGCAGGGAAGAAAAGAACTTGCTTGGTTGAGATAAAGGGACAGGAAGTGTTTGGTGGTAGATAAAAGAGGCAGGAGGTGGAATCAAGGCGAGCAGTCTTGGTTTACAGCAAGCCCGACATTCGCCCGCGCTGGCTGTGTGCTACTGAGGAAAACTATGGGCACTGGCTGATTATGAGATACCTCTCTCATAACTCTGATTGGCTGTTGCCAACCAATCAGTGTGAATGTGTGTTTCACAAAACTGAAAATGTGTGGGTATGACTGAGGGATGAGGAATGAGGAGTAGGGATGATGGATGAGAAGCAGGAATGAGGGATGAGAAGTAGGGATGATGGAAGAGAAGTAAGGATGAGAAGCAGGGATGAGGGATGAGAAGTAGAGATGATGGAAGACAAGTAAGGATGATGGATGAGAAGTAGGGATGATGTATGATGGATGAGAAGTAGGGATGATGGGTGAGAAGTAGGGATGATGTATGATGGATGAGAAGTAGGGGTGATGGATGAGAAGTAGGGGTGATGGAAGAGTAGCAGGGATGATGAATGAGAAGTAGGGATGATGTATGATGGATGAGAAGTAGGGATGATGGATGAGAAGCACAGATGAGATGCAGGGATGAGAAGTAGGGATGATGGAAGACAAGTAGGGATGATGGAAGAGAATTAGGGATGAATTATAATGGATGAGAAGTAGGGATGATGGAATAGAAGTAGGGATGATGGATGATGGATGAGAAGTAGGGATGATGTATGATGGATGAGAAGTAGACATGATGGATGAGAAGCATGGATGAGAAATAGGGATGATGGATGAGAAGCAGGGATGATGTATGATGGATGAGAAGTTGGGATGATGGAAGAGAAGTAGGGATGATGTATGATGGATGAGAAGTAGGGATAATGGATGAGAAATAGGGATGAGAAGCAGGGATGAGAAGTAGGGATGAGGAGTGAGGATGCCCTAAAGTGGATGCTGCAAACTAGATATCACCAATTCTTGTGTTTTGGCTCCCATTGACAGCTATTGGCTACAGATAGTTCACGTCAGGCCATTGCTCATGATTGGATGACTTTCTTGTCCATCTCAGTGATTTGATATTAATTTGGTCATCCAGGCGGTGATAGGCTCGCAAATTGACTATGGCAACGCCTTGTTTATAGGATCTCATAAATTTGTTATCCAAAGACTACAAAGAGTACAGAATGCCGCGGCACGCCTACTTTTAAACATCCCTAAACAACACTCTATAAGAGCAGGAATCGTCTCCTTACACTGGCTTCCGGTTGCAGAGAGGATTCAGTTTAAGGCCCTCTGTCATATTCACAGGGCCATCTTTAATAAGGGTCCTGAAATGCTTAAAACACTGGCACAGATTTATGTTCCAGCTAGGCCACTCAGATCCTCACCAGCTAACCTGATCATGGTACCGTTGGTTAGGAAGGCAAGATGGGGAGGAAGATCACTGGCATATCAAGGTGCTGTGCTGTGGAACAACCTGCCTTTCAGTATAAGATTCAATTCTCAAGAAACTTCCTTTAGGAAGGACCTGAAAACATGGTTATTTAAAACCTAAATTCTTCAACGAATAGAAATAGTTTCATCTTTGCGATGGCACTTGAAGCGCTACGAGGCCTTAGGGCAGTTAGGCGCTATAGAAATACGCATAACATAACATAACATTTGATGGGTTTCTTTCTTAGTCTTGTGTTTGTCTTGCCCAGAAGGATTTCAGTCTCACAGTGTTCTAGTTGCATGAGTTGTAACATTCCGTGGCATACTTGAGGGGACTATGTTTTAATTTGGAGCAGTCCATGATAGTACATGTGTTGTCTTGCTCTCTACTGCTTTTTAGGTCGACTGTGCAAGCGCTTTAATCTATTGTAAGTATTGTGGACTTTTATCCACGCCCACTTCATACCCATTACATCCACTTGTTCCTGGGCTTGCCTTTAAAAATACTTTGGTATAATTGGTAAATGCTTTATGTTTGTCCACCCTTGGGGAGGTTTAGTTAACTCCTCTCAGTCTGCCCATGTTATATGGATGAATGCATGATTGCCAATATGAATGACTGTGAGTGAACTTCTTTTTCTTTTTGTGTCTCTCCTTCGTGCTCATGTTCATGGTGGCCATGGCCGTTTGAATCAGCTTGCTTAGTTCAACTGTTTTACTTTTCATTTTCAATTTAAGTCCAGTTAGGAATTTACAATGCTAATAGCTCTAACTTGAGCAAACACAAGACCCATTGCATTGCACATGCTTGTTTCTGCTTCCACTCTTCCCACTGCATGCTCTATTTTCACTACTCCCTTGCTCCTATGCGCACCACCCGCTCATTATCCTGCTTCTCATCAGCACCCTGTGCTGCATGATTTTTTTAGGAGGGCCTGGCACCAGCAGAGCACTGCCAGTTCGCTTACTCACTTTTTCACTTAGTAAGCTCAATTTTCACTTTTTAAATATTCTAATTTACTGCTTTAACTTTGGAATCTGCCATTATAAAATGGTGAATTAAAAATGGCCGCCAAGCATGCCTCACTCACACATCATAATGTGCGTGTTTGCACAGAGATGTTTTCCACGAGGCTAAAACCAATAGCGAAGCGAATATGTCCCAAAAGCGACACCCTTTGGCTTGACAATGCTGGCTGCTTCTGGGTTGCCCACTTATAGGACGGTGTCCATGATCATACTTGAGATGTACCGCTGCTGACCTTGGATTATGCCAGTCCTGGTCTCCATATCAACATACCCACTAGCCAGATGATGTAAAATTCAGTAAGATAATTGTGGTATGTATATTCAAAAGTGAGTATCCTTCACACATTATTCTGCTGCAGTCCGTGTTTCAGCGCATATACAAGTCCACTCTGACAAGCTTTGAGCACACTTACAAGACTCATGCATGGCAGAACCATTCTTGTCAAACAGACCAACACACAACAGAACAGCAAACTACTAAACCTTGTGAAACAAACAGAGTATCTACTTACTCAAACAGATGAACAAGTGCTTATAGGCCTGGCAAGGGGTAAGGAAAGTGCGATATAAAAACCAACACAGTGCAATAGAGCACAATAACCATGCAACAATATGCCCAGGTCGTGCTTGCCACGGGCAGAGAACTTTAGTCAACTCATTGTTTTCCTTCCCAAATTGGAGCAATGGCCTACACAAATGCGTCACTCAAGGCAAAAAGCAGAGTTAAAGCAGCTATGTATGAAACTATGGAACTGGCATTCTATGAATGTGTGATTGTAAGAGTGGATCATCATCAAGAAGAGTGGAAAGTGGCCTAGGGTAGTGGAGCGCCTGGTCGCCTCACGATTGCACAATTATTCATGCAGGGGATGTGCACCAATATCAGACTTTTTATTATATCCAGTACACATTCTAAACTAGATAGGCAGGCTGGCAGCTAGGTAAGTAGACAGCACTCTTAAGGTGTTATGTTCTGTAATGTTTGGTTGTGTTTTGTAAAGCACCTGATTGTTTCCTTTCGGCTTTTTAGACGAATCTGTTGGTTTAGGATCAGGGTTTTTTCAGTTAAGAAGTGCAGACCTCATATGCTTTAAATTGTACAGGGCATTACTGCCATAGCAGCTGGTCACAAGGTGGGAGATCAGCCATTAGCGTGGTCACCAACCAACAAGATTTACCTTTTATAAAGAAGGTTAATTTATGAAAATTGATGCCCATCGAATATTCCAAAATTCCTATTGCATCAACCAGTTGCCATAGGTACTGCCCTGGGTGCAATTATGCCAGCTGCAATACACAATTATTTAAACATCGTTGACAAAACTACCGAAACCTGAATACTGCATTTTGAGAATTATGTTCTCACCATCTTCATCTTTTCTAGAAGCGTATTTTACAAACATTTTTTGCTACTCAAGCTACATCATGTGCCCCTTGTCTCCGTGATCCAAGGAAGCTACTTTATCAGTGGTGTATGAAAGGTTCAGAGTGCAAGTTACAGAAAACAGATTTTAGCATTTTTTTTTAACACTGCATTATTTACTAGAGGAAAATCTGGATATGAATGATGGAAGTTAATCATAACCATTTTTATATCAGCAGCATGGCACCCCCTGTTCCACGCACCAGTGCAGTAGTTCAATCACGTGTGACATAAATGATGACCATGACTGTAGGATACTAGTGGTTTTCATAAAAGGATGGTGCTTGTGCCTTTCAACTCTTTCCTGCTGAGACAGACACTCTGTACTGTATGATTGGCAGATCAATCACACACTCCAGATGGATGTCTTGAAAATATCCAAAAGAGGTGTACGCAGTCTAGATTTATTTTGACATGAGACAGGTACCAACACTTTAAAAATAAACAGGACATTACTTCAAAATCAGAAACTGTAATGTACTTTTGTAGTTCCCTAGCAAATGTTGATATCTATAATAACTGAGTCGTCAAATGCTGGAACGTTGCCTGAAGCTGGTCAGCCAATCAAGTGTGAGGCAGTACTGTGGGTGTCAGACCTTATTTTATTTTATATTATTTTAATAAGGTGACGTGTATAGGGTAAAACATCTATTACCCTCAGAGGTCGACTAGGACATTTTGACTCAGGGGTGTAAAATCATCCAATCAGTCACTGTGAACCAATAATGATCAAATATGACATCAAATAATCAACATAATCTATTGAAGTCAGTAATTTAAAGACACCATGCCCAAATTACCACACTAGTTTAGCAAAGTTTAAACATTTATTACTTATTACTAATGAAACAATTCAAAATTTTGTTTGCTTACTATACATACTATTTCTCGGTTTTCTCCACGTCTCAAAATTTCTCAGATCCTGAATGTATTTGCTTCTCATCCATTCCATTTTGATTTCTTCCGTCCTCTGTTCATTTTTTTTCCTTTGTCTTTGTATGAATCTATACAATTTGTAAAATCCAATTATGCAAATGATA
The DNA here is from genome assembly GCF_031143425.1 of Pleurodeles waltl. Classification (NCBI taxonomy): domain Eukaryota; kingdom Metazoa; phylum Chordata; class Amphibia; order Caudata; family Salamandridae; genus Pleurodeles; species Pleurodeles waltl. Next base: position 720,558,420 of record NC_090439.1, read on the forward strand.
CATACAACCACTATTAATAATTGTTTTAGTATCATTCCCATAACACCCTGACCAAAGTTTCCCAACCAATTTTTCACTTCAGTAAAACTTTTGCCTATATTTTCCCACACACTTGGATCTTTCAGGTCTTTTAGGTCAGAATTTAGATCCGTCAAATTCTTAATGAAATTTCAAATTCCTCTGCTGTTATCAGGGTTAAATATACAACAATGTTTCACTTTAAGCATCTGAAAGACTCCACCTTCTTTTGCTAAAAAGGATACCTAACGCAAGACGGTTCTGAAGAACCATTGAATGTATTGCAACCATTTCAGTATACATCAGGATAATCGCTCCAGAAAAATCTGTTTGCATTCTACAATGGTAGAAAGCTTTCTAATTTTCATGTCATTCAGAACAACTCCTACAGTAGGAATAATTGCTCCAAATATATCTCCAACTCTTTCCGAATAACTTGCCCTTTTTTATCTTGGTTTCAGGTTCTCATGTGTTTTGTCTGTATTGTCAAATTGATATATTTTAGGAAAAACTACTCCCAGGTTGCAAGTACCATACCATTCCCCAGGGAGACGATAATAAGCACTTTTTCACAGATGTAACAAACCCCAGGAATCGCAGGATCTTGCCCATTCAGCATAAAGGGCCAGATTTATACTTTTTCATGCAAAACTGCGTTAGTGCAGTTTTGCGTGAAAAAGTATAGCTCCGGCTAGTGCCATTGTTTAAGGCCCCCTTTCCCCTGTGCTGGATTTTAGCACGGGGGATAAATATGTTGCAAAGGCCATATCGTCCTTTTCTAGACGGTAACTCCTACCTTGCATGTCATTGACTCAAGGTAGGTTTTCACGTCCAGAAAACAATGTTAACTCTATAACTTTGGCGCTAGACATGTTTAGCGCCAAAGTATAAATATGGAGTTAGGTGTACACTGAATTAGGGAAAAAATAAATGACGCTAATTCAGCGCAAACCGAGTATAAATATGGGCCAAAGTCCCATGTATTCTTAAAAAGAAATACTGGTCTGCATTCCCTCGTTCCAATAAACTTAGGCCCATGTTTATGGATTTTGCCTCAAATCTGCACAAACGCAATTTTGCATCAAAATCCATAGCGCCTGCTAGCTCCATTTCATATCGCCAGCCGGGCACCATATTTATGGAATGGGGCGTGGTGGTGCAAAGGACAGGCTAGCGTCTAAAGAAAAGACGCTAGCTGGGGGGGATGGTGGAAAGGGAAAAGGCGCTAGTGGGCAAGAAATGACCCTAGACTGGTTAGCGGCAATAAATATGCTGCTAACCAGCCTAGCATCATTTTCTGACATACCACCACCCAAACATGACCCCTGTTTTAGTGAAGACAGGAGTCATGTCCACCACCCCAATGGCCAGCCCAGGGGACCAGTGTCCTCTGAGCAAAGCCATAATAACCAGTGCCATTGGGGACCCCATGTGAGGGGCCCCCAATGGCACAGAAAAAAAATAAAAGGATACTTACTGTTACTTACTCAGGATGGGGTCCCCAATCCTATGGTGTCCCTCTGCTGTGGGTGGGGGTGTTCCTGGGGCTTGGGGTGGGCATCTGTGGGACCACTCCATGGTGGTTAGCCATGGAAATGGGTCCACAGGTCCCCTAACGCCTGGTCAGACCCAGGCATTAAATAATGGTAATAAGCAGGCTTAGTGCGATTATATTGGTCTGCTTACTCCGTGCACATAATTTTTGTGCAAGAGTATAAATAAGGCAGTACGGGGTTAGCATTATATTGTGGATGGGAACACCTCCCTTCCATCTCATTAGCACAAGGTAGTTTGCCGCATCCACAATATGACGATAACCCCTATATTTTGACGCTAAACAAGTCTAGCGTCAAAATATAAATATGGAGTTAGCTATGCGCCGTTTTAGCGTCAAAATATTTGATGCTAAAACAGCACAAACCAAGTATAAATATGCACCTTAGTGTCAGTTCTGGATCGTGGTCTATATATATAAAGCTTTCCTACATGATGGTAGTCTAAAGCAAGTTTCCCTTGTGTGTTAGCCACACTATATGCATAGTCATTTTAGTAAGTGCATTTCACTAACCCCTTTTCTATCTTCTCCTTCAATACTTTTCTTCTATCATCAGTCTGATCCAAGAGTGTTTTCTCAATTTGTGAAAGTGTACATGTTAGGCTATTCCTGTGAGTGTAAGCTGTACCAAATGGTAGTGTAGGCACAAAGAAACCTCCTACAATGTCTATATCCCTAGCTTTAGCAATACTACTCAAATGTTGATTAACTGGAACAAAAGAAAAGACAACATCCATATCTGAATATAGATATTGGATGTATTCTTGATTATAGAATACTGCTAATATAAAACTGCAACTAATTCCATATGTTAGTGGTAAACTATGATGTGTAATTCCTTCCTGCACTGATGAAGGAATTTGTGTACACATATAACACTCTCTCACATCCATTTTCTCAACATATTCATACAATAAGTGATAGAAAAATTAGAAGACAGATTTCTCATCCCTATTAAACTAATTTAGAAAGTGTAGTAGTCTCTGGAGGAGGTTTATAATTAATTTCAATTTTATTAGAAACACTCATACTCACAATCAACAACAAACATATCAACACATATACCACTACTAATCCAACACCCATTGTACGTATTGCAATTGGTATCCATGACCTGTTAAGAATCAGAAAGTGAAAGGAAAAGAAAAATAGATTTAACTATGCAGCCAAACAGAAATAAAAAATAATCATCAGTTTTCTTTGCGATTATATACAGCAGCTTTCAGACTTTTCTCCAGAACTTGTCAGAAATCGGTTTAGCAGCTTTGTCAAAATCAGTTTCAAATGTCTTGTTAGATCATAATCTCCTGATCACTATCTATTACTTCCAGTGTATAATGTCTCTCTTGTTCAATTGGCAATGTGATTTCAAAACTCAGTTCAAATGCAATTTCAGATTCCAAAATGTAGAACTGAATTCTCCTGGTCAGAACAAAAGGACTTAAACTCATGTTCCCATTCATCGGCTGTGAGATATGCCCATTCAGGACCTTTGTATCTTCAGCTTCCAAATCTCTTTCTCTTTGATCTTCGATTTGCACTTGTCCCTTCTTCACTCAGATCTGTTCCTTCTGTTGTTTCTGTTTCCTCATTTATGCTTGACAACACATCAGGACTCTTTTCAGTTTCATACACTGCAGGCTAAATGTCTCCTTTCACAGATAGTGATGGCAAAACTGGATTTAAGATTATTCTTGATTCAGCAGGAATTTGCCAAGCACTTATTTTACTTTGAGTTGCTTCACCTGCCCCATTAGCCACTTCAAGAGGAGACAAATCAGCATGACTTTGATTCAATTCAACTCCACTTTTGGCTTCTTCAGGGAACGAGATCTGCTCTATCGCTTTTTCCCACTCGTCTGCTTCTAGGAGAGGCCTCCTTAGACTTGTCTCTCCTGCTACATCCGCTTCTATTTCTGCTGATAGATGCATATCAAAATTGACCTCTATTTCCTCTCTCAGGGCTGTACCTGGATCTTCACCAGTCTGCACTGTCTTTAATTTTGCAGTCTCTTGTTCCGTCTTTGTCACTTATTTTTCTTGAGATTGTACAACTTCAGCTGGTGCTCTCAGTAACAATGGATTTTCTTCTGAAGGATATGTCACTTTGCGAGTATGACTCGCATGGACCCACTTTGGAATGCCAGCACACTTCAAAGCAGTTGTCATCACCAGAATACTTTGGTAGTGTCCTTTCCACCTAGGCTCCAAGCAAGTTTTCCGCACACGCTTCTTAATCACTACACAATCTCCAGCTCAGAGACTACGATACTGGTCTTGGGATGCTGGCATAGCTGTTGCTTCCACCTGGTGAGACAAAGAGCGAACCACATCAGCTAGACCTTTGCAGTAATCCAGCACCAAGTCATCTGTTATGTTCACAAGTGCATTTACAGGAACAGCTGGCAATTTATTTGCTCTGCCCATTATGATCTCGATGGAAGAGAGTCCAGTCTTTCTGTCAGGTGCTCATTAGAATCAATGGTAAATCATCTGGCCATTTCAGATTTTTGGATGCACACATTTTTGCCAATCGAGCTTTCAGAATTCCATTCATTGGTTCTACTAATCAAGAAGCTTCAGGACGGTAGCTACAATGCAACTTCTACTCAATGTTTAAGGCTGAACATAGTAATTTAATCACCTCGTATTAAAGTGACTTCCTCTGTCTGATTCTAAATAGGCTGGAAATCCAAAACGTGGAATCAACTCTGTAAGTAATAGCTTTGCTTCTGTGTGGCAATAATTTCTATGTGTGAGGTAGGCTGAAGTCCAGTGACTAAATATACAGACAATCACCAACACATATTTCAAACCACCACACAGGCATCTCAATTAAATCCATTTGCTTTCTGTTAAATGGACCACCAGTTCTTACAAAATGACTCAAATTGACATCAATTCTCTTTCCCACGTTCATTTGTTGACATGTAATGCATCTGTGACAAATTGCTTCAGCAACCTGTCTTAATTTTGGATTAAACCAGGATTACTTAAATGTTCAAATCATTGCATCTGTGCCAATGTGTGTTTGACCATGATAGTAGCTTGCCATTTGCATTAGTGGATAGTTTGGCACAACCACCTGCCCTTCATTCCCTTCATTTGAAACCCAAATTGTGTCTATTTCTCTCTGAATGCAACCTGATTTTATCCAGCTTTTCTTTCCATCTTCTGAAACCTCATCCTGGAGTCTCTTTATCTCCTCCCAAGTGTCAATTACTATCAACATGTAACTTTGACTTGTCTCATCAATATTCATCATTCCATCATTTTTCCATTCTTCATTAAAAGTCACACAATTTAATGCAGTGAAACAAGCATCCTGATCCACATGGGAGTTTCCCATGGAGATGGAATTGCTCGATCTCTGGTGAGCACTACACTTGACTTCAGGCAACTGTAAGACTTGTAACAAATCATGAATTCACTCACCATTTCTAACTGGTGAGCCAGAAGAGAACTCTCTGGGACAATAACTGCCCAAAGTCGTGTACAAGACCAAATCCGTACTGGCTGTCCGTAAACATTGTAATTTTAAGCTGTGCAGAAATACAGCATGCTCTAGTAACAGCCACCTATTTAGCCACTTGTGCAGAAATTACTCCTTTAAACCATGAAGTTTTGAGTATTGCAGAGATTGTGCATACAGCATAACCAAATCTTAAAGTTCCTGCAGTGTCTCTTGGATTGGAACCATCAACAAAAAGTATTTAATCATCTTTCTCCAACAGAGTATCCTGAATATCAGGCCTGGGTTTGCTGCACAGTTCAGTAACTTCAAGGCAGTCATGTTCAACTTCATTAACATTTTCAGCATTGTCTGAAGGTAGCAGAGTTGCTGGATTAAGCACAGTGCAGCACTTAAGGGACATATTTGGTGAACCTAAAATTAGAAATTCATATTTTGTCAACCTGGCATTTGTTAAATACTAAGGCCCATATTTCTACTTTTTTAGAGCCACATTTGCACCGCTTTTTGATGCAAAAGCAATGCAAACTTACAAAATACAATTGTAAATATGGGCCTAAGTCTTAGGACTGGTAAACAAGACCTCAACTGAGTGAGGGACCAAAACAGTTAAAGGATGTCCCATCACAATGCTCTCACATTGAGTGAGACTCAAACCAACTGCAGCCACTTTTTTAAGCAGCTGGACAAAGCTGCGGCAACAGGGTCCAATGTAGCTGAAAAATATGCTACAGGACGGTTCACGCCACTATGTACCTGTGTCAAGACAGAAAGTGCATAGCAACCATGTTCATGACAGAACAGTAAAAATAGATTTGTGTAATCAGGCATTACAAGAGCTTGTGCTCTGCATAGACTCTCTCTCAGCTCAGTAAAAGCTTTCGTACAAGCTTCGTCAAAGGGAACAGGATCAACAATGTCTTTGTGGGTCAATCTCTGTAATGGCTTGGAAATAACAGAAACATTGGGAATCCATTGGCAACAATAGCTCACCATTCCCCAAAACATCCTGACATCTCTTTGAGTAACAGGAGGGTTCATTTACAAAATAGCTGTAACCCTTTCTCTTGACACCTTCCTTGCTCCTTTCTCTATCTGATGTCGCAAGTATTTCACTTCTTTTTGGGGACACTTTATGTCCATTTTCACCCAAATGGTTCAAAAAGGCAATAGCAACCTGCTTACATGCTTCCTGTGTCTTTGAAGCAACTAGACAGTGATCAATGTACTGAACCAAGGTTGATTGAAAAGGCATTTCCAATGATTCCAAACAATTTCTCAACACCTGATAAATATGAATGGGCATTCTGAAAAGCCTTGTGGGATCCTGCACCAACAATACACACAATTGCAGAATTTAAAACAAAAGATAAACTGGCTATCCTCAAGTAGAGGCACTGAGAAAAATGCTTGTAACAAGTCCACTACTGTGAACCATTCTGCATCACATGGAATTTGGAACAGAATCACTGCTGGATTGGGTACCACTGGACAGCATTTGGCCACAATATCACTAATTGTTCTCAAATCCAGTACAATGCAAATTTTCCCACTTGTTTTTCGCAAACCCATAATAGGTGAGTTACATGGGCTGCTCAGCAGTTCTTTCAAGACTCCCTGCTTAACAAAATCTGCAATTACAGGACTAACTCATTCAATTACATCTGGTGCCATGTGATATTAAGGAGTTTTCGGAAAAACTAGATTAGGTTTCAGTGTAACTTTGACTGGTTCAACTCCTTTGATGAGACCAATATCTGTCCCAGAAAGATCCCAAACTTTTGAAATAACTGTGCCCTTTAAATCAATTGCCACGTCTAATACTGTAAATGTATCATAAAGAGTAATTAATGGAAACTCTTCATTAATCAAATTACAGTTTCCAATTGGCAAACAGGATTCTTCATCATCACTGCTTGTTTGGATGGCAATTCCACCATTTGTGCAAGTAATCAAGCATCTTGTTTTGCACAGCAAATCTCTTCCCAAAAGGCATACTGGGCATGAGTCACAGACTACGAATCTGTGCATGCCTTCAAAATTACCAATGTTAACAGGAATTGGCTCAGTAATCGGATTTGTCAAATGCTGATTCACTACTCCTACAACCTGTACTGTTTTCCCAGAAAGGGGCACATTAGCAAGTTTTTCAGTTCTGACAGTAGAGCGTGTAGCTCCTGTGTCAACCAGGAATAAAGTTCCATTCACATAGGTACCACTCTAATCCACATGTAATGAAGCTGTAGCACACATGCTTCTTCATCCGAACGCTCGCTCACAATTTCATCACTCAATTCATTTTCACTATGTAAGGGGTACTGTGTAATGCATGGTTGACTGTTTTGACTTAACCTTCTGCTGAGGAACTACTATTTGTTGCTGTGCCACTGGAGCTTGCAGGTGTTTGCATTTGCTGCTGTGGCATCATTTGCATCTGCTGTTGCATTTGGTTTTGAGGTGGCACCTGAAAACGTGGCACCTGCTGTTGGGGAATCTGCATCTGATTATTTATATTCTGAACATTTAAATTAGGATTCTGAATTCGCGGTCCTCTCAAATTTGGAAATTGATTATGTTCATTCATCTGCACAAAACTTTGTGTACCATCATTGAACACTCCTGTTTCCCATGTCCTGGAGACCCACATGCGTAACAAGGTAACATCATCTTTATTGTCTGTGTATCACCTGAATTAACAATAGTATTCAGATCAACACCTACACGATTTCCATTTCTAAAACCACCACATTCTCTGCCTCTCACCAGTCCCTGACTCTGAACCATTTGCATGTTTCTCTGTTGTGAAATTCTCTGCATCCCTGATTGTGCTGGTTTAATCTGCATCACCATTGCCTTTTCTTTCAGTCTATTCTGCTTCATTTCAATCTTGTCACTGTAATATTTAGCAAACTGCAATACTTCATCAACTGGTTTTGCTTGCCAGCAAATCAAATTACTTTTAGACAAATTACTAATTTCAGGTCTCAAACCCTTCTGAACACAAAATAAATCAAGTCTTTGTGCTCAACTGTTTCTGTACCATTGTAATGTTTGAATGCCTGCAACAACCTTTCATAATATGCATGTATATTGACCCCTTTGCTTCTTGGGCTCTCCTATCAATTCTCTGCCAATGTTTTTAGTGGAAATTCTTGCTTTCAGAAAACACTTTGTAATAACTTTTCATTGCTTCAGGAGATGGTGCACCTGTAACTGAATCTCATGGGGGTTCTTTTGTCGGCCAATCAACACTCTTTTTACATTCAATCCATAAATCAACTGGGACCACTATTTCTAACAAGGTGTTTAAATCATCCCATAGGCATTTTGCGAGTTTCACAAACCTATCTGTCTGCTGGTACCATTCCACTGGTTTCTCTCTCAATCTCATCTAATCATTTGTGAATGACAAAATATCACTCCTGCTCCAAGGGACATGAACATAATCCCCTCCAGGAATTTCTCTCATTAGTAATATCTTTACTGTATTATCAGTCTGCTGGGTATCAGTAGAGTTCAAAATTGCAGACTCTTTTTTCTTCTGATCTCTTTTCTTTACCCATCTGCCTTCCCATTTAGCTCATGCTCTCCATGTTTGAATACTTTGGATTGATTTTCTAATGTGAATTTTCATTCCAGGCGATCTCGTGTTCTCCATGTGTTTAGAATTAAATTCTAATCTGTAATTCCTTTTTAATGGCTTTGACTCCTCAATATCCACTTCATATTTTTCTGCAAGTTCTGATAATTTCTGATGTGTCAGTCCTGCTCTATTGGTGACATATTTACACATGGAACGTAACTCATCTTCATTATATGAGTCATTTCTATTCAATTAAATTGTTCCTTCAATCATTTTATTTCATTCTTATTTTAATCTTGATAGGTTCAGTATTAGTTCCCCTTCAGTAACTGTTTTCATTGCTGATGCTCCACTCATTCACTTTCTCCAACCAATCTGTTAACTGTTAAGCTGTCAAGTCTTGTAGAGAAACATTATTGTTCACATTGAGCTTGAATTGTGGAGTATTACATTGTGGACCTATTACTCTTTCAGAACTCACAATAGGAACTGTAGAATAATCTACAGGTAGCCCAGCCTGAATCATAGGTCTGAGCTATAGTAATAGCAGGAACATTAGTTGCGACCTATACCTGACTCTGTGTTACCACAGTTGGAGATGGTGCACTTGGACTAATACCAGTACTTGCCTCTTGTACTGCATATGGTGGGGAAACGATTTCTCAATAATTGCGTTATAAATTCATCATCATCTGAGTCACTATCGTAAATCAGCAATCTCTTAGTTTCATCTGACTTCGATTCAGTTTCCTCAAGATCCTAATTCTTTTTCTTTGTCTTTGGTCTAACACTGTCTTCTTTCTCTTGTGTGATTGCAGGATACATTCCAAAACCCTGAAAAGTTTCTGTTCTCCAAAGTTTCTGTTCATTGTCCCATCTTGCTTTTAGCAATGTTTTCTCAACTTTTCTCATTCATCTCTCAAATTGTAATTTCTCTTGTTGTCTGGCCACTAACTCCCAAATAGATAAAGCTTCAAATTGTGCTGTCTGGGAGGGGACTCTAATTCGTAAAGTACTCTTCTCAATTTTTCTAAAATTCTCATATTAAAACTTCCATGAACAGGAAACGCTAAGCTCCATTCCTTCTCCGTAATTTTGCACCATTGCTTTAACCAAATGCATGCTGAAGGACCCTTCTCTTCAATTACAATGTATGCGGTTGTACCTTCTGGTGGGGCAATTTCTCCTACTCTGACTGGAATAAAAGCATCTACTCTTATCGCACTCTTCAAAGCTTTGAAAATTTTAATTTTCACCTTAAATTGTCTCAAAAGTATGAAATTCATTCAAAACAGGAAGTAATTCAATCCTAAAATCCTTTTTGCTTGCTACTCTCACCCAATAGTGAAATGCTATTGTCCACCAATCTGTTCGCAGCTCCTTTTTACCGACCGACCAATTCCAGCATGGACCCAATGACGTCACACTCATACACAGCAGCTGACAAAGTCTTGCAGCTCGTCCTCCAAACTTGATTCACATGAAAACTAAATGCAAAATTGAGAGCACTAAAACAATCAACAAACCAACTTGTCTGCTTGCTACAGTTAGGGGCACAAACATTTCGGAAGTCTTACGGAATTTTCAACTGGCTTTTAACTCTGACTGCTACTCTTTCGACTTTAGCTTTCTCTCATGCGCAAGTAAATTCGACCTGCAAATTTCACCCTTGACTAATATCAGATCCTCCTTATGCACTCAGGAATCACCAATATCTGTCAAACTAACACTCCTTTAACACACACACTAAAAAAATACCATTTGACAACCATGCCCGATTGACGAAACAAAGCAAATAAGTTACAACAACAACCAAGTGTCTCATATACTTGTACAATACTCCGGAGTCCTAGACTATTCAGAGTCTGTACATCAACGGCCGGATGGGCCATTTTTTAGCACAAAGCACCACATTCACTTGAAGTATGATGACTTCCCTACACTTAGCCTTTAGAGTACACAAACTCTCTAATCATTGGAGTATGCAAACTCCCTACTTCTCCCATACATCACAATTCACCTGTGATTTACCAAAGCATTGCAAGCGCAAACCCAACGTAGAACTCAAATAATCACTGGGAATATCAATTGTCATCTAAACGAGCATTGAAAAAAACACATTTCCAAAACTTTAAATTTCAACAAGCATTGGCAAAACCAAATCTTTCAATTCTCTCCTATTGAGATAGAACCATCAAAATTAGGATGTTGCCCTCCTATTGAGATGTAACCATCAGATGATTCCCTCCTATTGAGACGTAACCATCATTTACTACTGCGTTTTGTGGGTGTGTCAGACCTTATTTTATTTTATATTATTGCAATAAGGTGACACGTATAGGGTAAAGCATGTATGACCCTCAGAGGTCGACTCAAACCATTTGACTCAGACAGGAGTGTGAAATCATCTAATTAGTCACTGTGAACCAATAATCATCAAATATGACATCAAATAATCAACATAATCTATTGGAGTCAGTAATTTAAACATACCATGTCCTATGTGGCAATGAATCTGCACACCATTTTAGTAAAGTTTAAACATGTATTGCCCTTTAGATTAACAATGCTAGGATCATGTAAATCATACGCAAGACCAAATGATAGAAATACAGAAACATCACAGGCTGTCCAAAATGCATGATAAATCTCAATCTAACTAAAGCATTTAACATTAGACACTCCAAAAGAATAATGCAGAATAACAACAGAATCAAGTGAAAATAGAAATGGCATACATTTAGTTTGTGCGGCTGAATGAATCACAATTAGTTAATATACATTTAAAATTAGATATTAGGTCAGGAGTCCCTAACCAACACTTTAATTCGAAAAGCATGTGTGGGCTACATGCAAAAATAAAAATAAGACAAAAGTTAATTCGGAAAACATCTAACTATGGCACTAACCAAACTAAGCGGTTGGATTTTCCAAGGGAGAAAACTCTGTAAGAAAGACAAATGCACATTGGTAATACCTCTCTTAAATGGATCAGCAATCAGTACAATCTTCTTCAGTAGCGCACAGGAATATCAGGTCTTCAGAAAACAGCATCAAGACATGAATGGGAACAGTTCAGTGAAGTTGGGCCTAATATAACTGAACTGTTAGAATCATAGACAAAAGCTAAGCAACATCTGACCAGAACTGAAGCTAAATGGATTCTGACTGAACTGAGAGAAAGCTCGGAAAATGGAGAACTGAACAGAAGCTCAGAAAATGAAGAAGTAACTTACATCATCTAAAGCTTTGCTATATTGAAGTCCCAAAAGTTACTAACTAAGCCTCTATTGGATAAGACTATGAGGTGGTTTAGTTGCAGCCAATAAAACATCATCTTCTTTTCAGATGTATCTCTTCACATTCTGTGCATCCAGGATTGGTTTACGCTGTCATTCCTCTCGTCTCCAGTCACCAATTTCTATACAAAAATTACAGTTAAGCAAAGTAGAAACATAACATGTGCTTCCTGCCAAAAACTAAAACTCGAGCAAGAACAAAATATGCAACATGAATACACGACATTGAGCACTGAGGCTCATTGTTAAAATTAACAATTTGAATCTCAAGGAAATGTACAACACCGGTAGTCAAAGCAGAATAGAAATTTCCAATGTACAAGTTACACCAGATGTTTGAAGAAACATTATTTTGCAAAGTTAACATTCTTTTATACATTTGCCTCTGGAAAATTACTAAAATAGGAGGCCCTTTAACTAATGCTAAAACATGAGGAATAAAACATTTTGTTTCAATTTATACCATGAACCTTTTAGTACATATTAATACTCATCTTGTTGGTATATTTAATCATGGTTAAACAAAATATGTTTTCATTAGTCATTATTATTCCATAATACTTTGTTGATTATGGTGTCCACCATATCATCTGCATGTTTATTTTTCTAACACATGGTTTTCAGTTAGGCCTTTAAACACACATTACTTCACATTATGTTTTAATTACACTTTTTTATGATTAATATTTGCTCTCCACCAGTACTGTGGCTTCAGCTCTGCTGACAACATAAAATATGTAGCGCATCGTCTCAGGACATCAGTGAGTGATTTGGCTCAGAAGTGGTTTTGTATCGGACGGTTAAGGAAAGCAAATTAATGCTTATTTTGTACCTTGGAATATAGGAAATGTCCAACTCAAAATGATCGCATTACAAGCCACAAAATGCACACTGTAAATTTGTGTCTTTAAAAGCATTTGCAATTCAAGCTGTGGCAGACACCTCCTCTCCTCAAACCTTCGATAAGCAATTAAGAGAGCTAAATAAAAAATAAAGAGTTCAAAAAGGCTTTTTGTACTATAAAGACAATTCATGGATTAATCGTACACATTCAGGTATCATGTGTTAGATACCGATGATGTGTGATATAGAAAATACTGGCTGTTCAAGCCTTGGCTCCTCCTACAAAAATTATTTGATAGGATGATGGGATACTTCATTCATGTTACTATGACACCTATTATTTTTATTAGTGGTGCTGATAAAAAAGGGTAGTGCAATATTATAACACTTGTTTATATTGAATGCCCTCACCACATATCCTTTACCTTTACCACATGCTTTTACCATGCAAATACCTTTACCACAAATGCCTTTACACCTCAAGGTAAATATAGAAGGTAAGTGAAACCACTATTTGTTATATGTATATCTTGTCAAAGGCTGTTGTACAGCCAAAATGCATAGATGTGAGCTACCGTGTATTTGCTTGAATAAATTACACATTTTCACAGCATTTGAGTGCCAAGCTGTGCTTAGTTGTATGGATAATTGAGATGTTGGAATCGGAGATGCCAGATGAAGTCACCACCAATGAGTAGGATGTGTGCCGGCAATCTCTAACCTCTTCTTGGATATATATAAACAGATGTTAGTTATGTGCCAATTTTAACCTACAAAATAGACACATTCAATTACAATGTGATCCATTGACATATCCCTTATCAGGTATTGTTGGTTATAAACAGAATCACTCTGTATCTATATGGCGGCTATGTTTGAATATATTAATTTGTGGCAGATATTTAAAATTTATCTTGTTTGCCAAGGAGGACTAAATGTAAATAATGATTTTCATTACTTTTTAGGAATTTGGACCTCGCACTTGGGAATGGTTTGAAACCGGCAAATAACATAATCCAAAATGGCCACCATGAACGAATGTATTTAAAACGAGGGAATAAGAATGATAAGACTAATATGGATTTGTGTTACAATTTGTAAATTAAATTTAATCGAGTGTTTCTTATTTATATTTCTGATTGATACATTGATTGATCAAATGTGGGGTTCAATATTTAAACGCATTGATTCCGTGTGGACTGAGATCGCTTGGGGTAATGGTGATTGTGTGGCGATCTGATCATATCAAGATGTCTGCAAATTCATATGGATTGACATGAGCGTCAAATAAACGCACACAGGTGATAGTAATGAAAGGACATTATGAAAGTGGCGAGATTCAACTTGAGAAGTTTTGCTTCTCTGTCGCCGTATGGTATTGCGTTTATAAGAATGTCCTGTCTGATTTGCGAGGGAGGAGTCCATCTACGATATTTTACATCTGAGAATGATTACTCTTATTTTAGTTCCCTTTGTTTCTAAGATAAATAGAGCTTTCCAGTATTTCTACATCAAGCATATTATGTCCAAGTATTTATAAAATGAGACAAAAGTAACTCACATCAGAATGTAGTATGCCCATGTGTTCCAGGAAGGTGATTTCAATCAACATGGCTGTTGCGCTTTAAATGCTCAGCCCGTAACTTTGATATATAACATACATGATTTAAGAAATGCTTTTTGAATATGTTTGTGGCTTGTGCTGTTGCTCCACAAATTTATATTTACATTTACTGTGTCAAAAAATATAAAATACACACCTTAGCACGGAGATTGTTATCTCTTAAGTTATGTTAGTGGGTATCTGTTTGTAACATTATTAGATATTGAGCAGTATGTGGTATGTCTTGATTGCAAGAAATATCTCAGACTTCGATACGTTGGATGTTTTGTGGAGCCAGGACATTGTTGTTAAAATTAAATACATGGACAATGAACAGACAAATGATTACTTACTACTGTCTTAGGATGTTGTCCTTTTGGTCAGTTCGAATTTATTCATTATGAGAGTTTGATTACTTTTACAATGGCTCATCTGTCTCTGGGTCAAAATAATATATACTAATAATTGAAAATATTTAATTAATGGAATTAATGTACATATAGGGGTGATTTCTAATGCATATGGAATTTGTAAATAAAATGAAAGGCAATGATCTTCAGAGGAATTAAATTTACTATTCCCATTCCAGTCCAAGCAACAGTAGGAAAAGCATTGGACTTCGGCGGGGACAAATTTACTATTAGTACTACAGTCAAAGCAACCGAATGGAAAGTGTTGGACATTGGAGGGGACAAATTTTCTATTCCCACTCCAGTCTAGGCAACAGGAGAGAAAGAGTTGGGCATTAGAGGAGTTAGATTTATGATTTCCACTCCAGTCTAAGCAACAGTAGGGAAAGTGTTGGACTTTGGAGGGGTTACATTTATTATTCTTACTGCGGCCTCGCAAAAGTAGGGAAAGCACTGCACTTCAGTGGTGTTAAATTTACTAATACTATTTACCATGTATCACCCTAAGTAGCATGGGTATTAAGAAGCCTGGGCCATGCCCAGATGTGAGTACCATGCTGTACCCAGCTGATGAGCCCATAACTGAGGCAAAACCAGTCCTGGGTTTCTCGTGTTCCAGTTCAGGGAGGACCTGGCTTAGCAGTTCGGGTTGGACTTTTTCCGTGAGAAGCAGGGTGAAGACTGATTTACATATGACTAGGTCCGAACTGACGTAGCATGGTCAGCAAAAGAATGATGGGTTGAGATGTTACTCTAAGCAATTGCTAGTGGGTAGACAAACTGCAAGCTTTCCTCCCATCATCTTTTTTGTGTTTCATGTACCGCCGTATGTAGTACAGGTATGCCAAGACATGGGTCCTGTGCTCACTGTGTCACTGACACCAAGCTGTACCTGGATGATGAGCCCATAAATAGGGCAAAACCAATCCTGTTCCACTTCAGGGAAGAACTGGTCTGGCAGTTCGGGCTGGACTGTTCCTATGAGGAGCAGGATCAAGAATGATTTGCTTATGGCTGTGTCCATCCTGAGGTGGCATGGTGTCCAAAAAAGACATGGGCTGGGATGCTGCCCTGAGTGATGGCCAGTAACTAGACAAATTACAAGCATCACTCCCTTCACCTTTTGTGTGTTTTAAATTTACTATTCCCTGTTCAGTGTAAGCAAAAGTAGTGAAAGCGTTCAACTTTGGAGGGGTGAACTTTACTATTCCCACTCCAGTATAACAACAGTAGGAAAAGTGCTGTACTTTGGAGGGACTAGATTTACTATTCACACTCCAGTCTAAGCAACAGTAGGGAAAGAGTTCTACTTCAAAAGAATATATTAATTCAGTAAAACATTTTAAGCACGTAATATAAAACATTATTAAAAGACACTATAGAGAAATATATATACATGTTTTAAAAAACGTAAAAGTTCTACTATATATATTAAAAAACCGAAAGGGAAACATAAAGTTACATATATTCATGAAACGTCCTTAACTACCAAAAATAACATAATGATTAAATCAATACTGACATTTATTTTCAACTAATACATAAAAAAATAAAAAAAATGTAACAAATATCATTGCACAAGCAAACATTTACAGGCACTCCCCATTAAATACATGAAACATTTTTAACAAAACAATAAAGGTAAAAAATATACATCATTAATAACCAGTTAATAAATTACCCACAAATTAAAATTGTTATTAAATAGATATACATATTTATTTTCTTCCCAATTGACTCACTTGGAAAAAAGTGTGAACAATACATGTATATTAAACATGTAAAAACTAAAATATGCATGAAAATAAATTAAACAGTACAGCAGTTAAACACCAATTCATAAATTATGTAATTTACACAATTAGTAATTAAATAATAATTAACATAAAATAATTAGAATTAAAGTAAATCACATTTAATTTCATTTAACTTCCTACCCTATTCCCCTATAAATCCAGCAACCCATAACTAAAATATAGCCTAAATAAATCAGTATTAAACTATAGGCATAATTAACAATCAATTAAATAATTATTGACAATTAAATACTAATTAACAATAATTTTGAAATATTTATTACTCAATTAACTTCTCACCCAATGCCTCTACAAACAAAACAATCTGCTTCTAAAATACTACTTAGTAATACTAATAATTAAAATACAATAAACATTTAAATTAAAAATATTATATAGCACTTGTAAAAAATACATAATTAATAATCAGTCACAAAATTAAATAACAACAAAAAACGAATTAATATTAAAATATAAATATTTCTAATTTATACAACATCCATACAAACCCAACAACTCGCTACAAAACTATTAATAACTAATAAGAATTAATACAAAAAATTATATAACTTAAAATTACAAACCATGGGCCTCATTTACGAGGCCCTAGAGGTACACTGCGCCACCAGAGCATTATTTTTTTTTAAGCTCCGATGTCTCAGTGTGCCAGCCCATATTTACAAGGCCACGCTAAGCCACTTTGCGTGGCTTTTCATGGCCATGTAACTATGGACCTTTTTACAGCATAACACTGTGTGAAAAGGGTGTTCCATGGGTGTTGTTTGGGGTGTTCTTATGCAACAGCCATGGAACTCGAAGGAACCCAAAGGAATCTGAACCATTCCCAGATTTAAAAGTCTGGGAATGCATCAGATTCGTACGCCACCTCAGGGGTGGCATAAGAGTGATGCAACGGAGAGAAATATCTGTATTTCTCCCATTTTTCCTCTTACTATGTGTGCCACATCATGCTTCTTGACATTAACAATCATCCCCACAATGCAGGCACCCTTTGACTATGGTACAAGGGTGCCTACTTTGGCAGCAATTTGTGCACTAGCACAGGGGGAGAAGATAGAAATGCGTCATATTTTGTAGATACACTGCATTTCTGTGCTTTCTCAGTGGCGCAAGGCGACCCAGTAAGGCACTTGCTGCCCCGCCATGTGCCATGGGCATTGTAAATGAGTCAAATATACAAATAACACTAAAACATACAATTTAATATTAACTGAAACACAATAAAATAATTACAAAACAATATTTTTTTATGATATTACTAAAAATAATATTAAAACCAACAATATTCTTGAAAACGACACAATTTCTCAAAAATAGTTATTCTTGACAACGATATTATGTACCACAGTATCTTTGTCTCACAATTTTTTTCTGACATTTCTAGCTCAATATCTTGTCCAAATACCCACCCTCCCCAATCTGTCATGATTTGTGAGGACAAACTATGCAAACATAATATTTGCAGTCACAGCGGCCTTAGCACAATTGTCCTGATGTAAGGGATCACACCAAAAGTGAAGCCAAGTTGCATATTTTTCATATATTAGGATGTCCTGCCAAAACTTAATAATTGCAGAGTAAAAGGAATTTCTGTTGTAATTCGGTGGCAGGGGAATAGAGCCGCCCAAAGATGATGCCCAGAGTTATACATGGAGGTCGTCCTCTGATGCAGTGTCACTGGGCACAGGTCGGGCACCCAGACCGATTTCTTTTTAGCTTGCTCCATTGTGTGTGCCTTTTGTATCTGTAGGCTCACACCACAATTTTCCTCAAAAATCTGCATAAAGACATAGCCTAACCATAAGGTAGGAGCCAAAGAAAGGTTCCTGGCACCCATTACATTTGACAGTGGACACTTGTCACTGGGAGTGGGGTATATTTACAAATATTTTGCGCTGAGTTTGAGTCACAAAAGTTACATAAACCAGCATACATTTTTTTGTTATTACCTTTCCAGCACAAAACTTGATTTGCGCTGGAAATTTGCCTAAAAGTAATGCATTACTTAGCATCAATGGGCTCTTATATGGGTGGTAGATGGGCTTTCAAATGCAACCACCCATGCTTTTTGAAACCATATCTACCAACAATAGGAGACAGGGTTTTATGTTAAAAATTAACGCCACTTGAAAGAAGACATTAAAAGGAGAAATGTTTTAATTTCTTCTTTCTCTTCCTTCTTTGCATATGTGTTGCACTGTACAGCACACATACAATGTAGGAAGAGTTTTAAAATTGGTCTTGACATAGTATTTTGCACTGGAAGGAAACCCTTACAGTACAAAACCTATGCTAGACATTTACGCACATACCCTGCAGTATGGCACAAAGGTGTGTGCCTGGCACTCGGCTGCACTATTGTGCACTGGCACTAGGGAGAGTGACATATCTCTGTAGATATGGCGCCCTCCTGCTCTCTCCAAGTCATGCAGCACAGCGCAACATGTTTGGCTTTTGAACTGAGTCGCAAGACACTTTTATAGGGTTTTTCTGTACTAGGGTCTGGTTCTCTTCCTCCAAAGACTGCTTCTTTTACATTGTGTGCTGTTTGCAATTTACTGGTGATTGCAATCAGCCAGTGCTTGTAAATTCTGTTTCAGGAGTTACTGTTTCAGCTGGAGGCTCATGATCCTCAATGCTTTCAATTATGAACAGAACATTTGAATACCAAGTGCAATAGCTGCATTTCTTCTGTGATATTTTGTTGAGTATTGATGGTGATTTAAACAGTTTGATTCTGTACACATATAATTAAAAGAGTAGTTGAACTGTTTTTCTTTTTACACAACGCCATAGCTCTGGCTTGACATTTTGCCTTTATTGCAATAGTGAGAACAATGTTAGGCTGCAGGTAGTCTCAAACGTCACTGCGTTTCCTCTGTCAGATCTTGACTGTGCAACAAAAGAAAGCTTTCCATCCAACACTGAGTACCGAGAATTCTGATTGGTAGGAGGCACCTTTAATCTTGCTAGTCATTGCAACAACAAGGCTAAAAAAAGGCAGGGAAAGGCCTTTTTGGAGGCCCCTGCACTCCTATGGTAAGACAATAGGGGGCTCACCACTCCTGAGTCCTCTGTTTAGCCCAAGGCCTTTAAACATCTGTGTGGTAATTAGCCTAAGTGAAACTTCAAAGGATCTTCATCTAATGTTGGAGCGTGTGTGATTGATGTGTAATCTGCTATTGGGTCTCTCACCTTGTTTTTATTTAACAGTACTTTCTGTTTTACAGTGAGTGATGGTTGGGGTGGTGAGCATTATGAAGTCCATTGGAGATCATAATCCTATTTCCTAGGTATTTTAACTTGCTTGAGATTGCTGCCTTGAGTGTGACCACCTAGTCTTTGAAGGTAATGAGAACTGACAAGAACTACTAGTGAAGTTCTGAGATCCAGTTAATACTGTTGACCAACATTAGTCCTCTAAACAGATTGGTCAAAACATGCATCAAAGACAGTCAAGATGGATTTTGGGATATCAGCAAGAAGAAGTTGAATTTTTGAGCACTGATTGGGCTAGAGCTTGGATAGAGATTCTGACATCTGATTCCATTGAAATCTGTTGCTAGGCAATTTTCACTTCCTCATGTAGGAGTGTTTTAAAATAATGAAAATGAATGCAATAACGTGTAGAAATAACAAGTAGAACGTAGATGAAAATGCATTGGCTCTTAATTCAAGTGAGAACAGTAGGCTGCAACTTTTACACATATTAGGCTAAAAAGGCTGATGCTGTGGTTTTGCAGAGTTGACCTAGGTTACAAATGTGAAATGTTAAAACTTTCAACAAAGCGGACATGCTGTGAAAACAATGATTTCATACAAAGAAATTCGTTTTAACCTTCTCATAGGCATATCTTCTTAAGAATATAATAATATAGTAAAATGCTATAGCTTAATTCTGCCAAATGTTTCAAAACACACAATAGCTTAGTTTTCCTCAAGTAGAGTCAAAGGTGAAAACTCTCACCCATGTATTTAAAATTCTGATAAAAATGTTGC
Organism: Pleurodeles waltl; assembly: GCF_031143425.1. NCBI lineage: Eukaryota > Metazoa > Chordata > Amphibia > Caudata > Salamandridae > Pleurodeles > Pleurodeles waltl. Next base: position 720,579,019 of record NC_090439.1, read on the forward strand.
AGTTAAACGACTGTTATGTATGAACTATTATTTCCAATGTGAGAACATGATGTGATGTTCCTGTTCCCATAGAGTACCCTGATTGCTGATTGGCTGATGAGAAGAAGATGATACATGTTGTGAAAGTTTAGATGCTTTGTTTTATATTAGTGTGTGTTCCTACAGTAGTTTAAGCCCTATTCCTTCAGATACTTTTCCAGACACTCTGGAGGACTTTCTGGCTTACACTTTCCCCAGACTCACTGCAGGAGATTTTCTCTGAGCCATTCTATGGCATTTGTCCGAACATTAGATGTTCTGAGAATCTACTCTGTTTCTTCAACTTATTTTTATGGGAAGTTTTGTTTTAAATGATATCTGAGATTTGGAGCTCCTATTGGGTTCTGAGTGACAAGTTTTTCTCATTCTGCTCAAACTCATTCTTAGACTTAGGTTAGGGACTTTTCTGTTTATGGAGCTCGCTTTTTGCATCTGCTCTGATGATATTTGATTATTTTGATTAACTAACTGATTGATCATTTCTTATGTTGACTCAATAAAGATATAATTAACTAAAAAGATTATAATTGAAGCCTTTGAACTCATACCAGCACTCATCATAGACTGAAAAACGAATAATTAAACTGTGATGACAGCTCCTGGTAATCTAATTTTTCATCCAAAGCATATCGGCCTTTGGCATAGGGGTCTCTACCTGTAGGAGTTGGTAAGTTTTACATTGTAAACTAATAGTTAACTTATATATCTGCACTCCAGCACTCACAATGTAGTTTCTGTAACAGATTCACTCATGGATGTGGCACACTCAATTAGTTCATGCTCGTTGACACTGGTGAATCTGCCTTTTGAGGGTTGAACTTTAGGTAGGCCTTCACCATCCAGGTGTAAATAGTGGCAGGCAGTCGATTGGATGACTAATTTAATTTCCAGGTAGAGCTTACAACTGTTTGTCTAAATATGGATTTTGGCATTCCTTGAGTACTCCAGGGAGTTTCATATAGAGTTTGAAGACCACAGGGCATGAGGTCATGGAGAACATGCAGTTTATCAGGAAAGGCTTCTATCTGCTACGGCTCATTTGGACTGCCTTGGATCTGTACTTCAGTTAGGGCGCAAAACCAGGGTGACTGCAGTCAATGGTTTGATTTCCCTTCTCTGATTGATGTGATCTGTTATGACAAAAAACACTTTATAGGCTGTTTTTGGTTGATTACCTGTTTATCCGTATCCATATGGTCACTGTAGCATCCTGCTGGACACATAACCAAGCAGCTCTGCCCTAGGGCCAAATTCACACTCACCCCACACCTGTCTCTCATAGTTGTCACCAGTCAGGTGACCCTGCTAATAAAAGGGGCAGGGCGCACAAGCCCTGGACCAGTTCCACACCCCTAAAATTGGTGTACATATCATTAATTGTTTTCAGCATGGGGGCCGGGGGCCCACAACACCACAGTCACATAGGCCAATGGTCACAGGGTCAGTGGTGAGAATGGGAGAGAAAGAGGGAAAGAGGTAAAGAAAGGGAAAGAGACAGAGACAGAAAGAGAAAGAGATGAAAAAGAGACTGTGTACAGCACCAACAGTATGGTAAAAAATAATTTTAGAAAGGATGCTATGCATGTGTGTATGCTCGTATGCATGTCTGTATCATTAACAGTGTGATAAGTATTTGTTGAGAACCTGTGTGCCTGCAACTCTAGCAGTATGATAATGCTGCTTCTCACTCCCATCTTCCTTAATTTTGTTTAGCGTCATCCCTTTAAAGTCAAATGGCAGCAAAAATAAATGTGGTCCAATAGCATGTGTTAGTTAGAGCATCTGTTCAAAAACACAAATTCACACTTTTATTTTAATGCAGTGAAAATGCATAAATTCCTGTTTGCCACCAAAACAAAGAAAAATTGACTGGAGTAAAACATTTTTGTGTCTCCCAAATTAAATGTAACAATTAATTAACACATGGAACCAACTCTTCTAGTAGTCATGAGACCTCCCTTCTTCAACTCCGAATTCCATACTCAGGTATATATATATATATATATAGATATATATATATCCGGCCTCCACATATCCAGTGTCCATTCCTTTGCCTTGTACAACCTAATTTCCATCGTAAAGCACCAACTCCCTCTACCGGCATCTCTATGTCTCTCCTTCATTATATGTCTTTTACTTATTGTTTTCTGTCTTCCTCTCCTCTAGATTGCTTCACTTCCCTGTATCATCAAGACATATTACTTATCCCTACAAGTTATAGTGTGATTCTTCTGGGTTTAGTGCTTGGCCAGCTGTTCACAGGAAACAGTCCCTTGTAGTGTGAGGCCGCCAGATTGGTAATGGCAAAGTTCTCATAATGTTCTGCTATTAACAATGGTTTTGACATTCGCAGGGAAAGTATACTCAGATAAGAATGAGGCTGTGCCAAGTTATCTATCTATCTATCTATCTATCTATCTATCTATCTATCTATCTATCTATCTATCTATCTATCTATCTATCTATCTATCTATCTATCTATCTATTCACTTAAAAAACAAAGGTTACAGGGACTTTATAGTTAGGCTCAGATTTTGCACCCACAAAACCATTGAAATTCAGCAGTTATAGTAAGCTGAGCTAACTACAACTTACCCCCTGCAATGCACTGCTTATGACCTTGCATATTACATCACTCATGAAATGATCAGAAACATCAGTGACGACATCATGCAGTGAGTGTATTTTGTAGCAGTTTCTGAGACTTAAAGATTTGTACTAATCTATTTCACAAGTCAAATTACTATTCTTTCTGTACTACTAATGAATGATACTATTTCAAACATATGTCATCTGATCTATAATCCCATTCTCAAGCTGGTTTACTATTTATCAGTGAACTAACCTCTACACTGACACATTCCTCTGCTGATGCATGTGTTTTTAGTGCTTTACAACAGTCTAAGCTGTTCATTGAGACTTCACTTCACAGATCAGCATAGTTCTCTTTTATGATATATTGACCAGTTTTCTTAAACCTCGCTCCTTTGGGATGAATTACTTTCATGATAGATTGCAATAAATCCATCTGCTCATTAAGACCTTTCTCTAGGGTGAGGGCTCAGTTTGGTAGACATTTACAACAGACTGACCTCTCTGCTCAGACCTTTCTACAGGATGAAGAATAATTTTACTGGTGGTTTGAGACACAGTGGCCGGTCCATTAAGAACTCTCTACTAATTGTATGTTGTAGTGGTTTGTGTAAATCTGACATTTGCACTAAAACATCTTTTCAGGTGTTGTTGTGGTTTGCAATAGACTAGCCTACATGGGTAGATCTTTTACTTTGGTCATTAGTATTTAGAGTAGTGGTTTAGAACAGACAGGGCTATGCACTGAGAACTGTCTCTTAGGTGATAAGAGAGTGTAGTAGTTGTTAAGCTTACAGTGAGCTCTGTGATGTATGTCTCTCACCTGTGTCTTCTTATTTTAAAAAATCTATATATATAAATGGTATTTTATGAAGTATATTTAAGTTTACTTTGCTGGATGATGTCATCAGCAGTATCATCAGTGATGTCACTTGAGATGTAATTAGTGAGGTTGTCAGTGATGTCACACAGTAATGTAATATGTGAGGTCATAAGCAGTGCATTGCAGGGGCATTATTCATAGTTAGCTCAGATATCTATAGCTGCTGATTTTCTATGATTTTGTGTGTGTAAAATCTGAACCTGTAACTTTTGTTTTTTTCAGTGAATTTCTAAGCTTCTTTTCATTATATTTCCTAATTATAATGTCCCTGTAACCTTTAATGTTTTGATTAATTTCACCATTTTTTAACATAAATTGTATTACAATTTCACCTATAAGATCAGTTTAATAATATACATTTCTGCGAGTTTATAAATACATTTCATTAACACATTTATTCTTATTATACATTTTAAACATAACAATTAACAAATCAACATAAGGTAATTTATGTAAACCTTCTAATAATGCAATAAAACAAGACTTTCTCTTTTTTGTATTAATTTAATGGATCCACAGATCTGTTGCACTGGACCACAAATCCCCCACAGTTCCAGGAATGCACCCAAACCTCAATTTCTTCTTGGATACACTAAGGGACTGATTTAGATTTCGGCAGATGGGTTCCTCTGTCACAACAGTAAATTATATCCAGTCCGTCAAAACAGAAATTCCATTATTTTGTATGGGATTTGTATTTCGGTGGAAGGGATATCCGTCACTGTTGTGACGAAATAAACCATCCGCAGAAATATAAACAGGCCTTTAGTCTCCACCCATCCATTTGGAAAACCACACCCTAAATTGGTTATTTGGGTTTCACATTTCTCTAGAGACAAACTGAAAACCACAGTCCCATCCTTTACCTTGCTTTCCTTCAAAAGAAAAGAGTTTCAAAGTTAAGATGTCTTTGCTGAAGATAGAAGAGATGATGAACAGAAGGATGAAGAAGAAGAAGACTTTCCACCTCCAAATAATTCCTCCGACATTTGAAAACATTTTTCAATGCCCTTAGGAGATATGCAGCAAAAAACTTTCAAGACATATGGTGAAGAAGTATTCACATGGCACATCCTCTATTTGGAAACACCTGAAAATCATTCATAGGATGACAAATCAAAAAATTATAAGAGAGCGGGAAGGTAGTCCCTTGCCCCTTCTATCACTAATCAGTTTAATTTTTTCTCCCAGAACCAAGCCCTGATACACAAAATGGCAACCACAACTTTCCTGTCAGATTGCGTCCAGTCAATCACAGCATCGTTGTTGGCTTGAGAATCCGGGGAATCACCATGGTGGATCTGCATCACTAGATGTTCATAAATCATTTTTCTTTATTACCTCCAAACTACTGAACAGATTTACACCAAATTACAAAAAGAGATCTTGTTGGACCGAGATCTGGCTTTCTGCCAAATTTGGTGTAATTCCTTCTAGCGGTTCAGGCTATAGTTGCATCTCAAATCCCTATGGGGAATTGCATGGGGAAAATGCGTTTGGAACCAACCCCCTTTTTCTAGGCCTCCACTTGACCAATCACCCAGAAGCTTTCCAGAATGCAGAAGGAGTGAGTGACAAACTTGAAAAATATGTGAAATGGCACCTCCAAAGTTACTAGTAAAAATCAAAAAAACCTCTTCCTATGGAAACTAGGAAACTAGGTCCTAACTATAATTATAATTCAGGTCCTGGGGGCAAAGTAAAAAAAAATAAGGGAGGGGCATGGGTCTCCCCTCCTGGGCTTGATGAAGCCCCAGGGACCGCTACCTCTCTGCAGCAATTATTACATTGAAAGCAGGGGACGCACTGCCCTCCGCAGCCCCGGGGATCACCACCTCCTCTGGTCCAAAATAGAAAAAATGAAGGGGGTCCGTTTCAGACACCTGCAGCTCCGGGGACCGCCACCTTGCCAGGGCCTAATTGTAATGGTATGTGGGGGGCTGTCCGCCCCCTGCTTTGAAAGTAATGATCACCCCAGAGAGGTGGCAGTCCCTGATGCTTCAGTAAGCCCAGGAGGGGGGGCCCATGAGCCCCCCTCCTTACTTTTTTACTTTGCCCCCAGGACCTAGCCCACCTGGGGGCTTTAAAACAAACATGCACAGGAGTCTGCGCTTGATTTTTTACATTTATTGCTGCAAATACAGACATTTCTTAGATTCACTACAACATTTATTTTTTTTAATGCTTTTTTGCCCTGGTGGGTCCCTCTGGGACCCCAGCACCAGTGCTAGGGCATCAGGTTGTCCCTACCCGGGCCCTTTTTCTTTTTTTCACATTTGTTGAGGAAGGCCACTGGAGCTGAGTCCCAAGATAGCTGCCAATACTTCCTGGTTGAAGTGTTGATAGCCAATCAGAGCAGTGCATTTTCCTGCATGAGCTCATCATTATTCGTAAAGCCATCACAGCCAGAGATATACAAATTTGGATTTCCTGAAATTTCTCAAAAACTACTGAATGGATTTGCACCAAATAAGCAAAAGCACAATCTACATACCAAAAGTTATCTTTCTCTACTAATTGTATGTTGTAGTGGTTTGTGTAAATCTGACATTTGCACTAAAACATCTTTTCAGGTGTTGTTGTGGTTTGCAATAGACTAGCCTACATGGGTAGACCTTTTACTTTGGTCATTAGTATTTAGAGTAGTGGTTTAGAACAGACAGGGCTATGCACTGAGAACTGTCTCTTAGGTGATAAGAGAGTGTAGTAGTTGTTAAGCTTACAGTGAGCTCTGTGATGTATGTCTCTCACCTGTGTCTTCTTATTTTAAAAAATCTATATATATAAATGGCATTTTATGAAGTATATTTAAGTTTACTTTGCTGGATGATGTCATCAGCAGTATCATCAGTGATGTCACTTGAGATGTAATTAGTGAGGTTGTCAGTGATGTCACTCAGTAATGTAATATGTGAGGTCATAAGCAGTGCATTGCAGGGGCATTATTCATAGTTAGCTCAGATATCTATAGCTGCTGATTTTCTATGATTTTGTGTGTGTAAAATCTGAACCTGTAACTTTTGTTTTTTTCAGTGAATTTCTAAGCTTCTTTTCATTATATTTCCTAATTATAATGTCCCTGTAACCTTTAATGTTTTGATTAATTTCACCATTTTTTAACATAAATTGTATTACAATTTCACCTATAAGATCAGTTTAATAATATACATTTCTGCGAGTTTATAAATACATTTCATTAACACATTTATTCTTATTATACATTTTAAACATAACAATTAACAAATCAACATAAGGTAATTTATGTAAACCTTCTAATAATGCAATAAAACAAGACTTTCTCTTTTTTGTATTAATTTAATGGATCCACAGATCTGTTGCACTGGACCACGAATCCCCCACAGTTCCAGGAATGCACCCAAACCTCAATTTCTTCTTGGATACACTAAGGGACTGATTTAGATTTCGGCAGATGGGTTCCTCTGTCACAACAGTAAATTATATCCAGTCCGTCAAAACAGAAATTCCATTATTTTGTATGGGATTTGTATTTCGGTGGAAGGGATATCCGTCACTGTTGTGACGAAATAAACCATCCGCAGAAATATAAACAGGCCTTTAGTCTCCACCCATCCATTTGGAAAACCACACCCTAAATTGGTTATTTGGGTTTCACATTTCTCTAGAGACAAACTGAAAACCACAGTCCCATCCTTTACCTTGCTTTCCTTCAAAAGAAAAGAGTTTCAAAGTTAAGATGTCTTCTGCTGAAGATAGAAGAGATGAGGAACAGAAGGATGAAGAAGAAGAAGACTTTCCACCTCCAAATAATTCCTCCGACATTTGAAAACATTTTTCAATGCCCTTAGGAGATATGCAGCAAAAAACTTTCAAGACATATGGTGAAGAAGTATTCACATGGCACATCCTCTATTTGGAAACACCTGAAAATCATTCATAGGATGACAAATCAAAAAATTATAAGAGAGCGGGAAGGTAGTCCCTTGCCCCTTCTATCACTAATCAGTTTAATTTTTTCTCCCAGAACCAAGCCCTGATACACAAAATGGCAACCACAACTTTCCTGTCAGATTGCGTCCAGTCAATCACAGCATCGTTGTTGGCTTGAGAATCCGGGGAATCACCATGGTGGATCTGCATCACTAGATGTTCATAAATCATTTTTCTTTATTACCTCCAAACTACTGAACAGATTTACACCAAATTACAAAAAGAGATCTTGTTGGACCGAGATCTGGCTTTCTGCCAAATTTGGTGTAATTCCTTCTAGCGGTTCAGGCTATAGTTGCATCTCAAATCCCTATGGGGAATTGCATGGGGAAAATGCGTTTGGAACCAACCCCCTTTTTCTAGGCCTCCACTTGACCAATCACCCAGAAGCTTTCCAGACTGCAGAAGGAGTGAGTGACAAACTTGAAAAATATGTGAAATGGCACCTCCAAAGTTACTAGTAAAAATCAAAAAAACCTCTTCCTATGGAAACTAGGAAACTAGGTCCTAACTATAATTATAATTCAGGTCCTGGGGGCAAAGTAAAAAAAAATAAGGGAGGGGCATGGGTCTCCCCTCCTGGGCTTGATGAAGCCCCAGGGACCGCTACCTCTCTGCAGCAATTATTACATTGAAAGCAGGGGACGCACTGCCCTCCGCAGCCCCGGGGATCACCACCTCCTCTGGTCCAAAATAGAAAAAATGAAGGGGGTCCGTTTCAGACACCTGCAGCTCCGGGGACCGCCACCTTGCCAGGGCCTAATTGTAATGGTATGTGGGGGGCTGTCCGCCCCCTGCTTTGAAAGTAATGATCACCCCAGAGAGGTGGCAGTCCCTGATGCTTCAGTAAGCCCAGGAGGGGGGGCCCATGAGCCCCCCTCCTTACTTTTTTACTTTGCCCCCAGGACCTAGCCCACCTGGGGGCTTTAAAACAAACATGCACAGGAGTCTGCGCTTGATTTTTTACATTTATTGCTGCAAATACAGACATTTCTTAGATTCACTACAACATTTATTTTTTTTAATGCTTTTTTGCCCTGGTGGGTCCCTCTGGGACTCCAGCACCAGTGCTAGGGCATCAGGTTGTCCCTACCCGGGCCCTTTTTCTTTTTTTCACATTTGTTGAGGAAGGCCACTGGAGCTGAGTCCCAAGATAGCTGCCAATACTTCCTGGTTGAAGTGTTGATAGCCAATCAGAGCAGTGCATTTTCCTGCATGAGCTCATCATTATTCGTAAAGCCATCACAGCCAGAGATATACAAATTTGGATTTCCTGAAATTTCTCAAAAACTACTGAATGGATTCGCACCAAATAAGCAAAAGCACAATCTACATACCAAAAGTTATCTTTCTGCCAAATTTGGTGTAATTCCGTCTAGCAGTTCGGGCTACGGGTGTCTAAAAGTCCACTTTTTTTTCAGCCCGTGCTTGACAGATCACCCCAAAACTTTCTGCGTGCAGTAAGAATCACGGGGGTACTTTAAAAAAAAATGACTTCATGAAGATTCGTCAAACTGTGACAAAGATACAGGCAAGTCAAAAAATGCTTTTTCCATAGATACATGGTCCTTACTATACCTAGTGGTGACTGCCACTAGGTAATATATATATATATATATATATATATATATATACATATATATATATATATATATACAAATAAATAACCTTGTCTTGTTGTTGTTGTACATGGAAAGTTTCGGGGTGATCCGTCAAACGGAGTCCGAAAAAAAAGGGAGGATCAAAAAACGTTTGTTTCCCATTTTAATTCCCATAGGGATTTTGAACATGACTACAGCCTGAACCGCAGGATAAAATTACATGAATCATTGGCATATCCAAACTGAAGGGGCCCTCCCTGCAAGGAACATGGAGGGAACCCTTCTGGGCTCACTCAGGAGCTCTCAGGCCAGTGTGCTCTGCTGAGGGGGCTCCTAGAGCTCACCCCGCCCCCACGACGCAGGGGCTGAGGGAGGGGCTTTATTATGCCACTGCAAGTTTGGCAGAAACGCGCTTTTTGGTCCAGAAAGCACGCTTTTCGTTATTTGGTGTAAATCCGTTCAGTAGTTTTTGAGATTTTAAAGGAAATCCAAATTTGTATATCTGGGCAGATCCTAAGCACAGATCTCATGGTGAGATCTGATTGGCTATCAGCACCCTAACCAGAAAGTGATGGCAGCCATCTTGAGACCAATATACATGATGGCACCCATTGAAATGCATTATAGTGAATGGCAGGTGTTGAGTGTCACAGAAAGGAGACCATATACAGGATGATAACAGATTTTAGTTACAATATAAATAATTTGCTGCTAATGCGATTTACCCTGTGAAAAAGCTTTCTGCTGCGACTTTCATGAAACATGTTTGAGAGGAAACCGTTTTCTCATGATTTTCCCATAGAGGTTATATAAGGTGCTCCAGAAGCTAACACTAAAGCATATTTGCTATAAATTCACACTATCTTTCATGGCCATATGAGAATGAAGTCTGACATTCTCAGCTAAACATGTACTTCCAACAGGAACAGCCTATCAGTTGATTCCGGAGTTGTGAGAAAGTAGCCTCTTTCTAGCATGGTTACCCCCACTTTTGGCTTGTTTGTGAGTGTGTGTCAGTGTGTTTTTACTATGTCACTGGGATTCTGCTAGCCAGGACACGAGTGCTCATAGATAAAAACCTATATGACAGTGTGTTTTGCCTGTCTCACTGGGATCCTGGTAGCCAGGACCCCAGTGCTCATAGGTTGTGGCCTAATGTGTATGCCTGTGTAGTGCCTAACTGTGTCACTGGGGCTCTGCTAATCGGAACCTCAGTGCTTATGCTCTCTCTGCTTTTAAATTTGTCACTTTAGGCCAGTGACTTCATTTACCAATTTCAATTGGCATACTGGACCCCCCCTCATATGTCCCTAGTATATGGTACCTAGGTACCCTGGGCATTGGGGTTCCAGGAGATCCATATAGGCTGCAGCATTTATTTACCCCTTACACAGTACTGCAATTGCAGCCTGAGTGAAATAGTGCACACACTATTTCACAACCATTTTCAATGCACTTAAGTAACTTATAAATCACCTATATGTCTAACCTTCACTTGCTGAAGGTTAGGTGCAAAGTTACTAAGTGTGAGGGCACCCTTGCACTAGCAAAGGTGCCCCCACATAGTTCAGGGCAATTTCCCCAGACTTTGTGAGTGCGGGGACACCATAACACTTGTGCACTACATATAGGTCAATACCTATATGTAGCTTCACAATGGTAACTCCGAATATGGCCATGTAACATGTCTAAGATCATGGAATTGTCCCCCCATTCCAAATCTGGTATTGGGGAGCCAATTCCTTGCATCCTGGCCAAACCAGCTCTCTGAGGCTTGCACTGCAGCTACAGCTGCTGCCATCTCACAGACAGGGTTCTGCCCTCCTGGGATCCGGGCAGCCCAGTCCCAGGAAGGCAGAACAAAGCTTTTCCTCTGAGAGCAGGGTGTTACACCCTCTCCCTTTGGAAATAGGTGTTACAGGCTGGGGAGGGGTAGCCTCCCCAAGCCTCTGGAAATGCTTTGAAGTGCACAGATGGTGCCCTCCTCGAATAAACCAGTCAAACACTGGTTCAGGGACCCCTTGTCCCCTGCTCTGGTGGGAAACTGGACAAAGGAAAGGGGAGTGACCACTCCCCTGTCCATCACCACCCCAGGGGTGGTGCCTATGGCTCCTCCAGTGTGTCTCAGACTTCAGCCATCTTGCTTTGCAAGGTGCAGGGCACTCTGGAGGGCTCTGAATGGCCAGTGCTAGCAGGTGATGTCAGAGACCCCTCCTGATATATCCATACCTGATAAGGTAGCCAATCCCCCACTCAGGGCTATTTAGGGTCTCTCCTGTGGGTTCTCTTCAGATTCTGCTTGCAAGTTTCCTTCAGGAATTCGCTGCAACAACTTCAGACTCTTCTGACCTTGGATCAACCGCAGCCTGCTCCAAGAAACATTGTAACTGCAACAAAGTATCTACAAGAGATACTTTTCTTCAGCAACCTCAGCTCCAAGTCAGCAACTGCAACAGTTTCCATGGTGTGCATGCTCTGGGGACTCCCTGTCTTCATCCTGCACCAGAAGGACCAAAGAAACATCCCGTGGAGTGACAGAGTCACTCCCCTGCTCCAAGCAGGCACCTTCCAGGATGACGACCAGTACCCTGGGACTCCTCTCACAATGACGAGCATGCTCCTAAGGACACTGAGGGTGGACATCATCAACATAGACTGTCCTGAGGTCCTGCTGACGCAATTTGGAGGAGGTAAGACCTTGCCTTCCCCGAGAACAATGGTACCCCTGTGTACTGTGTCTTCTTCACCTCCTGAGGCCACTGTGCACTTTTTGCAAAATTCCTTTGTGCACATCCTTGGCCAGGTCCCCGGCACTCCACCCTGCGATGCTCAACTTGCTGAGTTGTCCGGTGGCGTGGGACCTTCTTTTGTTGTGCTGCATCAACTGCATCTATTGGCTGGCATCCTGAGGGTTCTCTCAGCTGCTAAGAGCCCCCTCTTCCTCCTCACACAGACTACTAACCAGGGACTCTTCTTTTGCACCCTCTTCTGGGTTGGCAGGGGCTCCTGTCCTTCCTGGAACTTCTTTCGACTTCTGGACTTGGTCCCCTTCCTTTGCAGGTCTTCAGGTCCAATAATCCAGCAGTTGTTCTTTGCAGACTTGGTTGGCTGCTGCAAAATCCCAAAAACGAGGTGTAGTGTGTCCTAAGGAAACTTGCAGTACTTTACTCCTTCTTTTCTGGTCTTTGGGGAGAAACAAATCACCTTCAAGATACTCACCCACACTTACGAGGCCATACACAATGCATGACCAACCTACCTGAACCACAGCATCTCCATCCACACCCCCCCAGATCCCTCTGCTCTGCCCAGCTGGCCCTGGCCACCATCCTTCGCATTCGGAAAACCACCACCGGAGGACGAACCTTCACCTACATCGTAGCAAAGAGCTGGAACAACCTACCCCTGCACCTAAGACCAAGCTCATTGCTCACCATCTTCAGGAAGAACCTCAAGATGTGGCTCTTCTGATGAGGCTCTTCAGATTAGGCCTCCCTCCCCCTCTAGCACCTTGAGACCCTCACAGGTGAATAGTTGTGCTTTACAAAAACTGAGTGATTGAAACATAGCTTCCGCCCACTAGCCCAGCGGCAAACAGCCTACAGCATTGTCTCCAGCTCAAAATAGAGCTGGCAGCAATGCTGTAATGCAAACAGTGCAGTAGCACCCATCGCAATGTTCACTGTCAAAGCAGACAGTGAACATTGCGACGGGGTGGCCATGGGGGCCCTGCACTGCCCATGTCAAGTGCATGGGCAGTTCAGGGGCCCTAAAGGGTCACCCTGCACCCAGTCTGCGCCAGCCTTTTCATGCCGGGGTTATGGAAATAAGACCCTCTAATTTTTATAATTTCTAAAGGAAATGCTTTAGGTATTACAGTTTTGATTATCTCAAAATGACGTTAGGTGTGCCAGACGTTTGTAATAAATATAGAATGTTAGCAATCCAGTTGTTCATTAGAATACTGTGGCGAAGCAGATGTCGGGGACACAGACTCGGATAAATGAAGGCATGGAGAAGGGTGCAGAGGCAACAGGTTGACCATGTTGGCTGGTGGGAGGGGCAGTGGCAGCACAGGGACCATGGAGGACAGGGGAAAAGGGGGCAGCAAACCAACCATGCAGGACAGGCAAGAGAGGCTGTGGTAACATAAAAAAACCCTCAGGGCAGAATGAAGAGGCAGTGGCAGTACAACCATACATACCACCAGACCTGAATCAAGCAGGAGACTCCCAATGTTTTTAAGCCCAAAAGGGCTCTGTTTTATCTGTCTCCTGCCTAAAATCTCCTTTTTCAATGTCAGTTAATAAGGAAAATCAGTTCCCCAGGTTGTTTTCTTCATATTGCTCTCTTACTAAGTTAAACATGTTGGCAAGTATGGTACATTGGATCACTGAAGGCAGGAGGAATGGGTAGGGAAATGGACTCTGATAACAGAGGGCAGAAGGGAGATGACAGAGGCACCAAACTGACCTTACAGGGCAGGTGTCAGGGGCTGCAGCAGCACAATACACCACACAAGGCAAGTAGGGTGACAGTGCTGTACAATAGACCATGGAAAGCAATGGGGAGGGGACAGGGCCATGCACATGGACAACAGAGATCAGAGGGGAAAGAGGCAAGGTTAGCAAGCTGGCCATATCAGACAGACAGGAGGGAGAGTAGCAGCATAAGAGACCACAAAGGACAGGAGGGAGGGTGCAGGGGTACTACAACAGACCAGACAAGGCAGGAGGGAGGGGATAGTGGCCTGCATATGGAAAACATAGGACAGGGGCAGGGCTGGAGCAGCAAGCTTGCCATGGAAGGCAGACGGGATGGGCACTGGAAGCACAACACACCATATAGGGCAACAGTGAGTCTATAATGGCATGCACACAGACAATGAAGGGAAGGTGGGAGGGGGGCCAGGGGCAGCAAGCTGACCACACAAGGCAGGTGGGAGGGGCTGTGGCAGCATAGAAAGCCATGCATGGCAAGATAGAGGTTAGTGGCAGCACAACGACCCTGGTGGGCAAGAGGGAGGGTGCAGGGGCATGCACAAAGAGCCATGACGGACAGAAGGGATGGGTTGGGGCTGGACACAAGTGAGAGAGGGCAGGGGAGGAGATTCACAACAGACTACACGGGGTAGGCAGGAGAAGCAATTGCAGCAAAACAAATCATGGAGGGCAGAAGGGAATGGAAGCATAATGGACCATGGAGGACAGGAAGGAGGGGATAGGGGCATGGAACTCGGACAGGCAGTGTGGAGGCAGCAGGGACAGGCAGCAGTCATCTGACCATGCCAGGCAGGTGGGAGGGGCAGTGGCAGCTCAAGAAAACACATAGAGTAGATAGGAGGTGCAGTGGCAGGTCCATGGAACATGGTGAGCAAAAAGGAGGGAGCAAGGGCAAGCACACAAACAATGGAGGGCAGGGGAAAGGAGGTTAGGGACAGCAAGCTAACCACAGAGGCAGGGTAATGATGGAGCATGCAATTTGGCAACAGAGGATAGGAAGAGTGGGCAGGGACATCAAGCTAAATGGAGGGCAGTGGCAGCACATCAGACCATGTAGGGTAGGAAGGGTGGGGCGGAGGCGTGGGCTTCGACAACAGAGGGTAAGGAGATGATGGATGGGGCAGAAAGCTAACTGTTCGGGACAGGCAGTGGCAGAACAACAGCCACACAGCGCTGTAATGAAGGTACAGGAGTATGGACCTGGACAAAGGATGGCATGGTGGGGCAGGAGCAGCAAGCTTGGGTGGGGGTAGCACAATGCCAAGCCAGGATGTGTCCATCTCCCCACCCAAAGTGCATTGTGATAAACATTTTACTTAATGTTAGAAAAAAAACTACAAATTCACTGGAAAAATATTATAGTTAGGCTCAGATTTTACACGCGCAAAACAATACAAATTGAGCTGTTATAGTTAGTTATCTCAAGTAACTATAACTTGTGCCCTAAGGTAAGTAAAACTCGCAGCCTCACCATGCACTGCTAATTACTCCAGATATTACATCACTCATGACATCTTCTATGACATCATTGATAACATCACTGTAACATTTGCAGTAAAATTATTGATGAGAAAACTGCATGGTGATGGCGCAAGTTTTAGTTACCTTATGGCACGAGTTATAGTCACTTGAAATAACTCTAACAGCTACACTTCTATGGTTCTGTGCATGTAAAATCTGACCCTAACTAAAACACCCCTGTAATCTTTGTTTTTTTAGTGGATATGTGTGTGTGTGTGTGTATGTGTATCACCAAAAAGTCCTTGTATATGAAAGAACAACTGCAGACCCTTTCAAGTGTGATTTTTATTGGAAGCTTCTACCCAACAAATTTCGGATGTAGCCTTTGTTACGAGTCTAGAGTGGTAAAGTTTAAAAAATATGAATACACTGTGATAGACATGGACAAAGGACAATTTCCACTGTTTCATAGTAAGATACTGCAAACATCCGCTATCTGGAAATGGAACGACTGACATACAGCTGCAATGGTTACGATAATACACATCACCAATTGAAAATATGCTGTACCAAAATATCCGCGTAGTAATCAATAATTAACAAATAACAACCATATATATAAACCATAGTCCAATCAAAGTAATAATTTATACAATGATAATTATAGAGTAAATGTTATGATATCCTCCTCTTAGAAATTCTCCTAAACAATAACCAGCTAAGAGGCTAGAGTTCCTCATAGCTGAACACAAATTTACATCTTTTATGAGAGATGAAACCACAGCATTATTGTGCCTCGGTGTGGAATAAAATTATGGATGAGTGATCCAGAAAAGACAATGACCCTACAAAAAATAATGATACTGAAAAATGTATATGTAAAGTTCCCATTCATGTTAAGTATGCAGCAAAATTGACACAAGTTGGAAGAATAAATTAAAGCAAAAAAACAATAGAAATTCATAAGAGATTATGGGGGTCATTACAACCCTGGCGGACGGTGTTAAAGCGGCGGTAATACCGCAAACAGGCCGGTGGGAAAAAAAGGGAATTATGACCGTGGTGGAAACCGCCAACATAGACAGCCACTTTAACACTCCGACCGCCACGGCGGTACAGACAAACAGCGCGGCGGTCACCGCCAACAGACAGGCAGAAGACAAAGTACCGCCCACAGTATTACAACAGGCCAATCCGCCACCTTTTCCGGGGCGGATTCACCGTGGATAAAAACACGGCGGAAACAGCCATTCCAATGGGAAAACGCTCACCTTAACACACTCCACGAGGAAGGAGGGCACCATGGAGCCGGAACTCCAAATACTCCCTGCAATTGTGTTCCTGCTCCTCTACGAACATCAGCAACGGCGGCGCCGAAGACAACTGTGAGTACTGCACCTACGACATAGGGGAGGGGAGAGGCAAAAGTCAGGGACACACACACGCAACAACCCCACCCCCACCCCGACCCTCGCCCACTACAACACACACACCAATGCATTTCAAAACATCACAGTAACAACCCCCAACCACCCCGGAAGAATGCAAAGACAAAAGGAAATGAGTAGAACCATTGTAATGTAGCACAATACAGTAAGCCAATATATACAGAAATATATACAAATGCCCAAAATATACATCACGATCAGTAGTGCAGGTATGCACCATCCAATGTCCGTGGACCACTGGGCCCAAAATGCATGGGCGAGGCCCACACACGATGCCTGTCCTGAAACGGAGAGAACACTGCAGGGGCATCAGATAGAAATACAACAGGCACCTCAGGGGGAAGGGAAGGGGGGGCACCTCAGCTGGATGACAGCACCACGCCAGATCCACGACGGGGTTCCATGCCAATTGATGTATCCTGGGGAGTGCAAAGCCACAGTCTCTCAAGTCTCTACAGTAGGTGGGTTGCCCACTTTACCATCCTGGGGAGTGCAAAGCCACAGTCTCTCAAGTCTCTACAGTGGGTGGTTTGCCCACTGTACCATCCTGGGGAGTGCAAAGCCACAGTCTCACAAGTCTCTACAGTGGGTGGGTTGCCCACTGTACCATCCTGGGGAGTGCAAAGCCACAGTCTCACAAGTCTCTACAGTGGGTGGGTTGCCCACTGTACCATCCTGGGGAGTGCAAAGCCACAGTCTCTCAAGTCTCTACAGTGGGTGGTTTGCCCACTGTACCATCCTGGGGAGTGCAAAGCCACAGTCTCTCAATTCTCTACAGTGGAGTGCAAAGCCACAGTCTCTCAAGTCTCTACAGTGGGTGGTTTGCCCACTGTACCATCCTGGGGAGTGCAAAGCCACGGTCTCTCAATTCTCTACAGTGGATGGTTTGCCCACTGTACCATCCTGGGGAGTGCAAAGCCACAGTCTCTCAAGTCTCTACAGTGGGTGGGTTGCCCACTGTACCATCCTGAGGAGTGCAAAGCCACAGTCTCTCAAGTGGATGCCTTTCTCCACTGGTTCTGGTGGGGGACTGGTGCCCAGAGTGCTTCATTCTGTTAAGGACTCAGGTAGTGGATGCTGGATGCTGTTCTCCACTGGTTCTGGAGGGGGACTGGTGCCCAGAGTTCTTCATCCTGTAAAGGACTCAGGTAGTGGATGCTGTTCTCCACTGGTTCTGGAGGGGGACTGGTGCCCAGAGTGCTTCATCCTGTGTAGGACTGAGGTAGTGGATGCTGTTCTCCACTGGTTCTGGAGGGGGACTAGTGTCCAGAGTGCTTCATCCTGTTAAGGACTGAGGTAGTGGATGCTGTTCTCCACTGGTTCTGGAGGGGGACTGGTGCCCAGAGTGCTTCATCCTGTTAAGGACTCAGGTAGTGGATGCTGTGCTCCACTGGTTCTGGAGGGGGACTGGTGCCCAGAGTGCTTCATCCTGTGTAGGACTGAGGTAGTGGATGCTGTTCTCCACTGGTTCTGGAGGGGGACTGGTGCCCAGAGTGCATCACTCTCCCCGTGACGGTCCCAGTTCTGTCACTGCCCCTGCCGCACATGGGCTAGCGATGCCAGAGTTGGCGGTGCTTGCCCTGTTCAGCAGTGCTTGACTTTGCAGTTTCTGCCCTGTTCAGCGATGCTTGCCATGGCGGTCTTTGCCCTGTTCAGCGGTGCTTGCCATGGCGGTCTTTGCCCTGTTCAGCGGTGCTTGACTTTGCAGTTTCTGACCTGTTCAGCGTTGCTTGCCATGGCGGTCTTTGCCCTGTTCTGCGTTGCTTGCCATGGCGGTCTTTGCCCTGTTCAGTGGTGCTTGCCCTGTTCAGCGGTGCTTGCCATGGCGGTCTTTGCCCTGTTCAGCGGTGCTTGCCCTGTTCAGCGGTGCTTGACTTTGCAGTTTCTGACCTGTTCAGCGGTGCTTGCCATGGCGGTCTTTGCCCTGTTCAGCGGTGCTTGCCATGGCGGTCTTTGCCCTGCTCAGTGGTGCTTGCCCTGTTCAGCGGTGCTTGCCATGGCGGTCTTTGCCCTGTTCAGCGGTGCTTGCCCTGTTCAGCGGTGCTTGACTTTGCTGTCTCTGACCTGTGCAGCGGTGTGTGCCATGGCGGGCCCTCATTGCCCAGCGGGGCTGGGGCTGCCGGGGCCCTCCTGGGCACTGACTCCGGCGGTGGTCTCCTGACCGGTGACGATTGTGCTGCCCTCCTGGGCACTGACTCTGGCGGTGGTCTCCTGCCCCTGCCGCACATGGGCTAGCGATGCCAGAGTTGGCGGTGCTTGCCCTGTTCAGCAGTGCTTGACTTTGCAGTTTCTGCCCTGTTCAGCGGTGCTTGCCATGGCGGTCTTTGCCCTGTTCAGCGGTGCTTGCCATGGCGGTCTTTGCCCTGTTCAGCAGTGCTTGCCCTGTTCAGCGGTGCTTGACTTTGCAGTTTCTGACCTGTTCAGCGGTGCTTGCCATGGCGGTCTTTGCCCTGTTCAGCAGTGCTTGCCATGGCGGTATTTGCCCTGTTCAGTGGTGCTTGCCCTGTTCAGCGGTGCTTGCCATGGCGGTCTTTGCCCTGTTCAGCGGTGCTTGCCCTGTTCAGCGGTGCTTGACTTTGCAGTTTCTGACCTGTTCAGTGGTGCTTGCCATGGCGGTCTTTGCCCTGTTCAGCGGTGCTTGCCATGGCGGTCTTTGCCCTGCTCAGTGGTGCTTGCCCTGTTCAGCGGTGCTTGCCATGGCGGTCTTTGCCCTGTTCAGCGGTGCTTGCCCTGTTCAGCGGTGCTTGACTTTGCTGTCTCTGACCTGTGCAGCGGTGTGTGCCATGGCGGGCCCTCATTGCCCAGCGGGGCTGGGGCTGCCGGGGCCCTCCTGGGCACTGACTCCAGCGGTGGTCTCCTGACCGGTGACGATTGTGCTGCCCTCCTGGGCACTGACTCTGGCGGTGGTCTCCTGACCAGTGACGATAGTGCCACCCTCCTGGGCACTGACTCCGGCGGTGGTCTTCTGACCAGTGACGATTGTGCTGCCCTCCTGGGCACTGACTCTGGCGGTGGTCTCCTGACCAGTGATGATAGTGCCGCCCTCCTGGGCACTGACTCCGGCGGTGGTCTCCTGACCAGTGACGAATGTGCTGCCCTCCTGGGCACTGACTCTGGCGGTGGTCTCCTGACCAGTGATGATGGGGCTGGCGGTGGCGTCCTGGGCAAAGGGGATGATGGCGGCCTTCTCCGCCGTGCTGCTCTTCCCAGACTTTGGCGCTTTCTTCTGCCCCTTCCCCACCTTGGGAGGAGTCACAGCTGACTCGACACTCCCCCCGGGACCCTTGTGAGTGGCTTTGCCGGCAGGAGTCTTCACCCTCTCCCGTCGGGCACTGTCCAACTTCTGGTGCTTCACAGGGGGGACTGGCTGTGCTTTGGCTCTGTGTCACACTGGCTGCCCTGGTGCCCGGTGCACTCCACATACCTCTAACAGGCACCACTGGTACCGGACTTTTTTTGGCTAAGGTGCTACTACGGGACCTATGAATTGGAGGGGGGGGTGGTGGGAAAGAGGTCAACGTTGCTCAGGAAAAGTTTCTGACGAACACTGGGACGGGTAGCTTGAGGGGGTCTGATAGTGGAGGAAGAGGAGGTGGTTGTAGGAGGTGTAACTTTTGATGATTTGGGTGCAGGTGCATGTTCTGGAGGCTGTTGTGAGGTGGATGGATGTTGGGTGTGTGTGTGGTCGCTTTTGTGTACTTTGGGAGGGGGCGTCACAGACACACTGGGAGAGGACACAGGGGACGTGTAAATGGTAGTGGGGTGGTGAGTGCAGGTGAGCGGGGTGTGGTGCTGGGTGTTCTGGTGCGAGTCCTAGTGGCTGTGGTGGCAGTGCATGCAGGTGAGAGTGTAGACGAGACTGGGAGGGAGGAGGGAGACGAGGAGGAGGGGTACACAGTGGAGGCAGTGGATGTTGCTGTGTCTGTATGTGGGTGATGCTTGTGTGAGTGCCTGTGGGATGTGTGGTGCCTATGTTTGCCTGAGCTGCCCTTGTGTGTTGAGGTGTGTGCAGGCTGGTCTGATGGTGTGCTTGGGATAGGTTGAGGTACAGGGGATTGGGTCTGGGTGGAGGAAGTTGGAGGGAGGAGGCTAGACACAGGGACAATGGCTGCCATCAGTGCTGAGGCCAGAGATTGCAGGGTTCGATGATGGGCAGCCTGACCAGAATGAATGCCCTCCAGGAATGCATTAGTGTGTTGCAACTCCCTTTCTACACCCTGGATGGCATTCACAATGGTAGACTGCCCAACAGTGAGTGACCTGAGGAGGTCAATGGCCTCCTCACTGAGGGCAGCAGAGGTGCCTGGGGCGAAGGTGATGCCCACCCTCCTGGGTGAGCGGGCACGGGGCAAAGGCTGAGGGGCTGTTGGGAGGGCGGTGCTGGTAGGGGGGGTGGCGGCTGTACCTGTTGAAGTGGGGGGCACAGATGTTGCCGCCACCACAAGGGAGCTCCCATCGGAGGCCGAGTCCGTGTCGCTGTTTGCTGATCCGGTGACCGCCATGAAGCTCCCCTCGCCCTCCGTCCCACTGGTGCACTCAGAGTCCGTGGTATGGCCCTCCATGGCCATGTGGGATGCAGCCCCCCCGTGCTCCGGTGCCACTGTACATACGCCTGATGATGCTAATGCACACAAGAACAGGGAGACCGCAAAAAGGGGGGGGGGGAGAAACAGAAGAAACGCAGGTTGAGTGCATGGCTTACCGCTACCGTTGGTGGACAATACAGACACAGCAGCCCCCTGCACTACGCCGCTCTCTTGGCCTCTACAGATGCAGTTCCTGGGATATGGCCTACATGGCTATGGTGGACATCTGCACACATAGATGACACGGGGCATGTATACCTGTACTTGGCACTCTACAGAGGTGGGGTGGAGTGCCACATGGCCTGCATTACGGAGGGGCCTAGCCTACGGAACTCGCCCTGGCCTAGGGAAACCCACAGCCCTCCTCCCCCACCCAAACCCCTCCACTGCACACAAAGTCAGCAGAATGAGAGTGTACTCACCCCCTTGTGTCTGCTGTGATGCCCTCATGTGCCCATCCAACTCAGGGTAGGCCACCGGCAGGATCCTGAACATCAGGGGGGTCATGGTGCGACGGGCACCCCTCCCACGTTGGGAGGCCATCCCCAGCTGAGCCTCCGCCGTCTTCTTGCTCCAGCGGCGAATGTCCTCCCATCTTTTACAGCAGTGGGTGCTCCGTCTCTGGTGGACCCCCAGGGTCCGGACGTCCTTGTCGATGGCACGCCAAATATCCTTCTTCTGGTGGGCGCTGACCTACATGACATGTACAGGGGAAGAAGAGAAGTCATTACCAACTGCACCGTCGAAGTGAGTGGCCCACATCCCTGCCCTTGCCATGTGGCACATGCATTCACACTCATTCATGGTCACAGAACTCTGCCCCCTTCCTTCTTACATCCAGCCCTCTCCACCCAGGCATAGCCCATACAACTTGCACCCTATGTACTCACCTGTTGGTCTGGAGGACCGTAGAGTAGCGTGTACTGGGGGAGGACCCCGTCCACGAGCTTCTCCAACTCCTGTGCAGTGAAGGCAGGGGCCCTTTCCCCAGACGCACGTGCCATTGTCTCTTCCAGACCGAGGTCACAGCAGCACTTGCAGTGTAGGTCCTCTCCTGTCAAAGATCAGGTATCGAGTGATTGCACAGAAAGAAAATGGTGGTGACGTCCGTGGCGGTGACGTCCGCAGCGGTGCGTATCATCACCGCCGGCGCACTTCCTCATTGGCTCCTGGGACCCATAGGGTCCAATGTAGAATTGCGCCGCGGTCTCCGACCGCCTACTGCGACGGTGGACAACGCCAGCGCAGTTACCTCACATCCCATTGTCCCACTTTAGAGGTCAGGCAGCTGCCATTTCAGGGGCCCACATGGCTTCATTTTCAACTGCGTCACACATACCGAGGCCTGGACTCAACACACATACATACAACTTTTTGGAATTTGTTTCATGTTCTGGGTAGCTGTGGGTACATACCACTGAATTGCTAGACTCTGTGGTCGCTTTTGTCCTTCCTAGGCACCGTCAGCTGGGACATGTGAGGAGATGGCAGAATCCTCCGGTGTACCGACCGCTGGTGGACCTGTTGACAATGGAGGAGCGACATTTAATCATCACCTACAGGTTTGACCATGCCACAATCCAGGAACTGTGTACCCAGTTGGAGCCAGACCTTATGTCACCAATCCGCCATCCCACAGAAATCCCCCCTCAAGTGCAGGTGCTATCAGTGCTCCATTTCCTAGCAAGTGGGTCATTTCAAACAACAGTGGCCATGGCATCAGGGATGTCCCAGCCTATGTTTTCCAACGTGTTGTCCAGAGTGTTGTCTGCCCTGCTGAAACACATGAGGAGCTACATCATTTTCCCTCAGGTGGAGGATTTGGCTACAGTTAAAGGTGACTTCTATGCCCTGGGACATATCCCTAACATCATAGGTGCCATTGATGGGACCCATGTAGCTCTGCCCCCCCCCCCCCACAGGAGTGAACAGGTGTACAGGAACCGGAAGAGTTATCATTCCATGAATGTACAGATGGTATGTTTGGCAGACCAGTACATCTCCCAGGTAAATGCTATGTTCCCTGGCTCTGTGCATGACGCCTACATCCTGCGGAATAGCAGCATCCCTTATGTGATGGGTCAACTCCAGAGGCACCGGGTGTGGCTATTAGGGGACTCTGGTTACCCCAACCTGTCATGGCTACTGACCCCAGTGAGGAATCCCAGGACCAGGGCAGAGGAACGCTACAATGAGGCCCATGGGTGGACTAGGAGGGTGATCGAACGCACCTTCGGCCTCCTGAAGGCCAGGTTCAGGTGCCTCCATATGACAGGTGGTTCCCTATTCTACCCACAAAGGAAGGCGTGTCAGATCATCATCGCCTGCTCTATGCTTCACAATCTTGCTTTGCGACGCCAGGTGCCTTTTCTGCAGGAGGATGGTCCAGATGACGGTGTTGTGGCAGCTGTGGAGCCTGTGGACAGTGATGAGGAGGAAGCAGAGGAAGAAGACATTGACAACAGGGACTCATTCATACAGCAATATTTTCAGTGACACACAGGTGAGAACATTTTCTTTACTAATACTTTTACTTTCACACTTCTACCTCTATCCTGTCTGTCACTTTCAAGCAGTATTTGGTAACTGAGTTGTACATTTCCATTACAGTTTCACAGGTGTGGTTACCAACGTGTGTCATCTGCTTGCATCCTTCATGGACTTGTGATGTGTGACATAGGTATGTTGACATTACTATTGTGAACGGATTTTGTCATTGTTATAGCTAATACACATTTTCCAAATCACAGACTGACTCCAGATTGTTTTGTGGTTCAAGGGTATTTATTGAAGTGCTGATTATTGGAGGGGGTGGTAAAATGGTGATGGGTGATGGTGGAGGAATGTCCATGGCAGAGTCCAGTCTATTAGTCTCACAGGTGCACTGCCCATATGGGCATAGGAAGTGGAGCTGGGACAGTTCCAATATGGACAGGGTTACAAAGTGGGACAGTGGGATGACAATCAGGGAGGTCTCATTTCTTGGTGGGGGTCTTGCCATCATGCTCTGTCCTGTTCCTGGATCTCAGGGACCTCTTGCAGGGTGGTTCTCCGTCTGCAGGGGGTGGGGTGCTGGTGTGGTGGTCCTGTGGCGGGGCACCCAGTCCACTAGTGCCGGCGGAGGTGGTGGGCAGTTCATCGTCCAGGCTAGTGTCAGGGGCCCCTTGGAGTGCCACGGTGTCCCTCATGGTGTTCCTCATGGTGTTCTGTATGTCCTTCAGCACCCCTACGATGGTGCCCAGGGCGGGGCTGATGGTCCTGAGTTCCTCCCTGAAGCCCAAATACTGTTCCTCCTGCAGGTGCTGGGTCTCCTGAAACTTGGCCAGGACCGTAGCCATCGTCTCCTGGGTGTGGTGGTATGCTCCCATGATGGAGGAGAGGGCCTCGTGGAAAGTGGGTTCCCTTGGCCTGTCCGCCCCCTGTCGCACAGCAGCCCTCCCAGTTCCCCTGTGTTCCTGTGCCTCCGTCCCCTGGACCGTGTGCCCACTACCACTGCCCCCAGGTCCCTGTTGTTGTTGGGGTTGTGGGTTATCCTGGGTTCCCTGTAGTGGTGGACACACAGCTGATTGACGTGTCCTGGGTACGGAGGTATGGGCTCGCTGGGTGGGTGCTGTACTGGTGTTTCCAGAGGGTGGAAGGTCAGTGTTGGGGTGTGCCTGTGCGAGGGGAACCGACTGTCCTGAGGCCCACGATGGTCCGGGCTGGTCATCTGGATCCAGTTGGCCAGAGCTGCTGTCATCACTGTGAGCCTCTTCTGTGGGTGGGGTGGAGATGTCTGGACCCTCCTGTCTGGTGACGTTAGGTAGTGGTCCTGCAGGGGTATAAAAGCATGATTATTGCATGTGTGTGTGTCATGGTGTGCAATGGGTGGGTGAGCATGTACCCCAGTGCTAGCATTCCTGTGTGGGGGCTTGTGTGATGATGGTTAGGGGTTGTTATGGGTATGTGCAGTGGGCATGCTTTAGTGATGGGTGTCCATGCTTTGTTGTGTCATGCAGGGCTTGGTGTTGGGATGGGTGGTTTGAGTTATTAGTACATTAGTGAGGAGTTGGAGTGATAGGGAATGGGGCGAGGGTGGGGGTGTGTGATAGCATGCAGGTAGGGTGGGGGATATGATAGTTAAGATTTGACTTACCAGTGTCCATTCCTCCACCGACTCCTCCGAGGCCCTCAGGGTGCATGATGGTCAAGACTTGCTCCTCCCATGTTGTTAGTTGTGGGGGAGGAGGTGGGGGTCTGCCGCCAGTCCGCTGAACCGCGATGTTGTGCCTGGAGACTACGGAACGCACCTTCCCCCGTAGGTCATTCCACCTCTTCCTGATATCCTCCCGATTTCTTGGGTGCTGTCCCACTGCGTTGACTCTGTCCACTATTCTTCGCCATAGCTCCATCTTCCTAGCTATAAAGGTGTGCTGCACCTGTGATCCAAATAGCTGTGGCTCTACCCGTACGATTTCCTCCACCATGACCCTGAGCTCCTCCTCGGAGAACCTAGGGTGTCTTTGGCGTGACATTGGGTGGTGTAGGTGATGTGTGGGGTGGTGTATGTGGTGATGAGTGTGGTCATGTGTAGTGGTGTGTGGTGTTTTGTGCGTGGATGTTGTGTGGGTGATGGTGTTGTGTTCCTCTGTGTGGTGGGGTTGTCTCTCTGGCCTTCGTCTCTAATTTCTCGTCATAGGGGTTTGTGGGTGATGTGGGTGTGTGTTTTATATTGTATTGGGTGTGTGGGAGTGGTGTGTGTAGATGTATCAGGTGTGTGTATTTTGAATTGTCCAATGTGGCGGTGTTTTGGAGATGTGTGTGTATTTTGAGCGCGGCGGTGTGTACCGGCATTGGAATACCGCGGTTGAAAGACCGCCGCGTGGATTCGTGTGTCGTAATAGCATGGGCGTGTTTCTGTTGGCGTGACGGTGGAGGATTTGTTTTCGCCAGTTTATCACTGACCTTTGGTGTGGCGGACTTGTGTGGGTGTCTGAATTTCGGCGGATTCCGAGATGTGGGTCATAATAGCTGTGGCGGAATTCCGCGGCGGTATGTTGGCGGTCTTCTGCACGGCGGTAAGCGGCTTTTACCGCCAATGTTGTAATGACCCCCTCTGAGTACTATCAACCAGGCAGAATTTTGACATTTAATAAAAAATAGATCATATGTGTAAGGAAGACTTTACCTTTGCAACAACTAAAGGCAGCAGTGATAGCCATACCCTGGAAATAGCATCAGAAAGTGATGTGAATGAAAGCAATGTATCCGATTAACCTGATACGTCCCTTGGGGACTACAGGCTTTGTTGCAATTACTGTGTCAAGTGAAAGATATGTGACGGACAAGACTAGGTCTGCATAGCGGACCGTGCACATTTCGAGGGTGCTGGGCAGGAGGACCACTGCTCTTGCCACAACTGTGGCGGTCTGACAACCACCACGGCATTGGCGGCCCTCGGACTGCCAATGTCAAAATCAGGCCCATAATTTGCCATGGAATAAGACATGCTCTAAACAAAGCTTCTCGTCCTTGTAGTGGCCAATTTCTAGTTCTCCACACACTCTTTAAGTCAATTGACTTCAACCAAAATTCATAGCCTTCAATAACTAACTGGCAAACAAAAGAATCAGAATAAATTAATTTGGTGTCAGTTAAGAAGACATTTGCCAAGTTCATAGGAGGCAATGTAAAATAGTAAGACTCAGCAATTCTAACATCATGCTCAGTAAAAAATGCAAACATTTCTGCATATGTTTTAGAACTCCCCACTGGGGCAGTTGGAAAATGTTCCCATTGTGTATAATTATAATCAGTTCTCGGGTTTGCCCGATTTATCTAATAAATGATGCCCGGAATGAGAGTAACAGAATATTTCCCTACGTTTTACTGTTGTTTGGTAAACATCTTCACTTTCAAACGCAGTATAATATTCAAACTCAGAAAGCATAGAATCAACTGTTTTCACACCCCAGTCATCAGAAACAACCCCAGGTGTTACATCATTACATCATTAATTGAAACTTTAAATATATATGGAATTTGAATCATTTCTGTTGGCCCGAATATATCAAATGGAACCTTATCCCAAACAATCCCATCAGGAAGCGGAATAGCTGAACTGTTCACTAGGGACAAGTGTGTGAGAATAGGTAATGTTTTAAAACCTCATCCACCAGTTCAACAGCAGAGCGTTCAGGAAGATAGTGACCATGTATCAGCCGAAAGAAAATGATGACAAACCTGATCCATAGAGGGAAGGCAAGCACAATTAACAGGACAGATGGTTAGTTCCTTGAATGCAGTAGATAGTTATTTTTAAGCCAATTGAATAGCTTTATTGTTCTTGATACAGGTGTAGTTGAAGATGATGACATTTTTGAAAAATATATGTTGATGTTGATAAAATATCCCGAAGCAGTTTGTGCAGAGATTGGAGCTGGCGCCAGAGAAGGAGAACTGGCAGATGTATCCTGTGGTGGTTCATAGTAAACAATTCCATCAGTTTGTGTAGAATTAGAGAAAAACAGCTCAGAACTTTGTACATCTCTTTTAGATGATGTAGAGATGCAGATACTAATGAAAGTTAATTTTTCACCCTCCCCAAGCTCATGGAAGTGTCATCAATGTTGGTTAAATTTTGAAGAGGCAAATCCTGACTGGCAGTGAGAGGTGTTCTGGGAACTGCCTAGTTGTCCTCGTGGTGTACTGTGCAGGACTAGCCACATGGTGTAACTTGACAATGTCAATGGATACAAAGCGTTTTTCTTTAGAACCAGGCAGCAGTAGTAGAAAGACAGTTCTGGTACTGTGTATTTCCAGTACTGGAACCGGTACTCTATATGCAGGGCCAAATAACTTTTTTTACAGCAATCTTTTCACACACTAGATCCCCAACTTTTGGAATCCAGCTGGTTAATGTTGTTGGTAAATCCCTCACTCCCAAAGTGGCGACACATGCAGATGAGTTTTCATCATTGAACTGTTGTGATTCCTGCAAGACAGTGACACGTTCATTTATGTCAAAAGGTATGTCTGCTGCCACTATGCCAGGATCATCAAAATCTGGGACATACATAGGTATGCCAAATAGGACCTCATATGGGGTTCTCGCTCTGATTGACCTTCTGGGCAGATTATTGAGTGCTCTCTGAACTCCATACAGGTGGTTAAGCCAATGATGACCCATACCCAGTACCCTAGCCGTTAAGGACTGCTTTAAGGCTTGGTTTTTCTGCACCACCATTACATTTCCCTCGTGAAGAACGGGAGGCGAGAAATGAGTTGGACACCCATTGTTGCCATGGTGTCCCTGAATGCCCTAGAGGCAAAGGCAGGGCCGTGGTCTGAATGGAATGCCGCAACTGTATTTGTCCTGATGAAGACTTGCAAATCTTTAATAACAGTTCAGGCTTCTGCTAATCATTGTGGCCATAGCCATAAACATCTGGAGCAAGAAACAACATCGACTAAGATGTATTTGTTTGCACCATCTGGTGTTAGGGCACCACAATGGTCCAGGTACACACACTGTAGTGGTTTGTTGGAAATTAGGATGGGTGATTGCAGTAGGAGTTTCAAGGTGGACTTTCTTATTTGTTGGTAGATGTCACAACAAAGGACATACTGTCTGGTCTGTTTGTATAGACCTGGCCACCAATAGCATTTCTGCAATAATGAAATTGCATGGGCAGATGCAACCCCTTCGTAAGTTGCTTTTATAAGATCTAATCTCTGGTGTTGGTTGGAGATCACATGATCACCCATCCCTTGTATTGTGATTAATGCAACATTTTGGGCACTCACTTAGATGGTAGCAATATTGGTGGAGTTCGTCTTTGGTAAGGGATTGCTGTCAGCCAAAGCTTTCACAGCACGCAGTATTTCATCATCCAACTTTGTCCTCGAACGCAGCAACAGAAGCCATGTTTACTGCTTACTTAGATGCCTCATCAGCCAATGTTTTTCCTGCAATGTGTATTCTACACGTTGATGGCCCATTGTATGTACTACGTGAGTATTTGGTAGCATCTCCTTTAGATATGCAACTTTCCCCCACAGAAGTCTGTGTTTGATAGTGTTCCCCTTTGAATCAATCAATCAATCACTGCATTTGTAAAGCGTGCTACATACCCGCGAGGGTCTCAAGGCGCTGGGGAGGGGGGAATCCTCAAACCCATTCTGGCACCAGTAGTGCAGGTACTCATTAAAGGACTGGACAAAATAATACAAATCCCACACATGATCTGCATGTTCTAGTGCCAATATTAGATCCTAAAGCTCTGCCAATTGTGCCATGCAGTCCCCTAGGGTCTGTGTGTATGTTTTCTGAGGGTGGAACTTGCTATCCCTCATACATCCACTCACAGCTGCGCAAGCGGTGGAGTATTGTTGTTTGGTGCATACTGCTGGTTGTGCTGAACCATCAGTGGAAATGATCATTTGGTATTGATCAATAGGAAAAATGTTTGTAGGTGTTGGGTGTTCAAATTCATGTTGAAGGAAATCTTGGGTCTGTAGTTTTGGGTCAAAAACAAAATCGATATCAGTGGTTATCAGAGATGTTGCCCATTGAATCCAACGTGGAAGCAATGGTTTTGCTTTTGGAACGATGGCTTTTGAGACAGCCTCTAATGCTGGTATTGAGGTCACGACAACAATGCATTTCCCCAGGGCCAGAGGTCTCTCTTTTATGAAAGCCATCTGAACAGCAGTCAGAATTGTCTCAGTTGGAGCAAAGTGTTGTCCAGCCGTGGAATATAAATGTGATTTATATGCCATTTGAACAGTATCACCCACATTGAATCTGACATAGGTGAATCCGATGGCACCAGCTATTACTTTGATGATCAGGTTTGTTTTGTTGTCACATGTGTGTAAATGTTTTGCTTCAATCATGTCCTGCTGTAATGCTTTGAGAATGTGTGTTCACCGGTCCAATATTTACTTGAAAAGTCTGGACATATCAAATCATAAATCGTACATTGCGCATAATCTGGAGCGTAAGTTCTGCCAAGCTGAAAAAGGACAATAATGATTGTAGCTTTTTGATGGTATTTGGTGGTTGTAATTGCACACACTTTTCTAGAAAATAGGGCCCCAGGCTCTTTCCTTTGTATTCTAACTTGTATCCAAAAACAGGACACGGAGAAAGGCAATTTCTGTTTTCTTGAAATTGAATTTGTAGCCTTTTTCAGCTAAGCCCACCACAATGTGGTCCACCCACATTAAGTGTGCGACCAGGCCATCATTTGCCAGGTAGATGTCATCTAAATAGGACAATGCCTCAGGGTCAATGTTGTATTGTATGGATTTTTTATATGCTGAAAACAGTACAGGACTGTTCTTATTTCCTTGTGGGAGTCAACAAAATTTCCCTTGCTAGCCTAGTGCGCGGAAGGCGGTCAAATCCCTGCTTTCAGGCACTATATTTTGGCAGAAAAACCCATTGGAATTATCCAAGGTTGTTTTGTATTTTTTCCCACTAAATTGTTGCTATGTGCTTTGCTATGCACATTTTGTATAGCAAACGTACGTGTTTGACTGTTTAAGTGTCTGTAATTCAAAACTATTCTATATGAATGGTCCAGCTTAGCCACGGGGGACAACGGGTTGTTCATTGGTGATACGCAGGATTTGATTACACCCAGGAACTCGAGTTCTGTGAGAATTTCTCTCACTAGTGCTTTAGCTTCGTGTTTAATGGGATATTATAGTTGTGGTAGTGGTGTTGATCTTACTGGTATTATGTGGTAAGGGGAGTCCTTATCCTATCCTACATGGTTGCTACATAGCATCAGGGCTTATGCCAATGACCAATCTACTACATAATCCTGTCTTAATTTTCCAGGAACAAGGGCCAAAAAAGATGGAATAATGACATCTTTCCCTAATGGGAGGTTACAGAAGAACTCTGGAGTTGGATCTTTTTCTGCCAATAGGATGTCATAACACAATGATAGTTTTTCCCAGAATATAACTTTAATTATCGCTCTATGTCTCCCTCAAGCAGTATTTTTACTGTGTAGACCCTATCTGCGGTAGAGATACATATGTCCGCACTTTTGACTTCTAAAAAAACATTTGTTGCTGTCACATCTAGAACTTCTTGGAGATTCTGGAAAACTATTGTGATCTCTCCCGCGCTGTCTAGCAGAGTCAGCGCCCATGTCCTGCTCCTCAGTAGGGTTCTCATTATGCATGGCATTTCTGGCTGAAATTGCCACCACTTTTGTCTTTTTAAAGTGTGATTTCTGTTGAGGGTGTGGCTCTTTTTCTAAGGTTCAGATGATTGTTGTGAATCTTTTCTTGGTTTCACGTACTAGTTTTGTTGGTCGGAAAACCGTTCCTCTTTCACTGCGTTTGTCCGGTGAGTCCTGAAAGGAACGAGACTGGCGTGCATAAATATATTGATATTTATCACTGATTTTTAAACTATCTCTATTTCTTAAATGGGATAGTTTCTCTGAGGTCTCCGATCGCGGATATTCTCCTCTTTGTTTCTCATTATCTCTATTTTGTTTTGGTTCATCTCAGCTTTTTTTCAATTCCTCAACTGCTTGCTCCGTATAATCCTTGTTGAATTAACCTTGTAAATGTGGTTTACCTGGTCTGGCTCCCAGACTATCCTGAACTATACTCTTATAAGTCTCTGCAATAATATTTAGCAGCTTGTGCTTCTGACCCAGTACAGGAATATCCCAGAGCCCCTGGTGTACTGCCCAGGCTATTGATTTCTCTTTAGGATTAATTAACATTATCGAGAATACTGTGGCAAAATTGCCCATTAATGTCACCCTCAGATCTAGGGCTGGGGCAGCCCCATATACATTCTGAATTTGTTTTAACACTTCTGGAAGATTCACAAATGTCTGTGTACATGCGCTGCAGTGTAGAGTGCAGCAAACACTGCATTCGAAGTTGCGCATTTGTCCAATGAGGAAACCATCCCAAATGGCAAGCACATTGTGAGAATTCTATGTTAACTTGGAGTCCTGTATGGGGAAGC
This sequence comes from Pleurodeles waltl, assembly GCF_031143425.1. Classification (NCBI taxonomy): domain Eukaryota; kingdom Metazoa; phylum Chordata; class Amphibia; order Caudata; family Salamandridae; genus Pleurodeles; species Pleurodeles waltl. Next base: position 720,611,087 of record NC_090439.1, read on the forward strand.
ACTGCTTCCACAGCGCAATTTTTTTGTGCTAATCAAAACAGAATCGCTTCAGGTTTGGTGGGTACCTTACCTATAATTTAATGCACAGTAGCAGGATTAATGCCCGCTGTGGCCACATGGTTGCGCTGGAGCAGCCCTTGCTGGGGCGGTATTCAAAGGTTGCATTACAAATTGTATTAAGCATCTATATATTTAAACTAAATGAGTGTATAGGCGGCATACTTCTGCTACAGGGATTGCACCTGCAATAGGGTGTGGTGTGTAGGTATCCAATTCTGGCCATGTAGGGCCATCATTACTTAAAGGACTTAGGGCTAGATTTATACTTTTTGCCGCAAACCTGCGTTAGTGCAGGTTTGTGGCAAAAAGTATAGCGCCGGCTAGTGCCATTCCATGATGCCAGCCGAGCGCCAGATTTATGGAATGGCGCTAAAGCCCTGTTAGCTTCAGGGCCTGGGAGGCGTACGTGGAACCGGGGCTTGTGTGCCAAATTATGGCACTACACTGTTTAGAGGGGAAAAAATTGCCTCTAAGCAGTGTAGCGCTCTTTTCTGGTGCACAAGCCCCATGAACATGGCTCCTGTCTCTGTAAAGACAGGAGCCATGCCCAGCACCCCAATGGCCATGCCCAGGGGACGGATGGCCATTTGGGCCAGCGCCGTGCAGGGGGCCCCAAGTCAGGGCTCCCGAGCAGCATTGTTAAACAAAACGTATACTTACCTGGCCTTACCTTCGGATGGTTCTCCCATCCGTAGGTGACATCCTGGTGTGGGTGGGGGTGTCCCTGGGGACAGGGAAGGGCACCTGTGGGCAATTTCCATGATCTCTGACCATGGAAATCTGCCTCCAGGTCCCCTTACGCCTGCCCATACCCAGGCGTTAAATAACGGCGCTAAGCAGGCTTAGCGCCATTATTTAAGGCCCTCCTCCTCCCGTGCGTGATTTTTGCTCGGGAGGATAAATAAGGCGCTAGGGCCTTAGAGGCATTTTTGCCTGTGAACGCCTACCTTGCATCTCATTGACGCAAGGTAGTTTTCCACAGGCAAAAAATTTCGTTAACTCCAATATTTTGGCGCAGACATGTCTAGCGCAAAAATATAAATATAGTTTACGTTTGCACTGGATTTGCATTAAAAAAAATATGCAAATCTGGCGCAAACACAGTATAAATATGGGCCTTAGCCTTACATTCTGTGGAACATGGGGTAGGTTGCCATCAAACCAATTTTGGTGTTCTTGATAAGATAGTGGTATTTCTAAATATGCGTATGGTCTGTACTGTGCGGATGCATTTGCTACAGTGTAGTGATGAAATAAGAGTGTGTTCCCATCCGCTGCTGGAAAAGTGACTCGAGTAGAACATTTCTGTTCTTTATTGTCGTAGTTTGAATCTTGCTCTAGGCAAGACTGCTGGTTTAAGGATGACAGTACTCATGTTTGTAGGCGACTAGGCCAGTCCTACAACAAGTCGCAACTGTCGTCCCAACCCTCCTGGCTCACAAGCAGTACCTCACCAAAAACTCAAAACTGTAAAAGTTTGTTTGTGGCAGCCTTTACACATGGACTCAAGAATGCGACATTTCAGGAAAGTTGTGGTTAAACTGAGATTACCCCTTTCTCATATGAACAGCATGTCTCAATCAAACACAGGCATTTGAGATGCATTAACGTTTTCAATAGGTTTTATTACCAAGACTGCAATCTATGATAAGTAGCATGGGCGGTGATGATTAGGATAATGAACAGTGCAAGAAGCAGAACTGTGAACACAAGAGTGATTAATACAAAGACCCCCACCATCTTGCAATAACATGAAATGACATGAGATATGAAATATGTACTAACACCCTAGCATGATGAACCTAACCCCTAACCTAAAAAGAGAGCTAGGTGTGTTAAACCTAATCTGCCAGTACTATGTCTATGAGTAGAGCCCTCCAACCCTCGTTACCTTGGAATGAGGTCTCTAGATCAGACTTAGCAGGGACATGAAGACTGGGTCAGCATCAATGCGATGTGCAGCATAGATAGCGTTGATGGCATCTGGTAGGAATCCCTCTATCTGTCTGTGTAAGGTACATTTATACAGATCTGATTTTGCCTCCTGACGTAAGTCTGTTCCGACACAAAAGATAACAAGACATGCTTGGGGCAGCAAGTACATAAACAATTCCCTCAAAACCACAAAGTGGGAAAGTACCTAATGTGAATACCTACATCTTATTTATCTTTGGCGCTGATAGTGACACTTTAGCAGATTGGCACTGATAACAAGAAACTAAAACATTGTCCTAACTAAAAACAATGCAGCCATCTTAAAAGACATAATTGAATTATTGCGCTAAAACAGAGCAAGCTAAGTAGGGTAAAAGTCATTGGGTGACGGGGCACAAGTCTGCAAACCAGAAGGTTAGGCCAGTTCCTGCTTCCTATTAAAACAAGATAGGATTTACCCCAGTATGTGTCGAGAGCCTCAATGACAAATGTAACTGATCCTTCCACATTTGTGAAGCCATTATTTAATAAATTTGTTGTGAGAGGGCGTCTCGTGTTGGCTGCAATTACGACTTTGTATTGGTACGCCATTTTTTTTATGGAATTAAAAGATTCAGAGACAGAAGCACCAATTGGGGATTTTCTTTGAAAGGTTCAAGCTTGAACAACTTACAGCATCAAATAGGTACTATTACCTAATACCAAGGACATCTCCAGATAAGGTAATTAGGGTACATTTTGCATGAACTGAGACAGAGATACTTGGGAGATCCGTATAGTCAGTGTCTAACCAATGTTGGCGACGCCATGTCATTGACTCCTGTTGTAGTAACGACACTGCTGGATTTTTGGGTGGCAGCACCATGGAGTATCGGGAAGTGAGTCTGATCCCACACCATGCAACAACTGCCAGCCCAACTCTTTTGGCTAACTAGCACCACCTCACTAATACCAATGGCAGAAGTGATATGTGGCATCCTATCGCATGACACAGACTCCTCCGGGAAGTCATGGCGGAACAGATTGTACCCCTTTCTCTCAGTCACATTAGTCTCATACATGCAAAGACAAACAGCATCATAATCTAGATGCAATAGGTTTTATTGAAGCAACTGTGTTCTATGTAAAGAGACATGAATTGTGATTATGAGGAAAATGAAACACAACACTATTACAGAGGTGACCAAGAAAGTGAAACAGAGGAAGAGTTCCACCATATTGTTACAATAGTGTCCCTAATACCCCTACTTATACTACTAAGTTTCTACAAGATAGCAAATAGAAGTGGTAGCCCTAATCCTACCATCTAGTCCGGGGAAGGAAGCCCAATCCCCATTCCTGTGTTAGAGGTAACAAAAAGGTATGTTAGTGTGTTGGCAGTCCTTCCATGTAGACAAAGAGGAAGCGCCAGGTTTCAGCAGAAACCACGACGACATGCAAGATGAGATGGCAAGGTGGCTTGAATGTCCCCTCTGACTTATTTTTGGGCAGCTGGTTTATTTATAAGAAAACATGTTGCTGTTCTGAGAACTGCCTAGACATAAGAATGCATCCTGTCTGTGTAAGGTAGACACTGCACCGTCTGAACTGGCAATATCCTGTTATCGTGTACATCATTGGAGTGAGCACAGAATGAAATGTCATGCAGAGAAATGAATAACAATTCTACGTGTAAGAGCCACTGATATACAATTATAAACATCAGCACTAAAATGAAGCCTTGCTAAAATAATAATAAGAAGAAAATGACAACTGACTAGGTGAGAAAGCACAGGCCTCAGACACAAGTTACAATAAATATGCCTACATAGAAAGCTAACATAACCTCACAACAAGTGGAGTGTGATACTTGAAACAGATGTATTGTGAAAGTAGATGAACAATCGCAGATGCAGTGTGGCAGGAATATTTATTATGAGATGTAAAAGTTAATTTCTAATAGTATGTGTAAATAGTGTAAGTGTTATAAAAGTTGTAAGTGTTAAAATACATAGTTACATCTTGTGGTGAGGTATACTGCGGTAACTTCCCGGTATTCCATAATACATGGTGATGAGAAGGCAACATCTGATTGGTTAATGGCTGCATTTGCATAATGTAAAAGGCAGCCATGAAGTTTTCAGCACACTTTCACTGTGTTCTGTGTTAGGGCTATACAAATGGGTAACGTATAGGATTGATTGTAGTTCCCTATCTATTACCACTTTATAACAGTGGTAATGGGTAGGGAAGTTTATTTATATTTTTCTATATATATTTACACTAAATTTACAGAGAAATGCTCAAGTTTCTATATTTTTTAATTAGTGTGGTGATTTGTAAGCATCACAGAGGTACTACATAGTGTTTTTTTAAAGAATCAAACCTGTTAAAAATAATTTTAAAAACTGTAGCAAACTATATTTGTAAAATATAGTGTAGTGCAGTGATTTTTTAAAAATTTAACATACCTATATTTTTATGTACTGCGGTACTTCCGTCAACAACACTGAACTATACAACACTGTACTTCACTGAACTCCAGTCTATGCCACCATATTCTACAACACTTTTTTTCCCCTCTATGCCACTTTACAACACTCTACTGGATGATGCTCCATTCCATGTCACTCAGCTCCACCACACTGCAGTCAACAACACTCCACTCTAGGACGCTCAACTGCACTGTATGGCAAGCCCCTCCACTATACAATACACCACTCCACTCTATGATACTCCACTATATGACACACCACGCCACTTCATTGTATAACACTCTCCTCCACTGTACGCTATACCACTCCACTCTGTTCCTCTATACAACACTAGACCAAACTCCACCTAACAACACTCAGCTGATTGATACTTTATTTATTCTTTCTATACAAACCTGACTTTAGAATACACAAAAATTAAAAATCCTACACTTTTAGTTATAACTTAAATTTTGAATTTACCCACCACCTTCAAATTACTATATGTTGAGCACCTCCGTACACAATCTTGTCACATAACTTGCTACAGTGTGTTAACTATAAGTTGAAGCAGAAACACAGGCTTTGAGTGAAACTCCTTTCCAATGCCTGCCAGGTTAGTATTTGCATTTCGCTGCAACAGATCTTCTTTAGCAGTATTTGTATTTGTATAGCATTTTGCAAAATGTTCAGTGTGATGTTTAGTGTGGAAAAAATACCTGCACTTGAAAATTGATTTCTGCACCTCAAATACAGTTTACTGCGTTTGCGCTCTCTCTATATATTTTCTGAAAATACTTATAGATTTCCTTCTATATTTCAAGAAGTTATTTATACAATTTAAAAAACACTGGATTTGAGCTTCAACAAGCATGATGTTAAGCATAGGTTTCTGCATAATTTCCTGCAAAATACAAGACATTTCCCGAACGGTTGCATCGTATACACCAATAATAATATTGTTATTAGTCTTACTAATATTATTATTAGCATTTCATTTACCACTTTTTTTACACAAATTTGACACTCAGTTATCATGAAAGCATGCAGAAATTATGTTAAAATAATCTATAAAACCTAGGCTGTGTTTTCATTTGAAAAGCATACACCAACCTACACAAATAAATTGCAGCAAATAATTCAGAAATATCTATATTGTTTCAAGCCATGCTCCAAAATGTCCGCAGAAAAATAAAAGTGTATAAATTACTTCTAAACTCCTTAAAGTGGCTAAAAGTAGGATTTGCAGGGTCCTTAAGAGACAAAATCGAGAAACAATGCTCACAGTCTTTGAATTAATAAAGTAAGGGATTTCCATGAGGAGTGCGGTTTTACTATGTGATCTCCTCCAGGCCACGCGAAATAATCTAAGGGGGTGTTGGCAAACCAATCCTGCACCAACTTGTTGGCAAGAAAGGTTGTTTTACAAAAGAGTAGATTCTAGTGGGAGTAATTAAATTTTATTAGAATGCAGAGTGCTGCAATCTGACTTTCTCACTCCTAATGCTTACCTGGCTGCAGCACAACGAATGTCTTTCAGTGGCACCATGCAAATGCTTCTGTTAGAAATAGAGAGCAGAGTTTAAAAGGAGATTCCTGTGGCTCTTTTTGAGCTAGTTCCTTCTAAGTACTATTCCTTGGGCCACATGTACGACCTTTTGTAACTCCCAATTTGCTAATTTTTGCTACTCGCAATTTGCGAGTCATAAGGGAAATGTACTAATGTGTCTCTGAGACATTTAGCGATTTCCAATGGAGTTGCAATTGACATGCCTCATCAATATTCATGAGGCAGGTCGCAATTTGTGACACATTGGGAATGGCCAATAACACAGGGATCGTGGCCTGCTGGGGACAGCAGACCCTCTTGCCTGTTTGCTGGTTAAATAAAGCTTTTTAGCGGTTGCAAACAGCCCAATTCTCCATTTGTTACCCCTTAAAACGGATGTACATGGCCCCTTTATTTGTTCTCCTTCACATGCATTTAAACTGATCCTGACGACTTCTCTATAAGGACCTCATACCCCTAATGTGAAATTCTCATTTACACATTTGCCTTTAGGGTCCACTAAAACCATTTATATGGCATTCGGATCTTGGAGAATGAAGAACAATGATGGCTTTTGGTTCACAATTCTTTTGTATGAAAATTCCACAGTGTGCTACAGGAGTTTCCCACTTTGTTTGCAAGAGCTGAAAATGAATTCATAGACTCTTAGGAAAGTGGTGTTACGCTACCATTGTTATACCTGTGGAAGAGCTTGTATCTTAACTTGGAATGGTCCTCATTAGGCATGATTTGCACCATTAATGATGAAGGACGAAACACACCAATTCTACATGCCTGAAGTGCACCTTCTGTAAGTGACTTGTGGGATGCACAACCAAGGCCTCCAGATAGCCCTGAATTCATGGCCCTCTAAACGGCGAAATGAGAGGTCAAGAACGCTGATGCAAGTCTAAGAAGGGTCATTGTCCTGCACTGAACATTGACTAAGTGAATGACTTTTCATGGGTTGTATATATTCCAAGGTATTTTACTGTAAAAATGCAAAAGAGAATTAAGACTTTGAGGCCCAAAAAATTTGAAACTTTGATAGTTTTCACCAATGTTGATCAAAAGTACCTAGATACTGAAGGCTCATTTTTGCTGTCCCTTTTATGGACCTGAATCCTTATTGGTCGCTGTGCAGTAGGTAGCTTAGTTTCATGTAGTCCTGAAATCATAGCGAGTAATTTAGGAAATTTTTGAGTAGCGTAGAATTTAAATTGGCATATAGAAATACACTGAAAAGGGCAGGACTCTGCAAGTATGTTAGATGCTTCAATTTTCCTTATAGAGCTAATTACTTCATATACCTCCATTTCCTTAGAGGGGTAGAATGGAGATATTTTTTGGGTAGGGTGAATCCTCAGAAATATTTATGATGTCTCCTTGAATTCAAGGTTTTTTTTTGGGGTCAGTGTCTGTAAGTGTAGTACAAGGGTCTTGCACCGGGAAAGCAGGATCCACAACAGAAGGTAAGTGAAATATTGGTTTATTTAAAGTACTGCCCCACAACCAGAGTGTGACTATCCCTCAGCCAGTCAGCTTCCAACTGACATCCCTGGGATGCTCACTCTGCAGCTGGAACTCAGAACACCGTAGTATTTCATGTTCCAGACAATTACACTCAAAGTAAAGCTTGCAAGCTTATAACAAAAGGTTAATCTCTAACCTGGGAATGTTTTGTCATCACACTGTGCATGATAGATAACTGCTACAACAAAGGAGGTGTTTTAGGGCCATATGTGCGAACACATTTTCCCATTGACACAGAATGGGAAAAACCCTTTGCTACATCTGGCCCTTAGTGTCTTAATCTGGTGGTGATGTATACTGGCACGATTTGTGTGAATTACTTTGGATCGCAGTACATGATAGCTCTGAGTCAGAGCTCTGAGTACCACCGCCACCACCCACACCTTATTCATATTTTTCTGTTTTCTGGAATGCTTTCCTAACGCTGGGGGGAATAATCCATTCATAATGATGAATGATTTGTTTGTGAATCAGAATACCGTATTGCAAAAGCAGAATGAGATTCAGTAACAAGTTACTGAGTCGCATTTTGCCTTTTGTACATGGCAAAATGCATTTTACCAGTCACAAATGGCCCAATGGGCTGTTTGTCACTGGGAAAATGGTTCGAACACCTGGCCCTGAATATTCACATGTCTGTCGAACACAAACTATATAAGGAAGGTATGTAATATTTAACAGCATTCAGTACTTTGCATGGCCGCACTGCCTGTGATGGTTTAATTCAACTGAATACACAATACAAAGTATCCCACATGTCTGTCCCCTATTTGGCTCTAATTTGCACCTAATTTACTGTCTCCAATGACTACATTTCATATTACCTAACAATGTTTGCCCAGGGTACCACACTCAACATGGGGAGGGATGATTCAAGAGGCAGATAAATTCATGAGGGTAATGTAGTCAAGAGGAGCTTGAGCTGTGACATCTGAACCTCCCTTGGATGCCTTCTTCTTCGTTCTGTGCCTTCTCACCCATTGCCAGCATGTAGCCAAGCCAGCGACAGGCCAGTTTATCTCTAAAAATTCCCACAATGTGCCATGACTATGCCATTAGGAAAGGAGGAGCTTCACCCTGTACATGACCTAATTCCTGCATACACTTGCCAACCTACACACTTAATAACACCTGTAAAGACAAGCCAACTTACATAATGTATGTATACATACACTCACATATGCATTAACCCACACAGATGTGACTCTCAACCCTTTCCCACTTTTTCTCACCCCATAACTTACTCCCTAGCCCTTTGGCTCCAGAGTCTCTAGTCTCCTGGCCCCCAGGCCATCCTCTAACTGTAGGCATTGTAAGAAGATGTTAGTGGGAAGAGGCACTGAGGACCCGTGGCTGGCATAGCCATGTATTACTAGGGCTTTCCGTAGCTTAGGAGACAAGCACCTCTATGGACATTAGAGAGTCAGAGTCTAGTACACAGCAGAGACTCTGCCTATGATTCCACCTTTTCCCATTTTGTCACAGGCTGGGTGTCATGATCTGAGGACCACTGTCACCTGTGGATGTTGGCCAGGCATTGAGACATGCTACTCTGAACTTTAATGGTGTTTGAATCCTTCACTGCAGAGAAGGTCAGAGGTGCATGCAAAATGTTGGTGAGCCTTGGTCTGAGGCCTCGCTGCTGAGATTCTTGCTCTCTGCGAAACATGCAAATGTATTCAAGACAAACTACATTTGCCAGAGTGCCACGGGACTCTCTTAAGACTTGAATTGGTGGTGGCAATCAGTACTTGAATTGTTGGTGGCAATCTTAGATCTGTTGATCATAAATTCCTTGTATTTCAGAGTGTTCCTAGCTAGGCAACCGAGATACTGGAAGCTTGTTGGCAGGAGATTGGAATTAATCTCACTTTCTTCAAGAGTTATCAAGGACTTGTTCTCAGATACGTATTCTGGATAAACATTAAAGGATAAGGATTCTGGCTTTGATTTCACTTTAGTATGGAAGTCATCCGTCCAGGAATTAGGAACTTTATTCACCAGAGTTATCCTTTCTAGGATTATGAACTTTATTGCACCTATTCAGGAAAGGAGCTAGGGAATTCTCTATTTGTACAGAATTTTTCATGTTACTTGAATCACATGTAGCATTAAGGTATTGCTGATGGTGGGGAAGTGAAAATACAATAAAAATGAATATTAATTTTGTTACAGATAATGGACGTAGGGCCTGATGATCAAAGCTATTTAGCAGTCGCAAACGGTCCGATTCTCAGAATGGGGCCGTTTGTGACCACTGAAAAGCTGTCTGCCATGTTCCAAATGCAAAATTGCTATTTGGTAACCTGTTACCGAATCGCATTTTGGAATTGCGATTTGGTATTAGAAAGGGGCGTGCTTAGGGCATCCCTTCTTAAAGCCGAATTACAGCGGTATGATTGAATGTTTTGCGGCCTTAATGCGGTTGCAAAAGATTTTCAGGTTACCTTCAGGTTTGTGGTACCCCATTCGTAAATGGGAAGTGGTCACCAAGGGACTCCTTCCCCTTTCTATATGTCCCACGGACCACTGCCTGCTCTTAAAAAATTAAAGGAAAACTTTTCATTTTCTTTTTTTAAATGCATCCTGTTTTCCTTTAAGGAAAACGGGTTGCATTTAAAAAAATATATATTTTTTTTTAAAAGCAATCACAGACATGGTGGTCTGCTGATCCCAGCAGGCCACCATCGCTGTGACGTTGTGCGATTCCCAGTGGGTCGTAAAGCAAGACATACCTCATTAATATTAATGATGTAGGTTGATTTGCGACCCACTGGGAATCGCAAATGTAACTCAGTGGAGTTTTGAACATTTGGAATTGTGATTTCCTAATTGCGATTCACATTGAATCGCAATTATAAAGTCGCAATTCCAAATGTACGATCATCTTGACCTGTGTGTGCTGAGAGTCATTCATATCATGGACTTGATTCCTAACTTGCTGAAGGTAGCTACTGATAGAAGAAGGTGCATTATAGTTTAGGTTTTTAAGTGCTCTTATTAGAAAGGTTTATTACATCTTTCATCTCCAGGACGTAGTAGAGTTGTCAGCAGTCATGAAGAGTGGTTCATGAAGGATTGTCACGGCATATAAGATATCATATTAGAAATGGTGATCTCTAATGCCATCGACCAAATACTAAAATAATGATTTCTTGCTGTAGATATCCATGCCGCTGCAGTGCATGTTGAGTCGGGCAGTAAGAACAATCAGGGTAAAGGTATCCAGGTTCTTTTTTCTCTCATTCTTCTTCCACTGATGTACTGCTGATATGCATATATATTCTTTGCGTGGTCACCAGTGGGTTCAGGAAAGTGTGAATATTAGATTTGCTCCTGTTGGATCTGGATTGCCAGGTTCCTGCTATCCTCACATTGAGCTGATGTCAATGAACTTGCTGATGCCACTCAGCTTGTGATAAGGGCAGGAGCTGATGACAAAGGTGGGGCTCAGACCATGATCTTGGCTCCTGCTTCAGGCTGGGCTGTTCAGCCCTGCACCTGAAGCAGGAATCACATGTTTGGCCACGATGCTTGCAATGCTTTGTGCGTATGTCTGGGGAGCTGGGTTGCTATTGATGTATTCCTCTGCATTTTAGCCTCAGGGCATTTCCTGAGATACATTACATGGTGTCGGTGTTTCATCAACTAGTGGTATCCCCTCTTCCCTGTTTTCTTGGGGCAGAACTCCCCAACCACCCATATAGCAGATTGCTCTCATTCCCCACTTTACCCAAGTCAATGAAGGTATTTATACCTCATCCTAAATTCAACAGCGTCACTGCAACTGAGTGCGAAGTTGATGTGCGTGGCTTTCACACATTCTTCTCTCAGTGATCAGATGACAAACCTCTTCATATTTCTGGTAGCTCATCCTCAGGTATTCCCATATATTTGAGCTAATTTGGTTTAAAAAATGGCTCCTCGCTAACAGTGCGGGTGCCCCTCGGTGGTACCAAAACCCGCCTATATTTTATCAACACAAGTCCTCCGAAGTAATCTGAAAGGACGACACTGGCTCTCGATAGGTGGTGTGCCTGGGGGTTTTATTTTACATGGAAAACACGTCGTGTTTCGGCATTTCCACCCTCGTCAGGAATTGTGAACAATGGATTTATGCACTGCCCAACAAAACTTGCCTCCGCGGACACCACAGACACAAAACGGTGACATGCTAACATGTATCCTATGTCTGTCTTAACTGCTGGAGAGATTGTGACAAAACAGAAGGGGCTATGTGGTTGTGTCTGTAATGCCAAATGCAACAGACTCCTTAGCCAAGGTAAAGAAGGGGAGAGTGGCCTGTGTTTGTGCTTTGAAGAAGGTCTAAAGGATGTATATTTACCAGGTGCAGGGGCTTAGCAAGAGGCAGAAGGGGCCTCAGACTCTGCCCCTTCTTTCTCCCAGCTACTGTACCAGTCACGGAGCCCTGTGGCCTTCACCAATGTCAGTGACGTTAGCTTTGCAGCCAATGAGATACAGGCACACCACAGCGTCCGCGCGACTACAGAAAGGTGCGCAGGCTGGATGCCTCTGGTGTAATTTATGCAAAAAAACCAATTAGCACACTTTCCAAACAGATGAAAAAAGGGCTGCATGTATTTTTTAACACGATGGTGCAGTGCTCTGGCACCGTTTCACAGTAGAAAACCCTATGCTTCCTGAATTTCCGTTGAAAGCTTTAATCTGAACCACTAGTAAAGATAAACCTATTGATATAGGTGACGTTTTACTAACGTTTTTATGCTGTTTCGCTCCTGGGCAGCTCCGTGAATAAAAGTGCTGGGATGAATTGCACGCTCACTGTTGTTCAGTCCTGAATGATTTACAGAACAGTTCTTCGGCTCGGTGCTTTGCTTAGCAATATGCAGTGTGGATGGAACAAGTTGAAAATGCCTTGGGTGGTCTAACAAATCACGTCACCTACATTCATCGTGAACCAATGACAAATAGTAGCTCACTGAAATTATGATCAATTTTAAACGGCGCCTCGAGTTCATGTATGCACAGTGTGTGACGAGTGCTGACCTGACAGTCGTCCGATCAATGTATCCGGTTGTGCATGTGGATTTTTCTTGTACAACTGAAGCAGTAGGTCATCCGTGTACTTTTCTGTTAACATTTCGAAAAAGAGCCCCCGCCACAAAACGGACTTGTGTGTGCTGCATTACGTTTTCTCGCTACTAATTACTATAACATACTGAACCACGATGGTTGTTTTGATAGAGGTTTATTCCATGCCCAAATATATGCCGTCCGTCTTTCCTGAAACATGGCAAACGTAGAATCCAGGGACTTTAATGTTCAGCTACGGTGAAGATGGAGAGCAACGGAAGAGATTTTAAAAGCGTTATCATAAAAAATCAATGAGGCTAACAGAAATTCCTGGGTGTATCAAAATAGGACGCAATGAGCGTTCCTGTCTAGCAATAAAATCGATGTTCACACATTACACTCCCCTTGGAGCCAGTACTTGAATTTTATGAACTTTCTAACAATGACAGTTTTATCAGTGCCATTAAATGTTAAGAGAATTTTACAATTCTTTCAGAAAAAAAGACCAAGAAAACTCGCCAATATATTTCCACAAAGGTAAGTTAAGTAACAAGAAGGTGCATTTGACAACGGAAGGACGGTGCAAAGATCCCTTTTTCCTCTTAGACCGTGCTGTAATACGAGAGTGGGTGTAAAATAAAAAGATTTTCGCGGATACGGCCAGGATGTAGAGATGAGCAAACGAGCGAGTGCAAGCTCACTCTGCCCCCTGCAGGTTCTCCGCAGAACGCAGCCACGTGTTTCGATGCAGGTCAATCCAGAAGTCTGGGCCCAGGGAACTAACAGGTGAAGAGGGGGTGCGCTCACAGCTTAGTGCCACAGCAAAGCACATAGAGGTTATTGCAAGGAGCTTTGCCTGGGCAAGTAGGGGCCCTGATAATGGGAGCTTATCCTAGGGGGGATGTAATCAAATGGGTACACTGAGATTTTTCCACTCTGTGTTCTGCTTGGAGCGTGGAAATCCAGCAAAACTTCGCCAACCGAAGCATGGTGGAGTTTTTTCTCATGCCTGGCTTGCCAAAGTTGGCAAGCACGAGAAAGAATGTGCATCTCCTAGCGCCAGTTTCAGGCTCTTTAATGCCTCCCAGCAAGATTTCTCAACGCAGGCAGGTCGCGACCATTCGCATTGAGAAAGCTGTCGCTTGAGTAGAAAACCTGCTCAAGCAGTAGAAAGAAGCAGCGCTCTCTGGAATACTCCATGGTGCAGTTTACAGTGCGGGGCAAGCACCGGTTGCTAAAAATCAGTACGAGCAGTGCGACATGCCTGAATTCTGCCTGCTTGCAGAACTCTGCAGAATCGTGCAGTTTTTACGTATCTCCACAGAATTCCATGGACTGAAACTCTGCGAATTCCACCCAGCCCTAAATAGAAGAGAATGTCTGAAAATTGCCCTGGATTAGCTGAGGCTAGGAGCTGCTCATGTACATTGGGGGCACTGTGAAGAGGACAGCTTCAGAAAAGACTGGTTCCTGGGTCCAAGAGTCAGAGAGCCAAAGAACAGCCACCTAGCCAGGCTTCTCACCAACTGCTTGTTCTGGACAAGGTCAGTGTTATCACAACAGATTTTAATTGAAGAAAGGGACTGAGGCCCACCTCGAAGCAGGTTAGCCAGCCTCAATGTAATAGCAACTACCACACATTGGAGAAAGAAGACAATGGCCATTCACCACTGCAAATGCACCTCGACCAAGAGAAGACAGAGGCAAAGAAGTATCCCTGACCTCATAGTGTTGAGAAGGTCTCCTGTGGCACCGCATGCGGCTGGGACATGTGGACCAGTGGACTTGTAGTTTAAACCCTACATTAAGAGTCCATTCTTGGGGCTCCAACTCAAATGTAAATGGATGAGCAATGACAACAACAGCAGGGATCTCAATACATTTCAGTATATAGTTGACAGAACAGCAAAATGCAAAATTTTATAACTGTAGCTAGCACCTCACCCTCCTCACTCTGCTCTGGGAGTCATTCTTGGTGGGGCGGAACTCAAACATCTCACTAAAGCAAACAGCTCATCCTGCTAGTTAGAGATGAAGTTTGGTCATTCTCAATTTATATATGTATATATCTGATATTTATATATCGCAAACCCAGTTGAAAGGCAGTGGAGCAGAGGCAAAGGGAAAGACAAAGTGAACATGAGACTGGATGGGTAACTGTTTTCTAGGAGTGAAAGGGGACTGTTACTGCATCATGATGTAGTATTCTTTAAAGGGGTGTATCTTCGTTTCTTTTCAAAAGTGGAGCAGGAGCGGGGTGGTTTTTATGGATGCAGGGATATGATTCCTGATCCTTGGTGCATAAATCAAAAAGCCTGCTGCCTTGTTTTTACTTTTCTGCACTTCTTCGTCTCCAGTCTGGTGTTGACCTGATAGCTGTGTGCCAAGATCCAGCGGAGATAATTAGCTTGTCGGCAAGAGAGGAAGGGTGCTGGTCATGATGACTTTATAGATGATGCTTTGAAGAACGTGTGCTTATTTCTATGAACTCGTGCTTGAATACAACCACAACGAGGCATTTTCGTTAAGTGATAGGTTCAGTGTTAGACAAAAGACTTGAAACTCTAAGGGCCATATTTATACTTTTTGACGCAAAACTGCGCTAATGCAGTTTTGCGCCAAAAAAATTAGCGCCGGCTAACGCCATTCTGAAGCGCCATGCGGGCGCCGTATTTATTGAATGGCGTTAGCCGGCGTTAGCCGACCGGCGCTGCCAGGTGTGTGTGAAAAAAAACGATGTACACCAGGCAGCGCCGGCATAGGGAAAAATGGCGTTTGGGCGTCCCAAAATGGGGCAAGTCAGGCTGAGGCAAAAAAATCGTATTAACCCGATTTGCGCCATTTTTTTTGAGTACCCAGACGCCATTAACATGACTCCTGTCTTAGCAAAGACAGGAGTCATGCCCCCTTGCCCAATGGCCATGCCCAGGTGACTTCTGTCCCCTGGGCATGGTCATTGGGCATAGTGGCATGTAGGGGGGCACAAATCAGGCCCCCCTATGCCACAACATTTAAAAAAAAAAATACTTACCACAACTTACCTTTTCTTCCCTGGGATGGGTCCCTCCATCCTTGGGTGTCCTCCTGGGGTGGGCTAGGGTGGCAGGGGGTGTCCCTGGGGGCAGGGGAGGGCACCTCTGGGCTCATTCTGGGCCCACAGGTCCCTTAACGCCTGCCCTGACCCAGGCGTTAAAAAGAGGCGCAAATGCGGGGTTTTTTGCCCCGCCCACTCCCGGGTGTCATTTTTGCCCGGGAGTATAAATACCACGCACATGCCTGGGAGTCATTTTTTAAGACGGGAACGCCTAACTTGCATATCATTAACGCAAGGAAGGTGTTCACGCCAAAAAATGACGCTAACTCCATGAACTTTGGCGCTAGACGCGTCTAACGCCAATGTATAAATATGGAGTTAGTTTTACTTCGAATTTGCGTCGAAAAAAACGACGCAAATTCGGCGCAAACGGAGTATAAATATGCCCCTTCATGTTTAAGACCATTATTAGATATTTTTGAAAAAATAGAACAATTCATTATAACTGTATTTAAATTGCATGAACCTAACACTTGAAAACAATAGTATTACAAAACATCTTCCTATTGGCGATTAACCTAAAAAAAACTATCCAATTCAGCAGCGCCTTATGACTAATTAAATGTTAAACCAGGCGTATTAACCTATCTGTGCGATACAAAGTCACTAACACACCACACAGTCTCTATCACACACACATGCACACACATACCTATCGCTATAAACTAATTTTAAGTAACTTAAATATGTCTTCATCATAAGCAAATGTTACAGCCATCTTCTCTTCATCGTTTTCCAACCCCGTTGGAGTGCAACCTCTCATTGTACACTTAAACAAGTAGATGTCATATCCATTGCACATGTTACCACTTTCTAGATGTCTAGCATTAAATGTGTACTTCTTTTCACCCAGTTTTTGGATGTTTACACTGTTTTTACCTTTTTTAAAGTTTTTGTTTGTATGTGCTTGGAACCTATAAAGCACAAACCTAGCCAAAGACAAGGGAGTGCTGAACAAGGTCAAAGGCAAAAGCAATGCAAACAGAAAGCCTTTCTCAGTTTTTAGGGGGCCCTTGAGTTCTGGGAAGAGAAGGAGGCTGTATATGGAATCGATATGTAGTGCCTTTTGAAGAGATGTGTCTTCAGTTATTTAGCTCACTCGTTCAGTGACAGATTGTCATAATCTGCTGAAGTACTTACAATGGTGTGTGTACTGTTCACTGGTATACTAACTGATGCCTGGCCTGAAAAAAAGAGATAGAACATCCAACTACAAGGGCTTGTTTTGTTGAGCTTTGAAAGCTACATTTTCCCAAAGGAAAGGCATCTTTATATGTGTGAAATGGTCTTCGTCATGTCAATTTAAGGCTTGGTCTAAGTGAGATTTGATGGGCTCACTTAAAATAGGACCTCAAATGTGAGTAGTTTTTAAAACATTAAAGTGATGAAGGCTGTACATCCTGCTTTGCCCTTGGCTGCTTCCTCTATTTTTTCAAGAAAATTCAAATAATTTTACAATTGACAGTTGCACTAATGTTCTCTAAGTGCTCTGATTTATTTTTTACTGGTTGATTTTTTTCTATTGGGTGACCCGTCATCCTTTCTGCCTCCTTTAAGAGATTGATTGGTCTGGTTTAAGAAATTGCTCTTTGGTATGAGACCTCAGATAGTAGTGTAATGGGATTAAGGACCTGATTATGAGTTTAGGTCTGATTTAACACACCTGATAAATAACAATACCACGGGGTAAGTTATTTATTGGGTGTGATAAATAACACCTGTTATGAGTTTGTGTGGTATAAGATGCAGATTTTGGTGTTTAATGGTCCCAAATCTACAAGATAAAGAACCATACGCTTTTTGCCCATTAAATTGTGGCAGGTTTGACCTGACAAAATGTAACTTAAGGTTGAATTATTTTGGGGATGGAGCTAAGCCGGGCCTTTAAGATGGCCACTCCTTGAGAGGGCTCTGCTGGCCGACTTTACTATCTTTCAGCATCCGATGGTCAGCAGGCACTTAACGTGCATCTACTGGGGTAACTGCCGTACTACAGCTGAGCTACTTCACCTAAACCACTTTCTGCAACTCTTAAGCTGCCCACTGTGCTGCCCTGTGGGAGAATCCTCTGCATGGCCTTCCCGGGTTCCCACCTTGTGCTCCCTGCAGACCGTTGAGCACCGTGTCTGACATCAATCAATCAATCAATCATTAACATTTATAAAGCGCGCTACTCACCCGTGCGGGTCTCAAAGCGCTAGGGGGAAGGGGGGTTACTGCTGCTCGAAAAGCCAGGTCTTGAGGAGTCTCCGGAATGCGGAGTGGTCCTGGGTGGTCCTGAGGCTGGTGGGGAGGGTGTTCCAGGTCTTGGCTGCCAGGTAGGAGAAGGACCTCCCACCCGCCGTGGAGCGGCGGATGCGGGGGACGGCAGCGAGCGCGAGGCCAGAGGAACGGAGGAGACGGGTGGGGGCGTAGAAGCTGAGGCGATGGTTGAGGTATTCAGGTCCCTTGTTGTGGAGGGCTTTGTGTGCGTGGGTGAGAAGACGGAAGGTGATCCTTTTGCTGACTGGGAGCCAATGCCGGTGTCTCAGGTGTGCGGAGATGTGGCTGTTGCGGGGTACGTCGAGGATGAGGCGGGCCGAGGCGTTTTGAATACGTTGCAGGCGTTTTTGGAGTTTAGCGGTGGTCCCAGCATAGAGGGTGTTGCCGTAGTCCAGGCGGCTCGTGACGAGGGCGTGGGTCACGGTTTTTCTGGTGCCGGCGGGGATCCAGCGGAAGATCTTGCGGAGCATGCGGAGGGTGAGGAAGCAGGCGGAGGACACGGCGTTGACTTGTTTGGTCATGGTGAGAAGAGGGTCCAGGATGAAGCCGAGGTTGCGGGCGTGGTCTGAGGGGGTCGGTGCAGTGCCAAGGGCCGTGGGCCACCAGGAGTCGTCCCATGCGGTCGGGGTGTTGCTGAGGATGTGGACTTCCATTTTGTCAGAGTTCAGCTTTAGGTGACTGAGTCTCATCCAATCTGCGACGTCCTTCATGCCATCTTGTAGGTTGGTCTTAGCGCTGGTGGGGTCCTTGGTGAGGGAGAGTATAAGTTGGGTGTCGTCGGCGTAGGAGGTGATGATGATGTTGTGCTTGCGTACGATGTCGGCGAGGGGGCTCATGTAGACATTGAAGAGTGTCGGGCTGAGCGAGGAGCCTTGAGGTACGCCGCAGATGATCTCGGTGGGGTCTGAGCGAAAAGGAGGGAGGTGAACTCTTTGAGAGCGGTTGGAGAGGAAGGAGGCGATCCAGTCCAGGGCCTGGCCTTGGATCCCGGTGAAGCGGAGGTGGGTTATTAGGGTGCGGTGACAGACAGTGTCGAAGGCAGCCGAGAGGTCGAGGAGGATGAGGGCGACTGTTTCACCGTTGTCCATCAGGGTTCTGATGTCGTCTGTGACTAAGATGAGGGCTGTTTCAGTGCTGTGGTTGGTTCGGAATCCGGTTTGTGAAGGGTCGAGCAGGTTGTTGTCTTCCAGGAAGTTGGTGAGCTGTTTGTTGACGGTCTTCTCTATTACCTTGGCAGGGAAGGGGAGGAGCGAGATGGGGCGGAAGTTTTTCAGGTCGCTTGGGTCAGCCGTAGGTTTCTTTAGTAGGGCGTTGACTTCGGCGTGTTTCCAGCTTTCGGGGAAGGTAGCAGAAGAAAATGAAGAGTTGATGATGGTCTGGAGGTGCGGGGCGATGATGTCGTCGGCTTTATTGAAGATGAAGTGAGGGCAGGGGTCCGATGGGGCACCGGAGTGGATAGAGTTCATGGTGGTTTTGGTTTCTTCAGTGTTGATGTGGGTCCATGCGTTGAGGGTGAAGGCCGGGGGTGTGGGTTCGGTGATGCTTGGTTGGGTCTGGTGTCTGAAGCTGTCGTGGAGGTCGGTGATCTTACGATGGAAGAAGGTGGCGAGGGAGTTGCACAGGTCTTGTGAGGGCGTGACGGCGTTGGCGTTGGCGTTGGGGTTGGAGAACTCTTTAACGATGCTGAAAAGTTCTCTGCTGTTGTGGCTGTTTTTGTCCAGTCTGTCGGTGAAAAAATTCCTTTTGGCTGCGTGGATCAGGTGGTGGTGTTCGCGGGTTGAGTTTTTGAGGGCGGTCATGTTGTCGGCAGTGTGGTCCTTGCGCCAGGCTTTCTCCAGGGCGTGACAGGTTTTCTTCGATTCCTTAAGGGTGTCGGAGAACCAGAGAGGTTTTTTGGTGATGGCCTGTCGATGCGTGCGGCTGAGGGGAGCAAGGTTGTCTGCGCAGTTGGAGATCCAGTTCGAGAGGCTGAGGGCTGCGTCGTTGGGGTCGGTGGTGAGGGTAGGTTGCTTGACGGTGAGTGCGGAGAAGAGTTGTTCTTCGGGGATTTTGTTCCACTGTCGACGAGGGATGGGTTGAGTGCGGAGGTGGCGAGTCTAGCATCGGAATGTGAAGTGGACACAGCTGTGGTCGGTCCAGTGTAGGGCGGAGGCGTGGCTGAAGGAGACGTGTTTTCTGGCGGAGAAGATGGGGTCAAGCGTGTGTCCGGCGATGTGGGTGGCGGTGTTCACCAGTTGCTTGAGGCCGAGGTTGGCGAGGTTGTCGAGCAGGGCGGTGGTGTTGGGGTCGTTGTTCTGTTCCAGATGGAAGTTGAGGTCGCCTAGGAGGATGTAGTCTGGCGAGGCGAGGGCGTGCGGGGAGACGAAGTCGGCGATGGAGTCGCTGAAAGGGGCGCGCGGTCCGGGGGACCAGTAGATGAGGGATCCTCTGAGGGTGGTCCTGGGGTCGGTGCGAATCTGGAAATGCAGGTGTTCAGCGGCGAGGGGGGTGTCTTCGGTGGAGGTGGTGACGCTGATGGAGTCTTTGAAGACGATGGCGATTCCTCCTCCTACTTGGTGGTGCGGTCTTTCCTGGAAATCTTGTAGCCTTCGGGGATGGCAGTGGCGATGTCAGGGGCCGAGGAGGCGTTCATCCAGGTCTCCGTGATGAAGGCGACGTCCGGTGCTGTGGAGTCCAAGAGGTCCCAGAGTTCAACGGCGTGCTTGTGGACGGATCGAGCGTTGACCAGGATGCACTTGAGGTGGTTGATGGCGCGTGGGCTGGTGGTCGTGGTAGTTGCGTGGTGGAAGATGCGTTTGCAGGAGTGGCAGGCGAAAGGTCCATGGGTGCGTTTAGGGTGAGCTTGGAAGCAGGTGTTGGAGCGCCCTGGGTTGAGGGCGTGGAGAGTGGTTAGGTCGTAGCGGAGCAGCGGAGTTTGGGAGAGTTGGGGACCAGGGGTCGTGGCGCTGGGCGCGGGCCAGGCACAGACGGGCGCAGACGGGCTTGCCTCTGGCGCGCCTCCGGCGGCCGCCATAAGAGGGAGGAGGGGGGGGTCAGCTGGGGGCGGGAAAGCGGAAGGGAGGGGGGTACAGGTAGAGGGAGAAGAGCTGGGGGAGGGGGGTTTAAGGGTGGTGGGGGGTGAGTTTTAGGAAGTTTAGGAGATTAGGTAGAGAGATAGGAGTAAGGTTGGGAAGATAGGGGAGGGGGGTTGTAGAGGTGGGTGAGGGTGAGAGGTAGAGTGAAAGGATAGGAAGATAGGGGTGGTAACAGAGGGGGTGGCGAGTGGGGGGGAAAGATAGAGAAATAGGTAGATAGGAGGAGGTGGTGAGTGAGGGAGATAGATAGTGAGAAAGAGAGATAGGTAGATTGGTAGATAGGAGGAGTGCGGGAGGCAGAGAGCGAACGGGGTAGATAGAGGGGGAGGCGAGTGAGGGAGAGAGATGAGACAGGAGCAGGAGGGCAGGCGCGGGAAGAACAGAAGGCGGAGGATGAAGAAACAGAAGAACAGAAGGCAGAAGACGAAGAGCAGAAGACAGAAGACGAAGAACAGAAGACAGAAGACAGAAAACAAAGAACAGAAGACAGAAGACGAAGAACAGAGGACAGAAGACCACAGAAGAAGGTGCAGAGGACAAAGAACAGAAGACAGAAGACCACAGAAGAAGGTACAGAAAACGAAGAGCAGAAGACAGAAGACCACAGAAGAAGGTACAGAAGACGAAGAGCAGAAGACTGAAGACTACAGAAGAAGATGAAGAGGAAGAGGAGCGTAGAAGACAGAGAAATACAGATGAAGGTGAAGAAGAGGAGGGGTGACGAGCGGCAGAGGAAGGAGCCAAGAAGAGGGACAGAGAAGAAGAGGCACACGCGGGTCGCGGTGCAGAGGAAAGGCTGAGAAGCACACAGATGAAGAGAGAAGACGGGGAGCAGGAGCGAAAGAAGAGTCCAGAAGAAGATTACAAAAGAGGAGCGAGGAGGAAGAACAGAGAAGAAGAAAAGAAGCAGGAGAGAGGGTGAGTAGCGCAGGGCAGGGCGAGGGGCTGGAAGGTTGGGGGTACTTACTGCGAGGTAGCTGGGTGGTCTCAGGAACCTGGGCTGGAGGAGCTGGAGCAGCGGCAGGGAGAGCGACCTACCCTTGGGTCAAGGGTCGCTACCACTGTCGCGCAGCGGCCGCCATAAGAGGGAGTAGGGGGGGGAGGGGTCAGCTGGGGGCGAATGGGAGCTGGGGGGCGGGGGCGTGCAGGAGGTGGCGGCGGGAAAGCGGAAGGGAGGGGGGGTACAGGTAGAGGGAGAAGAGCTGGGGGAGGGGGGTTTAAGGGTGGTGGGGGGTGAGTTTTAGGAAGTTTAGGAGATTAGGGAGAGAGATAGGAGTAAGGTTGGGAAGATAGGGGAGGGGGGGTTGTAGAGGTGGGTGAGGGTGAGAGGTAGAGTGAAAGGATAGGAAGATAGGGGTGGTAACAGAGGGGGTGGCGAGTGGGGGGGAGAGATAGAGAAATAGGTAGATAGGAGGAGGTGGTGAGTGAGGGAGATAGATAGTGAGAAAGAGAGATAGGTAGATTGGTAGATAGGAGGAGTGCGGGAGGCAGAGAGCGAACGGGGTAGATAGAGGGTGAGGCGAGTGAGGGAGAGAGATGAGACAGGAGCAGGAGGGCAGGCACGGGAAGAACAGAAGGCAGAGGACAAAGAAACAGAAGAACAGAAGGCAGAAGACGAGGAGCAGAAGACAGAAGACGAAGAACAGAAGACAGAAGACGAAGAACAGAGGACAGAAGACCACAGAAGAAGGTACAGAGGACGAAGAACAGAAGACAGAAGACCACAGAAGAAGGTACAGAAGACGAAGAGCAGAAGACAGAAGACCACAGAAGAAGGTACAGAAGACGAAGAGCAGAAGACTGAAGACTACAGAAGAAGATGAAGAGGAAGAGGAGCGTAGAAGACAGAGAAATACAGATGAAGGTGAAGAAGAGGAGGGGCAACGAGCCGCAGAGGAAGGAGCCAAGAAGAGGGACAGAGAAGAAGAGGCACACGTGGGTCGCGGTGCAGAGGAAAGGCTGAGAAGCACACAGATGAAGAGAGAAGACGGGGAGCAGGAGCGAAAGAAGAGTCCAGAAGAAGATTACAGAAGAGGAGCGAGGAGGAAGAACAGAGAAGAAGAAAAGAAGCAGGAGAGAGGGTGAGTAGCGCGGGGCAGGGCGAGGGGCTGGGAGGTGGGGGGTACTTACTGCGAGGTAGCTGGGTGGTCTCAGGAACCTGGGCTGGAGGAGCTGGAGGAGCTGCAGCGGCAGGGGGAGCGACCTACCCTTGGGTCAAGGGTCGCACCACTGTCGCGCAGCGGGCGTCATAAGAGGGAGGAGGGGAGGGGTCAGCTCAGGGCGAATGGGAGCTGGGGGGCGGGGGCGTGCAGGAGGTGGCGGCGGGAAAGCAGAAGGGAGGGGGTACAGGTAGAGGGAGAAGAGCTGGGGGAGGGGGGTTTAAGGGTGGTGGGGGGTGAGTTTTAGGAAGTTTAGGAGATTAGGGAGAGAGATAGGAGTAAGGTTGGGAAGATAGGGGAGGGGGGGTTGTAGAGGTGGGTGAGGGTGAGAGGTAGAGTGAAAGGATAGGAAGATAGGGGTGGTAACAGAGGGGGGTGGCGAGTGGGGGGGAAAGATAGAGAAATAGGTAGATAGGAGGAGGTGGTGAGTGAGGGAGATAGATAGTGAGAAAGAGAGATAGGTAGATTGGTAGATAGGAGGAGTGCGGGAGGCAGAGAGCGAACGGGGTAGATAGAGGGGGAGGCGAGTGAGGGAGAGAGATGAGACAGGAGCAGGAGGGCAGGCGCGGGAAGAACAGAAGGCGGAGGACGAAGAAACAGAAGAACAGAAGGCAGAAGACGAAGAGCAGAAGACAGAAGACGAAGAACAGAAGACAGAAGACAGAAGACGAAGAACAGAAGACAGAAGACGAAGAACAGAGGACAGAAGACCACAGAAGAAGGTACAGAGGACGAAGAACAGAAGACAGAAGACCACAGAAGAAGGTACAGAAGACGAAGAGCAGAAGACAGAAGACCACAGAAGAAGGTACAGAAGACGAAGAGCAGAAGACAGAAGACCACAGAAGAAGGTACAGAAGACGAAGAGCAGAAGACTGAAGACTACAGAAGAAGATGAAGAAGAAGAGGAGCGTAGAAGACAGAGAAATACAGATGAAGGTGAAGAAGAGGAGGGGCGACGAGCGGCAGAGGAAGGAGCCAAGAAGAGGGACAGAGAAGAAGAGGCACACGCGGGTCGCGGTGCAGAGGAAAGGCTGAGAAGCACACAGATGAAGAGAGAAGACGGGGAGCAGGAGCGAAAGAAGAGTCCAGAAGAAGATTACAAAAGAGGAGCGAGGAGGAAGAACAGAGAAGAAGAAAAGAAGCAGGAGAGAGGGTGAGTAGCGCGGGGCAGGGCGAGGGGCTGGGAGGTGGGGGGTACTTACTGCGAGGTAGCTGGGTGGTCTCAGGAACCTGGGCTGGAGGAGCTGGAGGAGCTGCAGCGGCAGGGGGAGCGACCTACCCTTGGGTCAAGGACATAGAGATCAGGGCCCTTTGTGGGAGTGGCAGAGGGGATACTGCCTCTACCCTCGCAACGGGGACCATCTGGTGACCGCTGCTCAGGGCTCTTGGACCATGCTGGATAATCCGTCAGACCACGTGGGCTGTGGGGGTCATTGAACTGCACTGCTGCAGTGTGCGTGGAGGTGAAGGTACAAGCTGAGTTCCCTCCTGACACTGCTGGTCCCCAGCATGACCCTCACCACCCCTAAGCCTGACCTTCCCTGCTGGTGCATGATGCACCACTGAAGACCTGCTGGAGGGCACCCAACTGTTGGGACTTGGAGGAGCATACTGAAGTAGTCCCAAAGGTCCATTGTTGGCGAGTGCAGCCTTCCAGTATACTCTGATCCCCGTTTACCATTTTGTTGCTGCACACTGCCTTCGCGACCACCGCATGCTGGAACTACCTCCCGAGTGCACAGGCCACTCAGCAGCTCCCTGTTAAGGTGAAGCCTGGGCCCCTTCTTGAAGGATCACAGCCACCTACCCTAGTGCCCAGAGAGGTACAGACTGTGCCAAGCCCAGCCCCTCTGTCTGCAGCAGCCTTGGGGGACCCATGTAGCGGCTTAATGCCCACTGTCTCTTCTATGCAGGACCCACATGCCCCTAGCCTGCATGTGCCCCCAGTGCTGAGTCTCTGCTCAGGCTTTGGAGGGGCCAGGGGGAAGGATCCGCTCTGGGTCTGCGGTGAACTGGTCTTACTCCCTTCTTTGAAGCAACTGCACTACTGTGACCCTGCTGCCTTCCGTCCGGTTCACCTGCCTTCTCGACTGGACCTCTAACGTGAAAAGCAGCAACTAACATCAGGTTTGGCCCTCACAATCGCGATTGTCTTGAGGAAGCCTCGCCACCCCTTTTTGGCCACTGCCTCTCCTCTGTGGGGCCTTAATTGTCCCTGGCCTGCTCGTGCCTCTAACTATGCTAGAGGCATCGCAATATTAATTTAGCAAAAATATCCTCTGGCAGACGAAACGTGCCATCTGCACTGAGATTGGCAGATATGTAATCCTGGCCAGCACGCTTTATAGACAACCTGTAATACTGTCTGCTATTTATTGCCCCAATACTTATGACCTAGACTTTCTCTCCGAAGTATGGCAACACAGCTCAGATCTTTGTCCTGGTGCCATACTATTGGGGGGGGGGCAACTTTAATGTTGCATTAGATGACCATTTAGACTGTGCATGGTCTTCCAGATGCGTGCACCCGAATGCCACCCTCACCCTTAACACCATTATCCATGACCACGACCTACAGGATATATGGCAACACACTCATGATACACCACAGAAAGGTACTTGAATAACAGCTCACTACAACGCCTTGTCTAGAGTTGGCTACTGGCTGATTTCTAAGTCCAGTTAGACCAAGGCACACAGAGAAGTAAAAGTTCAACAATGTTTATGGGACGAAAGTAGAGCCCAAGTACAATGAATCCAAAGGCGAGGAGTAAAGCGATGATTCCGGGTTGGTGTTATAGGTAGAGTATTTATTCACAGGTGTAGGTTTGTGTCGTCTTACAGGAAACAGCCAACACGTGTTTCGTCACACAAGTGACTTTATCAAGGCTGTGAAGAAGTAATAAAAACACACCAATATGTACAGTTGGTCTGAAGACATAAAATATATAGAATTTTACAATGTATATTAAACCCGTAATCACCAATGAGAAGATGCATGTGCGATTAGATGTAAGTGAGAAAAAAGTCATGCGGCATGGCAAAAATGGATACTGTTATGTGGATCCAAACAAAAGTGCGAGTTAAAGCAGAGACTGTGTTCAGTGAGTTCGGTGCGACGCGTCTATATTGGATACCTACGAATATGGTGATCTTATCGTGAAGTGAACCCGAATACTAGTAAGATAGAAAACAAGGAGGTAAGGTTATAACAGTGGCAACAGTGATTATGTTGGTAGAATAAAGTATAGTACCACGTGAGTAGGTTTGACAAGAGACAACGCTCAGAGAGAGTGGCAAGATGGATATGAGGTAGGTAGACGGAAAGGAATTAAGTTCAGAAAAGGGGAAAAACAGAAAAAATTTAAAAAGAGGGGGAACGTGCTAGGGGGTAATGTAGGAATTAATGCAAAGGTAAGTCATGCTAAAACATACCTGGGCCCGTCCGGCCAGAGGCACAAGAAGACAGTAAGTTCAGTAAATAAAGAATCGATGATTCCAGTGGTCGAGTGTAGGGTGATATCAGAGCCCTGATAAGCCCAAATATGTGAACCTAATGGGGTAAACAGAATCGATGTCAGAGAAAGTTGGAGGGGTTAATATCTCCAAAAATGGCTTAAGGTGTAAAGAGTGGGAAAAATTAAACCCCGAAATGGCCCGATTGCTGGCAGTGCGCATTGGACCGCTAATATATATATTGCGAGGTAGTACTATCAATGCCCTGAAAAGATAATAAGTCAGAGCCAATGTAAGTCATTAGGTGTCAGCGTGTCCGTAGGTTTTGAAGTGAAAGCCGGGCAGAATCACCACATTTTATACTGGAGTATGCCTATGTTGCAAAAAAGTGGGTAACACCCCCTCGGAGAGTAAAAGCAAGATGCTTGCTTGTATGCGAATCGAATAAGTCGATGACCGAGTTGTAGTGAACACGGAGTGTCAGTTTGCAAAATGCTGATTGACTCAGTATGGCGTATGAAATCATGAAAAATCCCCCCCAGCAGTATAAGCAACGTTAGAGGGGTCCCGAATACCTGATTGTTGGTCCGGGAGTGTCCTGTTCGGCGAGGCGAGTCAAATGCTCTACGACGCGCGTTCGTTTTGAGCTCATTTCAGAACGGGTAGAAATAGAAGAGGGACTATGCTAAACAGTGGTAGGGAGGTGGGTGGTTAAAACCATAGGAAAACGGAAGAGAACGAAGGCGGCCATATTGGGAAGGATACTAGTGTGAAAGAAATACAGTAGAAAAGTCTGAGAGACGATTATAAAAAATGGAAGTGCAGGAGAGACTGTGAAAGAAGCAAGTCAAAGTAAGTGGGCAATCAGAAGCAACAAAGAAAGGAAAAAGGATAGTGTGTTACAAAAAGGTATTTGTACTCATGATCGGAAAGGAGACAGGTATTTTTCAATGTAAGTGGACAATCAGAAGCAGCAAAGAAGGTAAACAGATAGTGTGTTACGTGGGTTAAAAGAAGTGAAGACTGAGATAAAGTGTGGTATGTGTAGAACACCGAGAAAGTCACACGGCAATGTGGAAACGTATATGTAATAAGGGATGGAAAAGTTAAAGCAATTAGAAAATGTTGAAAAGATATATATATAGCCCGTGAGTGCTACTGAGCTTATACAGGATACATATTGTGTACCAGGTGTCATGTCGTATAAGGTGGTTACTCAATATTAGAAATAGAGTAGTGTAGCAAATGCAACTGCGAAAAACATTGGAAGAGTTTATAAGATTACATGGTGATAGAGAAGTTAGGGAAAACAGTTCAGACTAGTGGTAGAAACAACAATGTTGAGATATTCTAGGCCAGGTTTCCCTGAGCCAGTCAAAGCGTAAGGTACAGTGTATACACAAATATAGTCACTTTCTTTGTAAAGCGGGTACCAGGATAGAGCAATGTGTAACAAGTATTGGGAAAGCTGCAGTGATATGTATTACACAATACAAAAAAAACATTACAACATAACATAGCATTGATGGTAAAAACATTTTACGTGAGGAAGAAATGCAGTTCGTGGTCAGTGTTGAGTCCAAATTCAACTGCACGGAGTTTGAGAATCCATTTGGCCTCGCACTTGCGGAGGTCCCTGGTTCTATCACCCAGTCTAGGTGATCCTGTGACTTGAGCAATTCCGTGAAATTTGATGTTGAGGATGTCCCTCTCACCATGTGAGGTGTTGAAATGAACAGCCAGCGGGTATGCAATGTTGTTGTTTCTGATAGCCCTAATGTGTTCCTGAACACGTTCTTTAAGTGGGCGTATAGTACTGCCAATATAGATGCGGCCACATGCACAGATGATACAGTATACTGTGTATCTAGTATTACAGTTGATAAAGCTCCTGACATTGTAGACCGTCTTAGTATTGTAAGAGAAAGAAGTAGTTCTGTTGAGAGCCATTTGGCAGGAAATGCAGCCCCCACATTTGAAGAATCCATTGGGTTTCGTAGGAACCCATGTTGGGGGGCGTGTTTGTGTATGGGGCATGAGAAAGCTAGGGCATAAGATGTTCCTAAGGGTGCGTCCCCTGCTGTGGGTCATGGTTGGTGAGCTGTTGATGTAGTTTCTAAGACCTGAGTCTAGGAGTAGTAAGTGCCAGTGTCGTTTAAGGATGTGAAGTACAGTTTTACTGGCAGAGCTAAACTGAGTAATGAAGGAAACGGGACGTTTGTTAGATGTTTTAAACGTTCTTTTTGGGCCCTTGATGAGAAGCGAGTGTTGGTTCATAGTAGAAACACGTTTGGTAGCCGTTGAGATGAGCTTCTCAGAGTACCCCCGTGCTCGGAAGCGGTGTGTTAGCTTCTTGAGTTCATCTTTGAAGATGTCAGTATCGGTGCAGTTACGTCGAACTCTAATCATTTCCCCATATGGAATTGCTTTGATTTGTGTCAAGGGATGGGCACTCTGCGCATGTAGGATAGAGTTGCAGGCTGTTGGTTTTCTGTATAGCCTAGAGGTAATCTTATTGCTGGTAGTATACAGAAGAAGATCTAGGAATTCAATTTGTGTGCGATCTGTCTTATGTGTGAAGGTTAAGTTGAAGTCATTGTTGTTGAGGTGAACTATGAATGTGTCTAGATCAGGGATACTGCCTGTCCAAATTATAAGAATATCGTCAATGTACCTTCCCCAAAACAGAATGTGTTGAGTAATGTGTGCCGGGCATTTGGACCAAAGGTGAATTTTTTCAAATTGTCCCATGTACAAGTTGGCATATGATGGAGAGAATTTAGCACCCATCGCTACCCCCTGGCTTTGACGGTACCAATTACCATTATGTAAGAACACATTGTTTTCAAGTACCAAGCGC
Organism: Pleurodeles waltl; assembly: GCF_031143425.1. Lineage (NCBI taxonomy): Eukaryota > Metazoa > Chordata > Amphibia > Caudata > Salamandridae > Pleurodeles > Pleurodeles waltl. The sequence continues at coordinate 720,640,580 of NC_090439.1, forward strand.
GTTAGATCAAGGAGCATGAGTGTGTGTTCGTACAAGGTGGCATCGCGTGAGAAGAGAGTCAATGAGAGCATCTCCAAACCCTTTTCTAGGGGGATTGATGTGTACAGTGAACTGACATCTAAACTGACGAAAATACAATCATCATTCCATTCTAAGTCCTCAAGTTGACATAGGAGATCTCTGGTATCTTGAATGTAAGAGGGAAGATTCCGAACCATGGGTTGTAAAAAGGAGTCAATATACTCAGAAATGTGTTCTGTGGGAGAGCCAATTCCTGAGATAATTGGCCTGCCCTGTGGAAAGCTGCCTTGTTTGTGTACTTTGGGTAGGATGTAAATGCAGGGTGCACGGGGTGCTGTCACAAAAAGGTATTTGTACTCATGATCGGAAAGGAGACAGGTATTTTTCCAATGGGTCAATTTACTCTCGATTAGTGAGGTAATGCCAGGAAGAGGGTTAGAATGGATAGTGGTGTAGGCTCGTGTATCCTCAAGTTGTCTGTTTATTTCCAAGATATAGTCAGATCTGTCCATCACCACCACGTTCCCCCCTTTGTCAGCTTCCTTAATGACCAGGTCTGTGCGTTTGGAAAGACCTTGTAGGGCTAGGATTTCTTTTTGTGTCAGATTCTTGTTGTGTCTACACTTGGGTGTCCCGAGTTTGTCTTCTAGTTGGAAAAGGTCGGTGCTCACTGCCTTATAGAAGACGTCGATACAGTTATCAGGGGGTAGTATCGGCACAAAAGTGGATTTTGGTCTGAGTCCACTGTTCAAATCAAGATTAGATGGAACGTCAAGTTGGATTAATAGTTCGTCCAGACAGTTGGCAGACAGGGATGGGTTGTCAAGTGAGAGTACTGTCTGTATATCTTGTAGATCCCTGATGGATCTGTTGCACGGTAGTGTTGGGTTAGGTGAGTCCCTGTTGATTGTTACTTTATTGTGGAAGAATTTCTTAAGTTTGAGATTACGTACAAATTTGAAAAGATCAATGTGTAAACCAGTGTAATCAGGCGTGGAAGTAGGACAGAAGCCCAATCCTTTTTTCAGAACATTTATTTCATGTACAGACAGACAAGCGCTAGATAGGTTAATAACCTGTACAGAGTTGTCTAGTGTGGTTAGTGAGGCCTGATCTGATTCTTTACTCAAGATTTCTGAGTTTTCGAGGTGGAGCGGGTTGTCATTTTCTCTCTTGTGTTTGGTGTTGTGTCTGATCCCTCCCACTCCGACTGAGTCCATCTCCAGCAGTCTGTCTGACGTCTCTAATCTTTCCAGTGATAGCACAAGCCTTTCCATAGATAGGCCCTCTGACAATACTACTCACGCAAATGCCTCTCATCAACCAAATGCTTTTTTAGAGGAACTAGGCCGATACAGGAAAGGGATACGGCAGAACTTCAACAGACCAGGCCAAAACAGAAACACACCAGGAGGGGAGGGATCAGACACAACACCAAACACAAGAGAGAAAATGACAACCCGCTCCACCTCGAAAACTCAGAAATCTTGAGTAAAGAATCAGATCAGGCCTCACTAACCACACTAGACAACTCTGTACAGGTTATTAACCTATCTAGCGCTTGTCTGTCTGTACATGAAATAAATGTTCTGAAAAAAGGATTGGGCTTCTGTCCTACTTCCACGCCTGATTACACTGGTTTACACATTGATCTTTTCAAATTTGTACATAATCTCAAACTTAAGAAATTCTTCCACAATAAAGTAACAATCAACAGGGACTCACCTAACCCAACACTACCGTGCAACAGATCCATCAGGGATCTACAAGATATACAGACAGTACTCTCACTTGACAACCCATCCCTGTCTGCCAACTGTCTGGACGAACTATTAATCCAACTTGACGTTCCATCTAATCTTGATTTGAACAGTGGACTCAGACCAAAATCCACTTTTGTGCCGATACTACCCCCTGATAACTGTATCGACGTCTTCTATAAGGCAGTGAGCACCGACCTTTTCCAACTAGAAGACAAACTCGGGACACCCAAGTGTAGACACAACAAGAATCTGACAAAAAAGAAATCCTAGCCCTACAAGGTCTTTCCAAACGCACAGACCTGGTCATTAAGGAAGCTGACAAAGGGGGGAACGTGTTGGTGATGGACAGATCTGACTATATCTTGGAAATAAACAGACAACTTGAGGATACACGAGCCTACACCACTATCCATTCTAACCCTCTTCCTGGCATTACCTCACTAATCGAGAGTAAATTGACCCATTGGAAAAATACCTGTCTCCTTTCCGATCATGAGTACAAATACCTTTTTGTGACAGCACCCCGTGCACCCTGCATTTACATCCTACCCAAAGTACACAAACTAGGCAGCTTTCCACAGGGCAGGCCAATTATCTCAGGAATTGGCTCTCCCACAGAACACATTTCTGAGTATATTGACTCCTTTTTACAACCCATGGTTCGGAATCTTCCCTCTTACATTCAAGATACCAGAGATCTCCTATGTCAACTTGAGGACTTAGAATGGAATGATGATTGTATTTTCGTCAGTTTAGATGTCAGTTCACTGTACACATCAATCCCCCTAGAAAAGGGTTTGGAGATGCTCTCATTGACTCTCTTCTCACGCGATGCCACCTTGTACGAACACACACTCATGCTCCTTGATCTAACGCGCTTGGTACTTGAAAACAATGTGTTCTTACATAATGGTAATTGGTACCGTCAAAGCCAGGGGGTAGCGATGGGTGCTAAATTCTCTCCATCATATGCCAACTTGTACATGGGACAATTTGAAAAAATTCACCTTTGGTCCAAATGCCCGGCACACATTACTCAACACATTCTGTTTTGGGGAAGGTACATTGACGATATTCTTACAATTTGGACAGGCAGTATCCCTGATCTAGACACATTCATAGTTCACCTCAACAACAATGACTTCAACTTAACCTTCACACATAAGACAGATCGCACACAAATTGAATTCCTAGATCTTCTTCTGTATACTACCAGCAATAAGATTACCTCTAGGCTATACAGAAAACCAACAGCCTGCAACTCTATCCTACATGCGCAGAGTGCCCATCCCTTGACACAAATCAAAGCAATTCCATATGGGGAAATGATTAGAGTTCGACGTAACTGCACCGATACTGACATCTTCAAAGATGAACTCAAGAAGCTAACACACCGCTTCCGAGCACGGGGGTACTCTGAGAAGCTCATCTCAACGGCTACCAAACGTGTTTCTACTATGAACCAACACTCGCTTCTCATCAAGGGCCCAAAAAGAACGTTTAAAACATCTAACAAACGTCCCGTTTCCTTCATTACTCAGTTTAGCTCTGCCAGTAAAACTGTACTTCACATCCTTAAACGACACTGGCACTTACTACTCCTAGACTCAGGTCTTAGAAACTACATCAACAGCTCACCAACCATGACCCACAGCAGGGGACGCACCCTTAGGAACATCTTATGCCCTAGCTTTCTCATGCCCCATACACAAACACGCCCCCCAACATGGGTTCCTACGAAACCCAATGGATTCTTCAAATGTGGGGGCTGCATTTCCTGCCAAATGGCTCTCAACAGAACTACTTCTTTCTCTTACAATACTAAGACGGTCTACAATGTCAGGAGCTTTATCAACTGTAATACTAGATACACAGTATACTGTATCATCTGTGCATGTGGCCGCATCTATATTGGCAGTACTATACGCCCACTTAAAGAACGTGTTCAGGAACACATTAGGGCTATCAGAAAGAACAACATTGCATACCCGCTGGCTGTTCATTTCAACACCTCACATGGTGAGAGGGACATCCTCAACATCAAATTTCACGGAATTGCTCAAGTCACAGGATCACCTAGACTGGGTGATAGAACCAGGGACCTCCGCAAGTGCGAGGCCAAATGGATTCTCAAACTCCGTGCAGTTGAATTTGGACTCAACACTGACCACGAACTGCATTTCTTCCTCACGTAAAATGTTTTTACCATCAATGCTATGTTATGTTGTAATGTTTTTTTTGTATTGTGTAATACATATCACTGCAGCTTTCCCAATACTTGTTACACATTGCTCTATCCTGGTACCCGCTTTACAAAGAAAGTGACTATATTTGTGTATACACTGTACCTTACGCTTTGACTGGCTCAGGGAAACCTGGCCTAGAATATCTCAACATTGTTGTTTCTACCACTAGTCTGAACTGTTTTCCCTAACTTCTCTATCACCATGTAATCTTATAAACTCTTCCAATGTTTTTCGCAGTTGCATTTGCTACACTACTCTATTTCTAATATTGAGTAACCACCTTATACGACATGACACCTGGTACACAATATGTATCCTGTATAAGCTCAGTAGCACTCACGGGCTATATATATATCTTTTCAACATTTTCTAATTGCTTTAACTTTTCCATCCCTTATTACATATACGTTTCCACATTGCCGTGTGACTTTCTCGGTGTTCTACACATACCACACTTTATCTCAGTCTTCACTTCTTTTAACCCACGTAACACACTATCTGTTTACCTTCTTTGCTGCTTCTGATTGTCCACTTACATTGAAAAATACCTGTCTCCTTTCCGATCATGAGTACAAATACCTTTTTGTAACACACTATCCTTTTTCCTTTCTTTGTTGCTTCTGATTGCCCACTTACTTTGACTTGCTTCTTTCACAGTCTCTCCTGCACTTCCATTTTGTATAATCGTCTCTCAGACTTTTCTACTGTATTTCTTTCACACTAGTATCCTTCCCAATATGGCCGCCTTCGTTCTCTTCCGTTTTCCTATGGTTTTAACCACCCACCTCCCTACCACTGTTTAGCATAGTCCCTCTTCTATTTCTACCCGTTCTGAAATGAGCTCAAAACGAACGCGCGTCGTAGAGCATTTGACTCGCCTCGCCGAACAGGACACTCCCGGACCAACAATCAGGTATTCGGGACCCCTCTAACGTTGCTTATACTGCTGGGGGGGATTTTTCATGATTTCATATGCCATACTGAGTCAATCAGCATTTTGCAAACTGACACTCCGTGTTCACTACAACTCGGTCATCAACTTATTCGATTCGCATACAAGCAAGCATCTTGCTTTTACTCTCCGAGGGGGTGTTACCCACTTTTTTGCAACATAGGCATACTCCAGTATAAAATGTGGTGATTCTGCCCGGCTTTCACTTCAAAACCTACGGACACGCTGACACCTAATGACTTACATTGGCTCTGACTTATTATCTTTTCAGGGCATTGATAGTACTACCTCGCAATATATATATTAGCGGTCCAATGCGCACTGCCAGCAATCGGGCCATTTCGGGGTTTAATTTTTCCCACTCTTTACACCTTAAGCCATTTTTGGAGATATTAACCCCTCCAACTTTCTCTGACATCGATTCTGTTTACCCAATTAGGTTCACATATTTGGGCTTATCAGGGCTCTGATATCACCCTACACTCGACCACTGGAATCATCGATTCTTTATTTACTGAACTTACTGTCTTCTTGTGCCTCTGACCGGACGGGCCCAGGTATGTTTTAGCATGACTTACCTTTGCATTAATTCCTACATTACCCCCTAGCACGTTCCCCCTCTTTTTCAATTTTTTCTGTTTTTCCCCTTTTCTGAACTTAATTCCTTTCCGTCTACCTACCTCATATCCATCTTGCCACTCTCTCTGAGCGTTGTCTCTTGTCAAACCTACTCACGTGGTACTATACTTTATTCTACCAACATAATCACTGTTGCCACTGTTATAACCTTACCTCCTTGTTTTCTATCTTACTAGTATTCGGGTTCACTTCACGATAAGATCACCATATTCGTAGGTATCCAATATAGACGCGTCGCACCGAACTCACTGAACACAGTCTCTGCTTTAACTCGCACTTTAGTTTGGATCCACATAACAGTATCCATTTTTGCCATGCCGCATGACTTTTTTCTCACTTACATCTAATCGCACATGCATCTTCTCATTGGTGATTACGGGTTTAATATACATTGTAAAATTCTATATATTTTATGTCTTCAGACCAACTGTACATATTGGTGTGTTTTTATTACTTCTTCACAGCCTTGATAAAGTCACTTGTGTGACGAAACACGTGTTGGCTGTTTCCTGTAAGACGACACAAACCTACACCTGTGAATAAATACTCTACCTATAACACCAACCCGGAATCATCGCTTTACTCCTCGCCTTTGGATTCATTGTACTTGGGCTCTACTTTCGTCCCATAAACATTGTTGAACTTTTACTTCTCTGTGTGCCTTGGTCTAACTGGACTTACTGTTTTTGTGTACCCTGATACACAAATCTTTGTGCCCACCAGGGTAGTGGGGCACCCGACCAAGTGGCACCTCTTTTTCTCATTTAACTCATTGTGTTACCTTAATAAGAATTGTAACGGAACGGAAGTGCGGCATTCTTACCACTCACTACCCATGTTTATATTTTAGTCACTGGCTGATTTCTAACGATGCACAGCCTTGGGTCATGTGGGTATCAAACCTACCCTGCAACCCCCTCAGATGATGCTCCAGTTTTGTTGGAATTACTTGTCCCTCCGATGCCCCTCGGGCTTTCCCATGGCAATTCTCCCCCGGAGCATTGTGGGATGAGACCTTCCGCCACAACCTTCACACAGAGGTACTAGAGTACTTTAAACATAATACCGGCTTGGCTCGGTGAGGTTCGCGTCCTCACCAGGGGAAGCCTTTAAGGTGGTCATTCAGGATGCATGCATTGTGAAGCAGTCAGGGGTCCTCAGGGCTATATGGGGTAGGCTTGCCCAACTTGAGCATGAGATCCACGACTTGGAGCAAGACTACTCCCATTCTCTCGACTGAGCCATGTTGGCTGCAATTCATGAAAAAATTGCAGAATTCTCAGAAGAAGTGAAGCACGAAAAAATCAATCAATCAATCAATCAATTTGTAAAGTGCGCTACATACCCGTGAGGGTTTCAAGCCGCTGGGGGGGGGGGGGGGTGCTGATACTGCTCGAAGAGCCAAGTCTTGAGGAGTTTTTTGAAGTAAAGAAGGTCCTGGGTCTGCTGTAGATCTGGCGGGAGGGTGTTTCAGTTCTTGGCGGCGAGGTACGAGAATGATCTGCTGCCAGAAGATTTACGTCGGATGCGGGGGATGGAGGCGAGGGCGAGGTTAGCGGAGCAGAGATGCCGGGTGGGGGTGTAGAAGCTGAGTCTGTTGTTCAGGTATGATGGTCCGTGTTGTGGAGTGCCTTGTGTGTGTGGGTGAGGAGCTTGAAGGTGATCCTCTTGTTGATGGGGAGCCAGTGAAGGTCTCTTAGGTGGGGGGTGATGTGGCAGTGGCGAGGGATGTTGAGGATTAGTCGGGCGGAGGCGTTTTGGATGCATTGGAGGAGTTTATATGAGATACCGGTGTAGAGGGCGTTGCCGTAGTCGAGTCTGCTGCTGACGAGGGCCTGGGTTACTGTTTTTCTTGTTTCTGTTGGGATCCATTTGTAAACTCTGCGAAGCATGCAGAGGGTGTTGTAGCAGGAGGAGGAGATGGCGCTGACCTGCTTTGACATGGAGAGTGAGGAGTCGAGGGTGAAGCCGAGGTTTCGTGCGATGTCGGTGGGTGTTGGTGGGGGACCCAGCGTGGACGGCCACCATGCGTTGTCCCAGGCGGAGAGGGAGCGCCCAAGGACCTCTGTTTTGTCCAAGTTCAGTTTTAGCCGGCTGTCTCTCATCCAGTCGGCGATGGCTTTTAGTCCCTTGTGGAGGTTGTTTTTGGCGGTGTGTGGGTCCTTGGTGAGGGAGAGGATGAGTTGGGTGTCGTCGGCACAGGAGATGATGTTGAGGTTGTGCTGGCGGGTCACTTGTGCGAGGGGGGACATGTAAATGTTGAACAGCGTCGGGCTGAGCCCTGGGGTACGCCGCAGATGATGTTGAAGGCTTTGGATTGGTACGGGGGAGGCTGACTCTTTGGGTTCTGCCGGCGAGGAAGGATGCGGTCCATTTGAGGGCTTGGTCCTGGATTCCTGCTGCGTGGAGGCGGGATTTTAGGGTGTGGTGACAGACGGTGTCAAAGGCGGCTGATAGGTCTAGGAGGATGATGGCTGATGTTTCTCCATTGTCGAGGTGGCTTCTGATGTCATCTGTGGCGGCGAGGAGGGCGGATTCAGTGCTGTGTTTGTGTCTGAAGCCTGACTGGGAGGGGTTGAGGATGTTGTTGTCTTCGAGGTACCGAGTGAGCTGAGTGTTGATGATTTTCTCGATGACCTTCGCCGGGAAAGGGAGCAGAGAGATGGGCCGGAAGTTTTTCAGGTCCTTGGGGTCCACCTTTGGTTTCTTGAGAAGGGCGTTGATTTCGGCGTGTTTCCAGCTTTCCGGGAAACTTGCAGTTTCGAAGGAGATGTTGATGGCTTTCCGTAGGTGTGGTGTGATGGCTGTGTCTGCTTTGTTGAAGATGTAGTGTGGGCAGGGGTCTGATGGTGATCAGGAGTGGATGGAGTTCATGGTCTTGCGGGTATCGTCGTCGCTGATGTTGGTCCAGGAGGTCAGTCGGCTGGGGCGGGTGGAGTTCGTGGTGGGTGGGAAGGAGCATCCGTAGTGTGAGGGGAGTTGAAGCTGTCGTGGATGTCCGTGATTTTTTGGTGGAAGGCGGTTGCTAGGGCGTCGCATAGTTCTTGGAAGGGGGTGATGTCATTGATGGTGGCGTTTGAGTTGGAGAGTTCTTTTACCATGCTGAAAAGTTCTTTGCTGTTGTGGGTGTTGTTTTCTAGGTGGGTTTTGAAGGAGGATCTTTTTGCTAGCCTGATGAGTTGGTGGTGTTTGCGTGTGGCATCCTTGAGTGCAGTGTGGTTGTCCAGAGTGCGTTCGAGTAGCCATATTTGCTTGAGTTTTCGGCAGTGGCGTTTGGAGGCTTGGAGGTCGTCGGTGAACCAGGTGGCTTTTTTGTTGATGTGGTTGTTGGAGGGTTTTCTGAGTGGAGCAAGGCGGTCGGCGCAGTCATTGATCCATAGCTTGAGGTTGTGTGCCGCAATGTCGGGGTCGGTGGGGTTGACGGGTGGTTTCTGGGCTAGGGCGTTGGTTAGTTGAAATTCAGTGACTTTGCCCCCTCGACGGCGTGGTGGTTGTTCGGTGAGGTGGTGTTCTGTCTGTTTCTTGAAGGTGAAATGGATGCAGTGGTGGTCGGTCCAGTAGAGTTTGGTGGTATGGTTGAAGGTGACGTGGTTGTTTGTGGAGAAGATGGGGTCAAGTGTGTGACCGGCTGTGTGGGTGGGTGTGTTGACGAGCTGTGTGAAGCCGTGGTTGCCGAGGTTTTCGGTTAGGGTGGTGGAGTTGGTGTCATTGTTGTTTTCGAGGTGAAAGTTCAGGTCCCCGAGGAGGATGTGGTCCGTGGAGGTGAGTGCTTGGGTGCTGGCCAGGTCGGCGATGGCGTTGCTGAAAGATGCCCTGGGTCCTGGGGGTCTATAGATGAGTGTTCCTCTGAGCGAGGTGTTGGGGTCGGTGCGGACTTGGAAGTGAAGGTGCACGACTTTGTATCTGTTCGGGATGGCTATGGAGATGTCGGGTGCTGAGGAGTCGTTCCACCAAGTAACGGTGAGAAAGGCTACGTCCGGGGAGGGTGAGTCGAGCAGGTCCCAGACTTCGATGGCGTGCTTGGGTGCTGAGCGGGTGTTGAGGAGTATGCAACGGAGGTGGTTGGTCTTGATCCTAGGTGGACGCCCTGTTGCAGGTGAAGCTGCAGTTGTGGCAGGAGAAGGGTCTGTGCGTGCTCTTTGGAGAGGCCTGGAAGCAGGGGGTGTCTCGGCTGGTTTTGAGTGCACGGTGGGTGTCGGCGTTGTAGCGAATGCTGACGGGGTGGCTGTTGCCGGGGCCAGGGGTTCTGGCACTGGGCGCGGTCCAGGCACGGATGGGCGCAGATGGGCTTGCCTTTGGTGCGCCTTCGGCGCTCCAGCGGCGCGGCTGCGCCGCGGCTGCCATAAGAGGGGGGGAGGGTGGGAGTGGCAGCTGGGAGGTGGGAGGGCCTGGCGAATGAGAGGGCTGGGGGGAGGGTCCGCAGGGGACGCAGCAGCGGGAAAATGAAGGCAGCAAAGGAAACGGTGAGAAGGAGGGGGGAGGCGTGAAGGGCCACAGGGGACGCAGAGGCAGAAAAAACGAAGGCAGCAAAGGAAACGGGATGGAGGTGGCATGGAAGGTGGAGCAGGGAGCGACCTGCCTGCAGAAGCAGGGTCAAAGGTTGCTTCCTGCTACCGCGCCGCGGCTGCCATAAGAGCGGGGGAGGGTGGGAGTGGCAGCTGGGAGGCCCTGGTGAATGAGAGGGCTGGGGGGAGGGGCCGCAGGGGACGCAGCGGCGGGAAAACGAAGGCAGTAAAGGAAACGGTGAGAAGGAGGGGGGAGGCGGGAGGGGCCGCAGGGGACACAGCGGTGGGAAAACGAAGGCAGCAAAGGAAAGGAAACGGTGAGAAGGAGGGGGAGGCGGGAGGGGCTGCACGGGATGCAGCGGCGGGAAAATGAAGGCAGCAAAGGAAACGGTGAGAAGGAGGGGGGAGGCGTGAGGGGCCGCAGGGGACGCAGCGGTGGGAAAAACGAAGGCAGCAAAGGAAACGGGATGGAGGTGGCGCGGAAGGCGGAGAGGGAAGTGACCTGCCTGCAGAAGCAGGGTCAAAAGTTGCTCCCTGCTACGGAGCCACGGCTGCCATAAGAGTGGGGAGGGTGGGAGTGGCAGCTGGGAGGTGGTAGGGCCTGGTGAATGAGAGGGCTGGGGGGTGGGGCCGCAGGGGACGCAGCGGCGGGAAAACGAAGGCAGCAAAGGAAACGGTGAGAAGGAGGGGGAGGCGGGAGGGGCCACAGGGGACGCAGCGGCGTGAAAACGAAGGCAGCAAACGAAATGGTGAGAAGGAGAGGAGAGGCGTGAGGGGCCGCAGGGGACGCAGCGGCGGGAAAAACAAAGGCAGCAAAGGAAACGGGATGGAGGTGGTGCGGAAGGCCGAGCGGGGAGCGACCTGCCTGCAGAAGAAGGGTCAAAGGTTGCTCCCTGCTACCACGCCGCGGCTGCCATAAGAGGGGGGAGTGGCAGCTGGGAGGCGGGAGGGCCTGGCGAATGAGAGGGCTGGGGAAGTGGCCACAGGGGACGCAGTGGCGGGAAAACGAGGGCAGCAAAGGAAACGGTGAGAAGGAGGGGGGAGGCGGGAGGGGCCACAGGGGACGCAGCGGCGGGAAAAACGAAGGCAGCAAAGGAAACGGGATGGAGGTGGCGTGGAAGGCGGAGCGGGGAGCGACCTGCCTGCAGAAGCAGGGTGAAAGGTTGCTCCCTGCTACCGTGCTGCAGCTGCCCTAAGAGGGGGGGAGGGTGGGAGTGGCAGCTGGGAGGCGGGAGGGCCTGGTGAATGAGAGGGCTGGGGGGAGGGGCCGCAGGGGACACAGCGGTGGGAAAACGAAGGCAGCAAAGGAAACGGTGAGAAGGATGGGGGAGGCGGGATGGGCCACAGGGGACGCAGCGGCTGGAAAATGAAGACAGCAAAGGAAACGGTGAGAAGGAGAGGGGAGGCGTGAGGGGACGCAGGGGACGCAGCGGCGGGAAAAACGAAGGCAGCAAAGGAAACGGGATGGAGGTGGCGCGGAAGGCAGAGCGGGGAGCGACCTGCCTGCAGAAGCAGGGTCAAAGGTTGCTCCCTGCTACCGCGCCGCGGCTGCCAAAAGAGGGGGGGAGGGTGGGAGTGGCAGCTATGAGGCGGGAGGGCCTGGCGAATGAGAGGGCTGGGGGAGGGGCCGCAGGGGATGCAGCGGCAGGAAAACGAAGGCAGCAAAGGAAACGGTGAGAAGGAGGGGGGAGGTGGGAGGGGCCGCAGGGGACGCAGAGGCGGGAAAAAGGAAACGGTGTGCAGGAGGGGGGAGGCATGAGGGGCCGCAGGGGACGCAGCGGCGGGAAAACAAAGGCAGCAAAGGAAACGGTGAGCAGGAGGGGGGAGGCGTGAGGGGCCGCAGGGGACGCAGCGGTGGGAAAACAAAGGCAGCAAAGGAAACGGTGAGAAGGAGGGGGGAGGCGGGAGGGGCCACAGGGGACGCAGCGGCGGAAAAACGAAGGCAGCAAAGGAAACGGTGAGCAGGAGGGGGGAGGCGTGAGGGGCCGCAGGGGACGCAGCGACGGGAAAAACGAAGGCAGCAAAGGAAACGGGATGGAGGTGGCGCGGAAGGCGGAGCGGGGAGCGACCTGCCTGCAGAAGCAGGGTTAAGCACAGTATTCGGACGATATGGAGAGGGAGATAGTCTATGCAGAACCCTGGCTAACGTACTAAGCAAATCACTCTCCTCCACTTATGTGACAGAACTGCTGGACGACCAGCAAGTTCTACCGTCCACACCCCAAGATCTTTTAAATACCATGACCGCTTTTAATGGCAGACTATACCGTGCCACTCCGACATGTTCAGAAATTGAACTGAAGGAATACTTTGATGAGATACCACTCATTTGACTGGACGGTGCCCACTGTGAATTTCTTGACACACCTATAGCAAAGGGAGAATCGATGCAGGTGGCCTACCCCTTTCCTGGCGTTAAGGCTCCGGGCCGGATGGCCTGACAATTGCCTTTTATAAATAATTCACCACACTCTTCCTCCACACATGCTGATAATGTTTGGAGAATCACTAGAGAAGGGCTTTCTGCCCCCATCTCTCTGTGAGGTGGTCATAGTGATGATCCCCAAACATGATAACCCAGCACAACATTGTGACACTTACAGACCGCTCTCAATGATAAACATTGACACAAAGAGCTTCACCGAGATCTTGTCCAATCGCCTCCTCCCCCGGCTCCCCCAAATCATCCAGCTAGATTAATCCAGATTCATACCGGGCTGATCTACATCACAGAACGCACATACCATTTTTGCAGTAATGGACTATCTGAATCCTCAGGTTCCAGCAGTCGCTTCCGTTCTGGATGCCACTAAGGCATTTGACTCCTTAAAATGGCCCTTTCTTTTTTCCATGCTCGCGGGTATTGGTTTGAACTCCAGATTAATTCGGCAGATTCAGCTCCTCTATAACCTTCCGACGGCTAAGGTGAGGTTAAATTGCAAATTGTCTGAGCCATTCCCGACTATCAGAGGAGCAAGACAGGGCTGTCCACTTTCATCCGTCCTCTTCGCTGTGGCAATGAGGCCCTTGCTGCACAGCTGAGACAGGGCCACGCCCACCATGGCATTGGTTTCACCTCCAGGATGCTGTTGGCTTCAATGTATGTTGATGATATCACCTTTTATATACATAAACCGCAAGAGAACCTCACACTGCCGACATGTGCAATAATGAGATTTGGTGGCTTCTCTGGCATTCAAATCAATTGGTCAAAATCCGTCCTATTCCCGCTGACTGACTTTACCCTGCACTTTACAGCAGAGTTCCTGTTCCAATGGGTGATGGAGTCAGTGCGATATTTGGGGATTTGACTCAGTCTAGAACTAGATGCGCTCTGGAAGGACAATTACGGTCGTGCCATAACATGAATAGCCATTGCAAATGTGGTTAACCTACCTAAATTCCTATAATTCATCAACCTTGCCATTCCCTTAACAGCTCAATTTCAGTAATGACTACGCTCTAACCTGATTGTGCTAAGATGGGCAGGTAAGGAGCTAAGCATATTGTGGAAAACCCCCAACTCTACTCCCAACTCTACTCCCTTCCCAGGGAGGCTTTAGTGCTCCAGACATGCAGTTATATGTTCTATGTGCCCATGGGTAGTATTTACACTACTGGTTGTATCCAGCGCCATACCAACCACATGTGGCCATTGAGACAGATCAGGCTGCACCATGGCCCCTCACCACCGTGATCTACTTACCTTGCAAACCTCCAAGGGCTGAAATCAACACAGGAGAATGCCTGCGCTGGGTTTGTGCAATGGCTTGCGAAAGCATGGCACACTCCCCGCCTATAGGCCAGTCGATCCTTATTGGCCACAAACCTCAGCTGCCACCATTGCTTGATGCGGGCACCAGAGCACACGTCCGAGAACAAGACATTGTGATCGTCTCTGACCTTTATCCTGAGGATGTCACCATTTGAGGCCACTGATACCTCTCGCCCCACAAGATCTTGCTGTATCATTAGCTCCGTGCAGCCTGTTGGTCCTTAAATGTGACGTTTGCCAGTGCCCTCCCCATCACTGTCAGCGTTGGAACATATCCTCATGAACCAATTGCAGCAGAAACTGGTTACTCATCTATACTCTACAATGCAGACCTCTGCCCCAGCTACTATACAAGCCACTCACGCTGTGTGGTCACCAGATATCATCCCTCCCCACACAGATGCCCAATGGTCCTATTACTGCGGTCAGATGACATGCCTTTCACCTAATTACAGACTAAGACTGATGCATTTCAAATTCTTATACAGGTTATACCGTACCCCCACACAACTCTTTACCATGGGTTGCATGCTCCTGCATACCACATTCATACACCTAGCCTGGAACTGCCCACGAGTAGTGAAATTTTGGGATGAGGGCCTTTCAACCATACACACCATCACCGGATATCGGCTTCCACATACTCCACTAGTAGCTCTTTTAGGCTATATCGAAGACATTCCGAAGGGTGATTGTCACCTAACTGCCAAGCTTCTTGTCCTAGCCAAATGCAGAGTTACCAAATACTGGGCCCCTGCCCTACTCCGAGAGTGACCACTTGGCTGCGTGATGCAGGCTACTGCCAGGAGCAACTTTCCAACCACTGGGAAATTGCACCAGCAAGATATATGGAACCCCTCCATAGATTTTTGTACAGCAGCGAATCCTCGCCTCCCCACCACTGGGACACAGCCACAAAGATGCCTCCCCGCCTCCTGACCCATTCTACCTTCACCATCCTCTTCACGAGCTGACAAGCGACCCTGATACCTACCTCCTATAGCATTGGTATGCTTGTTTGAGCACAGTTTTTACTCTTGAGCAGGCGATTTACCTGCATGGTTGGCCGCTTAGATAGCTGTCCATCTCTATCATGTATCTGGTAGTGCCCGTACATTTGAAAGAGACCCTTCACTTTATGGTGCATTTACTGTTTGCTTTGCTGTGAAACCATGCCCCCTCTTACCCCACCCAAATCCCTTTCCCTTCCCCAACTTCTTCCCCTGGTTACTTGCTGTTCCTTCTGTATTGTGTTGTACAATTCAAATGGAAAACTACAAAGAACAATAAAGACCTCAAGTTTATTAATATTAGAAATATCCCCCACCATTTGTTTATCATAAATCTCACTGAAGCAATATTCACAATGCAAGGAGGAAAGAATTAATTGAAAACAGTTTTATTAAATTCCTGATCTCATCAAAATATTCAAAAGTTCTCATGTATATACAATATACAATCAGCTAGGACAAATAATACACATATTATCTGGGTCACAAACATCACTCACTCTAAAACACTTCAAAACCCAAACACTCAAACTCATTCATACCACATGTATCCATATAACCAAATACCATACAACACACACTAAGACTAACACAATTGCATGTAGGACTGCGGTATTGTGAGTTCACTCCTCTTAATGAGGCACAAATACAATTTGTTTGATTGACAATTATAGGTACATACTAATAAGTTCCATGAATGCTAATACATTCTGTGGCTTCTCAGCTGTCTCTGTCAGAACAAAAAAAACATATAGGGGGTCATTCCGACCCTGGCGGTCCATGACCGCCAGGGCCGGGGACCACGGAAGCACCGCCAACAGGCTGGCGGTGCTTCCAGGGCCATTCTGACCGCGGCGGTAAAGCCGCGGTCAGAAAAGGGGAACCGGCGGTTTCCCGCCGGTTTTCCCCTGGCCCAGGGAATCCTCCATGGTGGCGCTGCTTGCAGCGCCGCCATGGGGATTCCGACCCCCTTCCCGCCACCCTGTTTCTGGCGGTTCTTACCGCCAGGAACAGGATGGCGGAAACGGGTGTCTTGGGGCCCCTGGGGGCCCCTGCACTGCCCATGCCACTGGCATGGGCAGTGCAGGGGCCCCCTAACAGGGCCCCATAAGGATTTTCACTGTCTGCTTTGCAGACAGTGAAAATCGCGACAGGTGCCACTGCACCCGTCGCACCCCTGCAACTCCGCCGGCTCCATTCAGAGCCGGCTTCCTTGTTGCAGGGTCTTTCCCGCTGGGCCAGCGGGCGCCCTTTTGGCGGTCGCCCGCCGGCCCGCCGGCCCAGCGGGAAAGCCAGAATGGCATCCGCGGTCTCCTGACCGCGGAGCGGGCATTTGGCGGTGACCGCATGGCGGGCGGCGACCGCCGCCTGCCGCGGTCAGAATGACCGCCTAAGTGTCAACATATTCAGCTTTTGTTTTTATACACATCAAACAATATAGATTTTAATGTACTCTGTATAAGTTGTGATCCATCAGACCCCATATAGTGCACCAACATGCATTTCGATGGAACCACCCTGCAGGGGCCACCTTCTTCAGGGCGCAAATAACTGTTGTAAAACAAAATCCGAGGGAGCTGCAACTCAGAACTGACTATTAAATAAAAATGATGAACACAATAATCAATAAGAAACACTCAGCAGATACCAAAGACTTCAATTGCTCCAATGAAAAGAATTCAGAAAAAGAAAATGCACCCATATAACTATCCTCACCGCAAAGTGCTGTATATCATAATATCATCAAACGAGGGCCTTTGAAAATAGTTAATCGAGAGCAGCAAACTAGGGTATATAATAAGGAAAACCAAAAAGACCAATAACTGTCTCAAGTTTTTTAATAATAGAAATATCTCCTACCATTTTTTTATAATAAAGCTCATTGGAGCAACATTCACAATGTAAGGAGGCAAGAATTATTTGAAAACGGTTTTCTTAAATTCCTGATCTCATCACATTAAAAAATTGTTACATATATACAATATATAATCAGCTTAAACAAATAATACACATATTATTTGGGTCACAAACAACACTCAAACTCAGTCATACAGCAGGTATCTATTTAACCAAATGCCATAGGACACACACTAAGTCTAAAAAAACTGCATGTAGGACAGGGGCATTGTAAGGTCACTCTTAACAAGGCACACATGCAATTAGTCAGATTGACAATTATAGGTACATACTATTAAGTTCTATAAACACTAATAAATTCTGTTGGTACTCACCTGTCGCTATCAGAAAAAAATCATATTGTGTCATATTCAGATCTTGTTTGGATACGCATGAAACAATATAGATTATAATGCACTTTGTATAAGATGTGATCCTTCAGGCTCCATATATTACGCAGACAGGCGTTTTGGTGAAACAGCGCTGTGGGAGCCACCTTCTTCAGGGGTCAAAGTT
Organism: Pleurodeles waltl; assembly: GCF_031143425.1. Taxonomy (NCBI): domain Eukaryota; kingdom Metazoa; phylum Chordata; class Amphibia; order Caudata; family Salamandridae; genus Pleurodeles; species Pleurodeles waltl. The sequence goes on from NC_090439.1 coordinate 720,657,903, forward strand.
CCATTGTAAAGCAATATCTGAGGGACCTGCAACCCAAAACTGATCTATTAAATAACACTGATGATAACAAAATAATCAATAACAAACACCCAGCATTTACTAAAGACCCAAAAATGCCACCATTTGCTCGAATGAAAAAAGGTCAGAAAAATAAAAGACACCCATATAAGTACTCTCACAGCAAAGTGTTGTATATCATAATAGCACCAAAAGGGGGCCCCTGCAAATAATTAATTGAGAGCAGCAAACATGGTATGTAACATGGAAACCACAAAGACCAATACCTGCCTCCAGGTTATATATAATATAAATATCTCCTACCATTTGTTTATAATAAATTTAATTGGAACATTATTCACAATTTAAGGAGGCAAGAATTAATTAAAAACATGTTTTGTTAAATTCCTGATCTCCTCACAATATAAAAACATCATCATGTGTATATACAATATAAAATCAGCTTAGAATATCACGTAGGCTCTCATTATTCTAATGAGACTACTGGATTTGAGCTGCAGAATCGCCTGTGGTGTGGGGGACTGAGTCTAACCCACTACAGGTGACACCTGTCAGCCTAATCCAGGTTGTGCTCTGGCTAACTAGCAGGGCCTCATCTCCACCCAAGAGCAAGGATGATTGGGTAGCCGAGCACATTATACAATTAACTCCTCAGGGATATCGCGGTCACTCAGATCTCGTCCGTTTCTCTCAGTTACATTAGTCTCATATATACAATGACAAGCGGAGGCAGTATATGTTTCAATGAGGTTTTGATGAAGCAACTGCATCTTAGATAATAAAGCATGTACTGCAATACCCAGGAGGATAAAGCATGGCAGGATTAAAATTGTGACAAGGAGAGTGAAGCATGGAAATAACGCTACCATATTGTCACTAGAGTCAATACAGTAGACTAATTCCTACCTAGGCTTTATTAGAGCGCAGCATGTTTAGCTCTAGTTCTGTCCTTCAGGTTCCCCTGGGAAGACATCATCCCCCATAACTGAGCAAGACCTGAAGTCTGCATAAGCAGCTGTAGCAAAGTATTCAGCAATCAGCACACAGTCGTGGTTGTCTGGCTGGAATCTCCCTGTAACGTGTATGGGACAGGGAAGTGTTTTTTTAATAAAACAACTCATGTTCTGAGAAAATGTCCCTATGTAAGGATGTGTATGTTTCTATGAATCCCAGAGACAAAGTGTTACCACGTTTTACCGGCAACCTATCTTACTACAGCCTTGAGAGAAGCACAGAGTGAACAAGAATGTCTTGTTTAAGAACGTAGTGCTGGCCTAGGCAAAGAACAGCTAAATAGAGAGAAATAAACAAGACCGAAATGTGGCTATTGCTAAAATAATAAACAAAGCTGAATAAAATATATCTAGGTTAAAGTGCACAGCGGCAGGCCTAGTGTGCTAAAATAACGTGCATGGAGCTATAACTAAAATGGCTACACAACAAGACAATTATTATACGTGTTATCTGGGTCACAAACATCACTCACTCTAAAACACTTCAAAACCGAAACACTCAAACTCAATCATACTGCATTTATCCATATAACCAAATACAATACAACACACACTAAGGGCCTCATTACGAGGCTGGTGGTCTTCAGACCGCCTACCCCTCAGTGGCAGTCAGGACCACAGCAGCTGTGGCAGACCGACCTCCACATAAACACTCTGGTGAGCAGACCACCAGGGTTCTCTTAGCACCGCCGGGATCTATGATCCAGACAGCCTGGCGGGGACAGAGATCGTAATCCACCAGGGCAGCTCTGCGTGCAGCACTGCCCTGCAGATTACGACCTCATTTTATGCCAGCCTTTTCATGGTGGTTTCACTGCCATGAAAAGGCTGGTGGAGAACAGGTGCAGGGGGCCACAGGGGGCCCCTGAACTGCCCATACACGTGGCATGGGCAGTGCAGGGGTCCCCCTGCTCAGCACCGTTGAAATATTCGCTATCTGCTGTGCAGATAGTGAGCATTGCAAAGGTGCTGGTGCACCCTGCGGCAGCAGCATTTCTGCTGGCTCGATTATGTGCTGGTGACAATGCTGCACCTGTATCTCACTAGGCTGGCGGGTGAAAACCTTGGTGTCCACCCACCAGCCCAGCAGGAAACTTTTAATGAGTCCGGCGGGGTGGTAGCCAGTGTAGTGGCAACCTCCCCGTTGGACGTTTGGAGGATGGTGCAAAACGGCCACCGAAATCCTAATGAGGCCCTGAGTCTAAAAAATTGCCAATAAAGATTTTTTTTTTAATAAAAAGGTTGAATTATTTAATAGATCAAATAAGTAGTGGCTGTGTGGAATATCTTGAAACTCGTAATTCCATTTCATGCATAAACAAAGATTTATGCATATGTTGGAATTAACCGACTGACTCTTAATCAGGCCCTAAGTGACTTATGTGCATGAATTATTCAGCAGCCTGTGATTGTACTAAGATTGCTTTTCACACAGATTGGATGAGTTAATTCCTCTGATTTTTTCTTCACTGTTGTGCAGTTTCTCAGTCACTCAGGTCCACTGTATTTAGTTTTTTTTTTAACTCGGCTAAAACAAGAGTGAAAACTTCTTCTGTGACAAAGGAGTTTAGTCTTGCAAATTCAATTAACATATGAAGGTGGGATTCTTAGCTCCCTGTCCTTCTTGACCCTTTAAAACCTGCAGAGCATGGTAAATATGTACATTTGTATTTTTTTTTTTAAACACCCTTTATAATACCTCACTATGCCAACAATTAAAATAAGGTGCCTCTGTCCCATCCATGTTATAGTGATGCTTTGTCTAGCCAGGACTATTGTCAAGAGTAAAAATGTATATGCCATCTTGCTTCCCTTATGGCATTTAATATTACCCATCAAACATCATTGTGGTGAGAATTCAAAAGATAAACATGAAGACCTCTGTATTTCCACTACCTTCTGGGTCCAGTAGCTCTGCACCTTCCAGCACTACTAAGCTAAGTGCAAAACCTCTGCCCCATCAGTGCCACAACTAGGGCAAGAATCTGATTGTGAGGAGGACATCCGATGCAAGCCATTGGATCTAAGGTAGGTTCTGTGTAAAAAAATTATAAAGGATCAATTTGAATCGGGTATTACATGAAACTGTATGAGTAAGATCATTGACACAGGTCCAGTCCTCCTCTTCAAGTGAAGTATATGGATCCACACCCCAAGCTACCCACGACCTCAGCGGAGGACCTACTGCATTGAAACACATGGCTTTATAAAACAGCAAGATCAAATGACAACCTGCACTACAGGTCAAGAGCACCCCGAGAGTGTAGGTAGGCTGAGGAGCCATGGGCTAGGAGGGCCAGGTTTCCCTAGCTGTGTCTGCCAGGCCTGCATAATGCAGAAAATGACCAGGCCCGAGCAAAAAAGTGGACTGGGCCTCCTCAGATGTTATAAAGGACTCTCCTGGTACAAACCGGCACAGAGTTTGGACTCACCATAACGCCATGGTTGGAAGGACATATTGGCCCTCATTATGAACACGGCGGTTTACACTGCCGTGTTCAGGCTGGTGGTCGTTCCATAGACCGTCAGCTCCCCCGGAACCCTGCCAGCCATATAATGGACATTGCCCTGGTCCGGGGGACGGAAACACTGTTTCCGCCCTCCGGCCCAGTGGCATGCCTGGCAAGGACATGCCGCAGTCAATGCCTCTGTGCAGCGGGTGCAGCTGCACCCGTCGCGCAGATAGCGGGTAGTAAGGGTGAGAGTTGGCCGCACTCAAGGGGAATGTACATAAATGTTGTATAGTTTAAGGAACAAGAAATGGTGCACGTGATCAGATGCCCTACTACCCTTGGGCAACAATAATGTGTAGGGTCAGTACACAAATATTATTACGCAAAAAGAGATCACAGCACACAATATGCAATAGTAAAACACAAAAGAGGATCAAAACATTTTATCGTGGTAAGGTAGAAATGAATGAGAAAATCAAGCACATCGGTATTCAAATCTTGTCTCCAGAGATGAGTTCATTTATTCTGAACGAAGTGGTGTTCAATAAAACAGAGAGCATCTTTCCAAAACAAACAGCCAACACGTGTTTCGTCACACCAGTGACTTTTTCAAGGCCGAAACTGACGGAAGGGTTTCGAGCAAGTTAAGTCTGATACATCTCAGAAACAATGAAAAGTCCAAATAGTACTTAGTAATCTCTAAATGATCATCGTCAATGTATAACATAGGGAGTCCAAAAGACGTGCGAAGCTGTCCATCAAAAGAACCCCAGTAGGTCCAAGCGTGAGTCTCGTAAGTTAATAAGCTGCCGTCCGCCCGTGTGTAGGCGTCTTTTCCTCTGTACCGTAAACCGGGTAGTGACCTGGCCATGGGGCACTGCACAGGGGCCCCTGCACTGCTCATGCCAAGTGCATGGGCAGTGCAGGGGCCCCCAGGCGACCCCGGAGCACCCCTTCTGCTAGCCTTTCCCCTCAGGGATTTGGGATCATTTTCCGAGGGGCAGGAGTGCCTGTCGGAGGCAGCCTGGCGGTGGGGGAGGGCCGGCCATGGTAGCCCTCCCCGGCTTCATTATGTGGTGGTGTGGGCCGCCATGCTGGCTGGCAGGATTTCCCGCCACCGCTGGCATAGCGGCCCACACGGCCATGTTGATAATGAGAGCCATTGTCCTCAACCCGCTGGACTGGTTTTAGTATCCAAATAGGGAGTGCTCAATGAAACTGGGCCCGTTTTAGCACGGTCCGAACAAACCTGTACCAGAGTGTGGCAGTGTGTCTGACTATTTGGGAGCCCTGCACCCTCCATTAAAAGTCAGGAAGGCGATCAGTGGCCACTCATCCAAGCAATAGATGCTTTTCTGAATTTTTGGAGGGTCAAAAAAACGTGACACATTAGTTTTGCAAATGCCAAACTTATTTTACAGATGCTGTGCAGCATGGTCCACAGAAAAAAGGGAAAAGAATGCAGCCACCATTGCTGTCTCATTTTGATGGGCCACATATGCGTGATGACTTATGGTGTGCATAGGTCATCACACAAGCCCCCACTAGCATTGTAACACATGTATGCACATACGAAATGATATGCCCACCATTTTATTATTTACTGATCCAAAATGGATTGGTAAATAAAAAGAAAACAAAATAGAACCGAAGTAGTGTGCAAGCGCATTTAAAAAAAATACATATTTATAAAAATAAGATCCCATGGGTTGGGGAGGTACAAAAAGAGCAAGTTGAAGGAGGAGCGGTGGTTAAAGTAAAAGAATAAGAACGGGTGGAATATGAAGTGAACAGCAGCACATGAGGAAGGTAGCAGCAGGGAAAGCAAGGAGATAAACACATGGAGAGCAGGGAAGAAGCACCGGGGGAGAAAAACCAATATGGAGAGAGAAGCACACGAGCAATACACATGCACTCACATGGAGTGCCTAATCATAAATAAAAAAGTAGTTTCCTGAAAGTGAGCAGTGGAAGGACACAAATCAGCCAATCAAGAGGATGTTCAAGAGACTATGCTCCAGGGGAGGGGAAAACACATGATAACAGGGAAACAAGGAAAGTCATCTAATAAGAAGCGAGGAAATCAGAGTGACAATAACACCAACCAATTGTAAACAATAGGAAGGCTTCATGCCCATTATAAGGTCTTGGTAAGTTAGAAATAGGTCTTTTCCAACCAGACAACTTAAGTTTCCTGGTAGGCAAAACCTAAAAATAGGGAAAACCTCAATAACAGTAGCAAGCAGGGGTACCAATACTATTAACATAGAATTTGAAATACCTTGACCATCATTCACTAATAATCTTTACTAATTCAGTACAAGGTGTGTTTCCCACCTAGGAACAAGAAGCTTCTTTATATAAAACTCTTTTTTATTGTTAGTATACACTAATATCATACATTAAAACAATTAAGTAAGAATATTCTTACCCTATGTGATCCTATGTAATATATAGACTCTTCTTCAGTAGACAGTCCATAGTTTGAAGAAAGAAATGTACTTTGGGCATTCTGAGAGTACTGGATTGCCCACTCTGCGCTACAGTATAGCACTCGGATCCCATAAGGGAGCCGAGTGCTATTTCGTAGCACGGTTCCCGACGGATTGAACGGAGGGAACGCGTATTGCAATGATCCTGCGTATTGCAATGTTCCCACCGATCAGTCCGGCTGGAACATTGTAATACGCTCAGGGGATACCAGTGCCATGGCGGTGGCGTCCTCCTCACAAGTTTAGAGGTCCCGTGGTGGGACCGCCAAACTCCTAAAGAGGGGCTAAGGGCCTGATTTAGAGTTAGGTGGAAAGGGTTACTCCATCACAAATGTGACTGATATCCCATATGCCATATTACAATTCCATCATAGCCTGTGGAACTTGTAATACAGCAGATGGGATATCCGTCACGTTTGTGACAGCGTAACCCCACCGCCAAATTCTAAATCAGGCCCTAAAGTCTGTGTGAAATTCACTAGTGTTAGAAGTAACTGCATGAAGAGATAGAGACCAATCATGTTAACCTCTGTGCCCTTAGTAAAATGAAGGCTCTCTATTTTGATTGTTTTGAAAATCCAACAATTTTACCATATGCATACACGTGCCTTTCCTGTCTCCTTTATTAGTATGCACTCTGCTGAGGATTCAGTCCCTGTGCAGGAACATAGCGCTTCCAAGGCCTGACCCTAACATGTGGCCCTCTGGGTCCCTTAAGCCTTCAATTAGCCTACCAAAAATCTAATCAGCATCTGGCTTCTTGCTGGGGTAATGAACTGTGTGTTTATACAAGTAGCCAGACACAGTTTTGCTGTTTTCTTTAGACTAAAATAAAATAAACCTCTTATATTATATAACTTTTGACACTTTCTATGACATCATTGATAACATCACTGCAACATCTGAAATTACATAATTGAAGATAAAACTGTGCATGGTGGGGCACAAGTTATAGTTACTTTAAGGTATGAGTTATAGTTATTTGAGATTACTATAACTGGCAAATTTCAGTGCTTTTTAAAATGTAGAAACATTATGGGGGTCATTACAATCCTGGCGGTCTTTGACCGCCAGGGCTGTTTTGGAGGAAGCACCGCCAACAGGCTGGCGGTGCTTCCATGGGAACTACGACCGCGGCGGAAGCGCCGTTGTCGCACCGCCGGGACCGGCGGTTTCCCGCCACATTGGTCCCGGCGGTTTCCCGCCACATTGGTCCCGGCAGTTTCCCGCCACATTGGTCCCGGCGGTTTCCCACCACATTGGTCCCGGCGGTTTCCCGCCACAGGCAGTTTCGTGCCACATTGGTCCTGGCGGTTTCCCACCACATTGGTCCTGGCGGTTTCCCGCCACATTGGTCCCGGCGGTTTAAATCCCCCAGGGCAGCGCTGCTTGCAGCGCTGCCCAGGGGATTACGAGTCCCCCTCCCGCCAGCCTTTTCATGGCGGTAAGAACCGCCATGAAAAGGCTGGTGGAAAGGGGAGTCGTGGGGCCCCTGCACTACCCATGCCACTGGCATGGGCTGTGCAGGGGCCCCTGCCACGGCCCCATGGAGCTTTTCACTGTCTGCTGTGCAGACAGTGAAAAGCGCGACGGGTGCAACTACACCCGTCGCACAGCCGCAACACCGCCGGCTCCATTTAGAGCCAGCTCCCGTGTTGCGACAGAGATCCCCGCTGGGCCGGCGGGCGGAAACCAGGTTTCCGCCCGCCGGCCCAGCGGGGATCTCATAATAGACCCAGCGGGAGTGCGGGTGCATTGGCGGCCGCCCGGCGGTTCATCCTTGGCGGGCAGCCTCTGCCGCCCGCCAAGGTTATAATGAGGGCCTATGTTTTGACTGACATTTTCACCTAACTATAACATCCCCTTAACCTTTGTTTTTTCAGTGAATTTCTATGGTTTGTTAAATGTAAGGTGACACACTATTAGAATTCCTAACTATAACGTCTCTTTAACCTTTAGATTTTTTTATTGAATACATCTATATCTATCTAGGTATATATATATATATATATATATATATATATATATATATATATATATAGTAGGAAAATGGCTCCCTGTTGCAGTTACCCCCCCCTTTTTGCCTGATATTGATGCTGGCTTGACTGAGAAGTGTGCTGGGACCCTGCTAACCAGGCCCCAGCACCAGTGTTCTTTCACTTAAAATGTACCATTGTTTCCACAATTGGCACAACCCTGGCTCACAGATAAGTCCCTTGTAAAAGGTACCAGTGTTACCAAGGGCCCTATGACCAGGGAAGGTCCCTAAGGGCTGCAGCATATGTTGTGCCACCCTAAGGGACCCCTCACCTAACACATGCATACTGCCATTGTAGATTGTGTGTGTTGGTGGGGAGAAAAAGGCAAAGTCGACATGGCATCCCCCTCAGGATGCCATGCCCACAAAATACTGCCTGTGGCATAGGTAAGTCACCCCTCTAGCAGGCCTTACAGCCCTAAGGCAGGGTGCACTATACCACAGGTGAGGGCATAGGTGCATGAGCAATATGCCCCTACAGTTTCTAAGTCTATTCTTAGACATTGTAAGTACAGTGTGGCCATATTAAGTATATGGTCTGGGAGTTTGTCAAAAACGAACTCCACAGCTCCATAATGGCTACACTGAATACTGGGAAGTTTGGTATCAAACTTCTCAGAATAATAAACCCACACTGATGCCAGTGTTGGATTCATTAAAATATGCACACAGAGGGCATCTTAGAGATGCCCCCTGTATTTTACCCAATCCTTCAGTGCAGGACTGACTGGTCTGTGCCAGCCTGCTGCTGAGAGACACGTTTCTGCCCCCCTGGGGTGAGAGCCTTTGTGCTCTCTGAGGACAGAAACAAAGACTGCACTGGGTGGAGGTGCTTAACACCTCCCCCCCCCCGCAGGAACTGTAACACCTAGCAGTGAGCCTCAAAGGCTCAGGCTTCATGTTACAATGCCCCAGGGCACTGCAGCTAGTGGAGATGCCCGCCCCCTGGACACAGCCCCCACTTTTGGCAGCAAGTCCAGGGGAGATAATGAGAAAAACAAGAAGGAGTCACCCACCAGTCAGGACAGCCCCTAAGGTGTCCTGAGCTGAGGTGACCCCTGCCTTTAGAAATCCTCCATCTTGATTTTGGAGGATTCCCCCAGTAGGAATAGGGATGTGCCCCCCTCCCCTCAGGGCACCTTTTTTTTTCTTCTGGGTCTTTTTGCCTAACCTCCTTCACTAACATTATTGGGTCTACATCTGTAAGATCTACCTTTGCCTCACCTTCACACAACCAGAACTCTCATCAGCCATCTGTGTTTAATAAACTCAACGATTACAAAAGTATCCTCCACTGATGCACCTTCTTATCTTTCAAGACTTTGGCCCATATTTATACTTTTATAGTGCTGCATTTGCATACTTTTTTATGCAAAAGCGGCGCAAACTTACAAAATACAATTGTGTTTTGTAAGTTTTTGCCGCTTTTGCATTAAAAAGCGGCGCAAATGCGGAGCTAAAAAAGTATAAATATGGGCCTTTGTTTCATCCTGCAATCTGTTCAGCCTTACACACTCCACTACCATCTATATTTCAGGAGGACTCCCAGAGCACCCTGATGTAGGGCACATCCTTAGGATATGGCTGTGCACACTGCACATAGTGCAAAACCTTTAGACACGGATCAATGACATAGTATTGATGATAACAATGCCAGTTCAGAAAAAAAAGGAAAATAAATGTTGCTTGAAAAAGTATTGCCTTGCTATAGTTAACTAATAAAAACACAAACATAATTAACCAAAATCTTGCTAATAAAAATAGCTGTTTTTACTTATATCGATAAGGCAAATATCGGAAACAAAAATATTGTAAAATTTAAATACATATGCAAATTGTCAAAAATATTGCAACATACGAGATTGCCTACATTAATATCACAAAAAATAAAGGCACTTGATTACAAAAGAATATAATAACAGTATTTTAAGGAAAGCAAAAAATAAAAGTAAACTCTTAAAATATATAGAACTAATCTAGAAACATTATAACAATTTTATATAACTAAATAAACTTAAAACACCTACAAAATATACAATTCAATACATCAAATTATGATAAAACTAAAAATATGGACAAACTTAAAAATATCTGAATTAAAAACTTTACATTCTAAATAACTAACCAAATACTCTATTTTTATGTCATGAACTTTAGAGACAAACAAGAAGGTTCCCCTTGAATAGTTACTCAATAGACATGTCTTCCTTATTTCAAGGTTCACCTACAACTATACCACTTTGCACCGCAGCAAAACTCAGATCTAAACATTTTAAGGAACCATAAAAAAACTGAAAAACTGCAAAAAACTGACACAATTTAGGAAATCTGAAAAAAATCTAAGGAAATCAAAAAAGAATGGCTTATTAGAAACCTACATTATTTCCTCTGGAAAAAACATGCACAATCTAAATGTTCATACAATAACTTCGGACCCATAAACCTGTAATAAAACATAAAATACCCTCCCACAAAAAACACTATCTTTAAACATAATATAAACATTACATTGAAACTAAGCAAAATACATAACATTATATAAAATAATGATACAGCACTGCCAAACTCTAACTAGGACTACCAGAGAACACTATTAAGCAAAATAACAAAAAGTACAAATAAAAACCTAAAAAAAAGAAAACAGCACTATGACTGTCATTAACTAGATCTACCTACATCCCCTACCCCCGAAACTCTATAGAACACCTTAACAAAGGTATTACCTTATCCGACGAGCAGAAGCACATTACTGCGACATACTCCCAGGCAAACCATCAAAAAATGACACAAATAATAAAAAGTAAAGTTAGCTGAAAAAAATGACCGCTAAATGAAAACACAAAAAAGCTATTTCCCTATAGAAAACAAATAAAAATGGTTAAAAATGTTTAAAATGTTCAAAAAATGTAAACCATGCTAATAAATGTTAAATGAAAATATTAAACAGCTATGCAAAGTATAAAATGAATAATAATATACTATCAAAACAACCAATTAAATAATATAGTGGTAGTTATAATATACTTTAAAACTACATAAAAATGTTTCAAGAATTATGTTGTACACATACACACATATATATATATATATATATATATGTTTAAACATATAAATGTACCAAAAATAATGTAGAAATAAAAAATGGCAAACAATATTCTGAAAGAATACATATATATATATTTATATATATATATATATAAATTGTATACATACACATTGAATACATATTGATAACATAAAAATAAAAATAACAGACTTTGTAATGTACCTTTATTATGAAAGAAAATGCAAATATTAATATTGTATGTAAAAATGTGATACCCACTCCAATCTAATCCAATTAAGGGAATATGTTGAACACTAAAGAGGAGACATTTACTATTCCCACTCCAACCTAAACCATTTAGATAAGGCCTTTGGACAGGAAAGGGGTAACATTCACTGTTCCCACTCAAATAAAAACCATTTAGGGGAGTTTTTGGAAACTTTAGAGAATACATTTACTATTCTCACTCCAATCTAAATCACTTAAGGGAGTTGTTGGACACTGAAGGGGTAACATTTACTATTCCTAATTCTATCTAAACCATACTGGTGAAGGCATTGGACAATAAAGGGATAACATGTACTATCCCTACTCCAATTGAAACCATTTTGGAGATGTTGGACACTCAAGGGGTAACATTTACCTTTTCACTCTAATCTAAACCACATAGGGGAAGGTGTTGGACACTAAAGGGGTAAGCTTTACTATTCCCACTACAGTCTAAACTACTTATGGGAGGTTGTTGGACACTAAAGGGGTAAAATGTACTATTCCCTCTTCAATCTAAACCATTTAGGGGAAGGTATTCAACTCAAAAATAATAGGGCCTAATGACTACTTTGATGATTAGAATTAACCAACCGCCAAAGCTGTGGGGAGGAGGCAGCCGTCATACCGGCTGCCTCCCCCCAGCCGTATATTAAGATGTTCCCGCCAGGCTGACCGGTAGGAACATCATATTACCAGGTTCCCACCAGTCAGCCCAGCGGGAACAGTGCTACAGTATTGGTCTCAGTTCCCTTAAAGAGCCGAGGCCAATACTGTAGCACCACAGCACCCTTGGAATACACACTGCCTGCAAAGCAGACAGTGCACATTCAAAGGGTGCTGATGGGGGGGGGGCAGCACTGACCATGACATGGTTGTGGGCAGTGCAGGTGACCCCCTGTGGCACCTAGCACAGCCTTTCCGATAGTGTTTACATGGCAGAGCAACCACCATGGAAAGACTGGTGGAAAGGGGACTAGTGCTCATCACGGAGGTGCTGAACTCAGTGCCGCCGTCAGCCCACCAGGAACCATGTTCCTGGTAGGGACGGAGACCCCTCGCGGTCCGACTGCTAGGGTCATAATGTGGTGGTCCAACCACCCAGAGTGCGGCGGTCCAACCGCCACCATGGCATTGGCAATCCTCAGACCACCAATGTCGTAATAAGGCCCTAACATTTACTATTCTCTCTCCGATCTAAACCATTTAGGAAAAGGTAAATGAACACTAAAGGGTTGACATTGATTGTACCTACTCCAACCTAAACCACATAAGGGAAAGTGTTGGACACTAGAAAAGTGAAATGTACTACTCCCACCACATTTTAAGTCATTTTAGTGAAGGTGATTAAGAGTAAAGGGGTGAAACTTACTTTACATAGTCCTACCTAATACATCTTTTTAATATAATTAATAGTAAAAAAATATTAAAACATATAAATTCAGAAAAAAATGATATGTTAAAAAGTTGAAAATGGTGTTAATATTCAAAATAAACTAATAAAAAATAATATATGTACTACGTAACATAACACATTAGCATAAACTAATAAAATGACTAAACAGCATACATTAATCATAAGTTATATATTTAAAATATAAAAATAATATTAATAATACATATATGTTAAAATGGTTGCTGAACTCTTCAAAGAGTCCCATGGCATATTGGGAATGTTTGTTTATCTGAGGTCCATTGTGTACTTCATGTAATGTTGGCATGGCAACCTCAAAGACTCTGTCCAAGCAGTACCTACATTATACACACATCTATGGTATTCTCTAAAAAGATTACGTTGTGTGCCTTTGAAGTTCAGAATTACGTTTCTCTGACCGTGGATCCTGTCAGGAATAGGTGTGCCTGAAAGTGCCGATAATTTCACCATGGTGAGACTGCTTATTGAGCGCTCCCGTCTCCTGTAAGTCACAGTTGACTGATAAATGAGCAATGCTAATTATTTATGCTCGATTTAATAATAACTCATTGTATGTAATGTTTGTTTTCTGCTTCATTATTTTTTGCTGCTTTAGTGCCTCAAAGGTGTCTTACGCTATATAAAATGTATCACAAAAAATGGAATCAATTACATATATTTCTCAGTTGGACAGCCACCTGAAAAGTAACTCTCCGGCGGCGTCTGCTGGACTACAAGCTCTTTAGACAGCCTTGGCTATATAATCTTTCTTTACAGTAGAAATTAAGATCTGATTGAATCGAATCTGAGTGGACTTCCCAACATAACTGCTCAGCCTTGCCGTTCTGACCACATCTGCTCAGAAACAGGGTCAAGTTTCCCAAGTTTCCAATTACTTGATGGACTACGCGGTCAATTTAGAAGTGGAAAAAAGCCAAACAATAAAAACTACGCTAGCAGACACCAAAGATGACAGCACACAGGTTCGCATGATTTATCACCCATCTGGCAGGGCTCCCCGTGGTGTGTTGGTCAATATTTTATTAAGACGTCATGCTCAGTTGTGGTCAGTGACTGTGAACTATGTGGGCTGCTGTCTGAGAAAAAATGATTTACAAGTCACTTATGGATTCTTGACGATTAAGTGGCATTCCCAGAAACAAAACTCTTAGACTATAGGTGCAATTGCTCACCAGAAAAGAAAAATATTAGTAAATACATGAAATGTAAATACTTAGTTCAGGGACAAGGAGGAAGAAAAATACCATGAATACTTTAAGATACTTGATTGTGTATTTCTCTGACAACCAGACGACAAGCAAAATACTATATTGTTCATTTTGGTATTTTGCTAATACATAATTTTGTGTGACAGCGGTTTAAACTGAAGAGAACTATGGCCCAAATTTATACTTCCTTTGTGCCGGATTAGCGTAATTTTTTTTTCCGTGCTATGCAGACACTGGAAATCAATGTGGGGCCCTGTTAGGGGGCCCCTGCAGTGCCCATGCCATTGGCATGGGCACTGCAGGGACCCCCAGGGGACCCACGACACCCGTTCCCGCCAGCCTGGTTCTGGCGGTCAAAACCGCCAGAACCAGGCTGGCGGGAAGGGGGTCAGAATCCCCATGGCGGCGCTGCCTGCAGCGCCGCCATGGGGGATTCTGCAGGCCAGGGGAAAACCGGCGGGAAACCGCCGGTTTCCCTTTTCTGACCGCGGCTTTACCGCCGCGGTCAGAATGGGCCTGGATGCACCGCCAGCCTGTTGGCGGTGCATCCGTGGTCCCCCGAGACCGCCAGGGTAGGAATGACCCCCTTGATGTCATCATCTCCCTCACACCCCGCCACATCAGTTTCCCCAACACACAGCAGAAGCAGCAGGATACCAAACAGGGGTTTTATCAAATTCATGGCTTCCCGCACGTGCTTGGTGACATTGACTGCACACATGTCTGGATTGTGCCACCTGCTGCAACCGAGCACCTAAACTGCAACAGGAAGCACCCACACTCCAACAATGTGCAGGCCATTGTGGATCACCGTGGATTGATCTCCAACATCATGGCTAAGTATCCTGGGAGTGTACATGATTCATTCATCTTCCGCCACAGCACCATCAATAGGCACTTCCAGGATGGACGTTATGGCAATGTCCTACTTGTTGGTAAGTACAGAAACCTAGTAATTTACACACAGCACAGCAACCCTGTAGGACACCCAACACATACATCACTACATTGACACGTGGCCAGGAAGACACTGAGGTGTGACACTGGAAGTCATGTTTGATATCCTGACCCAATGGGATACACACCTATGGACAAATGACAGATGCAAAATAACAAGAGATGCAACTCTAGAGCCACACAGGGACCAATTGAAAACCACACAGTGACAATGACATGGCCTTAACTGGCAGTACAACTTGGAAGATGAACCTTTCAAAATCACATCAATAACACTCAATCCCACACCCTTCCAAGCAATACGTCCTGTGTAAGGGGTGTGTAATGTGTGTTGCTGCAGGTCAAACACCATGAGACACATAGCATGATGACACTGACTCTAATGAAGGTGACATGGAATCATTTAGGCAGTACCAACATCTCACATCACTCCTGTGGTGGTATTGCCAGCTAGCAATAAGGAAGTGGACTGTGCTATGAAAACATGTGAATGTGACACTAATGCAAAGTGCACACTGCCACACATACGGACTGAGACAGTTCCCCATATACATAACAGATGTACAGGCAGATGGACCTCCTGACACTAAAACAGTCACCCCCCACAACCAAGTTAGCCAGCTTACCTGGAGCAAGTTCAGTAGTGTAGGTACACATTTGCACATGATCCAACTCGGTGAGGGCACAACAATAGGTTGGCATAGAACTTGTCATACATGGGAGAATTGTGCATTGTCAATTGTGAACACTTCAGTGCTGCCAACTTATGGAGATGTGTTGTGCATTGTCACCTAGCATATGACACACAACTAAAACACCATCAATCATAAGGTAAAAAAGTGCTTCATACATGAGGCAGTGGGTGTGCAATTGCATTGGTAACAGGAATGTATGACCAGACCCTTGACAGCAGTAAGTGTGATATCAGCTATCTCTGCAAGGAGCATGTGTGACAAGAAGTGCTTCAAACCTGAAAATGGATAGCACAAGTGCCCCAGGTATGACAAGCATTGCTCACAAAACATGCCCTGTGCAGTCCATCCCAGGTAATAAGTCCTGCCACTGCCATGTTTTAAGTCTCTCCCTATCCTTCTCTAGGGGGGCCTGTAAATGGACTATCTGTACCCTGAGAATCTTCATCTACACACACCCTGACTCCCATTCTGACTCCTGTGTGCTTCCCTCTTCAGTATGGCCTGCCATAGTCATAGTTCATCAGTCTGCATGGACTTCAGGTCCGATAATGCACTGCCTGGTAGTCGGTAAGACCTGTAATCAGCTGTCCATTGCTTCCATGTGAAAGGTCCAGTTGGCCCTTTGAACTTGATTCTCAACTCCAGGACTTGTGAGAGACGGAAGGTGCACACTCCTGTGAGCACTTCCATGCAACCAGCCATTTGAACCTGACCTGCCCTTTCTGCTGCCTGGAACTGCTTAGAAGCTGCCATTTTCTGAATCTCCTTGTTGTGCATTGGCGTACAAATCACTTGTGTACCAGAGCCCTTGGGGGATTGTGTAACGTTGTAGACCACAGCACAAACTGTTTTTTGTTCCCACAATGTTGTTCCTGTTTGTCCCAGTCAGAGGGGGTCATTACAACCTCGGCGGTCTTTTCACAAGACCGCCGAGGGACCGCCGTGCTGAAGACCGCCAGTGGTGGCGGTTTTCCGCTCGGCGTATTATGACTGTTGGGAGCTCCACGTAGTTTTTCCGATGGAGAGCCGCCAACAGCCATAGTGACGGGCGGCGGGGAAGTGGAGGTTGCTCCACCTCCACCGCCATGCCAACAGAACACCGCCCTGTGAATCACGTCCTGTGATTCTGCGCGGCGGTGTTCTGTTGGCGTGGCGGTGTCGGTGGAGCTGCCCCCATGGCTGCCGTCCCCTCCCGGAGGATCGATGGAACAGGTAAGTCGATCGTCCGTCAGGGGAGGGGGGTGGGGAGGTGTTGTGTGTTGTGTGGGTGCATGGGGGTGTGCGTGGGTGTATGTAGAGGGGGTGTGTGAGTGCGTGTATGCATGCGGGGGTGGTGCGTGTTTTGGGAATGAGTGCATGTATGTCTGTAGGTATGTCGGCATGGTTGTGTGCGTGTATGTTTGAATGTGGGTGTGCGTGTCTGACTGTGTGTGTGGATGTTGGCATGTGTGTCGGTGTGTGTGCGTGTATGTGTGTTGGTGGTGCCTGCGTGCGTGTCAGGTGTGAATGTGTAAGGTAATGTCGGGGGTCGGGTGGGGAGGGGGGTCATGCCACCCTTGAGGGGTGGCAGGGGTGGTGGGTGGTGTAGGTGAGGGAGTGGGGGTGGGGGTGGGGGATGGGGGAGACCCCTATCAGTGCCAGGGAAGGAATTCCCTGGCACTGATAGTGCTTACCGCCATGGATTTCATGGCGGTTCCTACCGCTGGATATCCACGGCGGTAAGCCGGGTCAGAATACCGGCAGCGGTATTGTCACGGCCGCCGGGCTGGAGACCCAGGTCTCCAGTCCAGCGGTCGTCTCCGTCCTGGCGGGCGGAACGGAGAAGCGGCGGATGACCATGGCGGTCGAAATTCCCAAAAAAAGACCGCCAGCCTGTTGGCGGTCTTACCGCCGCTTTACCACCATCCGCCAGGGTTGTAATGACCCCCAGAGTCTGCTCACTGTGTATTTGCCTTGTTCATGATTGTTCCTGACAGAGTCTGCATCCTGTTAGCCAGACTGGTTCCAATCTTTGCGTCAACAATAGAGGTTCCCTGTGGCTACATTTGTCACATAGTTGCTTTCCATGCCCTCTGTTTCCTCCTGAGGTATTGTGTCTGGTAGGTCTACGATAAATCCTCAAATGTAAGGTATAGGTTAATCAGTTTACTTATCGTATTCTGTTCTGGGACATGTATTAAAATGGCCTAATCCAGCCCCGTTCCCTTGTCTGGTTTTGCATGTATTCATTAGTGCCAAACAGTAACAGTGTGCTATGGCTGTAAGCATGGATTTGGTATGGTGCCTACAGCACAACAAACAAGGGTTGCTAATGTGTATGTAAGGACAAAACATGTTTGTGCCCTGACAGTCCACACACTGATTCACTCCTGCTGCCACCTTCTGATGGGGCTTGCATGGTGACTAGCTGTGAGATTAATCAGCACGGAGGCACTGATGATCCCTGTTGCAGTGGGAATTTTAGAGCCCACCCTGTGTACAAATGTTGTAGTGAAACCTGCCTGTTTCCTATTACTGATCCATAATGTATTTGAGCACATCAAGGTTGCTCTGTCGTCAGCCTTATAAAAGTTCTGCAGTGCCATAGAAGGACTATCCCCATGTGTGTCTTTAGTTGATCTTTGACTTTTGGTCAATTCTGCTTTGAAGGATACTCTGTTAATTCAAGGGTTGGCTCCACAGACTCATGACTAGACCTGCACGTAACTGTGACAACATGGAGGCCAATACTGATACAGGGTACACATGGCCACACACTTGAACTGGACACCTTTGTGCAATGAACCACTGGAAATATGTGAACACATGCAGCATGGTCTGCTGGTCCTCCACAGCCACAGGAGAAACATAGGTCATTTACACGACTCAAACTGTGGTGTACATAACAATTTTAGGTTTGGATTTGAGACTCTGTGTCACAAACACTGTCGTTACCTAGCATGTTCAAATGATGGACTCATGGGTAGTATACACACAAGTGACCATGAAGTGGTATCCAACATTTCATTACATATGATGGGTAACGTATCTGACAGCCCTTATCAACCGTCCTCGATCTATCCTGTGTATAGTTCATCATGGGAAATATTTTGTCCCCAAAGTCAAGGAAGTACACACAGCATAAGACGCAACGGATATAACAAACACATATCATGACTGATGTACCTCAGTGAATGGCATCTGATGGTTATACACATTTATAACACATTCATACATGCACATTACGCCAAATTTTTCTTGTGACGTTCCCACAGAGGCACAACAAACATTTGAAGAGCCAATTCACAGACATAAACACACAGGCCATGAGTCTATTTGTTTAGTTGCGTAGCCTTGCTGTCCTCTACTGATGCAACACCTGCTCAAACTAGGAAATACCAATGATATTCCCAAAGTTTGTGTTGCTGTTGCGTCAGTTAAGAGAGCTAAACCTGCACAACAACATCAGTATTATGGGCTGCAGTAGTATGGTCTTCCACATATACCCAACCACTAGAACACACACTGCAGGTCATACCATCCTATCTTAGTATAGTTATAGGCTGCATGCATGTAAAACATTGAACAATCACACAAACAGATTTTTTTATGCAAACGAGTCAAAAAAGATGCATATGCGTTAAAAAATGACGCTCACACACATTATACATCAATTGGTCCCTAGCGTTAATTCCAACACCGCACCTCAGGAAATCAGTTCTCCATTTAAAATGTATTGATCCTTGAATGCAGGGGAATTTTCATGCATATGCGTAAAAAAATATTGACGCAAACCCCATAAGCGTCATAAAATTACACACAATAGAAAAAAACGGCCCGCAATTGGGACAGGAAATAATGTAGTAGGACATCCTGTTTACAGAAATGGTACAGTGGGTGGACTTTCACTTTCACTTTGGAGTCTTTGATTATTCTAAACTGTGTGGCTGTGTCTTGAGTTGTCTCTGTGAATATTGTGATTTTGTCTCCTGTGTGCTATTGCTATTTTATTTTGGTGTTTTTTAAGTGCCTGTGGTAATCTGAGTAAGTGTTTTTTTGTCATTTATTGTGATTAGATTTGTCTTTGTACTGTTGGGAGTGTGTTTGTGGGTATTGTTAGTTGGGGTATTGATGGGCTGTCTGTGGGTTAGTTAAGTTTCCTTTCCATACCTCCCTTCTCAGTTTTTCCCTCTTTATCCTTTTCTATCCTATTTTGTTTGAGATGTTGGGAAGGCCACATCTGGAGAGAATGGGTGAGGAGGAGCTAGCGGCTTTTGTGTGGCTGGTGTGCCACTTCCTCCCCCTGATGTTAGAGGCTGGGTGCTGGGTGATACAGGGGTATCACACGGTGGGCAAGGAGGCTCATGTGGGAAAAGGTGCTATTCCACCTAAGAAGAATCTTCAACAGCCAGCACAATGACCACCAATTGAAACATCGCTGGGTTGACCTGGTGGCTTGAGGGTAAGACCTGCTGGACCACCTGGGTGTGGTGATTGGTGGCCCTGATGGTGAGTACAAATTTCACTACAAGTGCTCTGGAGTCACAGTAGCAGATTTTGTGACATGCTGCATGCAATGTTTGTGGACATGTGGAATGCAAGTTGAACAATATGTGGCCCAGATTTTTACACATTTTGCAACACATTACCGTCATTTGTTGATGCAACAGCTGCACAAACTTACAAAAGACAACTTTATCTTGTAAATTAGTGCCGCTTTGGCATCAATAGATGATGGTAATGTGGCACAAACAAAATTATGATTCAGGGTCTGTGAGTGTACCAGGAATGAGATATATTTCACATGCTAATACAAGGAACCAATGTAGTCCCCAGTTTTTTTAAACCATGTCTGAACAGTATTCATGGCCATATGTACAAAGCTCTTCCTATCTTCTGTTAATATCTTAGGCCAATATTTCTACTTTGTTTGTGCAGCATTTGCATTATTTCTGGATGCAAAAGTATAGCACACTTGATACAATCACATTTTTTGTGCCAATTTCCATAGCTGTAGCGTAAACAAATGAAGCAAATGCAACATAAAAAGAAGACACATCTGGCCCTAAGTTCATTGTTCTGTGTGTTTACGCCTGGACAGATAATCTTTCACATGGCAAAACCCAATTGTGCCAGGATGCTACCAGATTGCAGTGGCACAAAACCAGTTCATCTCGTGGCTTTTCGGAGTAGGCGTTGAAATCCTATCATTGAGTAGCATGGCCCAACAACATTTTTGTCTTGGGCGCAATTGCTGGTACAGAGCTGGTGCAGTTACCATCTGCTCCACTTTATAGCCAAGCAATTTTGTAAAGTGAATGGCTCATCATGAATGCATGGTCACAAACTATTTATTAGCATGATGTTGTGCAAGGGACCACTGTTTGCTTCCATTATACAATTTAAGTGATGAAATAGGTTATTATTTTACTTTTGGTACACCCCTGCTGATATAGTGCAGCATATGTACAATTATTAACTTCTCAGTATGAAGGCTATCACAGGCATGGTGGAATGCTAAGATCAGCAGGTCAGCATTCCTGTGAGTACCGCCATTCCCAAGGTGCTTTCAAATAGAGACCTACCTCATCAAGATTGCAGAAGTAGGACATTTGCTAACCCATGTTTGAATTAGCGGACAGTGTCAGTTTGGTTGTATTACCACAGATTACCCAACTCGGCAATTCTAAGTTAATAAAGGTGGCAAAGTGGGATTTGCAATACCTGATATAGGTACACAGGGCCCAGAGTAACACATTTCATGTGGAATGACTACACCTGTGCCCATGCATTCTTGTCACGGATGATCAAATTAGACACTGTCTACATACATCTTTTTGTTGTTTAGAATCAGATAAGTGGCCAATCCATGTTTAGCGTAACATTGTCATCAAGTAACACACAGGATCCCTGCCGTCATGTTGTCATAGGGGGAATATATGGCTCTGGGTACACTGCCAATTTGGCATATGTAACCTACATACAACACTGGCACACATATAATGGACCATTGAAAGCACAATAATTCCTGAATGCAAATCAACCCACATGAGCATCACACAGTAACTCATTGCCCCTTGATGCACAAGCCACAATACCTGAGTCACTGGTATTGCAATGCACCAGGAATGTGGCATTGCATGTGTCTCATAATTACAAATGATGAAATGGAGTACCCTCTGGAATGAATTAAGCACAAAACTGAGGAATCATGTTTGGCACCACATGATTGTTAGGGCCAGTGCATTTGTGCATATGTGTGTCTATCACTCACTGGAGTGACAGTGTCAATGCATGTTTGCAGTGGTATGTCTGTTGGTGTGTTTACATGCCTGATGTGCAGCTCTATCATATAAAATGTCACACACAGTGATTTGTTGTTCCAAGTTTTGTACAGTGAGCAGTCATTGAGCAGATATCACCCTTCCATGTTTTACAGGTGGACCAGCCCCCTATACAATTGGTGAAGTGGCTCGATTTGCGGACCCAGACGTATCCAGTAAGTGTTAATATGTTTGTCCTGTGTTGTGTTTGCAGCTGTTGTGTGATTGACTCCTTTGTGTTGGACTCATTGCAAGGATGTGCTGGCATGTGATCTGATATGTGACTTGACTGGAGGTTGACATTTTGTTCCATGTTAGAGTTAGATATTCTGCGGCGGAGAGTCATATATTGGGATTCGAGTGCTGCGCTATAGGCATGGGCAGGTGAACAAGGTGATTTGTTGCTACATGTATGCCTTTAATTAATTTGGAGGTGGCCAGTGTCATAATTTAGTTAGCAAGGCATACCCTGATTCACACAGACCAGTGATGCATACATTTTACACACAAACTTGCGCATCCCTGTTTAGTAATAAACATGTAGGGCTGTCTGGGTGACTTTCCCGCAGCATCTAGCTCCACATGTTGTACTCCATTGATGTGGCACTTGAGTGAAATGTCATAGGCATACATGCAGGTCAAGGCCAGATGGGTGCTTGCATCAATGTCCTTGATTTTGGAAATGTGTCAGTGAGATCTAATGATGTTGACAATTGTTGGCAATTAGAAAAATAAATGTAGATGTGATAGTCCAATGGTTGACTTAATCCTATTTGACAGCCCTCCTTACCTGTGGTGGACTGACTAAACCCATGGACAGCTGTCCAAAGCTTCGTGGTTGTCCTTGATGTTTGAAAGTATGTGTTGCATGTCCTTCCCCCCTAAGGCACAGGGTTAGGGCTAGAAAATATGTGTAGCTAGGTGTGATGATCACAGTGTAGATGACAGACATGTAATTCAAGCATTCATGTGTTCCAAACTACAATGCCCCCTCATGATTACCAACTGCATCCCATCCTGGCAGCTCCATAAACAAATCACAGGTCTTGTGTGCCTTGATTTTGATCCTGAAGATAGTTATTAGTCAGCCTGGCACATGTTGAGTACTTGCAGCATTTGTTATGTGACTAATATCAGTACAGATATGCACAGATCATTTAATTAAGTACACACCTTGTTGTGCATTGCTGTGCTGTTAGATAGGTGATGGGTAGGCTGCATTAGTATGTCATTCCTCAGAGACATTCTATCATCTGTACTATGATTTGGAATGGATGTGCTATTTTTGATGAAGTGTTAGAATATCATCTGTAGATGTATCACACAATGATGTCACTAATGTTTGGCTGCCTCTATTTTTACAGCTGCAAACATGAATGCCCAGGAGATATGGGAATTTCAGAGGCGGGCAGTGCGGTATGCAGATATTGCCATGAGATAGCCACAGGGGTATGGAGGGCATTTGCCCAAGGGGGGCCAGCATTGCCCACAACTGCCACCACCACCACCACAGCTCAGACCACAGTGGCCCCAGGGATGACAGCCATTCCAGCAGGTCCCTCGACTTTGTCAGGCCAGGTCCCACTAGCAGCACCTCCTGCACCTTCCCCTCCAACCACGGCACCAGCACCAGTTTCTACAAGCGGTAGCCAGACAACCCCAGCAGTTGTATTGGGCATTCAAGAATTCCAGACAATAAGACGTGACATGCAACGTATGTTGCGCCGGATGGACAGGCTGCAGCAGGAGGTGGCCCGCAATAGCAGGAGACTGCGGGTTATTAGGAAGATCCTGCGGAGGGCCAATTTGTGACTTTTGGATCCTCACCCATGATTCCCTCCCCTCCCTTCTCCTTCCTCGTTCTTTTCTTTAGTGGGTTTAGGGGGCTTAGTGTTAGGTTAGAGTAGGCTATTAGTTTAGTTAGTATAAGTGGGTTAGGGGGTGGAGGGTGTTACTTTTTTACATGGTTGTTTGTGGGTGGTGGGTGGGGGATGGTGTTGGGGTTTATGTGTATAAACAAATACAAAACAAAATGAAAAAAATACAAAAAATATATATTTGTTTAGGAAAAGTTAGTATGTGTTTAGGTTAGTTTATGTTGTCCTACACATGTCCCGTCATATAAGGGGGATTTAGGGGTTGATGTTTAGAGTGTTTAGTTAAATATGGTAAGTAAGTTTAGCTTAGGGTAGTTAGGGCCAGTTGTGGGTATGTATAGTTAGGATAGGTTAGGTTAGTTAAGGTGTTTCCCCTAGTTTTAGTTTCCTTTAATACTGATATAATAAAGTTTTAGGTCCTCCTTCACAGTATGTCATATGCTTGAGGATCAGGGGCTGTGCATGGGTGTACAGTGTCAATTTAGTATTTGCATTTTTGTTCCATCCTGCATCCAAATACCATTTTTTACGTGGTTATTCCCACTTCCAAATGAGCTGTCACATTGGCAGCTACAACAAAGCTACTTCTCTATGCATCTGCCATCCATAGCACCCACCACTCAAGGTAATTATGGTTCCCAATGTGTTGTAAAGGTTGGTGTGTTTTTAAATCTGTTATCGTTTGAGTCCCGTGTTGGAATCTTGGGAACTATGGGACGTCTGCCTACAGCCTGATGTTCATGTGAACCCTGATAAGCTGAGTGATGTTATAATCTTATGAAGGTATATAATCAAAACTCACACCTATCATTTATTAGATTGTGCTCCCAGGTTACATAATTGTCCATACACTCGTACACATTCATAACTGCTGTATGGTGTGTGTGTGATTAAAGTTTATAGTCAGATGTCACATACATAATGATTGTCTTGAAGAAAATGTCGGCCACATTGAGTTTCATCTTGTACATACTTTGGAGCTGCCATTTTCAGTTTTACACAGCATTATATGGTTTGTGATCTTTTAACTTCAGAAATAAGCCTAAGGAAGCACAGATGATGATAAAATCCAGAGTGCAGTGCATAGTTATCAGCCCACATTCTTTCTACACTGTTGTACTGACATTCAGTGGCCATTGAAATGTTACATACATCACAAATCTCCTACACAGTTGATGTGTCACATTACACAGAGACAAAGTCGATGTGTAAGTGCTATTTATTTTAAAGTGTTGTAGTGCAATATGTACATAATCCAGGATTGTAAGTCCATTAGTGTGACGCCTTCTATTGTGACGCAACACAAGTGCAATGGTGAGGGACATGTCATTGGAAATGCTGTGATGAAGTGTCATTTAGTGCAGAGGAACATGAATTGCCAATGAGGTAGTGAGAGACAATTGCCTTGCATAGTGGTAAGGTATACAGTGTGCTGGAGAACAGTGCATGTTACCAACTGCAGCAAGACTGGCATGTTAACAAGCACAGGGCATAAGATCTCAGTGCCTATGTGGCATGGACTTGTGCTACTGGGTACTCCTATGGGTAAAGGTGATCTGTTCCACATCTTCATCTTCTGATGTGTGTGTCGTCTCCTCTGCCCTTGGTGGTGGTGGGTTTGAAGGGGCAACACACACTTCAGTGTTTGAAGACGTGGAGTCAGAATTTCCGGTAGCTGCCAACTGTGGGGCTATTAAGGGCATTACTGCAGCAAGGAGGAGCTGCTGGTTCTTGAGTATAGCAGCTACATCACTGTGGTAGGCAGCCAGGTCGGCCCTGAGGGGGTCATGATTGCATTCGTGCACGCAGTGAGAGGTTTGGGTTGCCAGGTGTTGTGGTGAAATCCCTCACGCATTGTTGTAGTCCTTGCAGTAGGGATTGTAGCGCTTGCATGGCTGCTGACTGTTCTGCAGATGACATCATGCACATGCTCATCCCCTCAAGGCTGGCTGCCTGCCATATTTTGCATCCCCACCCACACCGCCTTGGCCAGCTCCCGCTGTACTCCCACTACTGTCCTCTCAAAGGTGGTACCAGTGTCATCAGAGTCCTCAGCTGGGTTGGAGCTGTCTGGTCGTACTATGGGGATGGTGGGTGGGTCCTCTGTGATGGCTGCTGCATGTGTGCTCCTCCTTGAGGCTGAAGGTGGGGTCTGGAGGGTTCCAATGACATCTTGGAGGGTCTGCTGGCTAATGTTTGTCAGCTCTTCATCGATGTCATCAGGGAAGTCCAGGACATGCATATACACAGGAGCGCCATCATCCTCTGCAATGAGATATTGTACAATTAATGTGTCTGTGTTGTGGCAGTTGTAATGTGACGTCACTAACTTCCTATTTGTGAGACATTATAATCTTGGTTCCTGTTCATTGTTCCTGTCATTAATATTAGCATTCTCAAAAGCCTATGCCCCACCTGCATGTCACATGTAGTGTGGGCAGTTTAGGGAATTGTCTGCGTCACATCCTGTAGGTGTAGGTTCTGTCCAAATTGTGTGTTGCCACCTTCTTGTCCTACTGAACCCTCCCTCTACTTCCATTAGCATGGTGAGGCCTTGCGATGGCTGTGGGTGTTTTGATGCCACTTGCACCACCAATAACAATATGGGACTGACCCAGTGTCTGATATTTCACATACACCTATACCTTGCCGAGACCAAGCACATACTATGTATAGCATTGGCATGGCACAATACAGGTGTCAGCATTGGTAGTGTGTCATGTTGATGTTTGCGAATGTGTGCTACATTGGATTGCATTGATGGGCCTGGCAGTGTTCCATTTTCTCTTATGACTGTGCGGGTGTGTTTAACTAGCTAGACACATATGCCCTCCCCGTCTATGCTGTTGTCTTAGCAGTATGACAGCTGGGATGTTGCAAGGTGGCATTGCAGCTATTGTAACACAGGCACATGGTGGAACCTGGAATGGGCATCATGGGTATGACATTACTGCTGTGTACTTCATAACGTAAGTAACAATTCCTGATTTTTATTGTGCCTATAGACATGAGCATTTGACAGGATTTACGCTTTGTTAGGAATTACAGGGGATTGATAACGTCATCATCCTGAACCCTCTATTTTGGGTGTGTTTGATCCATGGGCACCTAACTGCCATTTGCTACTTGACCAGCACACACAGCACAGGTTGGGGATATGGCCTAAGACTGGAAATTGAGACCTAGTTCACGTTGTGACAATACCAGCTGTCCTGTGACAGCAGGCCAGTTTTACGTTCTACCCTGCCCTCCTGGACTGGCTTGGCCGTTTCCAGCAGGCTTGACATGGCGGAGTACCCCCATGCAAAGGTTGTTGGTGTGGTGTTGTGCTGTGCCCCTGGTTTCCCCTGCACAGCCCATGCACCCGTGCCGTGCCCCTTTGCCCTTTCCCTTGCCTGATTTCCATGGCTGACATGCATTGTGTATTAGGTATGTACCTCCCCCTGCTTGCAGTCAACATTTAGGCATTTCTGTCCCCCATGCAACTTACCCTGCATCTGTGTTATTTCCTGGTAGTCTGCGCTGTCCCGTCCTTGAATTCCTGTGACAATCTCCTCTGGGATGACGGCTGCCACCATCTCCTCCATCTGGTCCAGGGCCTCCTGCGGTGCTGGACTCCCACTTCCAGTCTGAAGTGCTGCCTTCCTGTTCCTTGCCATTTTTTCCTTGGCCCTGCGCTTGTAGTCATGCCAGCGTTTCTTTCACTCAGTGACTGTTCTCCGTACCTCTGCCACCCTGTTTATCTTGTCCACAATTTGTTGCCAAATTGCCTCTCTCCTCCCAATTGGCAATTTTGAGGTGACAAAAAGTTGATGCTGGTGTTCCGTCACCTCTTTCACCAGTATTTCCTGCTCCTCTTCACTGAAACAACACTTCCTTTTCTTCTTCTCCCTCTCCTGGGTCTTGTCTGGATCGTTCCTGGTCGATTGGGGTCTCTCTGGTGTCTCTCCTGGCCTCTGGGATCCATTTTTGGGCTCCTGAGCACATTTTGATGTGTTTGTGCTGCTTTTTGACGCTATTGCGGCGAAAAATGGCGCGTATCCGGATTAGAGTCATTTTCTCCGTGTAAACATCGTTTTGCTTTACGACATGGCGCAATGGTTAGAGTAAAAAAAAAGTACTCTAACCCGTGGTTTGCACCACGTTGCGTCAAAATATAAATTTGATGCCTGGGTGGTGCAACGAAATGGCGTTAGCCGGCATTAAACTTTTTGACGCAAAACTGCGTTGGCGCAGTTTTGCGTCAAAAAGTATAAATATGGCCCTATATTTTGCCACTTCCCTTACACACCATTTTGCAATATCCAATACAGATGTGCTTTTATCAGGGTTGTGGTAAACATGGGCAAATAAAATGTCTTTAAGTGATTTTTTTTCTTCTCTGTGTTTCGCAAACAGGGACGATCAGCTTGAGAGGTGAAAGTGTTCATTACTTTGGAACGTCTAAGTTTGAGGACATTAGATTCATCGCCATGTCGCTGGTTCCTGGAGCCCTTGTAGTGGTGTGAAGCACCCTTCAGAAGACCCTCCATTAAACATAAAGCCGCTGGATGTCTGTGAGTTAGTGACCTCTCCGGGGTCTTGCCACATTCTGCAGAAGGGCTTGACTGTTGATTAAACGGAAAGAAAGAGTTGGCAAGCAATTTTTGAACAATCACCTCAGGCAGTGCCTACTTTGTGCTTGTTGTTTCCGGTGCAGAGCACCGGCACCTTATTTTGAGGACAGGCGCATATTCTTCTGCCTCAAGCATTTGCTGCAGCAAAAGACACATATGGGAAAGACGGAGGAAGAGAAAAACAAAAAGCGTCACAATGGAAGAAAGCAGAAAGCTACAATAGTGAGCGGAAGGGGCAGTGAGTGGCTGTAAATGGATTGAAGAAGCCTGAGATGGTTTCAGGATTACACAGCCTCAGTACTCTGTGTTCCCACATTTAATTGCAGCAGCCACCTGTTTAAGAGGGGGGCTTTGAGCACCGGCACGTTTTTATTTACTAATTAAGCACTGCCTGCAGACCACAGAGACACTTAGCAAACCTTATTTTTTAAGATACAGAACATCTTATAAATCTCCTAATAAAAAGGTAATTGTGATCTGTGAGTGTTGACTGCGTTTATAGCTGCAGGACTATTGGTAACTGCATACTGACAGTTTCTGTTTTGGGTGTAGACCTATTCATATGGGTTTCTAGGAATAGGCAATCTAAGGTTCAGTGGAAATGTGCCCTTCAGCTTCTCATGGTATTAGATATTTAAGGGTGAAAGGATTAGACAGACCACTCCAGGATTTTGCAATTTTGAATTTGCAAAGAAATTCAAAATAAGTGCCTGCAAAACTTCCCTTTAAAAAAAAACAGTATTGCAAAGCCTATGGGTCTCATCTATGGCTTTGTTATTTTTTTAGTCATGTAGTACAGCAGCCTGGCGTTTGTGTAACATGACTGAAAGTTATTTGAAAAAAGTGCTTTTTTATTTATTTTCAGCCATGATGTGCAATAGCTGCTGTACAACATGGCAGAAAGTTAAAAAGGTGCTATGACATGGAGTGCTGCTGCATCATAGTGCATCATAGTGCTTTAAAAACAAATAATTTCAAACATGCTGCTGTACAACAAGACTAAAACAAATTTACAAAGTTAGTAGTTGTCGATGAAGAGACCTATTATCTTTGCCAGTGCTTTTCTTGCAGTTTCATATATCGCAAATTCGACCCAAAATTATTGGATTACTTTACATGTGTATCAGTTACACAAGGGCACATTCGTGTTTCTGTTTTTTAGGCACAGGCAGATTAAGGCCCTGATTTTAATTTTGGTGGTCTTCAGACTGACAAACTTGTGGTGGCGGTTGGTCCGCCGCACTCCGAGTTTTCGGACCATGAGAATATGATCCTGGCAGTCGGGCCGCCTTTAGACCACAGCCACCGCCAGGATCATTGATCCTGACAGGTTGCCAGTGGTCAAAGTCGTGGTCAGACATGGCGGCGCCCATGGCAGCACTGCCATGCTGATAGCGACTTCGCTTTCTGCCAGCATTTCCATGGGGTTTCACTGTCATGGAAAGGCTGGCAGAAAGCCAAAGCTGGGGACCTCTGCACTGCCCATGACCATGTAGTGGGCAGTTCAGGGGCCCCCTGCCAGCACCTTGCCAGGTATCCCCTGCTAGTGTGCGACGACATTGGGGTGGGAGCCGAGGCCAGTGCTGCTGCACTGTTTCTGCCAGGCTGACCTTCAGAAACATCGTAATATGACATTGTCGCCAATCTGCCCAGTGGAAACATCATAATATGATGGGGGTGAGGCAGCCGGTTTAAAAGCAGCCTCATCCCCATGGCTTTGGCGGTCCAACGGTGAAACCACCAAAGTCATAATCGGGCCCTAAATGATTTGACAAAAAACACAGGATGCAGAGCTGACGGTGAGACTGGAACCCAGTTCCCCAGTTCTAAAGTCAGCAACTCTGGCCTTTACATCACATCCTCTCCTGTGCATACCAATATAATACTGTGAAAGTAATCACAAATTTGAGGGTGTTAATGAACTTTACACTCTATTATGTTCAATTAGTTGTTTCTTTTGGCAACAGATTACTGTAAACCATGGTTTCAATGCATACTACATTTGATTTGTCAGTGAACAGTTTTATGAAGGAAGACTATGTCAGATGTCTTCTGGGGTGTTGGTGATGCAGATGAATTGCGGGAGGATGATCCGCTTTAATATATGCCAGCACAACATAATTCCCCTACTAAAGTATTGTTAGTCTTATTGGGGCTGGAAATGCCTTGGACAAAATTATACCTGCGAGAAGAAAGCAAGCAAGACGTATGGGTATAGCGGGCCATTATTTATTGACTTGTGACGATGTTTTGATTAGGGTTCGACCGCAATGATTTTTTTGTGTGCAATTTACCAAATTAACTCTTAAGCAAGTATGATTGTGAGTAATATCAGGAATATTCAAATTTGTTTTCTATTTACTGTGTAGAAAACAAGAGTGAAGCTTCTTCAAAATGAAGTAGTTAACTGAGAAGGCCTACTAATGGGTCAAGTTAAATATTAACGGGGGAATTAATGAGCCATATCTATGTTGACAAATAATGACATTTAATGTAATAACGTGCAAAATTAACATGAAGGCGTTAGTCGAAATGCAAACCTTTTAATTCAAGTTAAGGCACTTGACTGTCACATTTACATGTATTGGGCTTGAAAGCTGAAACTGCAATTCTTGCAAAGAAGATCTAGATTAAGAATATGAAATGTTACATTTCTGACATGATGTGAAAATTATGATTTACTGTAAAAAAATATTTTTGACCTTCCCATAGGCATATTTTTCATAGAATAGAATAATTTAGTAAAATGTTTTAGTTTAACTCTGCAAAGTTTGTAATCATATAATGACTTAGTATAGAGAATTAATATGTAGCTTGTGTTTTAGCTTAACCGCAAACCAACATTTTTCCTAACAAAAGTGAATGATGAGAACCCTTGTGGATTTATACAAAGTATTTGATAAAAATGATTCATTTAAACATTGTTGTCTATGGACTATTGTTTCCATGGTGAGAAGAAAAAATATTCCTGTTCCCACGAAGACACTGATTGCTGATTGGAAAATGAGAGGAAGCTGAAGAAACGTGTTGCAAAAGTTTAGATATGTTGTTTTACATTAGTGCATGTTCCTAGAGTAGTCTCAGACACTCTACCTCTGTCTCTGTCTCTGCAAGAATTTCTCAATTCACTTTCCTGCCCAAATCTATGCTGCTCTGAGATTCTATTGAGTTTCATGAACTTTTCTTGATGGGAAGTTATGCTTTGATTGATAGCTGATATTTGACTTTAAAACTTCATGCTTGAACCTCTCTATTTGGAGCTCTTTATGAATTCTGACTGACACATTTTTCTCACCCTCCCCAAACGCAGTCTTTTTCTTAGATTAGGGACCTTTCCCTTCATGGAATGTGCTTAGTTCATTTATTCTGTTATTGATTTATTATTATGATCTATTAACTATTGATTGATATTGATGACATTCTATGCTGAGTTCAATAAAGATTGAGCAACTAAAATGATTGATAAATAAAGTTTTTGAACTCACACCAACTCTCATCATTGGCTGAAAAATAATAACTGAAATTGTGATGACTGTTTAATGTGCAGCTCCTGGTTAATCTCAGTTTAAGTCCTTTATTCAAGTATTGAGGCGTGTCAAATTAATTGTTGATACTTATGCACTTATTGTGAAGAAGTTGAAGAGGTTATCAGATTAAGAAGTGGTTCAAGATCCTGAAATAGATAAATAAGTGTTGATTTATGATTTTCGTGTCTGCTGAAGATTTGTGTTGCAGGTCATGAGGTACAG
The DNA here is from genome assembly GCF_031143425.1 of Pleurodeles waltl. Taxonomy (NCBI): domain Eukaryota; kingdom Metazoa; phylum Chordata; class Amphibia; order Caudata; family Salamandridae; genus Pleurodeles; species Pleurodeles waltl. The sequence continues at coordinate 720,690,069 of NC_090439.1, forward strand.
TCATCTGCACGTTTTAGATAGGAACTGTAACCTCACTGGGAGAATGTACTAATATATTGTCGGTGAAACCTAATGCGTAAAGGTCACACTGCATTGATTAGGGTGATGTCATTCGCATGTGTGAAAAATCCATTGAATGAGAAAGCTGGAGGGTCTGGAAACCTGAATATTCCGGTTGCTGAATTGTTCTTTTTTCGTTTTCTTTAGAGGAGCAGACAAAGACTATTATTTTACACTGCAGAATTATAGCATTTTGTGTGTACAGCAAAATTGTAAAGGAGGGTGATCTGCTGCAAAGAACATGTTGCTGCATCATATTGTGCTGCGCTGAGATAGGTCTGTTTGTATGAAACACCGGGCGGTGATTAATTGGTCTGTGTGAAGAGCTGTACAGTGATTGGGATTGGTGTGAAGAGCTTCTCTGAGATTGGGAGATGGACTAATTGAAAAATTCACAGAACAGCATCAAAACATTGAAGAATTGAATTACGTTGTTTGCTATTTGTTGAACTAAATTTAAAAAATAATGAAATTTTCCAAATCTTTGAGAAATTTGATGAAAGGTGATGTGATAATGTCAGTACAGGAAGGTGAAAAGGCACCTCGTATGCCTGCTTATCACATGGTGATTGAGGAAGGGTTACATTCATCTGTATGGCTTCGTCAGTGATGCAAGATCACGAAAAAAGAGGGTTCACTGAGTTTTCCAAGATGGGGTACATTCAAATTAAGAATTATTAACAGACTAAGAAACAAGCTTAGGGACATGAAGCCACCTACTAGACCTACACAATTTGAAGCACTATGGCCCATATTTATACTTTTTTAGTGCTGCATTTGCGTACATTTTTTATGCGAAAGCGGCGCAAACTTACAAAATATAATTGTATTTTGTAAGTGTGCACCGCTTTTGCGTAAAAAAATGACGCAAATGCAGCGCTAAAAAAAGTATAAATATAGGCCTAAGTGTTTGGGAAAAAATGGTTTGTTCTAGAGAAAAAGAGACATTTCAGAGACAAGCAAAAAGAGCTGTGAAACATTATGCAGATACAATATGGGATGAGCCACAACAAAGATGTTGGAAAGCTACTGTGGAGGGAACTATATTATATACCATAATTACAATTAGAAATCTGAGAAATCGAAAAGGTCAAAAGTTAAGGGAGAAAAAGGTGACAAGAAATCAGACTCTGATAGTGATCCAGAAGATTATATAATGGATGGACTACTGGCTGCACGTTCACCACCTTATGTGACTCCTGTGACAAATACTGAGGGAACAACAACTACTAATGTGACTGTTGTTAGAGCACCTGTTGACCCGAATGCAAGTCAAACTGATAGACCATTACAGATGACACAGTCTGTTATGACACAATCTGTTGTACAACTTGTTATATCTAATCATGTGCCTGCCTGAGTTGAAACTGCACCAGCAGTGATGTCTCCAGGTGTTACTGCTTCCATGGTGACTGTAGCAGCACCTGTTGGAAGAGTAATAACAGCACAGCCAGTCGAGATTCGCACAGTAAATGCTCTGATTAATTATGTCCTAAATGTTGTAGCTCAAAGAGCTGCTGGAGGAGCACCTGCGACAGGGCATATCCAGACTTTGCAGAATTCGCAGATTGTTGTATGGACACCGCTCCAGCCTAATCCATCATTAAGGGAAGGGAGAAGGATGATCTTTATGACACAAACAACACAAGGAGAAACAAATGTGTTTGACAATTGGATTTTCCCCCATGGTTTGAGGTAGCTGTCACGAATAGTTCAAAGATACAGAATATCAGAAGCCTAGATCCCAATCAGAAAAAGAAAGACCATTAAAAGTCCTGAGACTAAAAATAGAAATAGAAGAAATAATTATAGGGTGCTTAGATCTTGAACATGTGAATCAGTACCAGGAAAAACAAATTATTTATTTGATTAAAGAAATTATTAGGCGAGCGGCTACACATGATATGTGGACTAAATTGGCCAGAAAATATGAAGTCAATCTTACAAAAAGTGCCTCATTGCAGAAATGTTTCAGGGTACAATTAATGAAGCAATTGAGATAATGCATCCTTAAGGAATACACTTTACTGAATTAGTAAAATGCATTAATAAATAGAGTGATTTTTGAAAAATTAGAGAGCATGTGGGGAAGAAAAACATGAAAAGAAAAAGCAACAGTCAGAGGCAGCTGAATTAAGAGGGGAGCCACCTCCAAGTCTCCCAGGTGAAGGATAAGCTTCAGCTTATCCATTGAGAGACATACCAGGTGGAAGGTATGTTCACGTGCCATGGAGTAGGGGAGATCTTGCAGTATTTATGAACAATTTCCAAAAATTGAGAGAGAACCCTATGCCGTGATATGTGCAAGTTCAAAGATTTGTCAGACTTTCAAACGTGATCTGGATTGATTTGAATACATTATTTGACATTGTTGTTCCAAATGGTCTGTGGGGTGAAGGCAAAAAACCTTTATATATTGGCCAAGCTCGGAGCCACCAAGAAATGCCCGCAGTAATGCACCATTTCCTATTGTGATGGCTAAATACAATAAGGTGATTGCTTTCTTGAAGGGAAGTGTTCCTCCAAAGGATTTGACTTATGTGAGGCTAAATAGAATTCAACTACAGGTGAAGGAATCAGAGCATGAACTGAATATTATGAACGGTTGTTGAAGTCATTCCAGTAGCACACTGGTCAATCGCATCTTGAACCGAGTGATATGTAATTCTGTATCTCACAGTTTGTTATTGGATTGAGACCACAGCTTAGTCATCATATAAAAAAGAATGTGCTTTGCTGGGGGACCAAGTCATTGGATGTGATTCTGAAATAGGCAAAGCATTGTAGGGATAAACAGGAGATGAAGCAAATGAAGCTTAAGGAGAAATGTATGTTAGCTCAGATGAAAATGGCACCAAAGGGTTTTCAGAATCTGTCATTGAACATGCATGAAGCTGGTTTCAAGCTGGACTTCAAAGTGTTCAAGAAGGGTTGGTTTCTTCATAGGATAGAGGTAGATGAGTTCTGGTTGATCTGAATTCTGGTATAGATTTTGCAACACTGAAGAAAATGACTCCTTGTCACTTCTGTAACAAGATCAGGCATTAGAAGAGGGAGTGTAGGCTGAATCCAGATAGAATGAATGGTAATAACCAAATGCAAGGAGGAAATCAGATGGAGATGGAGAATGTACCCATTCAGCAAATGCAAGTGCCAATGCAGACATAGGTTCCAATGATGCAGGTCACTCAAGCCCACATGACTCCCAAAAATGAGGGTAAACCCAGATATATCAAGAATCAGATGCCCAGAATAAATAAAAATCCATTTACTACCCATGACCAGAACCAATTTCAACAGTTCCCTATGTTGGACAGTAAGAGCTTTGACTATTCACAATGACTGTGCCTGGAGGGGGGGATGACTGGGCACTTGGTGCAGTCTTAGAGGTAGTCTAGAGTGAACCATTTGTAGAAGGTGAAGTAATGACCACCAAGTGTCATTTCTTCTTGACACCGGAGTAACCTGTTTCACTGTTAGAATAGAAGAAGTCCTGGACCTAGCCCTTTCGGGAAGTTCCAAGTTGTAAGCTTTGCAAATAAATAGATTACAAACCCAGTTTCAAAGAAAGTAACTTTTAAAATAGGTTCATTTGAAGAGAAGCACCAGTTTGTTATGTGTGATTTGAGTCCTGTAAACCTGCTAGTAAACAATTTCTTGTGCAAGTTAAATTGCACATTCTATTGCACACCAAAAGGAGTCGGATTTCAGACACATGATGAGGATGTTGAATTTAAGTTGGGACAACAAGATGCTGTAGGACTGTATCCAATGAGAAGAGTAGAAGAGTTGCCCTCTGATTTAAGAGAGACTGTGAACACAGAATTATGGGATTTTACAGGAAAATACATTAGACTAATCAAAGGTGTAGAACCAGTCTGTATTACAGTGTAGCCAAATTCAGTTTTGCAGAGAACAACATACAATTTGACCCCGGAGACAGTGGCAGGAATAACACCAATAATTGAGGATATGTTGAGGAAAGGGATCCTGCGAGTGATCATTAGGAGTCCTTGCAGATTGCCAATCATGGGTTTGCAGAAACCCAATGGCACATATAGGATTGTCCAAGATCTTTGAAAAATAAATGATATTGTTGTTCCATGTTGTCCCTCGGTATTGAATTCAGCTACCATCCTTTTCAAAATTTCATGCACTGTAGAATGGTTCACAGTTGTGGGTCTTTGCCAGGCCTTATTCTCCATATCATTGCATGAGGATAGCCAATTCCTGTTCTTTTTTGTGTACAGAGAGAGAATTTTTACATGGTGTAGAGTTCCACAAGGGTATACTGAAAATCCTTCTATTTTCAATCAAATTTTGAAGAAAAATCATGAGTCCCTGCTGACGCCTTGTGATTCCGTTTTTGTGCAGTATATTGATGACCTACTTGGGCATCGAGCACTAGAGAAGCTTGTAAACAGGACACCATTCCTTTGCTTAATCATCTGGCTGAGAATGGACATAAAGAGCCTCATTACATTCTGATCGGCATTCCGCCATGGTAGCAGTCTCACACACTGCAGTATTACAAGTTGAACAGCCAGGACTGCCAAAACACAGCCACAAAACTGACGTCAGGACTCAGGAGGGCGGAAAATAGGTGGTCCAACCACCAGCACCGCCGGCCCATCAACTAACCACTGACCGTAATATGACTCACAAATCACAATGACAGTTCTTCCATTGCGGTGTTCCCATGTTGGCACAAACCGTGGCAGTCGGCGGTTCCCACAGTAATACACAAGAACACATTGGATTGATTTAAAATCCACACAGCTGGCACACATTCACACACCAGACACATCTACAAACTTCACTATAAAGCACATCCCTTCACACACCGCAAGCCTTTGCATCTACAACGCCACATATAGAAGCCAGAGCCCAAAATCAGAGGCTCTGTACTTTGGATTAGGCACCCCTCTAACTTTCACATAGCACTTATCCCACACCCGCACAACACACCTACCACACGTAATAGCACATCATTTCCTAATCGTCACCTCCTCACCACACAGCACCTACACCCCATCATCCTTTTTTTGTGTTGTCTACCACCATCACGTCAGCACAAAAACATCCCCTTTTCACAGGTGATGAGTTAAGTATCGTGGTGGATATAATTATCAGAGTAGAGCCACACTTATTTGTGAGCCCAAGTCCAACAGACTACAATTGTGAGGAAAATGGAAATTTAGCAAAGAATAGACAACAGAGTGAATTCTGTAGGCAGCTATCTGCACATAAGGTAGGATATCAGGAAGAGGGTGGACGACCTCAGGTGGAAGTTGTGTTCAATGTCCGCCAGGCAGCTGCTGGCGGTCCTCAAGACTGGTGGTGGTCCCCCACCTAATCCCCCACAGTTCACATCATGGGAGGAGAAGGTCCTGGCTATCCTGCATCATGAGGGCTTGACAGAAATACCTGGGGGAGTGGAGTAGGGTGGGGCACAGCATCAATAATGTCACCAAAATATATTGCCATGCATGCTCACTGAGCACCTTTTGCCACCTTCACTGTCACACCACTCACCACTCCTGTGTCCAACTACCCAACTATCCCTGTCTGGCATCTCACATGTGAAGTTAACTCACCAAGGGGCACAGTATCTGTGTATGGTGTGGGTAGTACAGGGACTGACTCACTACAACTACCAGCGGCACTGTTATACCGTTACTAAAACCAGAACAGGGTACCATATTGAAAGTAGCCTTGCATGTAACCTAAACAATAGAGTACACTCACCTGAATGGTTCACAATTGTATAGTCTGTGGGAATGATAGCAATGCTGTAGATAGCTGCCAGTACAAGACCACTAACACACAGCTACAACTGTGTCCTCTGCCAATCTGTCCCTTCTACCTCCCATCACCTAGAGAACTGTACTCACCTGTGAGGATAATAATTGTATAGTCTGTTGGAATAGGACAGCTATTGAGAAGAATGCTAAGGACAGCTGCCACTGGTGTACTCCTTGCACATGCCACAACTGTGTCCTTTGCTACCCTGTCCCTTCTACCTCCCTTCACCCATAGAACTGTACTCACCTAGGGGGATAACAATTGTATAGTCTTTTGGCATAGGACAGCTATTGACAGGAATGCTAAGGACATCTGCCACTGGTATACTCCTTACACACAGCTATAACTGTGACCTCTGCTACTCTGTCCCTTTCTACCGCCCATCACCTACTGGACGCAACTCACCTGGGGGATCTCACATATATGCAGCGTGCTGTACTTGGTGTAACCTGCCACATATAGTCAGATAGAATGGTTATTCTAAATCTGTTGGTCAGGTCAGTGTCTACATGACATTGTGCAGTTGTCTGTTAACTCAATAATGAAGTTCTGTTAACTGGGAGGTACCCTGAAACATATAATGCTCCACTGCTGCCACGATATGAGTCTATGAACAGACATCCAAGTGCCAAGATACTCAGACATCCTGTATCAAGGTGACTTAAAAAGGAAATGCCTGTACCCAACATGTCATGTTTATATTATTGAAAGCAGGTGTCACAGTCACATAAGGGGATCAAGCAAAGCCAATCTGTATATGGCCCAAAGCATATCTACCTATAAAAACTGTTGCTACATGCCACAATACAAATTGTAACTGTCTCATGCACATCTGCAACAGGTCCACTGGGATCATGGAAAGCACTCCTGAGACTATTCCACCCTGGATGAAGCCCTCAGTGAGGAGAGCACTCCTGGATGTGTGGACGTTGAGGATGACTCTGGCCCATCTGTGGAACCTGGTCAGATGACAACTGTCAGCCTCACTCTGGCCACATCGACTCCTTCCAGCCCTGTTGCATCTACACACCAGACAACCCATCGCCTCCAAACCTGTGTCCCCAGGACAGTAACAACCAGCATGTGCCCACCAGTCCAGGTACCGGAGTCACAACTTGAAAACCCTGACAATGATGGACCTGGCACCTGTGGCAGTGGGCAAACTGTTCCCAGGGCGCTGGCATATGGGGGTAGGGTGCTTGAGAGGGATGGTGTGGGTCAGCGGAACAAGGCAGCTAGGGATAGTCCTGGCCAGGACACCATCTCCCAAGTCTTGGGAGCCTACCAAACAATCCCAAGACGAGATGGGCCAGGTACTTGCCATGCTGGGGAAGATCAAGCAGCTGCAGAGGAACAACCACCAGGAAGTCATGCAACAGTGGGAGGCCTATAATGTCCATGTGGTCTCCCTAACAGAAGTGGTGAGAGACATCAATACCACCCTGAGCAGGGAATGTCAAGAACACCAGACCCCTTCAATTGGCCAAGTTACACCAGTCCCTTCAACATCTATGGCAGCCAGTGGAATGGAGGCCCTGTCAGGTTAAGGACTTGCCTCAGACACCCTTGCCTATGTAGCTGAAGAAGACCCCCGCAAGTGTGGGCGTCCACCCAAACAACCCAGAGATGCAGATGGCAAGACATAGAACACTGCCAGGAAGTAGCTTCTAACTGATGGCTTCCCTTTGCATGCCTCGGATGCACCCTGTTGACTTTTCTACAACCCCTTTCCAATTTTCCAGGACAGTAGGACACTGGACTTGGGACTTCAAATGTTGTAGCAGTAACATCCACCATGACTGATCCTTTCACTGTTTGAACATCATTATTTTCTACTCTTTTGTACATATGATCATAAATACAACTAACACACGATCTTGCATTATAGAAATTTTCCATCAATGTGAGTTGTTGAATGTGAAATTTGCTTCATGCTTATGATGAACTCATAAGAAGGAAATGTGAGGAGGGACAAGTCGCAGGTAGTGTCATGCTGAGGATCACTACCAACACAATGACACAAGTGGACAGTAACCAAACTCTTTTTTATTATGCTGTGCAGTACATAGGCTGCCCAAACGTCTGGACCGTCATAGTTAAGTATGTCTAAAGATTTTTTGCTTCTGCCTAGGTGTCAGTAAGTAACATCACACTGACCACTGAAGTAAGGGACATGTCAGACTGTATCCCTCAGAATAGGCTACAGATTTGTGGAAATTATCATCAGCTTGACCCTTCTCACATACCAATACCATGCCTCCCAAATCAATATACCCCATAATACAGACAGAGGACAGTACAATAGTCTCTAGTCAGAGAACCTTCCACGGACAGGCATCTGTAGTCATATTACTCACCCACGTCAGTGTTGACACATGCACTGTGGCTTGCAATAAGGAAACACAATGACATCTACATACAAGTCAAACAAGCTCATTTTCAACACAATGTGAAGGTTGATGGAATATATTGCAAAGGATGATATGTGTCAAAGACACATGACCACACATGACACTACTGGACTCACATACCATGGCAAACAGGTCCATTGTGTTGCACAGGTCTCTGCCATCCCATTATCCTGGCAGCCTGGGCATGGGACTCATACACCCCAACAAATGTAACACAGATCAATCCATGTCCACTTCACATGTCAGACCAGCTAAAGCCACCTGCCATTGCCACAACTCAGAAATGTTCACTTGAAGATGGCATTGTGAAGAGGCCTGGAAGGAAAAAGTGATAAACAAGAAGTTTAGGCAGAGATAGAAAATTGTGTTCCAAATATTGTTGTTTCTTTGATTGTGCATTTGACTGCCCCAAACAAAGGAGATCCTCACGAAAGTCACAACTCGAAGTCTAAACTTGCCTGAAAACCTCAGCTGTATAGTGCGTAATATCAAATGGCCTATCTGATGGTCACATAGAGACCCTTCTCAACCAATCCTGACCCCAACAGTACCCCAAGGAGTCAGTGAAATCATGGGACATCACATACTTACACTCAGGGGAATTACTGATTGTTGAGATTTGCCCGCATGTCTCCACCTTCATCCACATCACTGTCATCCTCACTTGGCATTTCTGCATTCTCACCTGGTGGAACTGCTAGTGCTCCATCATCTGGGATGTATCGGATCTGTATCGGATCTGTCTCCTAAGGATAAGGTTGTGGAGTATGCAGCAGACCACAATGATCTGACACACTGTAGCGGGTAAGCAGAGGAGGGCTCCACCAGACTTATCAATGCTACAGAATCTTACCTCCAGGAGCCTAAAAGCCCACTCCACTACATGCTGTGTCCTTCCATGGGCCTCGTTGAAGCAAACTTCCCCTGGCGTAGTTGGGTTCCTCACTGGTGTCAACAACCAGGGATGGTTTGGGTATGAAGAGTCCCCTGGAAGGCAGGAGACATGTGTGCAAACATGAGTCCAGGGCATCATCTCATTTGGCACAGACATACCTTACAAACACACATGACATATGTAACGTACCAACCAGCCAGGCCCTCTCTGGGTACTGTTGAGTCATGAGCTGTGGGATAGTGCTGTTCCGCATAACAAAGGCATCATGGAATGAACCTGGGTACCGTGCACATACCTGGGAAATGTAGAGGCCCGCCAAGCAAACTGCTTGGATATTTATGGAGTGAAATCTCTTTCTGTTCCGATAGACCTGTTCATTGCCATGTGGGGGAACCAAGGCTACTTGCGTACCATCAATGGCTCCCACTACATGTGGGATGTGTGCCAAAACATAGAACTCTGCCTTCACATGGGCAAAATCCTAACGTTGTGGAAATAGGATAGATGTCCAAGTTTTTCAACATTGCAGAGAGTATATTCTTCAAGATCAGACTGAACATAGGCTGGGACTTCCTGAAGTTAGAACACTGTATTTTGGAAGGAGCTTGTGGCCACGAAGTGCAGTACTGACATGACTTGAATAATGGGTGGATTTCTATTTGGATAAATGATGGCAGGCATCGTATTTGGCTCCCACTGACAACAGAGATCCTTGATTGTCTGCCTATCCTGGTGGCAAATTTGTATGACACCTCTATTCTCCATAGTCTGCAAGTCTACTAGTGTATGGCACACAAGAGGTTGTCTGACCCTTCTCATTCCAGGGTAACTATGTGAAAGAAAATAAGAAGGTATATCTATTACTCATTGTGTCCCTTGTAAGTGACATTACACGTCACATCAAAACTGTGACATGCCATTTGATACAGTGAAAACATGATACACAGCACACACCAATGGTAAAAGTGGCACTCTAGTTACATTTCATCCCCTTGCCTCTATTAAGATATGTATATATAAACTTAGACATCAGTGAGACTATGTGATACTGACATCAGACAATGCCTGTGATTAAATGCCCAAAACAAGAGGGTGGTGACTATACTACCAATGATTTGTTGAAATTAGCAGAACAACATGACAACATGATCCTTCAATCAGGACAAAAATACATCTTCAGACAATGCCAGCACTGACGATTATACAGTAGAAATGTTTGACACATCAAAAATGACCTTTTCCGACCATAGAAAGGCCTTAAAATGGCGACTGTCTGACTAACTCCATTGGACAATAGGAAACAACCGCAAAGTCATCATGGATTGCGGTAGGCGGATGCTACCGCGGCGGACATTGCCATTGGATACCATTGCTGCCTGTTGTAGTCTTTGGCCAATGCCAATGTCCGCTGGCGGTGGCGGCTGCGTACTAGGCGGACGTGACCACCATCTCCTGCTTAATCTCTCACTTGGCTCCTGACACTGCTGCAAGAAAGAAGACCCCCACGACCTGAGCTGCTGTGTATTGCCTCTGGGAGCAATCATGCCACATCCTACAGGTGATGGGGCCCCTACCCTCTCATCATAAAGGGCTGGAGAAGTTTGTGAAGGGGGTCCTGAGACATTGTGGAGAATGTGCAACAAGTGTTCCCTGGGCCACCTTGTGATTGATGCACACGGTTAGCTGAGGTGCCATGAAGCCATCACCAGGTAAATCCTGTCATTAGATATGCTTGATGTGTGGGCATATGTGGTAACATGACAGCAGGAGGTGTTGATGCATATTAATTGCCGGTTTGTCGCCATATTTGTGCCCTTTCTGTATCTGCACATCTATCTGTGGCCATATCTGGCCTTGTTGTAGTGTTATACTGAAGCCAGCTAATGACACTCTATGGCCCTAAGCTCTGCACAATGACAGCCATTGGCAATTGGCTGTGGGATACATAAACGATTGTGATGCATCTAACCTTTTGGGACATGGTATTATGTGTTGATTTGTGTGGTTTGCCTGCAGAGAAAGTTGCCTTTTCAATTACCCCTTTCTGTAAATATTGCCATCTGGGCTGTTATTGAATAGCTTTTGCACTGCAAGTGTGAGCCTGTAGCCACACTCTGTATCTATAAACAGCATTTGAAGGTTGAAAATCATGCCTCTCTACTAAGGTTCATCGACTTGAGCCTATGCCCAGTGATTACTATTGTCATTGCATTGGGGGCATGGTGGAGAGCAGTGACAGTTGTTCTCAGATCAACTCTGAACATTTGTGTTGCATATCCTTGACAGGTCCCATGATCACACTGCCCTGTTGGCTCCTTAATCCAGCTCTGATGCCTACTGGGCATGCTCCTAATTGTTTGGGCATTGGGCATCTTTAAACAGTGTGTTGTGCACTGATGTTCCCTGATATATGAGCCTGTGTTTTGGATGTGATGTGGGACATGTCCAATGCAAGGCCAGATGTATCTTACTTTGACATCGTTTTTGTGTGCACCCATGTTTTGGAAGTGCATTTAACATTTTTTGGACTTACACAAAGACACCCACTCCCTGAAGTAGCATGTGGGTGCATGTGTATTTGCACACATGTAAAGGCTTGCATCTTTGTGTGCACAACATGTGACTCCCTCGTATGTTGTCCTATCAATATGGGCCTGTCTGTAGCCAGGCTATGACCCGTGGGGACCATGCGCAGCTTGTGATCATCAGGGGTTGTGGATGTTTGTGTGCAATGTGTGCTATTTGGTGCACCTGTCACTTGCCATTTGATTTGATATGTTATATACTGTTCCTCGTCAATGTCATGTGGATTGCTCATGTCACACAAAACACGCTGCTTTATTAACTGGTCATTGCAGGGGCTGAGCTGGTGGTTGTGATGGGTACCCTTATGGGGAGTGTTTGCAGTAATGTCCCACTTTCCAATGATTGCTATGTGCCATAAGTGGACAGGATGCACAAACCAGTTTGTAATTGGCTTGTTGTTCAGGCTTGTAGTTAACTCTACCTGTTCTTGTGTGGGACTTGTGGACATGATTTTCTGTCTTGTATTGAATCCATGAAGGTCGACACCCATCAGAAGAAAGGGATTTGGTGAACCATCGCCACAAAGATGCAGACCCTGGTGGTCCACAGCCGGCGGAGCGCCTACTGTCAGAAGAGGTGGCAAGACCTGAGACGCTGGTCCAGGAAGATTGCAGAGGCCCAGCTGGGGCTGTCCGCCCAATGAGGATGGGGTGCCTGTCGGACCATGACCTCCCTGATGACCTGCATTTTGGTGGTGGCCTACTCAGAGTTGGATGGGTGTTTGAGGGCAGCACAGCAGCCACAAGGGGGTAAGTACAGACCTAACTCATGTTTAACCCTTTACCAGGTGAATGAGTGAGGGGCAGAATGCTATCTTTGACAATGTGGGAAGTGTCATGTGTTAAGATATTCTGTGCTCACATTGCTGTACACGGGTCATGTATTGCCAACATGTGTGCACGTTCATTTAGGTTTGGGACCTGGTACTCAACTATGAGGACCCCTCAGTCCTATAGCACAGGATGGAGCACATATGAGTTTGTGTTCCAGTAATCTGCTTTTACCACCCTGGTGGGTGTTAGTTCCCACCAACAGATCACTCCTCCCTAATGACATGGTAGAAAGGTGGATAGGTTGGTGCTCCCTGTCTTCTGCTATGTATCAGGGGGGATGTCTATGTGTGATTTTAATTCAGGCAGGGGCAAGTCATCTCCTCTGACCTGCCTTAGGTCTAGAGCTCGCCCCCCACGGCCGCAGCACCACCCTGCTGTCTCCTGCCCCTGACTCCCGCCCACGCTGCTGTTAGCGTGTTCGAGGCCCTCCTCCACCTGCAGGCATCCTCCTGTGCCTCATCCCTGGTGTCTAGTGGGCTCTTGTAAGCTTAACTTGACCCGTGTGCCGCTTTTCGCCGTCCTGTAAGTTGTTTTTCTAATTTTCAGCGCCTTGCCCCATTGCGCGTCTGCCCCCGTTGTGCCCCTTCTGATTGTGCCGCTTTTCGCCGTACTGTAAGTGTTTTTTTTCCAAATTTTAGCACCTTGCCTCCTTGCGCTTCTGCCCCCACTGTGCCCCTCTGATTGCTGTACCCCGATTGTAACTTGTGCCATAATTGTATTTTGTGCCTGTTGTTAAACTTTTTTCCTTACTGTTTTGTGCCTTTTTCCCTGTTTTTTTCGCCCCTTGGGCGCTCCCCCTTGCTGATCTCCCCTTGCCGCTGCCTCCCTGCGGCCCGCCCCCCTCGCGCCCCCATTTGCCGCTCCCTCCCGCCTCCCGCCTCCCAGCTGCTCCTCCCTCCCCCCTCCCTTCTTAATGGCTGGCGCTGCGCGTCACGAGTGAGCGACCTCTGACCTGCCTTAGGTCTAGAGCTCGCCCCCCACGGCCGCAGCACCACCCTGCTGTCTCCTGCCCCTGAGCCCCGCCCACGCTGCTGTTAGCGTGTTCGAGGCCCTCCTCCTCCCGCAGGCATCCTCCTGCACCTCATCCCTGGTGTCTAGTGGGCTCTTGTAAGCTTCACTTGACCCGTGTGCCGCTTTTCGCCGTCCTGTAAGTTGTTTTTCAAATTTTCAGCGCCTTGCCCCCTTTCTGCCCCCGTTGTGCCCCTTCTGATTGTGCCGCTTTTCGCCGTCCTGTAAGTGTTTTTTTCCAAATTTCAGAGCCTTGCCTCCTTGCGCTTCTGCCCCCGCTGTGCCCCTCTGATTGCTGTACCCCGATTGTAACTTGTGCCATAATTGTATTTTGTGCCTGTTGTTAAACTTTTTTCCTTACTGTTTTGTGCCTTTTTCCCTGTTTTTTTCGCCCCTTGGGCGCTCCCCCTTGCTGATCTCCCCTTGCCGCTGCCTCCCTGCGGCCCCCGCCCCCCTCGCGCCCCCATTCGCCGCTCCCTCCCGCCTCCCGCCTCCCAGCTGCTCCTCCCTCCCCCCCTCCCTTCTTAATGGCTGGAGCTGCGCGTCGCTAGTGAGCGACCTCGGACCTGCCTTAGGTCTAGAGCTCGCCCCCCACGGCCGCAGCACCACCCTGCTGTCTCCTTCCCCTGACCCCCGCCACGCTGCTGTTAGCGTGTTCGAGGCCTCCTCCACCCCCAGGCATCCTCCTGCGCCTCATCCCTGGTGTCTAATGGGCTCTTGTAAGCTTCACTTGACCCGTGTGCCGCTTTTCGCCGTTCTGTAAGTTGTTCTTCTAATTTTCAGCGCCTTACCCCCTTGCGCGTCTGCCCCGTTGTGCCCCTTCTGATTGTGCCGCTTTTCGCCGTCCTGTAAGTGTTTTTTTCCAAATTTCAGCGCCTTGCCTCCTTGCGCTTCTGCCCCCGCTGTGCCCCTCAGATTGCTGTACCCCGATTGTAACTTGTGCCATAATTGTATTTTGTGCCTGTTGTTAAACTTTTTTCCTTACTGTTTTGTGCCTTTTTCCCTGTTTTTTTCGCCCCTTGGGCGCTCCCCCTTGCTGATCTCCCCTTGCCGCTGCCTCCCTGCAGCCCCGCCCCCCTCGCGCCCCCATTCGCCGCTCCCTCCCGCCTCCTGCCTCCTAGCTGCTCCTCCCTCCCCTCTCCCTTCTTAATGGCTGGTGCTGCGCGTCGCGAGTGAGCAACCTCTGACCTGCCTTAGGTCTAGAGCTCGCCCCCCACGGCTGCAGCACCACCCTGCTGTCTCCTGCCCCTGACCCCCGCCCACAGCTGCTGTTAGCGTGTTCGAGGCCCTCCTCCACCCGCAGGCATCCTCCTGCGCCTCATCCCTGGTGTCTAGTGGGCTCTTGTAAGCTTCACTTGACCCGTGTGCCGCTTTTCGCCGTCCTGTAAGTTGTTTTTCTAATTTTCACTGCCTTGCCCCCTTGCGCGTCTGCCCCCGTTGTGCCCCTTCTGATTGTGCCGCTTTTCGCCGTCCTGTAAGTGTTTTTTTCCAAATTTCAGCACCTTGCCTCCTTGCGCTTCTGCCCCGCTGTGCCCCTCTGATTGCTGTACCCCGATTGTAAACTTGTGCCATAATTGTATTTTGTGCCTGTTGTTAAACTTTTTTCCTTACTGTTTTGTGCCCTTTTTCCCTGGTTTTTTCGCCCCTTGGGTGCTCCCCCTTGCTGATCTCCCCTTGCCGCTGCCTCCCTGCGGCCCGCCCCCCTCGCGTCCCCATTCGAAGCTCCCTCCCGCCTCCCAGCTGCTCCTCCCTCCCCCCCTCCCTTCTTAATGGCTGGCGCTGCGCGTCGCGAGTGAGCGACCTCTGACCTGCCTTAGGTCTAGAGCTCGCCCCCCACGGCCGCAGCACCACCCTGCTGTCTCCTGCCCCTGACTACTGCCCACGCTGCTGTTAGCGTGTTCGAGGCCCTCCTCCACCCGCAGGCATCCTCCTGCGCCTCATCCCTGGTGTCTAGTGGGCTCTTGTAAGCTTCAACTTGACCCGTGTGCCGCTTTTCGCCGTCCTGTAAGTTGTTTTCTAATTTTCAGGCGCCTTGCCACCCTTGCGCGTCTGCCCCGGTTGTGCCCCTTCTGATTGTGCCGCTTTTCGCCGTCCTGTAAGTGTTTTTTTCCAAATTTCAGCGCCTTGCCTCCTTGCGCTTCTGCCCCCGCTGTGCCCCTCTGATTGCTGTACCCCGATTGTAATTTGTGCCATAATTGTATTTTGTGCCTGTTGTTAAACTTTTTTCCTTACTGTTTTGTGCCTTTTTCCCTTGTTTTTTCGCCCCTTGGGCGCTCCCTCTTGCTGATCTCCCCTTGCAGCTGCCTCCCTGCGGCCCGCCCCCCTCGCGCCCCCATTCGCCGCTCCCTCCCGCCTCCCGCCTCCCAGCTGCTCCTCACTCCCCCCCTCCCTTCTTAATGGCTGGCGCTGCGCATCGCGAGTGAGCGACCTCTGACCTGCTTTAGGTCTAGAGCTCGCCCCCCAGGGCCGCAGCACCACCCTGCTGTCTCCTGCCCTCGACCCCGCACCCGCAGCTGTTAGCGTGTTCGAGGCCCTCCTCCACCCGCAGGCATCCTCCTGCACCTCATCCCTGGTGTCTAGTGGGCTCTTGTAAGCTTCACTTGACCCGTGTGCCGCTTTTCGCCATCCTGTAAGTTGTTTTTCTAATTTTCAGCGCCTTGCCCCCTTGCGCGTCTGCCCCCGTTGTGCCCCTTCTGATTGTGCCGCTTTTCGCCGTCCTGTAAGTGTTTATTCCCAAAATTCAGCACCTTGCCTCCTTGCGCTTCTGCCCCCGCTGTGCCCCTCTGATTGCTGTACCCCGATTGTAACTTGTGCCATAATTGTATTTTGTGCCTGTTGTTAAACTTTTTTCCTTACTGTTTTGTGCCTTTTTCCCTGGTTTTCTCGCCCCTTGGGCGCTCCCCGTTGCTGATCTCCCCTCTCCGCTGCCTCCCTGCGGCCCCGCCCGCCTCGCGCCCCCATTCGCCGCTCCCTCCCGCCTCCCGCCTCCCAGCTGCTCCCCCCTCCCTTCTTAATGGCTGGCGCTGCGCGTCGCGAGTGAGTGACCTCTGACCTGCTTTAGGTCTAGAGCTCGCCCCCCACGGCCACAGCACCACCCTGCTGTCTCCTGCCCCTGACCCCCGCCCATGCTGCTGTTAGCGTGTTCGAGGCCCTCCTCCAACCGCAGGCATCCTCCTGCGCCTCATCCCTGGTGTCTAGTGGGCTCTTGTAAGCTTCACTTGACCCGTGTGCCGCTTTTCGCCGTCCTGTAAGTTGTTTTTCGAATTTTCAGCGCCCTGCCCCCTTTCGCGTCTACACCCGTTGTGCCCCTTCTGATTGTGCCGCTTTTCGCCGTCCTGTAAGTGTTTTTTTCCAAATTTCAGCGCCTTGCCTCCTTGCGCTTCTGCCCCCGCTGTGCCCCTCTGATTGCTGTACCCCGATTGTAACTTGTGCCATAATTGTATTTTGTGCCTGTTGTTAAACTTTTTTCCTTACTGTTTTGTGCCTTTTTCCCTGGTTTTTTCGCCCCTTGGGCGCTCCCTCTTGCTGATCTCCCCTTGCAGCTGCCTCCCTGCAGCCCGCCCCCCTCGCGCCCCCATTCGCCGCTCCCTCCCGCCTCCCACCTCCCAGCTGCTCCTCACTCCCCCCTCCCTTCTTAATGGCTGGCGCTGCGCGTCGCGAGTGAGCGACCTCTGACCTGCTTTAGGTCTAGAGCTCGCCCCCCACGGCCGCAGCACCACCCTGCTGTCTCCTGCCCTCGACCCCGCATCCGCAGCTGTTAGCGTGTTCGAGGCCCTCCTCCACCCGCAGGCATCCTCCTGCACTTCATCACTGGTGTCTAGAGGGCTCTTGTAAGCTTCACTTGACCCGTGTGCCGCTTTTCGCCGTCCTGTAAGTTGTTTTTCTAATTTTCAGCGCCTTGCCCCCTTGCGCGTCTGCCCCCGTTGTGCCCCTTCTGATTGTGCCGCTTTTCGCCGTCCTGTAAATGTTTTTTCCCAAAATTCAGCGCCTTGCCTCCTTGCGCTTCTGCCCCCGCTGTGCCCCTCTGATTGCTGTACCCCGATTGTAACTTGTGCCATAATTGTATTTTGTGCCTGTTGTTAAACTTTTTTCCTTACTGTTTTGTGCCTTTTTCCCTGGTTTTCTCGCCCCTTGGGCGCTCCCCCTTGCTGATCTCCCCTATCCGCTGCCTCCCTGCGGCCCCGCCCGCCTCGCGCCCCCATTCGCCGCTCCCTCCCGCCTCCCGCCTCCCAGCTGCTCCCCCCTCCCTTCTTAATGGCTGGCGCTGCGCGTCGCGAGTGAGCGACCTCTGACCTGCCTTAGGTCTAGAGCTCGCCCCCCACGGCCACAGCACCACCCTGCTGTCTCCTGCCCCTGACCCCCGCCCACGCTGCTGTTAGCGTGTTCGAGGCCCTCCTCCAACCGCAGGCATCCTCCTGCGCCTCATCCCTGGTGTCTAGTGGGCTCTTGTAAGCTTCACTTGACCAGTGTGCCGCTTTTCGCCGTCCTGTAAGTTGTTTTTCTAATTTTCAGCGCCCTGCCCCCTTTCGCGTCTACACCCGTTGTGCCCCTTCTGATTGTGCCGCTTTTCGCCGTCCTGTAAGTGTTTATTCCCAAAATTCAGCACCTTGCCTCCTTGCGCTTCTGCCCCCGCTGTGCCCCTCTGATTGCTGTACCCCGATTGTAACTTGTGCCATAATTGTATTTTGTGCCTGTTGTTAAACTTTTTTCCTTACTGTTTTGTGCCTTTTTCCCTGGTTTTCTCGCCCCTTGGGCGCTCCCCCTTGCTGATCTCCCCTCTCCGCTGCCTCCCTGCGGCCCCGCCAGCCTCGCGCCCCCATTCGCCGCTCCCTCCCGCCTCCCGCCTCCCAGCTGCTCCCCCCTCCCTTCTTAATGGCTGGCGCTGCGCGTCGCGAGTGAGCGACCTCTGACCTGCCTTAGGTCTAGAGCTCGCCCCCCACGGCCACAGCACCACCCTGCTGTCTCCTGCCCCTGACCCCCGCCCATGCTGCTGTTAGCGTGTTCGAGGCCCTCCTCCAACCGCAGGCATCCTCCTGCGCCTCATCCCTGGTGTCTAGTGGGCTCTTGTAAGCTTCACTTGACCCGTGTGCCGCTTTTCGCCATCCTGTAAGTTGTTTTTCTAATTTTCAGCGCCCTGCCCCCTTTCGCGTCTACACCCGTTGTGCCCCTTCTGATTGTGCCGCTTTTCGCCGTCCTGTAAGTGTTTTTTCCCAAATTTCAGCGCCTTGCCTCCTTGCGCTTCTGCCCCCGCTGTGCCCCTCTGATTGCTGTACCCCGATTGTAACTTGTGCCATAATTGTATTTTGTGCCTGTTGTTAAACTTTTTTCCTTACTGTTTTGTGCCTTTTTCCCTGGTTTTTTCGCCCCTTGGGCGCTCCCTCTTGCTGATCTCCCCTTGCAGCTGCCTCCCTGCAGCCCGCCCCCCTCGCGCCCCCATTCGCCGCTCCCTCCCGCCTCCCACCTCCCAGCTGCTCCTCACTCCCCCCTCCCTTCTTAATGGCTGGCGCTGCGCGTCGCGAGTGAGCGACCTCTGACCTGCTTTAGGTCTAGAGCTCGCCCCCCACGGCCGCAGCACCACCCTGCTGTCTCCTGCCCTCGACCCCGCATCCGCAGCTGTTAGCGTGTTCGAGGCCCTCCTCCACCCGCAGGCATCCTCCTGCACCTCATCACTGGTGTCTAGAGGGCTCTTGTAAGCTTCACTTGACCCGTGTGCCGCTTTTCGCCGTCCTGTAAGTTGTTTTTCTAATTTTCAGCGCCTTGCCCCCTTGCGCGTCTGCCCCCGTTGTGCCCCTTCTGATTGTGCCGCTTTTCGCCGTCCTGTAAATGTTTTTTCCCAAAATTCAGCACCTTGCCTCCTTGCGCTTCTGCCCCCGCTGTGCCCCTCTGATTGCTGTACCCCGATTGTAACTTGTGCCATAATTGTATTTTGTGCCTGTTGTTAAACTTTTTTCCTTACTGTTTTGTGCCTTTTTCCCTGGTTTTCTCGCCCCTTAGGCGCTCCCCCTTGCTGATCTCCCCTTGCCGCTGCCTCCCTGCGGGCCGCCCCCCTCGCGCCCCCATTCGCCGCTCCCTCCCGCCTCCCAGCTGCTCCTCCCTCCCCCTCCCTTCTTAATGGCTGGCGCTGCACGTCGCGAGTGAGCGACCTCTGACCTGCCTTAGGTCTAGAGCTCGCCCCCCACGGCCGCAGCACCACCCTGCTGTCTCCTGCCCCTGACCCCCGCCCACGCTGCTGTTAGTGTGTTCGAGGCCCTCCTCCACCCGCAGGCATCCTCCTGCGCCTCATCCCTGGTGTCTAGTGGGCTCTTGTAAGCTTCACTTGACCTGTGTGCCGCTTTTCGCCATCCTGTAAGTTGTTTTTCTAATTTTCAGCGCCTTGCCCCCTTGCGCGTCTGCCCCCGTTGTGCCCCTTCTGATTGTGCTGCTTTTCGCCGTCCTGTAAGTGTTTTTTTCCAAATTTCAGCGCCTTGCCTCCTTGCGCTTTTGCCACGCTGTGCCCCTCTGATTGCTGTACCCCGATTGTAACTTGTGCCATAATTGTATTTTGTGCCTGTTGTTAAACTTTTTTCCTTACTGTTTTGTGCCTTTTTCCCTGTTTTTTTTGCCCCTTGGGCGCTCCCCCTTGCTCATCTCCCCTCTCCGCTGCCTCCATGCGGCCCGCCCCCCTCGCGCCCCCATTCGCCGCTCCCTCCCGCCTCCCGCCTCCCAGCTGCTCCTCCCTCCCCCCTCCCTTCTTAATGGCTGGAGCTGCGCGTCGCGAGTGAGCGACCTCTGACCTGCCTTAGGTCTAGAGCTCGCCCCCCACGGCCACAGCACCACCCTGCTGTCTCCTGCCCCGGACCCCCGCCCACGCTGCTGTTAGCGTGTTCGAGGCCCTCCTCCAACCGCAGGCATCCTCCTGCGCCTCATCCCTGGTGTCTAGTGGGCTCTTGTAAGCTTCACTTGACCCGTGTGCCGCTTTTCGCCGTCCTGTAAGTTGTTTTTCTAATTTTCAGCGCCCTGCCCCCTTTCGCGTCTACACCCGTTGTGCCCCTTCTGATTGTGCCGCTTTTCGCCGTCCTGTAAGTGTTTTTTTCCAAATTTCAGCGCCTTGCCTCCTTGCGCTTCTGCCCCCGCTGTGCCCCTCTGATTGCTGTACCCCGATTGTAACTTGTGCCATAATTGTATTTTGTGCCTGTTGTTAAACTTTTTTCCTTACTGTTTTGTGCCTTTTTCCCTGGTTTTTTCGCCCCTTGGGCGCTCCCTCTTGCTGATCTCCCCTTGCAGCTGCCTCCCTGCAGCCCGCCCCCCTCGCGCCCCCATTCGCCGCTCCCTCCCGCCTCCCACCTCCCAGCTGCTCCTCACTCCCCCCTCCCTTCTTAATGGCTGGCGCTGCGCGTCGCGAGTGAGCGACCTCTGACCTGCTTTAGGTCTAGAGCTCGCCCCCCACGGCCGCAGCACCACCCTGCTGTCTCCTGCCCTCGACCCCGCATCTGCAGCTGTTAGCGTGTTCGAGGCCCTCCTCCACCCGCAGGCATCCTCCTGCACCTCATCACTGGTGTCTAGAGGGCTCTTGTAAGCTTCACTTGACCCGTGTGCCGCTTTTCGCCGTCCTGTAAGTTGTTTTTCTAATTTTCAGCGCCTTGCCCCCTTGCGCGTCTGCCCCCGTTGTGCCCCTTCTGATTGTGCCGCTTTTCGCCGTCCTGTAAATGTTTTTTCCCAAAATTCAGCGCCTTGCCTCCTTGCGCTTCTGCCCCCGCTGTGCCCCTCTGATTGCTGTACCCCGATTGTAACTTGTGCCATAATTGTATTTTGTGCCTGTTGTTAAACTTTTTTCCTTACTGTTTTGTGCCTTTTTCCCTGGTTTTCTCGCCCCTTGGGTGCTCCCCCTTGCTGATCTCCCCTCTCCGCTGCCTCCCTGCGGCCCCGCCCGCCTCGCGCCCCCATTCGCCGCTCCCTCCCGCCTCCCGCCTCCCAGCTGCTCCCCCCTCCCTTCTTAATGGCTGGCGCTGCGCGTCGCGAGTGAGCGACCTCTGACCTGCCTTAGGTCTAGAGCTCGCCCCCCACGGCCGCAGCACCACCCTGCTGTCTCCTGCCCCTGACCCCCGCCCACGCTGCTGTTAGCGTGTTCGAGGCCCTCCTCCAACCGCAGGCATCCTCCTGCGCCTCATCCCTGGTGTCTAGTGGGCTCTTGTAAGCTTCACTTGACCCGTGTGCCGCTTTTCGCCGTCCTGTAAGTTGTTTTTCTAATTTTCAGCGCCCTGCCCCCTTGCGCGTCTACACCCGTTGCGCCCCTTCTGATTGGGCCGCTTTTCGCCGTCCTGTAAGTGTTTTTTTCAAAATTTCAGCGCCTTGCCTCCTTGCGCTTCTGCCCCCGCTGTGCCCCTCTGATTGCTGTACCCCGATTGTAACTTGTGCCATAATTGTATTTTGTGCCTGTTGTTAAACTTTTTTCCTTACTGTTTTGTGCCTTTTTCCCTGTTTTTTTCGCCCCTTGGGCGCTCCCCCTTGCTGATCTCCCCTTGCCGCTGCCTCCCTGCGGCCCGCCCCCTTCACGCCCCCATTCGCCGCTCCCTCCCGCCTCCCGCCTCCCAGCTGCTCCTCCCTCCCCACTCCCTTCTCAATGGCTGGCGCTGCGCGTCGTGAGTGAGCGACCTCTGACCTGCCTTAGGTCTAGAGCTCGCCCCCCACGGCCGCAGCACCACCCTGCTGTCTCCTGCCCCTGACCCCTGCACACGCTGCTGTTAGCGTGTTCGAGGCCCTCCTCCACCCGCAGGAATCCTCCTGCGCCTCATCCCTGGTGTCTAGTGGGCTCTTGTAAGCTTCACTTGACCCGTGTGCTGCTTTTCGCCGTCCTGTAAGTTGTTTTTCTAATTTTCAGCGCCTCGCCCTCTTGCGCGTCTGCCCCCGTTGTGCCCCTTCTGATTGTGTCGCTTTTCGCCGTCCTGTAAGTGTTTTTTTCCAAATTTCAGCGCCTTGCCTCCTTGCGCTTCTGCCCCCTCTGTGCCCCTCTGATTGCTGTACCCCGATTGTAACTCGTGCCATAATTGTATTTTGTGCCTGTTGTTAAACTTTTTTCCTTACTGTTTTGTGCCTTTTTCCCTGGTTTTTTCGCCCCTTAGGCGCTCCCCCTTGCTGATCTCCCCTTGCCGCTGCCTCCCTGCGGCCCGCCCCCCTCGCGCCCCCATTCGCCGCTCCCTCCCGCCTCCCGCCTCCCAGCTGCTCCTCCCTCCCCCCTCCCTTCTTAATGGCTGGCGCTGCGCGTCGCGAGTGAGTGACCTCTGACCTGCCTTAGGTCTAGAGCTCGCCCCCCACGGCTGCAGCACCACCCTGCTGTCTCCTGCCCCTTACCCCCGCCCACGCTGCTGTTAGTGTGTTCGAGGCCCTCCTCCACCCGCAGGCATCCTCCTGCGCCTCATCCCTGGTGTCTAGTGGGCTCTTGTAAGCTTCACTTGACCCGTGTGCCGCTTTTCGCCGTCCTGTAAGTTGTTTTTCTAATTTTCAGCGCCTTGCCCCCTTGCGCGTCTGCCCCCGTTGTGCCCCTTCTGATTGTGCTGCTTTTCGTCGTCCTGTAAGTGTTTTTTTTCCAAATTTCAGCGCCTTGCCTCCTTGCGCTTCTGCCACGCTGTGCCCCTCTGATTGCTGTACCCCGATTGTAACTTGTGCCATAATTGTATTTTGTGCCTGTTGTTAAACTTTTTTCCTTACTGTTTTGTGCCTTTTTCCCTGGTTTTTTCGTCCCTTGGGCGCTCCCCGTTGCTGATCTCCCCTCTCCGCTGCCTCCCTGCGGCCCGCCCCCCTCACGCCCCCATTCGCCGCTCCCTCCCGCCTCCCAGCTGCTCCTCCCTCCCCCCTCCCTTCTTAATGGCTGGAGCTGCGCATCGCGAGTGAGCGACCTCTGACCTGCCTTAGGTCTAGAGCTCGCCCCCCACGGCCGCAGCACCACCCTGCTGTCTTCTGCCCCTGACCCCCACCCACGCTGCTGTTAGCATGTTCGAGGCCCTCCTCCACCCGCAGGCATCCTCCTGCTCCTCATCCCTGGTGTCTAGTGGGCTCTTGTAAGCTTCACTTGACCCGTGTGCCGCTTTTCGCCGTCCTGTAAGTTGTTTTTCTAATTTTCAGCGCCTTGCCCCCTTGCGCGTCTGCCCCCGTTGTGCCCCTTCTGATTGTGTCGCTTTTCGCCGTCCTGTAAGTGTTTTTTTCCAAATTTCAGCGCCTTGCCTCCTTGCGCTTCTGCCCCCGCTGTGCCCCTCTGATTGCTGTACCCCGATTGTAACTTGTGCCATAATTGTATTTTGTGCCTGTTGTTAAACTTTTTTCCTTACTGTTTTGTGCCTTTTTCCCTGGTTTTTTCGCCCCTTGGGCGCTCCCCCTTGCCGCTGCCTCCCTGCGGCCCCGCCCCCCTCACGCCCCCATTCGCCGCTCCCTCCCGCCTCCCAGCTGCTCCTCCCTCCCCGCTCCCTTCTTAATGGCTGGCGCTGCGCGTCGTGAGTGAGCGACCTCTGACCTGCCTTAGGTCTAGAGCTCGCCCCCCACGGCCGCAGCACCACCCTGCTGTCTCCTGCCGCTGACCCCCGCCCACGCTGCTGTTAGCGTGTTCGAGGCCCTCCTCCACCCGCAGGAATCCTCCTGCGCCTCATCCCTGGTGTCTAGTGGGCTCTTGTAAGCTTCACTTGACCCGTGTGCCGCTTTTCGCCGTCCTGTAAGTTGTTTTTCTAATTTTCAGCGCCTTGCCCCCTTGCGCGTCTGCCCCCGTTGTGCCCCTTCTGATTGTGTCGCTTTTCGCCGTCCTGTAAGTTGTTTTTCTAATTTTCAGCGCCTTGCCTCCTTGCGCTTCTGCCCCCTCTGTGCCCCTCTGATTGCTGTACCCCGATTGTAACTTGTGCCATAATTGTATTTTGTGCCTGTTGTTAAACTTTTTTCCTTACTGTTTTGTGCCTTTTTCCCTGGTTTTTTCGCCCCTTAGGCGCTCCCCCTTGCTGATCTCCCCTTGCCGCTGCCTCCCTGCGGCCCGCCCCCCTCGCGCCCCCATTCGCCGCTCCCTCCCGCCTCCCAGCTGCTCCTCCCTCCCCCTCCCTTCTTAATGGCTGGCGCTGCACGTCGCGAGTGAGCGACCTCTGACCTGCCTTAGGTCTAGAGCTCGCCCCCCACGGCCGCAGCACCACCCTGCTGTCTCCTGCCCCTGACCCCCGCCCACGCTGCTGTTAGTGTGTTCGAGGCCCTCCTCCACCCGCAGGCATCCTCCTGCGCCTCATCCCTGGTGTCTAGTGGGCTCTTGTAAGCTTCACTTGACCTGTGTGCCGCTTTTCGCCGTCCTGTAAGTTGTTTTTCTAATTTTCAGCGCCTTGCCCCCTTGCGCGTCTGCCCCCGTTGTGCCCCTTCTGATTGTGCTGCTTTTCGCCGTCCTGTAAGTGTTTTTTTCCAAATTTCAGCGCCTTGCCTCCTTGCGCTTCTGCCACGCTGTGCCCCTCTGATTGCTGTACCCCGATTGTAACTTGTGCCATAATTGTATTTTGTGCCTGTTGTTAAACTTTTTTCCTTACTGTTTTGTGCCTTTTTCCCTGGTTTTTTTGCCCCTTGGGCGCTCCCCCTTGCTCATCTCCCCTCTCCGCTGCCTCCATGCGGCCCGCCCCCCTCACGCCCCCATTCGACGCTCCCTCCCGCCTCCCAGCTGCTCCTCCCTCCCCCCTCCCTTCTTAATGGCTGGCGCTGCGCGTCGCGAGTGAGCGACCTCTGACCTGCCTTAGGTCTAGAGCTCGCCCCCCACGGCCGCAGCACCACCCTGCTGTCTCCTGCCCCTGACCCCCGCCCACGCTGCTGTTAGCGTGTTCGAGGCCCTCCTCCACCCGCAGGCATCCTCCTGCTCCTCATCCCTGGTGTCTAGTGGGCTCTTGTAGGCTTCACTTGACCCGTGTGCCGCTTTTCGCCGTCCTGCAAGTTGTTTTTCTAATTTTCAGCGCCTTGCCCCCTTGCACGTCTGCCCCCGTTGTGCCCCTTCTGATTGTGTCGCTTTTCGCCGTCCTGTAAGTGTTTTTTTCCAAATTTCAGCGCCTTGCCTCCTTGCGCTTCTGCCCCCGCTGTGCCCCTCTGATTGCTGTACCCCGATTGTAACTTGTGCCATAATTGTATTTTGTGCCTGTTGTTAAACTTTTTTCCTTACTGTTTTGTGCCTTTTTCCCTGGTTTTTTCGCCCCTTAGGCGCTCCCCCTTGCTGATCTCCCCTTGCCGCTGCCTCCCTGCGGCTCGCCCCCCTCGCGCCCCCATTCGCCGCTCCCTCCCGCCTCCCGCCTCCCAGCTGCTCCTCCCTCCCCCTCCCTTCTTAATGGCTGGCGCTGCGCGTCGCGAGTGAGTGACCTCTGACCTGCCTTAGGTCTAGAGCTCGCCCCCCACGGCCGCAGCACCACCCTGCTGTCTCCTGCCCCTGACCCCCGCCCACGCTGCTGTTAGTGTGTTCGAGGCCCTCCTCCACCCGCAAGCATCCTCCTGCGCCTCATCCCTGGTGTCTAGTGGGCTCTTGTATGCTTCACTTGACCCGTGTGCCGCTTTTCGCCGTCCTGTAAGTTGTTTTTCTAATTTTCAGCGCCTTGCCCCCTTGCGCGTCTGCCCCCGTTGTGCCCCTTCTGATTGTGCTGCTTTTCGCCGTCCTGTAAGTGTTTTTTTCCAAATTTCAGCGCCTTGCCTCCTTGCGCTTCTGCCACGCTGTGCCCCTCTGATTGCTGTACCCCGATTGTAACTTGTGCCATAATTGTATTTTGTGCCTGTTGTTAAACTTTTTTCCTTACTGTTTTATGCCTTTTTCACTGGTTTTTTTGCCCCTTGGGCGCTCCCCCTTGCTGATCTCCCCTCTCCGCTGCCTCCCTGCGGCCCGCCCCCCTCACGCCCCCATTCGCCGCTCCCTCCCGCCTCCCAGCTGCTCCTCCCTCCCCCCTCCCTTCTTAATGGCTGGCGCTGCGCGTCGCGAGTGAGCGACCTCTGACCTGCCTTTAGTCTAGAGCTCGCCCCCCACGGCCGCAGCACCACCCTGCTGTCTCCTGCCCCTGACCCCTGCCCACGCTGCTGTTAGCGTGTTCGAGGCCCTCCTCCACCCGCAGGCATCCTCCTGCTCCTCATCCCTGGTGTCTAGTGGGCTCTTGTAAGCTTCACTTGACCCGTGTGCCGCTTTTCGCCGTCCTGTAAGTTGTTTTTCTAATTTTCAGCGCCTTGCCCCCTTGCGCGTCTGCCCCCGTTGTGCCCCTTCTGATTGTGTCGCTTTTCGCCGTCCTGTAAGTGTTTTTTTCCAAATTTCAGCGCCTTGCCTCCTTGCGCTTCTGCCCCCGCTGTGCCCCTCTGATTGCTGTACCCCGATTGTAACTTGTGCCATAATTGTATTTTGTGCCTGTTGTTAAACTTTTTTCCTTACTGTTTTGTGCCTTTTTCCCTGGTTTTTTCGCCCCTTGGGCGCTCCCCCTTGCTGATCTCCCCTTGCCGCTGCCTCCCTGCGGCCCCGCCCCCCTCACGCCCCCATTCGCCGCTCCCTCCCGCCTCCCAGCTGCTCCTCCCTTCCCGCTCCCTTCTTAATGGCTGGCGCTGCGCGTCGTGAGTGAGCGACCTCTGACCTGCCTTAGGTCTAGAGCTCGCCCCCCACGGCCGCAGCACCACCCTGCTGTCTCCTGCCCCTGACCCCCGCCCACGCTGCTGTTAGCGTGTTCGAGGCCCTCCTCCACCCGCAGGAATCCTCCTGCGCCTCATCCCTGGTGTCTAGTGGGCTCTTGTAAGCTTCACTTGACCCGTGTGCCGCTTCTCGCCGTCCTGTAAGTTGTTTTTCTAATTTTCAGCGCCTTGCCCCCTTGTGCGTCTGCCCCCGTTGTGCCCCTTCTGATTGTGTCGCTTTTCGCCGTCCTGTAAGTGTTTTTTTCCAAATTTCAGCGCCTTGCCTCCTTGCGCTTCTGCCCCCTCTGTGCCCCTCTGATTGCTGTACACCGATTGTAACTTGGGCCATAATTGTATTTTGTGCCTGTTGTTAAACTTTTTTCCTTACTGTTTTGTGCCTTTTTCCCTGGTTTTTTCGCCCCTTAGGCGCTCCCCCTTGCTGATCTCCCCTTGCCGCTGCCTCCCTGCGGCCCGCCCCCCTCGCGCCCCCATTCGCCGCTCCCTCCTGCCTCCCGCCTCCCAGCTGCTCCTCCCTCCCCCTCCCTTCTTAATGGCTGGCGCTGCGCGTCGCGAGTGAGCGACCTCTGACCTGCCTTAGGTCTAGAGCTCGCCCCCCACGGCCGCAGCACCACCCTGCTGTCTCCTGCCCCTGACCCCCGCCCACGCTGCTGTTAGTGTGTTCGAGGCCCTCCTCCACCCGCAAGCATCCTCCTGCGCCTCATCCCTGGTGTCTAGTTGGCTCTTGTAAGCTTCACTTGACCCGTGTGCCGCTTTTCACCGTCCTGTAAGTTGTTTTTCTAATTTTCAGCGCCTTGCCCCCTTGCGCGTCTGCCCCCGTTGTGCCCCTTCTGATTGTGCTGCTTTTCGCCATCCTGTAAGTGTTTTTTTCCAAATTTCAGCGCCTTGCCTCCTTGCGCTTCTGCCACGCTGTGCCCCTCTGATTGCTGTACTCCGATTGTAACTTGTGCCATAATTGTATTTTGTGCATGTTGTTAAACTTTTTTCCTTACTGTTTTATGCCTTTTTCCCTGTTTTTTTCGCCCCTTGGGCGCTCCCCCTTGCTGATCTCCCCTCTCCGCTGCCTCCCTGCGGCCCGCCCCCCTCACGCCCCCATTCGCCGCTCCCTCCCGCCTCCCAGCTGCTCCTCCCTCCCCCCTCCCTTCTTAATGGCTGGCGCTGCGCGTCGCGAGTGAGCGACCTCTGACCTGCCTTAGGTCTAGAGCTCGCCCCCCACGGCCGCAGCACCACCATGCTGTCTCCTGCCCCTGACCCGCGCCCACGCTGCTGTTAGCGTGTTCGAGGCCCTCCTCCACCCGCAGGCATCCTCCTGCTCCTCATCCCTGGTGTCTAGTGGGCTCTTTTAAGCTTCACTTGACCCGTGTGCCGCTTTTCGCCGTCCTGTAAGTTGTTTTTCTAATTTTCAGCGCCTTGCCCCCTTGCGCGTCTGCCCCCGTTGTGCCCCTTCTGATTGTGTCGCTTTTCGCCGTATTGTAAGTGTTTTTTTCCAAATTTCAGCGCCTTGCCTCCTTGCGCTTCTGCCCCTGCTGTGCCCCTCTGATTGCTGTACCCCGATTGTAACTTGTGCCATAATTGTATTTTGTGCCTGTTGTTAAACTTTTTTCCTTACTGTTTTGTGCCTTTTTCCCTGGTTTTTTCGCCCCTTGGGCGCTCCCCCTTGCTGATCTCCCCTTGCCGCTGCCTCCCTGTGGCCCCGTCCCCATTCGCCGCTCCCTCCCGCCTCCCGCCTCCTAGCTGCTCCTCCCTCGCCTCTCCCTTCTTATTGGCTGGCGCTGTGCGTCGCGAGTGAGCGACCTCTGACCTGCCTTAGGTCTAGAGCTCGCCCCCCACGGCCGCAGCACCACCCTGCTGTCTCCTGCCCCTGACCCCCGTCCACGCTGCTGTTAGCGTGTTCGAGGCCCTCCTCCACCCGCAGGCATCCTCCTGCGCCTCATCCCTGGTGTCTAGTGGGCTCTTGTAAGCTTCACTTGACCCGTGTGCCACTTTTCGCCGTCCTGTAAGTTGTTTTTCTAATTTTCAGCGCCTTGCCCCCTTGCGCGTCTGCCCCCGTTGTGCCCCTTCTGATTGTGCCGCTTTTCGCCGTCCTGTAAGTGTTTTTTTCCAAATTTCAGCACCTTGCCTCCTTGCGCTTCTGTCCGCTGTGCCCCTCTGATTGCTGTACCCCGATTGTAACTTGTGCCATAATTGTATTTTCTGCCTGTTGTTAAACTTTTTTCCTTACTGTTTTGTGCCTTTTTCACTGTTTTTTTCGCCCCTTGGGCGCTCCCCCTTGCTCATCTCCCCTTGCCGCTGCCTCCCTCCGGCCCGCCCCCCTCGCACCCCCATTCGAAGCTCCCTCCCGCCTCCCGCCTCCCAGCTGCTCCTCCCTCCCCCCTCCCTTCTTAATGGCTGGCGCTGCGCATCGCGAGTGAGCGACCTCTGACCTGCCTTAGGTCTAGAGCTCGCCCCCCACGGCCGCAGCACCACCCTGCTGTCTCCTGCCCCTGACGCCCGCCCACGCTGCTGTTAGCGTGTTCGAGGCCCTCCTCCACCCGCAGGCACCCTCCTGCGCCTCATCCCTGGTGTCTAGTGGGCTCTCGTAAGCTTCACTTGACCTGTGTGCTGCTTTTCACCGTCCTGTAAGTTGTTTTTCTAATTTTCAGCGCCTTGCCCCCTTGCGCGTCTGCCCCGGTTGTGCCCCTTCTGATTGTGCCGCTTTTCGCCGTCCTGTAAGTGTTTTTTCCAAATTTCAGCACCTTGCCTCCTTGCGCTTCTGTCCCCGCTGTGCCCCTCTGATTGCTGTACCCCGATTGTAACTTGTGCCATAATTGTATTTTGTGCCTGGTGTTAAACTTTTTTCCTTACTGTTTTGTGCAATTTTCCCTGGTTTTTTCGCCCCTTGGGCGCTCCCTCTTGCTGATCTCCCCTTGCCGCTGCCTCCCTGCGGCCCGCCCCCCTCGCGCCCCCATTCGACGCTCCCTCCCGCCTCCCGCCTCCCAGCTGCTCCTCACTCCCCCCTCCCTTCTTAATGGCTGGCGCTGCGCGTCGTGAGTGAGCGACCTCTGACCTGCCTTAGGTCTAGAGCTCGCCCCCCACGGCCGCAGCACCACCCTGCTGTCTCCTGCCCTCGACCCCCGCACCCGCAGCTGTTAGCCTGTTCGAGGCCCTCCTCCACCCGCAGGCATCCTCCTGCGCCTCATCCCTGGTGTCTAGTGGGCTCTTGTAAGCTTCACTTGTCCCGTGTGCCGCTTTTCGCCGTCCTGTAAGTTGTTTTTCTAATTTTCAGTGCCTTGCCCCCTTGCGCGTCTGCCCCCGTTGTGCCCCTTCTGATTGTGCCGCTTTTCGCCGTCCTGTAAGTGTTTTTTTCAAAATTTCAGCGCCTTGCCTCCTTGCGCTTCTGCCCCCGCTGTGCCCCTCTGATTGCTGTACCCCGATTGTAACTTGTGCCATAATTGTATTTTGTGCCTGTTGTTAAACTTTTTCTTTAATGTTTTGTGCCTTTTTCCCTGTTTTTTTCGCCCCTTGGGCGCTCCCCCTTGCTGATCTCCCCTCTCCGCTGCCTCCCTGCGGCCCAGCCCCCCTCGCGCCCCCATTCGCCGCTCCCTCCCGCTTCCCAGCTGCTCCCCCCTCCCTCCTTAATGGCTGGCGCTGCGCGTCGCGAGTGAGCGACCTCTGACCTGCCTTAGGTCTAGAGCTCGCTCCCCACGGCCGCAGCACCACCCTGCTGTCTCCTGCCCCTGACCCCCGCCCACACTGCTGTTAGCGTGTTCGAGGCCCTCCTCCACCCGCAGGCATCCTCCTGCGCCTCATCCCTGGTGTCTAGTGGGCTCTTGTAAGCTTCACTTGACCCGTGCGCCGCTTTTCGCCGTCCTGTAAGTTGTTTTTCTAATTTTCAGCACCTTGCCCCCTTGCGCGTCTGCACCCGTTGTGCCCCTTCTGATTGTGCCGCTTTTCGCCGTCCTGTAAGTGTTTTTTTCCAAATTTCAGCGCCTTGCCTCCTTGCGCTTCTGCCCCCGCTGTGCCCCTCTGATTGCTGTACCCCGATTGTAACTTGTGCCATAATTGTATTTTGTGCCTGTTGTTAAACTTTTTTCCTTACTGTTTTGTGCCTTTTTCCCTGTTTTTTTCGCCCCTTAGGCGCTCCCCCTTGCTGATCTCCCCTTGCCGCTGCCTCCCTGCGGCACCGCCCCCCTCGCGCCCCCATTCGCCGCTCCCTCCCGCCTCCAAGCTGCCCCTCCCTCCCCGCTCCCTTCTTAATGGCTGGCGCTGCGCATCGTGAGTGAGCGACCTCTGACCTGCCTTAGGTCTAGAGCTCGCCCCCCACGGCCGCAGCACCACCCTGCTGTCTCCTGCCCCTGACCCCCGTCCACGCTGCTGTTAGCGTGTTCGAGGCCCTCCTCCACCCGCAGGCATCCTCCTGCGCCTCATCCCTGGTGTCTAGTGGGCTCTTGTAAGCTTCACTTGACCCGTGTGCCACTTTTCGCCGTCCTGTAAGTTGTCTTTCTAATTTTCAGCGCCTTGCCCCCTTGCGCGTCTGCCCCCGTTGTGCCCCTTCTGATTGTGCCGCTTTTCGCCGTCCTGTAAGTGTTTTTTTCCAAATTTCAGCACCTTGCCTCCTTGCGCTTCTGCCCACTGTGCCCCTCTGATTGCTGTACCCCGATTGTAACTTGTGCCATAATTGTATTTTGTGCCTGTTGTTAAACTTTTTTCCTTACTGTTTTGTGCCTTTTTCACTGTTTTTTTCGCCCCTTGGGCGCTCCCCCTTGCTGATCTCCCCTTGCCGCTGCCTCCCTGCGGCCCGCCCCCCTCGCGCCCCCATTCGCCGCTCCCTCCTACCTCCCGCCTCCCAGCTGCTACTCCCTCCCCCTCCCTTCTTAATGGCTGGCGCTGCGCGTCGCGAGTGAGCGACCTCTGACCTGCCTTAGGTCTAGAGCTCGCCCCCCACGGCCGCAGCACCACCCTGCTGTCTCCAGCCCCTGACCCCCGCCCACGCTGCTGTTAGCGTGTTCGAGACCCTCCTCCACCCGCAGGCATCCTCCTGCTCCTCATCCCTGGTGTCTAGTGGGCTCTTGTAGGCTTCACTTGACCTGTGTGCCGCTTTTCGCCGTCCTGCAAGTTGTTTTTCTAATTTTCAGCGCCTTGCCCCCTTGCGCGTCTGCTCCCGTTGAGCCCCTTCTGATTGTGTCGCTTTCGCCGTCCTGTAAGTGTTTTTTTCCAAATTTCAGCGCCTTGCCTCCTTGCGCTTCTGCCCCCGCTGTGCCCCTCTGATTGCTGTACCCCGATTGTAACTTGTGCCATAATTGTATTTTGTGCCTGTTGTTAAACTTTTTTCCTTACTGTTATGTGCCTTTTCCCTTTTTTTTTGCCCCTTGGGCGCTCCCCCTTGCTGATCTCCCCTGGCCGCTGCCTCCCTGCGGCCCCGCCCCCCTCACGCCCCCATTCGCCGCTCCCTCCCGCCTCCCAGCTGCTCCTCCCTCCCCCTCCCTTCTTAATGGCTGGCGCTGCGCGTCGCGAGTGAGCGACCTCTGACCTGCCTTAGGTCTAGAGCTCGCCCCCCTCGGCCGCAGCACCACCCTGCTGTCTCCTGCCCCTGACCCCCGCCCACGCTGCTGTTAGTGTGTTCGAGGCCCTCCTCCACCCGCAAGCATCCTCCTGCGCCTCATCCCTGGTGTCTAGTGGGCTCTTGTAAGCTTCACTTGACCCGTGTGCCGCTTTTCACCGTCCTGTAAGTTGTTTTTCTAATTTTCAGCGCCTTGCCCCCTTGCGCGTCTGCCCCCGTTGTGCCCCTTCTGATTGTGCTGCTTTTCGCCATCCTGTAAGTGTTTTTTTTCCAAATTTCAGCGCCTTGCCTCCTTGCGCTTCTGCCACGCTGTGCCCCTCTGATTGCTGTACTCCGATTGTAACTTGTGCCATAATTGTATTTTGTGTATGTTGTTAAACTTTTTTCCTTACTGTTTTGTGCCTTTTTCCCTGTTTTTTTCGCCCCTTGGGCGCTCCCCCTTGCTGATCTCCCCTCTCCGCTGCCTCCCTGCGGCCCGCCCCCCTCACGCCCCCATTCGCCGCTCCCTCCCGCCTCCCAGCTGCTCCTCCCTCCCCCCTCCCTTCTTAATGGCTGGCGCTGCGCGTCGCGAGTGAGCGACCTCTGACCTGCCTTAGGTCTAGAGCTCGCCCCCCACGGCCGCAGCACCACCATGCTGTCTCCTGCCCCTGACCCCCGCCCACGCTGCTGTTAGCGTGTTCGAGGCCCTCCTCCACCCGCAGGCATCCTCCTGCTCCTCATCCCTGGTGTCTAGTGGGCTCCTTTAAGCTTCACTTGACCCGTGTGCCGCTTTTTGCCGTCCTGTAAGTTGTTTTTCTAATTTTCAGCGCCTTGCCCCCTTGCGCGTCTGCCCCCGTTGTGCCCCTTCTGATTGTGTCGCTTTTCGCCGTATTGCAAGTGTTTTTTTCCAAATTTCAGCGCCTTGCCTCCTTGCGCTTCTGCCCCCGCTGTGCCCCTCTGATTGCTGTACCCCGATTGTAACTTGTGCCATAATTGTATTTTGTGCCTGTTGTTAAACTTTTTTCCTTACTGTTTTGTGCCTTTTTCCCTGGTTTTTTCGCCCCTTGGGCGCTCCCCCTTGCTGATCTCCCCTTGCCGCTGCCTCCCTGTGGCCCCGTCCCCATTCGCCGCTCCCTCCCGCCTCCCGCCTCCTAGCTGCTCCTCCCTCGCCTCTCCCTTCTTATTGGCTGGCGCTGCGCGTCGCGAGTGAGCGACCTCTGACCTGCCTTAGGTCTAGAGCTCGCCCCCCACGGCCGCAGCACCACCCTGCTGTCTCCTGCCCCTGACCCCCGTCCACGCTGCTGTTAGCGTGTTCGAGGCCCTCCTCCACCCGCAGGCATCCTCCTGCGCCTCATCCCTGGTGTCTAGTGGGCTCTTGTAAGCTTCACTTGACCCGTGTGCCACTTTTCGCCGTCCTGTAAGTTGTTTTTCTAATTTTCAGCGCCTTGCCCCCTTGCGCGTCTGCCCCCGTTGTGCCCCTTCTGATTGTGCCGCTTTTCGCCGTCCTGTAAGTGTTTTTTTCCAAATTTCAGCACCTTGCCTCCTTGCGCTTCTGCCCACTGTGCCCCTCTGATTGCTGTACCCCGATTGTAACTTGTGCCATAATTGTATTTTGTGCCTGTTGTTAAACTTTTTTCCTTACTGTTTTGTGCCTTTTTCACTGTTTTTTTCGCCCCTTGGGCGCTCCCCCTTGCTCATCTCCCCTTGCCGCTGCCTCCCTCCGGCCCGCCCCCCTCGCACCCCCATTCGAAGCTCCCTCCCGCCTCCCGCCTCCCAGCTGCTCCTCCCTCCCCCCTCCCTTCTTAATGGCTGGCGCTGCGCATCGCGAGTGAGCGACCTCTGACCTGCCTTAGGTCTAGAGCTCGCCCCCCACGGCCGCAGCACCACCCTGCTGTCTCCTGCCCCTGACGCCCGCCCACGCTGCTGTTAGCGTGTTCGAGGCCCTCCTCCACCCGCAGGCACCCTCCTGCGCCTCATCCCTGGTGTCTAGTGGGCTCTCGTAAGCTTCACTTGACCTGTGTGCTGCTTTTCGCCGTCCTGTAAGTTGTTTTTCTAATTTTCAGCGCCTTGCCCCCTTGCGCGTCTGCCCCGGTTGTGCCCCTTCTGATTGTGCCGCTTTTTGCCGTCCTGTAAGTGTTTTTTTCCAAATTTCAGCACCTTGCCTCCTTGCGCTTCTGTCCCTGCTGTGCCCCTCTGATTGCTGTACCCCGATTGTAACTTGTGCCATAATTGTATTTTGTGCCTGGTGTTAAACTTTTTTCCTTACTGTTTTGTGCAATTTTCCCTGGTTTTTTCGCCCCTTGGGCGCTCCCTCTTGCTGATCTCCCCTTGCCGCTGCCTCCCTGCGGCCCGCCCCCCTCGCGCCCCCATTCGACGCTCCCTCCCGCCTCCCGCCTCCCAGCTGCTCCTCACTCCCCCCTCCCTTCTTAATGGCTGGCGCTGCGCGTCGCGAGTGAGCGACCTCTGACCTGCCCTAGGTCTAGAGCTCGCCCCCCACGGCCGCAGCACCACCCTGCTGTCTCCTGCCCTCGACCCCAGCACCCGCAGCTGTTAGCCTGTTCGAGGCCCTCCTCCACCCGCAGGCATCCTCCTGCGCCTCATCCCGGGTGTCTAGTGGGCTCTTGTAAGCTTCACTTGTCCCGTGTGCCGCTTTTCGCCGTCCTGTAAGTTGTTTTTCTAATTTTCAGTGCCTTGCCCCCTTGCGCGTCTGCCCAAGTTGTGCCCCTTCTGATTGTGCCGCTTTTCGCCGTCCTGTAAGTGTTTTTTTCAAAATTTCAGCGCCTTGCCTCCTTGCGCTTCTGCCCCCGCTGTGCCCCTCTGATTGCTGTACCCCGATTGTAACTTGTGCCATAATTGTATTTTGTGCCTGTTGTTAAACTTTTTCTTTAATGTTTTGTGCCTTTTTCCCTGTTTTTTTCGCCCCTTGGGCGCTCCCCCTTGCTGATCTCCCCTCTCCGCTGCCTCCCTGCGGCCCAGCCCCCCTCGCGCCCCCATTCGCCGCTCCCTCCCGCTTCCCAGCTGCTCCCCCCTCCCTCCTTAATGGCTGGCGCTGCGCGTCGCGAGTGAGCGACCTCTGACCTGCCTTAGGTCTAGAGCTCGCTCCCCACGGCCGCAGCACCACCCTGCTGTCTCCTGCCCCTGACCCCCGCCCACACTGCTGTTAGCGTGTTCGAGGCCCTCCTCCACCCGCAGGCATCCTCCTGCGCCTCATCCCTGGTGTCTAGTGGGCTCTTGTAAGCTTCACTTGACCCGTGTGCCGCTTTTCGCCGTCCTGTAAGTTGTTTTTCTAATTTTCAGCGCCTTGCCCCCTTGCGCGTCTGCACCCGTTGTGCCCCTTCTGATTGTGCCGCTTTTCGCCGTCCTGTAAGTGTTTTTTTCCAAATTTCAGCGCCTTGCCTCCTTGTGCTTCTGCCCGCGCTGTGCCCCTCTGATTGCTGTACCCCGATTGTAACTTGTGCCATAATTGTATTTTGTGCCTGTTGTTAAACTTTTTTCCTTACTGTTTTGTGCCTTTTTCCCTGGTTTTTTCGCCCCTTAGGCGCTCCCCCTTGCTGATCTCCCCTTGCCGCTGCCTCCCTGCGGCACCGCCCCCCTCGCGCCCCCATTCGCCGCTCCCTCCCGCCTCCCAGCTGCCCCTCCCTCCCCGCTCCCTTCTTAATGGCTGGCGCTGCGCATCGTGAGTGAGCGACCTCTGACCTGCCTTAGGTCTAGAGCTCGCCCCCCACGGCCGCAGCACCACCCTGCTGTCTCCTGCCCCTGACCCCCGCCCACGCTGCTGTTAGCGTGTTCGAGGCCCTCCTCCACCCGCAGGCATCCTCCTGCGCCTCATCCCTGGTGTCTAGTGGGCTCTTGTAAGCTTCACTTGACCCGTGTGCCGCTTTTCGCCGTCCTGTAAGTTGTTTTTCTAATTTTCAGCGCCTTGCCCCCTTGCGCGTCTGCCCCCGTGGTGCCCCTTCTGATTGTGCCGCTTTTCGCCGTCCTGTAAGTGTTTTTTTCCAAATTTCAGCACCTTGCCTCCTTGCGCTTCTGCCCCGCTGTGCCCCTCTGATTGCTGTACCCCGATTGTAACTTGTGCCATAATTGTATTTTGTGCCTGTTGTTAAACTTTTTTCCTTACTGTTTTGTGCCTTTTTCCCTGGTTTTTTCGCCCCTTAGGCGCTCCCCCTTGTTGATCTCCCCTTGCCGCTGCCTCCCTGCGGCACCGCCCCCCTTGCGCCCCCATTCGCCGCTCCCTCCCGCCTCCCAGCTGCCCCTCCCTCCCCGCTCCCTTCTTAATGGCTGGCGCTGCGCATCGTGAGTGAGCGACCTCTGACCTGCCTTAGGTCTAGAGCTCGCCCCCCACGGCCGCAGCACCACCCTGCTGTCTCCGGCCCCTGACGCCCGCCCACGCTGCTGTTAGCGTGTTCGAGGCCCTCCTCCACCCGCAGGCACCCTCCTGCGCCTCATCCCTGGTGTCTAGTGGGCTCTCGTAAGCTTCACTTGACCTGTGTGCTGCTTTTCGCCGTCCTGTAAGTTGTTTTTCTAATTTTCAGCGCCTTGCCCCCTTGCGCGTCTGCCCCGGTTGTGCCCCTTCTGATTGTGCCGCTTTTCGCCGTCCTGTAAGTGTTTTTTTCCAAATTTCACCGCCTTGCCTCCTTGCGCTTCTGTCCCCGCTGTGCCCCTCTGATTGCTGTACCCCGATTGTAACTTGTGCCATAATTGTATTTTGTGCCTGTTGTTAAACTTTTTTCCTTACTGTTTTGTGCCTTTTTCCCTGGTTTTTTCGCCCCTTGGGCGCTCCCTCTTGCTGATCTCCCCTTGCCGCTGCCTCCCTGCGGCCCGCCCCCCTCGCGCCCCCATTCGCCGCTCCCTCCCGCCTCCCAGCTGCTCCTCACTCCCCCCTCCCTTCTTAATAGCTGGCGCTGCGCGTCGCGAGTGAGCGACCTCTGACCTGCCTTAGGTCTAGAGCTCGCCCCCCACGGCCGCAGCACCACCCTGCTGTCTCCTGCCCTCAACCCCCGCACCCGCAGCTGTTAGCCTGTTCGAGGCCCTCCTCCACCCGCAGGCATCCTCCTGCGCCTCATCCCTGGTGTCTAGTGGGCTCTTGTAAGCTTCACTTGACCCGTGTGCCGCTTTTCGCCGTCCTGTAAGTTGTTTTTCTAATTTTCAGCGCCTTGCCCCCTTGCGCGTCTGCCCCCGTTGTGCCCCTTCTGATTGTGCCGCTTTTCGCCGTCCTGTAAGTGTTTTTTTCCAAATTTCAGCGCCTTGCCTCCTTGCGCTTCTGCCCCCGCTGTGCCCCTCTGATTGCTGTACCCCGATTGTAACTTGTGCCATAATTGTATTTTGTGCCTGTTGTTAAACTTTTTCTTTAATGTTTTGTGCCTTTTTCCCTGTTTTTTTCGCCCCTTGGGCGCTCCCCCTTGCTGATCTCCCCTCTCCGCTGCCTCCCTGCGGCCCAGCCCCCCTCGCGCCCCCCATTCGCCGCTCCCTCCCGCTTCCCAGCTGCTCCCCCCTCCCTTCTTAATGGCTGGCGCTGCGTGTCGCGAGTGAGCGACCTCTGACCTGCCTTAGGTCTAGAACTCGCCCCCCACGGCCGCAGCACCACCCTGCTGTCTCCTGCCCCTGACCCCCGCCCACGCTGCTGTTAGCGTGTTCGAGGCCCTCCTCCACCCGCAGGCATCCTCCTGCGCCTCATCCCTGGTGTCTAGTGGGCTCTTGTAAGCTTCACTTGACCCGTGTGCCGCTTTTCGCCGTCCTGTAAGTTGTTTTTCTAATTTTCAGCGCCTTGCCCCCTTGCGCGTCTGCACCCGTTGTGCCCCTTCTGATTGTGCCGCTTTTCGCCGTCCTGTAAGTGTTTTTTCCAAATTTCAGCGCCTTGCCTCCTTGCGCTTCTGCCCCCGCTGTGCCCCTCTGATTGCTGTACCCCGATTGTAACTTGTGCCATAATTGTATTTTGTGACTGTTGTTAAACTTTTTTCCTTACTGTTTTGTGCCTTTTTCCCTGGTTTTTTTGCCCCTTAGGCGCTCCCCCTTGCTGATCTCCCCTTGCCGCTGCCTCCCTGCGGCACCGCCCCCCTCGCGCCCCCCATTCGCCGCTCCCTCCCGCCTCCCAGCTGCTCCTCCCTCCCCGCTCCCTTCTTAATGGCTGGCGCTGCGCGTCGTGAGTGAGCGACCTCTGACCTGCCTTAGGTCTAGAGCTCGCCCCCCACGGCCGCAGCACCACCCTGCTGTCTCCTGCCCCTGACCCCCGCCCACCCTGCTGTTAGCGTGTTCGAGGCCCTCCTCCACCCGCAGGCATCCTCCTGCGCCTCATCCCTGGTGTCTAGTGGGCTCTTGTAAGCTTCACTTGACCCGTGTGCCGCTTTTCGCCGTCTTGTAAGTTGTTTTTCTAATTTTCAGCACCTTGCCCCCTTGCGCGTCTGCACCCGTTGTGCCCCTTCTGATTGTGCCGCTTTTCGGTGTCCTGTAAGTGTTTTTTTCCAAATTTCAGCGCCTTGCATCCTTGCGCTTCTGCCCCCGCTGTGCCCCTCTGATTGCTGTACCCCGATTGTAACTTGTGCCATAATTGTACTTTGTGCCTGTTGTTAAACTTTTTTCCTTACTGTTTTGTGCCTTTTTCCCTGGTTTTTTCGCCCCTTGGGCGCTCCCCCTTGCTGATCTCCCCTTGCCGCTGCCTCCCTGCGGCCCCACCCCCTCGCGCCCCCATTCGCCGCTCCCTCCCACCTCCCGCCTCCCAGGAGCTCCTCCCTCCCCGCTCCCTTCTTAATGGCTGGTGCTGCGCGTCGCGAGTGAGCGACCTCTGACCTGCCTTAGGTCTAGAGCTCGCCCCCCACGGCCGCAGCACCACCCTGCTGTCTCCTGCCCCTGACTCCCGCCCACGCTGCTGTTAGCGTGTTCGAGGCCCTCCTCCACCCTCAGGCATCCTCCTGCGCCTCATCCCTGGTGTCTAGTGGGCTCTTGTAAGCTTCACTTGACCCGTGTGCCGCTTTTCGCCGTCCTGTAAGTTGTTTTTCTCATTTTCAGCGCCTTGCCCCCTTGCGCGTCTGCCCCCGTTGTGCCCCTTCTGATTGTGCCGCTTTTCGCCGTCCTATAAGTGTTTTTTTCCAAATTTCAGCGCCTTGCCTCCTTGCGCTTCTGCCCCGCTGTGCCCCTCTGATTGCTGTACCCCGATTGTAACTTGTGCCATAATTGTATTTTGTGCCTGTTGTTAAACTTTTTTCCTTACTGTTTTGTGCCTTTTACCCTGGTTTTTTCGCCCCTTGGGCGCTCCCCCCTTGCTGATCTCCCCTTGCCGCTGCCTCCCTGTGGCCCCGTCCCCATACGCCGCTCCCTCCCGCCTCCCGCCTCCTAGCTGCTCCTCCCTCGCCTCTCCCTTCTTATTGGCTGGCGCTGCGCGTCGCGAGTGAGCGACCTCTGACCTGCCTTAGGTCTAGAGCTCGCCCCCCACGGCCGCAGCACCACCCTGCTGTCTCCTGCCCCTGACCCCCGTCCACGCTGCTGTTAGCGTGTTCGAGGCCCTCCTCCACCCGCAGGCATCCTCCTGCGCCTCATCCCTGGTGTCTAGTGGGCTCTTGTAAGCTTCACTTGACCCGTGTGCCACTTTTCGCCGTCCTGTAAGTTGTCTTTCTAATTTTCAGCGCCTTGCCCCCTTGCGCGTCTGCCCCCGTTGTGCCCCTTCTGATTGTGCCGCTTTTCGCCATCCTGTAAGTGTTTTTTTCCAAATTTCAGCACCTTGCCTCCTTGCGCTTCTGCCCACTGTGCCCCTCTGATTGCTGTACCCCGATTGTAACTTGTGCCATAATTGTATTTTGTGCCTGTTGTTAAACTTTTTTCCTTACTGTTTTGTGCCTTTTTCACTGTTTTTTTCGCCCCTTGGGCGCTCCCCCTTGCTGATCTCCCCTTGCCGCTGCCTCCCTGCGGCCCGCCCCCCTCGCGCCCCCATTCGCCGCTCCCTCCTACCTCCCGCCTCCCAGCTGCTACTCCCTCCCCCTCCCTTCTTAATGGCTGGCGCTGCGCGTCGCGAGTGAGCGACCTCTGACCTGCCTTAGGTCTAGAGCTCGCCCCCCACGGCCGCAGCACCACCCTGCTGTCTCCAGCCCCTGACCCCCGCCCACGCTGCTGTTAGCGTGTTCGAGACCCTCCTCCACCCGCAGGCATCCTCCTGCTCCTCATCCCTGGTGTCTAGTGGGCTCTTGTAGGCTTCACTTGACCTGTGTGCCGCTTTTCGCCGTCCTGCAAGTTGTTTTTCAAATTTTCAGCGCCTTGCCCCCTTGCGCGTCTGCTCCCGTTGAGCCCCTTCTGATTGTGTCGCTTTCGCCGTCCTGTAAGTGTTTTTTTCCAAATTTCAGCGCCTTGCCTCCTTGTGCTTCTGCCCCCGCTGTGCCCCTCTGATTGCTGTACCCCGATTGTAACTTGTGCCATAATTGTATTTTGTGCCTGTTGTTAAACTTTTTTCCTTACTGTTATGTGCCTTTTCCCTTTTTTTTTTGCCCCTTGGGCGCTCCCC
The DNA here is from genome assembly GCF_031143425.1 of Pleurodeles waltl. Classification (NCBI taxonomy): domain Eukaryota; kingdom Metazoa; phylum Chordata; class Amphibia; order Caudata; family Salamandridae; genus Pleurodeles; species Pleurodeles waltl. Next base: position 720,731,293 of record NC_090439.1, read on the forward strand.
CTTGCTGATCTCCCCTGGCCGCTGCCTCCCTGCGGCCCCGCCCCCCTCACGCCCCCATTCGCCGCTCCCTCCCGCCTCCCAGCTGCTCCTCCCTCCCCCTCCCTTCTTAATGGCTGGCGCTGCGCGTCGCGAGTGAGCGACCTCTGACCTGCCTTAGGTCTAGAGCTCGCCCCCCTCGGCCGCAGCACCACCCTGCTGTCTCCTGCCCCTGACCCCCGCCCACGCTGCTGTTAGTGTGTTCGAGGCCCTCCTCCACCCGCAAGCATCCTCCTGCGCCTCATCCCTGGTGTCTAGTGGGCTCTTGTAAGCTTCACTTGACCCGTGTGCCGCTTTTTCACCGTCCTGTAAGTTGTTTTTCTAATTTTCAGCGCCTTGCCCCCTTGCGCGTCTGCCCCCGTTGTGCCCCTTCTGATTGTGCTGCTTTTCGCCATCCTGTAAGTGTTTTTTTCCAAATTTCAGCGCCTTGCCTCCTTGCGCTTCTGCCACGCTGTGCCCCTCTGATTGCTGTACTCCGATTGTAACTTGTGCCATAATTGTATTTTGTGTATGTTGTTAAACTTTTTTCCTTACTGTTTTGTGCCTTTTTCCCTGTTTTTTTCGCCCCTTGGGCGCTCCCCCCTTGCTGATCTCCCCTCTCCGCTGCCTCCCTGCGGCCCGCCCCCCTCACGCCCCCATTCGCCGCTCCCTCCCGCCTCCCAGCTGCTCCTCCCTCCCCCCCTCCCTTCTTAATGGCTGGCGCTGCGCGTCGCGAGTGAGCGACCTCTGACCTGCCTTAGGTCTAGAGCTCGCCCCCCACGGCCGCAGCACCACCATGCTGTCTCCTGCCCCTGACCCCCGCCCACGCTGCTGTTAGCGTGTTCGAGGCCCTCCTCCACCCGCAGGCATCCTCCTGCTCCTCATCCCTGGTGTCTAGTGGGCTCCTTTAAGCTTCACTTGACCCGTGTGCCGCTTTTCGCCGTCCTGTAAGTTGTTTTTCTAATTTTCAGCGCCTTGCCCCCTTGCGCGTCTGCCCCCGTTGTGCCCCTTCTGATTGTGTCGCTTTTCGCCGTATTGCAAGTGTTTTTTTCCAAATTTCAGCGCCTTGCCTCCTTGCGCTTCTGCCCCCGCTGTGCCCCTCTGATTGCTGTACCCCGATTGTAACTTGTGCCATAATTGTATTTTGTGCCTGTTGTTAAACTTTTTTCCTTACTGTTTTGTGCCTTTTTCCCTGGTTTTTTTCGCCCCTTGGGCGCTCCCCCTTGCTGATCTCCCCTTGCCGCTGCCTCCCTGTGGCCCCGTCCCCATTCGCCGCTCCCTCCCGCCTCCCGCCTCCTAGCTGCTCCTCCCTCGCCTCTCCCTTCTTATTGGCTGGCGCTGCGCGTCGCGAGTGAGCGACCTCTGACCTGCCTTAGGTCTAGAGCTCGCCCCCCACGGCCGCAGCACCACCCTGCTGTCTCCTGCCCCTGACCCCCGTCCACGCTGCTGTTAGCGTGTTCGAGGCCCTCCTCCACCCGCAGGCATCCTCCTGCGCCTCATCCCTGGTGTCTAGTGGGCTCTTGTAAGCTTCACTTGACCCGTGTGCCACTTTTCGCCGTCCTGTAAGTTGTTTTTCTAATTTTCAGCGCCTTGCCCCCTTGCGCGTCTGCCCCCGTTGTGCCCCTTCTGATTGTGCCGCTTTTCGCCGTCCTGTAAGTGTTTTTTTCCAAATTTCAGCACCTTGCCTCCTTGCGCTTCTGCCCACTGTGCCCCTCTGATTGCTGTACCCCGATTGTAACTTGTGCCATAATTGTATTTTGTGCCTGTTGTTAAACTTTTTTCCTTACTGTTTTGTGCCTTTTTCACTGTTTTTTTCGCCCCTTGGGCGCTCCCCCTTGCTCATCTCCCCTTGCCGCTGCCTCCCTCCGGCCCGCCCCCCTCGCACCCCCATTCGAAGCTCCCTCCCGCCTCCCGCCTCCCAGCTGCTCCTCCCTCCCCCCTCCCTTCTTAATGGCTGGCGCTGCGCATCGCGAGTGAGCGACCTCTGACCTGCCTTAGGTCTAGAGCTCGCCCCCCACGGCCGCAGCACCACCCTGCTGTCTCCTGCCCCTGACGCCCGCCCACGCTGCTGTTAGCGTGTTCGAGGCCCTCCTCCACCCGCAGGCACCCTCCTGCGCCTCATCCCTGGTGTCTAGTGGGCTCTCGTAAGCTTCACTTGACCTGTGTGCTGCTTTTCGCCGTCCTGTAAGTTGTTTTTCTAATTTTCAGCGCCTTGCCCCCTTGCGCGTCTGCCCCGGTTGTGCCCCTTCTGATTGTGCCGCTTTTTGCCGTCCTGTAAGTGTTTTTTTCCAAATTTCAGCACCTTGCCTCCTTGCGCTTCTGTCCCCGCTGTGCCCCTCTGATTGCTGTACCCCGATTGTAACTTGTGCCATAATTGTATTTTGTGCCTGGTGTTAAACTTTTTTCCTTACTGTTTTGTGCAATTTTCCCTGGTTTTTTCGCCCCTTGGGCGCTCCCTCTTGCTGATCTCCCCTTGCCGCTGCCTCCCTGCGGCCCGCCCCCCTCGCGCCCCCATTCGACGCTCCCTCCCGCCTCCCGCCTCCCAGCTGCTCCTCACTCCCCCCTCCCTTCTTAATGGCTGGCGCTGCGCGTCGCGAGTGGAGCGACCTCTGACCTGCCCTAGGTCTAGAGCTCGCCCCCCACGGCCGCAGCACCACCCTGCTGTCTCCTGCCCTCGACCCCAGCACCCGCAGCTGTTAGCCTGTTCGAGGCCCTCCTCCACCCGCAGGCATCCTCCTGCGCCTCATCCCGGGTGTCTAGTGGGCTCTTGTAAGCTTCACTTGTCCCGTGTGCCGCTTTTCGCCGTCCTGTAAGTTGTTTTTTCTAATTTTCAGTGCCTTGCCCCCTTGCGCGTCTGCCCAAGTTGTGCCCCTTCTGATTGTGCCGCTTTTCGCCGTCCTGTAAGTGTTTTTTTCAAAATTTTCAGCGCCTTGCCTCCTTGCGCTTCTGCCCCCGCTGTGCCCCTCTGATTGCTGTACCCCGATTGTAACTTGTGCCATAATTGTATTTTGTGCCTGTTGTTAAACTTTTTCTTTAATGTTTTGTGCCTTTTTCCCTGTTTTTTTCGCCCCTTGGGCGCTCCCCCTTGCTGATCTCCCCTCTCCGCTGCCTCCCTGCGGCCCAGCCCCCCTCGCGCCCCCATTCGCCGCTCCCTCCCGCTTCCCAGCTGCTCCCCCTCCCTCCTTAATGGCTGGCGCTGCGCGTCGCGAGTGAGCGACCTCTGACCTGCCTTAGGTCTAGAGCTCGCTCCCCACGGCCGCAGCACCACCCTGCTGTCTCCTGCCCCTGACCCCCGCCCACACTGCTGTTAGCGTGTTCGAGGCCCTCCTCCACCCGCAGGCATCCTCCTGCGCCTCATCCCTGGTGTCTAGTGGGCTCTTGTAAGCTTCACTTGACCCGTGTGCCGCTTTTCGCCGTCCTGTAAGTTGTTTTTTCTAATTTTCAGCGCCTTGCCCCCTTGCGCGTCTGCACCCGTTGTGCCCCTTCTGATTGTGCCGCTTTTCGCCGTCCTGTAAGTGTTTTTTTCCAAATTTCAGCGCCTTGCCTCCTTGCGCTTCTGCCCCCGCTGTGCCCCTCTGATTGCTGTACCCCGATTGTAACTTGTGCCATAATTGTATTTTGTGCCTGTTGTTAAACTTTTTTCCTTACTGTTTTGTGCCTTTTTCCCTGGTTTTTTCGCCCCTTAGGCGCTCCCCCTTGCTGATCTCCCCTTGCCGCTGCCTCCCTGCGGCACCGCCCCCCTCGCGCCCCCATTCGCCGCTCCCTCCCGCCTCCCAGCTGCCCCTCCCTCCCCGCTCCCTTCTTAATGGCTGGCGCTGCGCATCGTGAGTGAGCGACCTCTGACCTGCCTTAGGTCTAGAGCTCGCCCCCCACGGCCGCAGCACCACCCTGCTGTCTCCTGCCCCTGACCCCGCCCACGCTGCTGTTAGCGTGTTCGAGGCCCTCCTCCACCCGCAGGCATCCTCCTGCGCCTCATCCCTGGTGTCTAGTGGGCTCTTGTAAGCTTCACTTGACCCGTGTGCCGCTTTTCGCCGTCCTGTAAGTTGTTTTTCTAATTTTCAGCGCCTTGCCCCCTTGCGCGTCTGCCCCCGTGGTGCCCCTTCTGATTGTGCCGCTTTTCGCCGTCCTGTAAGTGTTTTTTTCCAAATTTCAGCACCTTGCCTCCTTGCGCTTCTGCCCCGCTGTGCCCCTCTGATTGCTGTACCCCGATTGTAACTTGTGCCATAATTGTATTTTGTGCCTGTTGTTAAACTTTTTTCCTTACTGTTTTGTGCCTTTTTCCCTGGTTTTTTCGCCCCTTAGGCGCTCCCCCTTGTTGATCTCCCCTTGCCGCTGCCTCCCTGCGGCACCGCCCCCCTTGCGCCCCCATTCGCCGCTCCCTCCCGCCTCCCAGCTGCCCCTCCCTCCCCGCTCCCTTCTTAATGGCTGGCGCTGCGCATCGTGAGTGAGCGACCTCTGACCTGCCTTAGGTCTAGAGCTCGCCCCCCCACGGCCGCAGCACCACCCTGCTGTCTCCGGCCCCTGACGCCCGCCCACGCTGCTGTTAGCGTGTTCGAGGCCCTCCTCCACCCGCAGGCACCCTCCTGCGCCTCATCCCTGGTGTCTAGTGGGCTCTCGTAAGCTTCACTTGACCTGTGTGCTGCTTTTCGCCGTCCTGTAAGTTGTTTTTCTAATTTTCAGCGCCTTGCCCCCTTGCGCGTCTGCCCCGGTTGTGCCCCTTCTGATTGTGCCGCTTTTCGCCGTCCTGTAAGTGTTTTTTTCCAAATTTCACCGCCTTGCCTCCTTGCGCTTCTGTCCCCGCTGTGCCCCTCTGATTGCTGTACCCCGATTGTAACTTGTGCCATAATTGTATTTTGTGCCTGTTGTTAAACTTTTTTCCTTACTGTTTTGTGCCTTTTTCCCTGGTTTTTTCGCCCCTTGGGCGCTCCCTCTTGCTGATCTCCCCTTGCCGCTGCCTCCCTGCGGCCCGCCCCCCTCGCGCCCCCATTCGCCGCTCCCTCCCGCCTCCCAGCTGCTCCTCACTCCCCCCCTCCCTTCTTAATAGCTGGCGCTGCGCGTCGCGAGTGAGCGACCTCTGACCTGCCTTAGGTCTAGAGCTCGCCCCCCACGGCCGCAGCACCACCCTGCTGTCTCCTGCCCTCAACCCCCGCACCCGCAGCTGTTAGCCTGTTCGAGGCCCTCCTCCACCCGCAGGCATCCTCCTGCGCCTCATCCCTGGTGTCTAGTGGGCTCTTGTAAGCTTCACTTGACCCGTGTGCCGCTTTTCGCCGTCCTGTAAGTTGTTTTTCTAATTTTCAGCGCCTTGCCCCCTTGCGCGTCTGCCCCCGTTGTGCCCCTTCTGATTGTGCCGCTTTTCGCCGTCCTGTAAGTGTTTTTTTCCAAATTTCAGCGCCTTGCCTCCTTGCGCTTCTGCCCCCGCTGTGCCCCTCTGATTGCTGTACCCCGATTGTAACTTGTGCCATAATTGTATTTTGTGCCTGTTGTTAAACTTTTTCTTTAATGTTTTGTGCCTTTTTCCCTGTTTTTTTCGCCCCTTGGGCGCTCCCCCTTGCTGATCTCCCCTCTCCGCTGCCTCCCTGCGGCCCAGCCCCCCTCGCGCCCCCATTCGCCGCTCCCTCCCGCTTCCCAGCTGCTCCCCCCTCCCTTCTTAATGGCTGGCGCTGCGTGTCGCGAGTGAGCGACCTCTGACCTGCCTTAGGTCTAGAACTCGCCCCCCACGGCCGCAGCACCACCCTGCTGTCTCCTGCCCCTGACCCCCGCCCACGCTGCTGTTAGCGTGTTCGAGGCCCTCCTCCACCCGCAGGCATCCTCCTGCGCCTCATCCCTGGTGTCTAGTGGGCTCTTGTAAGCTTCACTTGACCCGTGTGCCGCTTTTCGCCGTCCTGTAAGTTGTTTTTCTAATTTTCAGCGCCTTGCCCCCTTGCGCGTCTGCACCCGTTGTGCCCCTTCTGATTGTGCCGCTTTTCGCCGTCCTGTAAGTGTTTTTTCCAAATTTCAGCGCCTTGCCTCCTTGCGCTTCTGCCCCCGCTGTGCCCCTCTGATTGCTGTACCCCGATTGTAACTTGTGCCATAATTGTATTTTGTGACTGTTGTTAAACTTTTTTCCTTACTGTTTTGTGCCTTTTTCCCTGGTTTTTTTGCCCCTTAGGCGCTCCCCCTTGCTGATCTCCCCTTGCCGCTGCCTCCCTGCGGCACCGCCCCCCTCGCGCCCCCATTCGCCGCTCCCTCCCGCCTCCCAGCTGCTCCTCCCTCCCCGCTCCCTTCTTAATGGCTGGCGCTGCGCGTCGTGAGTGAGCGACCTCTGACCTGCCTTAGGTCTAGAGCTCGCCCCCCACGGCCGCAGCACCACCCTGCTGTCTCCTGCCCCTGACCCCCGCCCACCCTGCTGTTAGCGTGTTCGAGGCCCTCCTCCACCCGCAGGCATCCTCCTGCGCCTCATCCCTGGTGTCTAGTGGGCTCTTGTAAGCTTCACTTGACCCGTGTGCCGCTTTTCGCCGTCTTGTAAGTTGTTTTTCTAATTTTCAGCACCTTGCCCCCTTGCGCGTCTGCACCCGTTGTGCCCCTTCTGATTGTGCCGCTTTTCGGTGTCCTGTAAGTGTTTTTTTCCAAATTTCAGCGCCTTGCATCCTTGCGCTTCTGCCCCCGCTGTGCCCCTCTGATTGCTGTACCCCGATTGTAACTTGTGCCATAATTGTACTTTGTGCCTGTTGTTAAACTTTTTTCCTTACTGTTTTGTGCCTTTTTCCCTGGTTTTTTCGCCCCTTGGGCGCTCCCCCTTGCTGATCTCCCCTTGCCGCTGCCTCCCTGCGGCCCCACCCCCTCGCGCCCCCATTCGCCGCTCCCTCCCACCTCCCGCCTCCCAGGAGCTCCTCCCTCCCCGCTCCCTTCTTAATGGCTGGTGCTGCGCGTCGCGAGTGAGCGACCTCTGACCTGCCTTAGGTCTAGAGCTCGCCCCCCACGGCCGCAGCACCACCCTGCTGTCTCCTGCCCCTGACTCCCGCCCACGCTGCTGTTAGCGTGTTCGAGGCCCTCCTCCACCCTCAGGCATCCTCCTGCGCCTCATCCCTGGTGTCTAGTGGGCTCTTGTAAGCTTCACTTGACCCGTGTGCCGCTTTTCGCCGTCCTGTAAGTTGTTTTTCTCATTTTCAGCGCCTTGCCCCCTTGCGCGTCTGCCCCCGTTGTGCCCCTTCTGATTGTGCCGCTTTTCGCCGTCCTATAAGTGTTTTTTTCCAAATTTCAGCGCCTTGCCTCCTTGCGCTTCTGCCCCGCTGTGCCCCTCTGATTGCTGTACCCCGATTGTAACTTGTGCCATAATTGTATTTTGTGACTGTTGTTAAACTTTTTTCCTTACTGTTTTGTGCCTTTTTCCCTGGTTTTTTTGCCCCTTAGGCGCTCCCCCTTGCTGATCTCCCCTTGCCGCTGCCTCCCTGCGGCACCGCCCCCCTCGCGCCCCCATTCGCCGCTCCCTCCCGCCTCCCAGCTGCTCCTCCCTCCCCGCTCCCTTCTTAATGGCTGGCGCTGCGCGTCGTGAGTGAGCGACCTCTGACCTGCCTTAGGTCTAGAGCTCGCCCCCCACGGCCGCAGCACCACCCTGCTGTCTCCTGCCCCTGACCCCCGCCCACCCTGCTGTTAGCGTGTTCGAGGCCCTCCTCCACCCGCAGGCATCCTCCTGCGCCTCATCCCTGGTGTCTAGTGGGCTCTTGTAAGCTTCACTTGACCCGTGTGCCGCTTTTCGCCGTCTTGTAAGTTGTTTTTCTAATTTTCAGCACCTTGCCCCCTTGCGCGTCTGCACCCGTTGTGCCTCTTCTGATTGTGCCGCTTTTCGCTGTCCTGTAAGTGTTTTTTTCCAAATTTCAGCGCCTTGCATCCTTGCGCTTCTGCCCCCGCTGTGCCCCTCTGATTGCTGTACCCCGATTGTAACTTGTGCCATAATTGTACTTTGTGCCTGTTGTTAAACTTTTTTCCTTACTGTTTTGTGCCTTTTTCCCTGGTTTTTTCGCCCCTTGGGCGCTCCCCCTTGCTGATCTCCCCTTGCCGCTGCCTCCCTGCGGCCCCACCCCCTCGCGCCCCCATTCGCCGCTCCCTCCCACCTCCCGCCTCCCAGGAGCTCCTCCCTCCCCGCTCCCTTCTTAATGGCTGGTGCTGCGCGTCGCGAGTGAGCGACCTCTGACCTGCCTTAGGTCTAGAGCTCGCCCCCCACGGCCGCAGCACCACCCTGCTGTCTCCTTCCCCTGACTCCCGCCCACGCTGCTGTTAGCGTGTTCGAGGCCCTCCTCCACCCTCAGGCATCCTCCTGCGCCTCATCCCTGGTGTCTAGTGGGCTCTTGTAAGCTTCACTTGACCCGTGTGCCGCTTTTCGCCGTCCTGTAAGTTGTTTTTCTCATTTTCAGCGCCTTGCCCCCTTGCGCGTCTGCCCCCGTTGTGCCCCTTCTGATTGTGCCGCTTTTCGCCGTCCTATAAGTGTTTTTTTCCAAATTTCAGCGCCTTGCCTCCTTGCGCTTCTGCCCCGCTGTGCCCCTCTGATTGCTGTACCCCGATTGTAACTTGTGCCATAATTGTATTTTGTGCCTGTTGTTAAACTTTTTTCCTTACTGTTTTGTGCCTTTTTCCCTGTTTTTTTCGCCCCTTTGGTGCTCCCCCTTGCTGATCTCCCCTTGCCGCTGCCTCCCTGCGGCCCGCCCCCCTCGCGCCCCCATTCGAAGCTCCCTCCCGCCTCCCGCCTCCCAGCTGCTCCTCTCTCCCCCCTCCCTTCTTAATGGCTGGCGCTGCGCGTCGCGAGTGAGTGACCTCTGACCTGCCTTAGGTCTAGAGCTCGCCCCCCACGGCCGCAGCACCACCCTGCTGTCTCCTGCCCCTGACTCCCGCCCACGCTGCTGTTAGCGTGTTCGAGGCCCTCCTCCACCCGCAGGCACCCTCCTGCGCCTCATCCCTGGTGTCTAGTGGGCTCTTGTAAGCTTCACTTGACCTGTGTGCCGCTTTTCGCCGTCCTGTAAGTTGTTTTTCTAATTTTCAGCGCCTTGCCCCCTTGCGCGTCTGCCCCGGTTGTGCCCCTTCTGATTGTGCCGCTTTTCGCCGTCCTGTAAGTGTTTTTTCCCAAATTTCAGCGCCTTGCCTCCTTGCGCTTCTGTCCCCGCTGTGCCCCTCTGATTGCTGTACCCCGATTGAAACTTGTGCCATAATTGTATTTTGTTCCTGTTGTTAAACTTTTTCTTTACTGTTTTGTGCCTTTTTCCCTGGTTTTTTCGCCCCTTGGGCGCTCCCCCTTGCTGATCTCCCCTCTCCGCTGCCTCCCTGCGGCCCCGCCCCCCTCGCGCCCCCATTCGCCGCTCCCTCCCGCCTCCCAGCTGCTCCCCCCTCCCTTCTTAATGGCTGGCGCTGCGCGTCGCGAGTGAGCGACCTCTGACCTGCCTTAGGTCTAGAGCTCGCCCCCCACGGCCGCAGCACCACCCTGCTGTCTCCTGCCCCTGACCCCCGCCCACGCTGCTGTTAGTGTGTTCGAGGCCCTCCTCCACCCGCAGGCACCCTCCTGCGCCTCATCCCTGGTGTCTAGTGGGCTCTTGTAAGCTTCACTTGACCTGTGTGCCGCTTTTCGCCGTCCTGTAAGTTGTTTTTCTAATTTTCAGCGCCTTGCCCCCTTGCGCGTCTGCCCCGGTTGTGCCCCTTCTGATTGTGCTGCTTTTCGCCGTCCTGTAAGTGTTTTTTTCCAAATTTCAGCGCCTTGCCTCCTTGCGCTTCTGTCCCCGCTGTGCCCCTCTGATTGCTGTACCCCGATTGTAACTTGTGCCATAATTGTATTTTGTGCCTGTTGTTAAACTTTTTTCCTTACTGTTTTGTGCCTTTTTCCCTGGTTTTTTCGCCCCTTGGGCACTCCCTCTTGCTGATCTCCCCTTGCCGCTGCCTCCCTGCGGCCCGCCCCCTCGCGCCCCCATTCGACGCTCCCTCCAGCCTCCCGCCTCCCAGCTGCTCTTCACTCCCCCCTCCCTTCTTAATGGCTGGCGCTGCGTGTCGCGAGTGAGCGACCTCTGACCTGCCTTAGGTCTAGAGCTCGCCCCCCACGGCCGCAGCACCACCCTGCTGTCTCCTGCCCTCGACCCCCGCACCCGCAGCTGTTAGCGTGTTCGAGGCCCTCCTCCACCCGAAGGCATCCTCCTGCGCCTCATCCCTGGTGTCTAGTGGGCTCTTGTAAGCTTCACTTGACCCGTGTGCCGCTTTTCGCCGTCCTGTAAGTTGTTTTTATAATTTTCAGCGCCTTTCCCCCTTGCGCGTCTGCACCCGTTGTGCCCCTTCTGATTGTGCCACTTTTCGCCGTCCTGTAAGTTGTTTTTCTAATTTTCAGCGCCTTGCCCCCTTGCGCGTCTGCCCCCCTTGTGCCCCTTCTGATTGTGTCGCTTTTCGCCGTCCTGTAAGTGTTTTTTTCCAAATTTCAGTGCCTTGCCTCCTTGCGCTTCTGCCCCCGCTGTGCCCCTCTGATTGCTGTACCCCGATTGTAACTTGTGCCATAATTGTATTTTGTGCCTGTTGTTAAACTTTTTTCCTTACTGTTTTGTGACTTTTTCCCTGTTTTTTTCGCCCCTTAGGGGCTCCCCCTTGCTGATCTCCCCTTGCCGCTGCCTCCCTGCGGCCCCACCCACCTCGTGCCCCCATTCGCCACTCCCTCCCGCCTCCCGCCTCCCAGCTGCTCCTCCCTTCCTGCTCCCTTCTTAATGGCTGGCGCTGCGCATCGCGAGTGAGCAACCTCTGACCTGCCTTAGGTCTAGAGCTCGCCCCCCACGGCCGCAGCACCACCCTGCTGTCTCCTGCCCCTGACCCCCGCCCACGCTGCTGTTAGCGTGTTCGAGGCCCTCCTCCACCCGCAGGCATCCTCCTGCGCCTCATCCCTGGTGTCTAGTGGGCTCTTGTAAGCTTCACTTGACCCGTGTGCCGCTTTTCGCCGTCCTGTAAGTTGTTTTTCTAATTTTCAGCGCCTTGCCCCCTTGCGCGTCTGCCCCCGCTGTGCCCCTTCTGATTGTGTCACTTTTCGCCATCCTGTAAGTGTTTTTTTCCAAATTTCAGCGCCTTGCCTCCTTGCGCTTCTGCCCCCGCTGTGCCCCTCTGATTGCTGTACCCCGATTGTAACTTGTGCCATAATTGTATTTTGTGCCTGTTGTTAAACTTTTTTCCTTACTGTTTTGTGCCTTTTTCCCTGGTTTTTTCGCCCCTTATGTGCTCCCCCTTGCTGATCTCCCCTTGCCACTGCCTCCCTGCGGCCCGGCACCCTCGCGCCCCCATTCTCCGCTCCCTCCCACCTCCCGCCTCCCAGCTGCTCCTCCCGCCCCCCTCCCTTCTTAATGGCTGGCGCTGCGCATCGCGAGTGAGCGACCTCTGACCTGCCTTAGGTCTAGAGCTCGCCCCCCACGGCCGCAGCACCACCCTGCTGTCTCCTGCCCCTGAACCCCGCCCACGCTGCTGTTAGCGTGTTCGAGGCCCTCCTCCACCCGCAGGCATCCTCCTGCGCCTCATCCCTGGTGTCTAGTGGGCTCTTGTAAGCTTCACTTGACCCGTGTGCCGCTTTTCGCCGTCCTGTAAGTTGTTTTTCTGATTTTCAGCGCCTTGCCCCCTTGCGCGTCTGCCCCCGTTGTGCCCCTTCTGATTGTGCCGCTTTTCGCCATCCTGTAAGTGTTTTTTTCCAAATTTCAGCGCCTTGCCTCCTTGCGCTTCTGCCCCCGCTGTGCCCCTCTGATTGCTGTACCCTGATTGTAAATTGTGCCATAATTGTATTTTTTGCCTGTTGTTAAACTTTTTTCCTTACTGTTTTGTGCCTTTTTCCCTGGTTTTTTTACCCCTTGAGCGCTCGCCCTTGCTGATCTCCCCTTGCCGCTGCCTCCCTGCGGCCCTGCCCCCCCGCACCCCCATTCGCCGCTCCCTCCCGCCTTCCAGCTGCTCCTCCCTCCCCCCTCCCTTCTTAATGGCTGGCGCTACGCGTCGCGAGTGAGCGACCTCTGACCTGCCTTAGGTCTAGAGCTCGCCCCCCACGGCCGCAGCACCACCCTGCTGTCTCCTGCCCCTGACCCCCGCCCACGCTGCTGTTAGCGTGTTCGAGGCCCTCCTCCACCCGCAGGCATCCTCCTGCGCCTCATCCCTGGTGTCTAGTGGGCTCTTGTAAGCTTCACTTGACCCGTGTGCCGCTTTTCGCCGTCCTGTAAGTTGTTTTTCTAATTTTCAGCGCCTTGCCCCCTTTCGCGTCTGCCCCCGTTGTGCCTCTTCTGATTGTGCCGCTTTTCGCCGTCCTGTAAGTGTTTTTTTCCAAATTTCAGCGCCTTGCCTCCTTGCGCTTCTGGCCCCGCTGTGCCCCTCTGATTGCTGTACCCCGATTGTAACTTGTGCCATAATTGTATTTTGTGCCTGTTGTTAAACTTTTTTCCTTACTGTTTTGTGCCTTTTTCCCTGTTTTTTTCACCCCTTGGGCGCTCCCCCTTGCTGATCTCCCCTCTCTGCTGCCTCCCTGCAGCCCCGCCCCCTCGCGCCCCCATTCGTCGCTCCCTCCCGCCTCCCAGCTGCTCCTCCCTCCCCCCTCCCTTTTTAATGGCTGGCGCTGCGCGTCGCAAGACCGTCTGCGCCCGTCCGCGCCCAGCGCCACCCCCCCTGGTCCGCACGCCCCCGCACCCCCAGCCTTCGCTACTCGGCCAGCTAACTCCTCGCCCTCAACCCTGGCTCCTCCACAGAATGCTTCCAGGCCACCCCGAAGCACACCAAAGGACCTTTCTCCTGCAGCACCTGCAACTTCACCTGCAACAGAACAACGAAGCCAGTAACAACCAACACAAACCACCTGCACTGCATCCTCCTCAACACACGCTCCGCACGAAAGCACGCCATTGAGCTCTGGGACCTGCTCGACACCGCCGCCCCAGACGTAGCCTTCCTAACCGAAACCTGGTGGAACGACTCCTCGGCCCCAGCCATCGCCATCCCTGACGGCTACAAGATCACCAGAAGAGATCGCACCAACGGAATCGGCAGAGGAATAGCCATCGCCCACAAATCTACGATCAAGATCGACACCCACACGGACGACACCCTCAAGACTGCCGAACACCTCCACTTCCAGATTCACACGGACCCCAACACTACCCTCAGAGGAACCCTCATATACCGTCCTCCAGGACCAAGAGCCCCCTTCAGCGGCACCATCTCCGACCTCGCAAGCACCCACGCCCTCGCCTCTTCAGACTACATCCTCCTGGGAGACCTCAACATCCACCTGGAGAACAACAATGACGCCAACACCGCATCTCTGACCACCAACCTCTCCAACCTCGGACTCCGTCAACTGGTCAACACACCCACCCACATCGCCGGCCACACCCTTGACCCACTCTTCACTGCAAGCAACCACATCTCATTCAGCCACACCTCCGAACTCCACTGGACCGACCACCACTGCGTCCACTTCACGTTCAACAAAAACACCGAACACCACCGCACCCCTCTACCGCCTCACCGCCGCTGGGGAAAAGTCACCGAAGATCAACTAGCCAGCACCCTCGCCAAAAGCCACCACCCGACCCCACCGACCCGGACTCCGCCGCTATCAACCTCCAACAATGGATCATCAACTGCGCCAACATCCTAGCACCACTCAAGAGACCCAACGTCAACCAAGAAAAGAAAACACCAGCCTGGTTCACAGATGAACTGACCACCTCCAAACGCACCTGCCAGAAACTCAAGAAAAAATGGATCCTCGAGCGCACACCCGACAACCTTGCTACCCTCAAGGAAGCCAACCGCGAACACCACCAACGGATCCGAATTGCCAAACGCTCCCACTTCACAGAACGCCTTAACAACAACGCTCACGACTGCAAGGAACTCTTCTGCATCGTGAAGGAACTCTCCAACCCCAATGCCAACGTCAACGACGTCCCTCCATCCCAGAAACTCTGCGACGACCTCTCCACCTTCTTCTACCAGAAAATCGCAGCCATCCATGACAGCTTCAACACCACACCTCCGCCAGACCCCACCCTCAACAACTCCTCCCACGCCGACCGCATCACCACCTGGACCCAAGTAGACGACGCCGAAACCTTAAAGACCATGAACTCCATCCACTCAGGATCTCCCTCTGACCCCTGCCCACATCACGCTTTCAACAAAGCCGACGTCACCATCGCCCCCAAACTCCGCAAGATCATCAACCTTTCCTTCAACACCGCTACCTTCCCGAACAGCTGGAAGCACGCAGAAATCCAACCCCTCCTCAAGAAACCTAAGGCTGACCTCAACGACCTCAAAAACTTCCATCCGATCTCCCTCCTCCCTTTCCCAGCAAAAGTCTTCGAGAAGATCGTCAACGCACAGCTCTTCCACTACCTCGAAGACAACTCCATCCTAGACCCTTCCCAATCCGGTTTCAGACGCAACCACAGCACAGAGACTGCACTCCTCGCCGCCACAGATGACATCAGACAACAAATGGACAACGGCGAAACCTCAGCCCTCATCCTCCTAGACCTCTCCGCTGCCTTCGACACGGTCTGCCTCTGCACCCTACTAAATCGCCTCCACGAAGCCGGTATCCAAGACAAAGCCCTCAACTGGATCTCCTCTTTTCTCTCCGACAGAACCCAGAGAGTCCGACTCTCACGCTTCCGCTCCGAAGCCACCAACCTCATCTGCGGCGTCCCCCAAGGCTCCTCACTAAGCCCAACGCTGTTCAACATCTACATGGCCCCCCTCGAACAACTGGCCCGCCAGCACAACCTCAGCATCCTCTCCTACGCTGACAACACCCAGCTCGTCCTCTCCCTGACCAAAGATCCTCTCACCGCCAAAGCCAACCTCCACGAGGGACTGAAATCCATCGCCAAATGGATGAGCAACAGCCGCCTGAAACTTAACTCCGACAAGACGGAAGTCCTCATCCTCGGTCGCACCCCCTCGGCCTGGGACGACTCTTGGTGGCCCACCGCCCTGGGCCCCCCACCCACCCCAGCCAGCCACGCACGAAACCTCAGCTTCATCCTCGACTCCGCTCTCACCATGTCCAAACAGGTCAACGCTGTCTCCTCTTCCTGTTTTAACACCCTCCGCATGCTCCGCAGGATCTTCAAGTGGATTCCAACAGGAACCAGAAAGATGGTGACCCAAGCCCTCGTCAGTAGTAGACTCGACTACGGCAACGCACTCTACACAGGCATCCCAACAAAAGACATCAAACGACTTCAACGCATCCAGAACGCATCCGCCCGCCTGATCCTCGACATACCCCGCCGATGTCACATCTCCCACCACCTGAAGGACCTCCACTGGCTCCCCGTGGACAAGAGGATCACCTTTAAACTCCTCACCCACGCACATAAGGCACTACACGACACCGGACCCACCAACCTGAACACCAGACTCAACTTCTACGTTCCCTCACGCCAACTACGCTCTGCCAACCTTGCCCTCGCCATCGTCTGCCCGAATCCACCGCAAGACCTCTGGCGGCAGATCCTTCTCCTACCTCGCCGCCAAGACCTGGAACTCACTCCCGACCTCACTACCCCAGACCCAGGACCGCCTCACCTTCAGGAGACTCCTCAAGACATGGCTCTTCGAACGATAGCAGCTACCCCCCGCCCCCCCCAAGTGCCTCGAAACCCTAACGGGTACATAGCACGCTTTATAAATGTAATGATTGATTGATTGATATGTTGGTTTCTGATGTGCCACAGTGTTCTGTGATGCATGGATGTCCATCATACCTGTGACATGACTTACATAGCTAACATTTTCACACCTGTTGCAAGGTATTCCCTTGGTAAGTGAGGAATGTACATTGCCATCTGCGATGTCTCATCAGAGTTGACAAAATGCATGTTGGATACCTGTGTGCATGTGATACATTCCCACTGGGACACATGTATGTTTCAGATGTAAGCATGTGATTGCCATTCTGATGTCCTGATAGCAGAAAGTTATCACAATTGTGTCCATGGGATACTTTTGTAGGTATACATAGGCAATGGTTGTGACTCACAGGTATGGCCTAGACATTACTGCGTCAACATAATGTGTACACTGACAACAAAATGCATGCCTCACTGTTTGTATTTTGTCATGTGTACCTGCTGTAGCTATGAAGGGTTTTGACACATGAGGCCAGAGTGTTTGACCACTTCATGTTTGAAGATAAACTTATTTGGTGATGATGTGGTAGTTCCTATGCACCTGTGTGTAGATTGGGAAGTATGACCTGTCTGTTGGGATGCATCATGGATGGTGTACCAGTGATGTTAGCATCACTTATGCTTTGCCTCTGGGTTTCCTCCACAGAGAGATACCATGCTTCGCATGTCTGTTTGTGGGTAGTGATGTAGCTTCTCATTCTGCAACAAATTCGTTTACTCATGATAGTGATTGCAAGGTCTGTCTCCCCCCTTCCTGTACAGCACAGTAGTCTATTTGATATATACACAAAAAATGTATACTTAAATGTGTGTGGGACACTAGTGTGTGCTTACTTGGTCCTTACATGACTACTATTGTTTGTATTCTGGAGACTTTTTTCCAAGATATTTTGGACCTGAGTCCATTGTTACTCCTTGCTACATCACAATTGGGGCATGTATGTGTAACATTTGTACTACCTCATAGACAAACACTTGGCAGGTGCTACATTTTGATATGTCATATGATGGTATGTGTCCAAACTGATGTGGTTGATTCAATGTCACTTGATGAAGGTATGGCTTGATTGTACCAGGGTTGCGTGCCTTTACTTGGCAACATATGTTATTGCCTGATAGATGACATCAGGGTAAGGGATTTGTGAGGTAAAGATTGGGTCTGTGTATTTGGTAAGGTACCATACAAAGGGAATCCATTACTTGTCTACTGCTTCACTATGTTATGCAGAATATGGCACCTGTATTCAGTGGAATAGTCACCTAGTCATGGTATGGTTAGTGCGGTTGCTCAACTTCATTCCTGCTATGGTAGGTTTCAGATAGCTTGCTTTGCTGGTGTATTACATTTGTTAATTTGAGAAACATGCATTGTATTGTCTTGTTACATGTTGTTGGCAAATTGCTGGCACTTCCTGCGGGGGTCAGTTGACATGATTTATGTCATTTCTTTCTGGTTTGTGATGGAAGTGTTATCATGTATCTGTTATGACCCAACTTCACTATCTGTTTTCAGCACCAGCAGGCGAAGGAGACGGGGCCCAGCCAAGTGGACAAGCTTCTGGCCACGAGACCTCTGGTCACAACACCACAGACACTGAGGGACCCAGTGGCCCGGAAGGCAAGGAGAGTGCCACGGGGAGGCCGGATTGCAACATCATCTTTGGAGTCCTCCTCCAGTGGCCATGAACCTAGGTTCAACAAAGCAATGCGTTCCTGGAGGGAAATGGTTGGCCTACAGAATCTTTTCCTGCTCTGGCCTCCAAACTGATGTCAGGCAGTGCCTCCTTGTCTACCCCCCACCCCCACCTTCCTCTTCCCAGTCCAAACACCCCTTCCCCAACCCAGCCAAAGCATACAAACAGACTTGCATGCATCCACCTCAACAGACAAGGGAAGTGCACACAAACGTAAGCACCACTAGACACACCACTGATATGCACACAATCAACATCCATCTGCAGACACAGCAACAGTCATGACTTGCCCTGACACCCTCACCACCCCAGCATCACAGACACTACACCAGGCACACCTACAGACACCATACCAACATTCACTGATCCAGCCACCACACCCATCCTACCCGCCGACACCACCCCAGTAGACCTTTAGACATCTACCCCAGTCACCAAACCTGCAGGTACCACAACCACTGACACCCCTAGATGCAGCACATCCACCATACCTGCAGTCACCACCCCAACAGACAGCCACCCACCCATCCACCACGGCATCCCCAGTAACTCCACTCCCCCCAGCCCAAGATACATAAATGCCCTTACTCACCCACCCACCCACCACACACAAGCATACCTCCCACAAACACACACCAAAGATATCCACACCTAAACATCATACAACCACTCCCTCAACTTCCACACCCAAATACCCTTCTGATGATGATCCCCATGTGGCAAAAAAAGTATTCCTTTGTAACCTTGACCTTTTCCCTACTCGGCCCTCCGTGACACCCCCAAAAGAGCTGTTTCCCTCCCCAAAGCCATCCTTTCTACCTCCAGGCCTCTCCTACCCTCCTGCCAGCACGCATTCCCCTCCCCTGGCCAAGAAGAATTCCACCACTCCCAAGAAGGTTCCCCCCTCCCTAACCAAAAGAAAAACCCACCCCTACCAAACCCAAGCCCAACCCCAACCCCCACCATCCCCCGGTACCCCCCAATAATCCCAGAGGCGCCCGCCTGCCCCTTCATGGCCCTGCCTGTGGAGATTACATGGCAGTCAGGAGTTAGGTTGGGATACCATATTGTGTCTTTGGTGCAAAAAAGACTTTAGGACTGGCCAATGGCCTTGGACTTTCATATTTTGTGCACTTTTACATTATTAAAGCCGACCAGTTGTTGATTTTTTGTGTACATCTTTGTCCTGCATTTCCTGTCCTAGGTTTCAGTTGTTCCTGGTTGACATTGGTTGTGTGCCAGTATTTATGTGTGTGTGCTGCTTGTTGCTTCATGTTTTGTTTTAGCACTATGTGACTTTGTGTGCTATGCTGTTGTCCCCCAAAGGTAGAGTGTGTGTTGTGTCATAGGTATGTGTATGTAGCTGAAATTTTGGTGTCATGGTATTGTGTTGTGTTTGTAGTGATAAGTGTTTGTTGTAGTGATGTGCAATGAGGTCCTGTATGGTGTATGCCTTGTTCCCTGATGTGGCTATTGCATACATGTGCCGTGTGTTCTGGAGCTTTGTCAGTGCAGACATGAAGTGTGTTGAGTTGTGAAAGTTTAATTTGCTTTTGTGTGCATGTGACTATTTAGGTGAGTGTCCCTCAGAGCTGGCTGGTGTCTTGGATGGTGTCTGGAGTAGTGTTTGCTTTGTAGCATTGCCCTTCTCCCATATGCATGGCTGTGCATTACATTTGTTGTTAGTATTGCTTGTCCATGAGAGCTAAATGGGGCATGTTCATGTGGGAATGTTTTTGTGGGCCTTGCTCAACATGAGATGTGTCCCAGTAAAGCCCCCGTCCATGTATAGTTTTGCTGCTCCCAACGCTGTTGTGCCGGTGTTGCTGTGATGTGTTGCTTTGTGTGTTATGACTGTTTGTGTCTGTGTGTATTGTGCATGTCATGATAGGCCCGATGTGCTGTGTGTGTGTGATATGTGTGTCGATTGCTGGGTTGTTTGATGGTGGTGTTGTGTGTGTTCCTTCACACATGGATATACGTGTGTTTTGTAGGTGTGATGCGTGAGTTTGTGAAATGTATTCGTATTTGTGCAGTTGTTATGTTGTTATGAGTTTGTATGTTGTGTGGGGTTCTGTGACCCTGGACCTGTGTTGTGCTGCCATGCGTATATGTGTGGTATTGACGTATGGTGTGGGCTGGCTGGAGTGTGCGTGATGTGTCTTTGTGGGTGTTCTTGATGCAGTACGTGAGTGGGTGTGTCACTATGCTGTTATGTGTAAGTGCAGTCCTTCACACACCCCTCCCTATGGTATGTTTTGTAATAGTAAAAATTACTACGTTTTACCAAAAAACAGGTGAGTGTGTGTACTTACGGTTGTTGTCATCCTCACTGGCAATGATTTTGTTGTGTTTTGGCAAGCAGGATCAGTGGGATGATGTTTAGTTGTGGTTCCATGGCGGCTCAGGACATGTATGGCTTCCTGGAGGTGAGTGCCGCCCTTTGTTGTGTCCGTTTCCGCCTCCTGATGGGTAGTGGTTGGACCGCAGTGGTCACATTGATGGTGTGCAACCTCCTAATAGGTCCGGTGGAAACATGGATAGTTTGTGCCTCCAGATGACCGCTGCGGTCTGTGCTGGCTGGGGGTCCTGGCAGACCGCTGGTGGTCTTCTGTCTGACCACTACCAATCTCATAATTTGGTGGTCTGCTCTGCCAGCCTGTTGGCAGTCGGACCGCCGATGTGGCGGTCCTCGGACTGCCAAACTCATAATCAGCTCCAAAGTATCCACAAGCAAACTGCAATACTGTCAAAAAGTAGTCTAGTACTTGGGACATATCATTGAAAAAGGAATAAGAAAGGGGTCATCGGACAGAATAGGGGCAATTTTGAGGATAAGTCCACCACAACACAAAGAGAAGACAGAATGTTCCTGGAAATGGGTGGCTACTGTAGACAGTGGATACCAAACTTTTCCCTAGTGGCTAAGCCTTTACCGAGGCTGACACACAAAGATGTGCATGATACACTTTAATGAGACAACGACTGCTTGAAAGCTTTCCTAGGGCTGAGAGGACGTCTCTGTCATGCCCCGCCACTGGAAATGCCAGATTACTGTAAGATGTTCAAATTGTTTTGCAGTGAACAGGAGAATTCCTGTGGATTACTTTTCAATTATCCTTGAACCCGTAGCCACAGGGCTTCCTGGTTGTCTTAAATCAGTGGCAGCTGTTGGTGTCAGCAAAGAGATGTGTGAAAGCATAGTGATGGGACATCCTTTAATGTTATGGTCCCATACTTAGTGGAAATTCTGCTTACTATAATGAAAACGTAGTACATGGCAAACTCCAGACTTACAAAATGAGCAGCACATTTTTGCATCAGAAAATAGTACTTTAAAACAATGCCAGATTTTAAATCCATCCACTTTGTTATCTTTGCCTGAGAGTGATGTAAATAATGATGATTGTGAGCGTGATTGTCTTGATGTCACAGATTTATGCACCAAGCTAATGCCAAACATACAAGACGAACCATTGATTGAGCCTGATTGTGTAATTTTTGTGAACAGCTCATGTTTGATGCCCGATGAAGGTGTCTTGAGAGCAGCTTATGCTGTCTGTACAATTCAAGAAGTTATATAAGCTTCATGGCTTTGAGGTGTTCCTTCAGCACACGTTTCAGAAATGATTGCCTTTACCAGGGCTTGCAGTCTAACAGCTCAAATGATAGAGGCTATATTGTGGTTTTGATTTTGAACACTTGTGGTCGCAAGGGGGTTTCATGACTTCGTCTGGCTCGCCCATCAGAAAAAGCAAACATTTAAAGAGATTGCTAGAAGCACTGCAGCTTCCAAGTGAAATTGCAGTTGTTAAATGTGCAGCTCACAGAAGTGGCAATGAATATGTCACCATAGGAAACAGATACACTCACGAAGTTGCATATTTTTGTGCACTTGTGGCCTGCACATTTAATGGGACATACACAAATAAATATGAAGAGGACACTGTCTTTTCAATGTGGATGTCTATAGCTGACACATGGGAAAAGCTCAAGAGTTTGCAGGAAATGTGGTGAAAGCAGAAACAGCAGGGTTGGATCAGTGCAGCGTGTGGAAAAGACATAAATGACATTTGGATTTCAGCAATTGGGGACCAGCATTACCAGGCAGTCCATTGTACTCCATCACACAACAATTTCATGGCCCCACACATTTAGGGGAGGATGCAATGGTGATATTGTTTAGACAAAACTGGTTTAACCCCATATTCAGGATGCTTGCAGAAGAATTGTCCCTTCACTGTGTAACATGCCAACGGATGAATGTAGGTAAAAGAAAACCAGTCACACAAGTTCGTGTAGGGAGATCAGGTGGTCCCTTCAACAGGATCCAGATGGATGTTTTCAAGATGCCTGTTTGTAATATGTTGAGATACATCCTAGTTATAGTGTACATTCCCTCTCGATGGATGGAAGCCTACCCAATATGGAGAAATGACAGTCTCATTATAACTAAACTGCTGTTGAGTGAGTTAAAACCCAACTAAAGAACACCGTTTGTTTTGGAGTCAGATCGCAGAATTCCTTTCAACAATGAGGCTCTTAGGATATTGGGTGCAGCATTACAAGTGGAGCAGAAACTGCATTGCAGCTATCGCACAGAGGCATCTGAGATTGTCGAGCAGCTTGATGGAACCATGAAGTCCCGGATGGTGAAAGTCTGTGCATCCACTTCACTGAAATGGCCTGATGCTTTGCCCTTGGTGTTGATGAACCTTCAAAGTACACCTGACAGATGACAAGATTTTTGCTGTGTGACATATTGATGGGAATACAATGAGATTGCCTGCTGTACCTTTCAAATACACTTGTGAATATTACAGATGAGATGGTACTCGATTACCGCAAAGGATTGGCTGATGTGGTGCATTCTGTTTCTCGACAGGTTGAAGCTGTTACTGCAAATCTGCATGAAGATCAATGCAACGACCTCAGCCCTGGTGACTGTGTGCTGATAAAAAAGCATGTAAGAAACTCCTGTCTGAAGCTGAGGGTAAGGGCCCCTACCAGGTTATTTTAATCACAAATACTGCTGTTAAATGTGTCAGAGTACTAAACTGGGTGCATGCATTGCATACCCAAAGAACCAGTGATCTGTATGAAGAAATTATGTTCTTTGAGCCAGAACCAAAGCACTGTTGACTGTACCACCACTAGTTGTACAAGAAAAAGGAGCAATATAGCAAGAGGCACAACAGCAAGGAGGAGAAAGGTGGGATAAACTACAGATAGTTGCATCAAACTAGTTTCCTCAGATCTCACAAAGCGGCATTGAAATTTCTGGTGGAGAAGAAAGAGAACCAAGTGCAGAACAACTAGAAGAACCAGATGAAGTGAACGGTAAAGGATCAAGAAGAGTTACTTAAAAAGCTGAATGGCATGGAAATTGAGATCAAGTGTGTCAGTTCAACGCATACCACCCACAATTGCTGAGGAGTCAAGTGATATAGGTGACACAGAAGTAGAAGATCAACAGACATCCAGGAGATCAAACAGAGCAAGAGTACGTTGTCGGAGATATTCTGCACCTGAATGGACTTACTACATGAACCAAGTGCTAAATG
This sequence comes from Pleurodeles waltl, assembly GCF_031143425.1. NCBI lineage: Eukaryota > Metazoa > Chordata > Amphibia > Caudata > Salamandridae > Pleurodeles > Pleurodeles waltl. Next base: position 720,754,222 of record NC_090439.1, read on the forward strand.
ACCCAGTATCAGATTTGCTCAATTTGAGTAAAGAGCTGCCTGAACCATCTTGATATCATATTGAGTCTGTAAATGGGAAACTGCTGAAAACGGTTTCTGAAAGAAACAAAAAGTTGTCTGAAGAACTTTATTGAATAAAAAATACAATACACTGAAATAAAAACTGATAAGTGGCTAAGCGATTTCCCTAGGCCCAAGGTTGAGGTAGAAGACTAGGGATAGCATTTTATAAGAAGACAGAGTAAGTTTAAGGATGACTATATGAAGATTGCTTTAAATAAAGCTGAACAAACTAACTGAACTAAAAAAAGAAAAAAAGAAAAATTGAAAAAGTGTTTTCTGCTATTCTTCACTTTGAAAACAAATTATTAACATTTTTGCTGTTACTCTTTCCATCAGAAAAGATCTGAGTTTAGACATACATTGGCCCAGATTTAAGAGGGCCTAGTGCCTCCTTGCGCCACATTAGCGTCATTTTTTTTTACGCTAATGTGTCCCAACGTGGCCAAAATTGCTGCACCAGATTTACAAAGTGTGTAATGCATGCATTGCGCCTCTGTGTATCCCTTTCCCTACATTATGCCTGTGCCAGGCATAATGTATGCAAGGGGGGCGTTGCCCCATTAGGGAGGCCGAAAAAATAGCGCAAGGAAATCTAAAAGATTTCTTTGTGCCATTTTTTCAGCATTTTTAACACCTGCTCAGAGCAGGTGTTAAAAGGGGGCACACCATTGGTTATAACGGGCTCCTCATTACTTTTCGGTGTTAGCGCCAAACTTTTGGTGCTAACCCTGAACAGTACATCAATAGCGCCAAAAACTCTGATGCTAATGCCCCCTACCCTGCGTCATGGTGCGCCGTATTTTAAATACAGTGCACACATGGGTTGCTAAGGGGCAAAAGGAAAGGAAAATCTGCCCCATTGTTTCTTAACCAGAGCTAGATGCAATGTTATTATGGGATTAACATTTTTAGTAGCAGTAATAGTACCCATAACATTATTGTTAGTGCTACATTTTACACCAGAGAAAGGCAAATCTGTATTTTCTTTACTAGCATGACATCTGCACATGCAATAGATAAGAATACATTGAAAGTCTCATTTGTAGATTATATGAAAGAAGATTACACAACAAATGTTTATTCTAGGTTAGTTCAAGCATACACACAAGCTTTAGATGTAAAGGACTGTTATGTGTGTGGGCACGTACCTTCATCAGCTATGGAGAAGGTGACATACCATTGCATACCCTTTTCATATGCTATTACATTTAGTATTTTGCTTTGCTTAGTTTATAGGCAACAACATTTGGAATAATATTATTCTAACTTTACATGATTTTTTCATAAGTACTTTTACAGAAGAGCATGAATTTACACTTACAAGCAAAAGAAATGGAAACAGCTCAGCATTAGTTTTTACCTTTTTTTTCCTGTGGACACTTTTAAGGTATTTGAAAACAATTTGACAAGTTTAATGAGACCATTGGAGAAGACATTTATCATGATGCTAGAAGAATATCACACATTGCACATAGTAAAATCAGAGATGAAAATGTTTTGAAAAAGTTTGGAAATCAGAGGGATGAGTTGCTGAAGCATTTAAAAATTGAAAATTAATGCAATAACGTGCTGAATTAACATGCAGGCCTTAGCTAAAATGCAGTGCCTTTTAATTCAAGTACAGGCAGTAGACTATAAAATGTTCATGTATTAGGCTTGAATAGCTGAAACTGATTTTTGCAAAGCTGACCTAGGTTAAGAATGGGAAACTATAAATTTCTGACAAGTTGACATGATGTGAAACGATGTTTTTAGTTTTGACCTTCCCCCCATAGGCATATTTTTCATAGAATACAATAAAGTATTAAAATGTTTTAGTTTAACTCTGCAACATGTTTCTAGTCTTACAATGAATTAGTATACAGAATCAACAGGTAGCTTGTGTTTTAGTAAAATGATGTAAAAGCTTAACCATGGAACTGCATTTTTCTTTTAAAAAAAGTGAATGATGAGAACTCTTTTGTATTTATACAACGGAATTGATAAGATGATTAATTTAAACATTGCTGTTTATGGGCTATTTTTTCCACGGTGAGATGATAACAATATGTTCCTTTTCACATGAAGACACCTATTGCTGATTGGCTGATGAGAGGAAGAGGAAGAAGCGTGCTGCAAAGGTTTAGATATGTTGTTTTATATTAGTGTGTGTTCCTAGAGTAGTGTCAGACACTCCATCTCTGTGAGACTTTCTCCAGACTCATTCATTTTCCAGCCTGAATCTATGCTGCTCTGAGACTCGATTGAGTTTCATGAACTTTTCTTATGGGAAGTTCTGCTTTGATTGATAACTGATATTTGACTTTAAAGCTTTATGCTTGAACCTCTCTATTTGGAGTTCTTTATGGGTTCTGACTGACTCCTTTTCTTGTCCTCCACATACTCATTCTTATTCTTTGATTAGGGACCTTTTCCTACATGGAACATGCTTAATGCATTTATTCTGTTATTGATTATTATGATCTATTAACTATTGATTGATATTGATGACATTCTACTCTGAGTTCAATAAAGTTTGAGCAACTAAAATGACTTCTAAATATTGATTTTGAACTCACACCATAAACCAAAATTTAACTGAGATCCCTGCTGCACCATCTGAAACTACCATACACAGACGCAGAAAGCATTTGTTCTCTTAGGAAGATCTGCATGGGATGGGGAAGGTGGCTGAGAGAGCCCTAAATTGGATGCCATCACCGTTACTCTAGCCTGAGTTGGCAGCTGCTAGATTTGCATGCCTGGTTCATCACTTACTGATAAAGACCATCAAGTGCCAGTCAAAGTTGGATCACTGCAACTGCCAGCGGCTCTTTCAATTAGCCTTGCTTGAATTCAGATAAATAAAAGTTAAATAATAAAAAATATGCTATGACATGGTGTGGGCTAGTGCCGCATCATATTGCTTATTTTCAGGTGAGTAGGATGAGCAAGCAAGAACGGGGGAAAGGGGTGGGATACCGGCAAGCAGGGATGACAGGGATAAGTGGGTTGGGGATACAGAGGGCAGCAATGTGGGGAAGGGGTGAGTGGAACTGGAAGAAGCAACACAGAGAAAGTTAGGCAGGAGGATAGAAGAAGGAATAGTACCTGAATCACAACATGAGCAGCAAACAGAGCTAATTGAAATGAATCAATTTGTGCTTGGACCATGCTCCACAGAAATGAAAAGGAAGTGATGCCGATCTTCCGACGAGGACGTTGCTGCATTACTGGCTACCTACCTGCCAGCCTATTATGACTTTCCTGCTGGGCTGATGAGCAGAAAATAAGGTTTCCGCTGGTCAACCCAGTGGGAAAGTGGTGGCAGAATTGTCGCTGGCTCGTAAACGAGCTGGCAGCAATGCTACCACCCGCAGGGGGCACCAGCATCCTTGAATTGCACACTGTCTGCCTAATATGCAAAGCAGACAGTGCACATTACAAGGGTGTTGGGCAGGGAGACCCCCTGGCATGGGGAGTGCAGGGGCCCCTCGCACCTGTTCTCTGCTAGCCTCGAAAAGGCTGGTAGAGAACCCGGTCATAATCAGCAGGGTGGCGCTGACTTCAGTGCCGCCCTGGCTGATTACGACCTGGTCCATTATCAGCCTGTGAGGAACATTGTCCCCGGCGGAGACAGTGGTCATTTGGCACTCCGACTGCCAAACGTTTAATTTTGCGGTCGGACCACCAAACTCTTAATTTGGTGGTCGGACCATCAAACTCTTAATTTGGGTGTCAGACTGCCAAACTGAGGGCAGACATGACCGGCACCGCGAGTCTGGCGGTCTGCTGACCGCCAGACTCCTAATGAGGCCCTCAGTGTGACATTTGCTATGGCTCACAGGGGAAACCATTGTGAGTCATAGTAATTTCTAAGTTCCATTGCATGAAACAGAGAAGAGAATTTGAAGTGTGACAGTTAGTTGGTGGATGAGGTAGTTATATATCTAAGTGACTGATATCTCATTATGGAGTATGTTCTTTAATTACTTTTCTACATTTAGCCAGGTCACAGACTGACTTGGCACAGTCTCTTGATGAAACAGACTACAGGCAGCATGGTATTTTTGAGACAGGCACATTTCCTGCCTTTTGAAAAAGTATCACAAACTTTGAGGCTTTGGGCCACAAATGTTGCTTTTTGCCACAGGGTTTGCCAATGCTAGCCGTTAATTCTGGGAGGTCGGAGTGTCAAATATTGGGTGTATTTGGAAAATCCCTGTATAGAGGAGGGATTTGTGAAGGGAATGTTTTATGGTATATATGGTCTTTATGTCAAGCCTTGGGCAGGATAAAGCCCAAAATATCTTCCGTCGCAGTTCTTGAATTATGCCCAAAAATAAAAACCTGAAATCCACAAATGCAATTCCGCTCATTCAGACCGGATTTGACTGTAAAACCAACAGCACAAGCTCACTCCAAATCGTGGAAGTGCAACTTTGAAACACTGTAAGCCCAAACGGGAAGAACCTAAACAGACTGGCAACTTTCAAACAAAACCTGAAAATGTGACTCTTCAAAGAAGCTTTCCCAACCATGCATGAAAGTACCAGGGCTACAACTCCATTCAAGGAAGGCCAGGCCTCTCAGGTTGTAGCCGATCTTCTACTGAATACTTTTGAAACCCTCCTTTCAGGGCTGATCCTCCTCAACCAAGGATGTTGTTTCATTCAAGAAGGAAGAGGAACAATCATCAAGATCTGACACCATTACTTTTTTGATTGCTACAAACCGCTTATCCCACATAAGTCAATGCATTGTATATCAAGTCAACAAGTACATATCACAAACAGCTATAAATCTCCACTGTGCGGCAAGCACGCACACACACACACTTACACACTCACACCCACACACAAACACATAATAACACACAGGTACAGGGACATTCATTTTTCAAAAAGGGAATTTTGGTTTTATTACTTTTATACTACAAAGGCTTGTGTGTGCATAGGTGTCTGTCTGTTTTAGGGATAATCTGCATTTATGCCAGGAACACAAATACCAATCAGCCCCTATTAGCACACGTGCATTGCCCCCACTCACATAGGCATAACCAGAGCTTTATGTGTGTGTGAATGCGTGAGAGAAATAGAGGAGGGGAGAGAGAAAGGGAGAAAGAAAGAGAGAGAGAGATACAGGGGGTCATTATGACCCCGGCGGTCGGTGATAATGTGGCGGTAGTACAGCCAACAGGCTGGCAGTACATACCGCCACATTATGACATTGGCAGGTTGGCTGCAACCAGCCTGCCAATTTACCATACCGACCGCCATGGCGGTAGCAGCCACCAGGCCAGAGATAAGAATCTCCAGCCCGGCTGCCGCTATTGTACTGCCAGCGGCATCATGACCCTGCCTACCGCCATGGTTTTCGTGGCATTCACAATGCCATGAGAACCATGGCAATCGGCCCTACAAGTGACAGGGAATTCCTTTCCTGTCAATTGTAGGAGGCCTACACCACAAACACTGCCCAGACACCCCCACCCCCTTCCATCCACACCCCACTTCCAGACCCCCACTATCCCATACACGTACACTTGCAAACACGCACCACGCATACACACACTCATTCACACAGACATACACGCATTCATTCATGCATGCATCCATTTATTCTTGCACACATCTGTACACACATTCACATAGACACGCATTCACATTTCCATTCATTCACGCATTCTCTCACATGCATACACACTTGCACACAACACTACACACACACTTTGCATTCACACACACACTCACACATTCATGCACACATCCCCACACGCACACACACACACACACAGTACCCCCCAAACCTTCTTTCCTGTTGGAAACCCAACTTACCTGCATCCAGGGCGTCTTCCGGAAGGGAACGGAACGGGACTCTGCTACCGCCAGCAGCGCCCACAGCAGAACACCGCCAAGCAGTATTATTTTTCATAATATGGCTGGCGGCAGTCTACTGGCGTGGCGCTGCTGGTGGTAGTAGTGCCACCTTAACACCATCTGCCAGCACGGCCACAGCCGGATTTCTGCCCTTCTTGTGGCCGAAATCCGACTGTGGTCATAATTTAGTGGATAGCGGTTAGCCGCGGCAATGGTCTTTTGTCTTAATGAGGGCCATAGTATACTTTACTTCCATCCAATAAACTACATTATCATTCTACTAAATGAAAAGTGTCCTCACACTTGTGAACCCAGTTTGTTGTGGGTTCAATGTTTATTTATTTAGTAAGTTATTCTTGTGAATTCTGTTAAGCACATTGAGAATTGCTCATCTTGAGGTTTAGTCTGCCACTTATCTATGTGATGAGTGTTATTCCTCACTTCATTCAAGTGGCCCCCTGGGTGGCAATCAGTTAAGCCTTAAAGATCTTCTTGGGTTATGGGTGATCTTTTGGTTAAAGGAAGACCCAGGGCCTGGGGTTTCCATTGGAGAACCCTGTATTTTCCCTCCTCTCATATTTGGGAACTGGTAGAGAGAAAGGTTTCTGCAGGTGACAGATGAAAAAGACCACGGTGGAGCTGTGGAGTTTGGAAATGTTAAGATGAAAGCTAGGATTTCGAATGTCATTCCTTCCTTTGCCTGAAGCCCATGAAATGTTCTTTTCAGTAGAACTATTTTTAGGCAAGCAATTGCTCTAATTAGTATTCCATGAATTTTCTACAGTATACATAGTTGGTATTAGAGAAAGCTGGTATAGAATTCATATGTGTTGCAAATGGTGCAATTAATTAGGAAAGCAAAAATTGTTGGATTGTTGTTTATTTTGTTTGAAGATTTTGTATGGAGGGGTCCATAGGTAGCTTTGTGCTATATGAATGGGAAGAAGCTCATCTGGGCGTCATCCATTCATATTTAATACTGCATCTACACACATTAAGAAACACACAACTGCAGTTTTTGATGTGTGTCTATCAGTGGATAAGGACAATGTTTTCTACATATTTAGGGAAATATAGGAGTGTATGTTTTTGGATCTCGGAGTGTATGTTCTCAGATCTTTCAGTCTCTGAGTTTCTTTTCTCATAGATTCATTTCTCTGATATAAGTGACTCTCTTCCCTAATGTCTACTCTCCCTCTGCCCATCGCCCCCCACTTAACTTAGCTGCATCCCTCTTTATCTTTTAATATCATCCCATCCTTTCCTCCCCATCTGTCCATCTATTTCTTATAACTATTTATTTTCTCTCTGATGATCAGCCGCAAAGATGAGGGTGGGAGGCTGGGGTGGGTTGTGGAAGGCTGGGAGTTTTTATATCTTGGATTAATTATTTCAACTTTCAGCATCATCCCCTATCCAGCACTGGACTCACATTTCTTTCTTGATTGTAGGAATCAGGGAAGATCATGGGGGTGCTAGACAATCTGTTTTACATGTCCGCTCACTCTTCACACAATTGAGAATCTGGAGGTGGAGCCAGAAGTGAAATTGCTCTTTCCAGGCCTTTCCCTGAAAACCACAACCTACTTTACGCCTATTATGCTGCGGAGGTACAAATGGTTTGAAGGTGACTTAAGATGTCGTGGTGGTTTAATAAGAGTATGGTTGTAGAAACAAAACCTTGATTTTCCTTCTCAGAGGTGTCCTTCACACTGCCACTGCCCAATCCTATGTTTTTAAAATTTTGAATTTAATCCTGAGCACTCTCCAGAATCAATGAAGTGCTTTCATGGTAGGGCTGTGTACTTTTGCTCAATGCTAGTGTTAGCGCGTCCAGTCCTTATAAATTACTTATACTTGGACACGCCGGAGGTCGGTGAACCTTTTGACCGGGTTGAGCTCCCCTCATCCAAAGAATTATTGGATCCCTCAAATCAATAATCAATAACCATTTATAATCAATAACCAATACTCAATTAGTAATCAAACAACTAATTAGTTAAACGGAAAATCAGTAATTAGACACACCATGACCTTTCAGTCATGAATAACCACACCTGTTTATTAAAGGTTAATGAGTTTATTTCCCTATATTAACAAAGCTAATACAATATAAGTAAGTCTCAAAATCAAATGATATACATATACGGACATTATTAGCTGTCCATAACGACGGAAGAAACGCAATCTACGCAATATTTGGATTATAATGCACTCGGTTATAGCAATGCAAATTACTAATAAAAGTAACTGAATTTGACTAATTGCATACATTGGTCAGCATAACAAGATTTCATTTCAGCATGGTGCATCAAATGAATACCTCAACTAATCTCTGATTAGCATTGGCATGTGGGGCTTCATGCAAAAAAAAATTATCAACATAAATTTAGAAAACTTCTAGCTTAGGCTCTGTCAAAATAAGCAGTTGGTACCTAAGAAGGAAAATACAACGAAGAATATATTTATCCTTTCATAATTACCAAAAACAATCAGTATTCAAGGTAAGTCTTCGTCCTTCAGGTACTGGTTCGATCAGCATGCAGCAAACTTCAAGGGGCAAAGTTTAAGGCAAGTTTTCCTTGTAGCAGCAAGGAAAATGAGGCAAGAGTTGTCGTATGGGCAAGACGGGGTAAAGTTAAAGTTAAAGTCTCTAGGGTGAGAATTCTTTAAAGTCTCTCTTTCTCTGGGGTATAGAAAAAGCATCAAAGTGTCATCAAAATGGCTTCTTGAATCTGGCTTCAAAATGGCATCAAAGAAAATGGCTGGCTTCTCTTTGTCCAGTGGGTTTAAGTAAGAAAACGTTCCAAATTCTTCAGGGTCTTCAATTGGAGGGTCCATGGGGTGGTTTCTCTTTTACCAATGAATAGTGTCCTTCTCTTAATGTTCACTTACGCATAAGGTGTCCTTGGAATTTTGGAACACAAGTAGCAACAAAGTTTGCCAATTAATTCTGTATCAGTGTCTTTATTGTCTGCACCTGCAGAAACTGACCTTCCTTCAAATGGGATGAAACTTGCCTAGCACGCAACTTTTGAGATAAGTGTATTAGTCATTCCACTGGAAAAATACAGCTTTTAAAGTTTAAAACATGTCTTTGTTAATACAAGTGAAGACTACGCAGTTAAAATTGAGACCAGGCAACTAGGCCAAAGCCTCTGCTAAATTTAAGCTAAGCATATAGCAGTTTTAACGAGAAAATCATAAAATACATCTGCAATTATGACGGATTACTACATTGTCGATTCTTCATGATTAATCAAGCTCGTTTATACTAATGGCGACCATCTTCGTGGGTACATTTTCTACACACATTATTTTTCTTTGCTAAAATCACATTGATTATACGATTTTGTTACATGATATATGAATGTTTGTTAGCCTTTCTTTTTCTGCTTCATCACTAGTCAGGCTGTCAGGTGTTTTGCTTGTTTCATACTACCAAATACTTCATTGGGAAACTATGGAAAATTGCATTGCAATGGCTTAATATGCCATTACCAGGTATGAGATGAACTCCCAGGGTATTATGATAGTTAAAAGGATAGAAAGGGACACTGTGAACTCTGTTCATTTGAAATTTTAAAAGTAGGTATTAGCAAAAGAAGACCAGTTAGTTCTTCTTTTCTACTCATTGGTTTTGACCTTACTGGCTTGCATAGCCTTTAATGTCTTTACTTAAATGGCTTCTTGCAAACCAAACAGGTGGTCCAAGCTGTTGTGCAGAAAAATTAAATACCATTATTGTGCATGCTGCATATTATCCTTCTACTGACATTATATGTAAGCAAAATAACCTCCCACTGGTATTTGCTTTGCCAGTAGTTAATGGAAAGAATATCTCTGCAGGCATATTTGTCTTTAGTTCCTCTCTAGGGGGACACACTTCAGCTCGTTCTTGTGTGAGCCGTGCTGGCTCTCCTTCCTGACTCTGGCGGTCAGCAGCCTGGCAGCAGACATCAGCTGAAGGATGACTCAGTGCTCCCGGGGTGGCAGAAGAGTCCTGCTAAGCATGGGATTAGAGATGTATTGCTCCGAAGGAGAAAATGAATGAAACCTATTGTTCTAAGGATGAAAGGAGGGGCTACTTGCTGAGAAGAAAGTGTAGTCTGCTCAGATCTTTTGTGAGTGGTAAATTTACAGCTCATGACCCTCGTCATATGTGGTCTTGGGTTTAGAATGAGAGCATCAAAATTGCAAGAACTAGAATGTAAAGAAATAGAGAGCCTGTGAGGGCGAGTGCACCGACAGCGCAGTCTGAACTATCATGTCCAGGTTTTGCTTTTTTTAGAATTACAAGAAAGCTTGTTAGCCTAATTGGTTAAGCTACACAAAATCCTTAGAGCACTGTACTAGCCTTTATTTGAAGTTCATGGTAACATCATTTAAATGATCTTCAAATATGAGGACATATACCTTATAGAGAATGACTAAAAATGTGTTGGTGTTTGGATTACATGTGTTATTAACAAGTTCACTGGCACTTAAGGATGGTAAGCGATCCACTGTGAACTGAATACAATGTGCACTGCCGAGACGCGCTGCTCCTCACTTAAACTTACACATGCAGAGAAAGAAATCACGCCTTCTGGAACCTTTTCCACAACTCCATACCCACTGCATAAACAAGTCGATTCCCTCCAACAGCATGAGTTCACTCACGTAAACTTTAGTGGCATCCTCCTCACAGGAGTAATTCACTCACTGACTTTACTGGTCTTGCCCTCTCAAAAATGGTTCAAACCATTGACTTCAATAGCATTTTCCTTGATATATCTGCATGTGGCTTGTGGGTCCGCATTACAGTAACTTGTAGTTCATGTACTTGCTTGCTACTGTTACTATGTAACAAAAAAGTGGTCCACCAGGGGAAGTGTAACCCTTGACTTCCATGGCAATAATATAAATAGAAAATCTTTTATCTTGATAAAGTTATTATATAATTCATACATTTTATTTAATTTGCAGTTCCATATTGATTCCGAATTCAAATCAAAACTCAGTACATTTAGTGCTCCTTACGTGACGGCACAGTGAAAGTCAATAGCAAGATGAATAAAGAGCAAAAGTGTAATGTACAATATATAAAAGATGTGAATAAAAGAACAAGTGATCTTCAAAAGGACCCCTTCAATCCAGGTGTCTAGAAGTCTCTATTCATTTCAACAATAATCCGCGTCAAATTATGTTGACGGTTCAACCCAACATATAGAAATCCAATCAACAGTTGGACAGAAATTCTTTTTTAGGTAGCACCACAGATCAAGTAATATCAGTTTATCATTATGGCCTTCTTTAAAATCCCTTTTGGAAATGTTTGTTACTCTCAGTTAACGCCAAACGTTCCTCCACAAATCATTAGTTACGTCTGTATGCAATCCGAGCCAAAAATATATGTTGAGTTGATAAATCATCCCCTCTCGAACGCAAGACATTGCTTCTCTATTCGGCATAAACGTAATTACTTCACCAATTTGTTTGAGCAAACCGGAGAATGCCAACTTGCATCCCAAGTGAGCCCAGCCCTCCCTAGAACAGCTCCCTTGTCTCTTCCACTAAGCATCTATGCATTCATTCTTTCATCCTTCCATTCACCCGCCCACTGATATCTATTATTTCACCTTTACATTCTGTCATTCCTTCTTTCTTTTATCCATCATTCAATCATTCCTCATTCCATCCTTCAGCAATTCCATCCATTTATCTGCTCACACACCCATCATCTATGCACACTTCCATCTATACATCTATCCACCCATATAGTCATCCTTCAACCGATCCATCCATCTATCCATCCACCCTCTCAGATTTTCCTTTACTCTTCTATCCTTTCACCCACCCATCCACCTATTCACTTATTCATTAACCCACTCATTTATCCATCCACTCATCAATCCTCCATAACCCTTCCTACCTTTCTTGTAACCTTACTTCCATTCAGTATTCCGTTCTTCCTTCCTTTTTCTATCTAACTATCTTTTGTACTTCCTTGCTCTCGTTAGCTCTCCTATTGATGCTGGCATTCCTTTACAATGTTAATTCTGAGCTTTTGTCTGCCAAGTTCCAGACAGAAGAGGCCCAATATGAACCCCACTCCTCTGCAGCTGCTAAAGTGGTGTTCATGATGCCCCTCGTGGGCCCCATGCTTTTTGGCCCCACTCAGTATTCTCTTTTGTCTTCTGAAATATATTTTCAAAATGGGAATTTGTTTCAGAAATACCAAAAACAATGGAACTGGTATACATATAGTTTTCTCTTTGTTTGTCTGGTGCCATTGTTTCTTGTCGTGGTGTTCACCACCATCTCTCGTGTATTGGTCCTGGGCAGTGAAATCCAGTGACAATCACCCAGCTTACACTAGGACAGGGCTCTTGCCACGTGATCAAGCAGGTGGTTCTTTGAGTCAAGGAATTTCACCAGCAGAGCTGGCAGAGTCTCCAACAGCATACTCCAACATCTAAACTGGGTGGAGCAACCGGGATGTGTCTGGTGAGATTCCACATTTTTTGGCAAATCCCCCCATCAGTAAACCTCTAAATGGCTCCATTATCTACGTAAACCAAATACAAACATTGATTTTTTTGCTGCCACTCTACAACACTGACTGCTAGATGGCACATTCTCCCAATGTGGTGCTGACCACCATTATGATACAATTTAATATCAATGCTGCAGTATATGAATTATGGCACCTTTAACAAAAAGCTTTTCTTTCATTCCTTCGATTTGTTACCAAGATAAGCTTACAATGACCTTGACATTTGGCTGGACTATAACAACTACCCCATCTTAACTATAAAATATGCTTCTCCATGTAATACTACAAGTAGGCACTGCCACTCTGATCCTGAAGATACTTTAACTGCCCAATTACAATTTAGGACTCTAACCACAGACGTCCTCACTTCACAGACAGAATAAATAGAGTCTAACCTACTCCCTATCTCTAACCAGAAGATGGGTGACTGTAAACTTAATCTAATCTAAAATAGTCCACTCTGCAGGTCCCAAATAGTCACATACTTGGTGTGTTGACATCCTACAATGTCAAAAAGGTGGGATAATGCAGTCCATCATGGCAAATCCCTTCTCTTGACATCTCATAATGTCAAGCATATAACAGAAAAGCAAGAAACTCCATCCAGGAATATCCCTGACCCCCCTTCATTCTTTATCTACACTTGTTACTGCAATTGGATCCACAATCAAAAAGAGGACAACATCCTGAAACAGCCAGGATAGGAAATCTGATCAAAATCATAAAAGATAAACTACTGGGGTGCGTGGCCTAACCACCGAAGAAGATGGCTGCATGGCTGTGAATGTCCCGGGACTATGACTGCATAAAATGCTTCCTGCCACCATCCTCTGCTCCAACCTGGCTCCTCAGTGCCACTGACCCCTCTGCTAGCAACAAGGCACCTGCCGGTGCAGCGCTGGGGTGTGGAGGAGCGTGCTACCAGCTGCCGTGTTCTGATAGGACCAAAAGGGACTGCGGGTGAGCCTGAGGATAGGGCTGCGGTGTGGCTTAATACAGTGCCGTTATCGCTGCACTCTGTCTGATGTGGCTGATGCCAGTGGGCTTCAGATTCTCCACCTGCCTGTGCTTCTGGGGCCGAGGAGCATATGGGGTACTGGGGCCTGTGTCGGTGAGGCCTAGGGCAAACTGTGCACCATCTGTGGAGCCCGTGGCGAGTTGCAGTACGGAGTCTGCCGCACCTCCCGGATGCTCAATGTTGCTCTCCTGGTGGTGCGCTACCTCCTCAATTTGGCCAGCCAGCAGGCCGCAAGGGAGACTGATCCCTTGGGTCCACTCGGTGAGGGAGGCGATGATGAGTGATTGCTACTCTTAGCACATTGGAGATTTTCCACCACGTCATTGCAGTACATGTGATCTGTTGACACATCACACACATCTGTTGACACATCATACACCCTGCAGCCCCATTACCCTGAATGACCCTGTGCGACCTCCAAACAGTACGCGAAGGGCCCCTTGCCATGATACTTACCTCCCGCATCCTTGATATGAGGCCAGCTACTCCTTGGAGTGTGTGACTGGCTGCCGCTCGCTACACAGTGGCTGCACTTTGCCAAGACCTTCCTCCACCTAAAGACTGCTTGTACCTCCCCTCCATGGCGGTTCCACGTTGCCCAGCATTTCTTCCTTTGTTGATCTCAGGATGGGGCACGGTGACCCTAAACAGTGCCAAATCTCTTTTGATTCGACCAGGACCCCCCAGCACCAGGGGATTGAGGAACCACCTGGCATGGTCCCAGCTGATGGCGTACACTCTGCTCCCCGCTGGAGGGTACTGCGGTGATAATAGCGGAATTGAAGGTGGGCTTTAAGGCCATAGACATGCGATTTGATGCACTTATGATGCGTTTGGATGGAATGCATGAGCGCCTGGACAAACAATCCACCAGACTAGGTGCTGCGAACAACGGATATCAGATGTGGAGGATGGCGTGACGACCCTTACCAGGCGTGTGGACGGAGTTGAGCGATTGCTGAAGACCTCAGTGGGGAAAAATGAAGATCTAGAGGCCCGCTCATGGTACAATTATATCCTTATCACAGGCATGGCTGAATCCACCAACACTGGACCCATGAGTACTCATATTGAGTATCTTCTCATAGAACTGTTTGGCAGGGATTCCTTTACTGCTACTTGCAGTGGAGAGAGCACATCGATCTTTAGGCGCTTGACCCATCCTTGGGGCTCCTCCCTGCCCGATCATTGCCCGCCTATTAAACTATTAGGATCACAACACAGCTCTCCACCAAGCCCACAATAAGGCTCCAATGCAGTTTCAGGTAATGACTCTATTGCTATACCCTGACTTCCCTCCTATGGTCCAGGAAGCTTGTCACAAATATGCAGATGTCAAAAACTACAGCGAGCTGGCCTGTGCTAAGGCATGCTATACCCTGCATGTCTGTACACCCAACAGAGCGGTAAGCGCCACGTCTTCAATACCCCAGCGGATACCATACGTTTTTTTACAAACAACAGAAATTGGATCCCCCAGTGACTGGGCATCACTTTCTGAGGGACTCCCCACATCACTCACCAGAGGCGTCGCACAGCACCTCACCAGTATGAGACACACTGTCTTGTGTATAGGTGATATTCAACTGCTGTCTTGATTACTTCCCAATGCTGCTCGAGGACCACACCCGCTGATACCTGTTGATCCTCCTGTGATACTTCTTGCTGATCTCTTACTATTACAGGTGGTCTTGTACTGACTATATTCCTTTACTCTCCTTTCATAAGGCGATATGTGTGTCCTTCTTACGAAGTGTTGCTACATCCCCAAGGTGTAATCTGTGTTATTGTCCTTTTTTTTCTTGTGGGGTTTGGTGATTTCACTGGAAATGTTTCTCTCTGGTGTGGGAGGGGGAGGTGTGTTGTTTACCTTATTTTTGATATTTGTTTGTTTCTTTTACTGTTATTTCAATCACACAATACTGCACAACACGTTTATTGCTCAGTCACTGCTAGTACATTACCACATCCATGACTCACCTTTCCATGGGCGACCCAGCCCTTGACATCTCTTGCACTACATGGAACATCAGGGTGCCCGGGAAGGGTAAACAGGTCCTTACCTATTTGAACAGTCATGGCATTAAGCTTGCTTTTCTACAAGAAACTCACTTGTTGCCCTGCGTGACCTGCATTTTTGTTTTGCAATGGGGAGAGAATTGATATTCCTCGCATTACAGCTCCTACTCCAGGAGGGTGTGCATATTTGTCCACAAGTGTCTACCTTTTGTGTGTTATGAGTCATTAGCCAACTCAGAGGGGCACTATTTATTGTTCGAGACACCCTGACTGGCACCCCTCTCCTTCTTGTAAACGTCTACGCGCCCAACAAAGACTCTCCTGAGTTTTTCCAAGACCTATTGGTGCGGATGGAACACTTCCAACCTGAACACATCTAACTAGACAGAGACATTAACCTCACCTGCCTTTCACAACTAGACACCACTGGCTCCACTGAGGTTACTAAACATCACTCTATACAGCCATTTCGTACCCTGCTTGACACTTTTCAGCTCACTGACAGTAGGTGCGCCCGCAACCCCACTGCTGCAGCTTATACTTTTTATTCTAGCCCCCATAATGTATAGTCCCGAACTGATCACTGGTAGGTGATGCCGGCTGCATCCATCTGGCTTTCAAGGATCTCTCACCTCCCCCGTACACTGTCGGATCACTTCCCGGTGATAGCTACCCTGGTATTCCGTCCCAGACTCCGTCGATCCACGCGTGGCATTTTCCTGCAAATGTATTGCACAATGCAGTGTTCCGCCCCGAAATCTGCAACACTATATCTGAGTACTTTGTTCTCAATGTGGACACTGTTTAAAAACACTCTTTGCTCTGGGATGCCTTCAAGCCTACGTCAGAGGGGGTGTGCATTGCCAAACATGCTGGGGTGCTCTGCTCCATCAGGGGAGACCTTGCTAGAAGGGAGCTACAAGCATTAGATCAACAAGCTATATCGGCCCCAACACCCTTGATTCCCCATCGAGACCTGCTTTGGTGCTGAACTTTCGGGAAGCCGCCAATCGTGAGGTGCTAAACCTCGATAAATATGCCATGGCGTGGCACTACGGGGGGGGCGAGCAACCTGGCCACACATTTGCACGTCTACGACGCCCTTTGTATCAATCCTCCTATGTTACTCCAGGTGGACAATCGGGAGATGGCTGCAGACACCCCTGCCATCCTATCTACTTTCACAACATATTATCGATCCTTCTATATGGCATGTACCACCGCAGCTGAAATTATGGATTACTTGGCTGAGGTTGCTATGGTGTGGTTTGACACTGGCCAGCAGCAATTATTGGCCTTTCACATTACCACCGAGGAGGTGTCCCAGGCTATAAATTCTCCTGGCGATACTAAGGCCCTGGTATCTGACTGCTTCAAGTGCACTTTCTATAAGGCGTGTAAGGATGTCCTTATTCCTTCCCTACTTGAGGTCTGTGCTGAGTCCCTTGATCAGGGTATCCTCCTTCCTGCAATGCATGACGTGGTGATTGTACTTCTCCTTAAGTCCGGTAAGCCCCCTCAACATTGCACCTCATATCGCCCATTGTCATTACTGCACCATGACAATAAGATCCTGGCCAAAGTCCTTGCTATGTGCCTGTCCTTACTAATGGAAAGTAATAACCCCCATGCAATCAGGTTTTGTTCCCTACGTCAACTAATTAGCGTATGTTTTTTGCCGTCCTCAATCATATAACTCTGGAACTTCCTGTGGCCGCTGTCCTGCTAGATGCCAAAAAGGATTTTGATTCTCTTGAGTAGCCTTTTCTCTATGCCATGCTGTATAAACTAGATATACAACGGGGCTTTCAAGACCTTATAGAATTGTTATACATTTCCACCTCAGCCCAAATTTCGGTTATTGGGGCACTCTTGGATCCATTTCTACTAACCTGAGACACTCGCCAGGGATGCCCACTCTCCCCCCTTCTATTTCTCCTTTGTATTTAACCAGTGGTGCGCCATTTCCAGGAATGCCGTCTACACTGGGGACTCCGATTTCACCACTGCCCCCTACTCACTTCCCTCTAGGCAGATGACATCTTGCTATTTGTCCGTGATCCAATCAACAATCTTGCCCCACTTATTGAAGAAGTGGTCAGATTCTGCATTTTTTTCTGGCTTGTCTGTTAACTGGAACAAGTCTGAAATATTCCCTCTTATTGACACCACGGCTTCCTGCCAACTCCCTAATCCTTTAACCTGGAGAGAAGACTCTGCTAAATACCTCGGTATACATCTTCATAGGAGCGGCACCTAAGTTATTCGGTGCAATAACGGCCCGGCAGTTGATAAACTTACCACTCATATTGAGAGATGAATCGCTTTGTCCCTGATGGTGGTCCTCCCATGATTTCTTTACTTATTCTAAAATATTCCAATTGCCCTTATTAAGCACTTCTTCGACACAATGGGTGGCCTTCTTATGCGATTGATTTGGGCGGGTTAATGCTCCTGTGTGCACTAGCCCACACTAACACTCCCGTTTGAACGTGGAGGCTTTGGTGTCCCGGACTTCTATCTTCATTACCTAGTTGTCCCGGTGCACTTTGCATACTATTGGTACCATTCCAATAATAGGGTCCAATACATTAGGCCAGAACAATCACAAACCCACTCAGCATCTCTTGCAGTCCTGCTGCCTCAAGGCCTACAGAGAAATAGTGCTGAAATACAGATGCTCCCCACAACATGCTGGGCATCTGCAAAACTACTTTGCCGCAACAGTGACACCTTTTACTCATTACACATTCCTCTATCCAACAATCAATAGCTCCCGCTCACGTGTGAGCAGCTGACTCAGCGCACCCTTACCTCTCTCCAATTACGCATGGTCAAGAACCTGTTTGCAGACTCCATGCTCAGCTCGGCCACGACTGTGACCGAGGGGCATCAATCCTCATCTATGGACAGATTCATCCAGCATTAACTATATAGTACACTATGCAGTACATTGTTTGCATACCCTGTGGAACCAAAGGATTTCCCCCCACTGTCCCTAATCATTACGGCTTCTGACTGCGCATATCTGATTTCATGACTGTACCACTCCTCCCTGCAACTCAGACCTAGTGGGCCACAAAAGTCAAGGTTCGCCTGGGAGAGGGATCTCTTTGCGAGACAACATTTTGTATTATTGTTGTAGGCAGGTTAAACTGGTGTCAAACAAATATCGTCATAAACTGTTACATTTTACATTCTTACACCAAGCATACACCATCCCACTTACTCTTTCTAGACTAGACCCTACACGGTTCCACCACTGTCCAAAGTGTGAGGCCAAACATGCCGATTTCTTTCACTTGGCCTGGCCTGGACCTGCCCTATTATCTATGCATACTGGGGTGCCATCCATTTTATTTTATCCCAGATGACCAATCAAGAGATTGCCCCTGATCCTCTTCAGGCTCTGTTGGGTTATGTTAAACCACTGGCAACTTCTATTCAGCGCTTTGCTGCTATAGCACTGTAGCTAGCTAGACACTAGATTGCCCTGCACTGGGGCAGTGGTATCCACCCCACGGAGGCAGCCTGGCTGCGAGATCTCACTCATAGTGAGACCACCAATGAACTATATGCCTTTCTGCAACCTTCAGCTTCCCGCCCGAAAGATATATGGCAACCTCTAAGGACAGATCTATAAACTCAGGCGTCCGTCCCTCCTACACCAGACGATGAACACTCCTCTACTTCAGACCGCAGCCTTTCATTGCCCACTGATGTCCCTTAAAGCCCTATGTTATGCATTTAGTACTGTGATACGCTCTGGTGTCTCACAGTATTACATGTGGTTTGGACTATTGTATCTGATTTACTTGTCGTGCTCATGCTCATATTCTCTGCATATCCATGCTTTGTGTGATGTCTTTGTTCCTCTATATTAAAAACCTGAAATAAAGTTAAAAATAGATCAACTACTAATCACAATAAAGGGACCTGTACAGTTAATCAGAAGCGTCAGTTATTGTAAAAATGACTGTCTATCTCTGCAACTTCTTCATCCACCACACTGCTAAGCGCGGAGTCCTAAAACATGACACTCACACCTCTGTGGTCATCTTGCACGACATGGAAACGCTTCAAACATAGGCTCAAAGCAGAGACAACACACTTCCAAACGATCCGACAAGGTGTATTGTGCCACCCACTTGGACGAACGCATCAAGCGGTAGTAAGTGCCGTACAAATGCTATAATACAACACAATAGCACCACCTTCTTTTTTTCTAGAGCACACCTCTCTCTGTAGATATCTATTTGCCCTTTCCACCAAACGATTACTTAAGGAGATTTGAAGTGTCCTATATCTTATTTAACAAAGATACTTGCAATATATTTCCCGACTGCATCTGTTTAAAAATTCAAGGACAGGGTAGTCTTCATTTGAGATGTCATATCCATTGTTACCCTTCTTCTGCTGCTAGGGCTGGTTATGCTTTCAGTCTCGGGCCTTGCAAGGCACCGATTGTGGTGTCTGCAGTTTTTTAGGTTCGTGTTGTGAGCAGGGACCCTGTTCCACCTCTCGCTAACGGTTCTGTGAACGCTGAGCTCATAGCCAAAATCTTTCACCAGTTTTGTTAAGTGCGCGCAGCCCCTCAGAATGGATAAATGGAGACAGGATATGCTTCGTGTACACAAAGTGATGTTTATTTTAAATGCACGCCACAGGGGAATATAAAAATGTCCTTGAGGTCTTGCAGAAACGTAGTCAAAGCCGTGTTTAGCCCTGCTCACACATGCCCCCACACAGTCAATAAAATGACAGCTTCCCAGGGTGAGTCCATTTTCTTGTCTGTGTTACAAATTGCACTTTTTTTTGGGGGGGGGGGGCTTGTGCAATCCTTGGCTCATGGGCAGGTGTACTTCCTCGGCTCTTTTAGGAAGACGTTAGAAAAGTCTGTTTTAATAAAGATGCTTGATACGGATTTAAAAACTCAATAATGTGTACGCATAGTAATGCATCCACGGGTTTTAGGTATTAAATTGAGGATAAAGGACTCGGCAATGATGTTTGCACAAGTCAAATTAGTACACATTACTTAAGAGACATCATGAGGTTGTTTCCTACTTTCTTTGTTTCAGAAAATAAATGTGTAGGCCTGGCTAGAGCGAGGTGAGAGGGAGCACGTTTATGACCGGTTGAAGTGAATATGGCGCACACATCAGTCGCAAAAAGGGGCGCAATGAAAAGAAGAACAGTGCACAGTCATTTGTGATACATTACACGTTTAAATTAGGATAAACAGACCAGTAAACAATTATGTAATTTTTCAAGAGTTTAAAATGTGAAACTCCAATGCAAAAAGACAATTGCGTGAACGCCGCCGTATGGCAGATCCTAGACAGAACAACGGGAGTGAGATAATTTAAAGTACATAGGGCCTCATTTACAAGACCCTAGCTGCACAATGCACCATCATTTTTTAACGCTCTGGTTCTCTTTCTGTTAGACTTTTTCATCCTTGGCGTGGTCTCGCTTTACATTTTGCCTCTGTTTCCCAGATTGTTGATGTGTGCTGGACTCTGTTTCTGCTGTTTTTGTTACTTTGGGCACTTTACCACTGCTGACCAGTGCTAAAGTGCAAGTTCTTCTTTACAAAATGTGTATGTAATTGGCTTATCCACGATTGGCATATTTGATTTGCTAGTAAGACCCTAGTAAAGTGTACTAGAGGTGCCAAAGGCCTGTAAACCAAATACTACTAGTGGGCCAGCAGCACTGGTTGTGCCACCTACATAAGTAGCTCTGTAATTCTGTCTCAGACCTGCCACTGCAGTGTCTGTGTGTGCAGTTTTAACTCTAAATTCGACTTGGCAAGTGTACACACTTGCCAGGTTTAAACCTTCCCTTTTCTTACATGTAAGACACTACTAAGGTAGGCCCTAGGTAGCCCCAAGGGCAGGGTGCAGTGTATGGTTAAGGTAGGACATTTAGTAATGTGTTTTATATGTCCTGACAGTGAAATATTACTAAATTCGGTTTTCACTCTTGCAAGGCCTGTCCCTCTCATAGGTTAACATGGGGGCTACCTTCAAATATGATTAAGGTGTAGATTCCCTTTGGGAGCAGATAGGCATGTGGAGTTTGGGGTTTCTGAGCTCACAATTTAAAAATAAATATTTTAGTAAGGTTGATTTTGAGATTGTGTGTTTGAAAATGCCACTTTTAGATAGTGAACATTTTCTTGCTTAAACCATTTCTGTGACTTTGCCTGTTTTGTGTCTGGGTCAGTTTGACAGATGGGCTGGTTGCACCTCTCACTAGACAGTGACACAAAGGGAGCTGGGGTGTAGTCTGCATTTCCTGATGAGCCATCTGTGCTAGGAGGGAGGAGGGAGGGGGGAGTGGTCACTTACACCTGAAAGGGCTGTGCCTGCCCTCACACAATACAGTCTCCAACCCCTTGGTGAGTGTCTGGGGCCTGGCCTGGGCAAGGCAGGATTTCACAATCAAGGGAGACTTTGCTTTGAAGTAAGCCTACGTCAAAGGAGAAAATGGTTATAAGAAGGGCAGCCAAAACCACAGACTTTAGAACACTTCTGGAAACCAAGGTGTACCTCTGCCTGGAGAAGAGCAGAAGAGCTGAGGAAGAAGAGCTGGCCTGCCTGTGACTGTGCTTTGTGGAGCTATCCTGCAGTTGCTCCTTCTGCCTGTGCTAGAGGACAAAGACTGGACTTTTGGTTGCCTTCCTTCTAGTGAAGATCTCAAAGGGCTTGATTTAGAGCTTGCCTCCTGTTGTTTGAAGTCTCAGGGACAGAAAAGACTTCTCTCTGCCAGCACCTGTAGTCTCTGGACAGACTCTTACCCTGCCAAGTGGTGCCCATCCAGTTCCTGGGACCCTGAAAGGAGAAGCTGGCAGCCCAAGAGTAAGAAATCCATGCACAGAATGCCATGCGGGGAAAAGATCGACCCGACTCCGATCTGCGGCTGAAAAATCGACACGCCGCCGGCTTCGCAGCTGAAAATCGACGCTCCCCTGCAACGCAACACGAAGATCGATGTCCGGGGATGGAGAATCAACGCACAGCATCGCTGATGGAGGCTGGTGAGATCACAACCCGTGCTGCATGTTTTTCGGATCATCATGCAGCTGGATTTCTGATGCAAACAGCGCTGGGCGTGTAAAAACGGCGCAAGGCCTGCCCAGACCGGAGAGTGCTGACCAGATCGACGTATCGCTCTCCTGCAGAGAGAAGAAACGACACACGCCGACCCGACAAAAGGAGAAACGACGCACGGTCTCGCTCGTGAGTGAAATTGACGCATCGCAAGCCCTTTTTGACACACACTCGCCTGGGCAGGGTTCTTTTTGACGCGCCCAAGGTACATTTTCACGCTAACTGCATTAGTGCGTGTTTAAAATTTCATGAATGCCCTTTTTGCATTTTTAGTGATAACTTGACTTGTGTATTGTGGATTTTTGTCATTTTGGTCTTGTTTTGTTTAGATAAATATTTTCTATTTTTCTAAACCTGTGTGGTGTCATTTTGTAGTGTTTGGTACAGTTGGTACTAATACTTTACACCTAGCACTCTGAAGTTAAGCCTACTGTTTGTGCCAAGCTACCAAGGGGGTAAGCAGGGGTTAGCTGAGGGTGATTCTCTTTTACCCTGACTAGAGTGAGGGTCCTTGCTTGGACAGGGGTTAACCTGACTGCCAACCAAAGACCCCATTTCTAACACTTTCTATGTGTGCTGATTGCTTATGTGCAGGAAGGTTCACCTTCCTGCACATAAACACTCATCCCTGCAACTCAGGCACCCTGCACCATGGTGCAAGAGTGCCTGCATTGGTGCTAGGCAGCAGTTTGTGTGCCAGCACTGAGAAAAGTACAAGGGTGCATCATATTTCTGTAAGTACAATGCATTCCTGCACTTTAAAAATGACGCTGCGTGGCGCAGCAAGCTGTCTTACAATGCCACGCTGCTTCATTTCCTTGGAAGTAAGGCCCAAAGTATGGGACTAGACACCATTGGTGTAGTAGGAACTGAAGCATTAAAACTGGGAAATACCAATATCTTGACACAATATGGTAGAGACACTGGATGTGGGAAGGAGGGGAAAAGGTAGGAATACAGTGAGTATAGGATTCAATGGAATTAGTACATTGGCACAACTGAAGGCTTCTGCCATACAGCACTGACTGATAAATATGGCATTCTTCCAATATATAACATATTTCTGAACAGCACTCGGTGCCAATTAGTTTATGAATTCTGGCTCTAGATGTTACTCTCTCTGCCTACCCGCATGCCTTCCTTACTTCTCCTTCTCTTCCTTTCTTTTTTTCTTCACTACCCTACCTCACTTCCTTCCCTTCCTCGGGTTGAGATGATACAAATGCCTCCATTCATAACTGCCAAGGTTTCAGATTGCTATGTGTGACATTTTCATCATTTCAGTGTAATTATGAGTGACATTTCAACTGCTTTGAATGACACTTTCTGGCAAGCAAAATCAAGTGATGAAGTTGAGGAAACCATATAAATATTATAATATATTGAGAATCCTATACCTCCTGTTACACCAGCACCACCTTGAGGGCTTTGATAAACACTACTCGAATCTTACTAGCAAAGTGAGAAACTGGAATAAGAAGGTTTTACCACACTTCAGGAGTTGCGTGACAATCTCAGGCTTTAGGGTAAAGTGTGAAAATAACCGGAAATGCGTATTCCAACGTGAGATGCATGACAATTGGCAGGGCTGTCCAGTTCGGCATCTCCAGAGCTGCCAAGGTGTTTCAAGACATCATTCGAGGAGTACTGGTTGGATTCCTTGGGGTGTTAAACCTCAGTGAGTGACCTCAGCAGGCTCCGAGCTATGTTTAGCTGACTTCACGACAGTGGACTCACTCTACACAAGGAGAAGTGCGAGTTTCTGAAGTAGGAGGTATGCTTCTTCGGATATTGTTTCTCTGCAAAAGGAGTCACCCTCAACCCAGCCAAGGTCCTTGCTAACCAGTCAGCGCTGGCGCCAACCACTGTAACAGGCATGAGAAGCTTCTTACGGATGGTCACATACTGTGGCTGGTTCATGAAGAACCTCACCACGCTCATCGAACCCCTCCGCAAGCTCACTAGAGCATTCAAGACATGATGATGGGGTGGCAGCAGGAGCTAGTGTTCAAAGCCACCAAACGAGCACTATTGGAACATACCGCCCTAGCCTACTTCGATCCAAGCAAGGATATTGAACTTTCAGTGGATGGTAGCCCAACTAGCCTAGGTAGGGGCTGTGGTTTCATAAGGACAGTTGTGGAGAGAGTGGACTCCCATCGTCTGCGCGAGCAGGGCACTGCCCATCAGCGAGGAACACTACTCCCACATTGAAAAGGTGGTGATAGCAATTCACTTGGGCTGCATCCACTTTCACCTATATCTGTATGGCCATGCCTTCACTGTCAATTCCAACCACAAGCCCCCAATTCCCCTTTTCAGAGGATTCTCAGCAACCACCCCCCAAATAAAAAAATGGATCCTCCATAGCTGCAAGAGAACCAGTTCTCAGTTGAATGCAAGCCCGTAGTACACAATCCCGCGGACTATCATGGCATGCCAGCCGGCTACACCCCAAGCGTAGACAGAGGCAGCCAACACAGAGGAATTCATCAGGATGGTTGGAGAGTTATCATAACCTCTCCCAATGTCCCTGGCCGACATTATGAAAGCCACTAAAGCAGATGACTGCCTACAATTCACCGTTGCAGAAAAGCAATCTGGGAGCTGGAACACCATCACAAACAGACTGTCACAAAGAACGGAAATGGCAAGAGAGACCCTAGTATTACTTAACCATCTGCGAGATGAATTAACCATCAATACAGAAGGTTGCCTTCTGAGAGGGCCCCGGCTAACCATACCAATAAGCCAGACCCAAAGAATTGTCAACCTCACACACGGCTCCCTTTAATGAATCATCAAGATGAAGAACCAACTCTGTAATAAGGTCTGATTCCTGGGGCTGGATGTATTGGTTGAGAGGATTGTCAGAAACTGTAAACTCTGCCAAGCTACTGGATAGCTAGACCCCTTGAGATCCATCATCACATAAAATATCCCTGCAGTACTGTGGCATCATGCCAGTGCTGATTTCAGGCTCAGGAGTGTCCTGGATGGGAGGCATCTGCGTTAGTCATTGATAACTTCTCTAAATACCTCAACAAGAAAGACCATACTGATGCTTGAGAAAATCATTGTTGCCCGCTGCCTGCTCAAACAGCTGCGAACACACAATGGGCCTCCATTTAATAGGCAGGAGCTAGCAACCAATCTAACATCCCAGGAAAAGAAACACCAGAAATTCACTCCTTGGTGGACCTAAGCAAACAGAAATTTTGAGAGGTTCATTCAGACACTAGCGAAAAGCATCTGTATTGCACAAACTGAACAACAGTGTGTTAAGAAGGCCATGTATGACTTTCTAAGATACTACCAATTGACTCCTCACACAGTGGCTCCCAGCTTTTTATGTTTCAGCTGGAAGGTCAAAGATACCATTCCTCATTACCCAGCGGGGGCTGAGGTGGATCCACCAACCAACCAAGTGCCCCACCGACCAAGGTCCAGCACGTCTGTCTTGCTATAACCTCCAGAGAAACTGCACTCCTCCTTAAGGTTCCATGACTATGTGATGGACCCCTGAACCATGGATTCACCAAGTTGGAGGGGTTCCAGCGCTGATATCCTTTTTGTTTGTGTTTTGTATGTTTGGTGGTCAGTTGTATGTATTCTGTGTTTTAGACCACAATCAGGTTTAGCATTCTTTTGTTTGAACATGGTGAAGGAGAAATGTAATGTGGTAGGCCGAGGGGTGTCCTAAATAATATCTCCAACCTTGTGCATCAAGAATGGTTGGTTAAATAATAAATTGGTAAAATCAATGAGGGGCATTTCTGTGCCTGCCAAACACCTGTGTTGTCATTTAGTCAGAGCAGTGCAGCTTTAAGGTCAGCACCTCTGGTCATGGCCCTCCCTCCACTGCAAGTGACATTACAACCCTCCTCTCTCATGGTACCTCTTGATCTACTCTTACCCCCACCCCCAGTCACAGTTAGTTTTTCCTGCCCCACCTCCAGGGAATTAGAGCTCTAATGCTAAATTGCATGGTACGTTCGCCCCCTCTCCCCCTCAACATTTATCCCCCGTCTCCAAAGACACCCTATAACACCCCTACCTAGTTACATCCCTACCCTGCACAATGGAGGGATTAGGATATTGTGAAGTGGAGCATGTCTCCATTCTTCTTTTCTTCTCAGCTGTGTTCCAGTCTTCTGCAAGCAGAAAAGTTCTTGTGCTCTGGTTTTTATAGTCCTTTCTATCGTTTTCTATTTTTAGTCCTTTCACTCATTCTATTCCTTAGTCTGTCATTCCCCTTGTCTCTTGATATTCGTTCTTCTCTTTCTGAGCTGTTACGTTTTGTCTCTCCTATAGATGACGTGCGGAGCGAGCAGCTGGCTGGTGTCGTGGAATCTCATCTGTGCTTTCAGGTAAGTCCTGATTACACTCATCCACATGCACTTTTGATCTCATGCTCCTGCTCTCCTTTCTGGATGGGCTGAGCAGTAGAAAAATTTGTTTGAGGAGTCTTACAGGAGTGCTGCTTTCGCTGTGGTTTTCTAGGCCTTCCAAATGCCAAGAGCATGAGAAGCCCTGCAGGACCCTCGAGCCAATTTCAGAATGGGCATTACAGTTGAACAGTGCGATGCTCGGATGGAAACATTAGCTTAACTTTAGAGGGTAGGCTAGATTACAATTGTAGAGGAGCATGCCCCATGTCAATGCATTGTCCCCTCAGGCACTGGTGACTTCGATCATCAAGTTGTCATATAACTTTTTGCTGCTTTTATTTGGAGGGTTGTCTCAAACAAGACTAATGGATCTGCACAACCCTCTGGATTCTCTGGATTCTCTGAATCTCTGGTGTTGGGAAGTTACCTATTTCACAGGGCTTACAGGAAGGGACAAGGAAGCAGCCAGTGAGTCTTCTCTTAGTATGGCCACCTTCAGGGTCATTTCATTCAAAGTAAAAAGTGCACAAGTGAGTTAAGAGACTTCTATGGTGTGAGGAATAATCTCAATCTTCACCATGAACGAGGGAGGCAAAGATATTCACCTCTCAGAGGATGTCATCATACCTTTCCTCTTCCTGAAGTAGAGGTGTGACTATAAAGTGTTAGTATAGATAAAAAAAAGATATCAGGAGTACTCTCAGGTCGCAGCACAAGTGTTGAAATAACCCACATTCAATAACATTCAGGATTGGAGAACCGATAATTCAGTCTCCCTTGCGGTTTTGTGCGGCAACCTGAGAGTACTCTGCATGTAGTGTTTATCGATACTGAAAGGCATGATTGGTACCACATGTCATTGTTGGCTTCACATGGTGCCCTAAGCAAGCCTGTGAAAAGGCAAAACACATTGGCTGCGCTTGTATATTCTGAGGAAGAACAGGATTAAAGAGACTAATATAAAGAACCTACTCATCTTGCATTATTTGTTGGATGATTCATTTTCTTGTATCTTGTATCTTTATTGTCTCTCTACTATGAAGAAATGTTTCTAATGTTTGGCAATTTGGTAGATGGTCTTTAGAGGGGAACAATGTTTTTTGAACCGTGTGATTACTACAGGTATGGTAAATGGTCCCCTTGCTGCCATTATTTGTTCAAAAACAAGTTGTAAGACACAAGATTAACATGATGGTATACAGAAACAAAGGCTGCCAAACAATATTTGAAAAAAACACAATACATGCAGATAATAGTTCGGGGCATCGAGAGGGATAAACATACTGACTATTTTTAAAGTTCTTTTTGTTATGGAAATGGTGGTTGAACAAATCCTGTACCCAACAAATGTTGACAGGAGTAGGGAGGGTATGTGTAATGAGTAAAAGGGCTTTCTTCTCACTTGGTTGCTAGACGGTTCGCACCGTCCACCACATGGCTCTGTTTTACTAGTAGCTGCAAAGTCGTGTTTGCAGCGATATGTCTACGTTGGGGGCCCCCCAGTGCCATACTCCCCCATCCTCCCATGGACTCAGTTGCCTAGGGCCCAAACTCTAATAAAGCATCACGACGCGTGCCCATAGCGCGAAGCGGGCCTAGCAAATTCAGGTGAGCTTTATGGGGACTCTATACTAAGGTCCTTCGATGAACTCATGATGACAGCGGGGATTCAAGCCACATACTGCATGATCAAACACTTGTTGGGAGCCACATGGGAACGGGGCAGCGCTGAACCACAAGAATCACAATTGCTCACATTGATTCTATTGATTGGAAACACAAGGGGCACAATTTCCAGATTATACTCGTCATTGTTAGATCAGGTATGCCCCGAACTGACGCGCGCCAAAGCCAGATGGGACAAGGTACTTCCCTCTCCCTTGTCCCAAAACGCCTGGACAGCGGCGTTATCCGCTGTCAAAAATGTCTCTTGTAATACCAGACTTCGATAAACTCATTTCAATTATGTACATCACTCTTATCTGTCCCCAGACCGCATAAAATGAATATATACCCAAGTTCGGACCCAGTGTGTCCTAGGTGTGCACAGCCATCAGTTATCCGCTGTCAAAAATGTCTCTTGTAATACCAGACTTAGATACACTCAGTTCAATTATGTACATCACTCTTATCTGTCCCCAGCCCGCATAAAACAAATATATACCCAGGTTCGGACCCAGTGTGTCCTAGGTGTGCACATCCATCAGAACATTTCTATCACATGGTATGGTCATGTCCCCCACTGGTTATTGCATGGCAATGCATTAAGGACACCATAGCCGATATTACAGATTATACGCTACATATGGAACCAGAATCATGCCTGCTGGACCTACGCCGGTGCATCAGAGGGGATAAGCAGTTACATAGGTTTATCGATTTGGCCTTCATGGTGTTTAAACGCTTAATAGCGACTCACTGGAAGGCTCCACATACTCCAGGATACAACAACTGGTTGTTCAACCTGATACAATGCTCTTACGCAGAAGCGTACATACTACGTCAGCTACAATACCGGGGATTGGCCCGAGGGGGGCTGAGCTTTGTGACGCCTTTATTGTCACAATGGAGGCCAAAAACGACACTCATTCACCTTGAATTGTGTATACACCACATTGCATTGGACAGTCAAAGGACTCCCTCCTACTCTCAGGTTGTCGCTACCCTGATAGAACTCACTCACATATCTTGCTTGCTACGTCGTAAAGGGCGGAGGAAGCCACTGTGTATGCGGATTACTATTTATGTAAGTGCTCCCAGGTAAGGGGTATCGACCAGGCCGAGACCGGGGAATACCCCGACTGCCACATTTCCACACAATGGTTAGAGATGCGTAATGAGGCACCAATGAATATCCAATGTATGGTGACAGGTGTACATATATATAAACACATTTATATGCTCCTTAATTAGAGAAGGATTATATCTTAACACCCCACACGAAACATAACTACAGTGATCGCTATTGATGAGGCGCAGTTCTTCTGATACAATACCACACTATGGGCCAGATGTAGGAAAAATCCAATTTGCGAGTTGCAAATTGCGAGTCATTCCGACTCGCAATTTGCAACTCGCAAATTGGTATGCAGAACGGTGTCTCAGACACCGTCTGCAACTCGCTATGGGGTCGCAATGACCCACCTCATTAATATTAATGAGGTGGGTCGCTAATTGCGGCCCCATAGCGAGTATAGGCACTCGCAAACATGGAGGCCTGCTGTAGTCAGCAGACCTCCATGTTCGTGACTGCTTTCAATAAAGCAGTTTTTTTTTTTTTAAGTGTAGCCCGTTTTCCTTAAAGGAAAACGAGCTGCACTTAAAAAAAAAACCGAAACCTTTAGTTTCGGTTTTTTTTTCAGGGCAGGCAGTGGTCCCTTGGACCACTACCTGCCCTGAAAAAAATGTTTTGGGTCCATTCACAAACTGGAAGGGGTCCCGTGGGGACCCCTTCTAATTTGCGAGTGGGTTACCATCCACTTGAAGTGGATGGTAACTGCGATACCCTTTGCGACCGCATATGCGGTCGCAAATGGTATTGCATTCCACTCCAAATCGCAAATAGGAAGGGAACACCCCTTCCTATTTGCGATTCTGAAATGCATATTGCGAGTCGGTACCGACCCGCAATATGCATTTCTGCATAGCAAAGAGGCATTTGCACCTCGCAAACGGCGATTTTCGCCGTTTGCGACGTGCAAATCCTTTGCTACATCTGGCCCTATATTCCCATGTTTATTTTATTATTTTTCTGTATAAGTAAATATATGTATATATATGCCCGACCACTTTGTGGCCGATTTTTCTGCAGAACCTCAATATGTTCAATAAAAAAAATTGAAAAAAAAATGAGTAAAAGGGCTTTCTTTTCCATAAAGAAAATAAAGAGGTAACATTTCATCATGAATACCTCCTAATAGGGCCATCATTAATTATATATTGATACATTCTTGTAGAGGGACTGTTTCCATAATTGATAAGCTCTAGGATTGTAGAGAAGAAAGAAAAATATTTTTCACTGTTAGATTAAATCTTCCCTTACCATTTATTTCAATCCTAACATTTCATAATGAATACCTCCTAATAGGACCATCATTAATTATATATTGACACATTCTTGTAAAGGGACTGTTTTTATAATTGGTAAGCTCTAGGATTGTAAGGAAGAAAGAGAAATATTTTTCATTGTTAGATTAAATCTTCCCTTACCATTTATTTCAATCCTAGAAAGATACTCTAACCTCATAAAGGTTCTGAGCAACACTCATATGCTTTTACCATGAA
The DNA here is from genome assembly GCF_031143425.1 of Pleurodeles waltl. NCBI lineage: Eukaryota > Metazoa > Chordata > Amphibia > Caudata > Salamandridae > Pleurodeles > Pleurodeles waltl. The sequence goes on from NC_090439.1 coordinate 720,785,511, forward strand.
TATAGCTCAAGCTGAAGCTCATTGAAGACATGACACAATCAACATGCATGAATAAGACAGAGTATAGAGCACAGAGTGGAATCTAAAATAAAACTGACAATGAACTGAATCTGGAAGGAAATATTGAAAATAGGGAAAAAGAGCCTTGAAAAAGCCCTGGCCTTGCAGGCACTAAAAGGGCGAAACACTTGTTGGCAAAAAATGACCTAAAAATGATTAAGGGGGTCATTAGGGCCACCGACCATGGGAGCACCGCCAACAGGCTGGCGGTGCTCCCACGAGCATTCTGACCGCGGCGGTTCAGCCGCGGTCAGAAGCGGAAAGTCGGCGGTCTCCCGCCGACTTCCCGCTGCTCGGGGGAATCCTCCATGGCGGCGGAGCGCGCTCCGCCGCCATGGGGATTCTGACACCCCCTACCGCCATCCTGTTCCTGGCGGGTCTCCCGCCAGGAACAGGATGGCGGTAGGGGGTGCCGCGGGGCCCCTGGGGGCCCCTGCAGTGCCCATGCCAATGGCATGGGCACTGCAGGGGCCCCCGTAAGAGGGCCCCACTGTGTATTTCAGTGTCTGCAATGCAGACACTGAAATACGCGACGGGTGCAAACTGCACCCGTCGCACCCCTGCAACTATGCCGGCTCAATTCTGAGCCGGCATCCTCGTTGCAGGGGCATTTCCTCTGGGCCGGCGGGCGCTCTTTTGGAGAGCGCCCGCCGGCCCAGAGGAAATGTCTGAATGGCCGCCGCGGTCTTTTGATCGCGGTGCGGTCATTTGGCGGCGGTACCTTGGCGGACGGCCTCCGCCGTCCGCCAAGGTCATAATCACCCCCTAAATGTTTTTGAATCAATGATTTATTAACCCTTTCGTTAACGCACTCACACCCTCTTTGGTGCGGGCCAAGATCAGTGCACCAGAGGATTTTCTTTTTACCCCTCTGGAGTGTGGAAAAGCTTCTGCATCTCCCCCAACCCCCTCCTGCTCATCTGTGATGTCAACGTGCTGCAAGGTGCGCTGACGTCACATCTTTTCCCCACCAGAGGATCGAGGAGCAGGTGAGCGTCCTCTCCCCACTCTGTTGGGGGATAAAAAGGCAAAACAGCCTTCCCAAATGCCAGGGAGGCATCGATGGAAAGGGGAGAGTCCCCCCTTTCCATTGATGCCTTCCGGGCACAGTTTGTGCCGTGATCCACGGCTAGGAAGCGTCACTAAGCCCCAGAAATTGCTTGGGGGGGGTCGGCCCCCATGTAAGTGGCAGTATATTTAAAAAAATAAGTGTTTCCCCCGGGGGGAGGGGGGACGATTGCGGCGCTCCCAGAGGATAAACAAAATGTAAAAAAGAAAAAATAGATTTTTTAAAAATGGCGGGTCGGCTCTCTCGACCCATATGTGGTTATAATTTTTTTTTTATATGTGTGGTTTTGCTGGTGCCCCAATCATACTGCAGAGAAACCACAAGTTTTTAAAAAAAAGAGAGAGAGACTGACACTGTCTCTCTCTCTCTCTAGTGCCCTGCAAACAGGCAAAAATATGCCCAGTAGGACAGACAAAATAGCAAAGTTTTATTATTTAAAGCTAGCTTTCTTTTTATTTTGCCAAGTCGTCTTTTCTCAGTTTCCACTCATGTTTTCTTTTGTTTTTGCTCATGGCCACTGTTGTCAAGAGAGGACAATAACTTGTTTGAAATATGCAAGACCTATTGCACTGCAAATGCGTCTGTCACGCAAACCAGCAAATGGTGAGTGACAGGCAGTCTCCGGGCCTTTTTTCTGAACACAACAGAGTCTTGCAAGCGAAACACATGTGCTAGCGCATGCATTTGCAGGCTTGACCCTAAAATAAAGAGATATATATTTATATATATATATATATATAAATATATATATATATATATATATATATATATATAGAGAGAGAGAGAGATAGAGAGAGTGAGTGAGTGAGTGAGAGAGAGATAGCGAGAGAGAGAGTCTCCCTATATATATATATATATATATATATATATATATATATATATAAATATATATATATATATATATATATATATAATATATAGAGGGGATTTTTTTTTAAGAGATCTATATATTTCTATAAAGATGTATATCTATCAGGCAAAGACAGCTTTCAGGCAGCAATAAGAATGCCCAGATAACTCTTGTGATTATGTTCCTGCTAGAGAAAGAGATCAGACTTTTGTCTAATGGGAATTTTTACGCCACAAAGTACTCCTCTTTTCCCCGTCTTCTCTCTTCTTCTCTTCTTCCTCATCTTCTTCTGTGGTCTTCTGCCCTCTGTTCTTCGTTTTCTATATCTTCTTCTGTGTTCTTCTGTGTTCCTCTGTGTTCTTCTGTGTTCCTCTGTGTTCTTCTGTGTTCTTCTGTGCTCTTCTGTATTCTTCTCTGTTCTTCTGTGTTCTTCTGTGTTTCTTCTGTTCTTCCGGTCTTCCTCTCTTCTGTTCTTCCGGTCTTCTGTTCTTCCGGTCTTCTGTTCTTCTGTTCTTCTGTTCTTCCGGTCTTCTAGTCTTCTGTCTTCTATCTTCTGCCTTCGGCTCTTCTGCCTCCTCCGTCTTCTTCTCCCCGCGCCTGCCCTCCTGCTCCTGCCTCATCCCCCTCCCTCACTCGCATCCCCCCCTCTATCTCCCCTATCTAACCCGTTCACTATCCACCTCCCTCACTCCTCCTATCTACCTATCTCTCTATCTCTCTATCCCACTATCTAACTCCCTCACTCTCCACCTCCTCTGATCTTCCTATCTCTCTATCTATTTCCCTATCTATCGATTTCTCTATCTACCTATTTTCTCTATCTATTTCTCTATCTCTCCCCCCCTCCAGCCACCCCCTCTATTACCTATCTTCTTATCCTCTCACCCTCACCCACCTCTACAACCCCACCTCCCCTATCTTCACAACCCTACTCCTATCTTTCTCCCTAATCTCCTAAACCTCCTAACACTCACCCCCCTCCACCCTTAAACCCCCCTCCCCCAGCTCTTCTCACTCTACCTGTCCCCCCCTCCCTCGCGCTTTCCCGCCGCGACCTCCTGCACGCCCCCGCCCCCCAGCTCCCATTCGCCCCCAGCTGACCCCTCCCCCCCTCCTACCTCATATGGCGGCCGCTGCGCGACGGCGCCCCTGGTGCGCCAGAGGCAAGCCCGTCTGCGCCCGTCCGCGCCTGGCCCGCGCCCAGCGCCACGACCCCTGGTCCCCAGCTCTCCCAAGCCCCGCTGATCCGCTACGACCCCACCACCCTCCATGCCCTCAACCCAGGACGCTCGAACACCTGCTTCCAAGCTCACCCCAAACGCACCCATGGACCCTTCGCCTGCAACTCCTGCAAACGCATCTTCCACCACGCAACTACCACGACCACAAGCCCACGCGCCATCAACCACCTCGAGTGCATCCTAGTCAATGCTCGCTCCGTCCACAAACACGCCGTTGAACTCTGGGACCTCCTGGACTCCACAGCACCGGACGTCGCCTTCATCACGGAGACCTGGATGAATGCCTCCTCTGCTCCAGACATCGCCACCGCCATCCCCGAAGGCTACAAGATCTCCAGGAAAGACCGCACCAACCAAGCAGGAGGAGGTATCGCCATCGTCTTCAAAGACTCCATCAGCGTCACCACCTCCACCGAAGACACCCCTCTCGCCGCTGAACACCTGCATTTTCAGATTCGCACCGACCCGAGGACCACCCTCAGAGGATCCCTCATCTACCGTCCTCCCGGACCTCGTGCCCCTTTCAGCGACGCCATCGCCGACTTCATCTCCCCGCACGCCCTCGCCTCACCGGACTACATCCTCCTAGGCGACCTCAACTTCCATCTGGAACAAAACAACGACCCCAACACCACCACCCTGCTCGACAACCTCGCCAACCTCGACCTCAAACAACTGGTGAACACCGCCACCCACATCGCCGGACACACGCTCGACCCTATCTTCTCCGCCAGCAAACACGTCTTCTTCAGCCACGCCTCCGCCCTACACTGGACCGACCACAGCTGTGTCCACTTCACATTCCGACGCGAGACCCGCCACCTCCGCACTCAACCCATCCCTCGTCGACAGTGGAACAAGATCCCTGAAGAGCAACTCTTCTCCGCACTCGCCGCCAACCAACCCACCCTCACCACCGACCCCAACGACGCAGCCCTCAACCTCACAAACTGGATCTCCAACTGCGCAGACAACCTTGCTCCCCTTAAACGCACGCATCGACAGACCAACACCAAGAAACCTCTCTGGTTCTCTGACACCCTCAAAGAATCAAAGAAAACTTGTCGCGCCCTTGAGAAAGCCTGGCGCAAGGACCACACCGCTGACAACATGACCGCCCTCAAGAACGCTACCCGCGAACACCACCACCTGATCCGCGCTGCCAAAAGGAACTTTTTCACCGACAGACTGGACAAAAACAGCCACAACAGCAGAGAACTCTTCAGCATCGTCAAGGAGTTCTCCAACCCCAGCGCCAACGCCAACGCCGTCACGCCCTCACAGGATTTGTGCGAATCCCTCGCCACTTTCTTCCATCGCAAGATCAGCGACCTCCACGACAGCTTCGGACACCAGACCCAACCAAACACCACCGAACCCACATCCCCGGCCATCACCCTCAACAACTGGACCCACATCAGCATGGAAGAAACCAAATCCATCATGAACTCTATCCACTCCGGCGCCCCTTCGGACCCCTGCCCGCACTTCATCTTTAACAAAGCCGACGACATCATCGCCCCGCACCTCCAGACCGTCATCAACTCTTCTTTTTCTTCTGCTACCTTCCCCGAATGCTGGAAACACGCCGAAGTCAACGCCCTACTAAAGAAACCTACGGCTGACCCGAGCAACCTGAAAAACTTCCGCCCCATCTCTCTTCTGCCTTTCCCAGACAAAGTAATAGAGAAGACCGTCAACAAACAGCTGACCACCTTCCTGGAAGACAACAACCTGCTCGACCCCTCACAAACCGGATTCCGAACCAACCACAGCACTGAAACCGCCCTCATCTCAGTCACAGACGACATCAGAACCCTGATGGACAACGGTGAAACAGTCGCCCTCATTCTTCTCGACCTCTCGGCTGCCTTTGACACGTCTGTCACCGCACCCTAATCACCCGCTTCCGCTCCACCGGGATCCAAGGCCAGGCCCTGGACTGGATCGCCTCCTTCCTCGCAAACCACTCCCAAAGAGTTTACCTCCCTCCGTTTCGCTCAGAACCCACTGAGATCATCTGCGGCGTACCTCAAGGCTCATCACTCAGCCCGACACTCTTCAATGTCTACATGAGCCCCCTCGCAAACATCGTACGCAAGCACAACATCATCATCACCTCCTACGCCGACGACACCCAACTCATACTCTCCCTCACCAAGGACCCCGCCAGCGCCAAGACCAACCTACAAGAGGGCATGAAGGACGTCGCAGATTGGATGAGGCTCAGCCGCCTAAAGCTGAACTCTGAAAAAACGGAAGTCCTCATCCTCGGCAACACCCCGTCCGCCTGGGACGACTCCTGGTGGCCCACGGCCCTCGGCACCGCACCGACCCCCACAGACCACGCCCGCAACCTCGGCTTCATCTTGGACCCTCTTCTCACCATGACCAAGCAAGTCAACGCCGTGTCCTCTGCCTGCTTCCTCATCCTCCGCATGCTCCGCAAGATCTTCCGCTGGATCCCCGCCGACACCAGAAAAACCGTGACCCATGCCCTCGTCACGAGCCGCCTGGACTACGGCAACACCCTCTACGCCGGGACCACAGCCAAACTCCAAAATCGCCTGCAACGCATTCAAAACGCCTCGGCCCGCCTCATCCTCGACGTACCCCGCAGCAGCCACATCTCCGCACACCTGAGACACCTGCATTGGCTCCCAGTCAGCAAAAGGATCACCTTCCGACTTCTCACCCACGCACACAAAGCCCTCCATGACAAGGGACCGGAATACCTCAACAGACGCCTCAACTTCTACATCCCCACCCGCCCCCTCCGCTTCTCTGGCCTCGCACTCGCTGCTGTCCCTCGCATCCGCCGCTCCACGGCGGGTGGGAGATCTTTCTCCTTCCTGGCGGCCAAGACCTGGAACTCCCTCCCCACCAGCCTCAGGACCACCCAGGACCACTCCGCTTTCCGGAGACTCCTAAAGACCTGGCTGTTCGAGCAGCGATAACCCCCCCTTTTCCCCTAGCGCCTTGAGACCCGCACGGGTGAGTAGCGCGCTTTATAAATGTTAATGATTTGATTTGATTTTGATGGAGAGATGAAGGGCACTTTTGGTGGGTGGTAGTGAAGGAATACATGGAGGAGGTCATGGGACGGGGCACCAAAACTGATTGTTGTACTGGGTGCCACCAGTACTAATGTCATTTTTTGTTTTTTTTTCATGTGTCTTCAGAGAATCTGCTGATTGAGAGAAGAAGGGAAGGTAAGGTGACTTACATTTACTGTTGCACCTATCACACACACACACACCAACAGTTTTGGGACCCTATCTGCCATCTACATAGGCTAGTGCTTTAGAGGGACAGTTTAGCCAGTAGCAGAGATGGCGCCTCCTTGGATGACTCCTGCTCAAGCACTATCTTGGGTTATGGAGGACAGCCCTGAGGCTTGATCAGAGACTGAGACAGCATATACTGAAACAGTACTTGAGGGAGAGGGCAATGGAGCAGAAGCTTGGAATGATTTTTCAGTCAGCCGAGTCCCAGCCGACAACACCTCTTCCAGCGACTCTAGGGAGACGATGAGGACAGTCCTGCTGTCCATTCAAAAGCACAGTCTGTGCAGCGGGACAACAGCAGGTTAGCCCAACCCAGAGAACACTTGTGTGTGGCGGCAAGCAGAGAGAGAGTGCTCTATTAGCAGCCCCCCGATTTAGTTCAGCTCCAAATGCCACCTTTACTGGTGACACTGGATGTAAACTCGACACACCCAACTTTTTGCCAGTCGACTAAGTCCATCTCTTTTTGGATGTTGTCTTCCTTCAGCAAATTGTGCAGCAAACAAATGTATGTGGAGTACAATTTTTGAGGGAGCATGGAGGTACTGTAGGGCCCTGTTCTAGGGCACGCCAGTGGACTCCCACTTTTGTAGGCGGGTTGAAGATATTTTTGGGGCTTACGCTCAAAATGGGGTTAGTGCAGAAACCCACCTTGCAGTCCTACTAGATGACTCGCATGCTTGGGTAACCCCCATCTTCACACTGTACATGAAGAGAGATCATTTTTTGCTATTGCAGCACATGCTGCATTTCAATTACAATTCTGCTGCATTGCCTCAGGACCATCCAGACCATGACAGGTTACATTTATTTCCCAGTTTCCAGAGATCTTAACTCCTGGAAAGAATATAGCAGTTGATGAGTCCTTCATCCTGTACAAAGGGAGGCTGCTGTTCAGAAAGTACATTGCGAGAAAAAGAGCTTGCCATGGCATCAAGCATACAGGTTGTGTGAGAGCTCTTCTGGCTATATGTACAGCTTGAGAGTGTATACAGGGAAGAATTCCATGCTAAACCCTGTAGGTTGCCCTCCCACATTAGGGACCACAGGGAATATTGTCTGGGAGCTTGTCCAGCCAGTCCTTCACAAAGGTTGTAACCTTTATGTGGACAATTTCTATACAGGAGTAGAGCTGTTCAGTGAGCTCTACAAAGCTGGCACTGTGGCCTGCTGTACAGTTCATTGGAATCGCAAAAGATTCCAGTAGGAGCTTGTTTGCAAGAAGCTCCAGAAATCCCAGAGTACTCTGTTGTGTTCCAACTAACTGCTCGCAGTCAAGTTCTCAGACAATTCTGGATGAGAGAACTTCCCTCATCACAATTTGGGGCCAGATGGCTGAAGTCCACAAGCCCACCTGTATACTTGATTACAATAAGTACATGGGCGGAGTGGACAAGAATTTCCGGGTTTTCAACCATACAATGCATGTCGTTAAACTCACACTTGGTACAAGAAACTGTTTGTGCACTTTATCCAAATGGCAACATACAATGTGTATGTTGTTTATTGTCAGACAACCACAGGAAGAATCATGTCTTTCTTTGACTTCCAGGTGTCTGTAATTGAAAGCCTCACTGTTGCTACAGGAGCAGCAGCCTTCACTTCATATGTTCTGGAGGATGTGGAAAGGCTGCAGGAGCGACACTTTGCTGATCACATTCCTAAAACACCTAAAAAGGATTGTCCATGCCGTCGCTGTAAAGTGTGCTTGAAACATGAAAAGCAGCAGGAGAGTCATTATTTCTGTCCCAATGCCCATCTCAGCCAGGCCTCTGTTTCCCTACTTGCTTTATGTTGTATCTTACTAAAGCAAAGTTCTGGGAAATCGACTGACGTGGAGCTGCCATTGGGTAAAACTTTGTGTGGCTGTACATGGATACCGAAAGTCTGTGGGCCACAACTTCATTAGGCAAGCCACAGAACTTTAGTTCATCTACTTCAGGAAATCATGAACTTGCTTATGGCCTGCTTGACACCTTTATCCACCGTCAGTATGTGGTCGGTGTTCTGTTTTATTAACATGCATTATAGTCCCCACACTGCACATAATAGTATACAGAACATATGCCACATTGTCACGGAGTATCCTGTGTGGTAAAATGTTAAAGGCGTGACTGAATTTGGAAAGTACTTGTTAGGGAACTTTTGTATTTGTAGCTTCACTTTCAAAGCAAAAGTATAAGTGTTGGTGAATGAGTCCCACAGGATATTTGCTTGACTTTTTACTTTAGAGACCTTTTGTAGTATTCACCGTCATGTCTGCCTTAGTTTCAATGGTAGATAGGCTTGCTTAGTTTGAGGAATAGGCCTCGTAAGGCCTATTCTCGGACACTCCCAACTTGCATCCACAAACTGGAAGGAGTTGGATTTATTACAGTAGCTAATAGCGGAAGGCATTAGTATAGGTTTACTAGGAAATTATACAAGATTAGTCAGGACTCTGATGAGGACAGCGACATGAACGGGTAAGAAAAGCTTATGGTAGGTGTGCTTTCTCAGGCTATATAAGAGGTAGAAGGCAGATAGTAAAGGTAGTACGTACAGATGCACATCATCTAAACGTATGGATTCAAACCCGTTGGCGCCATGCTGGCACTGAAGGACAATGACACGTATGGTTCAGTGTTTGACCTGCTGGCCATTTTCATCCTCTGTCAGAACTTAGTAGATGTTTAATTTGCTGTATTATAAGTGCATTACAGTCACAGCACTGCGCATAATGGTGGCTGGGACATATGCTACGTTCTCACGTAGCACCAAACACTACCCTTCTTTATAGTTTATGATGTTCTCTTTAGGAAACTTCGCTAAAATTTCCCAGCATGTCTGCCTTAGTTTCAATTGTATATATGCTCACTCATTTCGATGAATGGGCCTCACAAGGCATTTTTCGGACACCCCCAGCTTGCATTCAAAAACTGGAAGAGGATGGATTTAGCACAGCGAGTGCGCTAAAGGCACTTGAAAAACATGTCTTCCTGAGGCTCAGGTGGCTGTCATGGGAGTCATTAATAAAGGTTCCTTAGGCATGCCTTCAGTAATGTTCAGGAAGAAGGTAGCAGTTACTTGACAGGTGGTCAAATGTAGTCAAACTTTTTCTGTCCTGTGGCGTATGAATGTGATGGGCCCTTGTCTGGCAGTGGTAAGTTGAGTGCAGTGATTGGCTGAATTGGGCCATTGGCTGGCAGTATGAAAGTGTTGTGTGTGAATGGACCATAAAGTGGTTTGGTGCCGTGAAGTGGCTTTATGGCTCCCTTTCAGAAGGCTTGGTTTCAATATTCAGATACTTTGATAAGTATTCATGTTAAGTCTCCAGAGAAAAATGTTGCCTCACTTGTGTGGGTGGGCAAGTGACGGAGACAGGGAGGTGCCCAAAACGTATTGTGGAGACATCAAAATTACCTTTCACGAAACAGCCTAGTTTTGTAAGACAGTCACCTATGTCTTTGGTCCTGGGCTCGGCGGCCATTAAGGTAAAACTAACAAACCCAGACATTTCTGAAAACTAGACACTCAGGACAGTCCACATAGCTGTGGCATATGTGGATTCCACAATGTTTTCTTACCCAGAATACTCTGCAAAGGTGAAACAGGGAGTAAAAACTCTATTTGTCCTTGCTTTTTCGTCACGTAAAATACAGGAATGTGCAAAGATCCGCACAAATCTTACCACCCAGTGTTTTCCCACTTGTCCTGCTAAAAGCACAACACCACTTGTGTGCCTATGCTTAGTGCCCGCGTCAGTAATGGATCACTCCAGGGCCAACAGTAGCCCTCATGCAAGAACTACCATTGACCCTTCTGTGATCCATTCCTGTCACGGGCACTAGGTCCAGGCACACCAGTGGGATAGCGTTTTTATCAGGACAAGTTGGGGAAAGATAGGTGGTAAGATGTTTTGTGGATCCATGTATATTCCTGCAGTTTACTTCAGAGAAATGCAATGAAAAATACTGTTTTTATTCAACATTTCACATTTTCAGGGTCTTCTGGGTAAACAAACTTTGTGGAATTCACCCACATCCCATCCCATCTCTGTAGACTCCCCTGGGTATCTATTTTTCCAGAAATGTCTGGATTAGGTAGGTTTCACTAAATGGTTCCAGGTCCCGGGACTAATTAGTACACTCACCTCAGTTATCATTATCGCCACAGTACATTTTGGGCATTTCTTGTTGCGGGCACTAGGCCTACCCACACAAGTGAGGTACCATTTTTATTGAGAGATGCAGGGTGGAGGGAAGTTTGTGGTTCCCCTCAGTTCCCAGATCTTTGCAGCACCAAAAACATCCTGGATTCCCCTAGGTGTCTACTTTCCAAAAATGTACAGGTTTGCTAGGTTTTGATAGATGCCGGCTGAGCTACAGCCCAAAATCCACAGCTAGGCACTTTACAAAACACATGTGAGTTTCCCATGGAAAAATGTGATGCCCATGTTGCATTTTGGGGCATTTCCTGTCTCAGGCACTAGGCCTATGTGAAGTATTATTTTTATTGGGAGATTTAGGGGAACACAGAATAGAAGAACAAGCGTTTTTACCAATTGTCTTTATCTACATTTTTGCCTTTCAAATGTAAGACAGCGTGTAAGAAATAAGTCATTTTGAGAATCCCCCTGTAATTCACATGCTATTATGGGGACCCCCGAATTCAGAGATAAGCAAATAAGCACTGCTTCTAAGCTCCTTTTCTTGTGCCCATTTCCAAAATATATAGGTTTCCATGATACCTATATTTCACTATTTATATTTTACCAAATGAATTGTTGTATACCCGGTACACAATAAAAAACACATTATTTGGCTCTGGGTACCTTGGGTTCTTGATGAACCTACAAAACATATATATTCCAGCAACCAAAAGGGTCCAGCAGGTAACGGTATATTTCTTTAAAAAATCTACCATAGTTGGAAGAAGTTACCAAAGAAAACGTAGACAGAAAATGCTGTTTTTTTAGCTCAATTTCAATATTTTTACAATTTCAACTGTTACTTTCTATAGGAAAATATTGAAGGATCTACACAAATGACCCCTTGCTGAATTCAGCATTTTTGTCTTCTTTTCGGAAATGTTTAGCTGTTTGGGTTCCACCATTGGTTTTACACCCATTTCTGTCACTAACTGGAAGAAGGCTGAAAGCACAAAAAATACAAAAAATGGGGTATGTCCCAGTAGAATGCCAAAATTGTGTTTGACATTTTGATTTTATGATTCAAGTCTGCCTGTTCCTGAAAGCTGGGAAGATGGAAATTTTAGTGCTACAAACCCTTTGTTGATGCCATTTGCAGGGAAAAAAACAGATGCTTTCTTCTACAGCACTTTTTTCCCATTTTGTTTAAAAAACAAATTTTAGCTGTATTTTGGCTAATTTTTTGATCTCCTCCAGAGGAATCCACAAGCTCACGGTATCTTCACAATCCCCAAAATGTTGGAAAAAAAGGACGCAAATGTGGCATTCATAGTTTATGTGGACAAAAAGTTATGGGGGGCCTAAGCATGAACTACTGCAAATAGCCAAAAAAGGGTTTAGCACTCTGGAGAAAATGCCCAGCAGCTAAGGGGTATATATGAAAATTTGGTTAATGTTTTTAATAAAAAAGGAATTAATTGAAGTGACTACTCGGTGGTTGATCATTCTGTGGTGGAGGCCTCCTATAGTGAAAGATGCCAATTATAAATTAATTAAAGTAGTCAGGCATGTGTAACTAATCCCCATTTCTTGCATAGAATAAGAAATATATAAATATGTATCCATTATGCAGTTATGTTATACTAGAGCTATATCTTATAATTGGGGGGAAGAGGGGAGTAACTGAGGATTCCTTTGGTACAATACTATTTTACTTCTTGGACAGGCAGAATAGGCTTTCCTTCTGCTTTTACTTCTCATGGACTAACATTTGACATCCTTCACCGTCCTATGCGACAGGTAGAGAGTACATAAAGACAGTGCTTTAGTGTTTTGTTTGGCTTGTGGAGCTTAACATTAGGATCTTGTGGGACCTGCTTACTATATATATTTTACAGTGCAAACAAGGCCTTAGGTATTGATGTGTGTTTCAATTTACATTCTAAATACTGGATTTTGTAAAACATAGATTTAAAGAACTCAATATTATCAAAACGGTTAAATTATTTACAATTCAGCCAGGTAGCAGCTGGCCCAATAAATCTTAGGTCATGATCTCTTTTCTACGGAGGCATGGTGTTTCAAGGATAGATCTCTCATTATTGGTCAGACAGCGGGACATTTTCAATTATACATACTAGATTCAATAGAGACCTAGCCTGACTGGGGAGCCAATAAAGCAAGCCCTTGTATGTGGTTATTTTGTTGAACTTTTTGTCACCCATTCTTTTCCTGGAAGGAAGCTACCAAATGTGCAATTGAGGATCTAGGCGCCATCATTAACACAACATAACCACTATCAAGCAAGCAGTGACTGTTGCTTGGACAACTGTTGTCAAATTCATGGTCTAAATGCTAAATTACCACATATCCAGTAGATGTGGGTGGGAATGACACGATATGGACAAGGTATTTATCTCAGACAAGATTGATTTCCACCTGGTATCATTCCTGGTGCAATTGTTCAGTATCAACTATAGACGTGCACTTGCCCGGCCCTCTTGGGCTTGTGTGTCTTTAGGGTGCCCAACATGTTAAATAGTGTTTGTTTGAAGTGCTCTTCTCAAACCACTTGTAGGTGATGGTATTTTCCAGCTCTTCGCCCTTATCAGGTCCAGCCTTGATCTGATACACTTCCAGAACCAGGTCATAGTGTTGTGTGTCTAGCCACAAAGGATTTCTCTCAGTAAATATTGGACACAGCTTGGACATACATGGTAAATTGGTTGATGACCAGTGTGCTTTTGATTCCCTTACTTTTCAGTGCCGTCAATTCAGTGTTTTGTAGATGCTTCGTCGCCGTTGTGGACTTCTGGGATGCTATAATCTGACAAATTCACCCACAGCTGGCTGAAGGATTGTCCATTATGTTACTGGCATTCTAATAGAAGTTTTGTTCCACTAAGGGCCAGCGAGTGATTTCAGCGCACCACGTGACACATCCCTAATTCACAGAGAGCCCCCAGCAAGCCCAGCATCTGAAGATGCTAACCGTCACTATTATTTTGCAATTAATGCATTTTGCAGCACCCTGAAACACCTTTTCTAAGCCAATATATTGTGACAACAGGCCTCTATCCTGACGATATCCACACAATCATTAGGGTTCAAAACACAGCAATAGTCCTAGTAGGGTGTGGGAACCATTCTAAGTAGGTTTAGTGGCCTTTTTTAATATTTGAAGGCATTTCGAGTGCCCAAAATGACTTTGTTTCCTTTCCCACCCAGCTGCCCCCACAACCAGCTGCACTATAAATAAAGTGAGAACAACCTGAACAATAGCATAAGAATCCGTTTTTATTCTTCTGAACTGTTAATGCACTGGTATTTACAGTATTGTACAATATATATTCCTTTTATGAAAAATTCATGCTCATTGTTTAAATAATCATGTAATCTCAGTACCATCAAACATCACTCTTTTTATTGCTGGTTTATTTTTCTTATGATCTGAAATATGTTATACCGATTTAAGTTTTATAGATATGTTTTTTGCGCATATGTATATGGTGTGTCCGAATTGGCTAATAATGCTCACTATACCAAAGTTTGAAAGAAATTGTTACTGAGAAGCTTATGTTAAGCTCTTTTATGTAATGTGTATTATGCTACAAATTGATTTATTTATTTCAAATTAGAATATCCTTTTGAATGTAGTGCTAGAGAGCCAGCATTTCTCTATTTTGTCTACAGCCCAGGGATGAGCCTCCATTGGCTTAGAAGCAATCAACTAATTTCGCCATAGCCATAGGAGGTGAGGTCTTCATGACTGTATATCGGGTACATGATGGCGTTGTTACTCCACAACATTGGCTCGGTGACCTTATGAAACTGTCTTTATCGTGAATGAACAACACTATCTCTCTCTCAGCAACTGGAGTGAGGAGTTGTGGCTTCAATCTCTCCTCGTAAAAGGATACAGTCTACGAGAATCCTTTTTTTCTGGGTTCTGTGGGTGATCTGTGTGTCTGTATTCACAAAGACACGTATATTCTTCACTTTTTTTTGCAAAGTTATATTTAAAACAGAGAAGTGATGTATACAATGAGGCTATTAGAGCATCCTCAGCCGCATCTTCTTCCCCAAAACCTTTCATTCGAGAGTGACTGAGATGCTGGGGTCCTCACCTGGCAGCATGGATATGTTCTTTGTGCGGCCAGGACTCAAACATCAAACAAAGTTGTCACATTGCAGTAGGGGATGGAAGGAGTACTGGAACCGGCTGCCAGGATCACTGTAACTTACAGTTGGTTGGCCACGTCTCGGCTTTGGTGCATGCCCACTACCCTGCATAGCGCCTTCACCGCTCCAGTCAAGATTTTCACTCAGTTCGAGGCATTTACATCGATGTTCACATTACTGACAAGTGCTGGAGCTCCACATTACATACAAATAGGGCAGCAAATCAGGTTCGTATTGGGGAAACGACTTAACCACGTTCTTCATGTAGTTGAGCATGTTGTTGTAGGTTCTCAAATGGGGTGAGGTACCATTCGAGTGTTGTTGCGATTTATAAATATAAAAATAAATCAATAGATTATATACACTGGAGCTTGGCCCTGTGGATGTAGTCATACAATTTCCCAGCCTTGTGGCATTATAATGTGAAGAGCTTAAGCTTCAGTACTATATACTTCTTGCCTGCTCCCCAAGAAACAGGGGTTCATGTCTGAAACTGATATGGTCCTTTTCTTCCCTTGGCCAGGGGCGTCATCAACACCCCGCTTCAGCAGCCACGGCACAGGTGGAATTTTTGATGGGACTCTATTGTACACAACTCAGCAGACAAATACGCCTATATTTATGCAAAAGGGCGGGAAGGTGAGTGAGTGAAAGGATGGGTGGAGTGTGTGTGTATGAAATGGTGGATGGGTGGGTGAGTGAAGGGATGGGTGGATAGATGCATAAATGAATGAGTAAAAGGATGGATGAGTGAAAAGGAGGAAGGATGGATGAATGTGTGAAAGGATGGATGGATGAGTGAAAGGGTAAATAAATGGTGGATGATTGTAAGGATGGGAGGGTTGGAAGGGTTGATGGATGGTACAGTGGAAGGACGGATGGACAAGTCAAAGGATTGAGATAGGGATGGACGAGTGAAAGAATGAAGGAGCGAAAATGATTATAGATGGATGGCCAGATGAAAGGGTTGATGGATGGTTTCGTGAAAGGGTGAAGGGGTGGATGAATCAATGAGATAAAAGATGGATAAATGAGTGAGAGGCTGGATTAATGGATGGATGGATGGATGTGTGAGTGAAATGGTGGATGGATGGGTGAGTGAACAGATGGATGGATAGATGCATGGATGAATGAGTGAAAGCTTGATGTAAAGATGGATGAGTGAAAAGGAGGAAGGATGCATGAATGGATGAGTGGATAGATGGAGGAATGAATGGATGGATGGGTGGTTGGGTGAGAGAAAAGATGGATGGATGAGTGAGTGAAAGGTTAGATAGATGAGTGAACGGATAATTGGATGAATTGATGAGTCGAAGAATAACTGGATCAATGGACTGAGTGAAAGGGTGGATGAATGGATGAGTGAAAAGATGAATGGATAGACAGATGTGTGAATGGGTGGATAGAAGAATGAGTGGAAGAGTGGATGGATGACTGAAAGAGTGGATGGATAGATGGGTCAAAGGGTGAATGGATGAATTAAACAATGGAATGAAACAATGGATGCCTGAGTAAAAGGGTGGATGGATGGGTGAAAAGGATAATGGATGGATATATGAACTGAAAGGATAGATGGATGAGTGAAAGGATGGATGGATGAGTAAGAGGATGGATGGATGGGTCCCTGAAAGGATGGATGAATAAATGAAATAATGAATGTATGACTGAATGTAAAGTTGAAATAATAGATATCATTGGGTTGATGGAAAGATGAAAAGATGAATGGATAGACGGTTGGATCGAAGAGACAAGCACGCTCTTCTGGGGAGGGTCGTGATGACTTGATTCGCTTGCTTGGTGCCATAAGAGCTTTAGTTCAAAGTGGGAGGTATTTTATTCTTCTGGTTACTCCCTTGCTTGGTGCAGGTCAGCATCTAGATGAACAAGTAAGTCTTTGTATGGGGTGCAAGGCTGTTATTCGAGCAAGGGATAATCTGTCCGCCTGACTTCTAAATGCAGAATCATAGTCAGTGGTCCAACTTGATCCTAAGGACTCTCATACCTTGTAATAAGGCTCATCAGATGGATCAAAGTTCTGTTTCTGTTTCGCAATGGCATGTTTCATAAATATCCTCACATTAATATGATAAGAGAATATCTCATTTAGCTGAACCCCGGTGTAGAGATTCTGTCGTAATTAAAAAAAAAGAGGCTTTGCAACTCTTTAAGGGGGCTGGGATAAGACCCAGTGACTAGATCCACCTCTGTCTCTTTCTCTGAGACAACTTCCTTGAGACAACTTTGCTCACATACTTTCTGCTAGTTGACAGAAATGGCTTGTGTCAAGTGACAACTTAACCTCCTCTTCTTCCAAGCAGTTGAGGACGGTGAGGAGCCTATTTTCATGCTTTTTTATAGCCAGCGAATAAAACCATGTTGGCTACAAGCACACTGAGGATCATCCCACTTTGTAATTCATAAGTCACTGGAAAGTGGCCATTTCTGGGGTATTTGCTTGGATTTTAGAACCTCATCAGTTAGCTGAAAGATGTCTTCTCTTGAATGGCTTTGTTCTTTGAAATCTGGGAGTATCTGTGTTAAAAATCAGGTTGCTCCGAGAAGGGCTGTTGAGGACATCAGCCTCTTGAGTATTATGTGTTGATCTGGTTGGTGCAGTTATTGAGAAAGCATTGGTAAATGCACATTCAAATTTTGCTGTTATTTATTTGATGCTATATGAACACTTTGGGCCTCATTTAAAGGGAGGTGAAATGCAAATCCTGACTACAGGGGTTCAGGGGCACAGTCTCCTTTTCAGGTGTCTTGGTTGGGTGGAGCTTTCCTTCTCTAGTGCTGTAGAGTGCTCTCCACTTGAACCATTATGTTGTTTCCTGCATTAAAGATGTGTAGACAGTCTAGAATTTCTCTGACACTCAAAGATGTTTGTGTAGGCTTGGGCACTTGGGAGGAAATGCATATCGTTTTCACATTTATAGCAGCTGGGGGACTATTAAACCTGCCTGTTCTGGTTCCTATGACGTCTCTTTTTTTTGGCACCTTTGGAACTTCTGTATGTCCTGTGTTCTATCAAGCTGTTCTACTGTTCTGCCTCTAGTCCATAGGGGCAAGCAGTGGTTAATCTTGAGAACTGGCACCCTTCATTGAAATTCTTCCTTCTTTCTGCAGGAGGATTCACTTCTAGGCCACTCGGTTCTGCTGGAATCAGTCACAAGGCATTCGAACACTTAGTGGGTATTCTTCTCTCAAATCTTTTGGATGAGCTCATTGAAGCTGATATGGTTGAACCTACTTTTCTTGAGATGGATAAGCAGTGCTGGTCTACTGTGACCACACTGAGCACCTTCTCCACATGGGTGCGATCTAATTCTGAGTGAACGCTCTCCATTGTTGGGAGATTGCCACACTATTTGCTCATTTTAATATTATGTAGGCATATGGTCTCTCGCAATTCCTCTACATGCTTGTGTCAAATCAGGCCATAGTCATCTTCCCGATCTCAATACTACCCTACTAAACTTCTAGAGAGGTGGGGTATTGGTGCTGAAAACTAGGGCTTGAGTATTCTTAAGGAGGCGTTGATGCTCCTACTTGAGTAACAGCAAAGAAAGTCAATTTGTGAGAAAGGGAGAATCATTGACTCAAATAATCACTCAACACTGTTAAGGAAAAATATGCATAATTAGGTTTCTTCCAGCTCTCAGAGTGTATATTTATTCGAACGTCAAAGTTATCATTACAGAAAGTAAAAAGTTAGAAGCAGAAGTCAAATTTATTAATAAATACAGGAAGCAATGTGCCTTAAAAAAAAGAAATAGCAGCAGCACATATGGCAATAGTCAAATAATAATATGCCCTAATACAAAAGGACCACACAACATATGTCGCTCACTTGTGAATGAATGGAGCTAGAAAGAAAAGCATGTGAGCAATGCCTCTCTAAAATAAAACAGGACTAGGTGACCACAATTTTTTTTCTTCTCCAAATTGCTTTCTACTATCCAGATAGGTGCTGTCTTGGTGGTTGGGGGGAGATAAATGCCTACCGCAGTCTGTCATTAATAAATTTATCATTGCAGCTGCCACTGGAAGGCCACTGCCACACGGGATGCTAGTTGGATAAGCCACCAAAATATAAAGCAAACCTTAGATTCCCAAAGTACTATAATCATTAGAGGTTGCAGTGCGAGCGAGTTATTGAAGACTGCTGATTATATGTTGAACCTCTACTGTAAAAGACTTCTCTTGAAACATGCGTGGGTGTGACCGCACACCTACATAATAACAGACATGCAGGACCTTCTAGCATCCTGCTGTTTGGTGAGTTTTGTTATAATGGGGTCCAGAGGGAGCAAAGCGACAGCGGTTTTCCCCTGGGTGGCTTCATGCCAGAACACAGACCATGAGACAGGAGCAGGGAGAGGTTGAGTGGAAAGAGGGGCGGGACTAAAACAGCAGAGGAATAAATAAGGCAGCGTGAGGTGATTATTTACACCAAGGAGACGTTACGGTCAGGTAGGCGGGTAAACATTGTAAGGGATGGAGAACAGTGACGTGGTGAGGGAGGTGGTATGCACCTTTTGTGTAGGGAATACGTATTGAATCCAGGTGTACCTAGTCAGGCTTGGGTGGGTCTGGTTAGGCTTCCTCGAAAGGCCTCAAGGGGGGTGGTGGCCGATGTGGCAGCTTGTTTGTCCAGAACAGGTGGACAATAAGGCTGAAGTATGTCAGCTGCAAATGAGGGTTATATTGATGATAAAACCAGCAGTGGCGTCAAGAAAACTCAAGCAAGGGCACGTGGGTCTCCCCAGGCTGTGGAGCAGATAGTTTTTGCCATGTGAAAGGGGGGGTCACCCCAAGGGTTCCGAGGAATGAGAGGGATGCATCTGAGGCAGCTGGCAGGCGAGAGGGAATTGCATGGCATAGGTGGGGCGGAGGGAGGACTACTTTGGAAGGCAGGGAAATAGAAATGCAAAGGCCCAAATTTAAGAAGGGCATTGCACCACATTAGCGTCATTTCTTTTACACTAATGTGGCGTTAGGTTGGCAAAAATGTCGCACCCAATGTACAAAGTGGTGCAATGCATGCATTGCTCCACTTTGTACAACCTTGCTCCACATTATGCCTGCGCCAGGTATAATGTATGCAACGGGGGGAGTTCCTCCGTTAGGAGGTCCAGAAAAATTTCACAGTGGAATCCACAAGATTCCACTGTGCCATTTTTCTCGTCGTTTTTAATGCCTACTCAGTGCAGGTGTTAAATTGAGGCACACAATTGTTTATGATGGGCCTCTTTGTACTTTGCAGGAGTAGTGCCAAAATTCTGCGCGAATCCTGTCAAGTACCATAATAGCATCAGAAATTATGATGCTATTGATCCTAACATGTGCCATGGTGCGTTAGAGGGGCATATCATTGATATGCCGCATACATGGTGGAGTTAGGGGGGGCACAATGGGGCTCAAGAAAAGTGGCGCTTCTCTTAAATCTGGGCCAGTGTCGTGCCTTTGGAGACTCAAGCTGTGAGCATTCTCTGCGGCCAAAGAGTTTCAGGGTCTGCAAAGGAGGGGAAGCAAGAGCTGAGTACAGCACAGTGGAACATTAAGGGATTTGTATTCCCATCAGCTGTTGCTAAGTCAGAATCCATGCAGGAGCCTAATTTGGCAGAACAGAAATTATTTGATGGGCAAGATAAGGCATTAGAAGCATGCTCTGAGCAGTACATGTTACCAGTAACAAACAGAGGAAGATTAACAGGTTGGAAGTACCATTACAAAGGGCAACAGGCTTTGAGGCAAACAAGCAGTGCAAAGGAAGTAGTATTTTTTAATACAATAGGTTAGGATTCAGAGGGCTTAAGTACCAAGCGGCCAGGAGATTGGATTGGGGTTGAGGATGGGGCAGGTAGACATGAACAGATTAGAGAAGCTCTAGCAACTTATGCGGCTACTGGTACTGAATTTCTGTGAGACCAGAGTCGAAGTGGCATTTGGCGAGGGACTTCCAAGACATCTAACATCAGCAAGATGTTCATGATGTCTATAAAGCAGGAGGCAGCTCTGCAACATTGACCCGAAGGCAGGTTAAGGCATCAGTGACTTTTTCTGACATCAAAGGACAAAACAAATAAGATGGCAGTTCAACAATGGATATTTCTTGATGGTGGTGTGGATGATAGTGAGTGCCCAGGTGTGTCGGGGTATGATTAGTATTGAAGATGCTCTGGAATTGAATTATGATGATGACACAGATGATTTGGAGGAGGGAGGGTTGAGAGAATGTAAAAAGGAACTGTGCAGACATGATACAGTTAAAGATGATGGGAACGAAAGGGAGCTAATGGACAAGGGAAGTATTTTCGGTGTCTTGCAGATGTTTGGAGCAGATTGAGAACATCCTGAAATCGGCTACAAAAAAGAAAAGAGATGTGTCAGAATCATGGGAAGCTGCTGAAAGAAGGAGACTTTTTGGTCAGTGTGGCAGTTACAGGGGAGTGTGCCAAAGATTACAAAAAGTTCTACAAGCGTGGGTGATCAATCTGTGGTGTAGGTCTACAATGAAAAACAAAAGGATAAAGGGAGTATTTCTGAGCTGTCAAACACGGATGACAGTGCTGGGAAAGCAAAACCAATGTGTGATAAAAACATACAAAGTGAGGACAATAGCAAGAAAGTTATGAATGATGATAAAGGTTCAGAAAATTATAAAGATAATCTGGATTCTAAAAAAAGGCTATATTATATGTGTATTGCCTTGTCTTTAGGGTCACATCTGTTAGAAAAACTAAGAAGAGAATTTGGAAACCTTAGTTTTTAGACATATTTAACTTACTTCATAGAGATATTCAAGCTAAGGAAGGTTCTAAAGAGGAAGAATGGGAGTTGGCTAAGGGGCAGATGGTCCCCAAAGTTATAGAGAATTGGGCATCAGCATTTTCAATTTGTGCCATGGCGAGAGAGCAGTTGCCATTTTCAAATATATGAATATTATCAAGAAGGCCCAAATTCATTTTGGTGGCTATGCATAGCTGAGTTATGATGAGGAGTTTAGAGCCAGATTAAGTTTAAACCCAGAAAAGTCATGGGGGGATGATGATTCTGAGTTGTGGTTACAATGGGTGTCGTCTATGAATCCCCCAACAATGACACAGCAAGAGGCATACCAGTGGCGTATTGGCCCTTTTTGTATTGGTCCATCAAAACAGGGGACAAGGGGATGTGGTAGGGGACAGGCTTTTACAATGTCAGCCTGCTAGGGTTTCAATAAGGGATTCTTCCCATGGCAAAATTGTCAATACAAGCAAGAGTGTTCCAAATGCAGGGACAGACACCCCCCTTACACAATGATTTTCAACAGGTAACTATGGGGACCAATTTCGTTCACTGACAGGGAAAGGTCAACAATTCCACACTATGCAAAAGGGCACATACCACAATTAAGGTAGATATTTTATATCACTGGTTGCAGTTTTCCCTGGATAAAGAAGCAGTGCTAAATTTGGAGTGAGGTTTTAAACAAGGTTTTCACTTGGGTTACAGACTTCGAAGGTGGGCTAACAATCTAAAATCTGCCTACCAACCTCCAGACATAGGCCCTCATTATGAGGCTGGTGGTCATCAGACCGCCAGCCTTGCTGTGGTGGTCTTACCACAATGGATCCAGCAGTAAAGACTGCCACATCACAAGTTGTGGGGTTTGTCAGAAGCTAAACCTCCACAACGCCGCCCAGCCCGCCAGTGCTGTTGCACCGACGCAGCTGGCGGTGTCCACCTCTAACCCGGCAGCAGGCCTCAGCCTGCCGGATGGATTACAAGCCTGCAGACTGGTAGGCTTTCCATGGCTGTCACCCCGCCATGAAAACCCTGCCAGTCACGCATCCGGTGACAGGGATCTCCATTCCTATTGCTGGCACACACACCCCCACATGTCCACACACACATGCACACCCCCTACCCATCCACACACTTACAAACACTCCCCACCCCTTCACGCATGCATGCATTCACACACACACCCCTCGGCAGACGCATACATCCACACAGACCCTCCCGCTCACTCAAAAACATGCAGACACATACCTCCACTCACTCACAAACATGCAGACACACACCCCCACTCACTTGCAAACATGCAGACACACACCATTCACTTGCACACGCGCACTCAGACACCCCATACACGCGCACATACACGCACACAAACATTCATATTCAATCGCATACACGCACGCATTCACCATCCCACACCGCATACACGCACTCACACTAAACCTTCCTCCACATACACTCACAAACACACCTACACACACAGACACCCTCCCCCTTTTTGGACGACCTCTTACTTTCTCCGTCGAGGAGGTCGTCCGGTAGGGGATGGATCTTGGTGGTTTTGCACTGCCAGCACCACCTCACCAGCAGGAATCCGCCAAGCCATATTAGGGCTTATAATACAGCAGGCGGAGTCTTGCTGACGTGTCGGTGCTGCCAATGCAACTGCCTCTTCAGAGTCGTACTTCCACCCATAAATGGGCGGAAGTCCTCCAATGACTCCTAATATGGCAGGCAACAGACTGCCAGCACTGGCGGTCTGTTGCCTGCAGCGGCTTCGGCAGTCTTACAAAAAGATTGCCAAAGTCGTAATGAGGCCCATAGTGTGTGTTAAATTGAACAAGGAAATACAGGCAGGCAGATTTGAAGGCTCTTATTGGCATTGGCCTTTACAAGATTTGGGGGGTCATTCCGGCTGGCAACAGGCTGGCGGTGCTTCCTGGGCCATTCTGACCGCGGCGGTAAAGCCACGGTCAGAAAAGGGCAACCGGCGGTTTCCTGCCGGTTTACCCCTGGCCCAAGGAATCCTCCATGGCGGCGCTGCTTGCAGCACCGCCATGGGGATTCCGACCCCCTTCCCGACATCCTGGTCCTGGCGGTAAAAACAGGATGGCGGGAACGGGTGTCCTGGGGCCCCTGGGGGCCCCTGCACTGCCCATGCCACTGGCATGGGCAGTGCAGGGGCCCCTAACAGCAGGGGCCCCCTAACAGCAGACACTGAAAATCACGACGGGTGCCACTGCACCCGTCGCACCCCAGCAACTCCGCCGGCTCCATTCGGAGCCGGCTTCATCGTTGCTGGGTCTTTCCCGCTGGCCCGGCGGGCGGCCTTTTGGCGGTCGCCCGCCGGCCCAGTGGGAAAGCCAGAATGGCCGCCGCGGTCTTTTGACCGCGGTGCGGTCATTCGGCAGTGACCGCATGGCGGGCGGCGCGGTCAGAATGACCGCCTTGATGATTTCTCTTTTAGGTGTTGATCAAAGAATAAAACAGTAGGAGAATGCAAGTTAATACATCACTTATTCTGGCCTGAACCACGGTCAGTGAATTATTTGATTTCCACAGCAGACACTAGTGTCACTTTTGCACCTGTGAAAACTGGTCAGGTCTGGAGGGAGTAGCAGCGGCATTGGAAAAATGTGACATACAGTCGGCATTCAGGTTACTACCTGTACCCGGTGCTGATTTTGTTTTGTCAAGGATGCGTTTTGATGGAGCCAGATTTGTGGACAGTACTACCAGTGGGTTATGCAATAACATGTCCTTTATTTGAAACATTTAGCACTTTCTTGCAATGGCTTTTCGCAAAACAGAGTAGGCATACATTGGTATGCCCTTACCTCAATGATTTTCTTTTTGTGGGTCGACGAGATTCTGTACAGTACCTACATGCCTTACAAAGTTTTCAGAAAATGTCTTTTGACTTGGGCGTACCATTGGCTCCTGAGAAAACAGGGGTCCAATGTAAGGGTACACTTACATTCCTAGGCATTGAGTTGGAGACCATTGAGATGGTAGCAAGATTACCTAAAGGAGAAGTTCAGGAAATCCATTTATTTTTTAATGCAGTCATTGGATAATACAAGCTCAAAATGAGGAAATCTAAATTTTTCTTGCAGAGTCATTCGAGCAAGTATAAATTTTTGTTGAAGGCTAGGTTTTTTTATGTCACCTGTTTCTCTGCCACATCACAGTATTCGTATATAAGCATCAATTAGAGCAGATATATGTCTCTGATTGCTTTTTTTGAGCATTACAATGGTGTTTTGCTAAATGTCCTAGAGGAAGATGCCATTTGGGTAGTGCAAAATGCATCCATTACCTATCGTTAATGGCATTACTCCTAGTCCCACTCCCTCACCTTCCTTATTGACCAATGAGGCCCCTTTGCCTCACCTAGACCACTCCCCATCTCTTTTCAAAAGGTCCCCACCCGCTCCTGTACAGAAACAAGCTAAAGGCAACTCAGTTGTCCTGTACCGGGAGGGAGGGAAGGAACTGTAAGGAAGGCGAGGGAGTAGGACTAGCAGTAATGCCATTAACGATAAGTAATGGACGCATTACCTCCCGTCCCTCCCTCGCCTTCCTTATTTGCCAATGAGACATAGCAAGAAAAACAGGAGACAGACAACTGAGTTGCAATGCATAAAAAAACATGTTTAATTACAATCAGTCCAGACACAGAAAGTCCCCTATTCCTACATAGAGGACAAAACCCTGTGCCCAAAAACAGACTCCAAACACACCAATTCAGCAATACGGTAGTGTCTCACAAAAGTGGATGGAGAAACCCAAGTAGCAGCTCTACAAATCTCCACCACCGAAGCGCCCTGCAACTCAGCTACAGTAGCAGCCCTACCCCGAGTGGAACGACCCTGAATCCAAGAAGGGGGCACCACCCCTTTCAAATCAAAGGCCAAAAGCACCATTGACCGGATCCGGCGACTCAGGGAAGCAGTAAAAGGCTTCTCCCTTTGCCGTGCAGGACGAAAATTTACAAACAAAGAATCTCCTTTACGAAACGCAGCAACCACCTTCAAATAACACAACAAGGACTGCCGCACATCCAAAGCATGTAATCTGACCTCCTCCGAGGAAGGGTCAGGACAAAAAGCAGGGGGAATCACCTCCTGGCGACCATAAAAAGCCGAATTAACCTTAGGCACAAAAGAGGGAACTGGAACCAGCAGAACCCATTCAGGAAATATTTTGCAAAAAGAAAAAGAGCAGGATAAAGCACCCAACTCCCCTAAACGCCTAGCCGAAATAACAGCCACCAAAAAACAAGCCTTCAAAGTCAAATGTTTTAAATTAATGTTCCCCAAAGGTTTGAAAGGGGGGTCCAACAACACATCCAACACCAACTGGAGATTACAGCCAGAAAAAGACCGCACAGGTCCCGGAAACAAAATCACCAGACCCTGAAAAAATCTGTGCATCAAATGACCATCATCCTCCAAATTTCGCCAAGGAGGCCAAAAAGTTTGGATCGCCACCCACTGCACTCGTAATGTAGCCAACGACAACTCCATACCTACCCCATCCTACAAAAACTGCATGATCACAAAAAGAGAAGCTACCGTAGTCAACATGCTGTTGCAAACACCATGAGGAAAAAACCTTCCACTGACTAACATGGACTTGCACCTAGCAGCCGGCAAAGTCACAGCCAAAGGACCAGGAACCCCTAGTCCAGTCAAACCCCGCCTTTCAAGCTCCAAGCCGTCAAGTGCAGACTCTGCAAGGATCCCCGGGAGACACAAGGAAACACCAGAGGAGAGGGATGGAGAGGAAGAACCCACTCCGTCTGTCCCGGAGGCCAACCGCTGAAGCAGAGGAAACCAATTCCCACGAGGCCAATGGGAAGCAATCAAAATCACCCCAGCCCCCGCCTGCCGGACCCAGACAAGAAAGGCTCTGATCAACTGAAAAGGGGGAAACACATAAAGATGACCCTGTGGCCACTGACACGTCAGACCGTCCAATGCCCACGCCTGAGGACACCAAAACTGGGAGCAGAACTTCTCCACCTTTGCATTTTCCGGGGACGCAAACAAGTCCACAACCGGACAACCTCATCTCCGCACCAGACAATGGAACAGAGACACCCGAAGGGAGAAATCCTGGGAGGAAGGAATGACCCTGCTCAATTGATCTGCCAGAACATTGTCCGCCCCCTGAATGTATGTGGCCCGAAGAGACAGAACCGAATGCTGAGCCCATAAAAAATGGCCTGAGCAACCAGATTCAGCGAGCCGGACCTGGTCCCCCTCTGCCTGTTGATATAAGACTTGGCCACTAAGTTGTCCGTCTAGACTAACACCGCCTTCCCCCCAAGATCACTTGAAAATGCACCAGAGCCTGACGGACCGCCGTCAACTCCCTCCAATTCGAGGACATATCTGATTCTCTCAGAGACCAAAACCCCTGAACCTGCTCTGACCCTAGCCATGCCCCCCACCCTGAGAAACTGGCATCGGGTGTCAGCACCACAGGCACTGGAGAAGACAAAAGAACCCCAATTTGGAGAGGAGCAACACCATCCACCAACTCAAGTCCCAGCGAACGTAATCCAACACAGGAATGCAGGCCCGAAGATTGCAAGGATCCGGAGACCACCAGGAAAGCATCCAGTTGACCAGACAAAATAGATTAAACCTGGCCCAAGGAACCAAGAATATTACTGAAGCCAAGTGCACACTGAAGCGCCCTGGAAGCCACCTGAGACAGCACTGCGTTCACCTGATCCTGAAGGCCCCTCCACCTCCTCTCTGACACAGCCACCAACCCTGCAGAGTCAGGAAATGAGCCCCGATAAACACCAGATCCTGGGAAGGCACCAATTCTGCTTTCCCCCAAAGGATTAAGAAACCGTGACCCTGGAGGACCCCCAAGACCCTTTCCACATAAAGCCTCATGAGATCGGTGTCTGGAGCCTGGATCAACAGATCGTCCAGGTAAGGATGCACAAACACCCCTTCTACATGCAGAAGTGCCACGAGAGGAGTCAGCACTTTTGTGAACACCCTGGGAGAGGACTTCAGGCCAAAGGGAAGAACACAAAACTGAAAATGGTCCGGACCTATTGCTAAGCGCAGAAACCTTTGAGAGGAAACTGCTACAAGCACGTGGAGGTAAGCATCCTGAAGATCCAGAGACCCCAAACAATCCCCTGGAGTAATCAGAGGAAGAATATCCTGAATGGTCAACATCCAGAAGTGCACAGTCTTGATCCAAAAATTCACCCATTTGAGATTCAAGACCGGACAAAAAACCCCAATGAGTTTTGGAACAAGGAACAGAACAGAATAAGCCCCCTTTCACCATTCCTCCACTAGCACCCTGCAAATGGCTCCTTTGAACAGCAATTTTCGGACTCTGTCCACCAAAGCCCCGCTTCTGCCTTCTTCCACTGGCAAAGGAGTCGGATGAGCCCCAGTGTCCGGAGGAACAAGATCGAACTCCATGGAGTATCCATTCTCTACAATGTTCATGACTTACTTATCAGTGACATCCTTTCGCCATTCGGACAGGAAATGCTGCAGTCTTCCTCCCACTGGCCACTCTCCATAACCTTGATTGTCAGGAGCCCTTCTTGGGAGTACCCTTCGCCGAGGGAACTGACTTCTATGGAGAAAACCTAGGCTGAACGCTTCCTGGAATAATAGGGCGAGGAACAAACTTGGGAGAGGACCTAGATTGCGACTTCCACCCCTTGCCTGAGGCTGAACTTCCCTTAGAAGTAAAAGCATGCTTGCGGTCCTTAATGGCTTTAGAAATCATGGCAGGAAATTGATCACCAAACAGAACCTGACCCTCAAAAGTAGGTCTCAGGAGAGCCGTCTTCTCCCCAGGATCAGCTTTTCACTGCCGTAACCAAAAAGATTTGCGGGCTCCAATCACTGCCCCAGAAGCCATAGCTGAGGAGCGCATAGTAGCAGAAGAAATATCTGCCAAAAAACTGACCTGTTGTTCCATAACTGACAGTAATTCAGAACATTCCGACCCATCCTGCACAGCCACAGCAAGTTTGTCAAAGTCCTGAATCAAGGACTGTGCAGAATAAGCAGAAAAAATACCAGCCCTGCAGAAAAAGCCCTTTTCATAGCAGGGTCCACCTCCCAGTCAGTGGCATCAGAAAAAGTACAGCCTTCAGGATTGACTGCTGTTTTACCAATCAAAGCAGCTAGCATCTAATCCAAAGCACAGGAGGCAGAGCATCCTCTCCTTCCAGCAAATACAATTTCTGGAGAAAATGCGGAACCTGGGCTTTGTCAACCTCCTTCTATTCCCGGAAAACCATGTCCTTTACTGGCCCCTGGAAAGGCGTAGCATAACGAGAAGGAGTAACATATTGAGGAAATAAAGAATCCTACCCAACAGGCTGAAAAGCAGGAAAACCCTAATTGTCCCGTCCGTGAGCTAGAATGCTCCACATCTCCTTCTGAGACACATATTTGCCCCCAGAAGAGGTAGAAGGACCATCCTCCTCCAAAGAAGATGAGCCAGCAGCCTCCACAGAGGTAGGAGCAGCAGAGGAATGATTCCACCGGACAGCCCCAGCCTGGAGAGCTCTGGAAACTGCCACCTCAATCATCTCTTTAACCTCCTTTCGAGACATAAGAGGAGTAGCCCCTGCAACATCAGTCTTGACCACCCTAGTAGATTGTAATGGAACAGGAACCCCCCCTCCTCAGATGAGGAAGTGGAAGAAATAACCCTCCTTTGTGTTGCACCCTTTTGCCCCGACATGATGGAACACAATAAATGAACAAATCCACCTTTCTGAGCTTAAAAAGGGCTAAAACGCCACCTCAGACCACCAATCAGAAAAGAATCCGAAATAGGCCCCAATCAGGAAAAACCATACAAAAAATATAAAAAACACGGGCCCAAACGCCCGCCTTACCGCACAGAAAGGGAGTAATCATGCTGCCGGGCACCTGTCCTGGTCCACGATCCTGTGACCTGGAAGCATAGCCCAGCCACAACAGAGCCGGCCGACCACGTCGGACGATGCTGCAGCAACACCGATCAAGGCAGCCCCACACACCTCTCATCACTGTCACTCAGCGAGGGAAATCGGCACCAGAGGCATGGTGACCTGCACCAATGAGAAGATGACGCCCCACTTGGCCACGCCAAAGAGGAGAGAACGGTAAGTCTAGCGGTGAGTAGACAAAAGAAAACAGGAGTGGGCGGGGTGACCTTTTGAAAAGAGAGGGGAGGGGTCTAGGTGAGGCAAAGGGGCCTCATTGGTCAATAAGGAAGGCGAGGGAGGGACAGGAGGTAATGTTTCTGATGAAGCAAGTGCAAGAAGCTTTGGCATTTTCTGGAAAGGTCGTTGGTGTGCTGAAAACTGACCTGAACATTTGTTAAAATAAGGCCAGAGCATTGCTTTCCATTATTTTACCCATGGGTATTGGAAGTGGCAGTGGCACTGATGATCTGGGGGGAAGAACTGGCAAATAGGACTGTAATGTTCAATATTGATAATATGACTGTTGTGGAACTAGTTACTAACTAGAACGCAAGAGATCTGATAGTGATGAGATTGTTACGCCCATTTATGTTTAGGTGTTTGCAGCTTAATATTGTTTTCAAAGCACAGCATGTCCCTGGGGTGAACAATAATATAGCTGATGCATTATCTCGTACACAGTAGCAGAAGTTTCGCAGGTTGGCTCCCGGTGCAGACATTACAAAGACAGAAATGGAGCAGAACATTTGGGCTTGGGGGGAATGAGAGTAGTGGAGTTAGTAGAAAGGTCAATTGCACCATCTACGAGAAAAAAGTTATTGGCAGTCTTGGCACAAATTTCAGTCACATGGTAATACATATTCTATGGGTTGCAATAACAGAGTTGAAAAAGAGAAAATACTTTTAAATGTTATGATGTCATTGGTTGCAAAAGGTCTATCACATAACACTATAGCTGGCAAATTGGTGGACATGTCCTTTTACAGAAAGCTGTGGTGGGGTTATAATCAAGCAAACAGTGAATTAGCGAGAAAGGTTAGCAAAGGGTGGAGTACAGAAGAAGGTTAAAAAATGCCCTTAAGCGATCTACTGACATTTGATGTACTTGACCAGTTGTTACTTCTCTTACAATTTTATTCTTAAAATTAATTTGAAGTACATATTTTTTGACTATGCATGACATGGATTTTTTTTTGGTGCATTTAGAGTTTTCAAGCTTCTGGATTTACGGGAGCTAAATGGTCCAAGGGGACAAGCTGTATTCCTAGACAAGGACAAATTACATATTTAGCTGAAAGCATCTCAGACAGATGAATTGGGTAGGGAAAGGTGGGTTTGTCTGAACAAGAAGGACAAAGAAAATATATGTCCACTACAGGAGTGTGTAACTTTTCAAAATAAATTTGGTTCCTCAGCAGGGGAGATATTTTGTCACAGGAATGGAGCTGAGGTCACGTTGGACATTGAGTTTACCAGGTGAAAATTATGTGACTCATTCTTTTCAGATCAGAGGGCAACTGAGGCTGTGAGACTGGGCTGTTCCTCGAAACAGAATTAAACAGTAGGGAGATGGAAATCAATATGTTGTGATAAACATGTTAGGAAATGAAATTTGCATGTTCATACGTTCTTCATCGTTATTCATTTCTGATACATGCTTTTTCTTTTTACTTCAAGTTGTGTATAAGGGCCAAAATCATTAAAAATGATAGTGAGACACTAATTTGTGAAATCGGCAGAGGCGTTTGTGGGACAGCAGACATAAGAGCGCTTTCTTGGACTTCCCATCAACAGGGATGAGTTTTTTTCTTGGGCAAAATGCAATATCCGTTGGGAAATTTATTACCAGTGTTATCAGAGCTCTTTTCCAACAGGGGGAACCCAGATATGATGATTCTGCTCCCTGGGGAAAATGATATGGTACAGTTGTCAGGTTTCACATTGTTTCAGCAAATGAAAGAGGACCTACAGGTTATCAAACAAGAATGGGTTGGCACTTGCATTGTTTGGACTTAATTGGTGCTGAGGAGACATTGGAGAGGAGCATTTAGTCATACTGTCATAGACAAATCTAGAATGAAGTTGAATAGAGCAATATGTGTTTTCTGCATGTCTTTGGGAGATGAAATTTTGCCACATAAGAATATAAGGGACGAACTTTTAGACCTGATGGAGTATTTGTAGGTTTGGGCAGGCTTCTTATCTGATTGAATTACTGGAATTTTGGGGGAAACTGGGGGTGCACAATTGTGGTG
Source organism: Pleurodeles waltl (assembly GCF_031143425.1). Classification (NCBI taxonomy): domain Eukaryota; kingdom Metazoa; phylum Chordata; class Amphibia; order Caudata; family Salamandridae; genus Pleurodeles; species Pleurodeles waltl. The sequence goes on from NC_090439.1 coordinate 720,817,348, forward strand.
CAGAAGTGCATTTCAATGAGTATACTATGCAGAGCATTGGGGTAGGGCAGGAAAAAACAAGGTTTTCCTGGAAGGCTGTAGCTGTTGAGGGGATGGAGAGTCTGGTGCGAGTGTATCCATCCCTAGATAGGAGGGAAGAGCACAACAGTGAGGAAGAGGACGCTCAGGTTTTGGAACAACACTTGGAAAGTTGACTTGGGGGTGATTTCTGGGGATGTGAGTGAGAAAGATTGGGGAATGCAAGGAAAAGGTGCAAAATGGAGGAAGAAAGGAAAGAGGCGAAAGAGGATGGGGTTTGTTGTTGATTGCTCACAAGTTGGGACTTTTTAGGGGCGAGGGGAATGACAGGAATTCCAATCCATTAGTGAGGTTTGGTTTATAATGTATTTGGTAAGTTGATGACGTGATTCTACAAACCTGTCCTAATAAAGTGGCCTTTTTGCTATTACAAGAGTGAAGCATGTGATCATAGAATGATACATTGTTTTAATGCATGGGAAACAAATTAAAATCAGTTTATGTGTTTTTTTGGGGTTGAGCGCACAAAGCGCCGCTCTCTCTCTGTTGTTATCTCTCTACGGGCTTGTTACTATGCCCATCAGTTTGGTTGGTTTGTGGGCTTGCCTTTTAAAATACGCTTGATTTCATTAGTGAAAGGCATGCATACTTCACTCTTTTTCTGGTGTTTAGCCCTCCTTGAGCGTACCAGCCAACAACTGAAAACATCCGAGGCTGCATGTTTTCTGTATGGTTTCTGGCCCACTTTTTTTATTTCGTAGGCAGCATGATCTCGCTGGGCAGTAGTCGAGCGCTTTGCATGACATCGATCCTGTTATATAGAAAATTGCACTTTTGCTGGTTACATGAATGATTGTACTTTTGTTCATACCTTTAACTGCGAGCGAACTTCTGTTTCCTTTTCTGTGTCTCCTTCACGATAATGGCGACTGTCAGCTCACTTATGTGAAACTGTTTTACTTTCATTTTCAGTTTATGTGGCAAGAAAAGTCCGGTTAGGAGTCACAACGCTAATAACTCTAAGTCGAGCAAACGCGAGACCCATTGCATTGCAAACGCTTGTTTTTAAAGTGTTCAATTTCTACGTGCTTTCTCATTCAATAAAGAGAATTTACTTCCAAATGAAATGAGCCATGGCTTCAGAAAAGAGCGCGAGACGAGAAGTTTATTTTTCAGGTTGTAAATCTTCCATGCTTCCGTGTTGGTTCACATTGGTTTCAAAAAGCAAAGCGCAGGCGCATCCAATGGCGTACAAAGATCATTCCCCAGAGTGCACTTCACTGCCCCTTAGGGACCATCTCACTCTGCAGGACTTCTGGCAAAGTCATCATTCCTCTCAGGGGAGGCTCTTTTCATTCCTCCCGCATAGCCCTGCTCCTAACTGCAAAGAAGGCGCACCTTTTAAAACCACGCACCATAATGCCTATTAGCACAAACTACCAGCCTCTCGAAACCTCGCGCAGTATGCACGAGTCCTCATAAAAGTATTAAAATTAAAACATATTCTGCTCTGCCTCAGCCTAGAGGAATAAACAAAAGCAGGAAATCCGTGCACCAGATGTGCAAGGGACTTCTTCATCTTAGAAGTCATCGGTTCTGGCTCTAAAACGGACTCCTCCAGGACTGGGCTGGGACGGGTTACATTTTGGAAGTTGTCTTTGAAGCAGCGCAGTCAGGGGTCAGCCAACGTTATTGTCGAGTCAGGAAGAAGGCGGCGTAAAGTATTCTTTCTGCACTTTTCTAGTGTGCGTATTGGGCTACCAAAGTGTACTGTAACACATCTTACTTTGTTTTTCTTTTGAGGCAACTCTTGCAGTAGGAAAAGCACATAAACGGTATGCTGCCTGATTATCCTTTGAACCGTGCCAGCTAATTCAGGAAAAGCTGCACCACTGGCTTGTTTACTGTCAGTGCTATTTACTGAGTCATGCACGTGGATTTGCGGTTCCGGGAGAACTAGGGGAGTAACAGAGGCCCCCGCAGCGCGCCGTGCCCCCAAGCACCTTTGGGTTCGGGGGGGGGAACTCAGCACAGCGCCTGGCTCAAGTGAGTCCAGGGGAGTGGGGGTCCCCTGCTCTGTGTAGGGTAGGTGGAGGGGGGGGGGGGCTTCCAGTTTCGTTACGACACCGAGGGGCACTGCTATTGTTTTCAACTCTTCCGAGCACAGATCTTTGTATAAGGTCGAGCAAGTCACTGGCCCGCGAGAGCAAGATGTGTAATGATGGCAGGAAGCAAAGCGTAATCACAGACACGAACATCGCCAACAGTTTGAAAATGTCAAAATCAGGCAAAAAATAAAAAAGAAGGCAAAGTCCATGTCAAATAGCAAAAAAACAAAATAGATATTTGATGACAATATCAAAAAAATAACCCCATCTTCATTTCCATGACCACACTTCTATGTCCGTCGCCAAGTATGTAATTGTCCCACTAGATTCCAAATAAACAAAAATACAAGAACTGAACAACTATCATGAAAATAGAGTAGTGGCGCTACACACAATCACAAGCTCAGTGGACTCTGTGTATGGAAAGTGCATCCCGGTGCCTGTGGCGGGCCCCAGTGCTACCACAGGGGACTCACACTCACATCTTGCGCATATAATAAAGTGTTGCTTGGCTGTGTGACATATAGAGAAGATGACAGGAGTCAATCATGTGTGGTAAATGAAAACGAAAACGACAACAGGTATTTATTAATTAATTTATTTATTTATAAGTTTCGGACAGCCTGAGTCCTCTTTCGGTTTTTTAAATACGCTAAAAATACAGACAGAAGTTGTCCGCTTTGAAGTAAGTGAGCGGATAGTTAGGTGTGGTCGGAAAATTGGGAACCGTCTCTAATTTTTTTTCAATCACTACCCACATATTGGATGATTTCTAGAGTAAGTGAGGTAGAATAATTCAGCTTTCCAACATTTACTTAACAGATAGTAGTTTGATTAGACTCTCAGTTTTGGTTTTCTGAGATTCACAGCTTGCTTCCCTTCCCGGGTGAATTCGGTTTGTTTACATGTCCAGATTAAGTGCCCCCAAAGCCGACCACCCGAAAATCACACGGATGACCGATAAATTCAAGGTAAATTGGAATAGCATAAAGGAGATTGGTCCACGATCTGTTGGTTCTTCGCTTGCTGCACTATGATGTGGGTGAAATCGACATACTACAAAGACAATGAGGGGGAGCACAAAATAAGACCTGGTCACAAAAGTAAATATATTATGGGCCTGATTACGGCCTTGGCGGATGGGATACTCTGACACAAACGTGACGGATATCCCGCCCACCGTTTTACAAGTTCCATAGGATATAATGGAACTTGTAATACAGCGGAGGTGATATCCATCGGTTATCCGTAACCTTTGTGACAGAGTAACCCATCTGCCTAGGTCGTAATCTGGCCCATAGTGTATATTTATTTGTGTGCAATTACTACTACACCTAGTTGTAAATTTGCACTTTTTTGCTAAAATAACTCCACCCCTTCAAATTAGGGGTGGAGACTCCTACAAAAACATTTATGACTGTAAATTACTACTAGTAACTTTGCACATGTTAGTGGAGATCCTCAGGAAAAGCATACAGAAAATTATTATTGCATTTTATCATTCTTAAACGTATTAAAAATATTTTAATGTAAAATGTAAATTACATTAAAATTTTAACCTAGAACAAATAAAATGCCACAGCACATTAGCTCATCAAACCAAAGGTGTATTAAATAAGGAACTAATGTATAAATATTCATTTAATTTATAGATAATAATGCTCAATCAATAATCAAAAAATCACGTTCGCTAACATTTTTATTTTCATTTAATACATAATAAATTGTGTTCAAAAATATGTGTTAAGATATTTGTACTTTTGAAATAAAAGATGAAATACTTATTTTTAATTAAGATCATTATTAACATTTTATATAAATAATACAATAATTATTTAATAGTTCTAATTTAACGTTTAAAATTGTAGACATAATATTTTTTATATGTATATATAATCTAAATGTCGAAATAATAAAATTATTTTATCGTTAATTCCTATGGGGTGTTATTTTACTTCCATGTCTTCGTTGTGTTCTTGGTGAACGTGTAGCAATACCTGTCAGTTGCTTAACGTACTCCACGGCAGGGCTAGAAAAATTTACACCTGTTTTGACACCTTTAGTAGTAATTTTAGAAGAGCAGTTGGTGAATAGCAACTTTTTATAGCATGTGAGTAGTACTACAGTAGTACTACTTTTCCTACTACAAAATGTGGTTTGTGAATTGGCCATACAAAGTGCTACAACGTCAGAATTCTAAGTCACAAAGTTATCTACCCTAAAAAGTACCTGAATGATGCATGGAGCAGCTTCTCCTATTTAAAGCTCTTTCACAAGCCTCTTAATGAAGAATATTTTGTTGCAATGACCTCTTGCAAAGCAGCATCCGAGTAGTTAATTGTTTTTAGGTTTTGCTCGGTTCCCTGTTGCAGTGACCTATCCCGAATGGCAAACACAAATCCTATCCCCTGAAAACCAAACCCTTTCCTGAGGACCATGAAGGTTTGATTGTGGTCTTCTGTAAGTCTATGGGGCATATTTAAGAGCCTCTAGTCCCATTCCAACGCCATATTAATGTAATTATTGTATTCTAATGTGTTATTAGAAGGCCAAAAACGCTGCGCCATATTTGCAAAGTGGCGCAATGCACTTGTAAACCTTTGTACTATATTACACCTGTGCAGACATAATGTATGCAAAGGGGGGGCGTTATCCCATTGGGGGGGGGGGGCACTTTTAATGCCTGCTCACTGCAGGCATTAAAAGGAGACTTCCATTTCTTACAGTGGGCATCTGGGTACTTTGCAGGATTAGAGTCTGAATTTTTTATGCTAATCCTGCACACCGCCACTAGTGTCAAAAATTCAGACGCTAGTCCCCTAATTACGGCCATGGTGCTCTATATTTTAAATACGGTGCACACATTGTGGCATTAGGAGGTGCTAAGGGGGTGCAAGAAAAGTGGCGCTGTACTGTGTGTAGCACCACTTTTCTTAAATATGCCCCTGGGTGTGCCTATCTTGAGAGGCACTAAACTTTCAAGATTTTTCCTCCATGTTTCAGCCATTTAAAGGTATGTTGGTTACTCAAGTGAGTGGTTGCTGAGCATATGTTTCTGCTTGTATCATAGTGCCAAACAAGTGAATTCTAGTAATTTGAGCGTTTCCATCATTTGCCTTTATGAAAGGAAATCAAAGTTGATGCTAGCATTCATTTGGATTGTTTGCCAAAATACTGGTTACAGAAATATATATATATATATATATGTGCAGGTCAACAATAAAGCTCAATATTTTGCCACCACCCCGCCAGGGGAAGTCAGTGAAGCACTGATGGTATAGGTGTGATGTGCTTAAATTTATGTCAGATTAGGCACATTCGACTTGTCTGAAATTGCACCCTTTGGAACAAAATAATTTTTTTGAAGGGGGAAGGGGGGTCTGTGTGTTTGACATCCCAGTACACAAGATGTGCCAAGAGTAAGGCTCTTGTAAATTCAATGGTGGTCAGTTTAGAGAGGTAGCTGGATTTTTCAGAGGACGGAAAGTTGTATATTGATCCATTGATCACTTATTAACTTGTGGTTTATAAAATATTCTGTCACCAAAGAGTGCGAAAACATGATCACATGTACTTCATCATTATTGTATTTCATATATCACTGTGCGTACAGATATATTCTATAATAAGATTTGAATGTAATTTCTTATTCATCTGACGCATTTTTAGGCTCAATTATGCTTGCTGCGCTTTATGACTTAAGTAGTCCTGAAAGCCATTTTATTCAGAGTAGTACATTTGATAACTTCTGCTAAGCTTAGCCTCGTTTTCAGAGTTGGTATTTAGTAACAGGATTTTAGGAAATATTTATATCAGTATTTATGAATGATATCTTCTCCTCAAAAACATCTGACACCTCGCACAGAAGATCCTACCACTTGATCATTACATCATTGTTTTCTGAAAATAACAAGTTTCTGTTATATGATTAGGTCTTATAGATTTTTATTGAGAGAAACTATATATCTCTCTCTCTCTCTCTCTCTCTATATATATATATATATATATATATATATATATATACCTACATACATACTACATCTCATGTATTTTAGCAATAGACTCCAACTGACATTTAGCTAGTGAGAGCTTCGGTCAGCTGGAAATGACCAATGCTTTGCTTTTGCTGTGCTGCCTGCTTTTTTTTTACATTCCGTGCACATTAGATTGAATGGCTTCCTAATGTGTAACAGAACATGCATGTGGCATCAGGAATCACATTAACAAATAGAAAACAGAGAAGCATTGGACTGGGCTCTGCACTACAACCCCAGGTGCTGGAGGTAAGGTAGACATTTCTCCAGGGGCACTGGGGTATAGAACGGCCAACCACTGTACCTGGTTTGGTCTACTTTGGTCTACTTTAGTCCAATATATTGACAACTTGCTCTTAGCCTTTGTTACTCTAGTTCATTGCAAGGAGGACACCATCATTCTCTTCATCAAATTGACTAATAAACGGCATAATGGTCAAACAGAGAAATTATAGTTCTGCCTTCACTTAGTATGATACTTTAGTCATACATCTCTGCTGGCAAGTGCCACCTGTCCTCTGAATGAGTTGTAAGTTACTACTTTGTCCTATATCTGTTTCTCAGGTATACCTTCTGGACATGGCTGGGAATTGGAGACAGTGGAATGCCAAAATAGTGAAGTCTTTTGGTAGGCCTGTCTGTTTTAGGGTGTTCTCCCCCAAAACCTTTTGCCTCACTCCTCCCATCATTTCTGAACTGGTATTTGTTGGACTTAGGACTTTTTGCCCCGTACAACTGTTAACTATTGCTAAAGTGTTTGTGCTCTCTCCTGTATACATGGTAACATCGGCTTACACCCAATTGGCACTTTTAATTGGCTTGTAAGTCCCTAGTAAAGTGCTAATACATGCACCCAGTGTCTGTAAATAAAATGCTACTAGTGGGCCTACAGCAGTTATTGTGCCACCCACTTAACTGGTAACATAACATTGCTTAAATCATTACATTTAATGAGGCATACATTTTGATTTGGAGAAAGTAGGAAGTCATGTTTGGTGTGTGTGGAATTTAAATTTAAAATCTTCTTAACTGCTAAAGCCTCCCAGAGAGGATCACAATAGAGGTTCTGGGTGTTTGCAGGATGGGCCATCTCTAGCAGGAGTAGGGGGTGGAGCTGTCACCTACCACACTTGCAATTCAATGGGGCATCACACTCAAAAGAACTTCAGATTAGCGTATTGTGCCCCCAGACAGACTAGGATCAGTCACCCGATTCAGACACCTCTATCAGAGGAAAAATCAGAAGCTTCTCTCACTTTAAAGTGAACACTGGGTATACAAATGGGAGCCTTAGACCTACTCTTCAGTGTACTCCTGAACCTGTGGATACTACAGAAGAAGGATGTAGGAAAGTACCATCTTTCTTGTCATGTTACCCCCATTTTTACCTGTATATCAGTATGTTTTTGCCTGTCTCACTGGGATCCTAGTGGTCAGGACCCCAGTGCTCATAGTTTATGGCCTAATGTGTGTGTCTGTATAGTGCTTGGTTGTGTCACTGAGGCTCTGCTAATCAGAACCTCAATACTTATGCTCTCTCTGCTTTTAAATTTGTCACTGTTGGCTAGTGACTTCATTTACCAATTTCAGTTGGCAAACTGGACCCTCCTTATAAGTCCCTAGTATATGGTACCTAGGTACCCAGGCGATTGGGGTTCCAGGAGATCCTTATGGGCTGCAGCATTTCTTTTGCCACCCATAAGGAGCTCAGACAAACCCTTTCACAGGACTGCCACTGCAGCCTGCATGAAATAGTGCACACACTATTTCACAGCCATTTTCACTGCACTGCACTCTGGCCCTCATTACAACCCTGGCGGTCGGTGGTAAAGCGGTGGTAATACCGCCAACAGGCCGGCGGTAAAAAAAATGGAATTATGACCATGGCGGAAACCGCCAACATAGACAGCCACTTTAACACTCAGACCGCCACGGCGGTCACCACCAACAGACAGGCGGAAGACAATGTACCGCCCACACTATTATGACAGGCCAATCCGCCTCCGTTTCCGGGGCAGATTCAACGCGAACAAAAACACAGCAGAAATAGGACTTGGAAGGGAAAACACTCACCCCTACACATTCCACGAGGAACCAGGACGCCATGGAGCCTGAACTCCAAATACTCCCTGCGATTGTCTTCCTGTTCCTCTACCAGGAGCACGACCGACGGCCGCGATGACCACGGTGAGTACAGCACCTACGACACAGGAGAGGGGGGAGGGAAAAGAGAGTGACACACACACGCAACACGCAACACCCCCAACCCTCACCTATAACAACACACACACCAATACATGCTGAAACATTACATTTATACCCCCCACACCACCTGGAAGAACGTAATGACAAAAGGAAATTATTTTAACCATTGTAATCAATAAACATCCATTAGTCAAAAATGTATATACACTATAAACAAATATGTACCCTAAGAATTCAAGTCCAGGTACTGCACCTATATAGTCTGTGGACCACTGGGCCCAAAATGCATGGACGAGGCCCACACAAGATACCTGATCGAAATGGAGAGAACACTGCAGGGGCATCAGATCGACCTCAGGGGGAAGGGAAAGGGGGGCACCTCAGCCGGATGAGTGCACAACGCCAGCTCCACGAGGGGGCTCCATGCCCATTGATGTATCCTGGGGAGTACAAAGCCACAGTCTCCCAAGTCTCTCCAGTGGGTGGTTTGCCCACTGCTTTATTCTGGGGAGTGCAAAGCAATAGTCTCTCAAGTCTCTCCAGTGGGTGGTTTGCCCACTGCTTTATCCTGGGGAGTGCAAAGCCACAGCCTCTCAAGTAGATAACAGTATCCACTGGTTCTGGAGGTGGCTTTGTGCCCAGAGTGCTTCATCCTGCCAAGGGCAGAGGTAGTGGATGCCTTTCTCCACTGGTTCTGGAGGGGGCTTTGTGCCCAGAGTGCTTCATCCTGCCAAGGACAGAGGTAGTGGATGTGATACTCCACTGACGGTGGGGCAACATGAAAGCTGCCCAGGCCCCTGGCACTGACCACCAGCCACGTACGGATGACCACTGGGGATGGCAGCCATGTCTGCGGTGGTGCCACTGGCTCAGGTTGTCGCGGGGCCGCTGGCGGGGCTGGCAGTGGTGTCATTAGCGGTGGTCATTGTGGCAGCGGTGCTAGCGCCGGTCATAGTGGCGGCAGTGCTGGTGGCTGGCTCACTGACCGCGGTGCTGGCGGCAGTGTCTGTAATGGCGGTGCTGGTGGCTGGCTCACTGACCGCGGTGCTGGTGGCGGTGTTTGTAATGGCGGTTCTGGTGGATGGCTCACTGACCGCGGTGCTGGCGCCGGTGTCTGTAATGGCGGTGCTGGTGGCTGGCTCACTGACCGCGGTGCTGCTGAAGGGCTCTGTATCTGGGCTGCTGGCGATGGTGCATGTGGCGGTGCCAGTGGCGGTCTTGTCCGCCGTGCAGGTTGGCGGCGATGTTGACTTGCCTTTCTGCTTCAGGCCCTTCCCCACCTTGGATGCTGGTGCAGCAGTCTTGCCACTCCCCACACTTGTCTTGGCTGAGCCCTTGGTGGCAGGTGTTTTGGCCTTCTCCGTCCGGGATGTGGGCAACGTCTTCTGTTTTGGAGGTGGGGGAATGTCCTTGGCCTCGCTCCTTGGGACACTGGCAGCCCTGTTGCTTGGTGCACTCCAAAAACGAGGTATTGCTGGCACCACTGTGCCCGGTGATGTGGTGGCTGAGGTGCTGGGTTGGGACCTGGAAAGGCGGGCCCTAGGGGACGGACTGGGGAGAAGTGTAGGGAAGAGGTCAACATTTAAGAGGAAACGTTTTTTGGACACACTGGGACGGATAGATGGAGGGGGTTTGGGAGTGGAGGAAGAGGTAGTGGTTGTAGGAGGTGTTCGTTTGCTGACTTTAGGTGAAGGTGCATGGGCTGGAGGCTGTCGTGAGGTGGATGGCTGTTGGGTGGGTGTGTGACTGCATTTGTGTAGTTTGGGAGGAGGGCTCGTAGACACACTGGGAGAGGGCACTGGGGATGTGTGAATGGTAGTGGGGGAGGGGAGTGCACGTGAGCGGTGTGTGGTGATGGGCGTGGTGGTGATGGAGGTAGTGGCTGAAGATGTAGTGCATGCAGGTGTGAGTGGAGACGTGACAGGGAGGGAGGAGGGAGATGTGGAGGAGGGGGACACAGTGGAGGCAGTGGATGTTGGTATGTGTGCATGGGTATGATGCTTGTGTGAGTGCTTGTGGGATGTGTGGTGCTTATGTTTGCCAGAGCCACCCTTGTGTGTTGAGGTGTGTGTATGCTGGTCTGATGGTGTGCTTGGGATAGGCTGAGGTACTGGGGATTGGGTCTGGGTGGAGGAAGTTGGAGGGGGGAGGCTGGACACAGGGACAATGGCTGCCATCAGTGCAGAGGCCAGAGCCTGAAATGCTTTCTGTTGGGCTGCCTGGCCAGAATGAATGCCCTCCAGGTATGCATTTGTCTGTTGCAACTGCCTCTCTACACCCTGGATGGCATTCAGAATGGTAGACTGCCAACAGTGAGGGATCTCAGGAGGTCAATAGCCTCCTCACTGAGGGCAGCAGGGCTGACTGGGGCAGGGCCTGAGGTGCCTGGGGCAAAGGAGATGCCCACCCTCCTGGGTGAGCGGCCAAGGGACACACGCTGAGGGGCTGCTGCGAGGGCAGTGCTGGTGGGGGGGGGTGGCAGCTGTACCTGTAGATGCGGTGGGCACAGAGGGGCCCGCCACCGTAAGGGAGCTCCCATCAGATGAAGAGTCTGTGTCGCTGGTTTCAGCTCCTGTCCCCTGTCCTCCGGATACGCCAACACCAGGATCCGGAACATCAGGGGGGTCATGGTGCAACGGGCACCCCTCCCACATTGGGAGGCCATCCCCAGCTGGGCCTCCACCATCTTCTTGCTCCAGCGGTGAAGGTCCTCCCATCTTTTATGGCAGTGGGTGCTCCGTCTGTGGTGGACCCCCAGGGTCCGGACGTCCTTGGCAATGGCACGCCAAATATCCTTCTTCTGGTGGGCGCTGACCTAGATGAATAGTACAGGGGAAAATGTAACACTTTTACCGTCCGGACCGTCACAGTCATTGTCCCATGTTCCCACCCTTGCCCTGACGCACATACACTCACCGTCCGATCATGCTGGCCTCATCTCCCCGGTATCTTCCATCCACACCACGCCAAACAGGCATTGCCCATACAGCATGCTCACAGTGTACTCACCAGTTTGTCTGGAGGACCGTAGAGTAGCGTGTACTGGGGGAGGACCCCATCCACTAGTTTGTCCAACTCCTCCGATGTGAAGGCAGGGGCCCTTTCCCCAGACACATGAGCCATTGTTGCTTCCAGACTGAGGTCACAGCATCACTTGCAGTGTAGGTCCTCTCCTGTCGAAGATCAGGTATCAAGTGAGTGAACAGAGAGAAAATGGCGGTCACGTCCGCAGCGGTGCGTACCGTCACCTGCTGGCATACATCGTCATTGGCTCCTGGGACCCATAGGGCCCAATGTTAACCAATGCAGGATTGCACTGCGGTCTTCGACCGCCTACCGCAACGGTGTACAACACCAGCGCAGTTACCTCATATCCCCTTGTCCCACATTACAGGTCAGGCAGCCGCCATTTCAGGTAGCCACATGGCATTATTTTTTAATATGTCAAACATATATAGGCCTTGCATATACACAGAGACAGGCACATGCCGTATTGACAAATGTGTGCAATACTATTGTTTTTTCCCTACTTCAGTGTTGGCTGACTCTGTGCTCGCTGTTCTCATCCATAGGGCACGTCCGCTAGGGCAGGTGAGGAGATGGCGGCATCCTTCGGTGTACAGACCGCTGGTGGACCTGTCGACAATGGAAGAGCGAAATGTAATAGTCACCTACAGACTAAATCGTGCCACAATCTAGGAACTGTGTGCCCAGTTGGAGCCAGACCTGATGTCAGCAATCCGCCATCCCACAGGAATGCCCCTCAAGTGCAGGTCCTGTCAGTACTCCATTTCCTGGCAAGTGGGTCTTTTCAAACAACAGTGGCCATTGCATCAGGGATGTCCCAGCCTATGTTCTCCAACATGGTGTCCAGAGTGTTGTCTGCCCTGCTGAAACACATGCGCAGCTACATCATGTTCCCTCAGGTGGAGGATTTGCCTACAGTGAAAGGTGACTTCTTTGCCCTGGGACATATCCCCAACATCATAGGTGCCATTGATGGGACACATGTGGCATTGGTTCCCCCCGCAGGAGTGAACAGGTGTACAGAAACCGGAAGAGCCATCATTCTATGAATGTACAGATGGTGTGTTTGGCTGACCAGTACATCTCCCATGTGAATGCCAAGTTTCCTGGCTCAGTGGATGACGCTTACATTCTGTGGAATAGCAGCATCCCTTATGTGATGGGGCAACTCCAGAGGCACCGTGTGTGGCTATTAGGTGAGGACAAGGACCCTTATACCGTGTGAATAGTTATGTGGGTCTGGGGTTGTCACTAAGGGTTAGTGTGTGTCTAACAGTTGTCCCTCAACATTTGCAGGTGACTCTGGGTACCCCAACCTGTCATGGCTACTGACCCCAGTGAGAAATCCCAGGACAAGGGCAGAGGAACGCTACAATGAGGCACATGGGCGAACGAGGAGGATTATTGAAAGGACCTTCGGCCTCCTGAAGTCCAGGTTCAGGTGCCTCCATATGATAGGTGGTTCCCTATACTACTCACCAAAGAAGGTGTGTCAGATCATCGTGGCCTGCTGTATGCTGCACAACTTGGCTTTGTGACGACAGGTGCCTTTTCTGCAGGAGGATGGTCCAGAAGGAGGTCTTGTGGCAGCTGTGGAGCCTGTGGACAGTGAAGAAGAGGAGGCAGAAGAAGAGGACATAGACAACAGAAACACCGTGATCGAGCAATACGTCCAGTGAGACACAGGTAAGAAGACATCACTGCCTCCTACATCTGATAAAATTGTTAGACCTATCATCTGTCTGTCACTTTCACCCAGTGTATGGACCCTGATTTGTAACTTTGCCTTTCAATTTCACAGATGTGGGTCCCACTGTGTGACCTCTGCTATATTACCTAATGGACTGTGTGACATAGGTATGTAGACATTAGAATGGACATTGGGTTTTTCCTCAGTTATTGCAAATACACAATTGTGAAAGCACAGGCGGACTCCAGCTTGTTTTGTGATTCAAGGGTGTTTATTTAAGTGCAAAATAGTGGAGGGGGTTGTAAAATGGTCAGGGGTGATGGTGGAGGAATGTCCATGGCAGAGTCCAGTCTATTTGTCTCACAGGTGCATTGTCCAAAGTGGCATAGGAAGTGGAGCTAGGGCAGTTTAAGGATGGATAGGGTGACAAAGTGGGACAGAAGGATGACGTTCAGGGTGGTCTCATTTCTTGGCTGGGGTCTTGGCATTGTTCTCTGTCTTTGTCCTGGATCTCAGGGACCGCTTGCGGGGTGGTTCTCCATCTGCAGGGGGTGGGGTGCTGGTGTCATGGTCCAGTGGTGGTGCCTCCTGTCCACTAGCGCCGGCGGAGGTGGTGGGCAGTTCATCGCTCAGGCTAGTGTCAGGGGCCCGTTGTTGTGCCACAGTGTCCCTCCTGGTGTTCACAATGTCCTACAGCACCCCTACAATGGTGCCCAGGGTGGTGTTGATGGACTTGAGTTCCTCCCTGAACCCCAAATACTGTTCCTCCCGCAGCCGATGGGTCTCCTGAAACTTGGCCAGTACCGTTGCCATCGTCTCCTGGGAATGATGGTGCGCTCCCATGTTGTTAGAGAGGGCCTCGTGGAGAGTGGGTTCCCTGGGCCTGTCGTCACCCTCTCACACAGCAGACCTCCCAGTTTCCCGGTTTTCCTGGGCCTCTGTCCCTGGAACCGTGTGCCCACTGCCACTGCCCCCAGGTCCCTGCTGTTCTTGGGGTGGTGGGTTTGCCTGGGGTCCCTGTAGTGGTGGACACACTGCTGCTTGACATGTCCTGGGGAAAGAGGTATGGGCCTGCTGGGTGGGTGAAGTGCTGGTGTTTCCTGAGGGGGGAGGCTCTGTGGTGGCCTGTGACTGTGTCAGGGTAAACAACTGTCCTGAGGTCCCAGATGGGCCGGGCTGGTCATCTAGATCCAGTTGGACAGAGCTGCTGTCATCACTGTGGGCCTCTTCTGTGGGGGGAGTGTACATGTCTGGAACCTCCTGCCTGGTGACATTGGGTAGGGGTCCTGCAGGGGTGTAAAGGCATGATTATTGCATCTGTGTGTGCCATGGTGTGCAATGGGTGGTTGACCCTTTACCCCAGTGCTTACATTCTTGTGCAGGACCTTGTGTGATATTTGGTTTGGGGATCTGTGTGGGTATGTGTAGTGGACATGCATTGGTGATGGGTGTCCATGCTCTGTTATTGCATGCAGGGCTTGGTGTTGGGATGTGTGGTTTGTGATAGTGGGACATATGTGAGGAGTTGGAGTGATGGGGGTGAGGGTGAGGGTGGGGGTATGTGATAGCATGCAGGTAGGATGGGGTATATGGTAGTTAAAGATTTGACTTACCAGAGTCCATTCCTCCAGCTACTCCTGCGAGGCCCTCAGGATGCAGTATAGCCAAGACCTGCTCCTCCCATGTTGTTAGTTGTGGGGAAGGAGGTGGGGGTCCGCCGCCAGTCCTCTGAACCGCAATCTGGTGTCTTGAGACCACGGAAGCACCTTCCCCCGTAGGTCGTTCCACCTCTTCCTGATGTCATCCCTAGTTCCTGTGTGCTGTCCCACTGCGTTGACCCTGTCCACGATTCTGCGCCATAGCTCCATCTTCCTAGCTATGGAAGTGTGCTGCACCTGTGATCCAAATAGCTGTGGCTCTACCCGGATGATTTCCTCCACCATGACCCTGAGCTCCTCCTCAGAAAACCTGGGGTGTCTTTGCGGTGCCATGGGGTGGTGTGGGTGATGTGTGAGGTGGTGTGTGTTGTGATGTGTGGGGTGATGTTTAGGGGTGTGTGGTGTTTTGTGCGTGGATGTGTATGAGTAATGGTGTTGTGTGCCTCTGTATGCTGGTGTGGTCTTTGCTTTTCTGTCTCTTTGCTTCTTCCAAAAGTTTTGTTGTAAGAGTTTGTGGGCAATGTGGGTGTGTGTTTTATATTGTATTGGGTGTGTGGGAGTGGTGTGTGTCTGTGTATCAGGTGTGTGTTTCGATTTGTCCAATGTGGTAGTGTTTTGTAAATGTGTGTGTATTTTGAGCGCAGCGGTGTGTACCGCCAATGGAATACCGCGGTTGAAAGACCGCCGCGTGGATTCGTGGGTCGTGTTAGTGTGGGCGTATTCCTGTTGGCGTGACAGTGGAGGTTTTGTTATCGCCAGTTTATCACTGACCTTTGGTGTGGCGGACTTGTGTGGGTGTCTAGATTTTGGCAGATTCCGAGCTGTGGGTCGTAATAGCTGTGGCGGAATTCCACGGCCATGGCGGTGTGTGGCGGTCTTCTGTACGGCAGTAAGCGGGATTTACCGCCAATGTTGTAATGAGGGCCTATGTGTCTTACCTTCACTTGCTGGAGGTTAGGTGCAAAGTTATTCAGTGTGAGGGCACCCTTGCACTAGCAAAGGTGCCCCCCCATAGTTCAGGGCCATTTCCTGGGACTTTGTGAGGTCGGGGACGCCATTACACGTGTGCACTACATATAGGTGAATACCTATATGTAGCTTCACAATGGTAGCTCCGAATATGGCCATGTAACATGTCTAAGATCATGGAATTGTCCCCCCATTCCAAATCTGGTATTGGGGAGCCCATTCCATGCATCCTGGGGGCTCCACTATGGACTCCCAGTACTGCCAAACCAGCTCTCTGAGGCTTGCACTGCAGCTACAGCTGCTGCCACCTCACAGACAGGGTTCTGCCCTCCTGGGGTCTGAGCAGCTCAGTCCCAGGAAGGCATAACAAAGAATGTCCTTTGAGAGCAGGGTGTTACACCCTCTCTCTCTTTGGAAATAGGTGTTACAGGCTGGGGAGGGGTAGCCTCCCCCAGCCTCTGGAAATGCTTTGAAGGGCACAGATGGTGCCCTCCTGGCATAAGCCAGTCTACACAGGTTCAGAGACCCCTTGTCCCCTGCTCTGGCACGAAACTGGACAAAGGAAAGGGGAGTGACCACTACCCTGTCTATCCCCACCTTAGGGGTGGTGCCCAAAGCTCCTCTAGTATGTCCCAGACTTCAACCATCTTGCTTTGCAAGGTGTGGGGGCACTCTGGAGGGCTCTGAGTGGCCAGTGCCAGTAGGTGACATCAGAGACCCCTCCTGATAGGTCCATACCTGATAAGGTAGCCAATTCCCCTCTCATGGCTATTTAGTGTCTCTCCTGTGGGTTCTCTTCAGATTCTACTAGCATGTTTCCAGCAGGAATCCTCTGCAACTACTACTTCATCCTCTGACCTCGGATCAACCACAGCCTGGTCCTGGAACCACTGTAACAGCAACAAAGTATCCAGAAGAGATACATTTCCTCTGCAAATTCAGTTACAGCCAGCATCTGCAACAGTTTCCACGGTGTGCATGCTCTGAGGACTCCATGTCTTGACCCTGCACCAGAAGGACTGAAGAAATGTCCTGTGGGGTGACGGAGTCACTCCCCTGCTCATGCAGGCACCTTCTAAGTTGATGACCGGTTCTCTTGGAGTCCTCTCCTGGCGACAAGTGTGCTCTTTGGAACACAGAGAGTGGACCCTATCGACACAGACTATCCTGAGGTCCTGCTGTCACAATTTGGAGGAGGTAAGACCTTGCCTTCCCCCAGAGCGACAGGGCTCCTTTCCACCATGTCTTCTTCAACTCCTGAGGCCTCTGTGTACTATTTGCAAAATTCCTTCGTGCACAGCCTAGCCCTGGTCCCCAGCACTCTAGCCTGTGATGATCAACTTGTTGAGTTCTTCTCCGACGACGTGGGACCTTCCTTTGTAGTGCTGCACCAACTGCAATTTGCACCTCCTTTGTCCCCATGTCCTGGGACTCCTGTGCTCTGAGGGTTCTCTGAAGTGCTGAGAGCCGCCTCTTCCTCCTCACACAGAGTTGAGGCCCCAGGTCCCTCCTGGATTCAGATAGTGCCTACTTGAAACAAAACATGACTTTGCCGGAGCCAAGGCTTGTTGGAGGAATCCAGTGCCAAAACTCTCCTGCATCCAACTTCATGACGTGGAACATCCTTTGCATCATGCAGGAACCCACTTGCATCTTCCTAGGGTGCATTTCTGCAGTCTTCGTCCAACTGTGGACTCTTCTTTTGCACCCTCTTCTGGGTTGGCAGCGGCTCCTGTCCTTCCTGGAACTTCTTTTGATTTCTGGACTTAGTCTCCTTCTTTTGGAGGTCTTCAGGTCCAGGAATCCACTGTTTGTTGTTTGCAGACTTAGTTGGTTCTTGCAATAATCCCAATAACGAGGTGTAGTGTGTCCTAATGAAGCTTGCAGTACTTTACTCCTGCTTTTCTGGGCTCTGGGGTGGGGTAATTTACTTACTCTCCCAGTGATTCTGCACACACTACACTTGTCTAGGGGGGAATTTGTGATTCGCATTCCACTTTCTTAGAATTTGGTTTGTGTTGCCGCTAGACCTATTTTCTCCCATTGCATTCTATAGTATTTCCTATTGTTTGCACTATCCTATGTCTAATTACTTACCTTATTTTGGTGTCTAGTGTATATATTGTGTATAATACTTACCTCCAGAAGGAGTATAGCCTCTAAGATATTTTTGGTGCTGTGTCACCCAAATAAACTACCTTTATTTTTGGTAACACTGAGTATTGTCTTTACTTGTGTAGAAGTACTGTGTAACTATAAGTGGTATTACATGAGCTTTGCATGTCTCCTAGTTCAGCCTAAGCTGCTCTGCTACAGCTACCTCTATCAGCCTAAGTTGCTAGAACACTACTTCATTTCACTAATAATGGGGAACTGGACCTGGTACAAGGTGTAAGTACCCAAGGTACCCACTACGAACCAGGCCAGCCTCCTACATTGCGGGTGCAGCGGTGGGATAAGTACTTGCAAATGCTTTACCACTTTTGATGCTGGTGCCTTTCACAAGAAAAGCTTGCTCCAATACTTAGAGAATATATAATATATACCTAGAAGTAATTTTCTAACTTTCTAAAAGTTCTTTAAACTTTGCAAAAGTTTTACAGAGTCTTGAAAAGTTTTCTTCTTTTCTCTAAAAAGTTAGCTCTGTTATTATACTAACTTTTTACTCACTTTCCCAAACTTTTTTCTTTCACTATGTCTACTGTAGATGCTACCCCTAGAGTTGTGAAAACAACTTATGAAAGTCTTAACTTTAAAAGTTTGAGGGGTCTCTGTATTGAAAGAAGTTTGGGGATTGGGAAGAACCCCAGTAAGGAGTTCCTCTTAAATCTTCTCCTCCAAGATGACCAGGGACTCAGCACTGGTCCAGATCAGACAGGGGAAGAGGTAGAGGATGACTCCAACCAGGAAGGCCCAGAGAAGCAAACTGACAATCCTGGGGAGGGTACTTCCACAGAGCTATCTGTCAATAAGCCACTTAGTACGACTGGTAGAGGGAAGGGTTCACACACAAGTAGGGCTCTTTTCACCCCTAGAGGCCAGGTCACTAGAGTGGCCCCTGTTAAAGATAGATCTACCTCTGCACATTCACATGTTACCTCTGTTTCCGAGGGATCCCACAATTCTAAACCTGAGGACCAGCCCCTAGATAGGGAACTCAGAAAGCTGCTGAAGTTATAGGAGGCCAGACTGAGGCTAATGCAGCAACAGTTGGCCTTAGACAGGGAATCCCTGGCTGTGGAGAAAGAAAGGCAGGGGTTGGGGTTAGTTCCCCATGGTGGCAGCAGCAGTTTTAGAAAGTCAAACGTTAGAAATCTGCACAAAGTTGTCCCTCCTTACAAGAATGGTGAGGACATCTACAAGTGGTTTGCTGCACTTGAGAGGGCCTGTAAAGTTCAGAGGGTCCCTCATGTACAGTGGGCTGCTATCCTTTGGTTATCCTTCTCTGGCAAGGGGAGACGCAGACTTCTTATTGTCAGAGACGATGATGCAGATAACTATTAAATTCTGAAAAATGCACTCTTAGATGGTCTGGGCTTAACCACTGAACAGTACAGAGTTACGTTCAGAGAGACCAGGAAGGAGTCATCACAGGACTGGGCAGACTTTGTAGACTGTTCTGTGAAGGCCCTAGAAGGTTGGTTAAATGGCAGTAAGGTGACTGACTATGAAAGCCTGTATAACTTGATTCTGAGAGAACATATTTTTAATAACTGTGTGTCTGACTTGTTGCATCAGTATCTTGTGGGCTCAGATCTGACCTCTCCCCAAAAATTGGGAAAGAAGGCAGACAGATGGGTCCGAACAAGGGTGAGCAGAAAAGCTCATACAGGGGGTGACAAGGATGGCAAGAAGAAGGATGGTAAGTCACATGACAAGGGTGGGTACAAAGATAAAAAAATCATCAGAGTCTTCATCAGGCCCACAAAAATCCTCTGGGGGTGGTGGGTCCAAATCCTCTTCTCACAAATATAAGACACCTTGGTGTTATTTGTGTAAAGCCAAAGGCCATTAGGCAACTGACAGTCATTCTCCAAAAAGAAACACCAAACCTCCCACCACTACAACCCCAACCCCAACTGCAACCACTAGTGCCCATTGTAATAGAAGTGGTGGTGGGAAGAGCACTACTAATAGCCAATCAAAGGGTGTAGCTGGAACCACCATTGGTAATGTAGTTGGGGTTGGTCTAGTTAGGGAGATCACTGAGGCTGTTTTAGTCTCTGATGGTGGGCACTGACCTAGCCACTTTAGTTGCTTGTCCCCTTAATATGGATAAGTACAAGCAGCTACCCCTGATTAATGGTGTTCAGATTGAAGCCTACAGGGACACAGGTGTCAGTGTCACAATGGTTATAGACAAACCGGTTGCACCTACTTGGTCACCAGTACCAAGTGAAGGAAGCCCATAGCAACACTGTAAGCCACTCCATGGCTGTTGTGAATCTCAACTCGGGGGAGTTACTGGTCCAAAGAAGGTTGTGGTAGCCACTGATTTACCTGTAGAATGTCTGGTAGGCAATGATTTGGAGATTTCAGCTTGGGCTGAAGTAGAGTTGGAGGCCCATGCAGCAATGCTGGGCATTCCAGGGCACATCTTTGCTCTTACTAGGGCTCAGGCCAAGAAGCAAAGAGGACAGGGAAACTTGGATCCTGGAACAATGGACCAAGTGCTCCTAAAAACTAAGGGTAAGAAGGGCAAACCCTTGTCCACTATCCCTCCCTCCACAAATGATTCCCCTTTTGAGGAAGAGGATTTCTCTCCCTGTGCAGAATCTACACCAGAGGAGCTGGAAGCTGATACAGCTGAACCTTTGGGTGCAAGGGGGCCTGCCAGGAAAGAGCTGAGTGTGGCACAGCAAACCTGTCCCACATTGGAGGGTCTCAGACAGCAAGCTGTCAAACAGCAAAATGGTGATGTCACTGACACCCACAGAGTTTATTGGGAGAATAATCTCCTTTATACTGAAGCAAGGGATCCTAAACATGGTGCCACCAGGGGATTGGTCATCCCCCATCAGTACAGGGAATTCCTCCTAACTCTAGCTCACGACATCCCTTTAGCTGGGCATTTAGGCCAGAGTAAAACATGGGACAGACTTGTTCCACATTTTCATTGGCCCCATATGTCAGAAGACACAAAGAAGTTTTGTCACTCCTTTGTCACCTGCCAAGCCAGTGGCAAGACTGGTGGCACCCCAAAGGCCCCCATTATTCCACTGCCAGTGGTTGAGGTGCCCTTTGAAAGGGTAGGGGTTGATATTGTTGGCCCCTTGACCCTCCAACAGCTTCTGGCAATGGATTCATCCTTGTGGTGGTGGACCATGCTACAAGGTATCCAGAAGCTTTCCCCTTAAGGACCACTACAGCTCCTCCAGTGGCAAAAGCCCACCTGGGAATCTCTTCCAGAGTGGGTTTCCCTAAGGAAGTGGTGTCAGACAGAGATAGTAACTTCATGTCTGCATAACTAAAGCAATGTGGAAGGAGTATGGTGTTACCTATAATTTCATCACCCCTTATCATCCACAAACTAATGGATTGGTTGAGAGGTTTACTAAAACTCTCAATGGCATGATTATGGGAGTCTCTGAAAAACTCAGAAGGAGATGGGATGTCCTATTACAGTGCCTCCTTTTCACCTACAGGGAGGTACCCTAAAAAGGTGTGGGCTACAACCCCTTTGAACTCCTATTTGGTCATCCTGTTAGGGGTCCCCTTGCTCTTTTTAAGGAGGGTTGGGAACAACCTTTAAAAACTCCAAAATAAGACATTTTGGACTATGTACTTGGCCTGAGAAGTAGAATGGCTGAGTACATGAAAAAGACCACTAAAAACCTTGAAGCCCACCAAGAGCTCCAAAAGCAATGGTTTGACCAGAAGGCTGTCCTGAGAGAGTACCGCCCAGGACAGAAGGTGTGGGTATTGGAGCATGTGGCTCAAAGAGCACTCCAGGACAAATGGAGTGGACCCTATCTAATTGTAGAAAAGAAAGGTGAGGTCACCTACCTGGTGGACTTGGACACTGCCAGAAGCCCCCTTAGGGTGCATCATGTCAATCGCCTAAAACCTTACTATGTCAGGGTTGACTTAACCCTGCTCATGGCTACAGATGAGGGACAAGAAGAAGAGAGTGACCCTCTCCCTGATCTCTTTTCCAACACTGAAGCTGACGGCTTAGTAGAAGGAGTGGTTTTAGAAGACTGCCTTACTGCTGAGCAGAAGGAAGTTTGTAAAAATCTCCTTGATCAGTTTTCTGAACTCTTCTTACTCACAAATGGTACAACTACTTGGTGTGAACATACAATTGACACTGGAGACAGTTTACCTGTCAAAAGTAAAATTTACAGGCAACCTGACCATGTCAGAGATTACATAAAAGCTGAAGTTCAGAAAATGTTAGACCTTGGAGTTATTGAGCCTTCTGATAGCCCCTGTGCCAGCCCAGTGGTGCTTGTCCCCAAACCACATAGCAAAGAAGGAAAGAGAGCAGTGCAGTTTTGTGTTGACTATAGGGGTCTCACTACAGTAACCTAAACAGATACTCACCCTATACCCAGGGCAGATGAGCTAATAGATACACTGGCATCTGCCAAGTATCTAAGCACTTTTGATTTGACTGCAGGGTATTGGCAGATCAAAACGTCAGAAGATGCTAAAGCAAAAACTGCATTTTCTACCACAGGAGGGCATTACAATTTCACAGTTGTTCCATTTGGTTTGAAAAATGCACCTGCCACTTTTCAGAGGCTGGTGAATACAGTCCTCCAAGTTCTGGAAGCTTTTAGTGCAGCATATTTGGATGATATTGCTGTCTTTAGCTCCATCTGGGATGATCACCTGGTTCACCTCTGGAAAGTTTTAAAGGCCCTGCAAAAGGCAGGCCTAACTATCAAGGGTTCAAAGTGCCAGATAGGGCAGGGGAAAGTGGTTTATCTGGGCCACTTGGTAGGTGGAGAACAGATTGCACCACTACAGAGGAAGATTCAGACCATTATGGACTGGGCTCCCCCTACTACTCAGACCCAGGTCAGAGCTTTCTTAGGTCTCACTGGGTATTACAGGAGGTTCATTAAGAACTATGGCTCAATTGCAGCCCCTCTTAATGACCTCACCAGCAAGACGATGCCTAAAAAGGTATTGTGGACAGCTAGCTGTCAGAACACTTTTGAGGAGCTTAAGCAGGCTATGTGCTCTGCATCTGTCTTGAAGAGACCAAACAACTCCAAAAATTAATCATCCCAGCGGATGCTTCTGAATTAGGGGTAGGGGCCGTACTATCACAACTTAACTCAGAGGGCCAGGATCAACCTGTTGCTTTTATCAGCAGGAGTTTGACCCCTAGAGAAAAGTGCTGGTCTGCCATAGAGAGGGAGTGCTTTGCTGTGGTCTGGGCACTGAAGAAGCTCAGACCCTACTTGTTTGGGACTCACTTCATTGTTCAGACAGACCACAAACCTCTATCATGGGTTAAACAAATGAAAGATGAAAAACCTAAATTGTTGAGGTGGTCCATTTACCTACAGGGTATGGACTTTACAGTGGAACATAGATCTAGGAGTACCCACTCCAATGCAGATGGACTCTCCAGATATTTCCACTTAGACAATGAAGACTCATCTGGGCAAGGTTAGCCTTATTGTCCCTCGTTTGGGGGAGGTTGTGTAGGAAAGTACTATCTTTCTTGGCATGTTACCCCCATTTTTACCTGTATATCAGTATGTTTTTGCCTGTCTCACTGGGATCCTAGTGGTCAGGACCCAGTGCTCACAGTTTATGGCCTAATGTGTGTGGCTGTATAGTGCTTGATTGTGTCACTGAGGCTCTGCTAATCAGAACCTCAGTGCTTATGCTCTCTCTGCTTTTAAATTTGTCACTGTAGGCTAATGACTTCATTTACCAATTTCAATTGGCAAACTGGACCCTCCTTATAAGTCCCTAGTATATGGTACCTAGGTACCCAGGCCTTTGGGGTTCCAGGAGATCCTTATGGGCTGCAGCATTTCTTATGCCACCCATAAGGAGCTCAGACAAACCCTTTCACAGGACTGCCACTACAGCCTGCGTGAAATGGTGCACACACTTTTCCATAGCCATTTGCACTGCACTTAAGTAATTTATAAGTCACCTATATGTCTTACCTTCACTTGCTGGAGGTTAGGTGCAAAGTTAATAAGGCCCATATTTATACTTTTTTAGCGCTGCATTTGCGCCGCTTTTTGACACAAAAACGGCGCAAACTTACAAAATACAATTGTATTTTGCAAGTTTAAGCCGCTTTTGCGTCAAAAAATGACGCAAATGAGGCACTAAAAAAGTATAAATATGGGTCTAAGTGTGATGGCACCCTTGCCCTAGCAAATGTGCCCCCACATAGTTCAGGGCCATCTCCCGGGACTTTGTGAGTGCGGGGAACCATTACACGCCTGCACTACATATAGGTCAATACCTATATGTAGCTTCACAATGGTAACTCTGAATATGGCCATGTAACATGTCTAAGATCATGGAACTGTCCCCCCATTCCAAATCTGGTGTTGGGGAGCCAATTGGATGCATCCTGGGAGCTCCACTTTGGACCCCCATTACTGCCAAACCAGCTCTCTGAGGCTTGTGCTTCAGCTACAGCTGCTGCCACCTCACAGACAGGGTTCTGCCCTCCTGGGGTCTGAGCAGCTCAGTCCCTGGAAGGCAGAACAAAGCATTTCCTCTGAGAGCAGGGTGTTACACCCTCACCCTTTGTAAATAGGATGTTACAGGCTGGGGAGGGGTAGCCTCCCCCAGCCTCTGGAAATGCTTTGAAGGGCACAGATGGTACCCTCCTTGCATAAGCCAGTCTACACCAGTTCAGGGACCCCTTGTCCCCTGCTCTGGTGCGAAACTGGACAAAGGAAAGGGGAGTGACCACTCCCCTCTCTATCACCACCCCAGGGGTGGTGCCCAGAGCTCCTCCAGTGTGTCCCAGACTTCAGCCATCTTCCTTTGCAAGGTGTGGGGGCACTCTGGAGGGCTCTGAGTGGCCAGTGCCAGCACGTGACGTCAGAGACCCTCCTGATAGGTCCATACCGGATAAGGTAGCCAATCCCCTCCTCAGAACTATTTAGGGTCTCTCCTGTGGGTTCTCTTCAGATTCTAGTTGCAAGTTTCCAGCAGGAATCCTCTGCAACTACTACTTCATCCTCTGACCTCAGATCAACCGCATCCTGCTCCAGGAACCACTGTAACAGCAACAAAGTATCCAGAAGGGATACTTTTCCTCTGCACCTTCAGCTCCAGCCAGCAACTGCAACAGTTTCCACGGTGTGCATGCTCTGAGGACTCCCTGTCTTCACCCTGCACCAGAAGGACCAAAGAAATCTACTGTGGGGCAACGGAGTCACTCCCCTGCTCATGCAGGCACCTTCTAAGTCAATGACCGGTTCTCTTGGACTCCTCTCCTGGCGACGAGCGTGCTCCTTGGAACACAGAGGGTGGACCCCATCGACACAGGCTGTCCTGAAGTCCTGCTTTTGCAATTTGGAGGAGGTAAGACTTCCCCCAGAACGACAGCACTCCTGTGCTCTGCGTCGTCTTTACTTCCTGAGGCCTCTATGCACTATTTGCAAAATTCCTTTGTGCACAGCCTGGCCCAGGTTCCCAGCACTCTATCCTGCGACGCTCAGCTCGCTGAGTTGTTCTCCACCAGAGTAGGACCTTTCTTTGTAGTGCTGCACCTATTGCATTTTGCACCTCCTTTGTCCTCATGTCCTGGGTCTCCCGTGGGTGCTATCTGGTGCTCTGAGGGCTGTCTGAAGTGCTGAGAGCCCCCTCATCCTCCTGACACAGAGTTGAGGCCCCCAGGTCCCTCCTGGGTCCAGATAGCAGTTGACACAAAATGTGACTTTGCCGGAACCAAGGCTTGTTGGAGGAATCCAGCACCAAAGCTTGACTGCATCCAACTTCACAACCTGGGACATCCTTTGCATCATGCAGGAACCCACTGGAATCTTCCTAGGGTGCATTTCTGCAGTCTTCGTCCAACCGGAGACTCTTCGTTTGCTCCCTCTTCTGGGTTGGCAGGGGCTCCTGTCCTTCCTGGAACTTCTTTCGACTTCTGGACTTGATCTGCTTGGTTTGCAGGTCTTCAGGTCCAGGAAACCACTGTTTGTTGTTTGCAGACTTTGTTGGTTCTTGCAATAATCCCAATCACGAGGTGTAGTGTGTCCTAAAGAAACTTACAGTACTTTACTCCTACGTTTCTGGGCTCTGGGGTGGGGCCATCTACTTACTTTTACTGTATTCTTACTCTCCCAGCAATTCTGCTCAAACTACACTTGTATAGGGAGGAATTTGTGATTCGCATTCCACTTTCTTAGTATATGGTTTGTGTTGCCCCACGCCTATTTTCTCCCATTGCATTCTATAGCATTTCCTATTGTTTGCACTATCCTATGTCTAATTACTTACCTTATTTTGGTGTCTAGTGTATATATTGTGTATAACACTTATCTCCAGAAGGGGTATTGCCTCTAAGATATTTTTGGTACTGTGTCACCCAAATAAACTACCTTTATGTTTGGTAACACTGAGTATTGTCTTTACTTGAGTATAAGCACTGTGTAACTATAAGTGGTATTACATGAGCTTTGCATGTCTCCTAGTTCAGCCTACGCTGCTCTGCTATAGCTACCTCTATCAGCCTAAGCTGCTAGAACACTACTACATTTCACTAATAAAGGATAACTGGACCTGGTATAAGGTGTAAGTACCCAAGGTACCCACTACAAATCAGGCCAGCCTCCTACAAAGGACACCTTGCTGCCCTGATTGCTGAGAACGAAGACTGGACCTGCACTCTTCATCCCAGGCAGAAGTGACAACAAGTGTCAACTGGCTGACCTCCTGTTGTGAGCCACAGGGACACAACAAGCTCCAGAGGCCTCTCTGCAACTGGTCAGCCAGCCTGCTGCCTAGACCTGCAGTTGAAATGTCCTTAGCCCGACTGGCCTCTGCTAGAGTGAGTTCTTGATCCCCAAGAGATCCCCCTCTCACCCTGAATCCTTGGTGTGGCATCAGTTGAGCTCCTCCATGAAGAAAGGAAGAACTCATGAAGTTTTGGGCTTTTCACGACTGTGAACGGGTCAAGATCTTGCTGCCTGTGCTAAGTGCCAAAGAA
Source organism: Pleurodeles waltl (assembly GCF_031143425.1). Taxonomy (NCBI): domain Eukaryota; kingdom Metazoa; phylum Chordata; class Amphibia; order Caudata; family Salamandridae; genus Pleurodeles; species Pleurodeles waltl. Next base: position 720,844,209 of record NC_090439.1, read on the forward strand.
AAGCTCAGATGAGCCCGACTCTTTGCCCTACAGTGACCTCCAGTGATGACTGGCAACGCAAGATAAGTACTTGGTGCTAGTGCACCGACAGCCCATGGTGAAACATACCTCTGAATGCAGTAGCCTAGTGAAGCCAAAAATGCATTTTTTGAAAATTAATCTGGCACTAGCCTCTGCACATGCCTTATGACCCTCTGATTATAACAAACCTTTTATTTTCTATTGTCATGAACGTAATGGATTTGCACTTGAAGTGTTTGTACAGAGTCATGGAGCTCATAACAGAAAAAAGTCATAGCTTATTACTCTTGATTTCTGGACTGAGTTGCTGGTGGGCTCCTGCCATGTTTAAGATCTGTAGCAGCACCTGAAACCTCATTGAAGAATCTGAAAATATTGTTCTAAGTTCTCTAACTGTTGGTGTGCATCATTAAGGGGTTGCCCCCCTCCTCAGTACAAAAACCCAGCACCTGTCTACCGCCGATTGTCCTGTCATGACATTTTATTGTTGTCCACTTCTCACAACACAGATGTTCAAGCCCTGAACCCTGCCTCTTTATTGCCTACCAGCGAGAATAGAGAACTCCATTATTGTATCTTTGTTACTGTGCATAAAACCAAACCTGTGTGACATGAATTGATTATTATTGTTGATTGTAAGTTAGCACATTTTAACAGGTCATATCTCAGAAACTATGATGATGCAATTGTTACTGGCTATGCTGGATGTACTGTATGTGCCTTTTGTGAAATCTGTTCAAGTTGCAGAGCTTATTTAGCAAAAATAAAGATTGTAACGGTGCACACAAACTCAAAGTATGCATTTGGAAAGATGCAAAGGGGTTTCTTAACATCGGCTGGAACCCCAATTGAAACTGGACAGTATCTTCAAAATGTTTTGAATGCCTTACAATTGCCAAAGAAGGCAGCAGCAGTAAAGTGTATTGTGCACCACAATCCCCGTGGTGATGTTTTGAGGGTAACAATCTAGCTGATTCACTCCCTAAAACCGCTGATGTTTCTTGCTATATGTACTATGAGTAATTACTTATAACCTGTACCAAAGCTAAAGGAGCAAGTCTCTGAAAACGAAAAGCAGTCCTTAATCAGGGAACACTGTGGCTGAGTGGAGAGACAGCACCTGCCGTGTGTTCATACTGAAAGTTCTACTGCCCTTGAGCCAGGATGTATCTAGGCCTGGACATAATTTCAATTATGTCGGAATAATCTGAGTTATTTTGTTAATTCTGTGTTATTATTTGATGCAGAAGTACTGATGATTACACGATTACTCCTCCCAAGGAGTGTGTGGGGTCTGCTCCGCTGGCAGAGCTAATGGAGTTTTTGGAACTCCACGCTCCGTTTGGAGTTGCCCAAAAACCTCCACTAGCCCTGCCAGCAGAGCAGAGCTCACCCGGTGCACGATGCAGCTCAGTGATGGTCAGCACACCACGCACCGGAGCAGAGGAGGGCGGCAGCTGCGCTGAGAGGAGGACTCATCAGAGAGGAGGGCCCCCCGGGAAGACCCAGGTAAGTCCTCTTCTCTTTTTTGTTGTGTTTCATTGAGTTCAGGCCAGGGCCGTAGGCAGCGAAAGCTGTAGTTTCAGGTTTCTTGTGCGCCGGCCTGTCCTGAGTGCAGTGCACATGGGACAGGCCGATGCACAAGAGGGCTGGCAGCTTTCACTGCCTGTGGCCCTGGCCTGCATTCAGGCCAGTACCGTAGGCTGTGAAAGAAAGCTGCTGTTTCAGGCCTCCAGTGCCCCTGTGTGCATAGGACAGGCTGGTGCACAAGAGGCCTGAAATGGCAGTTTTAATTGCCAATGCCCTCTCCTGAATGCGCCCAATCTCTGAAGCGCTAAGCGGACCAGGCCTGACCCTGCTTATCACTTCTGAGATCGGCACATCCAGGACTCCGCAGGTCACAGAACTCTGCCGCCGGGGAATTCCACTGAGTTTTTTTTCAACTCTGCAGAATTCTGCAGATTCGGACTCTGTGAACTCCGCCCAGGCCTACTCCTCTTCTAATTATGAGCACATTTATCAAGAGACTGCTCGCATTTGCTATTCTTATTCTACTGCATTTAGAGCTTTTTTTGGTACAAAATGCATCCTCGTGTCCATTTTGGATGCAGGGTGCATTTTGTGGTAAGCAAATTGCACTACATGCTGGGAGTAGGTTCTGGTAAATCCTACTCCAAGAGTATATTTAGCAAGCAAGAGCAGCTGCCCATACCCTCTATTTGTGCTCTGTTGCATTTAGAGCTATTACTCAGTGCAAAATGCATTCTCGCTCCCATTTTGGATGCAAGGAGGCATTTTTGGACTAAGAAATATCATTTAACACAGAATTACTCTTTTCACCTAATTAAGTGTAGTTTTGTAGAGTTCTCAGGTAAATCCACATGATTACATTATACTGAATTACAGGAGTTACGCCCACCTTTAGTTGTATCATGAAGCAGTTCATGCTAGTAGGGATAGCATGTCACATGCCACAGAAACCCTTTGGTATCTGACCTTTGTTTCCTTCATAGACCAGAACTATTGACAGTCCAGTGCCATCAGTCTGACACATAATGTTGGAAAGGGGATTAGGACCACCCCTTGCTGCCCCCCTGCCCCTTGAGGTTCTTTCTTGCACATCCAGATGGATTTTATCCAGATGCTAAATATGCAACTGAAGGAAAAGCTTAGGATGTTCCCTGTAGACCCAGAGAGTTTAGGAAAATAAACCAGGTAAAGAGATTACTATCATAGGGAAAAATTGTAAAGGTTCTTTTGGCAAATTGTGGATTTGCTACCAATGCACCAAGGAGGTAATTTGAAGTGCAATTAATTTCTTATTAGATTTAACAACTCTTGCACCCTAAGTCTCAAAAATATACATTTATTAATGCAAAAAACATGGGTTACTAAACAATGAATAGTCAATCTTTAGTTAAAAGTAAGAGTCATATATTAGAATGACTCATTAGTCCCAGTGTGACTTGTTTGTCCTTGAGCTCTTGTATAATAAGTAGCCCATGCCCTTAACTAGAGCTAAATAAAGATGGAGAAGCCACATTCTTTCCAGGGAAGTTGTGTTTTCTCTGAAACTAAGTCCCATAACAGTATGGGGGTCATTCTGACCTCGGCGGTAAAAGGCGCTTACCGCCGGTCAGAAGACCGCCATAACACCGCCGCGGCCGCGGAAAGCCGCCACGGTCATTCTGACCCACAACGGCCAAACCTCCAAAAATCCGACCTCCACTGCAGGCCGCCACATCAGCGGGCAGCGATAAACTGGAGATGACCAAACCTCCACCGTCACGCCAACAGAAATACGCCCATGCCATTATGACCCACGAATCAACGCGGCGGGCTTTCCAACGCGGTATTCCATTGGCGGTACACACCGCCGCGGTCAAAATACACACACAGCAACAAAACACAGGCACATTGGACAATTACAAATACACACACCTGATACACATACACAACCCACTCCCACACAATCAATCAACTATAAAACACACCCCCACATCACCCACAAACCCCTACGACCACAATTACTGAGAGAAGGAGAGAGAGACACAGCAGACAATCCATAGCAATACACACTGAGGCACACTACACCATCACACACACCACATAGTAGCACAAAGCACCACACACCAACATACTCATCATCACATACACCACCCCACACCTCACCCACACCACCCCATGGCACCCCAAAGGCACCCACGCTTTTCGGACCAAGAACTCCGGGTCATGGTGGAGGAAATCCTAAGAGTGGAACCCCAGCTCTTCGGCTCACAGGTGCAGCACACCAGTATAGCTAGGAAGGCGGAGCTATGGCAGCGGATCGTGGACAGGGTCAACGCGGTGGGACAGCATCCCAGGAATAGGGAGGACATCCGCAAACGATGGAACGACCTACGGGGGAAGGTCCGATCGATGGTCTCCAGGCACAACATCGCGGTCCAGAAGACTGGCGGCGGACCCCCACCCACCCCTCCCGAATTTACATCATGGGAGCAAGAGGTCTTCAACATCCTGCATCCTCAGGGCCTCGCAGGAGTAGCCGGAGGAATGGACTCTGGTAAGTCCAATCTCAACTACTATATCCCCCCCACCCCACCAGCATGCCAACCCACACCCCCACCCTCACCCCCAACCCCCCAGCACACATCCTCCCTGACAATGTCTCACCAGCACAACCCACCCATCCCAACACCAACTCCTGCATGCCAACACAATCCATGGACACCCATCACCCAAACATGACCACTGCACTTACCCCCCCCCCACTAACTACCCTCACAACACCTCCCTCAAGGGAATGCCTGCACTGGGGGACGAGGGCACCCATAACACGCACGCCATTGCACACACAGAAACAATAACCAAACTCTCTTACCCCATGCAGGACCCGAACGCCAACACACCAGCCAGGAGGGTCCAGAAATGTCCATCCCACCCCCGGAACAGGCCCACAGTGAGGACAGCAGCTCTGTCGACACTGAACCTGATGACCAGCCCGGACCATCGGGGACCTCTGGGCAGTCGGTTCCCCTCAGGCAGCCACAGGCCACACCAGACCCGACCCCCTCTGCCAACACCAGCACAGCTCCCACCCAGCGGGCCCATGCCTCTGTCTCTAGGACACGTCAATCAGCGGTGTGTCTGCCACTACAGGGCACCCAGGCTAACCCAACACCCCAACAACAACAGGGACCTGGGGGCAGTGGGAGCGGGCACACCGTCCAGGAGACAGAGGCCGGGGGAAACCGGGCAGCTCGGAGGGCTGCTGTGCGACGGGGGGGGAGGAGAGGCCCAGGGAACCCACTCTCCAAGAGGCCCTCACCACCATCATGGGGGCCTACCACCACTCCCAAGAGACGATGGCGACGGTACTGGCCAGGTTCACCGAGATCCAGGCACAGCAGGAGGAACGCAACATGGGGTTCAGGGAGGAGCTGAGAATCATCGGGACCGCAATGGGGACCATCGTCCTGGCCCTCAACAGGATAGAAGACGCGTTGCTGGACCATGTGGCACCACACAGGGCCCCTGTCACTAGCCCGGACCAGGAACAGCCTACCACCTCCGCCGGCGCTAGTGGACAGGAGGCCCCAGCACCACGACAGGCCACCAGAACCCCACCTCCTGCTGAAGAACAACCACCCCGTAAGAGGAGCCTGAGATCCAAAAAAAAGACAGAGTAGGATGTCAAGACCCCCGCCAGCAGGACATACCCCCTGAACTCTTCCCACTGTCCCACATTGCCACCCTGTCCAACCATGAACTGCCTCTGCTCCATCCTTCCACAGGCAAAAGGACAATGCACCTGTGAGACTGAGAACTGGACTCTGCCATGGACATTACTCCACCCCCACCCATCACCCTTATAATCACATGTACCAATATCTAGCACTGTAAATAAATCACATATTGCACACAAATCAGTTTGGAGTCATGCTGTATTATTAGCAAATGCATTACATATTACTGTTCAATATCTGTTCTGTCAATTAGTGATGACAACATACCAATGTCAATACGCTGTAGTTCATGGGCAAACCAAGCAGAAGTCAGGCACTGAGTCATACAGCACTGATAAGGGAAGGGAAAAACAAAAATTACCCAAAAAGATCTGGTGGGAACTACAGAAAGTACAGATGCAGGAGGCTATAAGCAATTGTGAAATGGCGTGGGTGATTCTTACCTGGGTGTTACTGGAAATACTGTTGTATCACTCTGTCCCTATTGTCTGTGTCGTCCTCTGAGTCTTCCTCCTCTTCACTCTCCACATGCTCCACGGCTTCTACAACACCACCATCTGGACCATCCTCCTGCAGGAAAGGCACCTGGTGTCGCAAAGCCAGGTTGTGAAGCATACAGCACGCCACGATGATATGGCACACCTTCTTTGGTGAGTACATTAGGGATCCACCGGTCATATGCAGGCACCTAAACCTGGCCTTCAGGAGGCCAAAGGTTCGCTCAATCACCCTCCTAGTACGCCCATGGGCCTCATTGTAGCGTTCCTCTGCCCTTGTCCGGGGATTCCTCACTGGGGTCAGTAGCCACGGCAGGTTGGGGTAACCAGAGTCACCTATTAGCCACACACGTTGTCTCTGTAGCTGCTCCATCACATAGGGGATGCTGCTATTTCGCATCACATACGCGTCATGCACTGACCCTGGGAACTTGGCATTTACATGGGAGATGTACTTGTCAGCCAAACAGACCACCTGGACATTCATCGAATGATAACTTCTTCTGTTTCGGAACACCTGCTCATCGTCTTTTGGGGGTACCAAAGCCACATGGGTCCCATCAATGGCACCAATGATGTTGGGGATATGTCCAAGGGCATATAAATCACCCTTCACTGTAGGCAAGTCACCCTCCTCTGGGAAAATGATGTATCTCCGCATGAGTTTCATCAGGGCAGACAACACTCTGCTCAAAATCTTAGAAAACATAGGCTGAGACATTCCAGTGGTCTGGAATGACCCACTTGCCAAAAAATGGAGGACTGACAAAACCTGCACCAGAGGGGGAATCCCTGTGGGTTGGCGGATGGGGGACATCAGGTCTGGCTCCAGCTCGGCACACAGTTCATGGATAGTGGCACAGTCAAGTCTGTATCGAAGTATTATATGGCGTTCTTCCATTGTCGACAGGTCCACCAGCGGTCGGTACACGCGAGGATTCCTCCTTCTCATCGCAAGTCCCAGCGGACGGTGCCTAGGAAGGACAACATGGAGCACAGAGTCAGCCAAACCACAGGTACGTACAGACAGCTTGCATAGTTAAAGAATGGCAATGGGTTGAAAGGCGTGTATGTGTGGCAATGCAAGGCCTAGGCCTGTGTGTCGCAGTCAAAATTAAGCCATGTAGGCCCTTGAAATGGCGGCTGCCTGACCTGTGAAGTGGGACAATGGGATGTGAGGTTAATGCGCTGGCGGGGCACACCGTGGCGGTAGGCGGTCGAAGACCGCGGCGCAAAGCCGCATTGGTTAACATTGAAGCCTATGGGTTTCAGGAGCCAATGACGAAGTGCGCCGGCGGTCGCGGTACGCACCGCCGCGGTACGCACCGCCGCGGGCGTGACCGCCATTTTCTATCTGCTTAATCACTCGAGACCTGATCATCCACAGGAGAGGACCTATACTGCAAGTGCTGCTGTGACCTCGGTCTGGAAGATACAATGGCTGCTGCGACTGGGGAAAGGGCCCCTGCCTTCACGTCTGAAGAGTTGGAGAAGCTCGTGGATGGGGTCCTCCCCCAGTATGCGCTACTCTACGGTCCTCCAGACCAACAAGTGAGTACACCGGGTGCACATGGAATGGGCTATGCCTGTGTGGATTGGGGTGGATGTAAGTTGGTGGGGTGGGGGGCGAATGAGGAGTGCAACGCCCGACAGATGAGAGCATGTGCCATATGGCAAAGTTGGTGGGGGGGGCCAATTACATCTAACGTGCAGGTCATTGATGATTTCCTCCTTTCCACCCTGTACATGTCAAATAGGTCAGCGCCCATCAGAAGATCGAGATTTGGCGTGCCATCACCAAGGAAGTCCGGAACTTGGGGGTCCACAACAGACGGGGCACCCACTGCCGCAAGAGGTGGGAGGACATCCGCCGCGGAACAAGGAAGACCGCAGAAATACTGCTGGGGATGGCCTCCCAACCTAGGAGGGGTGCCAGTCGCACCATGACCCCCCTGATGTCCCGGATCCTGGCGGTGGCCTACCCTGAATTGGATGGGCGCTTTAAGACATCACAGCAGACACAAGGGGGTGAGTATCAGCACATTCTCCTATCTTTCTGCGCAGTGGAGGCGTATGGGTGGGGGAGGAGGGCTGTGGGTGACATTAGGCCAGGGCGCTTTCTGTAGTGTAGTCCTCTCCCTTAGGCATGGCCCTGTGCCCCCGGCCCCCACCTCGGTAGGGTGACAAGTACAGCCATTGAAGGTCCAGCATCTCCCATGTGCGCGTTTGACGTCTCTTGGCCTGTTGTCTTAGTCAGTAGTACTGAGTAGTGTACCCCGAATGCGCGGCTTAGTGCATTAGGCACCTGTGTCTGTCCTCTCCGCCAACGGTGTTGACATTGCATGCACTCAACCTGGTCTTCTTTTTTCTCCCCCCACCCTTTCTCTTCATCTTCTTGTGCATGTGTGCATTAGCATCATCAGGCGGAGGAGATTTGGCATCGGAGCACGAGGGAGCTGCAGGACACAAGGCCCCGGTGGGCCCAGGAACAGACACCGAGGGCACCAGTGATCCGGAGGGCGAGGGGAGCACCACGACGGGGACCGCTGGTGAGAGCAGCGAAAGCGACACGTCCTCGGATGGGAGCTCCCTAGGGGTGGCGGCAACATCCGTGCCCCCCGCCTCTACAGGTACAGCCGCCACCCAGCGCACCAGCCCCGCCCTCCCAGCAGCCCCTCAGTCTTCGCTCCGTGCCCGTTCGCCCAGGAAGGCGCGTGTCTCCTTCGCCCCAGGCACCTCAGCCCCTGCCCCTGTTGCCCCTGCTGCCCTCAGTGCGGAGCTCATTGACCTGGTAAGGACGCTCATTGTTGGGCAGACGACCCTTTTGAATGCCATCCAGGGTGTGCAAAGGGAGGTGCAACAGAGCAATGCGTACCTGGAGGGCATTCATTCGGGTCAGGCTGCCCATCAACGAGCGTTCACTGCTCTGGCCTCAGCACTGACGGCAGCCATTGTCCCTGTTTCCAGCCTCCCTCTTCTTACTGCCTCCAGCCTTTCTCTGTCTCCTGTTCCTCAGCCTATCCCATCCACACCATCAGACCAGCCTGCACACACCTCAACACCCAAGAGCAGCTCATCCAAACACAAGCACCACAGATCCCACAAACACTCACCCAAGCAACACCCAGATGCAGACATGCCAACAGCCACTGCCACCCCTGTGTCCCCCTCCTCCTCGTCTCCCTCCTCCCTCCCTGTGACGTCTACACTCACACCTGCATGCACCCCAACATCAGCCAGTGCTTCCATCACCACCTCACCCTCCAGTATGTCCACACTCGTGCAGTCACCACCCCCACTGCCATTTACACGTCCCCTGTGTCCTCTCCCACTGTGTCTGTCACCCCCTCTTCCAAGACACACAAACGCAGGCAGCCACCCACCCAACAGCCATCCACCTCACGACAGCCTACAGCACCAGCACCTTCACCCAATGACAGCACACCTGACTCTCCTACAACCACCTCCTCTACCTCCACTTCCATCTCCACTTCTCCTACCCTTTACCTTGGCCCTAAAAAACTTTTCATGGCTAACCTTGACCTCTTTCCCCCCGATGAGCTCCCCCATCCATCTTCAAAGAGTCCCAAGAGCACCGCAGCCACCACCAGCCCAGCTTCGGGTGTCACTGTTGTGCATGGGTACTGGAGCCCACCCTTTGCCAGCAGTGACACATCGATCAGCAGCAAGGACACATCCAGTCCCCCCCCCCCGGCAAGAGGACCCGCAAAAACAAGGGCCGCCGTGCGAGGACCGACAGGGCTGCCCCCAAGGAGCAATGTGCGACCACTTCACCACCCACACCATCTAGGGGAGGCAAGGGCCTGAGAGCCCCATCAAAGGAGCGGAAGGGCAGCAGGAGCGCGGAGAAGGTGGACCCCACATGCCACATCCCAGATGTGAAGGAGGACACTAAGGAGGCCAGGAGTCCGTCCCCGAAGGGTCCAGAAACGTCACGGTCCGAGGGCGACTGAGCAGGGAGTCCAGGCCAGGTCTGGCTCCCTTGACCTGCTGGATGAGCACCGCTGAACAGGGCCCGCCGTGGAGAAGAGCACCGCTGAACAGGGCCCGCCGTGGAGAAGAGCACCGCTGAACAGGGCCCGCCGTGGAGAAGAGCACCGCTGAACAGGGCCCGCCGTGGAGAAGAGCACCGCTGAACAGGGCCCGCCGTGGAGAAGAGCACCGCTGAACAGGGCCCGCCGTGGAGAAGAGCACCGCTGAACAGGGCCCGCCGTGGAGAAGAGCACCGCTGAACAGGGCCCTTCTTCTCAAGCACCGCTCCGCTGGGCACCGCCGTCTCAAGCACCGCTCCGCTGGGCCCTTCATCTCAAGCACCGCTCCGCTGGGCCCCGCCGTCTCAAGCACCGCTCCGCTGGGCCCTTCATCTCAAGCACCGCTCCGCTGGGCCCCGCCGTCTCAAGCACCGCTCCGCTGGGCCCTTCATCTCAAGCACCGCTCCGCTGGGCACCGCCGTCTCAAGCACCGCTCCGCTGGGCCCTTCATCTCAAGCACCGCTCCGCTGGGCACCGCCGTCTCAAGCACCGCTCCGCTGGGCCCTTCTTCTCAAGCACCGCTCCGCTGGGCACCGCCGTCTCAAGCACCGCTCCGCTGGGCCCTTCTTCTCAAGCACCGCTCCGCTGGGCCCCGCCGTCTCAAGCACCGCTCCGCTGGGCCCTTCATCTCAAGCACCGCTCCGCTGGGCCCCGCCGTCTCAAGCACCGCTCCGCTGGGCCCTTCATCTCAAGCACCGCTCCGCTGGGCCCCGCCGTCTCAAGCACCGCTCCGCTGGGCCCTTCATCTCAAGCACCGCTCCGCTGGGCACCGCCGTCTCAAGCACCGCTCCGCTGGGCCCTTCATCTCAAGCACCGCTCCGCTGGGCACCGCCGTCTCAAGCACCGCTCCGCTGGGCCCTTCTTCTCAAGCACCGCTCCGCTGGGCACCGCCGTCTCAAGCACCGCTCCGCTGGGCCCTTCTTCTCAAGCACCGCTCCGCTGGGGCCCGCCGTCTCAAGCACCGCTCCGCTGGGCCCTTCATCTCAAGCACCGCTCCGCTGGGCCCCGCCGTCTCAAGCACCGCTCCGCTGGGCCCTTCATCTCAAGCACCACTCCGCTGGGCCCCGCCGTCTCAAGCACCGCTCCGCTGGGCCCTTCTTCTCAAGCACCGCTCCGCTGGGCCCCGCCGTCTCAAGCACCGCTCCGCTGGGCCCTTCTTCTCAAGCACCGCTCCGCTGGGCCCCGCCGTCTCAAGCACCGCTCCGCTGGGCCCTTCATGTCAAGCACCGCTCCGCTGGGCCCCGCCGTCTGAAGCACCGCTCCGCTGGGCCCTTCTTCTCAAGCACCGCTTCGCTGGGCCCCGCCGTCTCAAGCACCGCTCCGCTGGGCCCCGCCGTCTCAAGCACGGCTCCGCTGGGCCCTTCTTCTCAAGCACCGCTCCGCTGGGCACCGCCGTCTCAATCACTGTTTATGGTTCACTGTGCCCACCATGCCTCCTCCTTGACCAGTGGAGACTGTCATCCACCTGATGGACTGTGGCTTTGCACTCCCCAGGATGGTCCAGTGGGCAGCCCACCCACTGTAGAGACATTGAGAGACTGTGGCTTTGCACTCCCCAGGATGGTCCAGTGGGCAGCCCACCCACTGTAGAGACATTGAGAGACTGTGGCTTTGCACTCCCCAGGATGGTACAGTGGGCATGGTGGCTCCTCGTGGATCTGGCGTCGTGGACTCATGTGGCTGTGGTGCCCCCCCCTTCCCTTCCCCCTGAGGTGCCTGTAGTTTTTACATCTGATGCCCCTGCAGTGTTCTCTCCAAAGGACTCAGGTCTCCTGTGTGGGCTTTGCCCTTGTTTCTCAAAACTTTGGCCCACGGACATGATGAATTCGTAGGATGTGCAGGACTTGTTACTTCAGTTATACACTGATGTGTATGTCATTTGTTTTCTTGTGAATATCTTTCATGGTTGTACGATATTTTTCTGGAGCTTTTTGGTACATAAATATTTATTCCAAATTTGATTATGTCCTAGCATTTTTCTGGGGTGTTTGGGTGGTGTCACTGTGACTTGTTGCTCTGCATTGGTGTGTACATAGTTGGGGGGGGGGTGGGTCGCATATGTGTGTGCCCGTAACCTTTCGTCCTCCCCCCTCCCGTGTGTCGTAGGTGCAGTACTCACCGTTGTCGTCTGCGCCGGACTTCGTACTCGTGGTAGATGAGAAGGTAGACGAGAGCAGGTAGGATGTTTAATTCGGGTTCCATGCTGTCCTCCTTCCTCGTGGAGTGCGTAGTGGTGAGCGTTTTCCCGTTCGTAGTCTGTTTCCGCCGTGTTTTTATCGGCGGTGCTCCCGCCCCGGAAAAGGTGGCGGATTGGTGAGTTGTGATAGTGTGGGCGGTACATTGTCTGCCGCCTGGCTGTTGGCGGTGACCACCGCGCTGTTTGTTTGTACCGCCGTGGAGGTCGGAGTGTTAAAGTGGCTGTCTGTGTTGGCAGTTCCCGCCAGGGTCAGAATTCCATATTTTTTACCGCCAGCCTGTTGGCGGGTTGGCCGCCGCTTTAACACCGACCGCCAGGGTTAGAATCACCCCCTATATCTCCAGAGTTTGTAATCCAGTGGTAGGAGGGATTCCTAGAGGTGGTGAAATCATTCTGCCTATATTTGATTTAAATGGCCTTACCAGGAAATGTTCAAGTACCTGATATGTTGGTATGAAGCTATTTGCTTGAGTGTGTAACCCATATAGGATCCAAAGAGAGCTATCTGAGTGAATCTCAAGGGCGGGCAGATGTATATTCCCGTACCCCACGTGGGTGAGGAACATTACAACGATTTTAAAGAGTTTAGTCCACGATTTGGCTGCAAGCCATCACAAGTGGGTCAAGGCATCCAGAACCTTCATTAGCATTATAAGGCCCAAAGAAGTGGCCGTATTGCAGCAGCTTCTAATGAATTCATTGTTAGAGTCATAGCTCACAGACAAGCAAGGTCAAAGGATCAAGGGGGCCACTGAGGAGTCACAGCATATAGAGCCAATGGCTCAATGACCTTGATCTCCCTGCAGAAATCTGGGGGTGTCACTCCTCAACTTCACAGGAGGGCCCTATGTTGTTCAGCTCAAATGTGCAAGTTATTCATTTGTCCTAGTTATTGAGTATAATTCTCAGGATGGGTAAAAGTATACCCCTGGGCCTGTACAGATGCCATTACAGCAGCTAAGTGATTACTCAGAGATTTTAACCCACGATTCAGAGTATCAATTCAGATCACAAGTGAACAGGAGACACACTTCTTGTTAGTAATAGTACAGGCAGTTTGAAAGGCTTTAGGAATAGGCCAGCAATTATGTTGTGCACATCACCGAGAGTCAGTAGGCAAGGTACACAGGATCAGCAGTACCCTTAAGCACAAGATTGCTCAGATATACTCAGAGACCCAGTTAAAATCCCAAAAGCTGTGCCATTAGCAATATATCCCCTCAAAGTGATTCCTTCTCAGAAGGCCAAATTGAGCCCATATGAAATAATCATGTGTTGACCTATGATGATCTCAAATCCCCCAGCCGCTAAGTTTGATTTAGTGTCAAACAATAACATAGTTTCACTGTATCGCAGAAGGAATCTACAGTGTCTCTACAGTTTCCATTCTCAGGTTGAAGCAATCTTTCGATCACAACCTGCCACTCCCATCAACCTGTTGAATGAGTGTACATATGGGTACATCAAAGGAAGACCATACTGCAAGCTCACTGCCAGTTCCCTCTCAGCACCAATGGCGACGTGTACCCACTCATCTCAGTGCACAAGCTGCGTGTTCAAGAGGCAACAGTCCTCCTGCTTCTTTTTCCTGGCCTGTTCCTGGCCATGGTGATGCTGTTTCTGCTGCAGCCCCTTTTTCTGTTGTGGGGCAAGTTCTTTGTGTGAACATCTTTGCCTGCTCCACCACCATCAGGTGATGCTGCCCCTGTAATCTCTCAGTCTTACCACCTCAGTGGTATGAGGTGCCTTTCCAGTTACAGAATCCCCCTGTGGATCTGACCTGCTATCTTTGCTGCTGCTCTGAGCATCTGGTTGGTTGTGGGTGATCGAAGTCCTTTTGTCAGAGGACCTATCCTTTATAATTACACCTATCATCATCTTTTCTACTATCGACACAGTGTTCTGGCATCTCCCCAAAAGTTATCAGTCCCATGAAGTGGAAAATACAAGATGTGACTCATCTTGTGGTGACTGAGATAAGATATATTTATGAACACCATGAAGCAAAGGTCTCCAGTGTTTCTGTTGACATAGTAAATGTGAATTACCAGTAGGCAATCTTCTTTTTGAATGACCTCTTTTTGAATACTGTAGGAAAGTACCATCTTGCCTGGCATGTTACCCCCATTTTTCACTGTATATATGTTGTTTTAGTTGTATGTGTCACTGGGACCCTGGTAACCCAGGGCCCCAGTGCTCATAAGTGTGCCTGAATGTGTTACCTGTGTAGTGACTAACTGTCTCACTGAGGCTCTGCTAATCAGAACCTCAGTGGTTATGCTCTCTCATTTCTTTCCAAATTGTCACTAACAGGCTAGTGACCATTTTTACCAATTTACATTGGCTTACTGGAACACCCTTATAATTCCCTAGTATATGGTACTGAGGTACCCAGGGTATTGGGGTTCCAGGAGATCCCTATGGGCTGCAGCATTTCTTTTGCCACCCATAGGAAGCTCTGACAATTCTTACACAGGCCTGCCACTGCAGCCTGAGTGAAATAACGTCCACGTTAGTTCACAGCCATTTTACACTGCACTTAAGTAACTTATAAGTCACCTATATGTCTAACCTTTACCTGGTAAAGGTTAGGTGCAAAGTTACTTAGTGTGAGGGCACCCTGGCACTAGCCAAGGTGCCCCCACATTGTTCAGAGCCAATTCCCTGAACTTTGTGAGTGCGGGGACACCATTACACGCGTGCACTACATATAGGTCACTACCTATATGTAGCTTCACAATGGTAACTCCGAATATGGCCATGTAACATGTCTATGATCATGGAATTGCCCCCTCTATGCCATCCTAGCATAGTTGGCACAATCACATGATCCCAGTGGTCTGTAGCACAGACCCTGGTACTGCCAAACTGCCCTTTCTGGGGTTTCACTGCAGCTGCTGCTGCTGCCAACCCCTCAGACAGGCATCTGCCCTCCTGGGGTCCAGCCAGGCCTGGCCCAGGATGGCAGAACAAAGGACTTCCTCTGAGAGAGGGTGTTACACCCTCTCCCTTTGGAAAATGGTGTGAAGGCAGGGGAGGAGTAGCCTCCCCCAGCCTCTGGAAATGCTTTGTTGGGCACAGATGTGCCCAATTCTGCATAAGCCAGTCTACACCAGTTCAGGGGACCCCTTAGCCCTGCTCTGGCGCGAAACTGGACAAAGGAAAGGGGAGTGACCACTCCCCTGACCTGCACCTCCCCTGGGAGGTGTCCAGAGCTCCTCCAGTGTGCTCCAGACCTCTGCCATCTTGGAAACAGAGGTGCTGCTGGCACACTGGACTGCTCTGAGTGGCCAGTGCCACCAGGTGACGTCAGAGACTCCTTCTGATAGGCTCCTTCAGGTGTTAGTAGCCTATCCTCTCTCCTAGGTAGCCAAACCCTCTTTTCTGGCTATTTAGGGTCTCTGTCTCTGGGGAAACTTTAGATAACGAATGCAAGAGCTCATCCGAGTTCCTCTGCATCTCTCTCTTCACCTTCTGCCAAGGAATCGACTGCTGACCGCGCTGGAAGCCTGCAAAACTGCAACATAGTAGCAAAGACGACTACTGCAACTCTGTAACGCTGATCCTGCCGCCTTCTCGACTGTTTTCCTGCTTGTGCATGCTGTGGGGGTAGTCTGCCTCCTCTCTGCACCAGAAGCTCCGAAGAAATCTCCCGTGGGTCGACGGAATCTTCCCCCTGCAACCGCAGGCACCAAAAAGCTGCATTACCGGTCCCTTGGGTCTCCTCTCAGCACGACGAGCGAGGTCCCTCGAATCCAGCGACTCTGTCCAAGTGACCCCCACAGTCCAGTGACTCTTCAGTCCAAGTTTGGTGGAGGTAAGTCCTTGCCTCACCTCGCTCGGCTGCATTGCTGGGAACCGCGACTTTTGCAGCTACTCCGGCCCCTGTGCACTTCCGGCGGAAATCCTTTGTGCACAGCCAAGCCTGGGTCCACGGCACTCTAACCTGCATTGCCCGACTTTCTAAGTTGGTCTCCGGCGACGTGGAACCCCTTTGTGCGACTTCGGGTGAGCACCGTTTCACGCATCCTCGTAGTGCCTGTTTCTGGCACTTCTCCGGGTGCTACCTGCTTCAGAGAGGGCTCCTTGTCTTGCTCGACGTCCCCTCTCTCTGCTGGTCCAATTTGCGACCTCCTGGTCCCTCCTGGGCCTCAGCAGCGTCCAAAAACGCTAACTGCACAATTTGCAGCTAGCAAGGCTTGTTGGCGTTCTTTCGGCGGGAAAACACTTCTGCACGACTCTCCACGGCGAGAGGGATCCGTCCACCAAAGGGGAAGTCTCTAGCCCTTTTCGTTCCTGCAGAAACCTCAGCTTCTTCTGTCCAGTAGAAGCTTCTTTGCTCCCGCAGCTGGCATTTCCTGGGCATTTGCCCATCTCCGACTTGCTTGTGACTTTTGGACTTGGTCCCCTTGTTCCACAGGTACCCTAGATTGGAAATCCACAGTTGTTGCATTGCTGGTTTGTGTCTTTCCTGCATTATTCCTCTAACACGACTTCTTTGTCCTTAGGGGAACTTTAGTGCACTTTGCACTCACTTTTCAGGGTCTTGGGGAGGGTTATTTTTCTAACTCTCACTATTTTCTAATAGTCCCAGCGACCCTCTACAAGGTCACATAGGTTTGGGGTCCATTCGTGGTTCGCATTCCACTTTTGGAGTATATGGTTTGTGTTGCCCCTATCCCTATGTTTCCCCATTGCATCCTATTGTAACTATACATTGTTTGCACTGTTTTCTAAGACTATACTGCATATTTTTGCTATTGTGTATATATATCTTGTGTATATTTCCTATCCTCTCACTGAGGGTACACTCTGAGATACTTTGGCATATTGTCATAAAAATAAAGTACCTTTATTTTTAGTATAACTGTGTATTGTGTTTTCTTATGATATTGTGCATATGACACTAAGAGGTACTGTAGTAGCTTCACACGTCTCCTAGTTCAGCCTAAGCTGCTCTGCTAAGCTACCATTATCTATCAGCCTAAGCTGCTAGACACCCTATACACTAATAAGGGATAACTGGGCCTGGTGCAAGGTGCAAGTACCCCTTGGTACTCACTACAAGCCAGTCCAGCCTCCTACAAATACCATCTTCAGAATGGACTGTTATTCATAAGAGCCACCTGTAAGTAAGTCAGGCCTATTTCATTTGTGGGGCACTGGTTTACCCTTGGCTGCCTTTAAATTGCACTGGGACTTATTAGCCAGGATACATTTCTACCACTATGAGACACCATGATGCACAGGGGTACCCAAGTAAGGGGTGAATGTTGGAGAGATCTTAGAAGAAATTTTTAATTCTACTGTAATAGCTTAAGGATTAGTGGTCAAGCAGCTAAACACCCATACTGAGATGCTAATTCAAAGTCGAATGGCCTTGTATTACCTCTTAGAGGCCAAAATGGGGTGAGAGTTGCTTTTTTTGTAGTTACTGAATGTTGAAACCATCTTTCAAACACTTCATTTAGCATACGTGAGCAGATAGCTAATATTAAGAACTGTGTCAGGTCAGGAAGCTACACAAGGTATAAAGTGGGCCAGATCTAAGTCCTATAGGCATTTGTATGTGGCTGGTGGAAGTCTTTGGCCCTGAAGAGTGAATATATTTGAATCAATAAATGCAATAATTTTAATTCTGGTTGTGTTATACATCTAAATAAAGTTAATACCGTGCAACAACCTTTGCTTTTGCAAAATAAAGTCATTGCCAGTACCTTAACATTGGTATTTCTAAGGATGATGAGGAAAATGATAATTAAGATTAAAGAATTAAGTGGTGAGGTTCTTTTCTATTGAATAATTATGGTAAAAAAGGCAAGTTGTGAAAACAGAATCACATGATATGTAGTTAAGTGTTGTTTTTTATAAATCCCTGTGTATACACCACTGTATTTTATTATCAAATATGGGTGCGGTTTCAGATTGATCGAAAGCATCTGTCAGCTTCAATTACGCTTGCTACATTTCATGACTCTAGAGACTCAGAAGCCATTTTATTCAGGGTAGTACATTTGAAGTGTCTGAAAAGCATAACCTCATTTTCAGAGTTGGAAGTTATAAATGGGATTTTAGGAGTATAATCAACTCTGTATTGTTTTCATGAATGATATCTTCTCCTAAGGCTCTCCTGCGCTTCCCACAGGAGATACCTTTTTGCTGAAAGTAACGCATTTCTGTCATATGATTAAATTACAAGGACCTGTATTGTGAGAAAGCATAAAAAACTGTTCTAAATTTCAAGTATTTTAGCATTAGGCTCCAACTGAGTCTTTGCTAGTGAGCACTCCAATCAGTTGAAATGGCAAATATTAATATATTTGCTGTGCTGCTTGCTATTTTTGCACTAAACACATATAGACTGAAGGACTTCTAGAAAGGTTGTGTTTATTTGTGGAAGCAAAATCATATCCCACAATTCAGATAGCCAAATATTTACCTCAATCAGTTCACCCACGATTTACTGGATTGGAGACAGTTTTAAACCTCAATTTCAAGATGAAATGTGCATCTGTGATAAGGGTCTTCCCCAAATGTCAATTAGTAGAGCAAAAGCATTTCCTTAAATGATCAGTTCCACTCATTTAATTGAGTTCTAGGTCAGGAGCAATGCTATGAAGGGACTCAGATGCAGAGTTATACACAATGTTTAAAAATCAGAAAACATTCTATGACTCAATGGGCAGCAAAATCATAGGAAAAACAGGCAGCA
The DNA here is from genome assembly GCF_031143425.1 of Pleurodeles waltl. Classification (NCBI taxonomy): domain Eukaryota; kingdom Metazoa; phylum Chordata; class Amphibia; order Caudata; family Salamandridae; genus Pleurodeles; species Pleurodeles waltl. The sequence goes on from NC_090439.1 coordinate 720,862,934, forward strand.
TCCCTAGCAGCATAGGAAGTTCAGGAAAGTCTCTAAAAACCAAGGAGTTCTTATACATATTTCTTGCATAGCAAATTAGAAAAACTGCACAGTTATCCGGATGTGAGCAAAAGTATAATTTCTTTAGCAAATCAGAACACAAGAATAATACACGTCATTACCTTAACACTTAAGCATCATCTAATTTGCAATAAATGTAATCCCCATCCTTTATGCTAATGTAATCCGGAGATTTTCTCACTAATATAACACACTGAACAATAAAAATGCACACCTCCCACCCCCCAGAAAAAATGTTTAGGCCAGACGCCAGGGGATGGAGTCTCTCTGCTCTGGGGAGGGAGCTACGCAACCCCCCACCCTCCCCCAAATATGTTTTTAAGGCCGGAAGCCAGGGGATGGGGTCCCAGGGCCAAAATTGGTCAGGGCAGGGGAGCCACATGGCCACCCTTTTCCATTTAATGAAGGCTGGGCCCCAGTGGATGGGGTCTCTTGGACTGAGATGGGCCCAGGGAGTTAGGGCCATGCACCCCTCCCCCATTGAATTGTAGTGGCCCCCCGGGTATGCGCTATCCTGGGCTGAGTTTGGCCCAGGAAGGAGGGCTGCGTGGCACCTCTGCCCCCAATTTTTTTTATAACGCTGGGCCCTGGGGGATGGGGTCCCCGAGGCCGAAATCAGCCAGGGGATGGGAGCCACATGGCCCCCCTCCTCCTTTTAATGAAGGCTGGGCCCCAGGGGATGGGGTCCAAGGAGGCCGAGATCGGCCTTGGAAGGAGGGCCATGCAGCCCCTCCCCATTGAATAGTTGTGGGCCGTAGGGGATGGGGCCCCATGTGTCAAAATCGGCCTGGGGAGAGGGACCATGCAGGCCCACCTCCCCCACACTGTCCATTCACCCATCAAGGTAGCACTTAATCTAAATAACCAGTAGAAAGTGCTCCCTCTTACACCCACTCTAACACCCACATAGACTATTTCACGAACTCTATCACACCCAGACAGACACTCTCACAGCCACTGTCACACCCAGAGACATCCTCTCACAACTATTCTCACACGCAGATATGCTCCGCAGCGTGGGGTTGAATGGTTAGTGGATTGGCCGGAGGGACTGGGCGGAGGCAGTCCCCTTGGCCAGCCCCGCCGTACATGGCTGAAAAGCACAGAGTTGGGTGGTTATAGGGTGTTGGCCGCAGGCCCTCGGTGGTTGGATTACCATATAAGAATTAAAATTACTTTATGTTAAAAAAAAAAAACATAGAAATTCATAGAAAAAAACAAAGGTTACAAGGATGTTATAGTTAGGAAACAGAATTAAAAAGCCTTAGAAATTAACTTAAAAAACACAAAGGTTACAGGGACATTATAGTTAGGCTCACATTTAACCTCTTCGTTGCGGGCGTCGGCCACTGGCCGACGCCCACACACCCTCCCTGGTGCGGGTCACGACCAGTGGCCGACACCAGGAAGGGTATCAATAAATCCTCGGGTGCGTCGCACCCGAGGATTATTATTTTTTTTTAAACCCCCCCCGGGAGACACGGAAGCTTCCGTGTCTCCCCCCGCCCCCCCCACCCGCCCCTTTGTGACGTCAGCGCGCCTCGCGGCGCGCTGACGTTGCAAAGGTGTTTTCCCCATCAAAGCAGGAAGCAGCCTTGCGGCCGCTTCCTGCTTTGATGGGGAAAACGGCCTTTCCCACGTTCGGGAAGGCCTCGTAAGAAAGGGGAGTGTCTCCCCTTTCTTACGAGGCCTTCCTGAAAGTGTTTCCTGGCCCCCGATCGCGCCCCCCCCCCAGGGGATTGTTTTTTTTTCAAAAAAATAAAAATAAAAAATAAATAAAATGACAGGGGGTCGCCCGTGGGCAGGGTGACCCCCTGTGGGGGCATTTTTTTTTTTAGATGTTGTAGGGTTTCCCTGGGGGCCATTTTGGCCCCCAAGGAAACCATACAACAACTAAAAAAAATAGATCTATATATAGATCTATATTTATATATCTATGTAGATAGATATATCTATGTACATGGATATATCTATAGATATATCTATGTACATAGATATATATATATATATAGAGGTAGATCTATATATACCAAAGAGATTTATAAAGTGTGCTACTCACCTGTGAGGGTCTCAAGGCGCTTGGGGGGGGGGGGTGGGGGGAGGGAAAGGGGCTGGGAGGTTCACTGTTCGAAAAGCCAGGTTTTGAGGCCCTTCCTGAAAAGAAGTAGGTTTTGGGTCTTGCGAAGGTGGGCTGTGAGGGCGTTCCAGGTTTTGGGTGCAAGGTAGGAGAAGGATCTGCCCCCGGTGGTGGTGTGTTTGATGCGGGGGACAGAGGCGAGAGAGAGGTCGGCTGAGCGGACGTTTCGTGTGGGGGTGTGGAAGGTGACTCTCGTTGAGGTAGGCAGGGCCTGTGTTGTGGAGTGATTTGTGTGTGAGGATGAGGATCTTGAAGGTGATCCTTTTGTCAATGGGGAGCCAGTGGAGGGATTTGAGGTGTGGAGAGATGTGTTCGTGTCGGCGGAGGTCGAGGATGAGTCGTGCTGCTGAGTTCTAGATGCGTGTAGTTTGCGCTTGAGTTTTAGAGTGGTGCCGGCGTAGAGGGCGTTTCCGTAATCAAGCCTGCTGCTGATGTGTGCGTGAGTGACAGTTTTTTCTGGTCTCTGTGGGGATCCATTTGAATGTTTTTCAGTATACGGAGTGTGTTGAAGCATGAGGAGGTGAGAGCGTTGATTTGTTGGGTCATCGAGAGGGAGGAGTCTAGGATGATGCTGAGGTTGCGTGCGTGGTTGGCGGGGGTGGGTGCAGGGCCTAGCGTGGTGGGCCACCATGAGGGGTCCCAGGTGTTTTTGTGTGGGCCAAAGAGGATTATTTCGGTTTTGCTTGAGTTGAGTTTCAGGTGATTGGCTGTCATATATATATCACTTTTGTCAATATGTGTGTGGTTTCCCTGGGGGGAAAAGGGTCCGACTTGTCTAGTGGCAGTTTTAGTGCCATAAAGAAGCGCAGAAGGTCTATATGCCTACTGCAAAGAGCAAATCTGTATTTTATGTAAATAGCTGAGTACATTAGCAAAGTCTATGGAGAGATGAAGGGCACTTTTGCTGGGTGGTAATGAGGGAATCCGAGGAGGAGGGAGTGGGAGCACCAATAATGATTGTTGGACTGGGCGCAGGAGGTGCTAAAGACTGTGACGAATGGTATGTGACAAGGTGTTTTTTGAGTGTCTTGAAAGTACGTGCTGATTGAGGGAAGAAGCGCAGGTAAGGTGGCCTCTACTGTTGCACGTATCTCACACACCATCGATTTTGTGACTGTCTACGTAGGCTAGTGTTTTAGAGCAACAGTTTAGCCAATAGCAGAGATGGCATCTTGATGGATGACTGCTGCCTGCACTCGGGTTATAGAGGACCGCTCTGACATAGGATCAGAGACTGAGACATCAGATACTGAGACAGCATCTGAGGGATAGGACAATGGCGCAGACTCTGGGAGTGATTTTTCAGTCAGAGGAGTCCCATTCGATAACTCCTCTTCCAGTACATTATGAGGGAGGTGATGAGGACAGTCCTGCTGTCCCTTCGCAAGCTGTTTGTGCAACTGGGTAATAGTGGGTTAGGCCAACCCAGAGAGCAGGTGAATGCGGCGGCAAGCAGAGAGAGAGTGCTCTCTTGGGAGCTCCCCAATTAAGTTCAGCCCCAAATTCCACCACCCAAATCATATTGTGGAGACATCAAAATTATCCATGGCAAAACAAACTGGTTTTGTAAGGCAGGCACCTGTGTTTTTGGTCCTGGATTCGGCGGCCATATAGAGAAACACACTAAACCCAAACATTTCTGGAAACTAGACATTCGGGGGAGTCCACAGAGGTGTGACTTGTGTGGCTTCCCCAAAGTTTTCTTACCCAGAATACCCTGCAAAGCTGAAATGTTGAAAAAAAACTCAATTTTTCTCGCATTTCTATCACACAAACTACAGGAATATGCTGGGATCCACAATATTCCTACCACCCAGTGACTCCTCACCTGTCCTCATAAAAACACTACCCCACTTGAGTGCCTACACCTAGTGTCTGTGTCAGGAATGGATCACCCCAGGGTCAACAGCTGCCTCACGTAAGGACCAACATTGACCGTTTTGTGATCTATTCCTGTCGCAGGCACCAGGCCTAACCACACAAGTGAGGTATCATTTTTATCGGGAGGCTTGGGGGAACGCTGGGTGGAAGGAAATTTGTGGCTCCTCTCAGATTCCAGAACTTTCTGTCACCGAAATGTGAGGAAAACTTGTTTTTTTAGCCACTTTTTGAGGTTTGCAAAGGATTCTGGGTAACAGAACCTGGTCCGAGCCCCGCGAGTCACCCCATCTTGGATTCCCCTAGGTCTCTAGTTTTCAAAAATGTACAGGTTTGGTAGGTTTCCCTAGGTGCCGGCTGAGCTAGAGGCCAAAATCTACAGGTAGGCACTTTGCAAAAAACAGCTCTGTTTTCTGTGATGTGTCCACGTTGTGTTTTGGGGCATTTCCTGTCGCAGGCGCTAGGCCTACCCACACAAGTGAGGTATCATTTTTATCGGGAGACTTGGGGGGACGCTGGGTGGAAGGAAATTTGAGGCTCCTCTCAGATTCCAGAACTTTCTGTCACCGAAATGTGAGGAAAACTTGTTTTTTTAGCCACTTTTTGAGGTTTGCAAAGGATTCTGGGTAACAGAACCTGGTCAGAGCCCCGCGAGTCACCCCATCTTGGATTCCCCTAGGTCTCTAGTTTTCAAAAATGTACAGGTTTGGTAGGTTTCCCTAGGTGCCGGCTGAGCTAGAGGCCAAAATCTACAGGTAGGCACTTTGCAAAAAACAGCTCTGTTTTCTGTGATGTGTCCACGTTGTGTTTTGGGGCATTTCCTGTCGCGGGCGCTAGGCCTACCCACACAAGTGAGGTATCATTTTTATCGGGAGACTTGGGGGGACGCTGGGTGGAAGGAAATTTGAGGCTCCTCTCAGATTCCAGAACTTTCTGTCACCGAAATGTGAGGAAAACTTGTTTTTTTAGCCACTTTTTGAGGTTTGCAAAGGATTCTGGGTAACAGAACCTGGTCAGAGCCCCGCGAGTCACCCCATCTTGGATTCCCCTAGGTCTCTAGTTTTCAAAAATGTACAGGTTTGGTAGGTTTCCCTAGGTGCCGGCTGAGCTAGAGGCCAAAATCTACAGGTAGGCACTTTGCAAAAAACAGCTCTGTTTTCTGTGATGTGTCCACGTTGTGTTTTGGGGCATTTCCTGTCGCGGGCGCTAGGCCTACCCACACAAGTGAGGTATCATTTTTATCGGGAGACTTGGGGGGACGCTGGGTGGAAGGAAATTTGAGGCTCCTCTCCGATTCCAGAACTTTCTGTCACCGAAATGTGAGGAAAACTTGTTTTTTTAGCCACTTTTTGAGGTTTGCAAAGGATTCTGGGTAACAGAACCTGGTCAGAGCCCCGCGAGTCACCCCATCTTGGATTCCCCTAGGTCTCTAGTTTTCAAAAATGTACAGGTTTGGTAGGTTTCCCTAGGTGCCGGCTGAGCTAGAGGCCAAAATCTACAGGTAGGCACTTTGCAAAAAACAGCTCTGTTTTCTGTGATGTGTCCACGTTGTGTTTTGGGGCATTTCCTGTCGCGGGCGCTAGGCCTACCCACACAAGTGAGGTATCATTTTTATCGGGAGACTTGGGGGGACGCTGGGTGGAAGGAAATTTGAGGCTCCTCTCAGATTCCAGAACTTTCTGTCACCGAAATGTGAGGAAAACTTGTTTTTTTAGCCACTTTTTGAGGTTTGCAAAGGATTCTGGGTAACAGAACCTGGTCAGAGCCCCGCGAGTCACCCCATCTTGGATTCCCCTAGGTCTCTAGTTTTCAAAAATGTACCGGTTTGGTAGGTTTCCCTATGTGCCGGCTGAGCTAGAGGCCATAATCTACAGGTAGGCACTTTGCAAAAAAACAGCTCTGTATTTTGTGAAAAAATGGGATGTGTCCACGTTGTGTTTTGGGGCATTTCCTGTCGCGGGCGCTAGGCCTACCCACACAAGTGAGGTATCATTTTTATCGGGAGACTTGGGGGAACATAGAATAGCAAAACAAGTGTTATTGCCCCTTATCTTTCTCTACATTTTTTCCTTCCAAATATAAGAGAGTGTGTAAATAGACGTCTATTTGAGAAATGCCCTGCAATTCACATGCTAGTATGGGCACCTCGGAATTCAAAGATGTGCAAATAACCACTGCTCCTCAAAACCTTATTTTGATCCCATTTTGGAAATGCAAAGGTTTTCTTGATACCTCTTTTTCACTCCTCATATTTCAGCAAATGAATTGCTGTATACCCAGTATAGAATGAAAACCAACTGCAGGGTGCACCTCATTTATTGGCTCTGGGTACCTAGGGTTCTTAATGAACCTATAAGCCCTTTATATCCCCGCAACCAGAAGAGTCCAGCAGACAAAACGGTATATGGCTTTCAGAAATCTGACATCGCAGGAAAAAGTTACAGAGTAAAACATAAAGAAAAATGGCTGTTGTTTTCAGCTCAATTTCAATATTTTTTTATTTCAGCTGTTATTTTCTGTAGGAAAACCTTGTAGGATCTACACAAATGACCCCTTGCTGAATTCAGAATGTTGTCTAGTTTTCAGAAATGTTTAGCTTTCCGGGATCCAGCATTTGTTTCACACCCATTCCTGTCACTAACTGGAAGGAGGTTGAAAGCACCAAAAATAGTAAAAATGGGGTATGTCCCAGTAAAATGCCAAATTTGTGTTGGAAAATGTGGTTTTCTGATTAAAGTCTGCCCGTTCCTGAAAGGTGGGAAGATAGTGATTTCAGCACCTGAAATCCTTTGTTGATGGCATTTTCAGGGAAAAAAACACAAGCCTTCTTCGGCGGCCCTTTTTTCCCATTTTTTTGGAAAAAACTAAATTTTCACTGTATTTTGGCTATTTTCTTGGTCTCCTCTAGGGTAAACCACAAACTCTGGGTACCATTAGAATCCCTAGGATGTTGGAAAATAAGGACGCAAATTTGGCGTGGTTAGCTTATGTGGACAAAATGTTATGAAGCCCTAAGCGCGAACTACCCCAAATAGCCAAAAAAGGGCTCAGCACTGGGGGGGAAAAGGCCCAGCAGCTAAGGGGTTAACAGATACAAAATTCATAGAAATTCAGCAGTTACAGTTACCTGAGCTAACTATAACTGGCACCTCTGTAATGCACTGCTTATGACCTCACATATTACATCACTCATGACATGGTCAGTGACATCACTCATGACATCTCAAATTATATCACTGATGACCTCTGAATAATGAACACACTGGCTGTAACAACTTGTGATCCGCAGCAGATTTTTTAACAATTTCTTCACATTGGGGACTAAACAGCCTGGAACCAGAGAATGGTAGACACATCAATAATTTTTTCTGGCATACTTCTGCCTTTCAGGAATCCATCCAGTCTCTCATCGGTGTGACTGCTGCCCCTGAAAAAGACATTGCCAAGTCAAAAGAAAGATCAGACAGGAAATCAAGTGCTGCTCCTTAATGGCCAGAGTGGGGATCAAATCCAAACCATTCTGATACTGTTCTGGTAAAGACTGAATATATTTTTCAATAGAAATTGTCTTGTTTAGCATACAGAGGGAGGCGCTTGCTTTTACCATAAACCTAGAAGAAGCATAAGATCTTTTAATTGCTGCTTCCGCCTTCTCATCCACTGCCTAAGGAAATACTGCCTCCTCTTATATAATTACTCCTTGGGAGGAGATACGTGCCATGAGGGAGTCCACTTTCACTATAGGTGGACATTCTTCAGAAAAGTTCTGCAAAGGATATCTGCCTACTTAGAAACTTGGAACAAGTTGATGATCCACATCCTTCTACTCAGTCAACAGCACTTTCCTTATTGCTGCATGTAAATTTACTGGCTTAGGTTCCTTGCACTGACAGTGACTGAAGAAACCCTCTTTATTGGACATCTGTGGGGCTTCAGGCACAGCTAGGTTACTTCTCATGTGTTGAAGAAAGTCAGACAGTTCCCTTCCCTACAAAAAACACCCCTTGACGTAATACTCATCCCCCAATCCTGAATGTCCTCACTCGTTTCTGGAGGCATTCTGGACATTTTGGGAGCAAGCACCCCTTCTCAGGCTACAAAAGTTGCTACAACCACATTTTCAATCATCTTCTGAGTTGCAGCTAAAGAGATTGTCTCCTGTTGAACAGGTGCAGAACCTGCCTCCTCTTTCTCCTGAGATGAAGGCTCTGTATGTCTCCTCTGAGGTACTGGGTTTTTCAGAACCGGTACTGATCCGGTAACCCAGCGGTGCCAGGGTACACCCAAAGACCTCGGGTACTTTCCTGATTCAGACCACAGAAACTCAGAGTCTTCCAGGTGAAGTCAAAGATCGAATTTATTGGCTGCAACCAAGTAACAAGCGTCCTAGAAGTACAACAGCACGGTTTGTATGTTCTTAGGAGACTGTGTGTCAATGCAAAATCAGGTTTCCTTATATACAGTTTTTTAAGCTTCAGGCAAACATTCTTGACATTTTGGTTGGTCATTCACATGTTTTCACTACAAAGGAAAAAACAGTGTCATGATGAAACCTCATATTTCATGTCATCCAACCCATAATAAATTACCCGGCAAGGCCTAGAATTTCACATCAGATAAGTGTGGACCCCCAATAAAAACGGACACCTCCCCCTCGTAAAGTAAGAAGAAGAAAAGAGCAGGTGTGAGCAAGATTAGGCAGGGTGTGTGAGCGATAATAAGGGTTTTATGGCATGGTGTGCCTTGATGCTATCTGATTCGGCCTCTGGGAGAGGGACTGACCAAACAGGTTTGGCCTGAGGCAATGGTTCCAGCTTGCCCAGGTCAGAGAAAAGTCAATCAAGGTGTACGTGTCCTTGGAATCAAATCTGACTGTATTATAAGCCTATGTGAGGGCAACTTTTAAAATGGCTGCCATGTATAAAATGGGAGCCACGAGTGCAGGACGAAAATGACGATTTCGAGGTGAAAATGCTGCTGGAATTGAGCGAAAATGCTCATGCTTAGTGTACTAGTCATTATCGGTCTTTTGATACTAAAATCGTACTGCTGTGGCAAAGTAAATTACATGGGTCCAGAATTTTTAGAACCACACCTCTCCATTGCTGCTTTCCCTTCCATTGCTGCTGAATAACAGTGAAAGTAAGTCAGCATTTCCTTAAATAGTGATTGCCTAGCAACCTACTCTCCTTTGAAACAAGAGTTACCAAGTGTTAAACAAACTTATGATGGAAGGTAATTAAAATCCTGGACATGACTTATGCGAGATGAGAATGATTCTCCCAAAAAATGCCTGCCCCATTTCAGCTCACCTGGCAACTAAAGCATGCCCTCATAGCCTTATGGTCCCCACTTCTGTTTGCATAGGCATAATATGAACCCCCATGGGGAGCGAAAACATTAAAAATAAGAGTGATCCATTAAATCCAGATCACAAACATACCCAGAAGCTAAGATTTCTTATGCACTCTTACCTTCCCCACCTGCTGCATTTGTAGCGATTGAAAAGACCAGGAAACAATGTTGGCCCATCCTCCTATTATCTTAACCATGCAGGAAGTAGTGGGTGGCCATTTTCGAAGTGTGTTTTTGTTTCTGGCTTGAAGCATGAGGTAACAGGAGGTGAACTCCACAAGTGAAGACTAGGAAGAAGGGCGAGGAGGTAATGCCAGCATATTCTCTGGTCTGGTTTCTACCCATGAAAGGATTTAAGTTGCAGCTTTCATTTGGAAATTCAACTCTATTGCATGAGAAACTGAGCTATAAACCATGTATGTTGGGAGTATGCAAGATAGGTGTGAGCCATGTGGCACGCTGCATGACACAGATCATTAGAAAGATTCCACTGACCCAATCCCTATTTTTTGGCTTGGGTTGGATAAGTAAGATTTGATCCAGGCCAAGGCAAATCCTGAAATGCCTGCCCAATTTTCTAGCTTTTTTCAGAAAAATTCAGTGATCCACATTTTCAAAGCAGCACAGTAAATATGTTGAAAAATATTAAATCTGTTTTTTTTGTTTCAGTCCATCACAGGGAACAGATTGTCTTTGATAATGGCCACATACCTTCCACCTCATGGGTAAAAAACCTGACTGGTGGTCATGGAGGAGGTGGTTCCATTCCACCTATTGTTTGAGTTGTTGCATAGCTTCTCTTTTGATTATTTTGCTATGGTAAGTAAAATTATATATAGTTTAAGTGTTTGCCATATGTTGCTGTATTTATTAAGAAGAGGAAAAGTAATGGTGTGTTTTAAACACTTGATAACTACACTTTATGACAGGAATGGCATGTATCAAGTTCAGTGTCAGCTAATTAATTCATGTAATGTTTGAATACAGTTCCACAGGGATAGTCATTCTATTCCGGTTCAGCATCTATTCAATCTCCACAGGTTTTAATTAAGTGAAAGTGGCTTGAATGAGAAGTGAGAGTACACCTTGGTTAATGGAAGGATGCAATGTTGTTGGAGACTGAGGCCCTCATTCCAACCCTGGCGGTCTATGACCGCCAGGGTGGATGTCGTCGGAAGCACCGCCAACAGGCTGGCGGTGCTTCATCTGGCATTACGACCGCTGCTGTAAAGCAGGAACAGAGCCAGGAACAGGATGGCGGGAACGGGTGTCGTGGGGCCCCTGGGGGCCCCTGCACTGCCCATGCCACTGGCATGGGCAGTGCAGGGGCCCCCTAACAGGGCCCCAGCATGATTTTCACTGTCTGCATAGCAGACAGTGAAAATCGCGACGGGTGCAACTGCACCCGTCGCACCCCTGCCACACCGCCGGCTCCATTCGGAGCCGGCTTCTATGTTGCAGGGCCTTTCCCGCTGGGACGGCGGGCGCTCCTTTGGCAGGCGCCCGCCGGCCCAGCGGGAAAGCCAGAATGGCCTCCGCGGTCTTTTGACCGCGGAGCGGCCAAATGGCGGTGACCGCATGGCGGGCGGCGGTATGACCGCCTGAGTCTTGAGTCTTAGCGGTTTAGGACTCAATGGCACCCGGGAGGTCTTGGCAATGCTTTTTAGTGAGCTGGGGCATCACGACAAAGAGGTCTTGGGAAAAGATGTCACTTGTTCATTTAGAGGTCCCGTTAACGTAAATTGTGATGCTTTTTCTGTAGTTCTGTGATAAACTCTCATTTGTTTCACACAATGGAGTTTGCCCTCTGACTTCGATGATTTATGTCAAATGGACTCCAGGTTCTGGCTATATCATTTCAGCTCAGTTAGATCCTTGTTGTGATAAAGGCTGTTCAGCAGTACTTCAGTGTGTGCTGAGCTTGGAGTATTGATTTGGAGAACAATGCATTGTTACAAGAACTTTTAAGTGCTTCCAGATGCTTTCTGTGGTGTCTAATTAAAAAGGATAGTGGGTCATTTCTAATGTAAAGGATGCAATAAAGCCCAGCATATCCATGTTTTGAGGAAGTTCTCTGCTTGATTAGAGTATAGTCTGTCGATCCACCGGCTCAATTCAGCAATAACAATTTTCCTGGCTCGATTCTGAAGCAGATACATTTTTATGAGAGAGCTATATTTGTAGAAGGTGAAAGGTTGCTGCCACATCAAAGTCAGCAGGAGAGGAGGGTTACAGATTTAGGGCTTGAGAATTGGTGAGTATGGTGCTGTTAAGCATGGCTTGGAACATCTGGTGTCACAATGTTGACAGCGTGTAATTTCGATAGCAGTGTCTTAGAAAAATCCCCCAGAGATATGTTTGCAGTTTAGTGCAGCTGCAATGAGGCATTATTGAGGACAGTTTCAGAGTGGAAGCAGTGTTTTGTTCATTTTTTTGTAGGTTCTGGTAGGTCTTTTTGAAGTAAGTTAAGTTTCTGTTGCTCTCCTGTCTTGTGATTGTCCCTTTTGGATAGATATTGAGGGCGATTTATCTAGTGGTCTCAAGTTAAAGACTGCATCAGGACTGAGGGCTCCTTAGCTTTCCATCCTCTTTGTGATGACCAGCATTTTTTGGAATGTGGCCAATGACGCTTCTAGGTAGGCTCTGGGAAATAGAAATTACTCTTTGTTACACCTGTTTTATGCCTTACACAAATCTCTGCAATGATGGTTGCTGCAAACACTTTCATTATGCTCTTGGGACCTGTCCTCAGAACAAGGTTGGGAGTCACCCCTGGTTTTATAAGTAAGAACATGGTATGATGATGCACGTGGATTTTGGTGAGGAATGGTCTTTAGGTCCTAGTTTGTTACCTTTATGGGTGTAGACAACTGTAACAGATTGAGTGGGAGGTAGAAAGGGGGCAGTGAGGTGGAATGGTGAATGTTTGCAATCCCTTAGGGATTTAGCTGCCAATTTAGTAATGTTTGCATTCACATAGAAGGAATGTGCTTAAGTGCAATGTTGTACATAGGATACAATGGAAGGGAACTCAGGTCAGCAGTAAGCAAGTTTCAGCATCATGGTTCCAGTAGACTGAAGGACCAGAAACGTAATGGGGTGCAGGGATGTTTTGAATGGCTGAGCATAAATTGTGCGTATGGATATATAGAAGAGGGTTTGTGGAAGGACTAATAACATCTAAAAGCATTAGGAGCAACAGCTTTAATAGGTCTCGCTTTCTGAAAGTCAGCTATGATACAAGGAACAGATATGCCTGGGAAACTTGTAAAGGGTCTTCGTGGAGAAATGAACGGCCAGATGTATGACCGCTAGAAATAGCGTCTTACAATTTTCAAATAATAGCGACTCGGAAATTGCAAGTCGCTATTTATAAAGTGTGTACACAACTGGCCCCCAAATACCGAATCGCAAACAGGTTGCTTTGTTAATACTGACCTCGCAATTTGATAGTCAGTAACCGGTTGCGTGGTCGCAGACTGTGGTCGCAATTAGCGACTGCAGCTTTAAAAATTGCCCAGTCACTTCCTGAGACAGTGGAAGGACCCCAAATCAGGAAGTGGGGGCTCTGGAGAATATTACACAGCAGTTAGAGCACATGGTAGAGTCCTGCAGATCAGACCTACAGTGCTTCCAGGTTTGAAACAAAACAATGCCAGGGCCAGTCAACAGAGGGAGAAGGCAGCAGGGGTGTGCCTTGGCAAACTCACGTTTTCTGAGAGGGAATTGGATATCCTTACAGAAGAATACAGCAACCACCATGAGGAGCTATTTGGGCATCTTTCGCAGACTGGCTGAGAAGGGAAAAATATGGAGGGGGATGCAGCTGAGAATCAATGCTCTGGGCGTGGTAGACAGGTCAAGAAAAAGTGGTACAACCTTTGCTCTCAGGCCAAGGTTAGGGTGGCAGCACAGCTGCTGGATGCCCAGGGAACTGGAGGAGGCCCATCCAATGTCCCCCCACCCTCATCTCGGTAGCCAATGGTAGAAACAACACTGGAGCCAGAGCAAGTTTGCGACTTTGGGTCCCTCAGCACATCTGTACCCCCACCAACCACTGGTAAGTTGAACATTTCTACTAATCCAACATTCCTGCCAAAACTCTGCTCTCCACATGCATACAGAGCACCCTCACCCAGATTTACTAGGATGATCCATGTATATAAGCAAAATTTCACACCTGGTGCATTATGGAACATGTAGTCATGTACATATATATATAGGTCTGTTTCTATCAGCTGATTAACACAGTACACCCAATGAGCCAGTGTTTAACACATGCATTTTATTCATCTCCCCATTTACCACATAGAAACACTTGGGAAACCACAGGTAAGGAACATTATAGATGGAGGAAGGGCAATGTGTGGTGCCCCTGAGTCTGCCAAGAACGTCTCATGCCCAGGCCAGTTCTGAATTCAGCTCACCACAGTCAGCTGCAATTGAGGTTCCGAAAGTCCAACCGCCATCCACTACTTAACGCATTCCTGTCACCAGGGGCCGTCTTCTGCGCCCAACGTATCAGGCATGTAGGAACCAGCAAGTTAGGCAGGCCTCTTGCTCCCAGGGACGGTCAATCAACCAGGCAGAGTTTGGAGGCCTAGAAGGACAATGCTGCAAGTTCAGCACCTGCACCAAAAACAAATCATGTTGTTAAACCACAAACTAACGTAGGGATTTCTCAACATTACCCAGCAGATGTCTGATAAGCAGGCCCACCTGGATGCTAAATTTGGTGCCCTTACAAGAGCTATTGGGCAACTCTGCACAGAGCTGTCAAACGACAGACACCAGCAAAGGCGCCGGGATCATAGCAGAGCTACCAGGTTGGAGGCAATGACCAGGGCAACTGGAAGGCTAGCACAGGTTATTACTCAGCACACCAGATGCACCCTGGTACTGCATGTGTAGATAGGCCCCTACAGTGGTGATGTGGCACAAGGCGGGCAACAGATCACCACAGCTGTGGAGGCATTCCAGACAGCTAGCATTGCCAGCAGGCTATTGGTGTAGCACCAGACAGTGAGGTGTCAAGCCTGAGTAGTGCTTCTGTTGTAGAGACATTTGTGCCGCGTAGGAGCAGCAGCCATCAATCTGTACCTTTGACTGACATCAGCCTCATGCTGAATGTACATCACAAAAGTAACTGCACATTGACAATGAGCCTGTGTGGTGTTTACCTTTTTGTTTGTTTTTGGGGTGGAGTAACCGCACAACATGTGCAACAATTGAAGTCATGTTTCTTATGATGGACAGGGTGTCCATCATTGTTTTTGTGTACCCTGACACTAAAGGATTGCCTATTTTTTTTAGAAAACAAATAGTTATGTGAGTCATAGAGAGTATTGTGTACATGGAGATTTTTTATTGTGCAAAGTAATGTCTTGCTATGCAGTCACTGCGCCTTTTCCCCTCTGCTGCTCTGCTTTCCTCGATTGCTGTTAGGCAGGTAGAAAAGGGTCATCATCCTCCGAGTCTGACCTGGATACCTCTATGTGTAAGCCTTGCCTGCAGGCAATGTTGTGGAGTATTGCAAAAGTTGCCACAATCTTGCACATAGTTTCAGGAACATACTGCAATGCACCGCCACTCATATGAAAGCACTGGAAGCAAGATTTCAAGATGCCAACGTAAATTCGATCACTGACCTGGTGCGCCTATGTGCTATATTGTAGTGCCTTTCAAGGGGATAGTTGGGAGAAAGGTAGGGTGTCAAGATCCATGGCCGCGGGGCATAAGCAGTGTCACCTGGTGAGACACATATGAGGGTGAGACAACATACAGAGAGAAATGATTGTGCCACAACAATTCATTGTGAACATTACATTCCAGTACCTAGTAGGTGTCCTTCCTCAAATTTCCCTCTTTCTGTTCACTATTATATGCCACTGTGCCTGAATATATGGGAGTCATGTGTACTCCCTGGATATTGCATTTCCAAATCATTCCTGGGCAGGTAGATGTGATGGTGTATGTGGTGGAGCATGGAGTGGAGGAAATTGTTGAAAAAATGCAACAGTGCACTCTGCAACAACCCTCCAGTCACTACTATGACATGTTGGTAACTACTACTGGCCAATAGGTGTTGGGAGCACAATACCTGTACACGGGTGGGGATTGCATTGCTGCGCTGTGTACTGCTCTCAAGGGTTGGCTTTAATGTGGATATTAGCTCCAGGATCACACTGCTACTTATTGCTCAAAAATCTCCTCCTCTGTCTTCTCAAACAGGGTCAGCCAGACTCTGAATATCCCCTTCTGCCTGCGCCTCCTCTGCTGAGCAGCCAGTATCTACATCCTCCTCCCTATCAGGTACAGGGCAGACATTGTGGAAGTCCCTGATGCATTTTGGGGCTGTTTTTATAGGTTGGACCCAGTTACTGGATGTGCAAATGGGACATTTTCGGGCTAATCACAAATTGTGACTCTTTGTACATGCAGTTTTGCGACTCACAATTTGGGATTCTTTAACTGCAACTCGCAAAATAGTTTTTGCGAGTTGCAAAATGCTTGCATCGCTATTTCGGATTTGCAAATACTTGTCATCCATCTCGTATAGCCGTTTTTGCATTCACAACATAGATTGCGACCAATTTGCGAGTCGGAAAACAGTTGTACATTGGCCCTCAAGTACCTTGCCCAGTCGGGAGAGGGAGTCGAGAGTGGCCTATCAGTAGGCTGCTGCAGCAGTCGAATCTGTGGAGAATTAGTGAAGAGATCAGGGCCTTTGTTAGGTGGAAGGGTTTTTTAAAAATGTAAATTACAAATTTGTTTGTTACTTGATACCTGACAACTGTGGTCAAGGTAACTATGGAGGTTTGGAATTCCATGGTGGGATTTAAGTGTATGCTGAGGTTTAAGAATGATGATTCAGGAGTGGCAGTGTCAGGTGGAAAATAGACAGGCTGAGATGAGAGGCAGATGCTTTAACCAGTGCGTAATCACTGGATACTTCGGGCAGTAGTCATAGAATATCATGACAAAACCAAAGCAAGTTACTGAGAAAACAATTTGAAAGTGAGTATTTGTGTTGAAGACCAAAAAGTAGAAATGTATCCTAAATCATCTTTAGTTAAATTGGTAATATTGTTATGATCCAAAACATAAAAGCCACTAAGCCTCTGAAATTTGGCAATTATGCTCAGTTGCACAACCATTACTCTACCTCCTTACCTCACACACAATGTCACTGATAGCATGGCAAAGTATATTATCAATAATATCACTCGTAACATAACATAGCAACCGGCACTGTTGATATAACCTAGAAGATCACTCATGCGGAAAATGATTGGTCCTTCACACATCATTGCACTGGTACCATAAATGCAGCCTTGTCTCTGTGTGCATCCATTCAAAATAACGCAAAGGGTGAACAGCCAAGGCAAAAGGCTCTCAGCGGGCTGTGAGTGCAGGTGGTGCTGAGCTGGTCTTGATTACTGTAGCATTCAAATGGCGTGAAGTCTTGCAAGCTAGTAATTTGGGCATATTTTTGGGGCTAGGATTGGAGCTGTTCAGCATCACACTCTCTGCCTTTGCACTCTCCCAACCAGGCGCGCAAAGCCCATTTGACAGTAAGGGTTTTAGCCACCCCTGTCATCCACCATAGCCCGCACTTCTTGGGCGGGGCTGTGGCAGACGCCTCACATGCGTTCAAATTATTTAACACGTCTTCAAAGGACCATCAATTACCAAGCCTTTGTGTTTGTGTTTAAGCACCAAGAGGCCAATTGAACACAATGGGAGTCTCTTTTTAACATCTGCAGTTAGCAGGTTTAAATAAATGCCAATAAAAATGGTGCAAAGTAATCTCATAGATTTCTTTACGCCATTTTTATGCCCCCCTCCAAGCGCAGGAAAGCCGCCTTTGCATACACTATGCCTGGTGCATACATATATGCGGTGCAAGGGGATTACAAAGTGACACAATGCAAGCATTGCCCCACTTTGTAAATGTGGCGCTCCTTTTTTGCCTTTCCAATGCCACATTAGCATCATAAAAATGACGCTAATGTGGCGTTGGAATGACGCTAGGCCACCATAAATATGGACTTAGGTCCGATAGAGAGCCAAGTCAGATGTTAAAGAGGAGGTAGAATTTTTGGTCCATTAGTTTTGTATCGGCTTCAGTTCACTCCTTGCAATTTAATGTTGTGAAGTCTCTGTTGAAGCTTAGAATGATGAACAGTTTCAAAGGCAAGGGAGAGCTAACATATGCATGCTTTTACTCCCATCTAGATATTTGTCTTAAAGCAGATCTTTGATTCTTTTTGACTTAAAAAGTATGTTATTGCAGGGGCAGCTCCTCCACTAGGGCGGAGGAGTGTCTCCCCCCCCCCCCGCCAGCAGCAGGAGCTGCAAAACGTTCATAGAAACAACATAATCAACTCAGTTTATTATGTTGTTTCTGTAAAAGTGGACAGGGCCACTAGCATGATGTGGACAAAGGGGGAGTGCTCAGCACTCCCCCTCAGTGCGCAAGTATGTTTGGCTGGCCATCTGGGGTTGGCCAAGCACAAATGAGCACATGGCTCTCTCCAGCCCAGCAACTATAGAGAGCCTGCACAGGCTTCCAGTCTGCTTGTTAGCACCCTGGCTGGGAGCTTCCAATCAATCCTGATGCTACTGGCCGCAGGGCAGGCTGGAAGCCTGTGCCTGCCTGCAGCCTGCGACGGAATAATAGAGCGGTGAGGTGTGTGAAAAAAAGTACGTTAATTGTTATTATTATTATTTTTTTTGCCCCCCCAAACCCTCCCTGATACGCGTCGCCCCGCCCTTTTCACTCCTGTGAGCCGTGACTGTGTTATTGGCCAGATGTTAGGAGAACCTCTTGTTTCAAACATGTTTGTTTTAGGGAGGAGTTTTTTTTAAGACATTGCTTTAGGAAGATACCTGTATTCAATGAGTTGTTAATCATTTTGGCTGGATTGTCTACAGAGCTATTCAAGCGGACATTGATCTGTTGTTCTACTTGCCAGCAAGTGTTTGCAGCATTGATCAAGCATTCTGTGGTCAAGAGGTTAAAGGTGATCAACTGCAGTCGCTTTCATGTTTTGTTATCTGGTGAACTGAGCTCTGCTGCTGGAATTGTGGTGAGCAGTGGACGCTGCTGGGTAGGAAGTAATTCAGGTGTGCCTTGCAAGCAGCAAAGGTCAGAGCTTAGGAGGCCTTTTGCTATGTTGCCAAGGAACCAAAATGTTCTAATGTACTACCACTTATTATGGTTGGCTGAGCCTTTTTCTCTACACTCTTCGACTGCGACTTTAGTTTGTGACCTGAATGACCCTCACAAGGTCTAAAGGCTCCTCCACTGCTCTCCCTATTCTGATTTCTTGTCCCATTCTATGGTATCCTGGCCAATGTCAGCTCTCCAGGCTGAGCTCAGCTCTCTATGATATGGGGCATGTGTCCCTGAACCAAGGCAGACATCAGGTCTTGTGGTTCATTAACTTTATTCACAAAACATCAGATATACAGGAGTCAACTACACATGTACAGAATGAAAAGACCATAAGAGAAAATATCACATTGCTTGAACATGCTTTTTGGGCCAGGAATGTCCTTGCAATGTGTATCATCACATTGCTCTACTTTGAGTGGCAGACTGCGATCACCTGGCATCCCAGCTTTTGATTTTGTCACTAGCCTCATGCCAATTTAGTGTATGCGCAAAGGCCCATGCTGTTTAATGTGTCTGAGGTCCTGGACCTGCCCTGTGACCTGGAGGGGTCTACCAAGCATGTCCTCATTTTGCTGACTGTGGTCTACTGGCCCTGTTGCATGTTTAGCATATAGGTTGGTGGTGCAGCATACCATGTTTTGTGAATACATTGTAACAACTACACTTTCTTATCTGTGTCAGTGAAATGCAGGCCTATCAGCCCCATACTTTTGAAGTTCTGCCACAATGTCCTAACCCTAATCTTTGGGCTGATTTCCCAAATGTATGTAAAGCATGTTTATGTAATTATTTGTGTGGTACATGTAATATGTGCTCGAGACGCATGCTGCCAAGGGACATAGAGACCTGCGTTGTACTGAAACTGTATCAAGGGGGCTGTATTGAATTAATCACAAGCATTAATGAGCTGGGGTATCTATTCCTGAGTCTTGATTCATGTTGGACAAATCTCTTTAACCTGCTTAGACTCACAAGAAGAGGGAATCAGTGAACTGTTCTGCCACCGCCTAGCTCCTCCAGTAAGAGAAGCCATCTGTCTTTGAACTCTGACCCCGGTCAGTAGTTCGAGGCCCTCCTCCACCGCAGGCTCTGCCTGCACCTCATCCCTGGTGTCTAGTGGGAGAGCTCTGCTCTTCTGCTAGTCTGCCCTCTTCCTCTTTCTCTTTTTCCGTCCTCTCTTCTCGGTTTGTATCGCAATTCAGAAAATACCTCAAAACCTGGCTCTTCGTCTGATCCCCTCTGTTCATCGACGGCTACTCACTTACTCCCCCCAGTGCCTTGAGACCCTAGCAGGTGACTAGCCGTGCTTTACAATTATAGTGATTGATTGATTAATTGATTGATTGATTGGGAAATGGGAAAAGGAGGGTGTTATCCCAAGTTTCAGTAGCCGAAGTTCTTGTGCATATTATAGTACCTGCGACCATTACCTAGGCTGGTATTCAATTTTAATGTGTGTGTAGTTAAGTACTCGTTTTATCCAAGTAAAGCACTGAGCTGGGTCGACAGGTATGATGCTGCTGTCTGACTGAGTTCTGAATTTGTACACCTCCACACTACTTCCCTGAGAAGCCTGTGACTGCTTGCCATTGCTACCACTGAAACTCAAGTGATGAAGGGGTAGAATTTGACCGAGTTTGCAGAGACATAGTTGTGTGGATTACAGAACATCAGAGGCAAAAGACCCAAGCCCACCAGGCTAAAGCCCACTAGCCCTTGCTTCCTTCATGGCCCCCTGAACAGGGTCTGACAGATGTCCCAATAGAAAGGATATGTAGTCAAACTGACCAGCTGTGCACTGTGTGCCTCCTAACTCTGTATATACACACAATGCCATTAACTTAATGCTAATTTTTCAATGAGAGCAGCAACTTGAAATGATGCACGATTCTTGATACTATAGGCATTAAATCAAAACAGTGAAAACAGAGTGACTTTGACTAAAAGGAATTGTTGTAAAAAACACTTCACTGATTTGGTACTCCGGAACACATGCCATAACACCATTCATTATTTTTGCAAAGTTAGGGTACTTGATTAGTATCAGAAGAATTTCTTTGGCACCTTCATGGATGTCTTTCAGTACTTCTGAGACTTACTCCTTGGGTCTGGCCTGACAGCGCAGCTGTTGCTGGAGCTTGTGTGATCAACAGAAAAAGAGGTTTAAGGAACACAACCAAGAGTGTGTGTTGGTTCTGCCCATGTTGTTTACCTTGAATATAGCACTTGATTGTGTAGATGTTTTGTGCTGCTGTCAAGAAAGTGTGCATGATGCACTGCTATAGACTCTGGAATGGTCTTTTCTTACCTAGCATGTCTGCGCCATAAAACTGATCTGGAAATGTGATGACTCCTCAATCATGCTCTGATTGTACTGGCTAAGACTATTGCTCCATTAGTCAGCAGCAGTATGACTGGAAGAAGAATTGGGGAATAGAGCTGGTCAGTTAAGGGTTTTCCCTCATCCAGAATGGCTGCTGGGTGCAAAGGCTTCCAACCAGTCCCCCTCCTGTACCAACCCACAATTCCAGTTTACTCCCCTACACTGGCTCTTCCACAAACAACTCCAGCACCCGTCCCCACAACCTCAGCTTGTTCTCCATTCCAGTAGCATCTCCTGCAGCCCACTTAAGCTCTGTAATCTAATGGGGTATGGGTGCTGGCCTACATTGTGGCTTCAAGAGAAGCAAAAGCAGGTTTGGTCACAGGTGACACTGAACCCAATTCCTTCACAGCAGGCATTCTGAACGGCAACAGGGATCAGGTACAACACTTACATCTAAAGTCTGTGCCCATCCACACCGCACCTTTAGGCAGAAGTCCCCACACAATTCTCTCACCAGCCACAGCCTCAGATGCTGCGATCCCTTTCATGCAGCCTTCACCTGCTTTCCCCTCCTGTGCCACATCCCACTCCCTCCCAGCTCAGCCCCACAGCCTGAGTCTGATCTAAACTCCCACACCATACCGCCCCCCACAGACTAAGCCCATACTTACCTTAATGTACCATCCCACAGCCTCTTTACACTCTTCCCTCTTACACGAGCCTAGTGGCAGATGAAACTGAATAGGAATCTAGTACTCCAAGAAGAGCAGAAAATCTTGTGGGTGCATTTGTAGAAATCGTGCATGTTCATAGGTTTTGGGTAGTTTAACGTGTTCTGTGTGAGAGGTGTGCGCCTGTAAGAGCTAGGTGACTGAGTGGTGTTAGTGCAAAGTTAGTGGTGTAAGTGCTGAGTAAAAGGTGTTCTAATGTTAGTGCAGGGTGTGTCCATGTGAGACCTGGGAGACCATTGTGTCCATGTAAGTGAAGGGTGAGTTGTGTAATAGGTGGGTGGATTGCTGCTTGGTAAGTGAGGATTTTGGTGTAACTTAAACTAGGATTATTGTGGCTTCATTCGGAGCTGTAGAGTGAAGAACATCCATTACCATGTGATCCTTCATCAAAATGTCAACTTTTTGGACATGCCTAAAGTGGCTTTTCTAGAGGTGGGAGAGCCAATGAAGGCCAGAGTTACATACTGAGCTCTAATTCCGAATGATGTCTTCTTGGAACCTCAACACAAATCTACATATAGGGGGTTATCACAACTTTGGAGGAGGTGTTTAATCCATCCCAGAAGTGACGGTAAAGTGACGGATATACTACCAGCTGTATTACGAGTTCCATAGGATATAATGGACTCATAATACGGCTGGTGGTATATCCGTCACTTTACCGTCACTTTTGGGATGGATTAACACCTCCTCCAAAGTTGTAATAACCCCCATAGTTTCTGCCACATGTGCCTTTTGTAAATCACTCAACCCACTATCGCTTCATCCAGTGGTTAAACTGTGTAATGGAAAACTAGGATACCTAGGATAAAACAGTTTACATACTTGACAACATTGGCTACCTTATTTCACTGTGCCTCCTTTTCTTTTATCATCACACTTGTGAGTACCTTAAAAAACGTCAGTTTAGTATGTGTGCTCTAAATAAACCACAAATGTTGTTCCATATGCTAGCAGTGTACACATAACTTACTTGCATTCTGGTTTAATAATAGCATCATCATCAGAGGCATGAATGTTTCTAGGTTTATGTTTAGAAACTAAGAGATGGATTTACTAAAAACTCATGGAAAGCCACACAGCAACTGAAGCTGCAGTGCTGCATTGCATGAGAGAGAGAGTTATGGTGTGCTTCTGTTCTTTCCCTACCAGTGGTGCACATTCAGGTTGACCAGTGAGTGCCACACACACACCTATGCACAACAGTGCAAAGGTGTTTGCATCATGCCTAACATAGGTTTTGTACTGGTACCATTCCAGTACAAAATCCCATGTATAGACAAACTTCAAAACTTTTCCTTCTTAGGATGTGTACTGTACAGTGCAACCCACATGCAAAGTCAGAACAGTTTGGAGAAACAAAAATAATTCTCCTTTTTAACACCTGCCTCAAAGGGTCTTTTTTGGTGCAAAGCCCTCTGTTAATTTTAGTAAATGGGGCTTTGCATCAAAAACCATTGAACCATGGGATACCCATGCACTGCTCATAGAACACCTCCTTTACACAAACCTGCAAAGCGCTGGACTAGGGTAAAAAATTATATCGTTAGCCCTCCTGACTACTGCCATGGAAAAACGGCGCACACATGGTGGTGTTAGGGGGGCGCTAAGGGGCGCAAGAAAAGTGGGGCTATACTAGATGCTGCGCCACTTGTCATAAATCTGGGTGTTAATCTCTTAATTCAAACTCATACCAAAAATGCACACATCAGATGTATAAAAGACCATCTGACTTTGATTCTTATTTAAATGGACATTGCCTCAAGCAGTCAAATGAAGGCTGATCTCTAACCACGGAAAAAAAAGAGTCACAAATTGGAATATCCATTTGCGGCAAATGGACCAAACAACACCCTTCAACAATATGGCCTCAGCAGCTAGGCGCACCCGAAACAACTGAGCCCAACTGAGGAGTCTAGGGGTAACCATAGACTCCAATCTTTTCAATAATAACCCGATTGGGTTTGTCCAATATGTTTACATTGCATCATTTGTCATTTATTTCCCTCTTATTGGCTATAAAGATAGCTGTGCCCCACTGTTTGAAATGCTTGACTTGCATCACTTGCTGAAAGTGTTAGCGCCCACCTCCAAAAGGTCGGGTCTAGTTGCACCCCTGCTTCCAGCACCCTCAGGGATCTAGACCCCTAAAAGAGAGGTGAGGTTCACACCTTGTATATTTCATTTTAAAATGACCGTCACATTTATTACCTCAGCTATTAGCATTAAAGTTTTTAGCATAAATAATCGATGCTGGCAATACAGAAATTAATAACAGTAAATCAAGAATGAATGTGCATCACAGCAGTAGGGTTTGCTTCGGTGGCATAAAAACGTATTAAAATCGCTTACAAGTGTGATGTTATATATCTGAACATGGATATATCTGAACATAAAATTAATACAATTTCAGAGAGAATGAAGTAGTCCTTTTCATTTCAATGAATACACTTTAAGAAAGAATGAAGAATTCTGTTTCCTTTCACTCTACTCCCTTTGTAATCACTTCATGCAGTTTGGCCAAACCTGACTGGCATGGTTAGGTCTGCTCACTGCTGTCCCCAGCTGGCACGAGTATCATCTAAAATTCCAGCTGTCACATCGGCAAATGACGCCGTCTTCTTTAGTCGCACATTGGCACGATAGTTCTGGTTGCTTTTCAAAGCTAACCTCTAAAAATGCTGAATTACTCAGCTGTTCCTTTGAGTTGTGTCTACACTGTACAGCTAGTGTAAGCACATCACTTTACACTTCCTCTTAAACAGGAAATGCAAGGGCGCGGAGCAGCAAAGCGGCACAAAGCATGACATTCCACTGACTTTGCCAAGAGGTAAGCAAGTCACTTTAGCATTTATAAACTGGCTAGGAAAATATTCACAAAAACCTTAAATAGATTTAGCAGGTGATGGAAGCTAACATCCTGTAATCTTTTTTTGATTAACTGTTTGAAACTAGTTGCAAGGGTTGTTATAATACAAATATTTAACAAACCGAATAAACCTTTTATCAAATGAAATGCAAACACATATAGATTTGCAATACTTATCTTCACAAGGTACTTAGATGTAGAGTTAATACTAAAACAACTAACGCATCTATATTATAAATACATACCTTCACAACAATTTTGTGGTAGAATATTTTTGTGCAGAGGCATCTCTAGAGGTATATTTTTTGAGGGGTGGCAGGCACACATTGGGCCACAGTTAATACTGGTGGACTATCTACAAAGAATATTTTCGAGTAATCATTATGATCAAATGTTCACAATTTTGTGAGTTCAACAAGACTGAGGTACATTATCTTGGTTTCCGTATCA
This sequence comes from Pleurodeles waltl, assembly GCF_031143425.1. Lineage (NCBI taxonomy): Eukaryota > Metazoa > Chordata > Amphibia > Caudata > Salamandridae > Pleurodeles > Pleurodeles waltl. The sequence continues at coordinate 720,887,921 of NC_090439.1, forward strand.
ATCAAGTTGGCATTTCTATGGATCCGGAAAAAAGTACAAGCCATTCTAGATTGGCCATCTCCCACTTCTGTCAAGGAGACAGTGCTTTTTAAGGTTATCCAATTTCTATAGACAGTTTATAAACGACTTTGCACTACTACAAGGTCAGATGACCCAGACCTTCAAGAAAGAAAACCTAAAGAAAGGTTTTACTTGGACAGAAGAAGCTGAAAGAGCTTTTCAGAATCTAAAACGCTCCTTTACAAAAGCTCCTGTACTACGTCATCCTGACACTATGAAGAAATTTACAGTGGTCACTAATGCATCAGATAGAGCCATTGGAGATGTGTTATTGCAAAAACAAGATGATGACGACCTAGAACACCCTGTCTTTTATCTGTCCCATGTGTTATCAGATGCAGAACCAAACTACTCCATGTTGGAAAAAGAATTACTAGCACTGGAAAATGCCTGCAAGGAGTGGAGGCAATTTCTAATGGGTTCACAGGAAACCTTTGAAGTCAGGACAGATCATCACAATCTACAATGTCTCCATAGTTCTCAATGCAGGAATAGTCGGCAAGCCTGATGGGCTTTCTTCTTTAGCCAATATGACTTTGTGGTAACCAATATACCTGGATCCCAAAATATTGTGGCTGATGCTTTATCCCGCCGATATCCAGAAAACACAATTACCACTTTTCCTCACATGATAGAACCATGTTGAATAGTGCGGTCATTCAACCCTTTCTCGACTGAGTGAAGACTGAGTATCAGAAGGTACCTATGGAAGAATGGAACGCCTTAAGTTCCCATGTACAGAAATACCAGGAGTATTACTATCATAAGAACACCTTATTTTTGCCTGGACATCGTGGAATACAGAATACACAGGAACTGCTCCTTCGTTCCTTTTGGTAGCCCACATTAAAATCTGATGTTGAAACATATGTAAGATCTTGCTCGATATATGCTCAGACTAAGGCACCTCAAACTAAGCCAGCAGGTTTATTGATTCCTTTTCCTGTGCCTTCTGTTCCATAGCAAACGGTGACCGCAGATTTTATATGTTCATTTCCATGATCTGCAGTATATCAGGTCATAATGGTTACAGTAGATTCTTTCACTAAGATGGCTCATTGTTCAGCCCTAAAGAAGTTACCCACCGCTAAGGAAATGAGTCAAGTCTTTCTACAAGATATTTTCCGATTACATGACCTTCCGCAAGTAATCATCTCTGATCGAGGATCTCAATATGTGTCTGGTTGTTGGAGAACTTTTTGTCAGTTTTTACATATAGAGGTTGCTCTATCATCTGGTTTTCATCCCCAGACCAATGGTCAAACAGAACGTTCAAATCAAGGACTACAACAGTTTCTATGTTGTTTCTGTAGTGCAACTCAAAGTAATTGGTCATCATATCTACCATTAGCTGAGTTTTCCTTTAACAATGCAGTCCATAGTGTAACAAAGTCCACACCCTTTTTTTGTACTTATGGTTTTCATCCTACTGCTTTTCCTACCATCACTTATAAAGTCACTCTTGTTCCAGCAGTTTGTCTGAAATGTCCGTCAGGTTTAAGACCTGCTGCGTACCAATCTCTTGGTTACAAAACGTAACATGAAGAAGGTAGCTGATACTCGACATAGTCCTGAACCATCTCACCAGCCTGGAAACAAGGTCTGGCTCTCTTGCAGATTTTTGCCTTTTCGCCTCTCCCAAAATAAGTTCAAACCCGGTTTCTATGGTCCTTTTAGAGTTCAGCATGTCATCAATCCAGTCTCTGTCCAACTTTGTTTACCAGTGACTTAGAAAGTTCACCCTGTTTTTCATGTATCCCAACTCAAACCTTTCGTTCCTGACCCCTTACAAGAGAAATGCCTATTGCCCTCCTCCTCTTCCAGTTGATGGTCATCCCGAGTATGAGGTACAAGAGATATGCGATTCTGACATTTTTCGGAATCGTCTCCAGTTTTTGATTCACTGGAAAGGATATTCCATCAGTGATTGTTCATGGGAAGATGCCTCTTCAGTCCATGCTCCTCGTTTGGTCTGCTAATTTTTTCAACATTTTCCGGACAAACCAGGGGCTTCGGGTGGAGAAATACTGTGATGCTGCGAAGACAGTTGGTGCCTCACTTATGGGCCGCGGTCAGATCGGCAGTCTGCGTTTTGGATGGCCGTTTCAACTGTGGTCTGCTTTTTTGGCTAAATTTTCCCTTTGGGCACTGTTTACGCTGCCCTCACCCTCTTTAGTTGCTTACCTGTTCTTGCTGTTTTCCTCTTTTCTTCCTATTTCTTTTCTTTTCCTTGCCTTAGCCATGTTACCTTTATCCAATAGTCTGTGTTCCTTTCCCTGCATATTTTGCTCTGTACGTTTCTATACTATGGCTATTTTTCCATTCACCTGAATGTGGTCTTTTCCAAGATGGTGTCTTCAATATTTCCTGTATGTCACTTCCTGTTTTTCAGTATATGGCTATTTTTCCATTCACCTGAATGTGGTCTTTTCCAATCCAAGATGGTGTCTTCAGTACTTCCTGTATGTCACTTCCTGTTTTTCAGTGTATAAGCACAAGTTGGTTTTCCGTTCCTTGCGTTGCAAACACTTCCTTCGTGGTTGTGCTCCTCGCTCCTGTATCTTGTGATTTTGGATTTCTCATGCTCTTTTCTGCCTGCAGTTTGTTCCAGTTTTTTTTGTGTGCTTTTGTTCTTCTTTTTCCAGGAGTCCTTGATTCTGAGGTTTTTTGCACACTGGGATTTTCCCTCTGGGACTCCTTCTGGAAGTTACGGCCTGCTTGGTGTTTTATTATCAGCGGAACCGTGGTTACTGGAAACAGTTGCCCCAACCTTGGTCAGTCCAGAACAAGCAAGAAACCAAGTGGTGCCCAGAGACTGGCTGATTATAGCAGTAAGAAGCACCCAAGTCTTGACAAAGATTTCCACCCGGTAATTGAGAAATGAATTTGCTGGAAGGCTTTAAGTGACTCACTGTGGAAAGGTCGGTGTCAAAGCCCATAGATTTTAATCTTATCATGTCACCATCCTCTCTTTCAGTGTTAGGGGCACAATCCAAAACGTTTCGTTTGCTTTGTCATCAATAGTCAAAAGCTCAGGAATATCAATGATATGAAATCCTGAGTGCTTAATGTCCTTAATTTCTGGAGTATTGTTTACCATTGGTGGTTTCAAGGCAAAGTATTTCTTTCGCTGAAGTTTTTGCACAAACTTGTATAATTCACTCCTAATGAGAGTGTAATTCCAATCAGCTGTTGGGCAGAAACTTAGGCCTAAATTTAAAGTTCTTACTTGATCTTGTGTTAAAGTTGTCATTGGCTATATGTTCTACCCGTGTGTCCAAATGCTTTTCTATTATTGCGGACCTTTTTCTTTTCTTCTTCCCCCTCCTTGTTTTGTGCCACCTCGGCCACGCTCTCTGCCACTGTTTGATTGTGGCGTAGCTAGTTGCAGTAATCTCATCTCCCCATGAAAATTTTGTTGTGGTGCTTCAACTGCTGAGGAACCTGGGTCAGAGCTTGCATCTGTGATGCTTAAAGTGGCGTTTGAATTACCTTTCATACTGATTTTCTCTTTGGTTCTTAAAGTACAATATTTCTGTGCAAAAGTGTAGATTCTATCATACTCATGGTCAAGTCTGTCACAACTGAATTTATGTGCTTTAAGTAATCTTATTTAATCTTATATATAGATATATTTATATATAAGACAAGCACAAGGAGAATGTCAAAGCCCAGATCCAGTTCATCCCCAGGCATTTATCCATAATGGAAAATGGCTACGCACATAAATCTTGACGTGTTTTGGCAAACATGCCTTGATCACAGGAACAAGAAGTAACACCACAGGTGCTTTTAACTCAAATGTCACAAGACTCTTAATGAAATCATACATCTCCTATAATGCACCAAAAGTGCTATCATAATGCTTGTTGTCACTGCAGTCTAATTTCCTATCTAGCTTAATAGCATCAAACCACCACAGTCATATTTCATATAATTCCAGCGCATACAGTTCACTAGTCTCAAAGTAAAGTGGGCTTGTGCATTTCAATATACTCATGTGTTCTTATGTCAGTCTTAAAAACCTTCATACAATAGAAGCTGGGGTGTGGCCAAGATGGTGGAGGAGTAAGACGCGATCTCGGGTCTCTCTCTTGATCGCGTGAAAACAGACATCAACTGCCCCCTCGACCCTATCAGAAGACGGAGAGACCCCTGGTGTGTGAGCGCGCCTACCCGGTGAAGGTCACAGAGCCCTGTTGTCGGGAGGCCTGGGTCAGAACGGGCGCTCACTGCAAATGGCGCCCTCTTACTCGCACTGATTGCAGCTGGACTGTGGGCCTTCCTTCCTGGCCCCGGTGGGGGCTGGGGCACTGGTAGGCACCATGACCTGAGTTGCCTGGAGACCGCTGGAGACTCACAATGACCATAATTTACTGCCACTGCCTCTGCGCTGCGGGCTTTTTCTCCCCACCTGAGCGTAGCAGGCACTTGGCCCATTCGGAGGTGGCTGGACCACTGAGGAGGCGGCTGTGCGCTGCACCTGGGGGTGGCGCTGCCCTGGAGGGTGTGGGGGAGAGGAAGTGAGAGGCACCTGGGGAGCGATGACAGTTGCTGATGCAGAACAGCAGCAAGATCAGTTCAAGCACATCTTTCCGGTCTTGAAGAGGGTGTACTGCTAGGCCCACTGCGGTGCTCCGGACTAGGCCTGGATGATCGGCCCTTCGCTGGGAGGTGAGGTGAGTGGGCCCTTGCGACTCACAGTGGCCCTGGTAGGTGCACCATGAGACGGAATCCGGGGGCCACGATTGGCATTAGCCACCCTGTGGCAGTTTGGGGGGAGATACGTGCCCCCCAATCAATGTGTGGTGCGGCTGGGACCTGAGGCAGGTGCCATTGGAGATGGGGACTGGCTGAGCCTGCTAGCATGGTGAAGAACGTTTGAAGAGATGCCAATGGCTCGGTGGGACTGAGTGCCTGCTGGGGCCCTGCCCTGCCCTGGCTGGATGGATGAGCCCCAGCTTTGGATGGAGCCACGACCTCAGCCCAGTGACACTGGTTGATCTAGCAGCTCTAGGTCCCCTGCAGGCCTAAGATAGACCTGATCGCTCAGACGCTACTGATACCCGGGACTGGGGGAGCCTGACAGCTATTTGTCCTGGGAGGCTATTGTGATACACCTGCCTGTGATCCCTTGCGTGCCAGGATTGTCCTGTCAGGGCCCGAAAGTGGTGGTCAGAGACCATTGACGGTCCTCCCTGAGAGGATACCGCGATACCAGCCATATTCTACCTAGGTCCCCCGGGGCGTTGGAGTCCACATGGGAGCAAGGTGGCCGGAGGTGGTGGCCTGGCTCGGTGGATGGTCTGGCCACTGGCTAACCCTCTGGTCCCTTGATTTTGGAGGCTACCATAACAGCTTCTCTCCTTCTGGGCCTATTGGAGGTCACGCTATACACCACAGACCAGCCAACCGGCATGGCCCAGCCCAGCCGCTGTCATGGTGGGTGCACAGAGCAAGAAAGACTGTACCCTTAAGGACATGCTCATATTACCCAGGGGAGTACAGGAGGAGCGTATGCCTATCCCCTTGTGGGAGACCTCTGGGCTGGAGACGATGGACAACAGGGCTCAATAACTTACTCCTTTATGGAGTCGCTCTTCATGTCGCTTAAAGAGGAGCTTCAATTAGTCAAGAAAGAACTGTTCCAGCACCTAAAGATGATCAGATTGGATGTGACAGAATTGGGTGATAGGATTGCTGCACTGGAAGACCAAGAAACTCCCAGGGACAAAGAAATTCACCAGCTACAACAGGTAGTCCTCCACCTTAGAGAACTACACATAGACCTGCAGGCTCATGCAGAAGACCTTGAGAATAGGTCTAGACATAACAATATCAGAAACTGGGGGACCCTGCAGGGAGCTAAGAATGGGAATCTAGAATCTTATGTGCAAGCCCTTTTCACCCAGGGCCTGGAAACACAGGAGGCCCGACCCACATAGATAGCGTCAACAGGGTGGGCTGGAACAACACGCATCACAGACATCTTAGTGTGTATCCATGACTTCCAACAGAAGGAGCAGATACTACGCAAAGCAAGAGACCAGCACCCACTGAAGTTCAGAGGCCAAACAATTACCCTCTACCAGGATCTCTCTGCACTCACATTGAGGAAACGCTGGGACGTCCACCCCGTGACTGCCTTCCCAAGAGTTTCTTATTCATGGGGGCACCCGTTTAGACTCATATTTAGATGTGATGATGCACTCCACCAGATTTGCTCACTGACAATGGCATGTGGACTTCTGAATTTAGATCTGGCCACCACGAAAGGCACTCCCACTAATCCTAGCAAGCCTGGCCCTAAGACACAAAAAGGCAAAAGAAGAACCCCGCCGGCAGACCTGCACCTGGACCCCAACACCATGGCCCAAGAGCGGAGGGCAGTGCTGGAGTCACTGCAGAGAGATTCTGATGGCTGATACCAGCCGGGGGGAGTCAGAAGCTGGAGGCGAGACCTGTTATGAGCCACCACCATGAGGAGAGACTGGATGTGACAAAGGTCCAGACCTGGGAATTCACCACTGGGAGACCTGATGCATTGCCCAGCGTGATGGTCTACCTGGGGACAATCACCTGTTTTTTAAACTAATTTGTTTGGGGGAATTTCTTTATTGGTTTGTTTGAATGAGTGCCCACAATTAGGTTTGTCTTACCTGGGGTGGAGTAGGCGGACCCCTGCTATATCTGCAGTACACGTTTTAGCCACATTACATTAATACTCTGGTGCTGCTCACCTACAGCTGTCATGGGTTCCATCACTGATCAGCCTGCGCATACTTAACTTGAATGCTAAGGGGTTGAATAACCCGGTTATGAGAAAGACTGTGCTCTCATATTTAGAGAAGTCAGGGGTGGACATCTGTCTTTTGCAAGAAACATACAGAGAATGGCATTGTTTGCGGTCTGGGGCATTTCCACACCAGTTCTTCTCTGCAGCATCCAGGACAGCGGGGGTGGCTATCTTGGTCGCCTGTACGTTTTGGGGAGATTTTGGAACCAGGGTGGTGGTGGTGAAGGGACGCCTGCTAGTCCATGGAATTCAAACACAAGGCAGCACATTTTGATAGGCTCATTGTACCCTCCTAACAAAGTCCAAGAGCTTCTTCTATGTCCTGCCATTTTGGAAGTCCTAGCGGCCCGAGACTGTCTGATATTGATAGGAGGGGATCCTAACATTGTTATTGATATTGCTCTTGACTGCTCTGCAATGAGACAATGAGACAGGAAGGGACGGGAGCATTGATGGGGGACTGTAAGATGTGTGTAATCTGTGAGATGGGGCTTAAAGACCTCTGGAGGGATAGTCACACGAACACAGAGGATTACACTTACTATTCACATACTGGCGGCATACTCCATGCTTATACTCAAACATACATTCTATGTGGAGGTAGACAAGAGTGGCTGCCTTTTAGCCAACAGGCTACGGGCCCACTGCCACATGGCGAAGTTAGTAGCCATAATGGGGAGGGATGGAGAGCACAACACAGACAATCACCACATTGACAATACCTTCTGGGACTTCTATGCTCACCTATACACTGCCCAGATGCTTCTACCAGAGACCCCAGTGCAATATATTTACGATGCCCACATCACCCATCTCATTCCACACCAGGCTTTGGCCTTAGAGGGTCCCATGTGTGTTTAAGACACCATTACAACAATATCTGACAAAGGCTACATGAGTCGCCCAGCCCAATGGTTTCCCCGCTTCATTTTATAAGGCCTTCTGTGCAGTCCTAGCTCCTATTCTTACCAAACTCTTCAACTCGAACATCGGTCCGGGTTCAATCTCCCAGTCAATGTTGGAAACTTCAATCAGTGTCATTCCCAAACCAGGGAAAAACCCGACACAATGTGGATCATATCGACCCACATCCCTTTTGAACAATGACCTTAAGCCTTTTACTAGCGTTCTGACTACCCACATGAACCTTCTAATGCCAGGTCTTATAGAACCAGCGCAATCAGGATTCATTCCTCACTGATAATGTAGTGATAATGCAAAACAGCTTCTACACATCCTAGACAAGTCACCCCAGTCCGAGAGGCAAGTGTCACTCTTCTCAGTAGATGCCAAGAAGGCATTTGATAGGGTGCACTGGCCCTACCTGGAGTCATTATTGACACGTTTCGGCTTTGGAGAGCATTTCCATCAGTGGCTCTTGAGTAACGCTAGCCACCCTAGGGTCACCATCCAGGTCAACGACATAACATTGGCCCCTTACACGATCAGAAGAGGGACACAGCATGGTTGCCCCCTTTCAACGTTGCTCTTTGCCCTCTACATGGAGCCATTCGCACAGAGAGTATGGGACAACCCGGATATAACCGGGATCCACTTTGGTGGGAAAGAGCATGTGATTTGCTTATATGCTGATGATGTAATTGTTGCTCTCGATAACCCCCTCACAGCTCTCCCTGCCTTTCTAGAAGAGGTTGAACAGTTCCGCCAGGCCAGTTTTCAGTCAATGTTAATAAATCCCATGCCCTTAATATCCCAGTATCGACAGACACAGTGGAGGCCCTCACTGAACGCATCCCCATACAATGGTGAGCAGATTTTATTTCATACCTTGGTATTCAACTCTCCACCTCTGCCAAGGCCACATCAGTCCTCAATTAGAATCTGATACTTAAACAAACCACCAAAGATCTGAACACGTGGAGGTCATACAACCTTTCGTGGCTTGCTAGAATTGCAGTGGTAAAGATGGTGATCTCACAGAGAATCCTGCTTCTCTCTCAAACCCTTCCCACTGACCCACCCCAGCGGGGATGCTGGACAGAATCCCCACATGACTAGGGAAAGGAGCTGTTGCCCCACGGGGGAGGAAGGAGTAGGGATTTCACACCTAACCCAGGTATTATTAGGCAGCCCAGATCTACTACCTTGTGGAATGGTCACAGGGAGAGTCAAAGAAACATTGGCTGTTTATGGACCGGGCCATCGCAGGTATTAATTTGTGGAAAGTCCCATTCCTCCCACACCAACAGCTAAATAGGGAGCTTCACATCTCCCTAATCACGAGGGTGACGTTATGGGTATGGGACTTAGCTGCCTCACGTAATGGACTGATGACATTTCCATCGCCCCTGACCCCTTTTACCCCATGCCTCAATGAGTTGGTTTTTCATCGCTGGCTTCAAGCCAGATGCCGTTCTATCAGTCATCTGTACGATGAAGAGGGTCTCATGACATTTGACCAACTGAAACTTCGTTACGACTTGCCATAAATGGAGAGACTATGCAATTTCCAGCTCAGTCACTAGATTTCCTATAGCACAGGTAAACAGTGTGCATGTCGCGCCTTGACGTAGTTTGACAAATTGCTCCTGCTGTAGAAAACAGACCTCAAGCTGGTGTCTCAGTTATACGCCCTGCTCCTCCCACCATTCCATCTAGATAAGTCCCCTTCTCAGCGACGTTGGGAGCAGGAACTGGGCAGGTCGTTTATGGCAGAGGAATGGGGGACATTTATTTTTGCACTAAACATATAGGCCCTCATTACAACCCTGGCGGATGGTGGTAAAATGGAGAAAAGTACTGCCAACAGGCCGGCGGTACTTTTCCCCATAATATGACACTGGCGGTTTGGCCCAAGCCAAACCCCCAATGTACCACACCATCCACCATGGCGGTAATGACCGCCGGGCTGGAGACTGCAGTCTCCAGCCAGGTGGTCGTCACTAGCCTGCCCGCTGGATTATGACCCGCCTACTGCCATGGTTTTCGTGGCAACCTTACCACCATGAAAACCATGGTGGTAGGCCCTATCAGTGACATGGAATTTCTTTCCTGTCACTGATAGGTGTCTTCCCCGGCCCCCACCGCCTTCCCTGGTTTGCCCCCCACCCGCCCTCCCACTCCAAACCCACCCACGACATACACGCACCTTCACGCACCATCTAACACACGCATATACCCACTCATACCCACATTCATCCATGCATGCATACATCCATTCACACACACTGACATACATACATGCACACATGCATGCACACAACACAAAATACACACACTCACACATCCATACACGCACACTCGGACAACATGCATCTCACACCCGCATACTCGCGCGCACAGACATACACACACCCCCCACACAAACACACAACAACACACCCCTCCCCTGTTGGAGCACCCGACTTACCTGATTGTAGGGGGTTCTCCGGCAGGAGACGGGTCGGGCGCTGCTGCCAGCAGCGCCACCTTACCGCCATCTGCCACCATGGCCGCAGCTGGATTTCCTCCATCCTTCTGGTGGAATTCTGGCTACCGTCATAATTTGGCAGATGGCTGGTAGCTGTGGCGATGTTTTTTTGGCAGCTTCCAACACGGTGAGCACTGAAACAGTCACAAAAATAGTGAGATACTAGTAGCTTACCCCACTTTGATTACAAGGAGGCAATACGAGTCAGAGCCCTGACTGTTGGCACCATTGTGGGCAGAAAGCAAACCTGCTTCACATCCTCTGGGAATGCTTGAAGTTAGCTGCATTCTCAGACGAGGACCTGAAAGACATTGACACATTCATAGACATGTCTCTCCCTAGATTCCCTGGATATACCGTTCTGGGCTTGCCTAACCCCCTAACATATCCTCTTAAATCACGGCGTGGCCAACAGACTATGGCTACTCCGACTATGGCTGTGGCTACACAAGCTATGGAGCATCCTTGGGAGGGAGAAACTAACTCTCACAGTCACAGAGATATGGTTCCTATTTATTGCTTTGTTAACCACTGAGTTTCGCTAACTAACTTGCCCTAAGTACTTGAGACTTTTACGCCTTGTTGACCCACTCACATGATATCACTTAATTAAATGCCTCTTGTACACAGTTGCTCATTCACCAACAACATTGTGTTCGTTGTCTGAAAGAAAATACATGTATGTATCTATATAAATAAAATCTAGTGGAGGTTGCCACTAGGTAGCTATAGTTAGGACCATGTTTCCATATAAGTAGCATTTTTTGACTTGCCTATATTTTTGGTACATCACAAAATGTTCCCAAAAAAGTGTGCAGGTGATTCTTATTGTGCCTGTAAAGTTTTGGGGTGATCCTTCAAGTGGGGGGTGGCCGAGAAAAACAAGGGGTTAAAAAGTTGCATTTCCCATATTAATTCCCATAGGGTCTTTAGACACGACTACAGCCCAAACCGATGGACCGAATTACACCAAATTTGGCAGAAAGCTAGCTTTGGGTACTCAGATTGTGCTCTCGCTTATTTAATGTCAATTCGTCCAGTAGTTTTAGTTTTGGCAATATTAAAGGGAAAATACATTTGTATATCTCTGGCTGTAAATACATCACAAATATTTGTGAATTTTCATGAATGCACGCATGAATAGAAGTGCTGTCATTCGATGGCTACAACCTGTGGTATAAGGGGTCAGGGAGGAGGTACTCTGACCCCAGGGGTGTGATATAGGGATGTTGTATGGTCAAAATATGTTTATAAAATGATTTTTCTTCATCATGAATGATATCCCTGAATATCCTCAAATAGCCTTGAATATTTAAGGATATTCGAGGATATTTGAGGATATGCAAAAAAATATAAAAAATCTTTCACAGACTCATTTATACACTAATTCATTCACTCATACATGCGCTCAGAGACGCATGTGCCCACTCACAAACCCACTCAGACACTCATGCACCCACTCAGACCTACTCATAGACTTACACACCTACTTTCAGACCTACTAAGACACTCACCTACCCACTCACAGATCCACTGACAGAGACAGGAGCTATGGCCAAGGCCCGCTGCGTACAGCCAAAGGCTGTGCGCTGCACATTGTTGGGTGGTTATAAGGGCATAGGTGCAGGCCAGCCCCTGCGGCCAACCTCAGCTGTGCACGGCTGAAGGACATGCTCGTCGGTGGTTGGATTAACGTATAGTAATTAAAATTACTCTATGTTAAAAACAATAGAAATTCACTGTAAAAAAAAACCAAAGGTTACAGGGGTGTTATAGTTTGGTTCTGAATTTACTCGTACAAAACCATAGAAATTCAGCAGTTATAGTTATAGTTATTTCAAGTAACTATAACACGCACCCTAAGGTAACTATAACTCGTGCCTTCATCATGCACAGCTAATCCCTCCACATATTATATCATTGATGACATCTTCTACAACATCTTTGATATTATCAACGCAACATTTGTAAGAAACTTATTGATAAGAAAACTGTGCATGGCAAGTGCTTGAATTATAGTTACCTTAGGGTGCAAGCTATAGTTACTTGAAATAACTATCTAGTGATGTCGTCAGTGATGTCACTGACCATGTCATGAGCGATGTAATTTGTGAGTTCATAAGCAGTGCATTATGGGAGTTATAATTAGCTCAGTTAAATACAACTGCTGAATTTCACTGGTTTTGTAGGTTCGAATTGTTAACCTAACTATAACATCCCATAACCTTTGTTTTTTTCAGTGAATTTCTCTGTTTTAAAAAATCTATTTCCTAACTATACCGTCCCTATAACCTGTTTTTGTGTGAATTTCTATGTTTTTTTAAACTTAGAATAATTTTCATTACTATACGTTAATCCATCCACCACTGAGGCCAACCCTCTATAAGCACTCAAACTTGCACTGTGCACAACCTTCACCCATGCGCAGGGGAAGTTGCCCGCAAGACCTGGCCTGCAGCCAGACCCTGCAGTCAACTCCCCCTAACCACTCAACCCCATGCTGTACATGGTCCTTTGGCCGTACTCGGCGTGAGTTGGCAAAGGCCTCTCTGAGTATGAGAATAGATGTGAGAGGGTGTATCTAGGGTGAGAGTGTCTGTCAGATTGTTTGTCTGGGTGTGAGAGTGCGTACATCAGTGTCTTAGTGGGTGCATCAGTGTGTGTGCGGGTCTGTGAGTGGGTACATGAAGGTGTGAGTGGGTCTGTGAGTGGGTGCGTGAGTGTCTGAGTGAGTGTGAGTGAGTGCGAAAGTGTCTGAGTGGAAGAAATTGATTGAAAGAGAGAAAGAAATTGAGAGGGAACGAGAGAGTATTTTAGGCTTTAATATCTCATATTGTTAGAATGAGATATTTGTATTCAATTTAAAATAAAATCTAAATCATTTATTTTAAATAAAATAATGTTTTTATTTAAAAACAAAATGGTAATGAGTCCAGTTGGACTTAAATCCCCAAAGCTCAGTGTGAAGGTCTATGGCCCTGTTTGACAAATCTTAATAAACCTCTCAATTCATTCACCTCAGTTCCTTCCTGGAAAGTTTTGGAGTGATCCATCAAGCACAGTCCCAAAACGTAAAATCCCCAAGCATTTTCCATAGACTTCTTTAGATAAGGCTTCAGCAAAAACTGATGAATGACATTACAGCAAATTCAGAAGGAAGCTAGATCTTGGTCCTCAGATTATGCTTTCTTTGATTTGGTGTAAATCTGTCCAGCAGTTTTTGAGAAATCAAGGGTCAAAAATAACTGTATATTTGAATGGTTAGGCTTGTGAGAGTCTCACCAGCCTCCGCCTGTGATTGTTCGAGAGGCCAGTTTTTCCCATGAGCGTGATTGGGTGGCTGTTGAAATGTTAATAATGAAATGGAGGTCTGAAATGATGAGGGGTGACACTTTTACAATGAAATCCGTTGTGATTTATTTGAGTTAAGAGTCATAAAAACACCCCAGCCAACACAAGCCTTCTCTCTGCTCCTCTCCTCCAACTGTCAGATCACCTGGTTACTGTCACTAGGTTCTCATAGTAACCGTAGCCAGGTTCCGTAACCAGGTTCCAGTGAAGGTACTACATACAAGTTCTATATACAGAATGCAAGTTCTACATACAGAATGCCACAAGGTCATTACTGTTTCCTGTGAAAACTCTGAGGTGTTGTGGAAACGAAGTAAAAAAGCTATATGAGGGGGCAGCAAAAAGGCATGTTGTCTCCCTAGATTTAGAGAGGAGTTGTCTAAGGGATAATTACTGTGATAAAAATGCATACTGTTTTTAATTATTTTTTATGATCTTGGAGGACGCTTGGGAGATTGTGAATAGTAAAAAGGGGTAAATGAGTTCTAAATGCACTCCATTTGTATGAATGCATTTGGTTATCATTGTTTTTGAGAGGAAGTGTGTAAGAGAGAAGTCGTGATGAGTAGATGGGTAATTCCATTTTCCCAAAAAGTTACGAACTTCCAAAACTCTATCTGGATCAGGAACAGTAGAAAGGTGTAGGTGATCTTTGAGTAGATTGAAGTATGCACACTTGCTACTGTAGGAAGGAGTATTACTGGACATGATTATCAGGGTGTACTATTCACATCCATCAGCTTTGTAGGAGTTGTGCATAGGATTTGGGGCCAGATCTATCAAGCTCATGTTTTGCATTTCTTAAATAGCAAATTTTAAGAAATCGCTATTTTAGAAATGCAAAATGGGATGTAGGAAAACTGCGAGTCGGTAATAGCGATTTCTTAAAATTCGCAAATGCAATTTGCGAGTTGCAAACACAGAATCGCAAAAAATAAAGAATCAGTATTTGAAAATCGCAAATTGCGAAAACGCCAACCTGGAAGAGCCCGATGACATCCCAACCAGGAAGTGAGTCAGCCCATGCTGTTTCCAGAAGCCACACCCAGAGGAGCAGGCAGAGAGACACAGCCCAGCATCAGGGAGGCAGCGTTGTGAGCCAGCCAGGACCAAACAGGAACATGGCTACTGATGGGAATGTGAAGGAGAAAGGTGACAGGAAACACAAGCTCAAATTCAGTGAGCAGGAATTGGAGGTGATCACCGAGGAGGTGGTCAGGAACCACAACAAACTTTTTGGGAAGAACTCACTCCAGGTACCTGAAAGTGAGAAGAGGAAACTGTGAACAGACATTCAGACCAAAATATGCGCAGTGGGTGTTGCGCAGTGTTCCGTTGATACGCAAGCGATGGTACGACTTGCATTCCCATGCCAAAGAGAGGGTAGCTAGCAGGCTAAAGGAGGCAAGGAACACCGGAGGAGCACCACCCACCCAGACACCGTCCACACCAATGGAAGACATGGTGGAGTCAACACTGCTTCCTGAAACTGTCAGTGGTGTCACTGACCACCAGCAAAGGTAAGAACAGTAATGACGTGTTTCCACATATGTGCATGTACAAATGCCCTTTAGAAAATAGCTATTGGCACTATGCAGTGTGATAAGTAGGCCATGCCACATCTTACATACAACACAACCATGCCTTATGGGAGTGGTTGTCCACACCCCTAAAGTGCAAATACCACATAACTATCAAGATAGTGTTTAGCCAAATAGAGAAAAAACACAAAAGACTCTTAGTGATACTATGGCAGTGTACATTTAATACTATTATGCAACTATTTGGGTACTAATAAAAAATGACATGCTGCACATTGTTGTTGCAGATGTTCCGGGCCCTGACGCAGCAGAAGGTGGAAATGTGGGGATAGCGAAATTCAGCCACAGTCCGACTCAAACACCAGTGAGTCCTTCATACATGCACCAACTAGACACAGGACAAGAGTGCTACCTCTCCCAGAGTATAACCTGGGCTCTGGTGAAATGCCAGAAAAAAAAGCCACACCACCCCAGAAGCTAGAAGCACAGTAAAACAGCGTTCCCTGCCCCAGCGCCAGTCCACTCCCCTCAGGAGGCGTCGCAAAGCAGGTAGACAGTGCACAGAGGAAGGTGAGGGCCCATCACTCTTTGGCAGCCTTGAGGCTTCCATGCTGAAAGTGCAGCGATGCAATGTAAACACATAAGGGCAATGCACAGGCAGTTGGTGTTAATTGATCATAACAGGGGGGCAATGCACAGTCAGTTTAAGTCTCACAATGACAACATGGGATCAATGCACAAGCAGGTGGATGCACTCAATGAACACATGGGAGCATTGCACAAGCAGTTCGAGTCTCTCAATGAAAACATGGAAGTAATGCACAAGCAGTTTGAGACTCCTAATGAAAACATGTGCAACCTGCAAGAGGGACAGAAAACAGCAGCAGAAAATGCAAAGGAGATGACCAACTCCATTAGGGAACTCTGCACTGTGATGCAGCAGGAGCGTGTCAGCCACCATAGGTGCCATCACCAATTGATAGGCCGGCCTGCAGATCTGTCAATCGTCTCAATACCTCAACTGCCTTGATATCACGACGTGCTATGGGCATACAAGTGGAGATGGCACATTGCAGTCGGGACGTTGCACAAGGATTGGTGCAAATCACCAATGTTTTGAAGACAATGCACACAGCACGGAGTGCTAAAAACAGCAAACTGGGTGGTGGGGATAGTGAGGAGCTCTCTAGCCTCAGCAGTCTCACAGCCCCTGTGATGGATCCTAGGTGACGCAGTACCATACACAGTACTGTCTTTGAACCCGCTACAAGAGTTGCCACAGAGGCAACTGATCACTCAAGTGGAGTGCGTGGACGTAGGAAGTAATGTTGGGAGGTACAGGGGACTACCTTAACATGTAGCAAAACAGTTATACTACGATGCTAATAGTGCGACACTGTTACTCGCACCTGTTTGTGTATAGTGCATAGCTATGTCTTAATCACACATATATTACCTGAAGTCAAGGCAATAAAGATGCTACCTACAGCAATACATAAATAAAATAGATATGGTATTGTCATTACTTACATCAGAAATAGTTGCTTGTGATGTTAGCACATCTTTGTCTGCACTGATTCTGTCTGCTGGGTGCAGGGGTGGCAAGGGATCATCATCCTCATCTGAGACCGGCTCGGTGGGTTCTACAGGTATGCCCCTTGCTGTAGCAATGATGTGCAACATAGCACATGTAGCCACAATTTTGCATGTTGTTTGAGGGCTGTATTGTAGTGCACCACCACTCTTGTGTATGCATCTGAAGTGGCTCTTCAGCAGGCCACTCCACAACGCTGCGGGTTGTCCTGTGAGCAGCATTATACCTCCTTTCGGCTGGCGTTGCAGGACTCAGGTAGGGCGTCACTAAAAATGATCTCACGGTGTAGGCACTGTCTCCTGGAATGAAAGGAGAGTAAAATGAGTAATTGTTATCCATGACATCACATATACATCAAAGTGACATTGTCAACTATTGCATTACCCAGTAGGTATCCTTCGCCAAAATCCCCAGGAAGTAGTCGTGTGTAAATTCCACTGTGCTGAAAGATGTAGGAGTCATGTGTGCTACCTGGCTATCTGGCCACGAGATTGGTTATAATGTTGGAGACATTGATAATTACTTGTATGTTCATGGAATGTGAACTTTTACGGTTCCGATAAACATACTCTGTGGGCGATGGTGGACAGATAGCTACATGTGTCCCATCGATGGCGCCTATTACATGTGGGAATTGGGCAATCTGGTAGAAATCAAATTTTGTCTGTAGTAATTCCTGTGGGGTGTTGGGGAATCTTATGTGCTGTTGTATTTTGCTCAGCATGGCATTGAGAAATGCATTGAAAAATCTTGAGAGAGCACTCTGTGAGACCCCTCGAACTGCTGCTATGACGCCTTGATAGCTCCCTGAGGCTAATAGGTGCAGGGAGCATAATACATGCACATGGGTGGGTATACTATTGGTCTTGTGTGTGTTGTGCTGCAGTATGGGTTGTAGATCAGCTATCAGGTCAAGTATCATGGCTGAGCTTAACCTGTACTTATCATATATCTCCTCCTCTGTCTGGTCAAAAATGGTAATGCGTACTCTGAAAATGCACTCCTGTCTCCTCCCTCTCCTCAAACCTGCCAGGATCCTCATCCTCCTCGCCATCACGTAGAGTGCAGTCATTGTGGAAAAAAGACTGAGTCATTCTGCACCTGTTTACCACCTGATTTCACTTCTTAGTAAATTGCACATGCAAAAGGCCCTTCTGCGAATATTCGCTATTAGCGAATTGTTGATGCATTGCGAGAATGAATTTGCGGGTCGCAATCTGCGTATCGCAAATAGCGACATGGTTTTGCGAATCGCATTCTGCAATTTGCAAATCTAGGTCGCAATTTGCGATTCACAGAATGTGATCCGCAAAATCATGTCGCTATTTGCGATACGCAAAATGCGACCCGCAAATTCATGCTGCAGTTGCAAGGAATCGCTATTTTTGCGATTCCTTATTTTTGCACTGCGATTGCCTTTCATACATCATGGAAGGTGATTTTGCATTCGCAAACAGTGAAATTTACTGATTCGCACAGTTTGCGAATGCAAAATCCTTTGATACATCTGGCCCATAGTCTTTTCCCACACCCCACTATGCACAACCATTGTCAGAGAGAGGGATGTTAGCAGGGAGGACAGTCCCTGGACAGAACCTGCTATGCACACCTGTCATCCAAGAGAGTAGTCTCAGCAGAAAGTCCAGTCTCTCTCGACCCACCCTACTACACATACATGTAATCTGAGACAGAGTTGTAACAGAAGAGGCCAGAACATATTGTGCATGAGAAATACAGTAAAAGTTTGAGTTTGTGAGTCATGAAGTGTTACGCGCTGAAGGCAGGCTTTTGGGAGCTCCTATACTCGTGAGAATCTCACACAATGATAAATAGTAAAAATTAGTAGATGAGTTCACAATACATTTACTTAGCAGGAATGGAAATTGTGGTGCTTGCATTTGAGAGAAAGTGTGTAAGTGATGACTACTGTGATGAGTAGATGGTTAATTCTTATTTTAATTTAATTGTGTGGAAAAATACTGGGTCTGCCTTGAGGTGTTTTATGATCCCAAAGAGTCTTGCAAGATTGTAGGAGGAGAAGTAAAAGGGCCAAAGCTCAACCAATAGGTACCATTTTTATTACATGGTCGGAGAAATGCTGTGATGTGATTTGGTGCAGAATTACTGATAGCTCAGTTTGTCCTTGGTGCTTTGGAGGAAAAGGAGGTCTTTTTGTATTGCACTCAGTAGATCTGAATATATCAGGAAACCAATAAAATGAAGAGGAGCACCCAATTGTATGCAAACGCCCTCTCAACTGGGTCTTACCTGCCTATAAATATCCCGTGCAGGAGAGCAAGCAGATGGAACCGAATGTTGGGCAGAACATGTGTTCAATTTACTTTCGTAAATGTTTTGTGTCTTAAATTAAGTGGCCTCATACCTCTCCTTAGAACAACATAAATATGTAGTGCTGTTTGGGAAGGGCGTCATCTCTCTGCTAACACATCTTACCTGGGTAAGAGGTAGCTCTAGTAGCATGTGAGAGAAATGTATCTCTCATACCTCTTCTCATGCTGACAGATATGCATTCTAAACCACCCTGTTTCTTGGCACAACTCTCTTGCATGATACCTTTGCACAGTAAAGCATGTGGATAGACTGCCCTCTCTCCTGTGATGTGCCTCAGTGATAATGCTTGGGCAAATTAAATTGTGAAAAGTGGCTTACCTTTGTGGTCACACCTCTCCCCAGTATGACAGAAGTACAAGAAAAGCATAGAGTTGAAATTGCCTTTGTACTCAAAAGTATGCCTTGCACAACATCTAAAGAGACTATAATATAAAAACACACTACCCTCTTAGGTAAAACGTCTCCCCAGAGTAACATATATGCAAAGTAGGTTGGTGGTAGAGCTATTCTGTCTGCACACACCTCTCTTCATACTGATGAATGTCCATAAAAAAGTATACAATGGAGAAACCTCTCTGTTCAGAACTGTGTCTTGGACAACTTGTGTCCATACTTCATTGTGGAGACATACTTAGCTCAGTTGCTTCCAACACTAGTGAAAGTGAAGTGCCAAGCAGCCTTACCTGCCCCTTTCATGAAGCGCATGAGGTCTGCATTGTAGGAGCTGCTGTTTAGCTTTTCTTCTAGGTTGAAACTCCTGATGCTGGTGATTTCTTCCCCATTGAGAGGTTCTTGTTCTCCTCGTTCGGTTCATAGCACACTGCACACAACAGAAGGAACTTTTCTTATGTTTCATTTTCCTTGTCACCACATTAGTATTATTATGTTTTATCATCCTAATTATTTTATCTTAACTCAATTGATTCAATAAAGCACATTGAACCAATCTTTGCTTCTGTCTGTCTTTGCATGTGTAAGACAAATATAACAGAGAAAAATATGAGATCTGTTCTACCAGGATTTCCCCAGAGAAGTCAGAATGTCATGTGCACGGCTACCAAAAAGCACTGCCACTTACAGGTGCTGGTGAGGAACTGCTAGCTGGTCGAAAAGGTTAGGCAGACAGTTGTCACAAGGTGTGTAATTGGACTACGTTTCCCACAACCTAGTGGTGCTGCCGCTCGAATCCAACAGTCTTATTGGTACAGTGAGAGCCAACAGGTCAGGAGCACAGCAGCAATTTGAGCTTGTGGCAGAAGAGCAGGATGCAGTGACTGCTCTTCCATTGGCCACATCGTCCTCACTATCTCCTTTGAGGAAAAGAAGAAGCACTTCCACATCTTCTCCAGGCCCCACATTACAGTGACATGGATACGACCCCTGAACCCTGCTGTAGAAGACAAGGGAAAACAAAGGTTTCCGAAAGCCTTGGAAACTAGGAAGATGAACCAGTGATTGTTCCTGTGGAGAGTGGCACAGAGGAACTACAGATCACTCCTGTTCAACCTGCTCTGATTTACCTAGTGCCACCAACCCAACCCCACCTTGTTCCATCTTTGTAAGAACCTTAAGATTTGCAGCAAACGCAATTGCTACCAAAGCTGCAACCTTCCTTAGAGAAAGGCAAACACAATTGCCTCCCTTCACCACAACAAGTTCTTCTGGCTTTGGCTCTATAAGGAATCTCTCCTCCCTGGTGCTGGACTTTTTAACACTTGGCCCACTTGAGGAATATTTTGCAGATTGCACAATTTACTGCAATATCAGTGCGTTGTGAGAAGCCAGGTGGGCATTATGTTACCCATGGGGGCACTGCTGCATCTGAAAAGTCAACATGCAATTGCGTGGGAACAGTATATGAAAAGGATACCTGATGTTCAGTGAGCAAAATAGCAAACATGGCTGATTTCAAGCTGGAACTCTGCTGCTGTCAGTACTGAACCATCAGGTATTGGAACTGGTTATTGAAGCAATAAAGGAGATTCAATCCACCGCATGAGAAATATTTTGACCAGTTGTCAAGCCATAGGCTCCATGTGTATCACTTCACATTAGGACTCCTTCAAGGGGATAAGAAAAGGCTAGCAGTTGGGCTCACAATTGCTGATGCTTTTCAATGCATTCAGTGGCATGCAATGATTTCAATGTTCTCCATGGAGAAATCACATACAGCTGCCAACATCCTGAAAGAATTAAATGCAAAAGTCTGTGAATGGCTTCAGCCCAGACGTCTCAGAACTGGATCTGTTACCACTGACAGTGGTAGTAATAGTGTCAAATCCATGACTGAGCGAGGATACTTAAGAGTCCTATGTTTGGCTGATCAACCTAATTGTGTAGGACTTCCTTAAACAAGAGGTAGTCAAACACAAACTGGTCATCTGTTTCACAGTTTACACTCACTTCAATCATTTCTTTGAAACCCAGAAGCAGCTGAGTATCATTCAGCATGCTAACAGAGTCCCTGTAAAAGCCCTCATACAAAAGCTCCCGTCCATTGGAGCTCCACTTTCCAGATGCTGAAATGCCTATTTGAGCAGTACAATTCTATCAATGATTACATACTGCAAAGGAGAGGGAATACAACTGTGAAAGCATGACAATGGAGGTTGACTAATGGATGCTAGTGCAGCACCTGATTTAAATGCTACTGCCTTTGGAGGTTTTGACACTTGAAGTAGCAAGAAGATTTGTAGAATGAGCCATGCCTTTCCATTGTTGCAGATGCTTAAGTCCATTTGCAAAATGCAGAACATACACAAATGTCAATGAAGCAGCAGTTGCTTTGGTCAAAAGTTAAATCCTTTGCGTAAAGATAAATCAATGACTGCAAAAAGAGCACGTTTTCTCAGAAAAGTACATCTGTGCCACAATACTGAATCATGGTACAAAAAGCATTGGCAAAGCCAACTGATTTGGCCCTGGAAGTCTGGTGTGATGGTTAATGTTTCTTTTTCTGTTCCAAGAATGTGCCAGAAAAGAAAAAAGAAAAAAAGGAAATATACTGCTACCTAACATGACCTGCAATAAAAAAATGCAATTTAAAAAACATTCCGTTATGCAAATGTTTTACTAACTGTATTTTTAAATACCATGCCTCCAGCTGCTCTATTGACTTTATTGTTTTTATTACTATTTCTGGCCAAGACAAGAATACATCACAATCTTACTAAGACAGGCAACTGCAATATCACAGTGTCACTTAAAACTTTATACCAACCACTGAAAATAAATCCTCAGTCTGACTCTGCCGAAAATTCCCATCCGTGTCAACTGTGCCATTGGAACTAGTGACTGGCAACGGGAATCCAGTCACCCCTTCCAACATGCAGATTTGGAGGTGCCTTACTGCCAAGCCAACTGTGGCAGTCCAACCTCCAAACCCAAGTTTGCAGATTGGGGGGAATGAGGTAAAAACATATATTTTTTCCAGATTCCACTTTCATTTTTGACTGGGCAAGAGTGGACAAGACCTTCCGTCACTACTGCCACTAGACCACAGAAAGAAAAAAACAGCCCCCTCTCCCTATGTTGCCAGACTGTTAGGTAGGGAACCCGCATTACATGTGTCTGTTGTGTGGTTAGTGAACATGAGCTCGGGACCACTACGGTCATATACATGTCACAGTCATTTAAAAAAAAAAAACCTGTGATATGCATATGTCAGGGAAAAATGGTGTCTGACATAGATGGGGACTCACTGGTACAAGACACATATCGCACACATACACAACTGCATTTCTGGTGTCAATATTAATTGCAGAATAAATGCTGGCATCATAGTGACATTGCAATCACACTTGTCAACTATGTCCCTGTGTGCACATTGCAAGGGGACTTGAACCTGTAATATTGTGCTGCCAGTTGTGTATGTGAGTCATATGTGTATATGTGTGTGAGATTGGATTGGCTGGTTGAGGTGGATGGAGCTGGAGTGGATGGTGTGGTTGTGTCAGTAAATGTGCCACTTTCATATGAGTCTGATCTTGTTGTGTATGTTGTGTGTTTAGTGGTGTGCTACATTCAGGTGAGTGTTGTTGTCTGACGGTCGTTGTCGTGAGGTGTGTAGTCATACTATAATGTGAGTGCGTTTATGTAGATGAGCATGTAGCTGTGTTGGTTGTTGTGGTGCGTGTGGGCGAAGTGTTAATAGTGTGTGTATGTTGTTATATGGATGTATGTCAGTGTGTGTCTTCGTCATGTGCGTGTTGTGTGGTGTTGGTATGGCAATGGATAATTGTGTGTATGTGGTGTTTTGTGTTATGTGCTGTGCAGGTTAACACATATGGCTAAGGTACAGTGTGTGTGTGTGACTTACCTCTATTTCATAGCCCCTGCCATTGTACGATGTCCATTGGGTCCAGGGACGGGCTCCCTCTGTTCACAATCCGCCACCAGAAAACTGCCTGCATGGCTGTAACATCTAAATATGGCAGGCAGAACACCGTCGACTTGATGATGTAGGGTTTGCCACCAAGGTGGATTGACAGTAATACCGCCAAGATCTAAATCAGGCCCAATAGTCTGGTGAGATAACTAAAGCTGCCTCCAAGGCCAAATCTAAACAAGCATTTGCAATGCACTAGGGTCTCGCATTTGTCAGAGTTACAGCTGTTGTAAACTCCTAACCGGATGTTTCTTGCATTAAAAGAAAAAAACAGCACGATCGCGCAGTACAGTTCACACAAAGTTCAATTATGAACGTAATGGCAAAAGTGCAATTAACGAAGCGCTCGACTTCTGCCCAGCAAGATCTCGCTCCAAGAACAGAGAAAAGGTAGTCCACAACCACAGCGAGTCTCGCATGTTTTCCGTACTTGGTCGCTGCGCTTGAGGAGGGCTAACCACGGAAAAGGCATGACGTATGCGTGCCTTCCACTAATCAAAAGAAGCGGATTGTAACAGGCAAGCCAACTTGCCAATGAAAGACACTGACGTGACGTCGACGGGGCTCCGAGAACCTTTTCTGATACCTAAAGCGTCTCGCTAGCGATACGCATGCGCGAGCGCATACGACGCAGGTTCGACCCTAAAAAAGGCCTACTAACTATCATTACTTTTTAATCAGTGGATATCTCCATTTACAAAAACTGGATATTAAGGAAAGCAAGTGACCTAGAAGTTGAACAAATGCACCTTCGAGGCCATCATAGAACTCAGGTGCTGCCTTCAACATATGGAGAGCACCCACCAGTGGTAACACAATCACCTGCTACTAATTCTGCAGCACCAACAGCACCACTTTCACTTCCAACCTCGGCAATGGATTGGGCAATGAACATTCCAAGACTTTAATCAAGCACACATGATGAAGCAAATCTGAAACAGACAATGTCCACATCTATGATTACAAGGAGGATGGTACAAGACTACTTGAATGGCCAAATAGAAGTCTATTTGGATCAACAGCCATAGACCTAGTAGAATGGTAAAAAGGAACAGTGGTCAGAACATAGTATTGCTGGCAAAGAAGTATCTTACATGTCCTGTAGCCAGTGTATAATGGTTGTGGGTGTTTGGCACAGCCCAAGCAACTGTCACAGTCAGGAGGATCAGTCTCTTTTCCCAAAATGTGGCGAGACAGACAATGATTAAAATGAATAATCATTTCATACCCCAAACATATACAACCAGGAATAAAGGCAATTTCTTGGACATCACAAGTTTGGTGACTGATCATCCTTCAGATGACCTCCCTAAATTAGAGAATGAACAGTAATTTCCAGATTACAAGAATGGAACATTAACACAACAGAAATGTCTGCTTTAAAAATAAAAATAAAGTTTTATTTTTATATTTGGTATGCAGCTAATGTAAATAAACTTAAATGCACCAGTGCGCACGTCGCTGATAGACAATTAGGGAGGACACCAACATTTTAGTCTGGTGACTAAGGAGGGAACAGTGACAAATAAGGAATCCTAATCAACCTTATGTCCAACAGTAGACTTTGGGGTGAGCAATCAATTGTATCTAAGCCAGCAATAGATGACTTCAGAACATGTCTTGAAAAAAAGATTCCTGACTTCCTTGCCTAACCCTGCATTCCCATGCTGAGCTGTAGTTGAAGATGCAAAAGATTGCACAGCTTATGTATGTCGCTTCTATGGGAAAAAACTGATCATCAGTATATGGACACTGGAGTTGGAACAGGTAACTTACTTCAGTGAATATTAAATGATGATTCATGTGATTGATGTGATGGGCCTCGGTTTGCAACTTGGTATTTTAATCTTGGGTTATCATTTGATTCACAATGAATTCTAGGGCTGTTGCTTGATTATTATTTTGGTATTTGAAAATAGTAAACTTCGCAGTTTACCTAGATGAAACTAAGACTGAAATACTCTTTATTTTCTTGTTTAACAGGTCTGTCTTTTTTTGGAAGATATAAAATTTGCAAGCCTTTACAACAACACGGGGAAGAAGAAGCAATGCCTATCTACTTCTACGGGAGAAAGGATTTAAAGATGCCTGCTAGTGTGGACAGGAAAGGGGTGAGTTATAGATAATAATGCAGCCTGGTGGCTTAAGCCGCAAGTGATTGTGGTGGCCTGCATTCATGCTAATTGGCACAGTTAAACTTTTTTATTGATTAGGTGATCAATCACTTTGGGTACTTTAAGCTAGTTGTCTAGGATCAATGGTATGAGATTAGCCCAAAGTTAATTGTATTGCAGCTTATCCTCCGCATCCTTGTGCACCATGTTTACTTTGACTCTCAAATATTGTAATTTTCCTTTCTCATTCTACAAACATTCTCTTCTGCAAAGAAGTGGAATTCCATGGGGCTCCTGCTCTGAGGTAAACCCCTGCTCCAAGATAGACATACCTAGAAGAATGTAGTTGAACAATCTATAATCAGTACAATTTTTCCTTAACAATTGTAAATATTTTTTAACAGTGTGCATCATTGCCATTTTGAATTCCAGCCTGGATAAGAATAATTAACTTGACCTGAGGGTCCGTTGGTTTATTAAAGACTCAGGTGGTCATTCTGAGTTTGGTGGTAACCAGACCACCAGGCCGGCAGTGGTGTTGTGACCGCTGACAGGGTGGCAGTGCAGACCGCCATGTAACGAGTAAGGCGGTAAACCCAGCGCAACACAGACAACTCACGCCAGTACTGCCACCGCTGACAAGCAGCATCTGGTGGGAGTAGCCAACTTCAAGCTGGCGGGAACCAATGTCCCGCCCACTATATTCCAAGTCACCAGACCGCCAGCATTTATGGGGCGGGCTGGTCACGAGGAAAATCCTGGCAGAAACAGAAAGTACAAAAGGAGACACCCACCTTAATCTACATAGACGTGTTCACGGCCGCCAGGGTGAATGAACTGCTAGTCTTCCCAGCGTTGTATCTCGCCATACACCACCAGCGACAACGACGAAGACGACAACCATAAGTACGCTTAACACAGAGTGTAGGAAATGGCAGTGATACACACCCACACATAACACACATTCCCTACATGGACAGCAAAGGCCACACACACACACATGCAAATGTTCTGTAACAGCACACACAGAGACACACACACACAAAATACGTAAAAGCCAAGTACCCAATACACACACAAAACCAAGCAAGTACATGCCAAACACACAGCACAACGCACACAAAACACCACGAACACAGTCATACACATCCATACACAACACCCCCTAATCGCACAGCGACAACTAGACCACAAACACCTCAACAGTCATAGACAGGCACTTTGTGAAACACCACACACACCATAAACTGTATGTAGCAATGACACACAATTAATAGCGGTGAACACACATCCAAACAATGACACAGGTGACACATCAAGTACAACCAACATACAAGAAAATCCACAGATGCAGCACCTTACACACGGACACACACAACACCCCATACAATCCCACAAGCAAGCAATCAGACATATAACAACATGCACATGGCACAACCCATCTACCTAGTGCATGCAACAACACAGACATAACCCATACACAGACCTCACACACGGTTGCACAAAGATGTCACACCACCATGTAGATGGAAACCACGTAAAGCATCTTATCTTGCCAAGCACAGCAATGTGGGCAGATGTAATTGGAACCATGAAAAACAATTGAAATATATACAAAATGTGCCAAATGGCCAGACCAATTTGCATAAATGCATAAAGTCCATATATCATGGCCCCAAGTTGACTCCTGACAGCAAATAGGCCTCCACGTCATAGGGGCATCAATTGGACATGCAGGCACCTCAGGGTTCTGAGGGAGTGGTGGTGGGTGGCTTGGATTTGGAAGGGTGATGTCTCTGTTTGGGCTTGGGAGGGGGGACTTTGGCTCTGGGAGGGGTGGATTGTTTGCTGGATGGAAGAGCAGGGGAAACACCAGAAGGGGTACCAGAGGAATGGAATGTGGAAGGGCCTGGGAGGGGCAGGGGGACACGACGTTTATGGGCAACACGGGGTGGGAGAGGAATAGGGAAGAGGTCAAGAGTGGCAAGGAAGACTTTTTTATGTACACTGGGGTGGTCACAGAATGAGGGATGGGAGTGGAGGTAGAGGGAGTGCTTGTGTGATGTGTTCATGCGCTGTACGTGGATGCTGGTATGTGCAATGTGTGCATGTCTGTGGTGGGGGTATGTTGGGTGGGTGAGCGGGTGCGTGTGCATATCTTGGGAGAAGGGGGTAGAGATGCAGGGAGAGGGAATGGGAGACATGTGAGTGAATGTTGGGGTGGTGTTTACAAGTGAAGTGGATGTGCTGTAGGTGACAGAGAAGGTGGTCATGGTGAGTATGGATGTGGTGTGTGGGGCGGGTGTCTGTGAGTCTGCTGTTATGGTGCTTGAGCATATGACAGGAATGCTAGCAGGACCAGTGTGTGATGATGCAGTGCTAGCAGGTGTGAGTGGTGATGTGACTTTCAGAGAGGAAATGCCTGTTGTTGTGTATGCAGATGTGTGTTGTGTGTGTGCATGCCGGTGGGTTCGTTTGTGGTGCTTGTTTGTCTTTGCATACCTTGTTTGTTTTAGTGGGTGTTTGCTGGTCTGTAGATGTGCCCTGGATGGGTATAGGGAGAGGGGTTGTGGATTGGGAACAGGTAGCTGGAGGGGGACAGAAGAGGAAGGGACACTGGCTGCCATCAACAAGGAAGACAGAGCCTGAAATGATCTCTGTAGGCCAGACAAGGCACCGTGAATGCCTTCCAGGTAGGCATTGGACTGCTGCATCAGTGATGCCAGTCCCAGGATGGCATTCACAATGGTTGTCGGCCCCATAGAGATGGACCTCAGGAGGTCAATAGCCTCCTCAGTGAGGGTGGTAGGGGTGACTGGGGCAGGGGTAGAGGTGCCTGCAACGAAGGAGGCACCCACCCTCCTTGGTGAGCGGGCACGGGCAACTGGGTGGGGACCTACAGGGAGGGCGGTGCTGGTAAGGGAGGTGGTAGACAAGAATGGTGCGGGGGTAGTCGCAGATGGGTCCAACGGAGGAGGAATCTGAATCAGATGTGGTGGTAGTTCCAGTCCCCCCTGTGGTTCTCCTTTCGTCTTCCGTCCCACTGGTCCCCTCAGCTTCTCTGGTGCCAGCCTCCTGGGCCCGTGGGCTGCTGCATCCTCACTTGCCGGTGCCCTTCCTGCTTTGCCAGATGATGCTAATGTACACATAGACAGAGGTGGAGAGAGAAGGAGGGTGGGAGAAACAGAAATGGAGGAAATGGTAATAACCGACACATCCACTTCACATACAAACATTACATACATTTGACCCTGTTGGGAAAACAAGAGACCATTTTGCAGTCATGAACAACAGAGTCCTGCAAGTTATACCCAAACTTATCACAGATCACATCATCCCTGCAGCCTAGACACCTGATTGAAAATTCCTACATGCCTGTCAACTGGCTAAATGACTGATCCAATAAATATACCCATTAACATACCCAACCACATGTCAGTCATGACAGGATGAAACAAATCTGACCACAGAAGAACTGTGCACACAAACTAAATGACAAGAATGTGTGGAATACATTTGGTACAGAGGTCCATTGATGTTACAATTGTAACAAATGCAATGTTAACAAAACTTACTTGTCATTACTCAAATACAGTGCCAATAAGGTCACCTTGTACTACTGCAGTATACGCACAGATGGAGTATGCAGCCAGTGAAATGCTTGAACATTTGAGCAACCCATTTGTACAGTAGAATGTGTGTTACAGTACCACCACTTCTGTTCCTGCATGGCTCTACATAGCTAGCATGTCAAACTCCAACATGATTGGTGTGACAATTAGGACTGTACACTCACCACATTTCTTCTGACCACGTAAATCACATGTCCAGTGAGGGTCACAGTACACAACCATGCAGAATTCACCTGACAGTCCATACTTACCCCCTTGTGGCTGCTGTGCTGCCCTCAAGTGCCCATCCAACTCTGGGTAGGCCACCACCAGTATGCTGGCCATTAAGGGGGTCAGGGTCCGACCGGCACCCCTTCTGTATTGGGAGGCCCTACCCATCTGGGCCTGTGCGGTCTTCTGGGCCCAGCATCTCAGGTCCTCCCACCGCTTCCTGCAGTGGGTGCTCCACTGGCTAAGGACCCCCAGGGTCTGTACTTCCTTGGCGATGGCTCTCCACAACCATTTTTTTCTGGTGGGCGCTGACCTGCATGGGAAACATTATGAAAATGGGGGACATGATGTAAATTATACCAATACAGCTGCAACCTTTTGTGACACACAACATACACGGACCATGCACACTGCCAATATACCACACACATCATGTGCATGCAAAACCACAAATCAGTCATGACATGTCAATGTGCACACACATTCATTGTCAAACACCACCCGAAATGTGGGACAAAGTACGTTGTACTGACCTGTTGCCATGGAGCCCCATACAACCACTCATAGAGGGGTAGGATCCCTTCCACCAGTTTCTCCAGCTCTTCAGCTGAGAAGGCTGGGACCCTATCCCCTGCAATGCGTGCCATCGTTACTCTAAGATTCAGGACACAGCAGCACACGATGTGGAGGTCTTCCTTGCCCGAATGCCAGGAGTCAAGTGAGCTTGCCCATACAAAATGGTGGTCACGACCGCAGCGGTCATGACGGTCAGTGCCAGCGGGGATCGTCATTGGTCCTAGTTTCCCATAGATGTCCATGTCATCTAATGAGGAGCTGGACGGCGGTTCCGACCACCTTCCGCCATGACGACTGCTGCAGGCAGAATGAGGTCACTTCCATCTGTCCAATGCATGCAGGACAGGCGGATGCCATTTTAGTATATTAGATGACTGTCCTGGGTTCATACTGCGTCATTACCTGCATATCGTCACACATTGATTCATCTAAGTTACATTTTGTGGATAATCACAGAAGTGGTGAGTATCAGGTGACATCACCACACTTGTCACTATATATGTCTGTATTGACAATCCTTATGGTGAAACACATGGAAGGTGTATGTTTACATGTCCTATACATGTCCCTTGTCACAGGGATTATGTGGCATTGTCTGGCTACGAATGGAGTGTGGAGTGATGTGTCTTTCCACAACATTACAGCCAACTTACATGACCAATACGTTGTGACTGTCATATGTCATACTTGGTGCAAAACATTGTGAGAGGTGCCCAGATTGTTGTTTGCCTCCCTGCCTAAATACCACAAAAATGGAGTGATGAGGAATGCACCAGTTCACCGGCAACTAGTATATCTTGAAACCATGGAAGTGTGCCCCATCATCCTGACCTATCAACTGAACCGTGTGTGCATCAGGGAATTGGTCACCCAGTTGGAGCCAGACCTCCTGTCGGCTTTGAGAAATCTCCATGCCATCCTTCCAACGGTCCAGGTGTTGTCAGTCCTGCATTTTCTGGTGAGTGGCTCTTTTCAGGTGACTGTGGGACTGGCTCCCGGGATGTCATAGCCCAAGTTCATTAAGATGTTGCAGGATGTGCTGGATGCCCTACTCAAGCATGTGAACAGGTACATTAGGTTCCCACAACGTGCTGAATTGTCCACTGTTAAAGAAGCCTTCTACAATATATCACATGTCCCACATGTAATAGGGGCCATTGATAGGACTCATATCGCCTTGACACCTCTGAGGACCCCTGAACAGGTCTACAGAAACTGGAAGAGTACATATTGACTCAAAGCATGAGTGGTGTGTCTTGCAGACGAGTACATAACAAATGTAAATGCAAAATTCCCTGGATCGGTACATGATTCCTATGGCCTGAGGAACAGCAGTGTTCCTGCATTGATGTTCAGCTCTCCACGTCAGACGTTTGTACCCCTTCCTATACAGTCTGCACTCTGCCTAGCATTGTTACCTATCGTCATATCTGCTTTTCCACACAGGTGACTCCAGATACCCCAACCTGCCCTGGCTCCTGACACCTGTTAGACATCGAACTACAGAAGGGAAGAGCAGGTAAAATGAGGCACATGGCTGGACGAGGTGAGTGATTGAGAGGACTTTTAGCCTCTTCAAAGCTAGACTTGGTTGTTGCCTCCATGTGTCCGGTGGTGCAATACAATACCGACCAGGGAAAGTCTGCAAGATCTTTGCTGCATGCTGCATGCTCCATAATCTGGCCCTCAGAAGGAACATCCCACATTTGGGGGAGGGGGACATTGATGCTGGAGCTGTGTTTGGTGCCGGTGACTCTGGTGCTGAGGAGGAGGCAGATGAGGATGAGGCACATAACAACTGGACTGACCTGATTTGCCACTACTTTCAATGATGAACAGGTATGTGTGATTTGTATGTCATCTGCACTTGGACTATATATTGGTAAAGCCAGTCTGTACCCAGATTTTGCATGCATCTAGGTGTGTGTGGGGACTACTGCCTCAAATCTTAGTTTCCGAGCCCGGAAGGTAGCTGACTTACCATGAGGGGTAGTGGAAATGCATTGCTGCTAATGAAATGTGTGAAATGCTAGTGCCATTACGGAACATCCTTATGGTTGTACCAAAGGTTTTGAATCCTCAGTTTTGGTAAATGTAAGGGGGGCTTATTAGTCTTGTCCTGCTGTGTAGGCATATCATGCTGCATTGTCAGCCGCTGTGTGGCAACTACCTGTTCCTGACTACTCAGGGAGGTGAACAGTAGAGGATGTTATCTATGTGATATCTTTACTTTCCTACACATGTGTGTGAGTGACAATGCAGGGTCTTACATATGTGATATCACAACTACTGGGGCAGTCATCCTGTGTTTGTGTTTAAGTCATTCTGTGTTTGTGTTCAACTGCTGTTGATGTATGACTATGGAGTACATGCCTTACAACATTTTGCTAAATTCCATGTAATTTTCCCTCTTCGGGTCACATGTCTGTTTGCAAGCTGCTTACTGATTTGCCTGTTGGCATTGTTGGCACTGGATGTTACTACAATATTGATGTACTTACACACCTGCTGGAGTATCCTACTACAACTATCACTTTGACATTATTGTGGTGCAGGACATGTGTATATGATTGTTGCTTGTAAACAGAATTGGCACTACAAACAATGAAGACACATGCACCATGACTTGTGAACATTCGAGTTTATTTAGTGCATTACATCACACTCAAGAGGAGTGGGGATATGGTCTAGGTGAAGATCAGAGTGGGTGGTACAGCTGTTTGTTTCACAGGTCCTGTATCCATTAGACTTGGGATGATTGAAACCAGGCATTGAATAGTCAACAGGGTGTAACAGTGGCACACACAGGTGACAGTTCAGGAGAGGGATCTCTTCCTGGTGGGGGAGTTGGTCTTTGCCTCAGGTCCTGTAAGATGTCTGGATGGCCGACCTCTTTAATGAGGGGATCCCTCAGCTGCAGGGGTGGGGTGCTGCTGGCCTATCGGTCCTCCTTCTGGGCCTCCATTCCAGTAGCAGGTGCTGATGTAGAGGGCAGTGGTGCTGTCTGACTGCTGGATGGGGCCAGCTGTTGGGTGGAGGATGTCTGCAGGATGTTGTTCAGTTTCTTGAACTCCTCTAACATGGAGTCCATGGTGGCATTGAGTACCTGCCACTGCTGCATGGCCTTCTTGTGATATTCCCTCTGCAGCCTTTGGGTCTCCTGCAAGGTGGTCAGAATCTGGCCGATCTTGTCCTGGGATTGCTTATAGGCTCCCAGGACTCTGGAGACGGCCTCCTGGACAGTCGTGTCCTGTAGCTGCCTTGTCCCTTGGCCCACGATAGCCCTCCCACTGGCCCGTTCCCCCTGTGCCTGTGCCCCTGGGAAAGTGTTCCCGCTCCCAATGACACCAGGACCGTGATTGTATTGGGTTGCACCATTGACTCTTGCCCCTGTCCTGTGGTGCACACTGATGTTTGATGTGACCTTGGGACACAGGTTTGTGAACGTGGGCTCTGCTGTGCAATGGGTGCCACAGGGGAAGTGGTTTCAGTTGTGGGCAGGGTGAGGCTGGTGGTGGTGGACTGACCACTCATGACTGATGGGTCAGGTTTGCCAACTATATCTAGACATCCAGGGGATTCCTCCACTATTGGACCTGGATCCAGGCCTGGGCTTTCTGTCACTGGCCTCCTCTGCTGCATGGCAGTAATTAGAAGACCTGTGGAATGAGAGGAATTGTGTCACATGATGGGATTGTACAAGTGATATACATGGTTGTATGCCATCATTGCCTGGATATGGAGGGCAGTAATAGCATTGACAGTTACTAGACTGGTGCTTGTATTTCCATCAGTGGACTGTTGCAATGGCCCTATTTTGGGGAATGGTTTGAATTTGTCTTGCTATTTTCATTGCCATGTACTGATGTGCATTCCAATTACTTTTTGGTGGAGGGGAGTGACATGGTTTAACGTGCAAGTGCAGAGATGCGAAGTGGATGTAGCAGTCATGCAAGGGTAAGGAGTGTTGCATTGTGGTAGTAGTCATACTTGCTGCAGTGTGGGGTATCCATGCACTAGGTGGGCCTGTGAGGGAATGGTGTCAGTAGGGAGCTGTGGCATGCTAGGGTGGGTATTGGGTCCACAGTGGGTTTGTGCATGTTAGGTTGGTGTGAGGGGGTGACAGGGTGGTGGGAGTACATGCTGTGCATGGGGACATGTTGGCCAGGGAATGTAGTTGACTTACCAGTGTCCAGTCCACTAGGTATTCCCGTCAGTCCCTCTGGGTGTAGGATGGCGAGGACCTTCTCCTCCCACGATGAAAGTTCTGGGGAAGGTGGTGGGGGTCCACCACCAGTCCCCGTGAGGGTGATTTGGTGCCTGGAAGCCATGGTCCGTACCTTCCCTCGTAGGTCGTTCCACCTCTTCCTAATGTCCTCCCGTGCGTGGATGGTTCCCCACAGCGTTCACCCTGACGACGACCCTCTGCCATAAGTCTTTTTTTTGGGCTATGGATGTCTGCTGGACCTGCGCTCCAAACAGTTGCAGCTCCACTCTGACGATTTCGTTGAACATGACCCTCAGCTCCTCGTCTGTGAATCGTGGGGTTTTTTGAGGTGCTGTGGTGGTTGTATTGTGGAAGGTGGGGTGTGTGTTATGCAGGGATGCTGGTTGTGCTGTTTGTTGGTGTGAGTTTGGGTGATATGATTTGCTTGTGGTTTGTGGTGTTTGTGTGCAGTAGTGATGTGCGTGTTGTGTTACTCTTGATTTTGTGTTGTGTGATGCGTGTTCATTGTGATGGTCAATCAAAAAAAGATTACACACGGTTCCATATAGAAAAATGGGTTTCTTTCGGATAGAACACTTGGTCCATAGATGAGAACCAGAGCTGTTCGAAGCAAGGGCCCTCACTCACCGTCCGGTGACATGCTTCATCATAGGGCCAGCTCCTCGTCAGGCCGGCGCTGCAATGCCTGACGGGCCCCACAAGGGGGCTCTTTGCCGGAGATCTTTTGTGAAACAAATATAGCCGGTCAAAAAACAGATAATTGAAGGATTGGCAAGTAAAGAGATTAAAAATGTCTAGAGGTAACTGCTAATAATTTTAATACTTGTGTTCATACCTCTGACAAGATTAAAAACCAGAAAACTGGGAATTAGTGGGATGATGACCACAAACCCCATAAAAATACTGTCTCTTTGAGAGCAATGACATATAAGAGACGGAGCACACAGGGTCCCCTGTGTTACTCTATGTAATGGGTCAACATGTTTCTCGCTAATGTCTGGAAAATTAACTTTTGCGATTCATCAG
This sequence comes from Pleurodeles waltl, assembly GCF_031143425.1. Lineage (NCBI taxonomy): Eukaryota > Metazoa > Chordata > Amphibia > Caudata > Salamandridae > Pleurodeles > Pleurodeles waltl. The sequence continues at coordinate 720,923,218 of NC_090439.1, forward strand.
GACCTAGTAACGTACCTAATCCTATGGATGGTGGGAATTTCCACAAATATAGATCAAAACCTAGAAAAAACGTTATAAAAAGGAAAGAAAGAAACCATCATTACTAAAACGTAGTTCAAATACAAAAAAGAGAATATTACACTGGACTACATTGTGCAAACCCAGAATAAAGTGCAAAATCACTCAAGTGCCAAGTGGTAAAAAAATTATTACCCAAGTAACAACGAGTGCGAGGCCAATTAGGCAAACCACATTGCTTACCCTCCAAAAATTAATGGTAGGGCCACATCGGGGGAGTCCAGGCTAAAAAATCAACTCTGATCTAAATATATACACAAACGGAAGGAACACAAAAAGAATGTCATTATGCAAAATAGAAAGTCCACTCAACAGGATAAGAAACGTATTAACATAGTGGTAATGGAGTCTAAGGCACATTAGTAAATTCCTGTACCTGACACAAGGTTAATATTAATTCGTTAAACATAAGCAGGAAGCAGGAGCAACATACAGAAAATGAATTATCGTCTGTAAAGCGCGGAAACATGCTATAAGCAGTACGGCAGATAATCACAGCCGCATGGTGATGTCGAAAAAGAGAGCATCAAGATATATGGGAGGCAAGTGTAATAACAAAAATGCATCCCATTGTTAAAATGCAGAAATGGAAGAGCGCGGGGTCGGATATGATCGCGTAACTTCAAACAGCAGGGCTACGCTATGGAAACATAGCGTGCACACTGCAGAGACGCGAGAAATGACAAAAAAGCTGTTGTGCCGGCGCTAGCGCCGTGTCTCCGAACTAGTGCGGAGGGAGAAGGCGGCGTGACCGAGGTGCCGATAAAATAGAGGCACATTTCAAAAGAACCACTTACTTGGAGTCCAGACGGTCATTGCCGATGAACCTGTGCCAAGACGCTCACCCGGTATTGAGATACACAATGATCCCAAGGGGGTTTTAAGGAAATGGAAAAATCGAGGAAGGACTCGTCACCAAGGAAAAGGTGTCGGCCATTTTGGAGATTGTATCTAGAGTAAAATATACAAAAAGTCTCGGCCATCTTGGACAGTCAAGTAGTGTCGAGTATCAACACAGTCCCAAATCAATAGATGCTTATCAAACACTGTTATGATATGTAAAATTATGAATCAGTATGAAAACAGAGATACAAAAAATATATATAAAAAGTATAAAGAATAAAGAATAATAATAATACCCAAAGTGGGCCATAATGGACTCTCAAAAGAGGACTGGATATCAGTCATAGTGCATAAAGCTAGTCCATTGAATATCATCATTCAGACCAAGTACATGAGTCTGGAGTCTAAAGACCCACCGTTGTTCCTTTTCGAAGAGCTTTTTGGTATTGTCAGTGTTATCTCTCATGGATTCTAGGACCAACCATTTCATATCATTAGGTCCGTGCTGCTTCTCGACAAAGTGATTAGTCAGTTTTGTAGAGGATCTTTTACACCTAATGGTGCTGCGATGTTCATTAATACGAATTTTTACCATCCTGGTTGTCATGCCAATATATCTCAAGTTGCACGGGCAGGTAATCATGTAAATACAATTCTTAGTCCGACAGTTGGTATGGGATCTGAGTTGCCAGGTTTTTTGTTGACCTAAATCTACCTCTCGAATATTATCAATGAAGGGGCAGACATTGCAGGAACCACAAGGGTAATGACCCTTTACTTTAAGCCATTGACCAGTGTCCAAATTATTAGTGAGCTGTTTCATTGACGGTCTTGTATGGACTACAAGGTCTTTAATGTTGGGCGTTCTTTTGAATGCAAAAAGAGGACGTTCTAGAGTTGCGCCCGCACTCGTGAGGATGGGCCAAAGTCTGCGGATCGTACCTTTTATTTGGTTACTAAGAGGGGTGAAAGTAGTGACACACGTCAATCTCGTCTGTTTGGGACGGGTATTATTAGTCAGTAATGTATCACGGGGGATACTCCCCGCCCTCTTCTTTGCTTGTCGAATTTGAGATAGCGGATAGTTACGCTCACGAAGTTTACAGCATAGGGCGTTAGCTTGAATATGGTAATCAGTTTTGTCTGAGCAATTACGTCGTATCCTGAGGAATTGACCAAAAGGTAGGTTGTCTCGTAAGGCTTTGGGATGATGGCTATTGTAAAGTAAAAGACTATTGCGATCCGTCGGTTTATGGTAAACAGATGAATTAAGGACACCATCCTTCAGTGAGATTCGTAAATCCAAAAAGAAGACTTCTTTGTCAGAGATGGTAGAACTGAAACGGAGGTGGGTGTCCAAGGTGTTGACCCATTGGGTGAAGGCTATCGCACGGTCCATCTCCCCTCTCCAAATTACCAAAATATCATCTATGTAACGGCGCCACAGTATAATATTGGAAAAAAATGGTTGATCAGGGGTCAGAATATGGCGTTGTTCAAATGTGAACATGTAGAGGCATGCCAGACTCGGCGCGAACATGCTACCCATAGAGGTGCCCTGTATCTGGTGAAATAGGCTTTTCTCAAATTGAAAGAAATTCTCTTGAAGGGCCACACTACCGCATTGCATAATGAAACTCACTGGAGTGTTGTGAGTCCATGTCTCAGCCAAGAGTATTTCCTCTACAGCAGTGAGCGTGGCTTCTTGTGGGATATTGGTATAGAGCGCCTCTACGTCTAGACAAATCAGAATGTCAGTAATGCCAGACTCATTTATGTCATTCAGTAGAACGAGAGTGTCTTTTGTGTCCTTCAAAAAGGTGGATGTTTGTGATGGTGCCTGTGATATCTAGGTGCAGTGCCTTCTTTAGTTGTGCTCTTGTCTCGCTCTGTCAAAGTTTCTGGGTGCACAGGGTTCTGGGTATGTGGTGAGGGGGTGTTTTGTAGTGCTGTGGTCAGGTGTGTGTATCAGGTGTGGGGCACTGGTATTGTCCAATGTGGTGCAGTTTTCTTGTGGAGGTGCTTTTTTCCAGCTGCGGTTTGGGCCGCCAATGGAATGGCACTGTGCTAAGAGCGCGGTGCTGATTTGTGATTCGCAATTTGACAGGCGGGATGCTCTCGGCATGGCGGTGCTGGTGGTGCAGCCGCCTCCTTCACGCTGTCGTTTCAGCCAACTGTGTCATTTTTTTAATCATTTTTGGGTGTGTTGTGTTGGTGACACCATCACTGGCGGTCTTTCGGCGTCCGCTTACACAACGGTCTTCAGTAAAGACCGCCAAAGTCAGAATGACCATCTCGGTATGTTAACTTAATTTTCATTGTCTTTCCATGACAAATGTACCACGCTCATGGACTTCCTAAATGCTGTGTTTGTTTCCCCTAACTTTTCCCTAATCCACCTGGCTATAGAATTATTGATAAACTGACAGTCTATTATGCTGTCATCTATTTCCACTATCAACAGGTCTCACACTTGGCAGTGTGCATTTGGTATAAACAAGACTAAATTATTACATGGTGAGGTTAGAAAAATGTGCTAATTTATCAGCTCTCCTTTCCCCTCATTCCTGGCCAGAACAGGACATTGTAGTACAGAGAGAAAAGTACTATACTGATAGGCCAAAGAGAAGTAATGTGCAATTTTCTTCCTACAATCTCTGCCCCAGAGATAATCAGCCTATTTGATGTGTCTACTGAAGCTAACTTCCTCCGGTGACTTAAATATTCATTATGCTTACATTAATAAATGACTCTCCCTTTTCTCTGTGTTGATTTATGCTGGTTCTTGCCCTAGATTTTCAACTCACTATGTTTTTCTTTTTGTTTCATGTTGCAGAATGGGAATAGCACCTTTGCTGGTTCACCTGCCCCATTCCAAATGAGAACCTTGTTTATTTCTGTGATGCGTTCCTTATTCAGAACAGCTAGAGCCATCAGCAGTTAGTCTCTTTGGAAAGAATCCTGCATCAACATCAAGGCTTGAGGGAGGTGGTGGACAATACATTTTTGTTCAGTTAAGATCTGGATGGGTTAGGTTAGGGGGTTTGACAGGACTTTGCAGTATGCGTAATATAAACATATTCCCTGTATTGCATTAATTGTTGTAGGTGGTAGTCTTTCTTAGTGGTGAGCGGTAACTAGGTACAGACGATAGGCTCCTACACTGATAGAACTACTCCTGACTGATGGGATGGTGGGTTCTCTCAGGTGACATTAAATCATGAAGAGGCAAGGCAAAGGTAATGCATCATCAGCTTCCCAACACTCATTGCAAGAGACTGGACTACAGGCAAGCGTTGGGGTTAGTCTGGAGTAAGGGAGCTTGTAACAGAGTTACTCCGCCCGTAGATGTCAGCACAGGAGTGGGGCCGACAACTGCATACCCCAGGGGCACTTCCAATGGTGAAAGGAAGTCAAGCACATGTACAAACTCGGATATCCGGGTTCTGAAGGTGGCGCAAGTGGTTACTCAGGACGGAGAGGAGAGAGAGAGAGCGCAGGAGAATCAGACAGAGAAACAGGTGTCTAGTTTTCAGAAATGTCTGGGTTTGGTAGGTTTCCCTAGATGGCTCCTGAGCCTAGGACCAAAAACGCAGGTGCCCCATTGCAAAAGCAAGTTGTTTTGTAATAGATAATTTTGATGTGCCCATGTTGTGTTTTGGGGCATTTCCTGTCACGGGCAATAGGCCTACCCACACAAGTGAAGTACCATTTTTATCGGGACCCTTAGGGGAATGCTGGGTGGAAGGAAATTTGTGGCTCCTCTCAGATTCCAGCACTTTCTATCACCAAAATGTGAGGAAAACGTGTTTTTTTGCCCAATTTTGAGGTTTGCAAAGGATTCTGGGTAACAGAACCTGGTGAGACCACCCTAGTTTTCTAGTTTTCTAAAATGTACAGGTTTGGTAGGTTTTCCTAGGTGCTGGCTGAGCTAGAGACCAAAATCCACAGCTAGGCACTTTCCAAAAAACACATCAGTTTTTAATGTTAATGTAAAAATTTGTTGTGTCCATGTTGTGTTTTGGGGCATTTCCTGTTGTGGGCACTAGGCCTACCCACACAAGTGAGGTACCATTTTTATTGCGAGACTCGGAGGAATGCTGGGTGGAAGGACGTTTGTGGCTCCTCTCAGATTCCAGAACTTTCCATCACTGAAATGTGAGGAAAAGGTGTTTTTTTGCCAGATTTTGAGGTTTGCAAAGGATTCTGGGTAACAGAACCTGGTGAGAGCCCTACAAGTCACCCCATCCTGGATTTCCCTAGGTGTCTAGTTTTGAAAAATGCACAGGCTTGCTAGGTTTCCCTAGGTGCCGGCTGAGCTAGAGGCCAAAATCCACAGCTAGGCACTTTCCAAAAACACATATCAGATGTCAATGTAAAAATGTGGTGTGTCTATGTTGCATTTCCTGGGCACTAGCTCTACCCACACAAGTGGGGTACCATTTTTATTGGGAGACTTGGGGTAACACAGACTAGAAGAACAAGTGTTATTGCCTCTTGTCTTTCTGTACATTTTTTCCTTCCAAATGTAAGACAGTGTGTAAAAATAAAGTCTATTTGAGAAATGCCTAGTAATTCACATGCTAGTATGGGGACCCCGGAATTTGGAGATGTGCAAATAATCACTGCTTCTCAACATCTTATCTTGTGCCCATTTTGTAAATACAAAGGTTCCCTTGATTCCTATTGTTCACACTTTATATTTCACCAAATGAATTGCTGTCTATCCAGTATACAATGAAAACCCATTGCAAGATGCAGCTCATTTATTGGTTCTGGGTACCCAGGGATCTTGATGAACCTACAAGACCTATATATCCCCGCAACCAGAGGAATCCAGCAGACATAATGATATATTGCTTTCAAAAATCTGCTATCACTGGAAAAAGGTATAGAAAAAAATGTGGACAGAAATGGCTATTTTTTCACCTCAATTTAAATATTTTTTTATTTTAACTGTTACTTTCTGTAGGAAACCCTTGAAGGATTCACAGAAATACCCCTTGCTGAATTTTTAATTTTATCTACTTTTCTGGAGTGTTTAGCTGTCCGGGATCCAGCATTGGTTTCACACCCATTTCTGTCACTAACTGGAAGGCGGCTGAAAGCACAAAAAATAGTAAAAATGGGGTATGTCCCACTAAGATGAGAAATTTGGTTTTCTAATTCAAGTCTGCCTGATCCTGAAAGCTGGGAAGATGGTGAATTTAACACGACAACCCCTTTGTTGATGCCACTTTCAGGGGAAAAAACATATGCTTTCTTCTGCAGCACTTTTTTCCCATTTTTCTGAAAAAAACTACATTTTAGCTGTATTTTGACTAATTTCTTGATCTCCTCCAGGGGAACCCACAAACTCTGGGTACCTTCAGAATCCCTAGGATGTTGGGGAAAAAAGGACGCAAATTTGGCATGGATAGCTTATGTGGGCAAAAAGTTATGAGGGCCTAAGTGCGAACTACCCCAAATAGTCAAAAAAAGCCTTGCCACCTGAGGGGGAAAAGGCCTGGCAGTGAAGGGGTTAGGTAGTGGGGGGGAGTGGTCAGGCATCACATTCCACCATTTACATGTGGGGTAGGTGAAACTTCTTCCTCCCCAAAATGACTTTTTTATCCTGGGGATAACTACCTGTCTTGCTGTGCTAGACCACAGAGTATGTTTAGGTATATACCAGTTAAAGATCTTCTGAAAGAACAGAAGACCTTTGTTGTGCAGGGCCTTGTGACTCTAGCATAAGGATTTAAAGTTGATTCCCTCCCTGATTGGTAACCAATGCAGATCACTAATGGTTTGAGAGATAGTGGAAAATTTAGGGAAATTCATCAACACGTGGGCTGCTGCATTTTGAAGGGTCTGCAGTTTGTTTTGTAGGCGAATTTGGGAGCCTGCATATAAGGCATTGCAATAGTCCAGCTTTGAAATTACCAAAGCAATTACAAACTGTTTTCCACAACTCTATTGGAAGAAAGGGGAGAATTATTTTTAGGATTTTTAAGACTTGGAAAAAAGAAGAAGTTACCATTTAATGTGGTCCGTGACTATTATGCAATAGTGCAGTGAACTCTAAAGATACATTATTTGTTTTGGAACGAAGAAAATCAGCTACATTGTCAAACAATAGTTGATATCACAAAATAAAATGATGGAAGGAGTGTTGAAGCTTTTCAAACACTCACCCCCAGTCATCAATCTGGGTTTAATCCATCATTATTTTGCTTGCCATTTCACCCCAGTTCGGACCCAGCTTTCTGCAAATCAGTCTTGACCCTGCTCCCGAAGGGAATAGTCCAGCCCAAACTGCCTGTCCAGGTCCTCCCTGGACAGGATTCAAGCATCCTGAGACCTGGGGGTGAGTGTTTGAAAAGTTTCAACACTCCGTCCATCATTTTCATTTTGTGATATTGCCTTGTCCGCCGTAAGTGGCTAGGGTATGCCCAGACGTGGGACCCGGGCTCACTGTGCCACTAGATTCAATCTAGCGTAGCTGATGAAGGGTGATACCCTGAAACCGGGCCCAGGTTGCTTGTTTCCGGTCCAGGGAGGACCTGGACTAGTAGTTCAGGCTGGACTGTTCCCATGGCGAACAGGGTCAAGACTGATTTGCATATGGTTGGGTCCAAACTGGGGTGGCATGGTGAGCAAAAGAATTGATGGATTAAACCCAGATCTGTGTCTGAGGGTGAATGTTTGATTGGTTCCGCATTCCGTCCATCATTTGTGTTTGTTTGCCTTTGTCACACAATAGTTTGTCAGATGTAACAATAGATTTATTACAGAAACTGGACAACGATTTTACGGTATTGAAAAGCTCCTTAAGGGATTTTCTGGCTGCATTAATTTTTCCTGTACAAATGTTGTTTTGGCTTTCCCTATTTGTGTCTTATATTCCTTTATCAAGGCTTTATATTTTATTAGTTGCTCCTGACGCCTACATTACTGCAGAAACTCTCTAAGCTCCTAGGAATACCATGGTGCTGAGGGTGTAGACCTGTGGTTTGCCATGGTTTTTAGGGGAGTTCACTGGGTGACAACTGCGTCAATCTAGGCAATTATCTTTTAGTTGTGCAGCGCATCTGCAAAGGACCATTTAATTGAATTGTTAATAACTATTAGAAATAGTTATTCAATTATTTTTCTAGCTGGTCCCTTTCCCAAGATAAAGTATGCTTTAAGTATTGCTTCCCAGTGTTTCTGTACAAGCCATGCAGCCTCCCTACATTGAAAATAGCTTTGGGGTGCTAGTCACTGCAAAGACATGTTAATATTGCATTTTTACATGTCATACAATTAAATATTGTGCACCTTGCCTTATGTGCTATAAGGCCACCATAGAAGTGACTTATTCATATTTAAAAAGGAGGTTGTTACCTGTCAAAATGTTTTATTTTGACAGGTTGAATTGCAGTTTTTACATTGCTCTATTCAGACTACAAAGGTAGGCCTGAAGCCATGTTCACTCTGCTACTGTATAGGATGGCACAATAGGTGCTGCAGTCCACTAGCCACCTTTAACTTACAGGCCTTTGGTACACCTCGCACAATATACTAGGGGCTTAAGGGTAAGTTAAATATGCTCACTCAACAAAGCACAGTTATTGCTGAGAAACGTATTTGGTCAATGTGTTATTTCCCAGACTGGTAGAAGAGGAGGTTGATCTGCTGGTTGTTTCCAATCTGATAATCAGCCACATTTTGAAGGCTACAAGGCAATTTGGTTTCCAAAACAAAAGACCACCCTTTTACCCACAGAGATATAGTGTGGGTCAGGTAACTGTTCTGGGGCCACATAAGAGCTGCTGTTACCAACAGGAGGTGTAAAACTGGTTTGCCCTGTACTGGGTTAAACATTTTTATTCCTAACAAAATAGCATTAGATGACTCCAAGTCCTTGGATTTCACAAACTTTGACAGGTTATTAAATAGAATTTTACAGAGATACAACTTGAACTTGCTTTCCAAACTCCCTGCATCATTCTCAAACAAATAGTCTTCTCGTATGTCAGGAGATCCAAGAGTTATTAGCCAAAGGGCCAATTCAACACACTACCTCCAGCTTTAATATTTTAAGCAATATTTTCTGATAAAGAAGAAAAGAAAACATTGAAGCCAATTATAAACGTTTCCTAATTAAATCAGTGTGCTTGTCGCGGTTACTTCTGTAAGGAGACTACTTCCTGTCTCTGGGATTGCATACAACACCTGCATTGATGGCTCAAGTGGATCTAAAAGGTGTTTGTATATTGTGTTCAATCTTTTTACCTCATTTGACATTTTTCCAAATCCAACAGGGGGAAGAATTTGACCAATTCACATCATTTCTTTTTGGACTATCTTCAACTTCTTATTGTTTCCAGAAAAGGCCCACTAAAGGTCACAGAACATTAACTTGATAATCTACCTGGACAGCATTTTGATAATGTCCCAGGACACAAATTCTCTAATGCTCCAATTACAAAATTCAGTTTTCTTCTTGGAAAGTTTAAGTTTTGTCATCAATCAACCAAAATCCTTTGATAACATATACAGTCAATAGATTTTTTGGATTTCTAGTGAACTCAAAATCGTGTACACTAAAACTTCTGGATCAAAGGCGTCGTGCTATCAGGAAATAGTTATCTCATGTGTCAGTCTGTTCTCACATATCTTTTTGTCAATTAGCCAAAACAGTAGATCTTTTGACTTGTTTAAGTTGGTCGGTCCTTCTAGGATCTCTTGATTATCAGGGTCTTAAAAAAATAAAGATTTGTCACCTAAAAGCAGTCTAAATTATTTGGATTAGGTTCCCTTGTCTGAAGAGAGATGAACGAAGAAGCAAATTGTTAGTTAGACCTCCTCCGTGTTTGGAATGGAAGATTAGTCTCCAATTCAACTCGAGATCTTCATAAGAATCAGATACAAGTTCATCAGCATGGGGTGCTCAATGAAGCCAGTCCTCGAATGGCAACACATGGTTTCAGAATGAGTCTTGTATGCACAGAAATTATTTGGTGCTTCTTGCAGGCTCCTTTGCCATCCATTCACAATAAAAAAAATCATGCTTACTGTTCAGTCCTCGTCAGAATGGAGAACCTCACAGCAGTGAGATACATCAATCATTGGTGGGAAACCTGAGCAAATATTTTAGCCACTCTAGTGAGACAATTTTGGGAATACTACCTACAACCCTACATTTCAGTCACAGCAGGATATTTCCCTGGTCATCTAGATCCTGTAGCAGGTTTGTATTCACACCATTTCAGAGATTCCAGCAACCGACAACTGCACATTCAATTGTTTCAATTTCTTCACGCAATGTGGGGTCAATTCTTGATAGATCTATTCACCTCCAGACAAATACCCATCTTTCTCCATTTTCACAACTGAAGACCAGACCTGCTTCTGTTAGAAACAGATGCATTCCTCTATCCTTGTAAGGAGGGTCTTCCCCATACATTTCTCTGATTTCTCATGATCTGTCGTTCAGAGAGGAATCTAACTCAGCTGGTTTTAATAATCCCTTTTCTCTATCCTAAATCTGGTTCCCAGACCTACTTCAGATGTTAATGAATTTACCAATTTTTCTGCTATTTTTTCCCCAACTCCTACCTCATGATTTTGTGTCCTCAATCAACTTTCACCTAATGGCTGGGAAAGTATTGGAGGTCCTTGGTCCATCTCGGGCATTTTGTCAGAGTCTCTCAGCTTCAGCAATGAAGCCTGGGCCACCAGAACTGCCAGAGTATACATGTCAGCTCCAACTTGCTGTTGTATGGAATGAAACACAACCCGCATTTTCTCTGATATTTCTGCAATAGTTTTTTGAGCCAGCTAGCATCTTTGGAACAATTTTCTAAAACAGTAAATGTGCTTGGAACTGCCAGTTCTTTCCAACATTGGTATTTAGCCCTGAAACCTGTTGGAGAGCATCCTCTTCTTCACAAATTCCTTGGTGGCATTAGAATACGTATTCGTCCTATTTCTAAGAGTAATTGTTTATGGGATGTTAATTTAGTTTTGAATTTAATTAATTTCATGGCTTCATATTTATAATTTATCTTTGTGTTATCTGCAAATCAGAAAATGCAGTTTTGTCTTGTTTCTTTTAAAAAAGAATCTGATATCAGGCTTGGGTTTGCTATCTAGGCAGTTCACTCCTTCTGTGATTTTCTTCTCTATAACAAGGGGAACGAAGACTTTTAGGAAGACTTCTCTCAGAATATCTATTGGTCAATTTCTCACCTCACTAACAAATTCCCATTCTTCGATTTCTGCAGTCCCATTAGCTAAATGGGTGAAACGATTTATGTCCCAAGCTTGCATTAACATTTCTATGCTACAGCTTCAAAGGTTTACTGGTCACCGGCCAGATTGGAAGACATTTTGAGAGTAACTGACTGGCTGGTCTTCAGTTCCTCCTTTTAAAACTTTGCAATATAAACCAAATTCTCATGTTTCACTGTCTGATGCAAAATTGGTTTAAACAAGCATATGATCCTCCGGTTTTCACATACAATGTGTGTTTCCCAAGTTGTCATGTAGGGACGTTATAATTTTACTAAAGGCATGGAGAAGAGTATTATCCCACCACCAATGTATGTTTATTGAAATGTTTTCAATAGTATGCCCCCTCCCTTCTTAAATTTTGGAAATTACTAGTTCACTTTCTTTTACGGTGCCCAAATGAAAAGTTCCTCAGCCGTTCGTCTACAACGTCAAAAAGAGAAGGGAGAGTGAATCACAGCACTTTGGGCATCAAATGTTTGGCATCAAGATAGAGGACATACTGGTTGTGTGTGCGGGGGCATGTATCGTTTATTAATTGAATATACACGTGTGGATCTTACATTCGTAGTCTTTATTTAAGGTTTTATGGGTAGTATTGCTTACTCATTTTAATATGGTGTTTTTCTACATTGTCACGAATGGGCTGCTTTTAAAAATATTTAGCAAGAATAAACCATAAAACTTCTCTCATTGAACCTTACAAGAACACTTGGAAAATCAATATTCATGCTAAAGTTAATTGGAATGCGTGTCTACTGCTGAGTGGTACATCCAACCACGCCTTTACGTTTGTCCCAGCTTAAAGATACTTCCCACAATGAATTCATGCCCCCGCAGCAAAACAGGGACTCACTCCATCCAGTGCGGTTGTTTACTTGCTAATGTCGAGCGCGACCCGTTTGGCGCACAGTAGAAGGGTGAAGGGGGCAGAGCCTCGCTCAGTGATTAGCGAAGTCACGCTCCGGTTCCCGTCCGGCTGAGGTCTGGTGAGAGGAGGGGCGCGCGCGCGTGTGGGAAGGGGGTGAGGAGGAAAGAAGAAAGATGGGCTGGGGATGAAGGCAGACCAGTCACGTGGGCAGAAGGCTTTGATTTATGTCCAAATGCTTGAGAGCCTGCAGGGACAGCGCTGGTTGGTTAACTTGTTGACATTTTAAGAAACTTGCGTCCGTCAGTGTAGGGGTTCCATGTTTTGCCTGAGCCAGGCCTTGCCTATGCCCTTGCGGTGGTTTCCTTAGTGACACGGAGGATTAACAATAGATGTCCTGCCGCCCCTCCCCCTTTCCTGCTCGTTCCTCACTTCAGGCATGGACCAGGCAGAGGTAAGTGAGCCGCGTGGGTCTTCTTCTGTTTTTAAGCTCTCTACCTGTTCTGAAAGTTTGCCCCAGTACACCTGGGAGGGCGGATTAATGTTTCTGTGTCGTTGCTGCTTTGGGAGGGATGGCACCGCTGCCAGCGAGTACGAACTTCCCAATATGTTTGTTATTATAGCCTAACACATGGAGCTGCCCTGAGGCTGTGGTGCGCGTTCTGCTTACCCGTGTTACAGGAAAGCACCGCACGCACTCACTAAAAAGATAGCTTTTAAGTTGGTGGTTTGTTGTTTCATGCGAGAGCAGCATCTGCGCTCCTCGCAGACTTTCCCACATGTTTCAAGGGAGGAGGGATGTTCTTTCCATTCATAACTCCGGGTCGCGCTCTTAATGAGGACTTCTCAGCCAAGTGGCAAACTTTGTCAACACGGTCCTAGTGCAGAAAGGCTGCGTGGGTGGATTTGGGGATTTTGACAAACTTGCAGGGTTTTAGAGGACGGACAGCGGGCCCCTGTGACTGGAAGTTCTTCCCTTGTGTTTGTAGATATATTCCAGAGCAGTGGTCCTGCGGAGCCCGGTCTGAGAAGAAGTAGCGGTGGCTGGCCGGATGCAGTGTGCAGCCGCGGTCTCAAGGAGCTGTGCTGCGATTACTGTGCCCTCAGTTCATCCTGCGCTGTTCTGCAAACACCCGACGGATTTATTGTACAAACACAGCGCAGACCACAGACCTGGCCACTTCCTCCTGCTTGGACCTCAGATCACTTCATGAGGTGACACTTGGCCGCCTTGCTGCACTTTTTTGCTACCCCACACGAGCCCCAGCAGCAGCATGCACTGTATGGACAGCTCTTCGGCCGCGCCTTCCGAAGTGCCCGGGATAAGGCACTAGAAGTGTGCGGGCGCGGAGCACGCTGTCCCCGGGGCCGATCAGGTCTAGGGCCGGCCCCAGCAGCCAGCCCTCCAAGGCGGAGTACCTGGCCGCCCTCACCCACACCTGGAAGATGACCGAGGAGACCAAGGTGGAGGGCAAGGCGGAGAGCGCCAGGGACCTGGAGAAGCAGCTGCGCCTCCGGGTCTGTGTGCTGAGCGAGCTGCTCAAGACAGAGCGGGACTACGTGGGCACCTTGGAGTTTCTCGTGTCGGTGAGTTACCTCCAGGAGGCGGGGTGCTTTGTGCCTACTGACAGACGGGGTGCATTGCTGTGGGGAACAACAAGTGGCGACGGTTGCGCCGAGCTTCGGATGCTTGTGTGTGAATTGAATAGCAGAGGGGCCCCTCGGCTCTGAGAACAAGAGTGAGAGAGCAGAGGAGGGAGGGATGCGGTGTGCAGAATACTAATATCTGCTGCGGGGGCGCAGCGGGGAGGGGGGGACGGGACTGCGAAGAGCTGGCTAGTGTTCACTGGTTGACTGATGTCCTAGTGTGCCCGTACAATGCAATCAGAAGTCACCTCTGTGGCCTTCCGTGTTTAATAGGGGCCGGGGGATTGACACCTTTGATAATGGGAGGCCTTTATAGCCCAGGTTCTGAAATAAGGCACCCAGTTGTTTAATAATCTTTGAAGTGGCATGGCTTTCGTCTTTCGTTTAAGGGATTTTGACATTACGTGGAAACTGTCATTCATTCTCCACAATACAACTGTTTGAAATATCTAAAAGAACACGATAAACTTCTTTTTTTAATTATGGCTCACAAACCTCCTAACTTTGGACTCAAACGTGTGATCCTAGATTATGTGCTAAAACGTGGGAGCAATTCGAAAAGGAGTAATATGCAGTTTTAATTGTTGTATAAAAATAAGGTGTGTATAATTGTGCCCAGTAATATAAGAAACCGAAAAAACGAATACACCGAATGCACATACCTATGAAATGAATGAAGGGCATTGTGCCATCCGCAGGATGTCTGCGTGTACTGAAAAGCTTGCACCTGCAAGGTGTGCACAACATCAATTTGACAAACATTGTCTTATATTTCTTGCTATGAAAAAGCCAGCGGGGGTATAAATTTTCAACTAAAATGCTTCGAACTCAGATTGATCGAACTGTATTATTTACAGAGTGCCACATACCCCTGACCAGGCATTTTAAGCGCTTTCGAGTGGCCGACACGGGGCTACTTTCTTTCTTGTGCATGGGAAGTGCAATGTAGAATTTGGACTGTATAAATGCTTTGGAGCGCCACAGCTGACAATTTGTGACTGAATATATGTACCTTTCAGTGAGGGTGTTGAGCAACACTTGACCTCATCTTCCCTCCATGGAATTAACCAATTTTGTCTTCATTAGCATCATTTCTGGTTTTGGCCACTTCGACTGTGTTGACAATTTTAGCTGACCAGTGAGATGCTAATGGTTTGTGTTGCTTGCAGTTGTATCTCCCGGTGTTTCAGACATATTGTAGGCAAAAATCGAACGACTTTCTATTTGGTTACATAAAGCACCCTCTGAAACAAATAGACACACGTTCCTAGATTTAGAAGCAATCGAAACCAATAGGTATCTACTCCCTATAAGTTCATTGTTCATACACACCTATATTACCAACTGGCTGGCACCAGTAGAAGTCATTCTAAGTGTCCAGCTGCGGTTTTCATCAATGGGGCGTTATAATCTTCTAAACACTCATCTTTTTGTATCTGAAGGTAAAAACGTGAATCTCGGCCATCATTGAAGGCTTGACCTTCCATGCGCTGCAGGGGCCGTGTAATGTCAAGTGGGCACATTTTTAACTGGGGCCTTGCGTGCTTGACGTGCTTACCAGTACTGATGAGCTGGGGAAAGGTCCCTAGCCCAGAGGTCTTCAAACTGGGGGGCGAGCCCCCCTTGGGGGGCCTCAAGTGATCCCAGGGGGGGCGCCAAACTCTGGCCAAAATAAATATTATGCAGATAACATGCCTTTGTTTGAAGCAGAAGCATGTTATTGCAGTTTTAAAAAGGTAACAGTACTTAACTGCAATGTTTAAATAGGTCTAGGCCTATTTAAACATTGCCATCCTTCTAAAATAATTGTTAAAATGTATGAGGGGGGGGCCTAATGATTTTTATTTTTCAACTGGGGGGGCGCGGCATTAAAAAGTTTGAAGACCACTGCTAGCCTGTCAAGTGTGTGCTCCAAGCCGGCGCTAAACAAGGGGTTGTCATAGAGGAAAACAAAGCATTGTTCTGCCTCCCGCGCCCTTCCCCCGTCAAGGTTCCCACATCCCTGCACTTGGCATCCCTACAAGTGTATCTAGACAGCATCCTCCTGCCCCCGCCCCGTCCCCCGGTGCTGGAGGGAAACGCAGCAGATTTCCTGGCTGCGTGGCCGAGATTCGGGAGTTTGCTGCTTCTTGTCATGCCTGGAGAGCGCGAGGCGCAGGGCATGAAGAGCAGGCTCCTGCGGGAGGCCGGTCTTAAGGCTGCGACCCTTGACCTCTGGACGCCCCCGCTGTTTACATGCCCTGGCTGCAGAGCGCAAAGCCGGGCAGCACCATGGACTGCAGCTCGAGGCTGATAAAACCAGCTGTTGCTCGGGGAGTGTTATTCTTTTTTGTGTCAGAAGAATCGTTAACGGCATCGTTGGTACAAGACAGGATTCTAAACGTTTTAAGTTGTGCGATTCCATTGGTGGAATGATCCATGAGCAAATGCAAATGTGCTACACTATATAATAATACTCACAGAAATAGAATTATTACAGCGATCTTCGGTCCCAAAAACAATGAACAAGATCCTGTTTGCATTGGGACAGACCAAACTTTACATCCACAGCGACGTGAACAATGTTCGTTACATGAAATGCCGATTGCCACGCATCAGGCCAACCGTTACTAATGTAATGTCCTTTCTTCATATGTTAATGTATTACACGTCTATGCTATGGGCATTTGTATTGTGCACAATCTGCCACTGATATGCCATCACAGCTCTTTGGGTGTCTGTTAGTAGGGTGACTTGCCAAAGGGTTCTGAGGTTTCCATGGTAAGCTGGAGACTTGTTCGACTGATAAAAGGCGCGCGTATAAGCCTGTGAATGGGTATGTTCCTTCTTTAGATTAATATGCCAACTTCAACAGATTGTGGGTCAGTATTCATGGTGTTTGACGGGAGAGATAGGAGGCCCGATTTGACTCGTATTACACACCTTTTGAGAAGGCACACATGCCCAATTTTTGGCAGAAGTACGAGTGTTTAAGGCATCAAGTGCACCTGGGTGGCAATGTATGGCATGGTATCAACCTTCATTTATAACAGTTATTAAGTTAAATGGGAAAGATAATAGTAAAGCTTGAGGTTCAGTGCTAAGGTGCTCTCTAAACTGATAGTTGCCCCAATTCTTATATTTTAAAACATAATTGTAAGAAGTACCTAAGCCAAGAAATCCAGAATAAAGTTCCTTATCAGTAGTACCATACTCATTTTGAGTGTTGAGTACATAGTTTATTAGGCCTTGTATTGCATTTTTTACGCTGTTGTCGTCATTGTTTGTACAACAATGGCTTATAAGTATCAGGTTTCTTACAGATCATGATATGATTAGCAACTGGTTAAAAAGTTATATAACTCTTAATGAACTATATACTCAACTCTTATAATAAATATGTGACTAACAATAAGGAACTGTACTCTGCATTTCTTGGCTTTTCTGTCGCCTACACATATTCTTTCGTTTCTAATACTGTGTTTATGCTAACCAACTAATAGCATATGTCCAGCTGAGCTGGATGTTTGTTGGGCATTCCCTCTTAATGTTTACTGTTGTGTCATGGTGAACAGTGTGTACCTGTAGAGACTGCTGTTGTGAGCACGTTGATACCCAATGAAAGATAGTCACGCTGATTGGATGAAAACCAGCTGTCTAAAATTGCACATGAAAAAACAGAAGTAATCATCTTTGGGAATGACTCCTCCCACTGGAAAGACTTGTGGTGGCCCTCTGCACTCGGATAACTCCATCCCTGTCAGAACACGCCCGTAATCTTGGCATTATCATGGACGATAAGCTTACTTTCAAATGTCAGATAAATGCCCTGGCATCACCCTTCTTCCACCAATTCTGCATGTAACACAAGATTTTCCAATGGATCCCCGCCAAAACCAGAAAGACTGTAACCCAGGCCATCATCACCAGCAGACTGGACTACGGAAATGCCCCCTACCTCAGACTTCCTCCCCAACTACTCTGCAGACTCCAGACCATCCAGAACGCAGCAGCAAACCTACAGTGGCTACCCGTGCACAAGAGATGCAAGTTCAAGGTCCTCACCACCGCCTTCAAGGCCCTCCACCACATCAGACCGAACCTCATTAACCACAGACTCTCCTTCAGGTGTCCCGCAGAGAGCTCTGATCAACTCACCCCACCCTCGCCCAAATCCAGAGAATTCGATGCACCAGAGGTCGCTCCTTTTCTTACCTTGCTGCCAAGAACTAGAACAAGCTTCCCACTCACCTACAGAGCATGCACTCCCACATCGATTTCAGGAGAAAACTAAAATCTTGGCTCTTTGAGGAATAACCACCCAGCTCACAACACCCAGTGCCTGCATACTACCCTGGAAGATACGTCACACTGTGTAAATCAATTTGGATTTGGGTTGGAAAGATACCAGGGGGCGATGGTGACATATTGTACTCAGCTTGGCCGACCAAGAGAATTAACCTGCAATTGAGAATGAATGGATGCCTGCACAACTGGTGGATCTTCTTATACAGATAACAGGAAGCCAGTGTATGAGCAGACTTCGTCCCCAGCTCTCACTTGTATCAGAGATCAATACAGGCACACAGTTTCTTCTGAATTGTAGACCATTAGTTATAAAAAATACAACTTGTCTATGTAAGAAATCTCCTCTCGCACTGTCGCAGTTCTATACTTGTTTTAGGCTGGTAATCCCCAATCTCTCAAACTTGATACATCTCATCCATATAGTCTCTTGAGGCATGTATTGTCCAACTCATAGACATACTAGGTCCTCTGAGTAGTAGCCAAACGTTAAAAATGTAAAAGTATGTAAGCAATTTTTATACAAATTTTATACATGAGACGCAAAATCTCGAGCTCAGACACTTTAGTGTGTTTTATCAGCATGTGGAGTTTTTTTGTCCCATTTTAGAGGCAGGGCTGTACCAGAGTCATCTAAAAATAGCCAATGATATGCTAATTTCCACGTTTGTGGTTTCGTGTAAAAGGATGTATTTGCTTCATGTTTGTGGTGGCCACTCAGAAACAGGATCGAATTAAACCCATCCCTTATGCCTAATCATATTTTAATGATTCCAGGCTACCCCTGCCAGATGTATTCAACCCATGTACATGCATAGTTACATGCACACGTTCTTTGCCAAACTTGAAATGGGAACCACAAGTGCATGGGTCCCCGGCATCACCATACCGTTTGTTACTAGTTGTTAAATCTCTAAAATTCACTAGGTTTGTGCAGTTAGGTCCAGCAATGAGTCTATTCAATTACCTTTATTCTAAGATGAAAGACATCATGCAACTGCAGAGTGTGTACAGCCTGGCAACTGGAATATTTGGAACTCAGACTTCTAAACAGGGTCTGCCACAAAATCTGTCAGCCGCTCACATCCACCTTAGGTAAGTTTGGTGTTCATCACTTGCCCCCATGCTGCAGCACTGTCTCACATTGCATAGAGTCTGGGTATGATGCTGTGAATCAACACCTGTCTCGCAGGTTAGTTTGGTGAAAAGTATACGACGTTCCTGTGCCCAGGAGACCCATCTATACCTTGCAAATTCTAGTCACTGCCTCTACATTTTCCTAAAAAAAAAGACTCATTTTGGGCTGCGGATTTTGCCTCCAGGACAAACACAGCAGCTAAAGTGACTTTCGTTGCATAGTGTCTCAAGCATTAAAATCTTTATTCAAAACAGTCTCAAGATTTAGAAAAAATCTTCTTGAGACGTGAAGAAATCCATGTTAGGATTATAAAAAAAGAAAAATACAGAGCCTGATAAGAAAAAACAAAGAAAAGCAGAAGGTGAAAAATTAAAAGAGTAGGGGCCAGATGTAGGTATATTCCAATTTGCGACTTGCAAATTGCAAGTCAGAGCGACTCGCATTTTGCGAATCGCAAATTGGAATGTAGGATGGTGTCCCTGACATCATCTGCAACTCGCAAGGGGGTCCCAAAGGCCACTGGGGACCCCTTCTAAATTGCATATGGGTTACCACCCATTTCAAATGGGTGCAAACTGCGACTGCTTTGCGACCGCGTTCGCGGTCACAAAGCAATCTGACATTGCCTTGCGACTCGCAATTAGGAAGGGGACTCCCCTTCCTTATTGCGACTCGCAAACCCATTTTGCGATTCGGTAACAAGGTTACCGAATCACAAAAAGGGTTTTGTGCATTGCAAACTGCAGTTTGCACGTTGCAAACAGCAAAATTCGCTGTTTGCGACACGCAAACTGTTTGCTACATCTGGCCCTAGATGTAGTAATCTTAAAATATTCTTAGTATCCAATGTCCATAAACGCTTTGGGGAATGATAATTTACCTCAGTGATAAATAATTAATTGTGGATGAATTGTGTATTAGCCCATTTTTGTTTGGTTTCCTCAGGATAAACTCATTGCCACTGCACCCCAGGAAATACGGGAAGGTCACACACCCTTTCCCACTATTCAAACAATGAAGCTTCTACCTCCTTAAGAGCATTTTAACTGGTGTTTTCTGGGTGGACATGGACGTGAAAACTGTTATGTGAATACCCACTAACTGCTTATACTGCAGACAGTAATGCCATTTTCATAGCGCCTCCTTCTTACACTCTCCTATCCTTCTCTTGTTTCGTCCTTACCACAATACTAGCATTTTTCTCCTCTAGTCACTGGGATGTGATGTCAGAGTCTGTAGATCCTAGTTTAGAATCCAGATTCCCAGCTTCTGACCTCGAATTCAGTCTCTTGAACACATAAATTTAATTTATTTATGCAAAAAGTTTGTAAAGTGGGCCAGCTATGTCTCTTGCTGTCTCTAGGCATGAAGAGACTACTTACAGACATTCGAGCTATACTAGTTATTGAATGGATTTAGTTAGCTGATAGGGGGATATCACATGCAAGATACATCTATTGGTTAAGTGTAGGAAAATGGGTTTAAGGGAAATTTAGAAGAAAGTGATGTAGATGGTTTCTGAAGGGTGACTGATAGTTAGAGGGCTAAGGATCGCAGAGAAGTGTGGAAGCAATAGTGGCACTGGGACCAGGATGGGAAGTTTAACTATTTAGCAATGATCAATGTGAGTATTGAGGACAGAGATGTCAATTCATAGGAAAAAAATGATCAGCATGACAATTCATACAAGTATTGCCAAAGAATATGTTCAAAGAACAAACCTTCAGGAATGGCAACTTATCCCTCCTCAGTTTTGACACCAAGATATACAGATAAATAAAGTTGGGTAGATAGGTTTGAGATTTAGTTTGACGCCTAACCTACTGGAAGTAACATCACATGGACAATTATGGCTACAGGCCTGCAGTTTTGGAGATGAAAGTGCACCAGCTATTTATTTATTTAGGTTTTTTAATATAGCACTTCAAGACCGTGTGCACAGGTTGGCCATATAAAAAGGAGGTGAAGATACATCCATATCTTTGCTATAAAGGTTTGGGTAGACCAGATAGAATACTGGAGTACTAATTATGAAATGTATTTTAGCAATTGTTGTTGCATGTCCCTTTAAGAAACGGAGATTGGTGTGTCATGTTGAATATGTGTTGGTTTAGCAGTCCAGATTCTTCATGCACTTACAGAATATGGTTAGTTCACAGTGAGAAACTTTCTGAAACTTGGAGCATCCTGCCATAAAAGTGAAGTGTTTGGAAAAGGTAGTCAGGTTTGTTCAGATAAATCGTCTACCTGGAGGAACACTGCTTACACATTTTTATTAGAAGAAGGTGGCCAAAGAGTGTTCATGTGTGGGAATTTTGATTGCGCTAGAGCTCATCAGGATCTACACTTTAATTAGTGTTAATATGGGACTTAGTGAGTGTCTATCCGAGCCTGGGAGAATAAACAGATACGTGAGCAGTGGAAATCATGCATAAAGGTCCGGGCACTGAAAGAAAGATATGAACACTAGATGATAGTGAGGGAAATAAACTCACTAGGCAAATAATCCACAAATGGTGGGAAAGCGAAGGCTTGACCACCCCAGTAGTGAGATAGTAGCTAACCTGTACTTGACTTCCAACTGAGTAGAGAAATTAAGCGATCATCAAATATAGCAATGGCAGAAGGAAACTGTGAATAAGGGTTGATCCTGCAGACAATGACTTAATGTAAGAGAAGCAGATTTCCATTCTTTGAGATTTGCAGCCTATGGTGAGTCTTTCCATCTGATCTTTTGTGGAGAACAAGTAAATTAAAATTGAGTCACATGGTACGAATAGCTGGTGGGTTAGTGGGTATCTGCTATTTGCAGACTTTGAGCTTAATAAGGCCACTGATTTACTAGGCTTACAATAATATCTGTTTCCGGAGTTCAGAGTGTGATGACTATGTGAATCACAAAATCAAAAAAATATATAGATACATTTGGAGAAGATGGGACAGGAGAAATAGGGTGATTCTGGACTGTGAGCACTACTTGGTCCTTTTGAGACAAAAATGTTTAATCAACTTCCAGCAAAAAGGAGTGAACATGATTTTCTAATTCTGTTTAGAATTTGAACACAGGGTGATTGCAAAAATGCATCATAGTGATCCAGATAAATGTGTCCTCAAAGCAGCATGTGAATAGTTCTGTGGTTTTTTTCAGACCAGAGACCAACGCACACAACCATTATTATTCCAACGTGGGGTGCAGGGACACCAGGAGATGTGAGTTTGTCTTTGGGCTGATTTGTGATTTGTTCATAGTTGTGCTATTTCTTCATGGCTAGCATCTCCTAGCATGGATACCTGTTTCAAACATGTGATGACTGGAGCAAACCTCCATGAGTGATGGTCTCTAATAGGATACCATTTAACCCTAGAATTGGGATACAGCCATGGACTTCTCAACTTCTATTGCACAGAATATTGGTAAATCTCTACTACTATTGTGGTTTTGGCCTTTTTCTGTGGCTTTGGCTTGTGAAGATAATGTGTGTTTGCTACAAGCCACAGCTAGGCTTTTATTGTTTATTAAAGTTTGATCTCTGTTGTGACCACCTCAAGTGAAATACAGAGCCATTGCTGTCTTCTCAAGTTCCCAATAATTCAAGCCACAATGGTTACTTTGAAGACAAAAGGCTGCAAGAGCTTTGTGAGAGGTTTCATTTACAACTAACCTTTCAATTCTCCAATTGCTAATCCATACATCCATACCCGGCAATTGCTCACTTCTGGTCCATTACAAATATTCACTTCTTCCTTTCAGTGATCTGCCACTCCCAATAACCTCTTAACACTTAAAAGTGACACATAGGTACTTACCCACGTACGGTACATTCAATGATAGTCTCCATTTAATCTACCAGATGCACTTTCATTCCAGGTTACCTCTAAATATTAATTCTTACCTGTTGGTTATTAATTTGTGGTATTTTTATTAAGAACCACATCTTCTGAATGGCTATGCACCTCCAGTAACTTAAGCACATTTATTTCTTGGGGTGACCGTCCTTTTCCTGTAACCTCTGAAAAGTGAAGTACTTACGTAACCCATGGTGTCTACTTTTGGCAGCGAAGTTGTTTTCATCAAGATTTGTATCAGAAAGCAAGAGGGACTGAGGCAAGATGGTTCCTGGTGAGAGGGCACCTCCTACTACACAAAGGGGCAACACCTTCTAAGGGCTTGTGTCTTACAACTGCAACTATGGGGGCAGGCTTGAGCTAAGGCAGGCATAAAACTCCCTTTTATGTTGGATGCCATAAGTCCATTTTTTTACCACAATGGGATTTGATTCATTTTTTTAAGAGTGAGCCCCATCTCATAAACACATTTAGTACAGACTTTGGAGTTTATGAGTTATTCATCTCTCACAATTCAATGTTTTGTCTGATGTTACTTATTTCTAACTACAGACAACGTTATGCATGTGGAGGACCTCATGTCAACAGTTCTTTATAAAAGTACCATAAACGTTTCAGACACAGAGTAGGGATTTGGTCAGTTGCCTTCACCAAAGGTTTTTCGTGTATTTTTCGTGGTTTACCGTAACTTGGATGAGCTGTCTATCAAGGCCATTGCATTTCATGGATATGTGCATTGTCCAATTTTGTGACCCCATTAGGATTGGGTGAAGGGGCATCTTGTAATTCTTTTTGTTAGACATCAGGTGCATCATGACATGTAACTGACAATTGAGACCATGTGGGAGTCCTTTTATATACTTCACTTTGCTGACACAATTACTTTTTAGTCGATTATCCGTGATATTTTAGGTTTGGCATGTATGGCAGATATCCTGTAGCCTTTGGCCTCTTTAGTTTTGGAACTTCCAGCCGCAGGCTTGAGACACTGCCAATCTTATCTTGGATCACCCCACATGATTATATTTGTGTGTTTTGCTATTGACAGTCTGGCCGTGTCATTCTGCCTCCAGTGGAATACATGAGGTATGATTTAACATCCGAAATCTATCATTCAGTGAACTGATAACACATATGAATGCACTCTGGCAAAGGCATCTGAAAAATGTATAGTACAGGAAATAAAATATCAACTGAGTAACATCCCTTTTTCATTTACTTCTCTTTGCATTTTTAAACGTCAGGGTTGACGTTTATACGGGGTGCACACACCCAATCTGTATACCATCCAAATGTCAAATATAATGGTGTTACCAATGCTTGTTTTGTTCAGGAAGAGCTTGCTGTCTGAATACCTTAGGCTAACAAAGAGACAGTGTTATTCACTAACCACACTTGCACATCTTTAATTGAGATGTGAACATAGCTGAAAAGTAAATTCTGTCCACTACAGACAATCTCCATTGAGAATGCAGTAGCATAAAGAAACATATGCATAGGCAATATTTCTCACCTAAGCGAGATCTATTGGCATTGTCACTGTTTTTAATCCATGTTGTATAGCAGCGCATCTTCTGTGTATCATGGTTGAAAGTAAATAAATTAAAAATGCTATGGCGTGGTCAGTGCTGTGTCTTAGCACTTTTGAAAATGTTTACTTTCAACTATGCTGCACAGCAGTTGTGCTACTGTGCAACAAGGCTAAAAAACATTGACAAAGCCATTAGATCTCAGCATAGTGGTTTGCCAATGCTTATTTGTACTATGGAGAAAAAGTTTGCTACAATATCGACACGTACAACACAAAAATAGAGGAAATGAACAAGTGATACACGGGTACAGAAAAAGTGATGAATCTTTTATGTACCCTCCTGGGCCATTGGGTAATATGACTTTGGCAAAAGCATGTCACAGCCTCATGCTGCCAGGCGCCCAGCCTTTACTACATGGATAAAGACTGTGAACTCATCTTCCTGCACTGCAGAAGTCTGACAAACATGTCTGTAAGAAAATCAAAAACACCAAAGAAACCACAGTCCAGCAACATTGAACAACCGCACTTACACTGCAAACCAAGGATGTCTCTTTCAGAACTGCTGTGTTTCCGTTTATCACATACCTTTTATTATGTGCTTGGTAACACATACTTTTAAAGAGTTAAAACACAAATGTATTGAACACACTCTTGATATATACCTAAGGTCAAATAATGAGTCAATGTATTGCTCAGAATCAAATCTCCCCAACTCCATGACAGTAGTTTGCAGTAAGAACTTCAGAAGTACTCTATGCAAAAAGAAGTGTCTGAATTAGAGCGTGAGCAGCAAAGGGACACTAGTATAGCAATTAATCAGAACTTGGTCCATGCTCCATAAAAAGCACAAAAAATGGAGGCAAAAGTAAAACCAGCCTGCGCTGACCATTGGGAAGCACGGAAATAAGAGTTATGATGAAGCCAAACAATGCTAAGTAATGGGTGGGCTCTAAGCCCTTTCTAATTGCTTTTTCTTGGAAACAAAAGATCTTGCAGTTGACAGCACATGTGGTGTCTTAGAGGGGACCTAATGTGTTGACAACCCAGGAATGTACATTTATCCATTCAGTTGTTAGAAAAAGACTATGAATGTATTTTATCCTTGATGTTACAACCTGTGTGAGTAGCTACTACATACAACTATTATGTTCTTCTCAATGGTGGTTGTGTTTTCTTGAATGTATATTTAAAATGTCTAGCAGAAGAATACTGAAGTACCCACACTCCTCAATGGGAAAATGTGCAACACCTAAAAACATAGTGTTGCAGTTGTGAATCTTTTCTAGTAAGTGGAGCACTTAGGGCCAGATGTAAGATGCATTTTTGGGCCATTTGCGAACCAGTAAAATGCATTTCCCTATGTACCAGCCTTATTCTGCGAGTTGGTAGGTATTACAGACTCGCAAAATAGGATTCAGGAGCTGCTATTAGGTAAGGGTGTGTAAATGGATTCCCTTCCTAATAGCGTGTCGCACGGGTATGTATGAATGTTTTGCCACTAGGAATGCTGTTGCAAAACATTCATACTTTACTGACTCCTTGAAGGAGGCGGTAATCCATTCGTAAACGGGAATGGGTCCCCTAAGGAACCCCTTCTCCTTTGTGAATGGGGGTAGCAACATTTTTAGAGGAGGCACTGGTCCTATGGACCACTGCCCACTCTAAAAAAATGGAAAGAAAACTTTTCTTTTTTCTTTTTTCTTTTTTAAATGCATCCTGTTTTCCTTTAAGTAAAGCGGGCTGCATTTCATTAAAAAAAAGAAATACTGCTTTATTTAAAAAGCAATCACAGACATGGTGTCTGCTGACCCCAGCAGGCCACCATCCCATTTATATAGCACTTACTATAGGTGCTGAAGTGCTTTGTGGTGAGAAAGAAGCTACTCCAGAACCCAAAGTTAGAGGTTAATTCAGTGTTCAGTGGTTTTAGTTTTGGGCTGTCCATGCAGTTATATCAGTTTCTTTGTGATAGAATTATCAGGAGTTAGACAGGGTCACTAGGATGTGTGAGCCCATGCAATATAATTGGTTGGTAACATGGAAGAGAGGAGATTAGAATATTTGTAGACTGCTCTCATGTATTTTCTAGTTTTTAGCACAAGCACTGCTCTTCTCAACATGTCATAATCTATTCTGTGGGCTTTAATCACGCCACACTCACACCCATCACTTCCATTCATTCCTGGGCCTGTCTTTCAAAAACCCTTGATGTCATTGGTAAATGCTGGACCTTTGTCCCTCCTTGAGGCTGTTTTGTTACCGCCTTGAAGACTGACCCTGTTACATGGATTATTGCACAATCTAGTATGTACCTTAGTGTGGCGCACAATTTTTTTTTTTGCCCCACTGCTTGGCGGTATGTTGTTTCTTCCTCTTCCTGGTTTTCACACATCTTGCTGTTCCTTACGATGTCAGTCCGGTCTTTTTTATTTTGCAGCTTTATGTAGTGCGAACTCGACATGAAGGTAGAGCACTTTTTTTTTTTTGCAGTTTTATATAGCGCAACCTTGATACAAAGGTATTACAGTGCGTTACATGAGCACTGGTTACATTATACAAGAACACACTCATTTTTGGCAGCAAGGTGAGATTAAGTGATTTGCCCAGAATCACAGGATGTCGAGCCGGCGCCAAGACTCGAACCGTGTTTCCCAGCTTCAAAGTCGGCAGCTCTGGCCCTTAAGCCACATCCTTTCCACTAGGGTTCTTTGTCTGGTGTGTGTGGTGGGAGTCTAGCAGTAAATAATTTTTTTATATAGCGCTTGTTAATACAGATTCTGCAATTTCACAGCACTACAAAGCAAGTGCCATTCTTAACAAAATTGCTATAATTCATTTGCATCGACCTTGCAGAGATGAAAAAGTGAACAAGCTATGTCAGGGTTGTAATCTGTGACATTCTCAATGTGTCAAGACCTCTGCAGTGGGTGCATTAACCAACTGACTTGAGTAGAGCTTAACATTAGGCAATAGTATGTACTGTTGATAACCTCCGGAGGGTCACCAACCAAGCACATAGGTTAGTTCTAAGCAAAATGATGGCGAAAGGTGTTGTCTCCAAAAATTGCGGAAAAGCAGTCTTTACTCCAGAACCAAGCACTTCAGAGCTTCAAGCTTGATAGCAAAAAACATCTAGCCTTTGGATGTAGATTGGGCCTCTTCAAATAAAGTTGAGTTAGTAGAGGCAGCCATTTTCCTAATCCTGTAGCACAAAGAAGCTCACACAAGTGTGCCACAGTGAGAGGAGCAGCGTACCATAGGGCATAAAAGTGGAGCAAACTCCATCACTTCCTCCTCTCAGAATTCCCTGGTGTCATGGCTTTGGCAGTCCCTCATAGCTACTGCAACCTTGCAGATGCCACTTCCGGAAGCGCTGTCTAAACTAGCACTCAAATGGCACTGCTTTCTGTTTGCAGACGCCCCACCTCCCATACCCCCCACAGCTGCTGTCACAGACGCAAAACGCTTCACCATCACCCACTGGACTCCTATGTATAATGATTCATGCATCGTCTTTCATAGCATCGCCTGTAAACTCTATCCATTATTTCTTATTGCTGTGGTAACCAAGTATTTGGAAAATCAATGTCAAGAAAATATCTTTCTGACCCTATCTAGTGGTCCTTTTCTCACTCCTGCTTCTGCTGGTGTTCCTCTCAGTGCTTCACCATGCCTTCCCGTGTCTATATGAAAATATGGGATATGGGTACACACCCCAAGGACTACATCTCAAAGTCGATCCTGACAGTAACAGTAGCAACTCCATGGGCATGAGATGTTTTAAACAGGAAAACCCTTATTTCACATACTGTGCCCACCAGGACCAGCCACTGCTTGTACCTATGTAACCCAAATGTGTCATTGTGAGTTAAGTCTTTTTTTATATAAGACAACAACAAAGAAAGACTACTAATAGTCGCTATGACAAGTCCAGATTTGTCACTGGCACAACATTGATATGGCTCTCACAGGGCCACTGTGAAAAGAACCTAGACAATTGAAATAGTGTACATCAAGTGGTTTTTATTTACATAATTGCATCACACATTTTGTTCATATTACAAATAGTTGAAACTTGAGGTCCGGCATTTAAGTGAAGGTAGTCCTAATGTGCCCTCAGCAAAGATCTGTGTGGCAGCAAGGATTAAATGTTTGATTCCTAGAGGGGCCATCTTGGCCTTTCATCATTCAGGGTGATACCACCTGAGCCTTTGAATGATATATCACACCATCATTGCATGGAAGAGACCAGCCATCACTGAACTAACACACTGAGCCCCGACCACCACTGTCCCAGTTACTGATAACTTTCAGATCCCAGCGAAAGGGGGGAACAGCTACTGACCTATTTGGCCTGGTAGCACACTCCCCACGCGCACAGCACCACCAAGCCATGCCCGTGTCTCCCCCTCCCCGCCCTCGCTGCGTCTAGGGATCGAGGCCCTCCAGGACCCGATCCACTAGAGTGTCTCTCTGCCCTTCAGCCTTCACTACTTTTCTTGGCTCTCTTCTCTGCTTTCTTTCTATACTTGACTCTGTTTTTTCACCTCTTTTTGCCTTTCTGCTCTATCCATCTTTTTCTACCTTTTTTCCTTTTCCCTCTCCTTTTTACCGCTCCCCCTGCCCCGCGCTCCCATTTGCCCACCCCACCCACCCCACCCACCTCCCAGCTGCTCCTCCCTCTCCCTCCCTTCTTAATGACAGTCGCTGCGCGCTAGGACGAGTGTCTATTGACCTATTTGGCCTGGTAGCACACTCCCCACGCGCACAGCACCACCAAGCCGTGCCTGTGTCTCCCCCTCCCCGCCCTCGCTGCGTCTAGGGATCGAGGCCCTTCGGGACCCAATCCACTAGAGTGTCTCTCTGCCCCTTCAGCCTTCACTCCTTTTCTTGACTCTCTTCTCTGCTTTCTTTCTATCCTTGACTCCGTTTTTCACCTCTTTTTGCCTTTCTGCTCTATCCATCTTTTTCCATCTTTTTCCACCTTTTCATCCTTTTGCCTCTCTGTTTTCCTTGCTGCCGTTTCCCGCTCCTTTTTCCTGCTCCCCGCGCTCCCATTCGCCCATCCCACCCGCCTCCCAGCTGCTCCTCCCTCCCTTCTTAGTGACGGTCGCTGCGTGACTGCGCAGTGGGCGTGCCGCTGGCGCACCAGAGGCAAGCCCGTCTGCACCCGTCCACACCTGGACCGCGCCCAGCACCAGAACCTCTGGCCCCAGCAACAGCCACCCTGTCAGAATCCGCTACAACGCCAACACCATCCGCGCACTCAACACCGGCCGAAACACCACCTGCTTCCAGGCCTCCCCAAAGAGCACGCACCGACCCTTCTCCTGCCAGAACTGCAGCTTCACCTGCACCAGAGCCCACAAACCACCTAGAACCAAGACCAAACACCTCCGCTTCATACTCCTCAACACCCGCTCAGCACGCAAGCAGGCCATTGAACTCTGGGACCTGCTCAACTCCACCACCCCAGACGTGGCCTTTCTAACTGAAACCTGGTGGAATGACTCCTCAGCACCCGACATCGCCATAGCCATCCCGGACGGATATAAAGTCTCCAGTCGAGACCGCACCAACAGAACCGGAGGAGGCATAGCCATCGTCCACAAAGCCACCCTCGAAGTCAAGACTACCCTGGACGACTCCTTCTGCGCCGCCGAACTCCTACACTTTCAAGTCCGCACCAACCACAACACCACGCTCAGAGGAACACTCATCTATAGACCTCCAGGACCCAGGGCACCGTTCAGCAACGCCATCGCCGACCTGGCCAACACCCACGCACTCGCCTCCATGGACTACATCCTCCTCGGGGACCTGAACTTTCACCTTGAAAACAACAATGACACCAACTCCACCACCCTAACCAAAAACCTCGCCAACCTCGGCTTCACACAGCTCGTCAACACACCCACCCACACAGCTGGGCTCACCCTCGACCCCATCTTCTCCACAAGCCACCACGTCACCTTCAACCACACCACCGAACTATACTGGACCGACCTCGGCTGCATCCATTTCACCTTCAAGAAACAAACAGAACACCACCTCACCGAACATCCACCCCGCCGACGATGGGGCAAAATCACCAAAGATCAACTAACCAATGCCCTAGCCCAGAAACCGCCCGCTGACCCCACCGACCCAGACACAGCCGCACACAACCTCAAGCTATGGATCAACGACTGCACCAACCGCCTTGCTCCACTCAGACAACCCTCCAACAAAGGCCCCAACAAAAAAGCCACCTGGTACACCGATGACCTCCAAGCCTCCAAACGCCACTGCCGGAAACTCAAGCAAATATGGCTACTCGAACGCACTCGAAACAACCACACGGCACTCAAGGTTGCTACATGCAAACACCACCAACTCATCAGGCTAGCAAAAAGATCCTCCTTCAAAACCCGCCTAGAAAACAACGCCCACAACTGCAATGAACTTTTCAACATCGTAAAAGAGCTCTCCAGCCCTAGCGCCACCGTCAACGACATCACCCCCTTCCAAGAACTATGCGACGCCCTAGCAACCGCCTTCCACCAGAAAATCACTGACATCCACGACAGCTTCAACTTCCATCATACCCGGACACCCCTATGCCACCCTCTACGAACTCCACCCACCCCAGCCGACTGAGCTCCTGGACCAGCATCAGCGATGACGAGACCCTCAAGACCATGAACTCCATCCACTCTGGATCACCATCAGACCCCTGCCCTCACCACATCTTTAATAAAGCTGACACAGCCATCGCTCCACACCTACGGAGAGTCATCAACATCTCCTTCGAGACTGCAAGATTCCCGGAAAGCTGGAAACACGCTGAAATCAACGCCCTTCTCAAGAAACCAAAAGCGGATCCCACGGACCTAAAAAACTTCTGGCCCATCTCCCTGCTCCCTTTCCCGGCAAAGGTAATCGAGAAAATCGTCAACACTCAGCTCACTCGGTACCTCGAAGACAACAACATCCTCGACCCCTCCCAGTCTGGCTTCAGGGGTAACCACAGAACCGAAACCGCCCTCTTCGCAGCCACCGACGACATCAGGAGCCACTTCGACAACGGAGAAACATCAGCCCTGATCCTCCTGGGCCTCTCGGCCGCCTTTGACACTGTCTGTCACCACACCCTGAAAGCCTGCCTCCGCAAAGCAGGAATCCAAGACCAGGCCCTCGAATGGACCGCATCCTTCCTCGCCGCCAGAACCCAAAGAGTCCGCCTCCCCCGTAACAATCCAAGACCTTCAACATCATCTGTGGCGAACCCCAGGGCTCATCCCTCAGCCCAACGCTGTTCAACATCTACATGGCCCCCCTCGTGCAGGTGGCCCGTCAGCACAACCTCAGCATCATCTCCTACGCAGACGACACCCAACTCATCCTCTCCCTCACCAATGACCCTCGCACCGCCAAAACCAACCTCAACGAGGGACTGAAAGCCATCGCCGACTGGATGAGAGACAGCAGGCTAAAACTGAACTCGGACAAAACAGAGGTCCTCATCCTTGGGCCCACCCCCTCCGCCTGGGATGACTCATGGTGGCCGACATCGCTGGGCCCCCCACCGACACCCACCGACAGTGCACGGAACCTTGGCTTCACCCTCAACTCATCCCTCTCCATGTCAAAACAGATCAACGCCGTCTCCTCCTCCTGGTACAACACCCTCCGCATGCATCCCAACAGAAACAAGAAAAACAGTAACCCAGGCCCTCGTCAGCAGCAGACTCGACTACGGCAACGTCCTCTACGCCGGCATCCCATCAAAACACCTACAACGCCTACAACGCATACAGAACGCCTCCGCCCGACTCATCCTCAACATCCCTCGCCACAGCCACATCACCCCCCACCTCAGAGACCTCCACTGGCTCCCCGTCGAAAAGAGGATGACCTTCAAGCTCCTCTCCCACGCACACAAGGCACTCCACAACACCGGACCAACATACCTGAACAGCAGACTCAGCTTCTACACCCCTACCCGACAACTCCGCTCCGTCAACCTCGCCTTCGCCACCATCCCCCGCATCTGACGCAAATCTTTCGGCAGCAGATCCTTGTCGTACCTCGCCGCCAAGACCTGGAACACCCTCCCGGCTGACCTAAGACAGACCCAGGACCTGCTCTCCTTCAGAAGACTCCTCAAGACCTGGCTCTTCGAGCAATAGCAGCACCCCCCACAGCGCCTTGAAACCCCCATGGGTACACAGCGCGCTTTACAAATAACTGATTGATTGATTGAAGATGATACCATACAGAAGGCTAAACCATGCAAAGCAAATGGTGTCCTGAAGGAATGTCTTATCATGGTTTTTTTGTGTGATGCCATGTGGTTCCGCAGAATTTTGTATGTCAGCTGGAAACAGGAGAAGCTCCTCAGGGAATAAAGTGATAGAATCACATTACTGGTAAGACAATGCCACATGCATGACTGATCACCTACTTTCTGTACTGATTTACATGATAATAATTTCCTGCAACACATGTATTTGCTGTGCGCTGCATCTGTGTCTTCTCTTCAGATCACCTATTATCAGGGCCACTAGAAGTATGCAGCAAATGGTGGGCAAAAGTATGTGGCAGACCTGCATTCAGTGACAACATTATTTTGCTGTTTTGTCATTTAACACACATTAATATGGTCTGAGCAAAGATTTTTCCTTATTAGTACCAGTTTAACGCATGACCACAGAAGTCAGCATCTAAAAAGTGACCAGATAACCTCTGTAAAGGATCTGCCTCTCTGCAGAATATGCCAGAGTCACAGAACTGTATCATTCTAGTGGCCCTTCCTCTTACTAATATGCACCAAGAGCAGACACTGCATGCTTAATGTGGGCTACATGAATGATCGTTATAATTTTATTATTCTTGATATTGCATTAGTTGTATGATGAGGTCTAAAGTAATATATGATTCCTATTTATGACTTGTGAGGCACTGAGAATTTGTGGCTGGTGCAACATCTATTTATGCTTCACAGACTTGGACACATCCACTCTCAGCTTCACCACCACATTGATCTGTTTCAGAGCAGTGGTTTACGGCATCTTCAATACACTCAAATATTCCTGTCACATTACCATACTATTTCTGGACATCTTCTTTGACTTTAAGAGAGGTCAGAACTGAGTCACTGCCTGAGAGGGACTTGGCTTTCTTAGCTTATTCGCATTGTGTGTTCTACGACTACACACCATAAGTACACTAATGCTTTATGCTTTATATTTGTTGCATTTAGGGATGCACAAATTCCCCTTTAGAGGGTATATGGTCTAACTAAGCCTTGTGGTGTAAGGAAGGTGCCTTATGGAGTCACCTAGTGGGTTGGTGAAATTATTGCCAATTTACCTTCAAAACCTATATGGGGACTGCACAATTGGCACAGTTCTATTTTGCATGAGTAACAGAAAATTGCACTACTCCCTGGCCTATGTGTGCCATCAGAACATCCATTGAATGGCTGGCCAAATTAATGCTCACATGGTTTGTCCCAGCCTGTAATGGCACAGACAAGCTAAAAATGATTAAGCAGAATGTGCTTCACCATGTCTCAGAATATTGTAGGCAAAATTGCCACCTTGCTAGCTGGAAAAGTTCTGTGTGATTTCTCATTTATGGCTGTGCCACACAACCAAAGAGTGTCAAAACAGGAAAGGGCACCAATGCATCAGTGTGATATAACACAAGGCACCACCACTGCGGTATCCAGTGCCTCAACAGTGACGTGGACAATGGCCACCTTTGGGTGGATCAATGTCCACATCCTGGTCTGCAGGTATATTTTGAATGCAAACCTTTTCCATGCACCTAACTGGGCACCATGAGATTTACTTGTCAAATTATTTCCTGGGAAGCAGGAAGTTGGGCTTATGTGCCTCTTAGCACTCATTGTCGAGTTCCCAGTCATTTGCATGTATAGGTTCAACTTACTTGTGTAAATGGCTTGATTTACAAAAGTGGAATATGAATTTTAGTTTGTAACTCAATTTACACACACATAATATAACACCTGTATTATGTAATAGGGTGGAGTGTGCATTCCATGGTGGGGATGCCAGTGAGAGTTTATGCACACTGACAAATGTATGAATTGGTAACACCTTACAAACATTCTCAGCCTTGCAAAGTTTAGAGACTTACTATTGTTACAGACAAGAGTAAACATTTCTAGTAACAGAATGAGGGGAAACATTTCTACAATTTGTGGAGTTGTTGGAGATGTGGCTTCTCCACTGGGAAAAATGTGAGAAAAAGTAAGAAAAGGTAAATGTCTTAGTAATAATTTTTTTCTCATACGAAATGTATTTCCTTGAGTAGTTATGTATGTGTAGCTGATTATGATTGTGAATACTTCTGAAAAGTTGTGACTATTGCTGGCTCCTGAGGATTACTTCTGGATTTCCTCAAGAATTCTAAAATAAAAATAAAAAATCTCCCCCTTAATGTAGGAGTAAACTCAAGGCTGTAGGTTTTCTTAGTGAATGTGGTACCTTGTGGCTGAAAAAAACACGCACAAAAGTGTAGAATATAACTGGAGGAGCCCTGACTCCAGGCCGGGTAGCAGCCCAATGCCCCCTTTCCCTGTGAATATGTATGTTACAGTTTCGCTTTTGTAATTCTAACTTGCCATTTAAAATGAAGCCGGTGATTTGTGGTCAGACAGTCTTTGCTTCTGTACACAGAAGTTTTGCTTAATTTGCTAGTTGCATGTCTTTGCATTCTGAAACAGTCATGCAAAGCTGTAGCTGCTTCATAGCATCTTCGGGCAGGGTAACCTTTCACTTCATAATTCGTATGGGCCTAAAGTACTTTCTTTTGAAATATTTTTAACACTGGATTTTTCTACTTGCTGGAAATGCTTCCTTTGGGGCTCTGTCGTCATTCTCTTCACTCAGAGAGGAGAGACATTGGTGACCTCACAAGTTGATAGAGTAAGTGGCCTAATTATAGAATGCGAGGTGACACGTGAAGCACTGCACAGCACAGCAACATTTTTATTTCATTTTTATGTTGCAATTCTTATTTGCTATATACATATTCTAAGTATATTTTGAGGTGATTAGATACTGTATGGCATGTCATTATAGTATACACATGTCCATTGAAGGGCTGGGAAGGCAGGATCCATGCCAGGCTTGCACGCTAACCACTGTGTAAATAAGTTCCATATACATTATTTTTATGTAATTCATCTTATGTGGGTATCAAGAAACTGACATGGTTCTGGACCTACCTTGGATTCCCAAGAAAAACATACATTTGAATCCTTTTAATAACCCGAAAATAATGCCAATGAATCAGCCCTGTAGAAGCCTCACTGGGCTGCAATGGTCTTGACAAAAAACACTCTATTGTCTAAACACAGGCTCCCCTCTCTACTCTGAGTGGTCCAGATGGCAAAGCCAAGACTTCAAATTTTGAGTAGTCACCCCAAATGAGATAATTATCACTTAAAAAACCATCAGCCAGTGCTCAAATGTATGAACTGAAAAGGCACTGTCAAGGCCCAGGAGATTTAGGTACACATAACTGTTCTACAAAGTCCAGTCCTGAGCTGAGGGTATTTACCCACGGTGGTGCTTTAAATGAATACAGAGAACCAGCTCTGCTGTATTTCCATTTGAAATACTGACCGAAGATCACAGATGTTGCACCTCTGGAACCTATCCTTTCAGCCCATCTACAACTGAAGCTCTGTTTCACTAATCTGACCACACTCAAAGCCTCCTGTTCAGTTAAGCTGCCTCTTCTTTTATTCTCTTTGTATACAGTCAATGTTTTTAAAAGTTAGGCTGGTATTGCCAATGTAGAGGAATAATTCCTTTAACGGCTTAGCACAGAGAAATATATGGATGCCCCCTTTTCTTTGCTCCTAACTCTTTCGACCCCCTCATTCATCGTGTGGGATGCCACAAAGGTGCCTATTTGTGGCTTGTTTTGGTGCTGTAAAAGTTTAGGTGAACACACTAGAAAGAGTTGCATCTCTAGGGCATCAAAGCCAGTCTGTAGGAATGAGGCAAACACACTCCCAAGATGGTGACCTTGTGTCTTCTCTCCTGCAGCGACAGGCCAGAGAGGGTTGCTCTGGTACCTGGCATACATCACTCCAAACCAAAACACATAGGTAAAAGACATTGTGATTTACAATGCCAATAGCTCTAAGTCTCACAAATGTGATACCTATTGCATTGCAAATGCTTGTTTAAGGAAATGATCCACTGTTGCGTCCAGTTTCCGGAAACAACACGCAAAAAGCCATGTCATGCAGTTGTAAGGGTCTGTCAATGCACATGCAAAGAGCACAGGTGAAGACCAAACATATAACAGAATGGTCGTAGATACGATAAGTCATCAGACTAATTTGATAAGGTTGACTGATTAGATTTGTTTACATTTCATGCCAGTCCAGAACACGTTGCTCAAGGAAAGCAGACTGGTGGAGCCCAAATGGATTAAATATCACCCTGGTGGTATTTGTTGAACACAAATGTGTGAGTGGACTAGCCTCTTGGTTCAACCAGCTGTTGAGGTATTTTGCATGCAAGACATGGCTTCCACTATGGCTGCCCCCTGGCGCTTATCAACCAGTGGCCACAACCTCCATATATTTTTATAGTCATCCCAGGTAAGGGAGAGAGGTTTATATGTGTCTCTGTGGTGTTTATCTTCTCGTGGCGACCTCAAAAACTCGGAAAAGAGTCCTGGATAGAGCCTTGAAGGAAGCGGAGGAGGGATTGTTAGTTTGTTTGTACGTGGGAGCCTTCCTTTCGAGCTGACTCCGGTTTCTAACTCTGCACGGAGTAGGAAGGAAACAATGGTTAGCCCTGTCTGTGCCAGGTTGATGCATTGCTGTTTGTCAGCATGTGTCTTAGGACTCGCATGCACGCACTCAAATCAGAGCTGCTTCCAACCAACACTAACGTTGTGAAGATTCCTATAGCACAAAATCACACCGCTCCATCTTGAGCTGAAGTGGGGTATTAAGTACGGCATACATTTATTTAATATTTTGACCTGTGAATTGCAATACGGAATTTTTTATTTTTTTTATGACATTGAAACAGAAATAAAATGCCCCCCAGCGAAGGCTCGGAGCTCAAGTCTGTCAGCAGACATCAATCTTAGAGTCTATGTACAGACTACAGATTCAGGTGCTTTGAGGTGTGGCTGTGTATCAAGTTGGCGCTGCGTAAGCGTTTCCTAAAGAGAATGCAGCATGTCATTAGAGGGAGCAGGAATGAGCTGGATGCGGTAGAGAATGTAGTTGGTTACTTCAGTTGGATAGTACAGCTTTACTTATACTGTCTATGGTCAGTCTGAGAGGATTCCTACCCGGTTGAACATGTTTAAGGGTTCATTGTGTGCACATGGCTGAGTCAGGGGGACACATAGATCCTGGATTCATGCGATGTGCACAGATAGAACTCTTCCAGGTGATAACTATGTCAACTTTACTACTACAGGTGGAGGAAACAGTAATAGGGGCAGAGCTAAACCCTTTTCAGGAACTACCTCCATTTCTGCGCGGTAGGCAGGAAAAACTCACACCACAGGTCAATATGTGTGTTTCGTGCATTTGTGCCACTCGTTATGATTTACAGCAACTGGAGAATATTTACCACCAAAATTAGGGAGAATGCAGGCCAGTGATTTACCTTCGGGGTGTCCATTAAGTAATAGTAAAACAAGGCAACCTTTCTAAACATTATGGGCCTCATTCCGACCCTGGCGGTGCTTCATTGCCCATTCTGACTGCGGCGTTAAAGCCGCGGTCAGAAAAGGGAATCCGGCGGTTTCCCGCCAGATTTCCCCTGCTTGGGCAGAACCTCCATGCGCCATGGAGATTCTGACCCCCTTCCCGCCATCCTGTTCCTGGCGGTTTTTACCGCCAGGAACAGGATGGCAGGAATGGGTGTCGTGGGGCCCCTTGGGGCCCCTGCACTGCCCATGCCACTGGCATGGGCAGTGCAGGGGCCCCCTAACAGGGCCCCAGGGAGATTTTCACTGTCTGCATTGCAGACAGTGAAAATCGCGATGGGTGCAACTGCACCCGTCGCACCCCTGCAACACCGCCGGCTCCATTTGGAGCTGGCCTCTGTGTTGCAGGGCCTTTCCCGCTGGGCCGGCGGGCGCTGCCTTGGCAGGCGCCCGCCGGCCCAGCGGGAAAGTCAGAATGGCCTCCGCGGTCTTCTGACCGCGGAGCGGCCATTTGGCGGTTCCCGCCAGGCGGGCGGCGTCCGCCACCTGCCAGGGTCAAAATGACCCTCTATGTGTTCAAAGTGTGAGCACAGCATTGCAAAGTGCATTATAGTGTATATGAGATATTGGATGCAACCGAGGCACAGTTTGCTAAGTACCAAAACACACTCCCCATTGTTATTCTTTAGATGTGCCACTATAAAAGCTTTAAGAGAGGGTATGAATATGTAAAGATTCTAGGCTTAATAAGAAAGGGCTTGGGTGTCTTTTTTTGGAACGTCTTTACAGTCTGCAATACCTGTTGTTGCCCCGTTTTTTAAAATGCACATAGAGTGGATCTTTGGCTCCACGCAGAATAGTAAGTCTGTCTTACTTCAAGCTATTGGTAGTTTGGTTTATCATAACACCTAGGAACCTATTCCTTTGGAAAGTATGAAGGACTATTTGCACCTGAAAAGTACATTTAATCATCAGACTGTATGGCACATTGACCTTTAAATCTCCTATATGCATTCTATACAGAAATCAGTTCCTTTTTGCTACATTGACAAAGAAGTTCAGATTGGCTTTAATGTGCTACTAAGGATTTATGAATGCCTGTGTTTACACGTATTAGTGCATTAAGGCCAGACCTAGTGGTATTGCATTGGTAAAGCCCATAGGTCTGGTTTGCATTTGAGTCCTCACTAAAACAAAATAAAAACATATTTCTTCTGCATGCAATGCATCTAGGTCATTAACAAATTTAATTTGTTATGATTCAAATTACATTTGAGA
Source organism: Pleurodeles waltl (assembly GCF_031143425.1). Lineage (NCBI taxonomy): Eukaryota > Metazoa > Chordata > Amphibia > Caudata > Salamandridae > Pleurodeles > Pleurodeles waltl. The sequence continues at coordinate 720,962,698 of NC_090439.1, forward strand.
TGTAAAATAGTTTCTAGTGCTCTCTAGTGTACTGCAGTGGAAGAACTCCATAGGAGGAGGGATGATACACCAAGCACCCATAAGCATGGGGCCCACTCTGTGTATAAAGAAAAGATAACGATGTGTCTGACAGACAATTGTGCTGTCAAGTGAGACCTAACAAGCACTGGCAAAGCCAATAGGTCTTGCCTATAGAAGAGCTAATGGCTTGGCAATGGGTTTTTGCCATGTTATACACCAGTGTGGCTGATGTTCAGCGTGGCTAGTGGTTAGTGGCATGGAGTGTTCTAGAATTGAGTGGGGGAGTAGTGTTGAAGAGTGGATTTGGTGGAGTAGAGTGCTGTAGAGTGGAGTAGGGGGGCAAAGTGTTGCAGGGTTGAGTAGCATAGAGTAGAGTTCAGTGGTTCGGTGGCAGAGAGTGCTATGGAGTGCAGTGTCATAGAGTGGGGTAGTATAGAGTGGAATGGGGTAGAATAGGGTGGAGTGGGTTGGAGTGGATTGAGGTAGTCTGGTGGATTGGATTGGAATAGAGAGGGTGGATTGGATTGGGGTGGACTGGAGTGGGGTGGATTGAACTGGTGACATGGATTGGATTGTGATGGGATGTATTGGATTGGAATTGGGTGGTTTAGAGTGGGGTGAATTGGAGTTTGATTGGACTTGAGTGTGCTGGATGGGATTGGATTGGAGTGGGGTGGATTACAGTGGGCTGCATTGAATCCATTGGATGAGAGTGGGGTGAATTGGATTAGAGTGGGGTTGACTGGACTAATGTGGGGTGTGTTGGACTAGAGGTGGGTGAATTAAAGTGGGGTGGATTGGAATGGAGTGCATTGGAGTGGGGTGGGCTGGATGGATTGGATTTTAGTGGGGTGGACAGAACTGGGGTGGATTGGATTAAGATAGTTTTGATTGGAGTGAGTGGGGTAGATTGGAGTGGAGTGGGGTACATTGGATTGAAGTAGTGTAGATTGGATTGGAGTAGGGTGAATTGGAGGGGGTAGACTGGATGGGTTGTACTGGATTGGAGTGTGGTGGGGTGGACTGGATTGGGGTGGGTTTAATTAGGGTGTATTGGATTGAGGTATGGTGGGGTGGATTGGATTGGGGTGGGTTTAATTGGGGTGGATTGGATTGGTGTGGGGAATTAGAGTGGGGTGGAATGGAATGGAGTTAATTGGAGTGGGGTGGATTGCAATGAGGTGGGGTGGACTGGATTGGGGTTGATTGGACTGGGTTATGGTGGGGTAGATTGGAGTAGGGTGGATTGGATTGGCATGCATTTGAGTGGCATGCATTTTGAATGGTATGGATTGAAGTGCGATGGATTTATGGGGTGGATTGGATTGGAATTGACTGGAGTTGGGTAGAAAGGAGTGGGTTGGATTGGATCGAGGTGGAATGGACTGAATAGTTGTGGCGTGGATTAGACTGAAGTTGGGTGGACTCGATTGGATTGAAGTGGGGTGGATGTTTTGCACTGGGGTGGATTTTTGGAGTGCGATGGACTGGAGTGGCCTGGATTGGAGTAGGGACTGGTGTGGGATGGATTGGAGTTGGGTGATTGGACTGGAGTGTGGTGGATTAAGGTAGTTCGGAGTTGGGTGGGTTGGATTTGAGTTGGATGGATTAAGGTGGACTGGATTGGATTGGAGTGGGCTGCATTAAGGTGAATTGGATTGGAGTGGGATGGATTGGAGTGGGGTGGGTGAATTGAGGTGGGCTGGTCTAGTTTGCGGTGGATTGGATTGGATTGGGCTGGGGTGGAATGGATTTGAGTGGGTGGATTGGGTTTGACTGGATTAGAGTGGGGTGGATTGTGGTGGCTTGGAGTGTGGTAAATTGGGATGGAGTCAGGTGGATTGGATTGGGGTGAAGTGGAATGGATTGGAGTGGGTGGATTGGACTGGGGCAGATTTGACTGGGGCAGATTGGAGAGGGGCAGCATGTTTTGGATTGCAGTGTGGCAGATAGTAGTGGGATAGATTGTTTTGGATTGGAGTGGGGCAGATTGTTTTGGACTGGAGTGGAGCAGAATGTTTTGGATCGGAGTTAGATCGATTGTTTTAGATTATAATTTGGGCAGATTGTTTTGGATTGGAGTGGGGCAGATTGTTTTGGAATGGACTGAGGTGAGGTAGATTGAATTAGATTGGGGTGAGGTGGGTTTAATTGGAATTGTGCAGACTGGATTGGGGTGAATTGGAGTGGGGCAGATTGTTTCGGATTGGAGTGGGGCAGATTGGAGTGGGGCAGAATGGCGTGGAGCTGAGTATTTCAGATCTGAGTGTGTCAGATTGGAGTGGGGCAGATTTTTTTGATTGGAGTTAGAGAGATTGGAGTGTGGCAGATAGGAGTGGGTGGACTGGAGTAGGGCAGATTGTTTTGGATTGGAGTGGGGCAGATTGTTTTGGACTGGAGTGGAGCAGATTGGATGAGGCAGATTGTTTTGAAGTGGGGCAGATTGTTTGGGGCTGGAGTGAGGCAGATTGAAGTTGGGCAGATGGTTTTAAATTGACTGGGGCAGATTGAAGTGGATTGGTGTGGGGCAGATTGTTCAGAACTGAAATGGGGCAGATTGTTTTGGACTGGAGTGGAGCAAATTGTTTTGGGTTGGAGTGGGGCAGAATGCAGTGTATGGGTGTGGGTAGATTGCTTGAGATTGGAGTGGGGCAGATTGTTTTGGACTGGAGTGTGGCAGATTGTTTTGGATCGGAGAGGGCAGCTTGAAGTGGATAGGTGTGAGGCAGATTGTTTGGGATTGGAGTGGGGCAGATTGTTTTGGATTGGATTGGGGCATATTGTTTCTATTGGAGTGGATCAGATTGTTTTGGATTGGAGTGGGGCACATGGGGCAGATTGGAGTGGGGTAGGAAGTTTGGAGTGTGGTGGATTGCAGTGGATTTGGTTGAGTGTTTTGGTTTGGAGTGGGGTGGAGTGGAGTGGGGTGGATTGGATTGGTCTGGGGTCAAATGGATTAAGTGGCGTGGATTGGTTTGGATTGGAATGGAGTTTACTGCATGATTATGTGTTAAAGCATGATTTCAGAAATTACACGTAGGAAAGAAATAATATTGCTTTGCAATATTTAGAATAAGATAATCCTCATCCTTTGAGAACAGCACCCAGGATCAAAAACTAAATGTAACTTAAGTACAAAGTGAGAAAAGAAGACTTGGCAAAGTTAAAAAGAAGTACCTCAATTACATCAGGAGTATCGGTCAACCAGTGCTTGGTCTCTGCTCCACAGACAGGAAAGGAAATCATTCTAGGCCTCTTGTGACGAATTAGGAGGCTTTAAAAAAGAGTGCCATGCAATCGAACAAATGGTAAACAATGGGTGGGCTTCAAGCCCTTTTTAGATAACAACAGAGTCTTGCAAGGGAGATGCATTTATTAGCGCATACTAATGCAGGCTCAACCCTGAAAATGCAGAAATTGAATCTCTCCCGAGATCCATAGCTTTTAACATACTTAATGCGTGAACACAGAAAGGCATCTACATTAATGTATTGTAAAATGATAGGAACCCATTCAAATTTAACATGGCTTGCTGGGGACTGCCCAGATACGAGCACTGGACACTCCGTGAAACCACAACTCGGGTATACAAAGACATTGGGGTAAGCAACACTGCCATAAATGATGATGGGGTCCGTTTGGCATTTTGTAGGAATACTGGGTCTGCCTGTGAACAAAGTAGTTGGGGGTAATCTCAGAAATGAGCAGCATGGAGATACTGTGCAGGGCTGTGTTTGACCGAAGATCCACATTTCCACAATCCCACTGGGGTTAGTCTTCAAACACATGTAAACAATTTTAGCCAGCGACCGTAATCATATTGATCCCATATAAATCAAAATGTATGTTAACTCTGATTAAAGTTGATTTTTAGCTCATGAACCTGGAATGTTAAATCTGTAGTTTGCTATTTTCAGAATAAAACTGATGCAAGTGTTTGTTAACATTTGTTGACGTGGAATCATTCATGTGTACTCAGATGAAGACTACGGCCAGTTAAGGTGTTCTATTAGTCTACTAATGGAAAGAGCAAAGGTGGTACCTAATGTGCAGCACCACCCGAGCGTGAATCAAAGAACTTATCAACATTATATCTGAAAATGTAGTCATTTTTCAGAAGACATTCTTGAGACATAGGCTTTAAGCCTTTCGTCATTTGCGTCATTAAACAGTCAGTTGTAGGAACAGAAGGCACAAAATGTGGATTGGAACCCAGGAAATCTTCAACTATCAGTTCACAAGAAGCTTCAAACCTATAGACCTAAGCAGAATGTAAATCATGTAGCGTGCACATCTATAGATGTGGTACGCAATAGTCTGGTTCCCGAATCTGAAAAGACCCTTCCCACGCAGGATACAAGTCATATAATAATTTCCAGACTACCGATCCTCCTAGTCTTGCATCCACAGCATCCTTTGCCAGGGGGCCATTGCTTAGGGTGTATCTGCTGTACCTGTTTTTGTGTGTTACCTCTTGTCACACAAACAGGAGGTACAGCATGAGCAGCAAGACACCCCCCCAAACACACACAAGCAGCAGTGCAGTATCTTTCCCAGACACAAGAGGTACAGTATACATAGTGGCAGAAGGCTTTATCCCTCATGTTAAATGAACTCGCTGTTGCCTTGGTTATGCCTATTTTCTGTCTGTCCCCTCTGTTCGTAGTGGGCCCTGAACGACAATTCCCTTGATCTCTAAACTCCTAAACATGATACCCATACTATGCAATGAAATAAATATATGTGTCTCATGCTTCCATCAGTATTACCCTTGTCCTGGATACAGCTATCCATCTAAGTCTCTTCTCAGAGTTGAAGAATCAGTGGGGCCACCCACTGAACTGATAGGCCTAGACCTCTCCACGTCACACTGTGTAGTGACCATCTTAGAACTGGAAAGGAGCAATGCCTTGCTGGTACTGGAGGTGAGCCGCTGGTGACAGCCAACTGATAGAAAGGAAGAACTGCTTCAGGTCTTATTGATGTATGGCAAAACGAAGCATCTCTTCTAAAGAGCAAAACATTAATTTACAATAAAACAGTATGATTTTACCATGCTCACTTTAAAATACACTGTGGAAATTGTACATTGTATTAAAAGTACAGTGTTCCAAAGTGAATAGATATGTTTTAGTTTACTGCATGGGGCCGAGTCTGTAACAATGTAATACCTGGTTTCAAAATGCCATAAAAGAAACTAAAAGAGGGAGAAACCTACAAGAGTTCACCGTATTTACGGTGACAGGCTATCCCCTTATGTGCAGTACCACATGGGCAACATAACAGGGACTGGCACTGTGCCTTTGGCTAGCGATGATGGCATCCATTTGGAAGTTTGTATTATAGACTTGGGGCAAGATTTAGTGGGAAATGACGGTGCACGGCACTGCGCCAAATTTGGCAGCATGTACCGTCATTTTCAAAATGCAGGGATGCGCCATATTTACTAGAATACGGTGCACCCCTGTGTTTCCCCCTGCTGTGCTGCTAAATGTGCTGCTGTGCACCAACGCAGCAGCCCTTCCTGCACAAAAACAATCTTAAATGGTGAGTTGCCCTTTCTATGTGTGCTGCAAAATGCAGCACACATAGAAAGAGCAAAAACCGAGTAAAAATGAAAGCAAAGTTGTGCCACTCTACGCCACCTCTGTGGTGGTTTTAGATTTTGGCGCTGCCTCAGGTTTATGACAACTCGTAAACCTGAGGCATCGTCAAAATGCAATGGGTGTTGCTGTGGAACGCCCACAGCAACACCCATTGTACCTTATTTCCGCGCAAAGTGCTGCGTGTGAAGGGGTTGTATTTACAAGGTGGCGTTAAGTCATAACACCACCTGAGCATCACGAAAAGTGACACTCCGGTGGCACTAGGGGCTCTTAAATATGCCCCCTTGGTTTCATTTTTTACCGTATTCCAGGCTGTTCTACCTACTGAAAGTGAAGTGACATCTAGAGGTATTGGCTATATTATAAAAGTCACTGACTAGGCCTTAAACCTTGGTACTAGAACTACAGTGCTTATGAGCGATCTCCATTGTGTAACACTGAGGCTATTTACCAACAAAAGATAGATATCATTTTAGCTATAGTGATGTACCCAGTTTGAGCCATGCTTTTTCTCTAGGGTGCCCCTGCCCCTTGTCCTGCCTCTGCTTTGACAAAGAATTGTCTATAGACAGCAGTCAGGGAATAAGTCAGAGAAGAAGAAAGATCTGTTGGACACAACTATTTAAGAGTTTCAGTGGTCGAAGAAGGCAGAGAACAAACAGGGTGCATGAAGAAAGGAGGTGAAGTCTCCAAACCATATGAAGTCAGATCAACAGAAGCACATGGTGCCTCCTGCGCCCTCACTCTCCATTCTCTTTCCCACAGCCGCTGGTTCATATTGCTGACCAAAGTGGCACACTATCTGTTGAGATAGTTGGAGACCCAGGCTCTGCGTTCTACTGGGAAGTGAGGCAGAAGAGAGCAGGCCACACTACCTGTTGGGAAATTTGGAGACTCAGGCTATGCGTTCTACTGGGAAGTGAGGCAGAAGAGAGCAGGCCACACTACCTGTTGGGAGATTTGGAGACTCAGGCTTTGCGTTCTACTGGGAAGCGAGACAGAAGAAAGCAGGCCGCACTACCTGTTGGCAGGGTTATTCTATGCCTTCTGCCAGGAAGCAAAACAGAAGAGAGTAGGCCTTTACTGACTCAAGCCCTACTGAGAGCAGTGTTTCTGGACCCCACAGGCAGGTTGGAATTCCTGCAGGTGGGACTACAATAGCAAAAATGATTTCCTTGTACCAATCAATTCTGATAGTTATAGTATTGCTTTGTCTGCTTAATAGAATTATTAATCTCAGCAAAATATATTAATGATCTGTAAATTCGAAGTCCCGGGATGAAAACACAGTGTTGTGCTGACACATATTAATCTTGCATCTGTAGGAGAATCCTAATAATGTTGACATGACTTCTCATTGAAACGTTTGGCCCGTCTAAGATTTTAATGTGGTCACATCTTGGCATTAATGTCAGCTTCGCTCCATGGCATGTATTTTGAATTCACGTTTATTATGGCAGCAGCAGCCACTGGGATGAATGTTGCCAGCACTCATGTATTCATTTTGGCAGGCTACCATAACTATCTTGGTATGCCTATCAATATTGCTGGTATACATATTGGCTGCACTCCTTCTCATATATGTTAGTAGCACTCTAGCATAAAGATTGGCAGTGCTTCTTGGCATACATGTTGGTAACATTTCTAACTATAAATGCTGATAGCTTCCTCTGGTATGTCTCCCCTGTAGAAATGTCTGCAGAACCTTTGTAGCTTGCGCTGATGTTGAAAACCTATTAGCTCCAAGACATTGAATTTATACAGGTAATAACCTGTGATTTAGTCCTTTTCCATTAAATGGGTGCCTTTGTGTCTGTCTCGCATTTAGGTCAAATCCTACCAGACAGTGCAGCTAGCTGCCTGGTTTGCAAAGACATCATGGGGTCATTTCTAAGAATGCATTTCACCCATTGCTTACCATTGGCTTTGTGGTTTGTGGCTTACATTTGCTTGCTTTCGATTTGCTGGCTTTATTTGTTTTAGTCTGTCCAGGATGTATTTGTCCCCCACATGCATTATATAGCTTGTTCACCACTGCTCCTTGCATTCTTCAATGAGTGCCCAGTTTCTGTAAATAGGCCCTTAAATTGTGTGCTTTTTTTCACATTTGCTGTGAATTCAAAGACAGAGGTCAAATGCCAGTGTCTGTCTTCCTGAAGGAATTGGTGTTTACTTTTCTTTCTCTGACTTCAAATTAAGAGGATTTATGTGACAATCTTGCTGGGTATTCATGTGAGAAAAAAGATTGTACAATGGTTTGTTTTCTAGCACACAACATAATTTACATTTCTGTAAATGAACTGTGTAAATATTTCATAATCTATCATAGTTAGGAAAGTACACAAAGAAGCACATTTTTTGTAATTCTGAAGTGTGTTGGAAACAAATATTTTAATACTATCAATACACTTAGCTATGCCATTTCCACAAATTACAGTTTGAGCGCTGCATAGTTTTATCAATAAAACTGTATGCCTGTGCAAATGTAATGGACATTTCAATTGAAAATGTGTTATCTGTAATGGCAGTGGGCTACCACACCACACATACTCCACTCTACACAACTCAACTCTACGAAACTGTACTTAACTCTATGCCAGTCCACTCCGCAGCACTCTACTCCATGACACACTACAACACTCTACTTCTCTCTGTGCTCTGCCACTCCATCCTATGCCACTCCACTTTACTCTACAACACTATTGGGCTGACCAGAATACCTGAGCTTTACCCAATAATAGTAACTTGGTTTTCTTGCTGATAGTAGTTTTTAGGGCAGGGTGGGGTAGTTTCTAGGACAGGGTAAGTTTTAGGGTTTAGGGCGGGGTGGGGGGATCAGTGCGGGGTAGGTCAGTGCAGGATAGGTTTTAGGACAGGGCAGTGTAGGGCAGGGGGCTGGGGCTCAATGCAGGGGGTGGAAGGAGCAGTTTTAAGGGCTTGGGCGGATGAAGTATAGTCTCAGGAGTAGGGTGCAGCTCAGGGGAGAATTTACCATGCATGTTCCTTTACCAAATATGCTTTTACAATTAATTTAATTGTAAATGCATGCGTGCGCATGTGTGGTAAAAACGCGGTCCTTGTAGAGCCCGCGTTGTAAAGGCATGCGTGATATACGCATACATTGTTCCATCATACAACGCTTTGTGACACTTTACTACACTCTATGACACATTACTGAACTCTGTGCTATGCCACGCTGTGCCACTCCACTTTATGTCCCTCCATTCTACAACATTATACTATGCAACTCCACTCTACTTTACTCGACTCCACTCAATGCTACTCTACTGCACTCTATGCTACTCCACCCACTCCACACCACTCTTCTTGATGCCACAAACGTTTAGCCATGCTGAACAGCAGCCACACTGGTGTACAACACGACTAAAACACATTGGCAAAACCCAATAGCACTTGAATAAGCGAAACATACTGCTTTAACAATGTTTGTTATGCTTGTCATTCAATTACTTTCTTCCTATTTTTTTCCTCCCCAGGCATTTCTTTTGTTCTAATTTATCCTCCCACTGCCGACATCAGAGTACTATTCTTTCTTTAATTTTTAGCACTCAGTGGGAGTACATGTTTTTTTTCCCCTTACTGTCGTCATTGCTCCACCTCCCTTCCGCTTAGAGCTTAAGGGCCATATTTATACTTTTTGACACACAACTGCGCCAACGCAGTTGTGCGTCAAATATTTTACCGCCGGCTAACGTCATTCAAATTTATGGAATGACATTGGCCGGCGCAGCGGACTGGTCTGCGTAAAAAAAAAAAATGACTCACACCAGGCCGCGCCGGCGTATGGGAAAATGGGGGTTGTGCATCAAAAAATGGTGCACGTCAGGTCTGAGGAAAAAATCAGGCCTCAAACCAGACTTGCGTCATTTTTTTTGACGCACAACCCCCATTGACATGACTCCTGTCTTAGCAAAGACAGGAGTCATGCCCCCTTGCCCAATGGCCATGCCCAGGGGACATATGTCCCCTGGGCATGGTCATTGGGCATAGTGGCATGAAGGGGGGCCCAAATCTGGCCCCCCTATGCCACTTAAAAAAACCGAAAATAAATACTTACCCCAACTTACCTCAACTTCCCTGGGTTGGGTCCCTCCATCCTTGTGTGTCCTCTTGGGGTGGGCAAGGGTGGCCGGGGGTGTCCTTGGGGGCAGGGGAGGGCAACTCTGGGCTCCTTCCGAGCCCACAGGTCCCGTAACGCCTGCCCTGATCCAGGTGTTAAAAAACGGCGCACAACAGGATGTGCGCCGTTTTTTAAGGCCCACCCTCTCCTGTGCGTCAAAATGAAGCCAGAGTATAAATAAGGCGCACAGGCCTTAAAGTCATTTTTTGGAAGGGAACGCCTACCTTGCATATCATTAACGCAAGGCAGGTTCCCCCTTCCAAAAAATGATGCACATGGTGGGATTTTGACATCCGCGGGGTCGGGCGTCAAAGTATAAATATGGGGCAGGGTTTGCGCCGAATGTGCGTCAAAAAGTTTGACGCACATTTGGCGCAAGCAGAGTATAAATATGCCCCCAACTTTTTAATATTGTTTTTTTTTTTTTTAAATAAACACTTTTTTGGCAAGTATCCTTCAGCAGCACACTGCTATTGTTTTTTTTGCTTCATACTTTGCCCTGTACTTTGGTTTATTCGTTACTCTCCCAAACCTCCAAATCTATTTTCTATTTCTTTATCTTTTTTTTATGTACTTTAACTTTTTGTATGGCTCTGGTAGCTGCATACTGCTATCAGGCCTCCTGCTTCTTGCACTCTTTCCATTACACCTGGGCTCATCCGTTGCTGCCATTCTCCTCACTTTCTCAATCTATCATCTGTTTATATTTTTTAATACACCTTATGGCTGAGAGCCAGGCAGCTATATACTGCTGCCTGCCCTCTTGCTTCTTTTTGAGTTCGCATGCCTATTTTTTAAATGTATCATCTGAATATAACTGTGGCCTTATGGCGCGTACATGCGTCATGACATCTTACTTCTTGCACACGCACTGTCAGCATTGGTTATATATTTTTGTTTTGCTGCAGCCATACTAAACAAGCACTGATGAAGCCATAGTTTTTGCCTTTAAGTGGCATGACTGAGTTTCTTTGCTACTGATAGACTGCTTGCACTGCTAAAGATAAACGAACGCTACCACACTCCGAGAAAAAAGCTGGGCAGCACACTCTAGCACACAGTTAGTCATCACCTCCTAAATTTGATACAGACCCCACTGTCTAGGATGAACGTGGGTACTAAACAATAACAACATATTTTTCATCCGCCTCTGGTATAAATGCCAGCAGCTTATTTTGGTATTAGTACTGACAATTTGTTTTGGTGCAGATGATGATAGTATTCTTACTCATTAGTATGAGCAGCACTTCTATCAGCATTTCAGCCATAAGCCATAGAATAAACCTCTTCCTTGGGTGGCAAAAGACTTCCTCTGCAGAAATAATGGACACATTCTCCAGCATGGGAATCATAATGGAACGTTTTTTGGCACAGAAACTCCAGTGGAAGAATATGTGATTGAAAGATAGCACTTAATTTATGATGGAAGGCCTAGGTCCCAGCTCCCACTTACTTTGGACTGGTCCTCTCACCAGTCTAAGGCCCTTCTAGACTTGGCCATCTTGCTTTGAGGCCCCACCTCTCTGCACTCTTCCTTCATGCCTCTCTGTCCCTGTGCTTGGCCTTCTTTGCATGTTGTCATGCGTACCTCCCTTGTTGCTCTGCCCAGTCCTTTTGTCTTCTGTGCCCGATTTTGTTCCTGGTCTCTTGTACTCGTTTTCCCTCTGTGCCTGTTTTGCCTCTTGTGCTTTAGCCTTTTGCACTCGTTTTTCCTCCTTGCCTGTTTTGTCTTTTGTGCTAGTTTTTCTTGTTTTTTTTGTGCCTTTGTGCTTTCGTGCCTATTTTGCTCTTCCCAGTAGTTATGATTGTAACTGTGCCCCTTTCATCCCCCTCCCATGCTCCTCCTTCCTCTCCCTCTCCTTACCGCTTCTCCCATGCGCCTTCTCCCGCAGCCTTCTCCCCCTGCTTTCCCGCCCCAACCCAGCCCCACTCCCGCGCTCCTCCCCTCGTATAATCTACCTAATAGTGGCCGCTGCACAACCACCTAAAGCAAGTCCATCTTCATCTGTCCGCGCCTGGATCAGGCCCTGCACCATGGCCCCTGGTCTGTCAACTTCCACCACTACAGCTGAGTCGACCTGCTAGCACTCAACAGCGAATGCTGCCACCACCACTGCCCCTGAGCTGCACCCCATCACATGGTAGGTCCTTTCTCATGCACTCACTGCCAGATCTCCTGCACGATCCCCCATTGCCACCCTCCGCACATGCCTCACCCTATATCACTGCATGCTCCTCAACACCAGATCCCTCTGGAAGCATGCCACCGAGATCTAGGACTTCATCAACACTCACTCCCTGGAAATCATTTTCCTCACTGAGACCTGGCTCAGCCGATATTCTACCCCCATCATCGCCATGGCCGTCCATCCTAGCTTCCAGATCATCCACTAGAACAGGCCCCCAAGCTGGGAGAAGGCTTCACAGTCCACAAGAATACCTTCACATTCACCTTCACCACCTCTTCAACTGCGCTCATGGAACACCTGCACTTCCAACTGCAGATCAGCCACTCCACGACCATCTCATGCACCCTTACTTACTGACCACCAGGGCCCCGCACCAACTTCAGAAACTTCCTCACTGACTTGATCACTCCCTTGTCTTCTGATCCAATGACTTCCTCCTACTTGGCAACTTCAACATTAATCTCAATATCCCCACGGACCTCAACACCACTTACCTCCTAGAAAGCCTTGACAACATCTGCCTCACGCAGCTTATACAAGGCCGACTTATGTCTCCAGACCCACACTCGACCCAATCTTCATGTCTGGCAACAAGAGCACCGTCAGCCACATCGCCCCGCTCACATGAAAAGACCACTCCATCGTACACTTTTACATCGGCGCACACAACCCAAACAAACCTAAATTGACCATCATACTCAGCCAAAACTGGAGCAATAAAACAGAAGCAGACTGTACCCACAACTTCAGATACAACCAATCCTCACAGGTGACCTACAGAAAGACTTACCCACCTTCAAAAAAACTGAATCTCAGACTGCGCCCAAAACCAGGCCCCATGACAAAAATAAGACACACAAGAACTTGGCTCAAGCAAGCTGGTACACGGGGGACCTCAGGGACACCAAGCACTATTGGAAGAATCTGAAAATAGGATGGAGGACCAACTGAGATAACACCTCCAGAGACACCTACAAATAAGTTTTCAGGAGGTACCATGCAGGTATCAAAGAAGCCAGGAAAGCAGCCTTCATGATCAGACACAAATCCTGCTCCACATGGACAAAGAACTCTTCAACATCGTCAAGGAATTCACCAACCCGACAGCCACCACCAACATCATTATCCCATTACAGATCCTCTGGGACAACTTTTCAAACTTCTTTCACAACAAAATCCTCAAGATCTACTCCAACTTCGCACCCCCAACCCATCACAGAGCACATCATCATGCAGCCTCCCACCACAACCAAGAGCACCCACCTCCTAATAAACTAGGGCACCCTTACTACAGATGACACCACCAGAATCATGCAGACCATCCACTCAGGATCCCCCTTGAGCCCTGCCCTCTCCACACGTACAGCCTGGGAAGCACACTGAGCAGCGCCAACCTCACCACCATCATCGACTCCTTTATCATCAGTGGATACTTCCCGGACAGCTGGAAACACGTGGAGATCACTGCTTGCTGAAGAAACCCTTGGCCAGTCCTAAAGATCACAGCAACTACAAGCCCATCTTGCTCCTACCCTTCCCAACCAAATCACCCAATCAGGATTCTGTAGTAACCACAGCACAGAGACTACCCCCCCTCCCTCCTTGCAGCAATAGACAGCATCTGCTCAATCATGAACAGAAGAGACACCACTGCACTTATACTGCCCGATCTCTCTGCAGCATCTCTGGGTCCCTTCCTTCTTCTCCAGCAGGAAAAAACTGGTTAGACTCTCCACTTTCACCTCTGAACTCAAGCAGCAGGTCAATGAGTCTCCTAGGGCTCCTCCCTCCATCTGACCCTGTTTAACGTTTACATGGCACCTCTCGTTCGCATCATAAGAACCCACGACATCAACATCGTCTCCTATGCCTATTACACTCAGCTCACCCTCTCCCTCACCAACATGAACAACACCACCAGGAACAATTTTGCTGCATGCATGTCCAACGTAGCAAACTAGATGTGAGAGAACTGAATCAGACAGAACACGGTTAAAATGGAGATTCTGATCTGCGGAAATAAGAACTCATCTTATGGCCACCTGATCTAGGTCCTACACCCACCCCCACAGACCATTCCAAAAACCTCAGCATCATCCTTGATGACAAGCTCTCAATGAACAAACAAGTCAAGGCCTGGATCACCTCCTGCTGCCACATGCTCAGAATGCTTTCTAAAATCTTCAAGTGGCTCCCCAAGCACACTAGACACTGTCAAAGAGGCCTTCATCACCAGCAGACTCAAATATGGCAAAGCACTATATTTTGGCATCTCCAGCCAAATCGTGCAAAGACTCCAAATCATCCAGAACACTGCTGCCAGACTCATCCTAGTTATCCCCAGATACACTGCAAATTCAGGCTTCTCATCCACACCTACAAGGCCCTCCACAACGCAGGACCAGCCTACCTCAACAACTGACTACAACTCTACCAACTCTCCGGGTATCTACGCTCCTCTTGTCTCTCCCTTGCATAAATTCTCCTAACCCGCAGACGTATGACAGGAGGTTGCCCTTTCTCCTTCATTGCAGCCAAAAGGTGGAACTCTCTCTCCCTGCATATCAAGGGACTGCCACTCCACTCCTCGACTTCCGCAAGAAACTGAAGACCATGATGTTCAACTAAGAGCACCTCCAGTCCAGACCCGCCTGGATAACTTCATGGGTGATAAGCTGTGTCTACAAATCTGCATAACATACCATTTTGTATGGGAATTATTATGAAAGGATATTTAGCAAAGGCGTTCTGATTGCTGACACAGAATTACTGATGGAAAGTCGAGCTGCTCATACACTCTGATGAATAGGTAACTAGCCCAGGATTAGTGATGGAAAGTTATCTGGCCTAGGAATTGTGATGGAAGGTTATCTGACATAGAACTTTCGATGCGATATCCACTACCACAGCAACTGAGGTTGGCGTTTTATCTTTTGTCATTGTGTGTTCTATCAGCAATATTTCTCTTGATACAGGATTTGTGAAAGTTTATTTTTGCACAACCATAATTCTAAACATGTGTGCCATATACAGGGTTAGTCACATACAAATGTTAACTAATTTCTAGGCAGTTTCATAAAGGGGATGGGAACCACAAAGCAGGTATTTCGTTTGCATCTAATATTTGTTAAATATGGTACAATTAAAAAAAAAGCCCACTATATCCCACCCTCATCAATCTAAGGTCTGCCTTTGATCCAGTATGCAGATCAAAAATCTGGAATACTTTTCAGCAGCTAGGTTTTGATCTGGCACTGGTGTTAGCTATCAGAGGTCTGCACTCCTGAAATATGGGAACAGTGCGAATCGACCTTAACTGGAAATGTAGTCTACCTCCCCTTATCCCTACAGGAGTATGGCAAGATTGTGTTTTGGTTTCCCTGTTCTTCAGTTTATTTATAAATGATGTTACTACCTGCTTGGAGAAACCTGGTTAAGATGCCCCTAATTTGCTTGGTGCAAAGGTCCCTATCCTGCTATATCCATATGACACAGTATTGCTGTCGCTGACTGAAAATTCTTTGTGTGTCTTGACTGAGGGATTTTTCCAAGTACCAAAGGACAAAAAACCTATCCATTAATGTGAAAAAAGAGGGTCTTAATGATGAAATCAGGACTACCAGTAGAGATCATTAAAAAAAAAAAATAGGGAACCCCGAGAAAAGGTAGACTAATTTGATTACCTTGGCATATGTATCTACTGTAATCTTAATTGGCATGATCATGTAGAAGAATCTACAGTCAAGTTAAGGGTATGCTGCAATGCTGTCCTTGGAAAAGTAGCCAACCAAAAAGTGTAATTCTGAAAGTTTATAGAGAGAAAATGGTAACAACAACACTGTCTGTTGCTGATATTTGTGGCTTCAATAAAGTCAGGGAACTGCAAAAAGTTGAAAACAACTTTCTAGCACTATGCTAAAACTGGGACTCAGTACCCCATCGTTTCATTGGAGCACGGATTTAGGCCGACGGCCTGCTTCTGATAAAGCTGCTATTTTTCCCCAGTCCTAGGCCGGAACAGCTTGAACAGGAATCATCTGGCAACGATGTATTTACAATCAGTCACGGAAGTTTTACATTTAAAGGGTATACAAGGAGAGAGTTTGATTGGGCCTGCAAGTAAGGTACTTAGAGATTTAGGGCTGAGTCAGCATAGCGGGATCCTTGTCAAATTAATGCCGAGAACTAACTGTGAAGGACGCCTACTGGCGAATGAAGTCTACCGTCATAATCAGCAGCACAAGTTCTTTGACTGGCAATTATTTTGAGCAATATCATCTAGGTCAAGTGCCATACTTAGATGTGTTTCATCTAGAAACAAAGCGCTTGCTATATGTACAATTCAGACTAGGGCCCCACCAGAGTCTGTCACTCTAAATGGGACATCTGTCTGTCCCAGTTTTGCATGTGTACAATGGAGGTAGAGATTTACCATTGCACTTTATGCTGTTTTGCTCAAAAACTTCTGGTGCAGGGCAGAATTGGCTGCTTCCTCCATTTATGAACAAATTAAATAGATCTTATCATGATGCTTTTTCATTATGATATAGCACAGGCAATAGTGTTATTGTTTGCTGTGTTGCCTCTTATATATGGTCTGCCTGGTTTATTCTTAGACGAGGGCCAGAGTGAGTTTTGGTCAACATTGCACAGCATTATTATTTTGTTATCGCCACTGACTTCTTTTTTGTCTTGTATATACGAACCGTGTTTCCCATTTCGAGGAAAAAAGCAGAAGGAACTTCTGCCTACTTGAATTGCACTATATTATTACTTTGTCCTTTGCACAAAATAATTTGTAAAAGCTGGTACTGATTTCTGTTCCCTCCAGGATCAAAAGACAACGACTGTTACATTACCTCATTGCCTTTTAAATGTTTTTCGTATATAGTAAATTGAGCTTATTTGAAGAAGAAAATGCAATGTTTTTTTATATTTGTTCCTATTGCTGCTAACTAGGATTTTACATTTTTCTGTGTCTTGGTTTTGCTATGTTATGGCTAAAGGCTGAAACATTTTTAGAAAATGGCTGAGTGAACAGAATAATGCTAAATGTGTGTACCAACTCTCCATGTAGCTAATACTTTCCTGCCTGCATCTTATGATTCCATTGGCTGCTTCATTGACTACACAATGCTTCTGATGGGCGTATATGTGTATTGGGCGCTGTAAAGAAACAATAGCTCATCGAGCTGTGTGACTTCTACATATAAATGTAATTTGAAAGCAATCGATACTGTTAGGTTAAGTTTTGAGCTTCTTTTTTGCTTGGTAATTTGCCATTTGGGTTTATTAATATATTTTGTGACATGCTCAGTGTGAAAGGATGACCTTTTAAAATGTTCCAGATTACCATATAACCGAGTATCTTTTTTTATTAGATCAACAGAAGGGAACCAGAACTACAACCCCCAGAATGCCCAGGTTTGTTAAACAAAAATCCAGGACTAGGGCACTTCGTTCTTGGTGACATGGAGCCACCTGATATTCTTCTCAGACTGCCCCTTATTAGCGTGTCAGTTCTTAATAAGTAAACTTACAAGGGGACCCATATAGGTCAATGAACCTTTTGACCCGTTTAAGATGTTCTTACCATAGCTCCAGAACAGAAACAATAATCAATACACAATAATCAATAAACATTAGTCAATTCAATAATCAATAGAGTCAGTAAATTACGCACCATGACCTTTCAGCCATGAATAACCACTCCATTAGGAAAAGTTTAGTAATTTTATTTTCCTTATATTAACAATGCTAAAGACATGTAGATTAATTTCAATATCAAATGAAACATATAAGCACAACACTGGTTGACCAAAGCGACGGAGAAACGCAATATAATCAAGGCTTAAATCACAACACATTCTAAGGCAATGGTACAAATCAAAAGCAGAGTCAGCTGCAATAAGGAGACGGCATACATAGAACTCAGCAAGCTAATTTGTCAAAATATTAGTCCCTGTAATTTGTCAGACGTCATGTTAATAACCTCATCTCAGCATGTTGGGCTCCATGGAAAACAATTTAGAACACAAATTTTGGAAAAACATCTAACTAAGGATCTATCAAAAACAGCGCAGTTGGTACCTAGAAAGAAAAGGCGTAAAAATGCAATTCAGTCACATTGTCATATCTACCTATCCACGGTATGGGTCAGCAAGCAGAATCAGTCTTCGTCCTCAGGTCATCAATCGATCAGCAAAGCATCAGGCTCTCAGTCAGAGAGAATGAGACCAATGACAGAAGCTTGAGTCTCTTCTTCTCTCAATATCGCATCACAAAATCAGAATAAGGTCTGAAGTCTTTTTCCTCTGTCGCGTTGTTATATTAAAGTCACCCACACTATCCCCTAATTCCCTGTTGGTCAATTAATCGTACATTATTACTCTACCCAATAATTTTCCTATACCAAATCTATGAATTCTAATATTTCTCCCTTCACACAAAGTTGATTGGTCCGCTTTACGATGTCCTCATCATCCGGCTCGTCAGGTATCGAAATTGTTGCATCTTTCTCTCTAGTCAGTGTCTTCATTGTTCGCGTCCTGGGAAAGTACTTTTCAAACACATTACACACCGCTTGTTACATGTTTAAGGACACTGACTCCCGTTAATTGGTTCTCATGGAAAGCTTCTGCTTAGCACTTTTAAAAAGACAATGAACATTTCACAGTTAGTTCACTCTGTCAGCATTTTTATTAAATTCTAAGAAATACAGCTTCTGCATGAGGCCTGGCAAAACCGAACCAAGACACTATCTAAGTTAAGGCCTACTATTAATAAGCAAGAGCATACTTCATAACCCTAAATATGACATATTATTACATTAGTCTAGTACATTTTCAATATTTCATAAGTATTAACCATCAATTAGTACATTTCTTGAACACTGGTAGCCATTCTTCGAGGTCACAATTTCAAAGTGTGCATTATTTTTCTCTACGTTATTCATTTTCTTCAAAATTCTTTATTCAAAATACATAAACTCTCATTAATAATTTCTAATTAAGACACCTGCTTCAGCAATCCCTCCACTGATGACTAAATGTGTCATCTCACCAATTACCACCCACAATTTTATAATTCTATTTCTTCAAAATTTTGACTCCTCCTTGAGTTTTCCCTGTAAATTCTTTCCCTTTTCTTTTCTTCCCTCCTCTGATTATTCTTAGGCCTTTTCAATTTTATTCTTTTTCAAAATTTGCATAATCCCCATATCCCTACTAGACAACCCATGACAATTAGAGTTCCCTCTATTATATTTTATAGCACCCCATTCCAAATGCTACTGAGCCAATTTCCCACTGAAGCAAACCCCTTGCCAACCTTTTCCCAAACACTTGGTTCCTTCAATTCCTTCAAATGACTACTTGCATTAGTCAGATTAGTAAGTAAGGGCCAGATGTAGGAAACGTTTAGCGACTCGCAAACGGCAAAAATTGCCGTTTGCGAGTCGCTAAACACGTTTCCCAATGCAGAAATGCATATTGCGAGTCGGTACCGACTCGCAATATGCATTTCGGAATCGCAAATAGGAAGGGATGTTCCCTTCCTATTTGCGAGTCTGAGTGGTATGCAATCCTATTTGAGACCGCGTACGCGGTCGCAAATGGTGTCGCAGTTACCATCCACTTCAAGTGGATGGTAACCCACTCGCAAATTGGAAGGGGTCCCCATGGGACCCCTTCCACTTTGTGAATGGACCCAAAAATATTTTTTCAGGGCAGGGAGTGGTCCCAGGGACCACTCCCTGCCCTGAAAAAATACCGAAACTAAAGGTTTCGTTTTTTTTTTTAAGTGCAGCTCGTTTTCCTTTAAGGAAAACGGGCTACACTTAAAAAAAAAAAACTGCTTTATTGAAAGCAGTCACGAACATGGAGGTCTGCTGACGACGCAAAAACAACAAGTGATGGACGGAATGCTGAACATTGTCAAACACTCACCCCCAGTCATAGATCTGGGTTTAATCCATCGTTCTTTTGCTCACCATGCCACCCCAGTTTGGACCCAGCCATATGCAAATCAGTCTTGACCCTGTTCCTCAAGGGAACAGTCCAGACCGAACTGCCAAGCCAGGTCCTCACTGGACCGGAAACAAGCATCCTGGGACCGGTTTCGGGGTTTCACCCCTCATCAGCCAGGCTAGCTTGAATCCAGTGGCATGGGAAGCACGGGACCCACGTCTGGGCATACCCTTCCCACTTAGGGTGACAAAGCAAAAACAACAAGTGATGGACGGAATGCTGAACATTGTCAAACACTCACCCCCAGTCATAGATCTGGGTTTAATCCATCGTTCTTTTGCTCACCATGCCACCCCAGTTTGGACCCAGCCAGCAGGCTTCCATGTTTGCGAGTGCCTATACTCGCTATGGGGCCGCAATTTGCGACCCACCTCATGAATATTCATGAGGTGGGTCATTGCGACCCCATAGCGAGTTGCAGTCGGTGTCTGAGACACCGTACTGCATACCGATTTGCGAGGTGCAAATTGCGAGTCGCATGGACTCGCACTTTGCACCTCGCAAATTTTTAAGTTGCTACATCTGGCCCTAAGTCTCTTATCTCTTTACCACTGGTAGGAATGTATGAGCAACAATGCCTAGAGTTAATCATTTTACAGACTTAAAAGAATGTCTAAAACAAGACGATTTTGAGTCATAGTTCTATCTGCAGCCAATTCAGTATCTATCAGGAGTATAGCCCCTGAAAAAATTGTCAGCATGTTATCCACAATAGTAGACAACTTTAGAATCTTGATCGAATTCAGGATGACTCCCACTGAAGGAATCACCGCAACAAATATATCTCCCACTATCGCAGAAGAGGACTCCCTCCTCTGTCTCTTATGATGTAACTCAGTCACTTTCGGAAACTTTCTCAAATCCTCCATCTGGTAAATCTTTCAGAAAACTATCCCCAAATACCATGTCCCATACCATCCTCTTGGAAGACGGTAATAAGCATTAAGTCCACAAATATAATATATCCCTGGCATCCCGGGGTCCTGCCCATTTAACATAAAAGTCCATTGACTCTGAAACTGAAACACATGCCTACATTCACTCGTACCCACAAACAAAGTGTCAGTGCGCGACTTTGGCCTATATATACAAAGCTTTCCTACATGTAATGCATCTACAGCTAATTTCCCTTGTGTTTTAATTGCAGTGTAAGCATAATCATTCTTGTAAGGCCTTTTCTCTAAGCCCTTTTCTAATTTCTCTTTCAGCACCTTTCTTCTGTCATCAGTATGATCTAAGAAGCTCCTCTCTAAAGGTGTAAGCAAGCATGTCAGATTGTTCTTATGCGCATAAGCTGTATCGAATGTTAATGTAGGTTCAAAGAATCCTCTAACTAATACTATGTCATTATCCTTAGCTACTCTACTCAATACCTAATGATAGGAACAAATAAAAACACAACATTGTGATTAGAATAGAAATACTGAATATACTCCTGGTTATAGAACCTTGCTAGTAACAGACTACAACTTATTCCGTAGGTTAGTGGAAGACTATGATAGGTGAATCCTTCCTCGACTGATAAAGGAATCTGCATACACACAAGACAATCCTTTGCATACATCGTCTCAACATACTCACTCAATAAGCGATAGAAAACTTTAGAAGAAAGTCCTCCTTGTGCATTAGTATAATTATGCATATACTTCTCATCCAGTTTAAATTTCTCTACAGCCGTTAATGTAGTAGTCTCAAAAGCAGACGTATGGTTGGCTCCTTTCACATCAAGAACAGACATACCTACAATCAATACTATAAACAATATTCCACACATAATTGCCAAACCAATGCTCATATATTTACAGCGCTTAGCATCTCTAACCGGTTTATCTAAATCAGTCATGATCTGTAAAGAATCAGAAAGCAGAAGTAACTTATAAAAACTTGCAGCAAAAATCAAAAATAGAAAATTCTTCTTTCAGCCATTCAGTTTCACTTCTAGGAACCCTTCTCCTTGTCAAAATCGGTTAGCAGCTTGTCAAAATCAGGTTTTCAAAAAGTCAAATCAGGTTATCAATGTCTTTCCAGTTACTTTCAACAGTCTCTTTCTCAAAATTATTTCTCAGATTGTTTCAACAGTCCAGTTCCTCACTCTCCTTCACGTCACCTCAAAATATTGACTTGGAACTTCCCTATCAAAACAAAAAGACATAAACTCTTGTTGCCATTTGTTTGTAGTTGCATACTCCATTCAGGACACAGGTATCTTCGACTTGCTATTCTCTTTCTTTTCAACTTTCGATCACCATTCAGGTCTCCTTCACTTAGCTCCTCTTTTCTCGTAGTGTCTACTTCTTCCTCTATTCCTTTATTGTTGGTTCATCAACTACCTCTTTCCTTTTCTACACTTGCGATTTTGGCCACTTATCTTCTTTCAATGATCCTTCTGTCAGTATTCTCTTCAAGATTGAACTCAAATCCTTTTCTTTCTCTGTGGTGTTTTCTCTTGATGGCATCAGATCACTTTGACTTTGATCCACCTCAACTCCTTCCTCTTCTGGGTCTGGCAATTGCTATGTTTGTCTCTCGGAATAATCTGCTTCTGGGAGAACCCTCCTCTGACTAGGTTCTCCTGTGGTTTTAGTTGAGATAGGTTCTCCAACACCCTCTTGGAAGTCTCCACCGTCGTCTGATGGAACCGTCTTCTACGAGCTCGGGGTCAGCCTCAGATTCTCCTTGCTCCTTTTCTGGTGCAGTAATTTGTCTCACCATTGTTGGTACTCTCAACAACACTTCTTCATGATCCAGTGGACATGCCACTTTCTTTGTATGACTTGCATGAATCTAGTTCAGGATCCCAGCACTCTTCACAGCTGTCATAGTCGTTAGGACCACCTGTGAGGCTCCAAACACGTCTTTCTCACGTTTTCGGACAAAAACCCAGTCACGGTTCTCAGGTTGTGCCCTGGGTCATGGATCAGTGGCAGTGTGGTGGACTCCACCTGCTGAGAGAAAGAACGGACTACATCAGCCAGACCCTTGCAGTAATTCAACACCATATCATCTGTAATGTTGATAAGTGCATTGGCTGGTACTGCTGGCAACCTCATTGCTCTGCCCATGAGGATCTCATGGGGCAACAGTTCTGTCTTCCTATCAGGTGTGTTTCTCATTGACAGCAACACCAAAGGCAAGGCGTCAGGCCATTTCAGATTTGTAGCTGCACACATTTTTGCAATTCCTGAATTCAAAGTGCCATTCATCTGCTCCACTAGTCCTGATGCATCAGGGCGGTAACTACAATGCAATTTCTGCTCAATATTCAATGCTGCACACAGTAGTTTATTCACCTCATTATTGAAGTGAATTCCCCTATCTGATTCTAAAGAGATTGGAAATCCGAAACGCGGTATCAGCTCCCTAAGCAGCAGTTTCACTACTGTGAGGCTATCATTTCTCTGTGTAGGGTACGCTTCAATTTAATGACTAAGGACGCACACAATCACCAACACATATCTCAGACCTCCACACACAGGCATGTCAGTAAAATCCAACTACATTCTGCTGAATGGGCCTCCTGCTCTTCCAATGTGGCTCAAATTAACCACTGTCCCTTTCCCTGCATTTAATTGCTGACAAATGACTAAGCGATGACAAACTGCTTCAGCTGCTTGTCTAAACTTGGGGTTGAACCAATCAATTTTAAACAGACGAACCATGGCATCCCTTCCAAAGAGTGCCTGACCATGATAGTACCTTGCCATCTGAAACAAAAGGCTGTTTGGCAAAACCAACTGACCCTCTTCAGAAATCCACAATTCATCCTGTCTTTTGTCACATTTCATTTTGTTCCATGAACGTTTCTCTTTGTCAACATTACTCTGCAAAGATTTTAACTCTTTCAAGGTGTCAATCACTTTTAATGCAAAATTCGTACATGTGGTGTCTTCTTCAGATTACAATTCCCATTTGTCTTTGAACGATATACAGTTCAATGCGCAAAACCTTGCGACTTGATCTGCATATCCATTACCCAATGACACTTAGCTGGTCATTTCGACCCTGGCGGTCCAAGACCGCCAGGGCTAATAGGACGGAAGCACCGCCAACAGGCTGGCGGTGCTTCCAGCCCTATTACGACCACGGCGGAAGCGCCGCGGTCGCACCGCCAGGGCCGGCGGATTCCCGCCGTTTTAGCCCCGGCGGTGATAATCCGCCAGGGCAGCGCTGCAAGCAGCGCTGCCCTGGGGATTATGACACCCCTACCGCCAGCCTGTTGAAGAGGCTGGCGGTAAGGGGTGTCCTGGGGCCCCTGGGGGCCCCTGCACTGCCCATGCCACTGGCATGGGCAGTGCAGGGGCCCCCTAACAGGGCCCGGCCAGCTTTTCACTGTCTGCATAGCAGACAGTGAAAAGCATGGCGGGTGCAACTGCACCCGTCGCACGGCCGCAACACCGCCGGCTCCATTAGGCTTGGTTTGCGCCCGCCGGCCCAGCGGGAATGTCATAATGGGGGCCGCGCGAGTGCGGCCGCATTGGCGGTCGCACAGCGGTTACTGCCTGGCCAAGGTCGTAATGACCCCCTTAGTCTTGTGACTTTAGATGTGCACTGCATTTCACCACACCAATTTCTTCAGGCAGTTGAATTGCATATAACAACTCCTTTATTCTCTTACCATTTCTCACTGGTGATCCAGTAGAGGTCAGAAAACCTCTCTGTGACCACAGTTGACCAAACTCATGAACTATTCTGAATCTGTATTGACTATCTGTATAGATGGTGACCCTCAATCGAGTAGAAACATGGCACGCTCTATTAAGAGCGACCAATTCTGCTACCCGAGCAGAATACACTCCTCAAAGCCAGGAAGCTTCTAAGGTACCTGTAATGGTGCACACAGCATATCCTGCTCTCAGTATCCCTGTGCTGTCTCTCAGACAAGAATGATCAACAGAAAAATGTGGTCATTTTCTTCCAATCGGGTATCTCTAATGTCAGGTCTTGGTTTGTGCACAACTCATTTACTTTGAGACAATCATGTTCCATATCTTCCTTTTTTTTCAATTTTCGGTTGTATTACTTGGAAGTAAAGTTGCTGGGTTCAGCACTGTACATCTTTTCAGTGTGACATTTGGTGCACCCAAAATACCCGTCTCATACCTAGTTAACCTACCACCAGTCAAGTATTGGGTTTTCGTCCTTGTCAGTAAAATCTCAATCGTGTGAGGGACCATTACAGTCAGGGGATATCCCATCATCACGTCTTCACACTGTGAAAGACTCTGACCAACTGTGGCAACTGCACGCAAACAATCTGGTACTGGGTCCAAGGTAGCTGAAAAATATGCTACTGGGCGATGAGCACCTCCATGGACCTGAGTCAAGTCAGAAAATGAACATGCATCACGCTCATGACAAAACAACGTGAAAGGCTTCGTGTAGTCAGGCATTCCCAACGCTGGAGCTCTGCACAAACTCTCTCTCAACTCAGTGAACTCTCTCATTTCATCCTGATCTAGCACTATGGGATCGGTGATATCCTTATGAGTCAGATTCTGCAATGGTTTTGAAATTTCTGAAAAATTCAGGATCCATTGGCGGCAATAGCCCACCATTCCCAGGAACATCCTGACATCTCTCTGTGTGGTTGGGGGACTTATCTGCAGTTTCATTGTAATCCTCTCCCTGGATATTTTCCTCAACCCTTTCTCAATTTGGTGACCCAAATACTTCACTACCTTCTGACAGTACTGCAATTTCAGTGGAGACACTTTATGACCATACTTACCCAAATGATTCAACAGGGCAATCGAGTCATACTTACACTCGTCCCTTGTCCTGGACGCAATCAATATGTCATCAATGTACTGTACCAGAGTTTTTACTGGAAAGGCAATTCTAATGACTCCAAATTCTTGTTCAGGGTCTGGTTGAACAAGGAAGGTGATTCTGTGTACCCCTGAGGAAGTCTACACCAGCAGTAGACTCGATCCAGGAATTTGAAACAAAAGAAAAATTGGCTATCCTTATGAAGAGGCACAGAAAAGAACGCTTGTGACAAATCAACAACTGTGAACCACTCTGCATCACATGAAATCTGGAACATTATTACAGCTGGGTTGGGCACTACAGGACAACACTTGACCACAATCTCATTTATTTTTCTCAAATACTGAATAATTCGAACCTTCCCACATGGCTTCTTCAAACCCATTATTGGTGAGTTACATGGGCTACTCAATACCTCTTTTAGCACCCCCTGCTTCACAAAATCTGCTATTATCTGAGCCACTTTCATCAGGACATCTTGTGTCATGTTGTACTGTGGAAGTTGCGTAAAAACTGCATTTGGTTTCAAGGTAATCTTAATCGGCTCCACTCCTTTGATCAAACCCACTTCTTTCCCTGTCAGATCCCACACGTTCTCTTGTACTGTTCCCTGCAAATCAGAATGAAGCTCTCTCACTGTGAACATCGGGAAAAACTCATTCAAGAGGTACTCCTCATTTGTCGTTTCACGCTCAGTTTCTGGGGCTGGGTCTTCCTCATCATCACTATTTGTCTGGATCTCAATTCCATCATTTGAGAAAGTAATCAAACACTTTGTCTTACACAACAAGTCCCTTCCCAGTAGGGATACCGGATTCGAATCACAGACTACAAACTTATGCAGTTCCTGGAAATTGCCAGTCTCAACTTGTACTGGATCTGTGATCAGGTTTGTCAAATACTGATTCGCTGCCCCCACAACCTGAACTGTTCTTCCTGAAAGGGGCAGATTCCGGACCTCTGCGCTTCTTACAGTAGAGTGTGTAGCTCCTGTGTCCCCCTGAAATGAGACTCTGTGACCCATAACCTTTCCCCTCACATAGGGTCCTCTCTGATCTACTTCTAAAGAAGTCGCAAGCACACATGGCTCTTCATCTGAACTGTCACTCATCCATTCACCATTTATTTCATTCTCACTGTGTAACGGGAATTGGTGCGCTCTGTTGTCTGTCTCAGACCTGTGACCTGTTTAGAAAGCATCATCTGTTGCTGCTCCATCGGGGCTTCAGGTATCTGCATTTGCTGTCTAGGTACCATAGAAACCTGCTGCTGCATCGGTTGCAACTGTCACACTTGTGCACGGGGCAATTGCACCTGTTGAATGGGCTGAAAATTCTGCATCTGATTCACTTTATTCTGAAAATGAGGATTAGGACCCCTTAATCCCGGTCCTCTCACATTTTGAAATGTATTGATGTTGTTACCTTGCTGAACAACACCCTCCTGCACCATCATTGGACACTCCCGCTTCCAGTGTCCCACGACTCCACAAATGTGACATGGCAATAGCTTCTTCATCCCTTACACATCGTTCTGAACCACTACAGTATTCAAATCTGGAACATGATTCATATTGCCTCCACAACCCCTCCCTCTCATCTGAGGCTAAAACATGACATTTCTCTGCTGCTGCTGCATCTGTTGCTCAAAATTTCCTTGCGCTCCTGTTTGAGCTGCCTTAATTTGCATCACCATCGCCTTTTCTTTCAACATTTTCTGTTTCAACTCAATCTCGTTACTAAAGTATTTCGCACACCTCATCAATCGGCTTTGCTTGCCAGCAAATCAAATGACTCTTAAATATTTGACCTATCTCAGGTCTCAATCCATCCACAAATCTGAACACAAATTGCAGCATGTCTTTCGGCTAAATTGCTTCTTTGCCACTGTACTCCTTGAACGCCGTCAACAATCTCTCATAATACGCATGTATCGACTACCCTGCTTCCTGCACTGTCCTATCAATCCTCTGCCATTCAGTATTCTTGGACGAAAACCTTGTCTTCAGAAACTCGATCACCTCATAATAATATTTCATTACCTCAGGAGATGGTGCACCAGTACTCTTATCACTTTCCGGCTCACTTGTTGGTCAGTCTACAGCTCTCTTACACTCAACCCACAAGTCAGCTGGAACTACTATTTCCAGTAAGGTGTTCAAGTCCTCACACAAACACTTTGCGAGCTTCACAAACCTGTCTGTTTGCTGATACCACTCTACTGGCTTCTCTCTCAATTTTGAATAATTATTTGTAAATGATAAAATATCACTCCTACTCCAAGGAACGTAAACAAAATTACCTCCTAGAATTTCTCTCATTGGCAAAATCTTCACCAGATCCTTGCCCTGTTGTACATTCTCAGTCACTTCTAGAGAATCTCTTTTCCTCTTATCTCTTTCTTTTACCCATCTGCCTTCCCACTTCTCTAAAGCTCCCCAAACCTGAGCACTCTGCAGTACTTTTTTGAGGTGCGCCTTCATTCCAGCTGACCTCATGTGTTCAAAATCCTTTGTCTCAAAATCCAATCTGTAACGTCTCTTCAAATGCTTTGTTTTCTCAATTTCTATGTCATGCTTCTCTGCCACATCTCTGATGCACTTTGCCCACCTCTCTTGTAATCCTTGTGCATAAGTATCTCAACTCTGCTCCTGTGTAGGATTCTAATCTATGCACCCTCATTTTTTCCTCAATTAATTCACTCGATTCCATGCTTAATCTGACACAATTTATTTGCTCCTCACCCTTAGAAGCATTCTGTGGGGTATTCAGTTTATCTATCCATTCAGTCAACTGCTGAGCTGTCAATCCCTGTAACGAAATGTTAGTCGCTTGAACCGGTGATACCTTTTGTACCACTGCACTCGGAGTCTGCGGTGTCAATAACTTCAGGCTCTGACCTGCATTCGGTCCATTCGTAACATCTAGAAGTGCAACAAGTGGACTGAGATCTAACAATGACCTTGATCCATCAAAAGTCTGACCCACGGAAGACACTATCTGAACTTTTAGACTCTGAGACATTGTTCCACGTTCGTTCACAATCAGATTCTTTGGCGCAAATAGTGGTACCACTTGACCAACAGTAATCAACAGCGATATTGCATCTGGGGCTGCTCTGGCAATTGTACTCTGTGGGAGAGTAACTCCCATATTCTAATTCATAACTGGTGTCAAGTCTGACTGTGTCCCTGTCATTGGTATAAATCTCTGCATTACCTGCAGCTGCACTTGGGGCAACAAGAACGGAGGCGGCTCAGTCTGGACCAACATTGGTCTCGGAACCACTTGCTCCGTAGGCACCACTAAGTTTGAAGGCGTCTCTAAAATAGGAACATTAGGATAAATTCTCTGTATTGTTGGCGGCTGCATCTGTCTCTGAACTACAATGTAGTCAACACATTAGGACTACCTTGAACCGCACTCTGTGTCAGGTTTGCATTAACCTGTACCGGACTCCCTGTCCCCGCTGTCTGTGCCGGGGCTGTTGGATCAATACTAGTACTCGGACCACTCTCATGCAACGTATACTGTGGTGGTCGATCTCTCAATATCTGCATAACAAGATCCTCGGCATCTGACTCCTCCTCGACTATGGAAGACTTTCTTGCTTTCTTACTCTCAGACGGGCTTTTATTAGTTTTTCTAGTTGCTTTCTTGCCTTCCGTCTCAGCCTCCTTTGTAATAGCTGGAAACAACTTAACATCTTGCAAAGTCACTGATCTCCATTTCTTCTGTTCCCAATCCCATCTCGCTTCCGCTAAAGTCTTTTCTACCCTTATTCTTTTCTCTCATTTCATTTGTTGTTACTGTCTAGCTACCAGCTCCCAAACTGCTAACGCCTCAAACTGTGCTGGTCTCAGAAGGGGCTTCGATTCATTCATCCGCAATTGCTCCAAAATCCTTAAATTAAACATCCCATTCTCAGGAAATGCTAAGCTCCCATTTTTCTCGGTCAACTTGCACCATTGCCTTAACCAAAGACACGGAGCGACAACTCGCTCCTCTATTACAATATAAGCTGGTGTATTTTCTGGTGGGGTAGGCTCCCCTACGCTCGCTTTAATGCACGTATCTCCCCTTAGTGCACTCTTCAATGCCTTGAAGAACTTCATCTTTTCTACATTTTTGTTTATTCAAAATCAAATCAGGAAATGACTTTTACTCCCAAGATTTCTTTCACCCACGTTCTCAACCAATTGCCTCTCAAGGACAGCCGTCCAATCCATGCCAATTCGTGCTCGACCCTTCTTTACTAACCAACCTATCCCAGCGCTGCTCCAATGGCATCACACCCACACGTACTGAGGCTGACAAAGTCTTACGGCTCGTTCTCCTAAAATCCAATTCACACAAAACTAAATAAAAAACCAAAACACCAAAACAAATCTGCTGGATTACTACAGTAATGGTAACACAATTGCTTCAGAAACCTTACGAATTTTCACTGATGGCCCTTTCGCTCATGTAGCTATTCCTCTTTCTCAGTTTCCCAGATTCACAAGCAAAATTCGAGCCGCAAATTTTACTCTCAACTGATCAATGGGTCTGTCCTGGTGCACATAGGACCTGCCAAATCTCAGTCAAAATTTTCTCTCACCTACTTAAACTCACACACTGACTTGTTGACCACGCCCGATCAACCTACTAAATCAGTCAGATTACAACATATAACCAAGTGTCTCATACACTTTCCAATATACTCCGGAGTCTTAGACCACACAGGGTCTGTACATCAACAACCACGTGGACAATTTTTGAGCACAAAGCGCCACACACATGTAAAGTTCGACGACTTCCCTACTCTCACACTGCGGAGTACGCACACTCCTACTAAAACTTCATTTAGAGTACGCAAACTCCCTAAATTCTCACAGACCTCACAATTCACCTGCAGTTTGCATAAGCTGGGCAAGCGCAATCTATTCTCTCACTCTAGCACTAGAACACCGAGAACATACCCAACACTACTAGCAGGATCCAGGATCTGGGAAAGTGATTTCTAGGCTTAAGGGAACATAATTTTCTCTAAAAATGTAATTTTTTAAAACAAAATCCAAATCACAAAAATGCTAAATCTTCAAAAGAACCAACTTCAAACTACTACCATCAGCTATCACTCTGCTCGGGACACCTATGGCAAGCTCCCAAAGAGACTAATCATCAGTCTGCTATCATAACTGGTGCGCGTTGGTCCTTAATAAGTAAACTTACAATGGGACGCGTATAGGTCGATGAACCTTTTGACTCGTTTAAGATGTTCTTATCATAGCTCCAGAACAGAAACAATAATCAATAACCATTAGTCAATTCAATAATCAACAGAGTCAGTAAATCACGCACCATGACCTTTCAGCCATGAATAACCACACCATTAGTAAAAGTTTAGTAAGTTTATTTCCCTTACATTAACAATGCTAAAGTCATGTAGATTAATCTCAATATCAAATGAAACACATATGAGAACAATACTGGTTGACCAAAGCGACGGAAGAAATGCAATCGAATCAAGGCTTGAATCATAACACATTCTAAGGCAACGGTACAAATCAAAAGCAGTCAGCTGCAACAAGGATATGGCATGCATAGAACTCAGCAAGATAATTAACATTAGTCCCTGTAGTTTGTAACCTCATCTAACCCAGATTAGCATCAGCATGTTGGGCTCCATGCCAAACAATTTAGAACACACATTTTAGAAAAACATCAAACTAAGGAACTATCAAAAACAGTGCAGTTGGTACCTAGAAAGAAAAGGCATAAAAATGCAATTCAGTCACATTGTCATATCTACCTATCCACGGTATGGGTCAGCAAGCAGAATCAGTCTTCGTCCTCAGGTCATCAATCGATCAGCGAAGCATCAGGCTCTCAGTCAGAGAGTATGAACCCAATGACAGAATCTCGAGTCTCTTCTTCTCTCAATATCGCATCACAAAATCAGAATAAGGTCTGAAGTCTTTTTCCTCTTTCACGTTGTTATATTAAAGTCACCAAATCTATCCCCTAATTCCCTATTGGTCAATTAATCGTACGTTATTAATCTGCCCAATAATTTTCCTATACCAAATCTATGAATTCTAATATTTCTCCCTTCACACAAAGTTGATTGGTCCGCTTTACGATGTCCTCATCATCTGGCTCGTCAGGTATCAAAATTGTTGCATCTTCCTCTCTAGTCAGTGTCTTCATTGTTTGTGTCCTGGGAAAGTACTTTTCACACACATTACACACAGCTTGTTACATTTTTAAGGACACTGTCTCCTGTTAGTTGGTTCTCATGGAAAGCTTCTGCTAAGCACTTTTAACTAGACAATGAACATTTCACAGTTAGTTCACTCTGTCAGCATTTGTATTACATTCTAAGAAATACAGCTTCTGCATGAGGCCTGGCAAAACTAAGCCGAGACACTCGCTAAGTTAAGGCCTAAAATTAATAAGCTAGAGCATACTATATAACCCTAAATATAACATATCACTACATTAGTCTAGTACATTTTCAATATTTCATAGGTATTAACCATCAATTAGTAAATTTCGTGAACACTGGTGGCCATTTTTCAAGGTCACAATTTCAAACGTGTGCATTATTTTTCTCTACGTTATTCATTTTCTACAAAATTCTTTATTCAAAATACATAAACACTCATTAATAATTTCTAATTAAGACACCTGCTTCATCACCCTCTAGCAGGCCACTTCACTTTCTATGCTCATTCCCACATTAACCTTTCACAAATCAGGAACATGCCCTTTTCCTGGTTTCAAGTAATGACAGACTTGTATGATGTACTATGTGAAAACTAAGCAAAGACCCTCAAACTGTATTTACACTTGCTGCTGACAAATCATGTGATTTTGGGGGTCATCGTGAGTGCGAATCCTGACAAAGCAAGCACCGCTTTCATTCCATCTGAGCACGGGAAAACTGAGTATCACGACCTGGATAACAGAAATATCTTGTTTTTGCAGCGCTGCTTAGAAGCAATAGAATTGTGGCACGAAGCACAACATAAAAGTAGGTTGTTAGTACTGCATTTTAAAATGTTTGTACACTGTTTGGATTACTGGACCAGTGTTATTAGAATTGTGCAGCTTGGAGCAGTGGTTGTTTCCCTCTGGGAGCACGTGTAAGAGTGTTTTTTTCGTTTTTTTAAACTGGTTGAGAATGAGAGCAGATGTTAACATTCAGAAGCAATTTCTGCACGGACTTCTTGTGCCAAGTCAGTGAAGTTTGCTGCTGTCTGCTGAGGCCTGCAGCGGGCTGGTCACTTGGGTGGGGCACCCTGAGTCAATAGGGCACAACTAAATGCTGGTTCTTTCCTTTTTAAACCTATGCTTAAAGTTTTACTGTCTGGGACGTTCTTAGGAAACATTCAATATTATTTTTTTGAAAACAAATATGACCAGCGAACTCAGAGTACGTAAACAATGTCAAAGCAGCTTTATGGTAATAAAATGTTTAACATGTTATTCTCCATATCATGGTTCTCGAGTCGACTCATGGTATGGCTCGCTAGGCAACAGCAATGAGCATGTTGGGATTTTTTAGGCTGTCTGCCAATATTAAAGTTGAAACTACAACCCCTAGTGCTGGTGGCTGAAAAACCGAGACGAGCAGAATCAGTCAAACATGACACGTGACCGACTGACCCGGAAGCTGGTAAATATGCTGTTTAGCTTGGAGTTAAACACACAATTATGAGCCATCTGTGGTGCAACGAGATGAAATGATCTGACTAGGTTTAGCCAATTCATTCACAAATGGGTAAGGGAGTTGGTAATCGGATTCCACCGCTTTCAGCTAAGCCTTTATATTAACTTAATGCATTTATTTTAAGGGGGATGTTCATGCGTTTAGAGCGTTTTTCTGACAGGATAATGTGTCACTTGACCAGTTTATTTGAAAGTGCCTATTATAAAGTAGTATTTGAGTCTGGAATAAGGTTATGATTGCTCCAAGCCACGCAGACCACCACATCCCAGGACAAAGTTCCTTCTTACAATTATGTTTTTTTCATTTGACACAGTTGAGGTGAACGAAAACTCCCAGTGGGTAAGTGACTGCTCAGAAGTGGAAAATGGTGTCCCCGGTGATATGTGGTCTTCTTTTCTGCTAATCTTAGAACATAAAGGAATCAGGCAATGTATCAATCTGTTACCCACACTTACATTGAGGCTGGAGCGGCCTGGTAACAGAAATACAAATACAGTGTAAAGGAAACAAGCACTGACAAAGCCAATGAGTGGACTTGGCAAATCTGCAGTTTTAACATGAATAGTATTTTTTTAAACACATGAATTAGGCATTAAAGACTTAAAGTATTAAGTAAGAATGCTAGCCTCTGAAGGTAAAAACAAAAGTAAACTATGGGACATTTCAAAATTAAAAACATGAAGTGAACGCAGAGTTGTGTTCCAGCTCTGGCAATGAAGTGGACTACTTTTTATGAGGATGAGCACATGTGCACAAACAAAATGCTGTCACAATAAATAGGGCTACTAGCTTAAGGACTGTGATCCATTGCCATTATGTATGCTTTGGTTAGTGGAAATAAAATGTGAATGACACCTGAACCGGCCAAGTATATGAAGAGTACTGACCAAACGTCCCTGTATGTACACATGAATGTTTGCATTTTTATTACGATTTTTTGACTAACATAAGATTGGTGAGACAATAGAGCTGTCACTAGGACAGACCTCAAAAATCCAATTAGTTGAGCTATCATTCATGGCATAAGAAAAAGCTTGAGATCACTGTAAGGTACCAGAAGGCGCATGTCTACAGGACCAGCGAGTTCCAGAATTTTCAACATTTCTGGAGACAATGGCCGGGAAAGAAGGTCTTTTTGAGCCCAAACCATGGTATAAATGTATTGACTACTTAAAAACTCAATTACTAAACAAGACCAAAATAACATATTCTGCTAAAAAACTACAAAAAGCTTAGTACACATTGGATCTACGAAACAAATAAAGCTGGAAAGATTAAACAAGAAGACGATCATACCAATATATCTTTAGAATTTAGACTCCTTAGTCAATAGTACAGAAAACCTGTTTGAGACTCAAAGCATTCATATAAGGGATGCAAAACCAAATACTCTAGGGCCTTTTGGACCTGCGTCAACAAAATATCAGGTCAAAATATAATCCTCAGAAGGAATAGTATTTTGTCTACTCTATGGATCAGGTTTGTAAGCTCCCTACATGTTTAAAGTGATTAAAATGAAGAGTTAGCAATATATTACAAAACATTACTGAGTTTGATACCTACCCATGAAGTAGAATGTAATTTACTTTGGACCGGCTCACCCATTCAAGAAACCTTTTATCTATTGTAAGCTGTATGGGCCACCACACAGTAGATATCCAAAATAATAAATAGGAAGGAAAAATGATACAGTGCTGGG
Organism: Pleurodeles waltl; assembly: GCF_031143425.1. Taxonomy (NCBI): domain Eukaryota; kingdom Metazoa; phylum Chordata; class Amphibia; order Caudata; family Salamandridae; genus Pleurodeles; species Pleurodeles waltl. The sequence goes on from NC_090439.1 coordinate 720,997,866, forward strand.
GCCAAATGGGATTCCCTTTGCAGTTTTAAGTTATAATCTAAATACTGGCTTGAAACCCTGAAAAATATTTTTTGAGAAATTCTGTAGTACAGGATCTGTTAAAACCGTCCTGGCAAGGTTTTCTCCTAAATCTATTTTACAAAAAAGGAAATAAAAAAGATCCAGCTAATATAGACTAATTCCCTTACTTACTTACAAAGTCATAATGTTATGCATCTCTATTGCTAGATGATTTAAAGACCGGGGAAGAAGAAAAGAACATACTTCACTCAATCAATCAATCAATCAATCAGTATATATAATAGTCATTCAGCAGAGACCACAGCCATAAATGGATATACAATACAATATACACAAGATATAAAAACAGTAAAAGAACGATTGTAAGAATAACAATATAAATAGAAAGCATTTAATTTAAGAGCGGTAATATATACATATAATCTGGAAAAGAACGGATCTCTGATAGCAGCAATACAGTTAATCAGGTCTAAAACACCTTGATATCAGGGCAGCGTGTTAAAAAAGAGGCAGCAAATAATACCTGTACATTTGGTAAAAGCTGCAGGAACACAAGCTTGGACAAAGTTCAGGGATTTAAATAGTTCAATGATGAACATTTTCCTGGGAATACTAAATTGTTTGCATAGCAGCACGAAATGCAGGGTGTACTGTGGAGACCTATTGCACAGCCACAGGGCACCAAAGATCCAGGATAAGACCAGCCACTAGGGGATGCCAAAAGATGAACAAAGTTGAACCTAAACCTTGTCAAAAGGAACCTGTCCCCCTCATTAAATACTAGGGTTAGAAATGACTCCATGACTTCAACAGATCTCCACAGTATAAACCCCTGAACCATTGGCTTCCTCAGCTCAGCAGTTTCACGCTGCAGTGAAGCCTGTTTTAAGAACATAATCCTCATCCTTTTAAATTCTAAATGATACAGGAAATGCGAATTAGAAAATATATCTTCCCTCCCAGGCTAACAAAGGCTGCCTTTCCATAAGCAATCCAAGGGATTTTTTGTGCGTGATCAAGGGATAAACTGTCTGAAAGGATCCACTAGTTTAACTGAGATTCTTCTCCGGTCCAAATCTTAATCCAGAAAAGCAGTGGTCGGAGGGCAGCAAGATCTCCAATATACCCGACAACAAGCTCCTTATGGACGGAAAAGGCTGGGGTGCTACTAGGGACTTTCAAAATGCATCTAAGGAACTTAAACTTATTCTCTGCCACCTGAATTTTATCGATGCTCGTTACCCTGGTTATGGTGCATAAAAACTTCCAGTGTGATTTCGAATTTTGCATGCAAAAGAAGAGTTTTGAAGTTTTGACAACTTCAGTGTCCCTAGGCATATTACATGTTTTAGAACTTCCTGCAAGGGTTGAGGTGGCTTTTGTTTCTTCTAATATCTGCGATTTGTGTCTAATGGATATTCAAGATTTTAAGCATGTGCTTTCTGTTTGCACTTCCTTGAGCCCTTTGAGAAAAATATGGCTGAAACCTGTTTTTCTAAAACTCAATGTTCGTTCATCTAGTGTCGCACTCAACCTTTTGTTTAAACCACCAAATGAAAAGTTCTGCTATAGCATTTTAAACTTTTTAAGACTGTGTTAGATTTATTCTGAATGTGTGCACAGTCTGAGGCTTTGCATATTTTTGCACATGATAGCTAATTTCCTGCTAGGATATTTGAAGTCGCTATTTTAGTGTTGCTCTCAATCCTTTGTTCATACCATCAAAGGAAATATTCTGCTTTGGCGTTTTAACTTCTCAAGCCTGGGTTAGGTCTGTTTTGAATGTGTGCACAGTCTGAGGTTTTGTGTCATCTTGCACATGATAGCTAATTCCTTGTAGGATATTTGCTTTAGCTATTTTGAATCATGCTGTATTTCTGCCAAAGTTTTCTAACTCTGTTGCACCCGTTGAATGTTTTTTTAAGGTATTTTTTGTGGAAATCTTTTTTTATATTTTCTTTTTTTAATATTGAAAATGTATTTTATTTGCTCCTGATAGTTTTCTGTGGTTTTATATATCGTATGTAATTATGTATTTTTTCTGCCTGATGCATATCTAGGTATTGTGAAATTTTAATGCGTACCTTCCTGGAGTTCCCAACCATTAATACATTTGATACTTGATGACTTGGTCATATACCCACAGACCTCTCAGCCATATAAGGACCTAGAGCCACATTTGGCCTGGTAAAGCTTGACCAGAATGTTCGGGGGCCAAGAACCCAACTTCTAAGCAAAACCAACAATAGCACCCATGGCCTTGATGAGTTCACCCCTCCACCTGGCAACCAGGGGCTTCCAACTTCTATTTGCATTGGACAGCACTCCTAGATATAAGAAAACCAGCGCGTTTGCCAGTGTATGGTTTCCCACCCAAAAGGTTTCAGAGCTGGTAGACCGGGGCCAAATACCAGCACATATGACTTTTCAAAATGTACCTCTAGATCCAGACTTCTCATAAAGGCATCAAACTGATCCACTAATGACTGCAGGCCCCTTGCCGTACGAGCCATAAGGATGGCGTTGTCTGTATAAAGCAAGATCTGGAGAGGCCTGGATCCCACCTTAGGGCAATCTGCCTGCACAGAGAGAAGCAAAGTTTCTAACCTATTAATGTAAAGGATGAACAGAAATGGGTACAAGGATGCACCCCTGACACACTCCCCTGCTGGTGCCAAATTTCTGGGTACATGTCAAAAATTGAACTTAAGCTGTGGCGTTAGTATGCAAATTGGATAAATCACAATGTCTGTGTCAGCCCCCATCACAAAAAGCAACTCTGTAGTTCCAAGTGGGCTTTCAACCAAAGTGCTGTACACTAGACAATACCATAGCAATTACATTGTTAGTACACAAAGCAACTAAAGTCCACAGCCAATTACGTGCTGATTCATTGGCTTCAAAAAAGCATTTGATTTCATCAACAGAGATCTACTTTGGGGCAAACTTAGGAAATGGAGAAACCTGGGTTCAATGCTAAATGCCGTGAAGAGTTTCTATTCCAATGAACAAATCCATGTCACATTTGATGGGCAATACCTCCCTGTAAACAAAAAGGCTTAAATAAAGTAGCATTTAATCCCCTTTCTATTCAATATTTTTTCTTTCCAGTATGGAATTGACACTTATCAATTAGAGGGCTTGTCCACCCAAGTTAAAATGTTAGCAGATGATACATAGTTCTTTTACATTGTACTCAAATGAGATTACAGCATACATTATAGATTTTTCATGTTATTGTGCATAAAATCAATAAGAGTCCAACTACGAAAAAAACAAGGTACTATTATTTGGTTCAAGTCGGGATAAGGGCACATATTGGATCATAGCAGGGCAAATTAACGAAACTGTAAACACCTACAATTTACTTGGTGCCATCTTTCATAAAAAGGCGATCATAAAGCACACTGAGAGTGCACAAACAGCAAAGCAACATAATCCAGGTTTGCACTACTAAAATTATTTAAAAAATCATTTTTAAAGGTCCTAAAAGTCAAGCACTTACCAACTTTAACCTACGTCTCTGAAGCCTTTCGTGGTAAAATGAATGCATAGCCAAATCTCGACCAAAGCAAACTATTTAGAATTATATTTGGCCTTCCACAATCATCTAATCAATCAAAAAATAGAGTACAATTGGGCTAAAAGACTAGCAATGAAGAGTAAAGGATGCATTGTTATGGTATTGGTTTAGAATGGAAAGAGCAGATCAAAAATCTGTTAAGGCAATTCTTTGTCAAGAATGTGAAACCCAACTTTTTGAGACATGACATTGTTTCATACATTAACTTCAAAGTCCTTAAAAGACCCCTTGGAATAAGGACTTTCATATTCCAACTTTAAATGCCTCTTGACGAAACACATTCTGTTACGGTCACACTACAAAGACCTTCAAAAATTTCCCAACCATATCCATTCTCATACACTGTACGATAATATGCAAAAATCTATCTTTTGCATATTATGCAGATTCACTAGCAGGGACACTTAGGACTAAGTATCTGCAACTGCATTTATGGCTCTTTGATCTAAGAGAAAACAACCATGGAAACAGAAACAAGACAGTCTACAATGCTGGTTCTGTGGTTATCACAAAGGTAGCGTATCTGACGTTATATGTTGTCCAGCATTTTCCACACAACGCAATGTAGATTGCTTTTGTCATCTACTTTTAAGAGTTTAGGCCTATGAACCTACGAAGAAACAGTCTTCTGTTTCAGCGCCACAGACAGTCTCCTCATTAACAACTTTGTACAATTTATGAATTTGGTTAGATAATCTAAAATTATACTCTCAATCCATTGCTGACGAAGAGAAACAATTGGATAATTCACAATTCTTAATAAGGAAAAAATAAATGACTTCTGGATGACAACCCTCACTGCATTAAGTGGCCTAATGACTGTGATTGGATGGGTCTTGGGTTACAGATCTGTTGAAATCTAGCATCATACTTAAGGTTGTTGATTCCTCAAGATCATTTGAGTGTGAGCTACAGAGCTGAGATCTCCCAAAATGCAGAACTGCATCTGAAAAGTGTTGGGCTAACAGTTGTTTACACAAGCACATTTTCACTAAACTTAATTTCAGCATTTGCACAGCTTCTCTTTTGGTTTTTATACATTTGCTTGTTCAAGTTGGTTTTTAGCAAATCATTATGTTTATTATTGTAATGGTTTTAACTAACTGAACAAAAATTAAGAAGGCTCCAGACTTGGGCACTTATTCACCAACTCAGTGTGGTCTGAGAGTTGTAGTTTTGATTCACCTCAGTTGCCACAATTCTTGATTACAGTGATTTGTGGAAGAAGAAAACGGACGGGAAGATGGCGTATGTTTATATTTCTGTCCTTATTTGAGGGACCCTCTCACTCTGTTTGGACTAAGACAAGTAAGATAAGACCTTTGTTACAGAGCTCTTAAGTTTCCTACGTCCATTTCTGGCTAGCTCACACATGCCAGGTTTTTGCTTTGCAGTCTTGGACTCGGAGGCGTTTATACTATTATAAAGTCAGAAGAAGAAGTCCCAGAAGCCAAAGCAAAAACCTGGTCTTGATGAGCTACTCACGAAAGGACTTTGAAAGCGTGAGAGCTCTGCGATTAGCATCTTCTTACAGCACGAGCTATTTCTTTCATCCCCACAGCCCCACACGAACAAGCACAGGGAATCTGTAAATTATATTTTCGAAATAAACGTGAGCATACAAGTTAACTAGAGCGCTTATACTTGTCCGTGTTTAATAATCCGCTAGGCGCCTTGTTATTAGACTTGTTGAATAATTGCATTTAAATTCCACCCACAAATGAATGGAAGGGAAGTACATTTGCTTGCTGGATTAGGCGATAAGGTAATGTGATTTCCTTTTCCTTTTCTTTGTGAAGCGCCCGTCAGACGTCAGGAAAAGTCAAAAGGAAGTTCAGAAACAATTAGCATAGAAAAGTTAGAATGTGTTCCATTCGCGTCGTGTTGCAGATTGGGGTCTCTCCCAGTGTCACAACGTGAGGGAAATACCTAGCGAATGCTGGCTGCTGTATTGTGAATCATGCAATGATGTACTCCGACACTGCCAAACACTGGACTTTCTGCTAGCAAAGCTAACACCATAATTAGCAGTGTTTGTGCAAGCTTTCAGAAGGAGCTACGTCACGAAACAAGGTGAATTAAACATTCTTTTAAATCCTTGAACCAAAGTAGAGAAGGTAGGACATCATTTACGAGGCGCTTGCGGCACATTGCGCCACCGAAGAGTAATTTTTTTAACGCTCCGGTGGCGCAGTGTGCCAGCTCGTATTTACAAGGCCACGCAAAGCCACCTTGTGTGGCTTTTCATGGCCCTGTAAATATGGGCCCCGTTCACGCATAACACTGTGTGAAAAGGGCGTTCCATGGGTGTTGCTTGGGATGTTCCCACGCAACGCCCATCTTCTTGTGATTGTTTTTTGTGCAGTAAGGTGTCCTTTCCTGTACACAAAGAATCATCTCCACAACTCAGGCACCCTTACACCATGGTGCAAGGGTGCCTGCGTTGGCACAGGGCAGCAATTTGTGTGCCAGCGCAGGGGGAAAAGACAGAAATGACCAGCCAGTGTCTTGTAGATAGTGGCTTGCTGCGCTACCCTGCGCCACAGCCTTGTAAATGAGGCCCGTAGTGTTTGGAACAGCAGCAAGCCTGCGGAGGGCATAAGCTGCTATCTAACTTCTGTTTCCCTATGAAACTGGAGCTCAGGCTTTGAGGGTAAATTGTAGCTGTAAGAACACACGTATTGAGACCAGCGGAGTGGGCCAGTGCTTAGTTTGTAAAAGAAAATGTGGCAGTTCCTGAGCTTGTGCATGAAGCTTGTGGCCGGTGCAATTAAATGTGGGTGTGCCGGATACCAAGGCTGCATAGTCTTAAAGCCACCTGATGCCTCTTAAATCCACTACCAGACACTCCCTGCCTATTTATCTCACCCTTGGAGGCTCCTGATTTCTCCCTTGGAAACTGCTTTTCCTCCTTTCTCTTCCTCTGTGCGTTCGTTTTGTGTGTGTTTTCCCTCTCTTGTTCTTGGTTAATGTCTGATGCTGAAAAGTAAGTGCATGTCCTGAAAAGTAAGTGCTGGTGGCTCCCACTGACAACCACCGGCTCAAATTAAGCACTGAGTTGGGTGAACAGGAAGCTCTGATGTCACCTTAGCTTAAAAAAAAAAATGATCTCCATAATGTAGGGCCCTAAAGGAACGAACCACAGTGAGGACCACCCAATACCCTGGATTTATTCATAGGACAACTTAAACCGTAATTAGAGAAAAAAGATTTGAAAACAGGACTGAGAAAGTAACAACCTCGTCACTTACCTTTAATTAGCTGTCAACTGGATTGAAGTAGATTTCTATCATCACTGTATTTCATTTAGTTTAGGAGGAGAGAGGTGCTCTTCCATTTCTATCACAGAGTTATCTATGACAGAGATCCTTCTCAGTTACATTTTCAGTGTTAATCCCTGTAGTTCTATCATTACTCACCAATCACACACCCCTTTTGGGGGCCCGTTGGTAGGAGTTCTTGCTGGGTGAAAATGTGAGTCATTCCTTCATCTGCTGCCACTCCATTCGCTCCACAGAACAATGCCAATGCTGTCTCATTAAGTGCAAAGAGGCAGAAGGAAGTGTAAAACAATGTCTGCTGCCTGAATATGTTTGGTTAAAATGAAGATATTTCGTTTCAAAATTGAGTAGGTTAAAATAATCTGCCTGGTGACTGTTGTAAACAAAATTGTATTCGATGTGTGCTTTATATATACTTTTATTAGGAAGTCAATCTATTTATTTGGGTGTTTTATTATATTTTTAGTTCTTATAACCTCAGTAGCCCGATGCCCATAGGGTTGCTAACCGCATCATCTGACCACTTGCATTAGGCTGGAGGGAGATACTGCATTGCCTTCCAAATATTGGCAAACGAATAAGGCCAGTGGATCAAGCCTCAATAACTATATCCTCATCCATTGATGGCCAACCTGACCTTGTACTTAGATTAAGCATAATCATAGGACCATATTATGAGAATTGAGCCAGTCTGTTATTTCATGCCAGAGTGTGCTCGCTCTGGTCTATGCCACCCTTTATCTCGCAAGATAATTATTTGAACTTCGACTAACCATTCATTCAGTTTTAGAGGGTACTTCACTTTTACCCAGTTTGTTACATATACCAAATAGAATAATGAAGGGTCTTACATCAAATGCCCAAATAGGAACACCAGCCAAAGGTTTACTTATTCCATTTCAGAGTGTAGGGAAGGCAGGACAATTGTCAAATATGTGTACATCATCTGCTACCAGCCATCACACCTTTGGCAATGTCGGTCAGATGTGTCAGACATACTCCGCCTTGCCAACTTCTTTGTGGCCCAATAGAAACTGATGAGGTAAACTGATGATTTCTTTCAAACAAACCGGACTAAAAATGTCATAAAGTGTAGTAAATGGCACTTGCCATACTTTTTGAGCTTCTTCTCCAGCAAGTATCCAGCCAAGATTTGATGAGGTGCCAGCCTCTTCAGATCTCCTGCTTCACAGAGATATCATTACATATCATTCCAAGAGTATTATTTTTTTCTTTATGTTGACTTGTCAGTGAATGCTCTCACAAAAGCCTTCATCAACCAGGGTGGACGAGGTTTGTGCCTTATACCATCACAGAGTTTGAAAAATTGTGAACCTTGAATTGGAACTTTCAGTAGACACATATAGTTGATTCCATGATTTCAGAGCCCCTTCTAAAATCATATAGCCCTACCCATTAACCACTTATTTTAGTGGGAGGCTTATAGCATCCTTTGGACACTCTGGGGTATGAGAAGAATTCAAGACAGGAGCATAAGCGTTATATCATGGGATATTACATTTAAATCAAAGCTTACTCCATAGTTTAGAAGCTGCCTCCAGGTCACTTAATCTCACCTTTTTAAAGTACATTGGAGAACAAAATAGTTGCACAAACTCATCTCTTACCTTTAGTCTCTTTAACATAGCCTTGAACATTCTGCCTCTATCTGCGTCTTCACGTGCCTCTCACAAAGATTATAACAACTTAAGTAGTTGAAAAGCCCAACAATATTGAGGGTTATCGGGAAGTAACACCCCTCCCCTTCCCCAATTTACTTTTTTGCTTTTTCCAACTTACTCGAGTAAGTTTAGAGACCCATATGAAGAAACAAATATATGGATCTTCTGGATGAGATTAAAACACATTTGTACAGTGCTAAATACAAAATATACATTTTGATCATATTCACCCTATCTAGTATTGCCAAAGGGAGATTTTTCTATTTTTACGTTGCCCTTTTATCTCAAGTACCACCCTGTCTAAATTAGTTTCCAGTATCTGCTCTAAGTTATGAAAAATATCAGTGCCTAAATATCTTTTCTTTTTCATACTAGAATGCACAACACCTGCCCCATTCCAAGGCATAATATCTGTTTTATTATGATTGATTGAGTACCCTGCCAAGCTCCAAATTCACCCACTACCTGTTCAAACGTCCTTACTGAAAGGCCAGGGTCATTACTGTAGATGATTAAGTCATCTGCATTAAGGGCCACTTTTTTACTGAAACCTTGAGCTTCAAAGGGAGTTATTATATTGCCCAGGTTCAAGTTTTCAGCAGTTGTTCAGTTTATAAATCAAAATCAGTAAGAGAGGGCATCTTTGTCTGGTGCCTCTTTCAATTTGGAACTCCTGTGATAACAGGTTTGTTTCCCAAACTCTTGCACCTGGGGCTAGAATATAATAATTTAATACCATTATTGACTAGCTCTGGGATTCCAAACATCATAAAACATGCCCAGAGAAATTTCTAATAAATTTGGTTGAAAGCCTTGGCTTCATCTATTGCCATTCTTGCCAAGGAGGCTTTCGTTTAGATGGCAAGGTCTTTAGAAACACTCATCTAATGAACTAAATCCTCTAAATGTCTCCTGGAAATGAACCCCTTCTGATCTCTGTTTTCTCCAATCAACCCAGCTAATCTCTTTACTAGAATCCCTGCAAATATTTTATAACCTCTGTTTAATAGGAAGATTGGTCTATAAAATCTGCAACTTACAGGGTTCTTATTGGGTGTTAAGAGGACCGCTATTGTGGCCTATGCCCAAGATATTGGAAGAGGAAGTCCCTTGATCAAAATACTAAAACAGCCCCTTCCAAACTGTACTTAAAAGGGATTTTAAGATCTTAAACAGCTCCCCTGGGATACCACCTGGACCCCCTGCTTTCACTTTCTTGGTATTATCAATTTCTACTTTTAACTCTAATTCAATGATCTCATGAGGCAGAAGAGTCTTGCTGTCTTTCTCTCTAGAAGGTACATGTAAGGGTCCAAACCAGTCCTCAACATCTATAGCTAATGAAAGATTGTGAATCTTACATAAATATTGGTAAAAAGCCAATTTTGGAGACTCATAAGTAGCCTGAATGTTGTTGCAGGTTTCATGCATCTTGACTTTCCAGGCCTGGATTTTACTAGCATTTTCGCCATATTGATGCCTTTGCAAATTCTTCGCTTTCCATTTCGCACATTTTTTTGGTTCTGACTTCACTCTACACCTGTCTCTCTGAGATGCTAGTTCTGTCTTAATGACACCCAAAGACTGCCCTGACTTGCAGGTAATTTCTGGTATTCATAGATTTCTCAGCCGCAATCCCTGTTCTTTTGCTTAATTCTCCTGACACTCATCTGGATTGAGAAACACAATTGCATTGTAGTTTATACATTTCTGTGTAAATCATCATTCTCCCACTCACAGAAAAACACTTTTTTCCTTTTTTTTTTAATTTAGGTCTTTTGTATACAACTGCAAAAATAGAAATTAGATACAAAAATAGTATTGATACTCCTGACATCGGCCAATAATAATAGAAACATGCAAATATATTTCCATGCAGATATGTAATATATATGTCATAATAATAATATAATATTTCTAATTTCATCACTCAATTGATATACAGTACTGATTATGAGAATATAATTTTCAGAACCTGGGTAAACATCATACAACAATAATAAGGCACATTTTATCCCACTTAAAAAAAAATCATCAAGCAATTGCCAATTAAAAAAATATATATATTCAGCGCATAATTTCTCTGATCATGTGGCTTAAGTCCTGATGGAGGTGAATAGATTGTATGTAAACGTCTCAGAATGAAATAACAAAATTCCTGATCCGGATTCCTCTTTATCAAGAGCTTCAAGGGCAAATATACCAACCTATCGGCAAGATAAAGGTAACTAAAACTATTGTTGTTTTACCATTTTCTAAAGCGCGCTGTGAGGATGGTTTCCTGGCCAAATGGCATGAAGTTTTAGAAACTTCAATAATCCCTGTATTGACGGCATGATTTAACAGGATATTATCTGATGGGAATATCACACCTTACTTAGAGTCTGTGTCCTGATTCGTTTTTTAAAACAAATGAAGACTACAGGAGAACCTGAGTCTTATCACCTAATAACATTATTATTTGCAAATGAAAACATTTATACTAAGGTCTTGGCTAATCAGTTAGAGAGTATCCTATCAACTTTAGTCCATACACGTCAAACCAGCTAACTATTGGTTCCTGTTACTATTATCTTACTGGATATTAGGAGGCATTCTACCTTGTGAGCTGAAGGATTCTATTTACAGTTCAAAATGTGCTAAACATACACTGCCAGCTTATGAGGTCGATCCTTTTTCTTTAAATTAATTTAAAATACTTTCTTCAGTGGAAAAACCTTCTCTGGTTATGTAAGGACGTGTTTCCCTTCCTTTTCTCCTGCGGAAACATATTTGTTTGCTGTTTTCCTCCAGATAGGGGAAAAGACATAGAACACTTTTGTAAGTACCTAAAAAGACTTTTGGGGTATTTAGAGGCGTTTGCTTTGCCACTCTCCCTTAATAGCCCTATGCTTCCCTAACTCGCACTCAGTGTACAAAGGTCCAACTAGAAAGCGAATGTTAATGTATAAGTAACCAGATTTGCACTCGTTGGAATCTAAATGTCCTAATTCTACAAATGAAATCTGGAATTGTTTGAGTTGTAGGCTTAGGCACATCTGAGTGATACTTAGGTTTTCAAAATACATCATGAGTGAGGGCCATATTTGCGCAAGGATGGCATGTTGATTTATCTAGTGTGGTGTTAATATAAATGACTTTGTGGAAGTGAAACGGAGCTTCCACTGAAATCAAAAGGTTGTATAATGGGGTAAAAGTGAGGTTGCAGACATTCCTCTGCAGTTGCATCGCTTTGTGGAAGTCCTGGCTTTCATGCTTGTTATTGCATGCATTCTGTAGACCTTAACTTAACTGTAGCTGGCTGGCCGTACAAACCTTCTACTCTTTTGGGCTTCAGCTGTTTCTAACTTTAGGATGCTGTGTACTCTATAATCAGGAAGTGTGTGAGGTGACACCTTTTCTGTTATTTCTGTTTGCTGCCTTAATTTTGTTCACTCCAACTTCTGACCTTCTCTCATTCAAAGCATTTAATTTTAGCTAAAATCGTCTTACTTATTTCTTTCAGCTGTCACCCCATCAGTGTTCAGGGACACTCTCCTGTGCACTTTCCTCCATTTCCCTGCAGACAACTTTGACTTCTGTGTTATAAGTGCTGTGTTTCTGGTGTTTTTACATTTAGACCCTTGTTGGTTACTCTAGCTTACTATTCATCTGGCATTAAATCCAGGCTCTTGGTGAAAATCGGTCAGGTTTCAGAGGAATATGCAGCATCACGTCAACAGCTATGCGGGTGCTTTAGCCAGATTTATGACTTGTTGATTCATGGGAACACATGTAGGTGCTGAGGTAGGTGTCTTCCATGTTGGATGATGACAGCACCTTCCTGTTTGTACAGCTAGATGGCTGTCTTCCTTTAATACATATTATCAAAAAGGGGTTTTATCACAAATCTCTCAGAAGGACATACTTTAAAATGACCATAGGTTCAATATTGTCTCTGGTAATATAGGGACAAAGAGAGGCTGGTTGATCATAATTCACAAAGCCTAGTTGAAACATAGTTGCACTCCTCAGATCCAATCTTTGCCAGCACTGTTTTGTCAGGGTATTGTTTAAACATAATAAGTCAGGCAAAAATGTGGGGCAGGGGTGCAACGTCTTTTATCTGAAAGAACAAGCTGATTTACAGATCTAGTCACATCAACCCCACACCAGAGAGTGAAGCTCTCTTATTCAAACTTCACAAAATCAATGTATTTTCATCAATAGGCATCCTACCATGGGCCCTGTCACCTCATCTCCCTCTACAACATTGTGCAGTGAAAAAAGCAACCTTTTTGTTTCAAGGGACTTTAATGTTGATGTAGCTCTATCTTCGAACTCTGTGATTTACGATTTCAAGCAGTCTTTGAAATCTTTTTGGTTGTCCCAACTTATTTTGGTGCCTCCCTGTATTAGGGCTCATTAGGGCGTATTTTGGTTATCCTTATTGGTTTATGGATTCCACTCATCACCCCTATCGATTGGGTGGATCACCATCTTATCCACTTTATAATACCATTTGCTAAGGCACCACAGACAAACTCCCTATCACTCCTATGCATTGCTGCACTTCTTTAAAACTTATTGCAGTTATCAAACTTTTCTGGCAGATGCCTAAGTTCTCAGGAGTGGGGATAATCCTGGTGCTATCCTGGGATCACTATCACTATGAGCAAAATCCTCAGTGATCTTGTTCCAGTGAAGAAATGCCCAAACCTAGACACCAGACCCTAAAATCTATGGTTTTCTGTGTTGCTCAGAGAGATCTACACTGTTGATCCTTGCACTGTGTTATGCAAGTTTACACCAGGACTATGCTGCTCTGACACCAAGCTGTTAAATTCCAGCGTATCTATGGGTATTGTGTATGGTGACTGAAAAGTTGGGGTGGTGCGCTTCTCTTGAAAAAAGCAAACCTTAATCTCAATGTCCCCCACCCAGCTAAAGCCAAATTGCTTTACTGCCAGCCCTAACCATAGCCCTGCAAAAGACTGTGTGGGCTCAGCTTTCAAGGTTACTGGAAGAGACCAAAGTTCTGGACCAATGATAACTTGTTTCTTTCCAGGTTGTGGGGCTGAAAACACTCTTTTCCTGGCAATGGAAGAAATACTCCATCTCAGGATGAAAGGGATACCAATACTCTTCCTCTTTTTTGATCTCTTGACTGCATTTGATCATCTCTATGGTCTAGAGTGGGATCCATGGCACAGTCCTAGCCTGGTTTAGTTTGTTTCTATCAAACTGGACTCAACTGTTGTCACTATCTCCTTTCAACTCTGACATGGAAACCATTCACTGTGGAGTCCCACCAATCTTCTCTTTATCTCCCATACTCGCCAAATTCTTTGTCAGGCCCCTTTCCCAGCTAATCAGGACCTTTGGGTTTAAGGTACTATTGTTCGCTCACAATACCAAAATAATCATCAAGTTAGATGGCTTGGCCTTGAAATCAACAAGTAGGCTAAAGGATGGCCTGTTGGCCAAGCAGCTGACGATGACCAACATCTTTCTAAAACTTAATTCCAGTAAGGGGGTACTCTTGCTCCTGGGGAATAACCACTTTTGCTGGAACAATTTGATATGACCTTCTTACCTGAAGCCCCCAAAGCCAAGGTGCTAGGGCTCACTGTCAGCCATCGCTTTTCTCTATTCTATCATGCTTCATGACCCTGAGTGTCCTCAGAAGACCCTTCTTTCTTGCTATCCACTAAACATTCCACAGATGTCTTTGCCTTGATGTTATCACTGATAACAAATGAAACAGTCTGTTTTGGGGTCTTCCAGACTATGTGATGAACACATTTCAGCAAATTCAAAATGTAGCTGTGTGGACTACCTTCAAGCTGCATATATTTGACTACATTTTGGAGGTATGTCGGGCCCTTTCCTGGCTACCAGTTGAATAATGAGTAAAGTTCAAGTCTCGCTGTTTGACCCACACAATATTTTATGGTCTGAAAAGATCATATTTAAGGACCATTTTAGTTCCCTATACTATCAACCATCCTGACGATCTTCTGCTCAATGTGCTTGCATGAAGAAAGTGCCTTGGCATCTTCATCTTACATGATCTGATGCCTAAACTATGGAACACTCTTATGCTAAGGATCAGACTTTTAGACAACCAATTTGCTTCCAGGTGAACTTTAGAAACATTTTTCCTTTTCCTTTTTACTGGTTCCTGAGTTGCCCTTTCCGTCCGTTCCTGTTGTTCTCTAGTGCCAGAAATGCCCAGTGGTGTTTGTGCACCTTACAAATAATGAAAATAATAAAAAAAAATATTGACTATATATAGCAGAATCATTTCCCCAAGTGTCCAAAATGCAAGATTTAATCCAGCTCAGAGGTTATCTAACAACAAAACCTGTTTAGACATGGCATATTAATGCTTAGCAAAAACAAAAATAAAGTCCACAAACAGGAGTGACTCTTTTCACAACAGGAGTGTGCACCCTAGACATCCAAAGTGCAACAGAAATCCATACCAATGGTACAATTGTGCTATACAATAATTGTAACATCACATGTTATTTTAAATACATATCATATTTATTTTTATTTATTTGTTTTTTTACAGCACTCTATTAAGCCACAAAGTCAACGGACAGTGCTAGCGTGTTGACAGAAATCCAACTAGTCTTCCCCATTCCATCCCTTCCCAGCGAGTTGAACACTGTAGGAAGAAGGGCCAGGCCTCAGAGTTGTTGGGCTACATTGTTAGTGCTTTGTTCTTTTAGGAAGATGGAGTAATCCCACTACCATGTCAAAGAGAGGAGAAGAGCTCTATTAAGATGTGAGGATGATTGTCTTCAGATCCTTTTTTGAAGCCCATTAGGTATGATTGGTTCCTCAGGCCTGGCCATTATATATTATTAATAATAGCTGCATCAACTTGAAAAATACTACCATGTTGAAAAGAGCAGAAGAGCTCTATGAAGATATGAGGAGGCTTATCTTCAGATCTTGTTGAAGATCATTAGGTATGATTGGCTCTTCAAGCCTGTGAATTATATATTATTAATAATAAATGTACCTAGCTACATCAACTTGGAAACAAGATAGGAAAAAACCCCAGTAGCCACAAATCAAGTACTATTTTAAAAGGTTACACAACAACGAACATAAATCGTGTGACAAGATTTGTGTTGTAATTAAGTTATTATTCTACTTAGCATTGCCACAGAGGAGTGTTAGCATAAGAACACATTCAAAGAAGGCACATCAAAAACACAATCCTATGCTCCACGGATATTACTAAAACATTTAATGAACCAAGTAATGTGAATCATGACAGCTCAAATAAAATAAAAATGAACTAGACAAATAACATAAGTCATACTTAGGTATGGATTATACCTCCATCAGTTAGTGGGCTTGAAACGGGTCCAGAGGTTTTAAACATAAAGAGATTAGCAGCACAAATTATTCTCTGTGTGTGCTTAGACAATTAATGAAGTCCCACAGGAATGGAGGAGGGAATTATTATTTACAGTCCTAGTTCTACTACAAGAAATGTCTTGCCATTATTGACATCTGTATTATTCATTTTGGCAAATAATTCATTTGAAATATTTTAGCAGTAGAAATGGCTTCACCACATTCCTCCCTTTGAAGGTTGCCAAAGCGTTTCGTCCTCAGTGTGGATGGGGCATGAACAGTTTTTTAAAAGAGGTCATCATCAGGGTGAAACTTCGTTATTTATCTGGATGCCAAGATGAAAAAAACAAGGATTTAAAACCATATGAGAATGAGACGTATTGAAAGAGAAAACAACTCATGTTTTGCTCTCAACGGTGCAGGAACCTATTTGCATACCCATACATTAAAAAAATGATCTTATTAGAGGAATATCAAGGCTCATGAGCAGCCTGATTACACTGGGGGCTACCAGGTTCTTGCTAAGCAAAATAAAAAAAATCAATAATAAAAAAACTAACACTGTACCACCAGACCTGCAAAGCATGTGTACTATTTGCTGTGTGGATGCCAACTTTTTGCTTTGGCAGAATGCCACCCCTCATACCGAAGGGAAGAGAAGGGATCTAATGACTGAAGTGGGTTTACCCATTGCCCTAGGGTGTATGCAAAACAAAAGCAAAATGTGACTGACAGTACAACAGGCCAAAGGATAAAGAGGGCTGACTGAAAGCCCCTCTTAGTTTGTATGCATGTCTGTATGTTTAAACTAAAACTTTATAGCCAATACCAGACCTAAAACGATACAGAAAACAATGAGCATGTTACAGTTTGTGATATCATATTACTGACAGAAATAAAACATAGACACAATGGGTTCCTAGTGACTACTCAGTCCTCATCACAGAGACTATTTTAATGTGGAGTGAGAAAAGGAAGATGGCAGGAACTGTATTAACTGTAACAGACTTAAAATGAGGGCTTCCAAGCTAACCTTAATGAGCTGCATATAAAAGCCTCATTACATGGACTCTGTAAAATGATATATTTCCACAGTACAATAAGAGGGTAGTGATGCAGAACGTTTCCAAATGCACTGTTTTGTTAACCTTACTTCAAAGCGCAAAATAGACATCGCATCCCAACACTAAATGATTATCTAATTTGAGGAAAAAGATGTGTGCCTGTTCCTTCTGTCTGTGCCGCAACCTTATCTACATCGTCAGAATAAACACCTGAAAATGAGCCTGGTATTAGAGGTCCTCTTTTCTGCCTTTCCAAGACCAGGTATAGAGTGGACAAACCAAGGCCTTAATGTTTATTGTGCCACTGATTGTGAACTGAGCAGACAAAACTAGATGCACAAGACAAGGAGTCTGCTTATAAACAAGGACAGGGCAGGGACTATGTCAAAAGAAGCGTGAAGATCTGCAAAGAACAGGTACAGAAACAAGGAAGTTAAAGTAGCAAACAAGATATAGACAAACAAGTAATAAGGAAAATCAAAGCCCACAGAAACCAGGAGCTTCAAAGCAGAGCAGCGAGACTGCAATGGTTTGTGCTGTATCTCAGGAGGCACCTTGCTGACTGATCTCACAGCGCAGAAAATGGTTGAAAGCTCAGTGGAGAAGCAGCGGTGCAGGAAGTAAACCAGGTATCAGTAATTACCCAGGTGCCAGAAATCAAAGAAGCACCAATGAAGAGACGGCTGTACAGGGACCGGAGAGGGAAAGACTAGGAAAACCAGAAGGCACAAGAAGGGAATTAGGGAAACCAGAGGATGGGAACTGGAGCCAAAAGAGAAGAAAGTTCAAAAGGCTTTATGGGTCAGGCATCGGGATTATGGGTCACACTAATCATAAGGACCAGGAACCATGATACTGAACAGAGCTCTACCTCCAGCACATGATCTAGGCAAGGTTTGGGACAGAAGGAATTACAAGACCCATGATGCATCAGTATAGCAGTATGGAAACCTGGACTTGGAGTGATACGTGGAGCAAGATGTGCAATAAGCTGGCAAATGTCTCTATGTGAACTTGTCTGAATGCAGAACCACCACACGGCCTTCATGCATGCAACCAATGGCAGGATGGGAGGACCCTGACAGTATCCCCCGAAGGGGCAGCACAAGATGCCAAATTAAAGGCAGAGTCACAATGTGTTTAAAACCTTTGAAATCTGAATGACCTCAGCAGAGATGCGGTAAAGGTCATGAACGTGAAGAATAGTATTGGTTTGTGCCACTGCAATATGTCAATTGAGTTCATGATGGTTTGTGAATTCCTTTCCCTTGAAACTGATATTTTGAAATGATATGCTGACTCTTCAGTGAGTAGCTTATTGGCAATTGTTCACTGGTTTAGAAGCAGGTCCCTGAGTGAACACCTTCATGGTGGCATGACTGTGTCCATGAACAGAGGTTCTTAGCCTGTGATCCGCGGTACCCTAGGGGTCCACAAAGCCTTCTCAGCGGGGCCATGGCTGCTTAGAATATTAAATAATATTAACAGATTAATATATTGTTTAGAAATAAAGATACAAAATGTTAAATTAAACATTTCAAAACATGTAAATGTGAAGTAATTTGAAATTAGTGGGTAAAAATTGAATTACTATTCTTAGATTAATTTGTGGGAGCAGTGCAGATGCATCAAATAGAATATAGTATGGGCAATGAGTACCTCCAATTGAATTTAGAAAAGCTTAGAAAAGTTTTAGAGAAGTTTGCATTTGTTTGTGCATTAAATAAAATAGTACATCATTTGTGTAATTGTTTTTTTAATGCTTGTTTCTATATTGTTTGTGTTTTGCCTTGCGGTTCAAATCATCAAAAATGCTTATCAGTGTTCCTTGCCTCCCAATAACAACTCAGTAGGGGGTCCCATGGTTCCAGTAATGATTAAGTGGGGGTCCACAGAAGTCAAAAGAACCACTGCTCTAAAAGGTTACAGCCACAGAAGTTAGGAGATTCTTGGTTCTCAAAATGTTATTTTGGAAAGCTCACTGTAGTCACAGAGGATATTTTCTTGCTAGTAAGGTTGTTCCCTGGAAAAATCACAAGAGTCAGAGTGAGGACCTTGTTCATGACCAGACCAATTCAGTAATGGTGATAGACATTGGAGAGGGTCTTTCTGGGTACACGGCTTCACATAAGACGGATTCCTTTGAGAAATGCTCCACAAACCAAAAGCAGTTATGATACTCGAGCACCACACCAGTCAGTAACCCATTGACCTTTGTGCCTACTCCCAGGGGTCTGACTGTATAATTTCAATTTAATGCCTGTCCATGGAATATGCGCTGTCAATTAATCCACATAGACGGTCACAACATAAAATAATGCAGGAATCTAGTCTTCACATGTCTGGAATTTTCACATCTTTATTAACAAGGATTCTCCAATAGCACAAAGAACTGGCCAACGCGTTTCATCCCAAATGCGGGGACTTCATCTGGGCTAAAAGTAATAATCTTAGCAAAATTGACTCTTAGCTGGGTTTCTTCTAATACATCAATTTCTTCATCATTTTTAAGTATACAACAGCCTGTTTGGCGAAATAACGGTGGCCTCCTCACATGGTGTCCTTTGAGAAACGGCAAAGAAGAGCTCCTTCTGAGTAGAGGAATCTGAAACAAAAGTCCACAAATTGAACTCAAGCACATTGATCTCAAGCACATCCTCTGGGGAAGACTAGGATGTACAGATCTTTCTTGAGTTCTTGAGAGAAGATTGAGGGTGATTCAATGATTCAATAAACCCCTGGGGGAGCTGACACCACATTAGGTGGACCCTTAACTATGAGAGCTCGAAAATAATTTGACTGTTTGAATGTACAGGTATAGAAAATTAACTGAATACACATCTACAACCGTAAATCATTAGACAGTGGCTGTAATACAAGATAATATGGTTGTATGATTAGAAAAAACATGAAAACTAGGTACCAAAATATAATTAATAGCTTGCAGGTTTTGCACAATTCTGTATGTGTCTGTACTGAGCTTTTGGATCAGTGGAATATAAATATTATACACTAGGCATTAGGACCCCTTTCTTGAGAAAGACAATAAAAGCAATAACAGATATGTTCCCTCTTTTTGCTTCAGGGCATAGCGGGTATAGATGTACACATGGCAATTTTTTCGTTAGATTTACCAATATGTTAACAAATTTTGCTGACAGTACAAACCAACATAATTTTCTTGTTCAGACCATAAAATAGTAGGGAGTTAGTCAAGTAAACTAGAAATAGATTCACATTATTTTTTCATTCAACATTAGTGCAATTAGTGATATTGTGGAATAAGCCTCCTGTCTTGTATGCTGCACCTTCCTCTAGCGCTCCAGCTGCTGCTTGCTGTGCACGTTCTGCTCACTTATTATTTTCTGGGACCCCCTGCCACATGTGCCACCAGTGCTGCTCTGCTTTCTGGTGCATCTGCTGATGCACCTCTGGCTTCATTTAGCAGAAAGGGGAAACTCAAGACATTTAAGAAGTCCTCCTCCTTCTTTTTCACTTCCTCTGATATCTCGGACATGATTTGGGTGAACAAATAAGGAGGATAGGGGGCAGTAGGGGTACTAGCTCTGATTCTGGCCCTCCAATTGGGTAATTTGGTATTCGAGTCGCTCGTGGGTCTCTTTAATACCTTGCATCTGACACTCCTGCTTGCGTTTGTTAGCTTCATCATGCCATTTAAAGAAAAAACGGGCCAATCCTTCTGTCTATGTTATTTTGGGCTCTTTCAATCATTCTGCAGATTATTCACGTGCTCTGAATTAAAGGGACTTTCCTCTGGTAAATACTTTTTCTAGGCTTAATTAGTGAGTTCAACCTATTCTTTTAAATACCTGCATGTGCTTTTGCCATATTGGTGGTACATTGCATGCACAGGATTTGTTTGAAAGTCTTTGCCCCTATAGTCTCTGCCTCCTTTCTCGTTCACCAGCAGGAAGATATTAAGGTATCTGCCAGCCTTGTGCTGCAGCTCATCCCATGAAAAGGGCAGGGTTAATAGGGGTGGGGCTAACAGTTTATTCCTATTTATTCTTATGGACGAAGTTGGAAAGTATTGTGCATGTCTGGCTATTGACCCTCTTATTTTCAAAATTCTCCAGTCACACCTTGTCAGGTTCCAGTGCGGCTGAGTTGGCGTCCTCCTTTCACACAAGCATTCATTGACTACAGTCTGTGCTCGGGTTCTAGACACTCCTTTGGCCCTTTTTCACCTTCTAGCATGTTCTCTAGAGCCTTTTGCACGACACATTTAACTTCCTAACCCTGTGACTAACCTCGTACCTACCCAAACCGGTTTGTCCAGTTCACACCTACCCAGATAACACTATCCAAGCCCTCCTTAAAAGCTCACCAGCACTGTATATCCTGACCTCACCTGATCAGCGAGTCGAATGCCCGGATTTTCCCCACCCATTCTCCCTATTCGAAGAATTCTCTGGTTTACCTTGGTACTTGGGGTTATTGTGTGCAGCCCGGTCTAGCCTCTCATCCCTGATTTGATCAAGCTCAGGCCCTTCTTTGCACCAACAACAGAGATTGTTAAAGAAATCTGCCCTCGTTCGATCATGAAGTGTGAATTTGTTATTTAACGAACAATATCTGTGAGCCAGGCAGTCAGGTGAGAAGGAGATCCACGGACACCCTGTGAGCATAAAATCTAAAGCACAGTACAGTATATAGAACACTAATTTGTATGTTTTCCTATATGGAGCTTCAGTGGAGTCATGTGACAAAACAGAAATAAAAAACAATGGTGGTGGGATAGTGCACGATCATCCTTTATATAGATACATGAATAAAACCTTTTATGACTGATCAAAGTATTTGTGAAATTTTGCCTCTGACCCCAGACATGAGAATCCGGCTTTGTTTGTCCGAGACGGGTACAACTTGGTATCACTGGTTTAGCATTGAACATTTCTGCAGCTTCTACAGTTACGCTAAGGCAGTAGTTCTAAATTCTATAGCAGTGAATCTTTCAACACTATAATAATATACTTTCAGAATATCTCTGTGCTTCAGACTCTCGTGGATATTGGTGTATCCCTGACATTCCCGGAACTGAAACATAAATAATATTTATGTAAATGTGCTACAAAAAAATATGTTGGTTTATACTCCTTCACATCTCTCTCTAAAGCAGTATTTAAACATATTAATTTCATTCCCAAAATACAATTAAGTTCATTAAAGTACTTTTCTGTATTCAGCTGTGACTTCAAGCCAGACTTATAAAAGGAAAGTAAACAGTCTCGAAATTTTGAGAAGAAAAGATAACAAGGTCTTGCTGCAGCAATAATGTATCTCAGTTTACTAGAAAGCATGCTCTTAATCATGTGGAGACCTACACTTGAAAACCTCAAAAAGGCCACCACCTTTTCCAAACATTGTAAGAGTTATGTTGCTTCATAGGAAATATTGTTTCTGAATGAATTTTTGTTCAGCTGGGTTCTCCAGAGATGCAAAACCTTTGCCAAGCTGTGCCAAGTTTCATGTGCACCACCACCCGGAATGAGTCATGCATTCATGAGTTTGGAGTATAGCGTTCAGTGGGCATGTAGTCACAAAAAGTTGAGCCTTAGCCCCAAATCGCCATGGCTTGCGAACCACATTTTAAATATGGTCTGTTTTGGCCATCTGTATTGGCACAGCCTAATTAGAACATTTAAGGACACTTACCAGTACACACCAAGAGCAAACTAATGTGTGCTCATCCACATGAAGTTGGGCATAGAGCCAGGACTGCCTCCTTTCAATAGATAAGCAATTGTTTACTCTTCAGACAGCCTCACAGGTTTGTTACACCTTATGTCTCCATTTTGACTGATATTAAGCAGCTATTATAGACTCACCACCTGTTTATGCAAATTCCCATGGACCTAACTCTAATATCTTGTGGGAAATGGTGTTCTAAATGAGCAATAAGAGTTATCCACAGGCTGTAATTTGAAATTCTGATCACTGGTGCACTGTTAAAAGCCAGATTAGTCCAGGTCTTATTTTCCACATTGAATTTGAAATGTTTTTGCTTTCGTAGGCAATGCTTCAACACTAATTACAATCATCATCACCACAACAAAAAATTAAAACACAATTACAGCCAAAATTCAGATTACATAAAAACTTCCCAAGAGCAACTGCTATTTCCATATTTTTATACATCATAACAATACTAGCTGATTGGAGGCTCTTAGAAAACACTTGCAAATCATCGATAATCGAGAAGTAAAGGTTCATTAGAAAACATACAACTAAGGGAGCATGTATGTTGTACAGAAAATCCTTCTTTTATCAATCCTGTGTTAACTCCCAGATACCATCTCAAAATCGAATTTCTCATTTTCAAATTAGGAAACAAGCCTTTGTAGTTAATACAGTCAGCAAAGCTTAAAAAACATCTCAAATTAACCATCACCCTCTCAAAATTCTGTATAATTTTATCATGAACACTGACCAGCCTAACTAATCTGCTACCAGCTTCTGCTTCAAAATTTAGAAAGCTAAGGGCTT
The DNA here is from genome assembly GCF_031143425.1 of Pleurodeles waltl. NCBI lineage: Eukaryota > Metazoa > Chordata > Amphibia > Caudata > Salamandridae > Pleurodeles > Pleurodeles waltl. The sequence continues at coordinate 721,021,363 of NC_090439.1, forward strand.
CTACAGATGTTTAGAGCAAGCACTCTCCATAAGGGGTACACACCTGTCTAATTTTTAGGATTAATGAGTGCTTTCCAACAAATATGCTTATATGGACCAACCATTATTAATTCTGTTATGTTTTGTGATTCCTGAGTTAATTAAATGTGATCAGAAGAGTGAGTTGAAGTTGCTGATGCCTAGCTGGTTTTGAGATTGGTCTTCATGTTTTAAGCCTTGTAAATTACCCATTAATGAAGCTACAAAGAAGTTGTTTACCAAACTTTTTATCACTTTGAACCGAGCACCAAATTGAAACACTTCTGACCCTCTGGGGAATGATGTGAGTGAGTCTTCTTAAGTTGTTAGAGTTGCAAAAACCTTCCAGTTATGCTATTTTGAGGGAAGACATGATCAGATTGTTGCAGAGATGGTGATGGTTTTGGGAGGGTGCATTGGTCATGGTCTTGTGCTTTAGGCATATGCTCAGCAGAAGAGCATCTGTCACGGATCTATTAAATTTAAGACAGCATTTTCAAGTCCACTCATTCGAGGACATTTATGAGCATCACTGGGATGCCTCTTATCCTCATAGAGGGATTGAAAGGCAACACATGCAAGTTTTGAGGCGCTTGTACATAGATAAGGTGTAAAGTTGATAGGAGGAGAAGGAATCCTTAATGCATTTCTTGGTGACAGTCGCGAGTCCTGATAGCAAGTGGCACTACTGAGCTTGATGTTTTCAGTATAGGACAAAGTGTCACCCTTGACAAAGATAAGGGTGGTCTCCTCGCAATATGTCTGTGACACTAGTCCAATTGGCAGTGTTTTTGAATATGCTGGGCTGCTATAAAATGCGGTAGCTGGGATGCCTCACTCTTTTACCAGACCTTCAAGAGTAAAGCAGATTCACAGTTGGTCGATAGTTCCTAAATATGGCTGGGTCTCAGATTAGCTCATTTAGGCAATCTGAGCAGAATGAATGATATGGAGATGTAGTCTAAAATTAGAGTGTGGGTATTGATGTGGGGCTAGAATGACATGATAAGAAAGGTACAGTATGGCATGACCGGTGACCTTTTGATGGCTGGTGGGAATAGAGACAAAGAGGTCTACTTTTGGAGAAGTAGAAATGGTGGTTGTGTGATGTGAGGAAGGGGAGTGGGTGGCAGCATGAGGGAACATTAGCTAGTTGAGATATACAGTTTAAATTCAATCACTTTTGGTAAGTAGCCTTTTTGGAGTTTTGTGGACATATTCTGTAATTTGAGGCAGGTTTGTTTAAGGAAGTTGAATTGACTTTGATCTTTGACTGGACAAGTTATCTGACCTTGAATAGGCCTCTTGGATCTTAGCAGTAAGGAAACATATTTTTAGACAATCCAATTTTTTAGCCTTAGATTTTGGTTCAATATGGTATCAGTACCGATTCTGTTTAGTTCAGTCACTTGTGAGGTTAAGAATTGTGGGAGGCACAGACTAAGGGGCACTGTTGTAATTTCTCTGTAATTTATTTGTATGGTTTACATTTTGAGTTCTTTATGGATTATTTTGCTTGACTTGCCATAGGATTTCACCACATTTTGGTTCTGGCATTGCAGAGGACTGAGTCAATAAACATCTTTACAGACTGCTGACTTTTGTGGTGTTCTGACTTCTACAATTTGGTGATGAGCATTACCCAACTCGATGGGCCCTGAGTTTATTCTCATATTGCAACTGTGAAAATTGTTTGTTGTGTGCAACTTTCCTTCAGGATTGGTTGAGTGCTGTTTCCTTTGACTATTAGAAGTCAGTGTTGCCTTGCCTCTTCTGTAGTCCTTTGAGAGGTATATCCTAGCACATGGACTACAGACCTGTTTGCCCTTAAGGTACAGATTATTTTTTTAAATAGAAGATGCAATTGACCTTATACATGGAAGTTGCTATGTGCGTTTAAGACCAGCCACCCCCAACACAGAAGGTGATCAGTTGCTACACATGCTTTTCATTGCCACGCTCAAGCCTGCCACTTGAACCCCTTCTCCAAATCTCACACAGTGGCTATAACTTGTCAAATTGCCCGTGGTTGTACAGCACAAAGAACCCCATCATTTCTTTGGATGCATGAATAGTGGCACCAGAACATGTCACAACATAACGTGTATCACTACGCACGAATGCCATCATTGTGGCTCTGGAAAAGGGACAGTCACAGAGATATGCAGGCTGTAAGGCTTAAGTGTGTGTGTTATTATTTGGCAGCACTTCTACATTGACTGTCAGTCTTTCATTGACCAACGGAGCTATGAGCACCAGAGACATGGGGATTCACACATCCTTGAACAAGTGTCAGGATTGATGCCAGGTTAGAGGAAATTATAGAAAGGATCGCATCACAGGTCTACGTCTATGGAGCTGTCCCTGTGGCGAAACACACACATGAGTACCAATGTTTTCATTTTCATCATTTCCACAGGTGTGTTAATATGTTCATCAAGGGACATGATCTCCAAATTTTCACCACAGTGACATGCACATTAAGATAAATAATAACTATGATATCAGTTTTCATTGTTTTTCAGGCATGTCAAAGCAAACATTTGAATTCTAACAGCAGGCAGTTTCCATCCTTTCTCTACTGTGACACATGCATTAGTTTGAGTATAGTTTTTCTGCACCAAGACTTGCACACCAAGGGCCTCATTACGACTTCGGCGGTCTTTTGCAGAGACCATCGAAGCCGCTGCATTCAACAGTCCGCCAGTGCTTGTAATGCCCCACAACTTGTAATGCGGCGGTCTTTACCGCCAGGTTCGCAGCAGTAAGACCGCCACAGCGAGGCTGCCGGTCTGATGACCACCAGCCTCGTAATGAGGGCCCATGTTTTTTCTAATGTATCAAATTGTGCTGTGTTATTATAGTACATTCATGCTATGCAGAGTGTTAGACCATCGCTTCTGTTTCTCCTACTTCCTGAAGATCCCCCCATCAAATGTGAAATATTGTTCAGGACTTTTACCCAAATGTAAGAGTGATTGGTAAAATGTTGTCCTGAACAGATTTGTACTTGAACACAGTTTGGTTTTGATTGGCAGGCTATATTTGAACATCTAGCACTGTATGAGTTAGATGAATGTGAAGACAAGCTGGACGAGCACCAGGAAGCCATGAAGAAATTTGAGAGACAGCTTAAGTACACCATAGTTTGATAGTGATGAGGCACCCATTTTTACACTAGAGAAAAGTGCCAGGATGATTCTTTTGATACACAGGTGGCTGCTATTTGCATTTTAGCTGCAGATTATGATCTGAGGAACTTTGCCACACATTTAGTTAGGACAAGATTGTGGTTAGATGTAGACGAAAGAAGGTGCAGGAAAAACAGTTGACACTAAAAAATCATTTTTTAGCAAAACCTATTGATACTGTGAAAAGTACAATATTTTTTAATCTTCTTCAAAGGACTTGGTTGGAGAAGGCAACCCAAATGTGAGTGTTGTCAAAGGGTTTGGAGTGGACCTTATAATGTTATCTGTAAACCAGGAGGTGAAAATAGAAAATACGCAATTAACAATGACAATAACACATTTTTCCACTGGTCATCACATGCAAGCAGAATTGGAAGTTAAGAGTGTGTGTCGACTTAAGGAGTTTAAACAGAGAAATCTGCATGGATGGATGTCATGTATTGATGACATTTTGACCAATTTTTCGGGCCAAGTGGTTTACAAAAATCGGCGTGGTTTTGATACACCACCAGATTGCTCAGTCAAGCATCCATCTAGATAACCCACTGGTTTTGTTTTACCAAATGAAATCTTCCAGTTCAGGAGGATGCCTTAGTTTTGATATCCACTGCCTATGTTTTTCAGGGGATTATGGAAAACATATTGGATGGCATCAGAGCTGCTCTTGCAGTTCAAGATTACATTTTAGATACAGCCGGTGGTAGGATAGGGTATGATGATACTTACCTTATGGGCAAAGCAGGCATTGGTGCCAATAGAGACAACTGTGAGCTTTCTGAGACTTCTACTAAGTATCTTGGTCACAAAATATCTTATATGTGAGGAGAGGTGGGTCCAGGATTTGTGTAAGATATAATCCAGGCATCTCTGCCCATAGACAAAGAAAACATTACATTTTTCATCAGGGTAGGTGAATTTCACTCCAAATTTATTAAAACAATTATGTCTAGAATAGAAAATTTGATATCTTTACTGAGAAACAACAAATGTTTTGTGTGGGATAAGTCATAACAATGAGAATTTAAGAAGTTGAAGGAAGGGATTTTGAGGTAGAAAGTGTTGTCCCCATTTGTTAGAATAAAATAATGTGCAGGAATGATTGATTCCAGCAAGTGTGGTTTGGAAGCTATGATTTTCTAGAGAGGTGATTGGTGTGAGCATACTGTTGGTTTTGCATAAAGAGATTTGCGTCAGAGTGAAATTGCTTATTCTGTTATTGAAAAGGACCTGTTGGCATGCTTTTGGGCTATTGAGAGGTTCAAGTGTTTCCTGTGTTGGTACAAACTGTTGATGTATATTCTGAGAAGAGATATCATCAAAGATTAAATCCCAAGGATTGCTAGGTTTGCTTCACTACTGCTCAATAAAAGTTTGAGGACCAATATATAAAAAATATTAGAGCAGACTATCTGTCCAGGTCATCTTTGATGGTGTTTATGGGTCACATCCTGAATCTTGATGAGGACGGCGAATGTCTGATTGCAACAGTTGACATTTACCGAATGAGTGAGTTTTCTGAAGAGCAGTAATTGCTGGCTTAGAAGGTGACATGGAATTAAAAATATATAAAAGTTTGTTTTGTAAAGGTAACCTATGGAACAAGCTTTGGCAAAGGCAATAGTTTTCGGCTATGAGATACCCATTGACATTGCCAATGTTTTTTAAAAATGTTGTACAGCAGCGTGGAATGCTCTGCAACATGCCTTAATGAAAACAAAAAGGTGCAATGGCTCGGTCAAGGCTGGCCGTGCTATAGCGCTTTGTTTTTAAAGTTTATTGTGTTAAAATGGGGTGTTTTTAAAGTGAGGCATGAGAGCTGGAAAGTTTTATAGTCACACTGAGAAGAGATATGTCAAACAAATACAGTATTTCACTGCAGGCTCTCAGACCGTTGCAGAAGGTATTTACTGCTTTAGTGTACTGTGTACTGCTGCAGCCAGGACGGCACATAGGAAGTGAGTGTGTGTTTGGGGTGATGCAATCCTGCATACACTTGTGATGTGGAAATGAGGTGCAGCTTGTAAAAAACCAAGCGCTGTGAAGCGACCATTGTCGACCAAGTTATATTGCCTTTTTTAAACTTTAAGCCATATTGCACATCAGCTTTGGAAACTTTTTTCCTTTACAAGATAAACCTAACTAATAAAACTGTACCAAATTGCACATAAAATGATTAAGTAGGAGCTCCTGACTCAGGGACGTGAGTTGACTCAAAGGCTGGCCCGTCAGAATGATTTCAGAGTAGAGTGCAAAAGGAAACAGAGACCAAGTATTCTAATGTTAAGGGTGTAGTTTCCAGACCTTTGAATTCTGATACATGTAATTTTGCCTCCCATAAGGTATTAGAAATGCAAAACAAATAACATGTCCGACAAAGCAAAGGCACGAACATTGCCTTAATAGAGCTGTTCTTTGATTTGACACAATTTAACATCTAGAATGCCATTCTGAAACAAACAGGCATATTTCACTTCACTGTTCTTGGAGCAAGGTGTAGCAACTTTACTATCAACATTGGATACCACGCTGCTTGTTCATATTAGTAAAAGAAGCAGACTTTAAGACGGCAACAAAGTCTAAGCAACAACCATTGGTCAATCTCACCAAAATTCTTTGCAATATGCATGACATCATGGTGATGTAAAAGGGTCTGGAGGGTGAATTGAGTAAGAATGACATTGGTTAGGTTAAGGTGTAGGACATACTTTTCCTTCCCAGGAGTTCAAGTACATGGTTCCTCACCAAATAATTTTACATGAACTATTTTCCTAAACAGCGTGTGTCAGACAACAGTGTCCAATTTCTGTTGAGTGAAATGTCTGATTTTCTCAGGAAATGTAGCATCAGACACCATAGGATTTCTCTGTGTCATCCACAAGAAAATGGATTTGTAAATTCATGTATTGCATTCTGGTTGAATGTGCCCAGTGGGTTGTCAGGAGTAAGCTGGAGATTTGAGTATGTCAACAGTATGGGTAAGGGTAAAAAGTAACAGTAAAATTAAAAAGCCCTTTTGAGGTTTTGTGAGAATGACATCTTGTAAGTTGTGAACAGTTTGGATGAAAAAGTAGATTTTGATGCTCGCACATGAAATAATTATGAAAGAGTTATGGAAAAGGATAGTAGCCCCTGGGATTAAGGAAACCAAAGTAGATTAAGGCCAAGGTTTGTGTGGAGGTCTGAAGGCTGATGACTGAATCCAGAGTAGGCATCCAACTCATGTTACAAATGAGCTTACCAAATCTAAGTCACAGGTGAAAGTGGAGGCTATTCGATTAAATACTGTGAATGTGAATGTAAAGAGTAGTGGAATATGAGTAAGGTTGTTAAAGTCGGCTTTGATTCCGGGAAGAATGGTTGTTCTGGGGCAGATGATGATGGTAATGTAAAAGCTTCTGTCGGTGACTTGAATAAGAATAAAGTGACCAGGTAAAGTTGTTGGACATACTTGCCCTTCTCAATGGTTGAAGGTTATAGAAGATTCCTCTCTGATTAATTTTGCAAGAATTGTTGTTTTCATCAACTTTTACAGTTTGTTATTTTCTTCACTTTGCTCTGTTCTTGACTTTTTTGGGGGGTTGTTTATGTGGTCTTTTGGGAACAGGGCATAGTGTGATGTCTCTATAATTGATTGTTGGGTTTACATTCTGAGTTCTTAATGGAATTTGTATGACACACCCCAGAATACCTCCACAATTTAATACGGGCACTAGGGCTGTGGTAACAAAACATCTCCTCTGACTTCCTTAATTTCCATGGTGTTCTGGCTTCTATAGTCATTTTCGTGGCTTTCTTGATGGACTCAGAGGCCAGCTCACTGGAAAGGAGAGTGGGTAAAATCGGTTGTTGAAGTGTTTGATGTTTTTAGAGAGGGAGTTTTTCATGGGTATGAATGATGTTTGTGTACCTTCTTTTATCTAATTTGAGTGTAGTGAGGTGTAGCTTGGATAGAAAATGGGTGTGTAGTCTATTCAAGTCAGTGGGATGGCTTTGAGGAGGTAGTATGTGGTGTCTGCAGATGACAAGGTCCAGATGGTGACCATTAATGTTCCAGGGGATAACTGGGAGGAGTTTGAGGCTGATCAAGAAAATGTTGCCCCAAATTCTGGATGGAAGGTCGGGATCATGTCACTGCTGAGAGCCTATGTAGCTGGAAGCTGGGTTTAGAACATGAGTACCTCCGGGCATTTTGAGGTTAGAGTTTGATAAGGAAAGTGATGTTGAGGATGAAAACCTCTGCATTAAGTACTGCTTGATGACTGGTGAGTTGAGGAGGGTAGGATTTGACACTACTACTGCAAATTGTAAATATGCAGCCCCTTTACCACCGTGACTGTGTAGTAATAATGGCCCAGTAATTGAGAGGGACTAGATCTGAAAGGTAAGGGCTTTCGTCTGGAATGAGCTATCTTACAACAAGTGGAGACAGTTAAAGTTTTCAGCATTAATGACTTCATTGACTAAAGGGTCATGTCAATGAGTGAGAATAATGAAGAATGTGCTTTGGAAGGCACACTTGGGGCTCTTTCTGTGCAGGAGGGAAGATTGTTCACTGTTTTGGGATGCATATGGGCGCTGGTAGTGTAGATCAGTAGAAGGCACAGTAGACCAAATGTTGTGGAGTGTTCTGTTGATAAGTGTGAAAGCCACAATGAAGCAGTAAGTTTCTTGTGAAAGTGTTGAGTTCTGCAGCAAGGAAGTCCTCTTATGATTGAGGGTCATCATGGAAATTTTAGGGTGTAGGATGGATTTTAAAAGGACTAGGGTGAGATGAATTAAGAGATAGTGTGATTGCAATAGTTCACAAACTGTGTCGATATGGCAAGTTACAAGTTCCTCCTGGAAGGGGAGGAGATGATATTGAGATATTACACACAGTTTGAGAGATTCAGGTGCTTTGATTTATTTACTTTCCACATGCAAGTTAGGGAGATTGATACTGAAAACTGGCTGGTCACAGTGGCAAAAGAAATCAAATAACAATGTGCCTTGAACATTGAATCTATGCGAAGGTGCAGCTATCTCACTACTCTGGTTGCGTCTTGGATTGATAATATATTTGGCTCTCTGAGCAAAATCAAATATTTGGCTTGGCTGATATGCAGTGAATAGTGGAGTACAATACTGTCATTGGCAGAGTACCAGATTCCTGAAGTAAGGTGATGGGTGGCTTTTTGCTGCAGTCTTGGAGGCATATTTACAAGCCCCTTAGAGCAGGGCAGTGCAGCAAGTGACCTTGCTGAGCTGCCCTGCACCACAGGGAAAGTAGATATGGCGCATTTCTGTCCTGTACCCCTGCTGTGGCACACAATGGGCTACCTAGTGCCGATGCAGCCACCCTTGCACCATGGTACAAGGATGCCAGCGTCACAGACAGGATTGTTTTAGTGCAGAAAGGGACACCTTCCTGCACACAAAAACAATACATGATGGCTTTTTTCCTCTTTCTATGTTTGCCCCAGAATGCAGCACTCATAGAAAGAGGAAAAAATGAGGAGAAATAAAGATATTTCTACTCGTTGCGCCTTCCATGTAGTGGCGTAAGATTTTGACACATTCTCAGGTTTACAGATTTTTGTAAATCTGGGAATGCATCAAAACCCACGGGTGTTGCATGGGAAAACCCACTGCAATGCCCATGGAATGGCTCCATGATGCAGTGTAAGGCAACGCAGCGACTTGCACTGCGTTGCCTTACAGCATATCTACAAGGCCATGTAAAGCCACGCAAAGTGGCTTTCCGTGGCCTTGTACATATGGGCCTGCGGTATGCACCGCTGGTGCAACACACAAAGTGACACACTGGCAGTGCACAGGGCTTGTAAATAAGCCCACCAGTGTATAGCTCCTAATGGGTTGCTCACTCAGGCAGATAGGTCTACTAACTGGAGAGTGGTTGCCATAGTGCTAAGTGCTGACCTAGGTCATGTGGTCATATCATATAGTGTGTTAAACAAGGCAGGGAACAGATCTGAGAGGATAGCCCTGTTCATTTTTGGGACCCAACTCATTCAAGATAGGTAAAGGCTACTATTTTTGTCAATCGGGGTGGGTGCAGCGCTCAGTCTATATGTGAACAGGGTACCACTTCAGTGATGACTAGCCTTAGATTGTCATTGTTATACCTCCTGGCAAAATCAGGTAGTTTGCTGGTTGTATCTGGAGAGGCCTGAGGAGTGTCACCCTTTCCCTACCTGGGTTTGACTCTCCCTTTCAAAGATGCCAGGTGTTGCTCCCAGAGTATGGAGGAAAAAAATCAAGTGCATGGTATTCAGTCTGATGGTGCAGTGATGTTGAGAGCTGGACCAAATGTTGTGCTACTAGAGTCATCAGCTGTTATTGTATGCACTGTAGGCATGATAGCATTAGACAAACAGTACCAAATTCGCCACTGTTCTACCAATACAGCGGGCTTGTAAAATGCATTCCACAGTTTTTGGCTTGCGGGGGATTCAGTATGTTACTGACAGTAAGTGCATCTAATGCCAGCATCAAACTTCACACTAAGGCAAGAATCCACCTAGTGAAGAAACACTAAATGAAGCATCTCTCTAAGCACATTACTGAGTTCTTTACTGTTTCTGGACAGTGCTGTGCTATCCCCGCATGGGACTGTGTGGCCATGAGTACAGCGTGGAAAATAAAACATGTTTTTCAGAAAAAAACATCACAGTGGGTCTGCAGGGCATTGACCGAGGATTGCGTAGAGGAAACTGCATCTAGGAAAGTGGGAAGGCATGGAACACCGCAAATGTCATGCCCCTTGTGTAATGTTTGTGGTGCCTGCTGGCAGAATACTGGTGCTGATGTGGTAATGCGAGAAAACAGCATGTTGTGGTATTTTCCTGTCACAAAACGCTGTGTTTTGTGCTGTAGAAATAAATGTTTTCCTGAAAGAAATATACCTTCCCGTAAACCGAACTGTGCTTAGATGGAAAGTCTGCTGAAATAATACTCTACATTATCTGTTATCCACTTGTTCAGGGCTCTTTAATTCATACAACAACAAACCTTCTGACATTTTTCATTGCTTTTATTAACAGTCTTAGCAATATTATTATGCGTCTTATAGTTCAAGGTAGTTCTTGAACTGTACCGAATCCAATGTTCACTTGATTTCTGGCAACAACTAAATTAATTGATAACAATTTGTTAAAAGTGCAAATCCAGTTGCAAAACATAATTTAACTCCAGAATATTTCTACTTTATTGAATATGCCTGTTTTTTTGTTTATTTTTCGAACTCTTGGTGATGATTCAAAATGCACCTTTATTGTACTGCTTATATAATAGCGTGTGGCTTTGAAATCAGAAATTCATTCTGCTAATCTGGGATCGATCTACCTCCTTTTTCAATGATAAAGGGCATTTCAGGAACGCTATCTTTGGTTAATAATGCGCACTTAACTGACAGTCATGGATTTCGGAATGCATGACGATTAATCACAGGGAGGAATGATGCTAATGCTCTTCAAGGTGAGGAAATATTCCTTTCCTCAGCATGGGTAACATTTCTTTAACGTTTTCCTTCTCTCATTCATAGGTCAATGGATGACCTCTCACTGGGACTGACAGAGGCTAATATAGCCTCCTGGCTACAGGGTTGCCCTGATCCCTCTCTCAGCCCTGGACCTTTCTTACAAAACCAACTCCTGTATTGCTTCCTTCTATTTTGATCTTTATTCCTAGGCTAGTCCCTTTAAACTATCTTATTTTGTAGTCCTGTGCCATCCCCATTCACACGTGTTAGAATAGTGTGAAATGGGAAAGATATTCATACCATCAGGCAATACTTTTGTGACTTGACAAAGGCCATACCAGAAAAAGGCTTTTCTGAGAAAGAAGGCATGATGGAGCTTAATTTTCCAAATGCAGTCAGTGTTGTAAAAAATACACCAAGGGTTTTCTAAATCTCTTGACCTAAAGTACAGACAACCAAGAAAACGTGGATGAAGTTTTTCACCTTTAACACGCTTCACGCTTCACAATCATTGCAAAGTTTGCAGAGCGTTTTTGGAATTGTAATGTCTTGTATGGATTTTCCCTCAATTTCCATATTTCTGAGGTTTTCGGCCCACAAGTATAGATTTGCAAAACGTTCGTGAAGATTGGATTTTTTTTTAAATAAGTCACAAACTTTGATGATCATTGCCGTTTCGCACACACCTTGGCGCAGTACAGAGTTTTAAACTGCTACTCTGTACTTCACAAACAGCTAACGGAGAGGCCTATGGTGTGGGCACCGATTCATACTTACTTCTTTACTCTTCCCCCAGCATACTGCCCAATTGCCGTCATGCACAGCAATACATATTTTCTTTACATTCCAAACTTGTTCAACTGATTACTTGTTTGTAATAACTCTTCATCTTCCGTTTACATATTTTCTCTGTTTTACAAAACCTCCACCCTTCTCAGTGGGCCCAATTCACAAACTGCATTTTGTAGTATACAGCATTTAGTATTACAGTAGTAATACTTATTTGCTACAAATGCAGTTCACAAAACTATGGCTGGAGACCTCTGCCTCTCACATCTTTTCTGTGCACAGGTCTTTGTAATGTGTGTGGAGATCTCTGCAGATGAAAGTATACGTCTTTGAAGCAATGCTGGAGGGATATCCGGGAGTGGCTGTAAAATGGGAAGGAATACCACTGAATCGGAGAGATCTGGAGAAATTTATAGAGGGAATTGGGAGGGACATGCTAATACAAAACACACACCCCTGTCGTAAATACTATTGTAGGAGCCTCTACCCCTTCATTTGACTGGAGTGGAGACATGTAAGACTTCACTCAGACATTGGGAATAGCAGACAAGTGGAGAGTTACACCTAGTCCTAGATGGAGTCATCAACATACATGTGAGTAAATATACAGATGTTTATTTGCCTTTGTGAATAGAGCTCATTGAGCGTAATTCTTATGTCATATTGTACCTTAGACCCAAACTGACTTCCACCTTACAAGTTCGCATTTACTTTTCTATCTCCTCCATTTAGATAGTAAGGTGTACCAAGGGAGAACTTTGGTTGTCCATTGGCTACAGTAGTGCCTGAAACCTGGGATGCCAGTGATAAATGACTATAGGCCAGATGTATCAAAGACCCGTTTTGCATTTCTTAAATAGCATATTTTACGAAATTGCTATTTGAGAAATGCAACTTGGGATGTTATAAAATAGCGAATCCCTAATAAAAATTTCTTAAAATTCGCAATCGCTATTAGGGAATCGCTATTAGGGAATGGGACTCCATCCATCCCTATGGGCCCTGAGGCCCATAAGTGCGAATGGTTTCGCATTTTCCTGTTAGGAATTCGCAACTTAGGTAATGCAACTCCAAGGGTGCTGGGGGCCTAAGGAACCCTTTGATACACCCCTAAAAAAACTGTGCACATATAAAGCGCACATATTCCCAGGGGCATGTGTGCGCTACATGGCACTTTTAAAAATGCATTTTTAATGCATTTTTAAAAATTGCACATGGGTACCACCAAATTTGCATGTGTGGTAATTGCATTTCCTGAATGCCCAGTTCACATTTAGGAAATGCATGATACATGTGCATAGGTAATCGCAAATAGGTATTCCCTATTTGCAATTACCTATTTAGGGAATCACAATTTGCAATTCGCAAAATGGAGTAGCAATCTTATGGAATCGCTATTTTATCGATTCCTTAAAATTGCACTGCAAATAATCCTGAAATGCTATTTTGCATTTGCAAACGGTGGAATTTTCTCACTGTTTGCAAATGCAAAAATTGTTGATACATCTGGCCCTATATCCACTATGGGTTCTAGACTGAAACCACTAACTGCAAGAACACAGAGAGAAAAAGCCTCACAGTGGAATTTGCTGTTAACCAATGTGCTGATGACCACTAAAACTTTGTAATAAGCTTTGCCTTTTTTGTATCCCATCTTCCTGGAGTAAAACGTGGTAGCACAGACTTTGCTTTTTTTTTTACTTTTTCTCTTTTTTTTAAAGTGTGCTTGTTTTTGATTGTGAAAGAGTTACCAAGGGTAGCAGCCCTTTGGTATTAAAAAGTAAGTGCTATAAATATATGTATCTTTTCATGCGGTTACTAAATTTATGAACGACTTTCTCTTTTATATTCAATGCTGGTGAATGGAAACCGTTCCAAAGAATCATAATTAACTGTGATGCCATTTGGTAGAGGCTAAAACAAAAAGTAAAAAAAACAAAAGATGTAAAACAAATAGTAATAGTCAGAAGACTGAGGTTCATTCTCAGATGAAGTGGGTGATAATTCCACTTGTTTGGAGCTTAGAAGGAGAAGTCCTTTTTTCTGTTTATCTTTCCTCACCCTGGAGAATATCATTTAAATGTGGCGTGTAGTGCAAATACTAGCCCTGAGAGAAGAGTATTGATTTTGTCTGTTTTTTTTGCATGGATCTCAAATATTTTACTTCTTTTTACTTATTAGGATTATTCCCAGGTTTACAACTGATTTGCAGCATTATCCACACTTCCAAGGCAATACTTAACACTGGCCCAACATACCACAACAATCACATCTGCTTTCACAAACCTTCCAGACACTGCTCATCAGGACTCCTACTTGCACAAATCCCACGCTTAGAGAAACCATATCTGGCAGTCGAGCCTTCTCCTACATCACTCCAAAAGCTTGGAATGACCTGCCTCTACATGTAAGAGCCTCCTCCTCACTTTTTGAATTCTGCAAGCAACTAAAGCACTGGCTTTTCAAGTAGTCGCGCTAGGCTCTAGGTGTGCCTAGACTCGCACTTGCTCAGGGCCAGGATACCCTCCTGGGTGAAAGTGCACTCTACAAATCTGCATAATATAACTTCGGCCCACAACCATCTTTGACAAAATTCAGTGCTTGTCATGAAAGATCTGCAATGTGCAAATTTATCATTGGTATAGAGTTAAATTTCTTTATAATTGTTCCACTCTCAGATCCTCAGAACCTGCTATTCTGGCTAAAACTGTTAAATTTTGCCTCCCTCATTCTAAATCTCAGAATGTGATTAATGTTTTTTATTGATCATCATTACCTCTAGGGTTATGGTAATATGGTTTAAAAAGCAGAAAACACTTTCCTCCCAATCCCTTCATGTGAAGCACCTGCCATAGAAAAAGCCAACAATTGTCAAATATGTTTTTAGCATCCAAACTAGCAGCTGGTAAAGAGAACCTGTTTTGGATTGACAAATATAGGGAACAATACGTCTATTTGCATTCAAATGTTATTGCCTTGGAAAACCCTTTTCGTTTATACCACAAAGTCTACAAATAACCATGGCTGTCCTGTTATGGTAGATCCTAGAAAGGATTTTTGGATTAACATTGACCATACTTAACAGTTGTCTAAGGAATATTCCTGACAAACCATTGAAGGAAAACGTTTCACAAGAAAGAGCTCAGCTAGTTGAGAATGTGAGCAAATATAGACACTCCAAGGACCAAAACTTTACTGCCAAATCAGATTCAAAAGACAAAGAAGGAGGACTCTCCCGCTGACCCAGATGTCGCAGCAATGATTGCAGATGACCTCACATGAGACCGTAACTGATATGCCGTTATACAAATGTTTGAATATGTATGCAGAAGTATTAGTGACCAAAATTTGTATGCTCATATGGACTATAGGAAGAGATCCTTTGGTGATGGTCAGTGTTAATTAAGTTGGTAGGTTCCAGTTTACAGGTGACAAAGGCAGGGGTCCTCCTCGCTGGCACAGTGATGTTTACGTGATGCGACCTGATGCCCGAAGGGCATTAGGGTTGAGATGGACAGAAAATAAGTTTGTTTAAAGGGCTTTTGTTATATTAGCCTGAAGATCCTGTTGACCCATGCTGGACAGTCGGGTAGTAAAAACCTCAAAGCCTATGGAAATGGTGCTCTAATGGTGTTCTGTGATGAGGTGAATAGAAAACAAATGTCCCACGTGAATGGAGTTTAGTTGTTGAGAACCTAAGGGGTGATGTGCACAGAGGAAGCATACCGCCCCGAACTGAGACTCCGTACCTTTCTAAAGCATATATGGTTTCAAATACAACTACATAACATAGAACATGAGAGGATTAGGCATTATGAATAAATGATAGAGAGTGCATGTTGCTTTGAAACACTAAAATGCACAAATACGGTGCTTCCAGGTATCACTATGGATAGCCCCTGGAGTGCCATGTGAGGTTAAAAACAAATATTTTGATGTGAAGGGCAGGTATTCTGTAATGGCAGAGAAAATGGACCGCAAAAGAGTGATGGTTTGGTATGTTTAGGGCTCCAAAACAAATCAAACACGTTTCCTTGCTATACTGATGCCGCCTTTGGTCAGGGCCAGAAAAAAGTTGCGGTTGTGTGGAGAGGAAATTCATTATGGTACTAGACTCCCAATGCAACAGATCAGTTCCCCTGCCACTGGGCTCACAGAGTGAGGTAATCTTACAGAAATTTAAGAAGTGGACCAAGCAATGACAAACTGATAGATATGTTTCGCATGATGCATGCTGACACATTGGAATATACTTATTACTCCTGTGTACATATGTTGCGTACTAGATTCGATATTTACATGTTAGGCATCAGTGTGGAAAATAAGACTGAAGAGGCTACATATATGGGCCAACACAATCGGATCATAATCCTCTTCCGGTGGCGTTGCCATGGGGTATACTGAGGACAGTGGTGTCTACTTGGATAGTACAGTTGGAAGCGTTACATGATGGCTAATTAAGATAGATATAGGTGAGCAAATAAAGCACAACTTTGATGAAAATGCAAGATTGCCAGAAGTAGTGCTTCAGAGCAGGATGCATTTAAGGTGATGCATGGGATATGAACTAAGCCCATGTATGGAGTAAAGTGGCTATTAAACAGACAAATGGAAGAAGACAAGTTCAGTATTAAAGAACTCAAGTCTTTCTGTCGATATACAAGTTAGAGCTTATGTATTCCATGGCTGTAGCCAGAAAGGGATATAATAGTTTGGTTGGGCGGTTACAGGGAGTACACTAAAAAGAATACACTGCATGCAAAATGGAGAGGGAGATAGAGCAGAGCAATTGTTTACATGGCTGGTGCTGAGGACTGCATTACGGCAACCCATCTGAGCAGTACAGCATTGGGGCACAGTCACTAACACACAGTCTCAAATTAATGGGGCATTTACTACATACTATCAAACTCTATACACCGCTCTTGTTGTGAACTCTCCGGAAGGAATTACAGCATACTTCAAGAGTATTACAAAAACTTGATTAGAGCCTAAAACGGCTGCATAATTAAAGGTGTAAATGTCCTGGAGGAAGTATGTGGGTCTATAGATCAGCTGGTAGTGTACAAGACACAAGGCTGGGCGGCTTACCATCCGAGTTCCACAAAACCTATAAACAAAGAGTCAACCCAAGACTCTAACAGTCTCACGGAAGCACTGAGATCCACAAGGGAGGCCTTCATATTTGTCCTTCCAAAACAGGACAGGGATCCATATACGTTAGGTCGTTTAGGCCACTCTGATGCAAGATACTTGGGAACATATTGTCACACAGAATACTACTGATGATTAGGGACCGAATCCATCATATTCAGAATGGATTCATTCCCGGGCACAGAACAATCAGCGTCACTTTTTTATGGTCATGTAGAAAGCTCCTTCGATTTGTGACAATGTGATGGTGGCCATGAAAGATATCGAAAAGCTATTTGCTTTGCTGATGTGGTCATATTTATTGGATATTTTGGTAGAATGAGATTAGAACCAGTGTTTAGAAAATTAATTGCATTATTATACGCACAAATGAAGGTGAGAATTGGGACAGCGAAGATCATTTCAGCACAGTGGATTATAAGTAGAGGGATCAGGGAGACCTGTCTTCTCTCCTCCTCTTGTTCACACTAGCAGTGGAGCCTTTGGCGTGTGCATTACGGAAGGGAATACAGCTGCAGAGCAGACTCCACACAATATCACTTTATGCACATGATGCGCTGCTGTTTCTCAGGGACCCTGAGACTGTCATCCAAACAATAAAAAAATAATTTGTCAAGTTTGGTGAGACATCTGGACTCCTGGTCAAATGGGGCAAATCCTGTTAGCACTTACATCTGTGTATGCTCTAGGGATGACCCAAGATATGCCTGAAGTTTGAAATGGGAACCTGAGACCTCTAGTTATTTAGGGATACAAGTATATCTCAAAGGTGAGAATCTAATGGCAGATAAAGTAGTTACAGCTACCTGGCAGTCAGTACCCTTTTGGTGCCGGCTCCCTCTCTCGCCCTGGGCCGAATAGCAATGGAAAAATGTTGATATTGCTTAGAGTGTTGTACTTTTATATGTCACTGTGATTAAAAGACCATTTTTCAGGGAACTGAATTCACTTATGTCTGATCTGATATGGGGTAGATCCTGTACATGGTTCTTAAACTCTGAGCCATATCCAGGGTGGATTGGGTGCTCCAATTCATGGGGTATTCTATATGACGTGCACTTACAATGGGCAATGCGATGCTTGAGATTTTAGTGAAGATAAAGGCAAGGTGCAGAGGCTTATTATGGCCATGTGCCATTGTATTTTTGTAACTGTAATTGTATATATATATAGCGCTTACTACCCCTGATGAGGCCTCAAATTGCTTTGTGGCGAGTAGCACGCTACTCCGTAACCCAAGAGGAATTACTGAAGAATTAGTATAGGGAAATATGAGTACAGTATTAGTATTATTATGAGTTAATTTGAGCGGAGGATATGTGAGTTTGTTAGTTGGATTGAGTAGAGTAATAGGGGATAGAGGATGGAAAAATCTAGAAGTGTTATTTGGGAGTTTATATTAATAGGATGAGGCTTGGGATGAGTAAAGGAGAGATGGAGGAGGAAGGAGTCTGTGAAAAGGGGTTAGGGAGATCATAGTAGCAGAAGGGGGTTTGGATGAGTCAAATGTGAGATAAATAAGGGAGAATTTAGTATGGTTGTTTGGGAGATCATTGTAGTAAACTGAGGTGTGGGGTGAGTCAGGAGGGAAGAGCTTAGGCAGGGTTATGAGGCATTGTTTAGGGAAGTGAATTTAATGCATTGATTTTCCCGGGCTGTCTGTGCAGTGAGAAATTGGGCCTGATTTAGAGTTTAGGGATCAGGTTACCCATCCATTGTATTAGGATTTCCATAGGAAATAATGGAATCATAATACTGCGGGCAGGATATCCATCACATTTGTGACACAGTTTAAATCAGTTCCATTGTCTGCAAAGGTACCTGAAGCAGATAACAACTTAGGTGGCTTATGCCAATGTGGTCCCGACCCAGTTTTGATCTGTTGGAGAAGTGCACGATAGACAACCATACTTTCTATTGGGGACCTATATTAGAGTGGGTCTCTTTGTACTTATTAAGAAAAGAATACAGATTGGGAACAGGACAGTTTATCATGCATAATGCTTTAATCAGAGACACTGCACTTATGTGGGGTATGGATGATAAAGAACCAGAAAACAGGAGATACATTAGCCATGGTCCTGATATATGGAAATATTAGATATGCAATGTCCTTGCTGTTCAAAGTGTTAGCCCCTGCTTACTCTCTTGACACTAACACACTGAAAATGAAATTGCATGAAAAAATTGGTAAAGAACTGACGGAAAGTGAATGGAGAGTGGAGTAGCCCCAGCAAATGTTAAATAAGCATTGAAAGCCAATAGTTCTCACCTTAGAGGTGACAAAGTCTTATCTTCATGCTGTGGAACATCAAAACCGATGCTGGTCAGCATGAAGGAAAGCTTTTTTTTTTTTTTGTTTAAAGGAATTAAAAAGTAAGCATCACATTGAGGCTGCTGGGCTGTATCATTTTGTAGACACATGCATGCTTTATACACGCATGCACACATACAAAATTATGCAGCCAAGTGGCTGCAACATCACACTTTTTTCAAATGTTAGGGGGGCAGTAGCTACATATAGTGGGGGAGCAAAATGCTGAAGAGTGGGGGGTCACAGAGGCATGTATGGACAAACAAGAGCAACATGGGTCGGGGCCACAGAAGCCCACGGGTAAGAGAGGGAAACATGAGCATGGGTGGGAGCTTTTTAAACATTAATGAAGTCCATTACTGGGTTGGAGAGGGCAGCAGTATGGAATGAGGACAACATGGAAGATAGCTGGTGGCCACAGAAGCACACACAGATGAATGAGAGACATGGGAGGGGGTGAGGAGCCACAGAAGCATATGGGTGGGATGGAGCAAATTGACCACAGGTGAGAAAGCAATGACGAAGGGCGCAACAACTCACAGGTGAGAGTTGGGGTCGGGACAGAAGCACATGGGTAAAGGAAAGTAACACAGAATGTAAGGAAGCACATGAGAGAGACAGCTTACATACACGTGTACTGTCATGGAGTGCTTCAACAAAAATAATTAAGCATTGGCAATGCCAATAGTTCTGTTTTATATGAATGCACTGTCAAGCCAAATCTAAAAAACCCATGTGCATTGAATACCCTTATCCCATCTGTGCTGCTGGCTGAGAGAAACACCACAAACTAAGACACTTTAATAGCATTGCAGTGGCATGTGTGTGCACTTAAAGGTTTAAGCCCAGGCAGCTGCATAAATAAACAAAATGATCACAGCTTTGTGAGTAGCAAGCAATTTTTGTGGAAGAACACATCATCTGCCCAATCAAAACAGGTACTCCTGGCACCCCTCTCCTGGTGATACTCACATAGTTGTCTGGCAACAGCTGCGTTGTCAAGCTAGACCATAAAAAAGTAGCTTCCAAAATGCAAGCAGGTAAAGGACACAAGTACTTGGGCCTTGCTCCAGTGGAGGGACAAATACAGAACAGGAAGTGAAGACCGCATGCACTGACACACGAGAAGCAAGCAAATGAGTGTGACCATGAAGCTAATCAGTGGTAAGCAGTGAATAAACTCTGAGCCCACTGTAAGCTAACACAATGTCATACAAGCTACAGCGCTTATACTGTCTCAATCAAGACCTACAAAGTTTTAAGAAACCCATGATTTAATTATAGACAGTTCATCTATCTACACTAGACTATTTAGCACTTCCAAGATAGACTGCCTGTTCCAAAACATAAGTGATCAGTGTTTTAGACGTCAGTCGGCACATACAGACGTTTTCCATATGGTGTGGGACTGTGATGAAATAAAAGAATATTAGAAGGTAATTGGAAGTGAGATAACCAAGGTGACAGGTACAACATTTAAGATGTCCCCCATCTTCTGCCATGTACGCCAGATGCCAAGGTTAAAAAAAACTAAACCTGTATTATGATTTACTGACCTAGTGATCACTAAGACTAACATTGTCACGTGTTAGAAATCTTCTTGGACCCCTAGCTTGGACTCGTGGCTGAGAAATGTAATCAAATTACCAAGAGCAGAAAAATCAGTTATAGAGGTCGAGAGAGAGCAGAAAGGTAAAGGTGATATATGCGCAGACTTGGATAAAATATTGCATACGTTGATGGCTAAATCGGACACTAGGCCACCATGGTCCCATATGTATGATTGATTGATGGTATGTATGAATGCACTCAGGTGGTTTAAGTATCAAACAAAACTAAGAATTAATGAGGACAAAAACTGAGGAAGATCACCCCTGAATGTGATGATGTACAAATGTGAAACCTGTTTGAAATGTCCTTTATGTTTGACATGTGAAGCTCCGTGAGATAATGTTATGAAAACAAATAAAACATCAGAGGCATATAGACTATGAGAAATATCATAGTGTGTACATGGTGATGCAGTTTGTCTAGCAACATAATGATGTTAATACTAAAGTTTTTTTATGGTTCATGTATAAAAATAAGGTCCAACTCAATGATAAACACAATTAAACAGTTATAATTCCACACATTTATTTTGCTGCAGAAAAACTAAAAAGGAACTATTTAAAAAAATAAACTATTGACCATACTTGTAGGCTTAAGCAATATGCACCTGGCAGTCCGTCATGTGTTTAAAAAATGTAACATTAGAGTCTCTCTATAAATTTCCTTTGATTTTGAAGTGGCAATGCCATAACAAATAATGCAACTAATGCCCCTAAATTCCTGTTGCTAGGTTGTCCACTTTAGCCTCTTTAAGATTAGCTGAACTTAGGACAGTACTCATTTGGATCTTCAGGTGCTATTTTCTTTCTTTACTGCTTTTCCTTACCTTCAAACTGCCCCAGTATGTCTTAAAATCAACTGATTTAGATCCCAATCCTGACTATCTAAATCGTAGCGATTTTGAAAAATCAGAGTATTGTATAGTCCGTATGATGCTAAATGCAGTTTGTTAGATTAAAGACCCTTATCTTTTTGTTAGTTTATCTGTTAATTTATAACATTGATAAATAGTTAAATGAAGGGCTAATTTCATGTATGTCTTGACAGAACCTACTAAGTTAGTGGTGAGAATGACTATTGCAAAAGAACTATCAATTGTTGTGTAGCTGGAAATTTCAGCTCTGAATATTTTTTTTTAGTAATGCCCAGAAATACACAGTTGTAGAATTGTGTAGATTTACAATTCTTTGATTACCTACAAAAATAACACTCATTCTCCAGGAAAAAGCCCTTGTTTCCGATGTGAAAGTCCATCAGATGTTAGCCTTTCTGTGGACTGTCTGCAGAGTGCTAAGTTCATAGGCACAGAGTTAACATAAATATGCAATTGTGTATTTATTAGTATTTGTTAGTTTAGTCTCTTTTATTTATTTCTTCTTCACATGGAAAACATCTTTTCACATAGAGAACATTTTTCCACATGAAGGTAAATCTCTTCCCCCACAATGCCTGACAAAATACAGCTGCTTGAGACGCTCTTAATATCCAACATTTATACATATATATAAAATTATTTTCATTAATGTTTTATTAAGCTTTAACATTTCTTTAAAAATGTAAATGGGTGCCACATTGTTGGCTTCCATTGTAGTAAATCAGAACTTAATTTGGTGTAGGCATATTCTGAATGGAACCACATATTTTAGATTTTTATTATGTTATTTAACCATTTCAGTCTTCTTGTGTAAATACCTCCAAGTGTTTTGTATATTCTCTCATTAATGTTTTTTCTGTGTGTGTATCTTTAGTAGCATACTACTTTGATTAATCTGTAGTTCAAACTTTATTTCAGGAAAGATCCAAGATTGTTTTATAAACTATTGTGTTTCCAGTTGATTGCTTCCACTCACAAGTTAAAGATTTTGAATAGAAAACTTGTCCGTTGTTGTTCATTCAATCTGTGTTTTTGTAAAGTGTCCTGAATGGCCATTCTTCTGATTTTATATTGCAATTACCACTGATTATGGCCCCCTCCTGGGTAATTTTTCCATAAGTCTAGAATTACAAATCTAAGTTATGCTTACTTTCAGTAAAATGTTTTGCCTTTGGCGAATTAATGCTTGACTTTTTATATTGCTTCTTTGTTCACTCAATCATATTTTTGCCTTTGTTTCCTATTCACATTATATAGCCTACATTTACATTGCTAATCACTAAGGGTGGGTGATGTATCCTGTTCCGTCCGTGGAACAGGTGGAATTCTGGCCACTCTACTTTACTCTGTAACATGGATTTCTGGCCAAATTCCACCAATTGCTGTGTGGTGGAATTTGTCTCTTCTGAGGCTCCAGAATATGCGAGCTGGCAAGTGCGAGTGAGATTTGGAGACCCTAGTGTGATTTTCTAACATGGGTGGTCGCCGGCATTCACGGTAAGAGGGCTGCTGCTCAAGTAGGTTTGCTGCTGCTTGAGTAGATTTTCCATTCAAGCGGTAGCAAAATCAACTCAATTGGGCACGTGCTCTTGCGCAACGCATGATGACATTTGTGCTGATTTTCAGCACTACTTGCGCTACTAGTGCTAAATTGCAGCACAGACAATGAGAGATGCATATTTTCTACCCGTTGGCAGAATTCCTCAGAATCTCATTGAATTTTTCTGTAACTTCGCAGAATTCCTTGGAGTGAAACTCCTCAAATTCTGCTCACCCTTACTAATCACATATAGGTAACAAGTAGCCTCATAGATACCAAACTCTTTTCATTTGCAAGTTTTTTACAGTGCATAGATTATGTGCCTGGCAAGAAAAAGCAGCATGTACTTATTTCTCCATTTCCAGTCACTGTTTTGTATTGCTTGTTGACTGAGGTTTCAGTTGCAAATTATGGTTCTTTTGATATTTAAAGTGCTTTTTTTGTGAACATATATTTTAGTTTTTCGCCTACTTTAAATGAGTTTAACTTTTTCTGAGGAGTTGTCTTAATCACCTTCGATTATTTTGGAATATACGTTCATTTGTTTTACCCATTTTTCTCTGTTCATTTTTTTAGGGAAATGTGATTTCGAAATGTGATTGTAACTTGAGGCATGCAACCTATTAGTTTGATTAGTTGCTTTCATTTATAGGCTCCAGGATGGCCCTAGGAACTATGGTGTTCACTATTGCTTGTTTCTCCTCACAAGGTTAGAAAACCTGTCTATTATTGTTGTTCATTCTATCCATTTTGTTGTATGGTGTCCAAAATGCCTGTCCTTCTGATTTCACCAATCAACATATTGAGCTACTGAATGAGCAATCAGTTGTATCCCATTGATTATAAAATAAAATGATAGGTCACTAAAATCCATATGATGCATGTAGCTCACTGGTCTGATTGTATTATCTTGTATTTGATACTGCCTGGTTCATTGTACATTGATGTTCTAATTTTTTTGTAATACTTTTTGGTGGACCATTTTGCCACTTTAGGAACTTTGAATAATGTACACATAATTTAACTTTGGTGTCCTGGGGCCTAATTTAGATGTTGGCGAACAGGTTACTCTATCACAACGGTAACAGATGGCCTGTCCGCGGAAATATAAATCCCATTACATTTTATGGGATTTATAGTTCGACTGATGGGCTATCCGTCACTGTTATGATGGAGTAACCCATATGCCGACATCTAAATAAGGCCATGAATGTGATGTTTATGTCATTACTTGGGGTACCTCAAATCTCTGAAAACTTGTTTTTCCCTAGTTGTTGTACTGAGTCTCAATTATATTTTAAGTGTTTCAGCTCTGGTTACCTTCTACCTAGCTCAGAGTGATCCAGAGCATTTGGCAGTCTGAGGAGGAAGCATTCATTTTCTAACTAATGTGGATTTTCTCTGCAAGGTCAAAGGCTGATGATGATGTAGAATATTTAAATCGGCAAGAAAGGGTACTTGCAGGAAGAAGGAGTAAATCAAGGATAAAGCCATTAAAGACAGATAAAGTCTAAAATGATGGTTCTTTGTTTATATTGATTTAATATATGCTTCGGTTTTATATACTTTTTTATGTTTCAATAAACCATTATCATCATAAACTAATAAAACAACAACACAAGAAAAATCTAAGGTATTAATAGTTAGATTAGCACATAAAATGGGTCTTGGCAGTAAATAAATGAGATGTAGGGAGTCTTCAATATTAATGTGGTCATTCTGACCGCGGCGGGCGGGGTCGCTGCCCGCCATGCGGTTACCGCCGAATGACCACCCTGCGGTCAAAAGACCGCGGCGGCCATTCAAACTTTCCCGCTGGGCTGGCGGGCGACTGCCAAAAGGCTGCCCGCCGGCCCAGCGGGAAAGCCCCTGCAACGAGGAAGCCGGAGTTGCAGGGGTGCGACGGGTGCTGTGGCACCCATCGCAATTTTCACTGTCTGCAGAGCAGACAGTGAAAATCTGTATGGGGCCCTGTTGGGGGGCCCCACGACACCCATTCCCGCCATCCTGGTTCTGGCGGTGAAAACCGCCAGAAACAGGCTGGCGGGAAGGGGGTCGGAATCCCCATGGCGGCGCTGCAAGCTGCGCCGCCATGGAGGATTCCCTGGGCCAGGGGAAAACCGGCGGGAAACCGCCGGTTCCCCTTTTCTGACCGCGGCTTTACCGCCACGGTCAGAATAGCCCAGGAAGCACCGCCAGCCTGTTGGCGGTGCTTCCGCTGGCCTCCGCCCTGGCGGTCAGAGACCGCCAGGGTCGGAATGAGGCCCTAAGTGTCCTGGAATGGATTACTCTGGAGCAGGAAATGTAAAGACCTCTGGTACTTACATAGTGCCCTGCTCTCTTGGATATACCACTATGTAGCTGTACTTTTCAGTGCACTGAAGTCCTCTATTTCACAGTTTAACTTGGAGAAACTAAGAAGATGCACCGTTGAGACTAAGTTGCATTCCTCTAACCACTTGACCAATTGTATGGAAACACATCTAAACTGGCATCCAGTGGTTTTTAGATTACAGTGTCCTACCTCAAATACCATATCCTTCAAGACAAGCATACTTCTAAAGCAAACTGATTATATAATTGTTTCAAGTCAAAGTTCTTTCCTTTAATAGCCATAAGAAATTATTTGTGGTGGATGACTGCATACCTTAAGGCATAATCTTAACTCTTGTCAGGGTGACCAATTAAAAGCACTAAATTAACTGAGCTCAACCCACCCTGGTATAGAACAGAAAGGCTTAATTTAAGGCACTGTGTAAAGTTTTTATGCAGTACAAACACAGTAATAAAATCCAAATTAATTAGGCATAAAGAGTACAATTTACCAAAGAAAGTGACAACAATCCAAAAAGGGGAAACAGAGATATGTATTTTGAAAGACTGAAGCAGGTGTAGTCCTTTAAGGCACTTCCAGGTCACGGACAGCATGTTCAGTCCTCTTCTGATCTTCTGCAGCTCCAGAAAGCGTTCTGAAAAGGGTGCATGTGAATGTCACATTTAGTCCTGGTGCTAGCAAGTGAGGGGGAGAAGGGCTGACTCCTGGCCCATCCCTAACCAAATGGATAAAAGTTCACAGACCCTTTCCTTCCTAATTTTGCAGTGGTTCCTGTTAGGCTAACTGCAAACTGGCTCTACATGAGAGGTAGGCAGGGAAAATCTAAGATGGTGAAGGTCTTTAACTGCACTAAACCTGGCTCTGATAGCTTGTGGGGTGTGGGTAGTGTAGTATGGTAATCCTAGTGTTCTCCCAGATCTAATACTAAAATCTAAGTTAACCGCTTTGGAGCGTGCATTGGCCACTGGCCGACGCATGCACACCCTCCCTGGTGCGGGTCACGAACAGTGGCCGAAGACAGGGAGGATTTTCTTTTATTTAAAAAACCCTCAGAGACACAAAAGAGCTTCCGTGCCTCCACCAAGTCCCCCACCCACCCCTCCATGACGTCAGCGCGCCGTGATGCACTCTGACATCACAATTTGTTTTCCCCACCAGAGCAGGAAGCGGAAGTAAGGCTGCTTTCTTCTCCGGTGGGGAAAACGGGCCCAAAAAGGCCTCCCCACCTTTCAGGAAGGCCTTGTTTGAAAGGGGAGATTTTCCCCTTTTCAAAGGAGGCCTTCCTGAAATGGTTGCCTGGCCGTGGATCACAGCTGCACTGAGGTCGACGGCCAGGAAACCCCACTAGACACTAGGGATTACACTTTGGGGGCATTTCTAAAAAATATATGTATGGTTTCCCTGGGGGGCCACAAACCCCCCTCCCCCGGGAACCCAAACAACTATATATATATATATATATATATATATATGTAGATAGATATACATATATATATATATATCTGTAGTTTTATATATATATATATATACATACCCTCCGCTTCTACATCTAACTCACCAAACCTCACTCTACTACCATGACCTCCCACACAACCCTACTAAATTCTCCCTCATTTATCTCACCCTGCTACTATGATCTCCCTAACCCTTCCACATACTCTTCCCTCCTCCATCCCCCTTTACTCATCCCAAGCCTTTGGGTTGAGTAAATGAGAAATATACTCCCAATTAACACTTCTGGATTTCTTTCCTCCGTCACCCCTCCATTACTCCAGTCAATCTAACTAACAAACTCTCATATTCGTGGCTCAAATTAACTCATAATAATACTAAAACTGTACTCATATTTCCCAAGACTAATCCATCACTAATTCTTGTTGGGTTCCAGAGTAGCGTGCTACTCGCCGAAAAGCGATTCGACGCCTCTTCAGGGGTAGTAAGCGCTATATAAATACTATTACAATACAATTACAATATATATATACATATATATATATATGTAGTTTCATATATATATATATATATGTTCGATGGCATGTGTAGCTGCAGATACACATGCTGTGCATTATCCTGCCATCTAGTGTTGGGCTCGGAGTGTTACAAGTTGTTTTTCTTCGAAGAAGTCTTTTCGAGTCACGAGACCGGAGGACTCCTCCCTTTCGGCTCCATTGCGCATGGGCGTCGACTCCATCTTAGATTGTTTTTTTTCCGCCATCGGTTCGGACGTGTTCCTCTACGCTCCGTGTTTCGGTTCGGAAAAGATAGTTACACATCGGAAAATTTGACGGTATTGTTTGCGCTCGGTATCGGGTTAGTGCTAGCACATTGACACCGAAGAAAGGAAAGTTCCGGCAGCCCTTCGGGGTTTCCACACCTCGGCAGGACCTGGTCGGCCTGACCGCGTCCATCTTCAACGCTCATGGACCGGACCCCCTTCCGCTTCTGCCCCAACTGCCACGCAAAGTATCCTTATACAGACCAACACTTGGTCTGTAATCTGTGTTTGTCCCCCGAACACAAAGAGGATACTTGTGAGGCCTGTCGGGCATTTCGATCCAAGAAGACACTGCGGGATCGTAGAGCTCGAAGACTCCAGATGGCGTCGACACTGGCCGGACACACCAATGTCGAAGAAGAGGAGACATTCTCCATTCGAGATTTGAGCAGCCGAAGACTCAGCAAACCGTGAGTAAACCAGCCCTGGCAAAAACTCACTCAAAATTCATGAAGGCCCAGGGGACGCCACCGCCAACAGGCCATGGCTCTACCCGAAAACACAGTGACCAAACATCAGCACCGAAAAAGGCCTCCCAGCAGCCTAAGACATCCGACTCCGGTCGAGATACCGGCTCCGAACAGACTCTGCACCGAGATACCGGCTCCGAACAGACTCAGCACGAGAGTTCGGCACACCGAAAGTCAAAAAGGTTTCTTCGGAGCCGAAAAAGACTGTCGAAACAATTTTGGTACCGAAACATTCTTCCTTGGAGCCGAAGCAAAGCTCCTATACAGAGGAACAAGGCCTTTCCACACACTTACAAGGCCACCGATTTGAACAAGAGCTGGGCATGGTAGAGCCTGACCATACACAAAGAAGGCTCCATAGCCAAAAGGACACAGGGAAAATCAGAACTCTTCCTCCAATCAAAATGAAGCGGAAGATCGCATTCCAAGAGGTGGAAATGCGACCTAAGGCAAAAGTGGCAAAAGAGAAAACTCCACCACAATTTGCGCCACAACAATCACCAATACATTGGCCACATCTATCCCCGGTAGCAACACCCCCAATGACGCAGTCACCAACGCACACAGGGATGAGTCAAGATTACCCGGATGCATGGGATTTGTATGATGCACCAGTCTCTGACAATAGTCCCGATTGCTACCCGGCAAGACCTTCACCACCTGAAGACAGTACTGCTCACATGCAAGTGGTTTCCAGGGCAGCTACATTTCATAATGTAGCATTGCATGCAGAGCCCATAGAAGATGACTTCTTGTTCAACACCCTGTCATCTACGCACAGCCAATACCAAAGCTTGCCAATGCTGCCAGGCATGTTAAAACACGCTAAACAGGTGTTTCAAGACCCAGTCAAAGGCACAGCCATCACGCCTAGGGTGGAGAAGAAATATAAACCTCCCCCTACTGACCCTGTGTACATCACACAACAGTTAACTCCAGATTCAGTGGTAGTAGGAGCAGTCCGAAAAAGGGCGAACTCACAAACTTCTGGAGACGCACCACCGCCCGACAAAGAAAGTCGGAAATTCGATGCAGCAGGTAAAAGGGTGGCAGCACAGGCAGCCAATCAATGGCAAATTGCCAATTCGCAGGCTCTTCTAGCAAGATACGACAGGGCACATTGGGATGAAATGCAACATCTCATTCAACATCTTCCCAAAGAGTTCCAGAAACGTGCCCAACAGGTTGTCGAGGAGGGCCAAAGTATCTCCAAAAACCAAATAAGGTCGGCAATGGACTCAGCGGACACAGCGGCCAGAACAGTAAACACAGTGGTAACCATTCGGAGACACGCATGGCTACGAACCTCCGGATTTAAGCCAGAAATTCAGCAAGCAGTGCTAAATATGCCATTCAATGAACAACAACTATTTGGGCTGGAGGTGGATACAGCGATAGACAAACTGAAGAAAGACACTGACGCGGCCAAAGCCATGGGCGCCCTCTACTCCCCACAGAGCAGAGGCACTTTTAGGAAGCCGCACTTTAGAGGGGGGCTTCGGGCCCAGACCACAGAGCCTTCCACCTCACAAGTCAGACCCACATATCAGGGCCAATATCAAAGAGGGGGTTTTCGAGGACAATATAGGGGTGGACAGTTCCCTAAAACAAGAGGGAAGTTCCAGACCCCAAAAACCACACAAACTAAACAGTAACTTCAACGTCACAAACCGCCACCACACAACACCACTAGGGGGGGAGACTCACAGATTATTACCACAACTGGGAACACATAACTACGGACGCGTGGGTCCTAGCCATTATCCAACATGGCATGCATAGAATTCCTACATTTGCCACCGGATGTGCCTCCAAGAGCACACAACATGTCCAAACAACACTTAGATCTGTTACAACTAGAAGTCCAAGCATTGTTACAAAAAGAAGCAATAGAACTAGTACCCAACCATCAAAAAGGAACAGGTGTTTACTCCCTGTATTTCCTAATTCCAAAAAAGGACAAAACCCATATTAGACCTCA
Organism: Pleurodeles waltl; assembly: GCF_031143425.1. Classification (NCBI taxonomy): domain Eukaryota; kingdom Metazoa; phylum Chordata; class Amphibia; order Caudata; family Salamandridae; genus Pleurodeles; species Pleurodeles waltl. The sequence continues at coordinate 721,051,395 of NC_090439.1, forward strand.
GGACACTAAGAGGGTTATTACAACTTTGGAGGAGGTGTTAATCCGTCCCAAAAGTGACGGTAAAGTGACGGATATACCACCAGTTGTATTACGAGTCCATTATATCCTATGGAACTCGTAATACGGCTGGTGGTATGTCCGTCACTTTACCGTCACTTTTGGGACGGATTAACACCTCTACCAAAGTTGTAATAACCCCCAAAATCTTTACATCAAATCAGATCACTTTCACATGGTGACACTTCAAGACGTGATTCCCTTACTCAAACAACAGGACTACATGTCAACATTAGATCTCAAGGATGCTTATTTCCACATACCAATACATCCTGCCCACAGGAAATACTTGAGGTTTGTAATCCAAGGCGTGCATTACCAATTCAAAGTGTTACCCTTCGGCATAACAACAGCCCCAAGAGTATTCACAAAATGCCTTGCAGTAGTAGCTGCTCACATCAGGAGGCAACACATGCACATATTCCCTTACTTATACGATTGGTTAATAAAAACCAGCACTCAGCAACAGTGTCTTCCAAACATAAAATACATCATAGAAACCCTTCACAAACTAGGGTTCTCTATAAACTACCAAAAATCACATCTACAACCGTGTCAAATACAACAGTACTTAGGAGCAACAATCAACACACAAAAAGGGATTGCCACTCCAAGTCCACAAAGGGTACAAGCCTTCCAAAATGTAATACTAAACATGCTCCCAAACCAACACTATCAAGTGAGGTTTGTAATGAAAGTCCTAGGCATGATGTCTTCATGCATAGCCATTGTCCCAAACGCAAGACTACACATGCGTCCCTTACAACAATGCCTAGCAACACAATGGACACAAGCACAGGGTCAACTTCAAGATCTAGTGTTGATAGACCGCCAAACAAACTCCTCGCTTCAATGGTGGAATCCTATAAATTTAAACCAAGGGCGGCCATTCCAAGACCCAGTACCTCAATACGTGATCACAACAGATGCTTCCATGATAGGGTGGGGAGCACACCTCAAACAGCACAGTATACAGGGACAATGGAACGTTCAACAAAGGCAACTGCATATAAATCATCTAGAGCTGTTAGCAGTGTTACAGCATTGAAAGCATTTCAACCGCTAATATCCCACAAACACATTCTTGTCAAAACAGACAACATGACAACAATGTACTACCTAAACAAACAGGGAGGGACACACTCATCACAACCGTGTCTCTTGGCACAAAAGATTTGGCATTGGGCGATTCACAATCACATTCGCCTAATAGCACAGTACATCCCAGGGATTCAAAACCAGTTAGCCGACAATCTCAGTCGAGATCACCAACAAACACACGAATGGGAAATTCATCCCCAGATACTACAAACTTACTTTCTACACTGGGGAATACCAGAAATAGTCCTATTTGCAACAAAAGAAAATGCAAAATGCCAAAACTTCACGTCCAGGTATCCACACCCTCAGTCCAAGGGCAATGCGTTATGGATGAGTTGGTCAGGGATATTTGCATACGCTTTTCCCCCTCTCCCACTCTTTCCTTATCTTGTAAACAAATTGAGTCAAAACAGACTCAAACTAATACTGATAGCACCAACCTGGGCTCGCCAACCATGGTACACAACACTACTAGACCTGCCAGTAGTACCTCATATCAAACTACCAAACAGACCTGATCTGTTAAGTCAACACAAGCAACAGATCAGACACCCGAATCCAGCATCGCTCAATCTAGCAATCTGGCTCCTGAAGTCTTAGAGTTTGGACATTTAGACCTTACACAAGAATGTATGGAGGTCATTAAGCAAGCTAGAAAACCTACTACAAGACATTGTTACACAAACAAATGGAAAAGATTTGTTTATTATTGCCATCATAATCAAAACCAACCACTACACGCTTCTGCAAAAAACATCGTAAGCTATTTATTACACTTACAAAAATCAAACCTGGCTTTTTCGTCTATCAAAATACATCTCACAGCAATATCTGCCTATCTGCAGATTACACATTCAACATCACTCTTTAGAATCCCAGTCATCAAAGCATTTATGGAGGGTCTAAAGAGAATCATACCCCCAAGAACACCACCAGTTCCCTCATGGAACCTCAATATTGTATTAACACGACTCATGGGTCCACCATTTGAACCCATGTACTCTTGTGAAATGAAATACTTAACCTGGAAAATAGCCTTCCTAATAGCTATCACATCTCTTAGAAGGGTAAGTGAAATTCAAGCATTCACCATACAAGAACCCTTTATACAAATACATAAACATAAAGTGGTTCTCCGGACAAATCCAAAGTTCTTACCAAAAGTTATATCACCGTTCCACCTAAACCAAACAGTGGAACTCCCAGTCTTTTTTCCACAACCAGACTCAGTAGCTGAAAGAGCCTTACATACGTTAGACATCAAAAGAGCATTAATGTATTACATTGGTAGAACAAAACAATTTCGCAAGACAAAACAATTGTTTGTAGCCTTTCAAAAACCTCATGCAGGAAATCCAATATCCAAACAAGGCATTGCCAGATGGATAGTGAAATGTATTCAGACCTGCTATATTAAAGCAAAAAGAGATCTGCCTATTACGCAAAAGGCGCACTCCACTAGGAAGAAAGGCGCCACAATGGCCTTTCTAGGAAATATACCTATGAGAGAAATCTGTAAGGCAGCCACATGGTCTACGCCTCATACATTCACAAAACATTACTGTGTAGATGTGTTAACAACACAACAAGCCACAGTAGGACAGGCTGTATTACAAACATTATTTCAAACAACTTCAACTCCTACAGGCTAAACCACCGCTTTTGGGGAGATAACTGCTTACTAGTCTATGCACAGCATGTGTATCTGCAGCTACACATGCCATCGAACAGAAAATGTCACTTACCCAGTGTACATCTGTTCGTGGCATGAGACGCTACAGATTCACATGCGCCCTCCTGCCTCCCCGGGAGCCTGTAGCCGTTATAAGTTATAAGTTGATGAAACTTGTTTATTTGTAAATTTGTAGATATATACTATTTTTTATACACATTATGTACATACAGACTCACTCCATTGCATGGGCACCTTTACTATATACACAACTCCTACCTCACCCTCTGCGGGGAAAACAATCTAAGATGGAGTCGACGCCCATGCGCAATGGAGCCGAAAGGGAGGAGTCCCTCGGTCTCGTGACTCGAAAAGACTTCTTCGAAGAAAAACAACTTGTAACACTCCGAGCCCAACACTATATGACAGGATAATGCACAGCATGTGAATCTGCAGCGTCTCATGCCACGAACAGATGTACACTGGGTAAGTGACATTTTCCATATATATATATATGGAGATCACTTTTGTCAATGTGTGTGTGATTAAGGAAACCACACCCACATATAAAAGTGAAATCTTTACACATATGTATAGGATATATAGAAATATATATATATGTATATATCTATATGCACCAACCCTTGTCTCAAGCGTGTCTTCAAAGCAATGCACATACTCCAGCCAACACGTTTCAACCATAGCTTTTAGGCACCAATAAAAAAGTCAAGCTAACTCTTGTGATTATGTTTCTGCTAGAGAAGGATCGGACTTTTGTCCAGTGGCAGTTTTGATGACACAAAGTAGCTCAGAAGGTTTATATGACTGCTGCAAAGATCAACTCTGTATTTTATGTGAATAGCTGAGTGGATTCGTAAAGCCAGCCATTACCTGCGCTATAATATAAATGAAATGTAAGTGGGGGGGCCTATGGAGAGATGAGGGGCACTTTTGCTGAGTGGTAGTGAGGGAACCTGAGGAGGAGGTCATGGGACTATGACGGTGGGTATGTGACAAAGTGAAGTAATACTGTGTCTTTTTTGTTTTTTGAGTGTCTTGAGAGAATGTGTTGATTGAAGGAAGAATCAAAGGTAAGGTGACTGACCTTTACTGTTGCACGCATCATGCACACAGCCATCAGAAATTTGTGACCATCTACATAGGCTAGTGTTTTTTCGAGGTACAGTATGGCATCCCCTTGGATGACTGCTGATCAAGCCCTTACTCGGGTTATGGAGAACAGCTCTGACGTAGGATCAGAGACTGAGACAGCAGATACTGAGAAAGCATCTGAAGGATAGGACAATGGAGAAGACTCTGGGAGTGAATTTTCAGTTGGAGGAGTCCCATCCGACAACTCCTCTTCCAGTGATTCTGAGGGAGGTAATGGGGACAGTTGTGCTGTCCCTTCACATGCACAGTCTGCATAGCGGGACAATAGCAGGTTAGCCCAACCCAGAGAGCAGGTGCATGCAGTGGCAAGCACAGAGAGAGTGCTCTCTTGGGAGCTCCCCAATTTAGTTCAGCCCCAAATTCTACTGCCCAAATAATATTGCGGAGACATCAAAATTTTCTATCACAAAACACTCTGGTTTTGTAAGACAGGCACCTGCATTTTTGGTCCTGGGCTCGGCGCCCATGTAGGGAAACTCACCAAACCCAGACATTTCTGGAAACTAGACACCCGGGGGAGTCTACGGAGAGTGGCTCATGTGGATTCTCCAAAGTTTCCTTACCCAGAATACCCTGCAAAGTTGAAATGTTGAATAAGAACTCGATTTTCTGTTGCATTTCTGTCACACAAATTACAGGATATGCTGGGATCCACAAAATTGCTACCATCCAGTGTTTCCCCACCCCTGATAGAAACGCTACCCTACTTGAGTGCCTGTACCTAGTGCCTGCATCAGGAATGGATAACCCTAGGGTCAACAGTTGCGCTCACGTAAGGACTAACATTGACTGGTGTGTGATCCATTCCTGTCACGGGCACTAGGCCTACCCAAACAAGTGAGGTACCATTTTTATCAGGAGACTTCGGGAAATGCTTGGTGGAAGGAAGTTTGTGGCTCCCCTCAGATTCAAGAACTTTCCATTGCCAAAATGTGCAGTAAACGTGTTTTTTTAGCCACATTTTGAGGATTGCAAAGGATTCTGGGTGACAGAAGCTGGTGAGTGCCCCACAAATCACCCCATTCTGGATTCCCCTAGGTGTATACTTTCCATAAATGTATAGGTTTGGTAGGTTTCCCTAGGTGCTGGCTGAGCTAGAGGCCAAAATACACAGCTAGGCACTTTGCAAAAAACGCATCCGTTTTCATTAGAAAAATGTGATGTGTCCACATTGTGTTTTGGGATGTTTCCTGTCAGAGGCACTAGGCCTACCCACACAAGTGAGGTACCATTTTTATCTGGAGACTTTGGGGAATGCTGGATGGAAGGAATTTTGTGGTTCCCCTCAGATTCCAGAACTTTGTTGCACCGAAATCTGAGGAAAGAGTGTTTTGTGGCCCAATTGTGAGGTTTGCTAAGGATTCTGGGGGACAGAACCCAGTAAGAGGCCCAGAAGTCACCCATCCTGGATTCCCCTAGGTGTCTACTTTACATAAAGGTATAGGTTTGGTAAGTTTCCCTAGGTGCCGGCTGAGCTACAGACCAAAATCTACAGCTAGGCACTTAGCAAAAAACACACATTTTTTAAATGAAAAATGTGATATGTCCATGTTGCGTTTTGGGGTATTTCCTGTCACGGGCACTAGTAATAGCCACACAAGTGAGGTACCATTTTTATCGGGAGACTTGGGGGAACAAAGAATATAAGAACGAGTGTTATTGCCTATTGTCTTTCTCTACACTTTTTCCTTCCAATTGTAAGCCACTGTGTAAGAAAGAAGTAATTTTGAGAAATGCCCTGTAATTCACATGCTAGTATGGGGAACCCCGAATTCTGAGTTGTGCAAATAACCACTGTTTCTAAACTCTTTACCTTGTGCCCATTACATAGGTTTCCTTGATACCTATGAATTGGTGTATACCTGGTATACAATGAAAACCCATTGCAATGTGCTGATCATTTATTGACTCTGAGTAGCTTCAGTCCTTGATGAACCTACAATACCTATATATCCCCGCAGCCAGGAAGGTCCAGCAAACATAACGGTATATTGCTTTAAAAAACATAGGGGTTATTATGACCCTGGCGGAAGGCGGAGAACCGGCGGTAAGACCGCCAACAGGCTGGCGGTCTTACTTTGTGGAATTATGACCATGGCGGTTACCGCCATGGTCATCCGCCGATTCTCCGTTCCGCCCGCCAGGGCGTAGACGACTGCTGGGCTGGAGACCTGGGTCTCCAGCCCAGCGGCCGTCACTAGACCGCCGGCGGTATTTCGACCCGGCTTACCGCTGTGGATTTCCAGCGGTTTGAACCACCATGAAATCCATGGCGGTAAGCACTATCAGTGCCAGGGAATTCCTTCCCTGGCACTGATAGGGGTCTCCCCACTCCCGACCCCCACCCCGACTCCCTCCCCTACACCCCCCACGATCCCTGCCACCCCCCAAAGGTGGCAGTGCCCCCCTCCCCACCCGACCCCCAACATCACATCACCCATACCCACACGACACGCACGCAGGCACCACCTACACACTTACACGCACACACGCCGACAAACATGCCTACATCCACACACACAGTCAGACACGTACACCCACATTCAAACACACACGCATACATCCATACAGACATACCTACAGACAGACACGCACTCATTCCCATACACACAACAACCCCGCAAGCATACACACACTCACACACCCCCTCTACATACACACACCCCCATGCACCCACACAACACACAACACCCCCCACCCCCCTCCCCTCACGGATGATCGACTTACCTGGTCCGACAATCCTGCGGGAGGGGATGGGATCCATGGGGGCAGCTCCGCCGACACCACACCGCCAACAGAACACCACCATGGCGAATCACAGGACGTGATTCGCTGGGCGGTGTTCTGTTGGCGTGGCGGTGGAGGTGGAGCAACCTCCACTTCCCCGCCTCCCGCCAGTATAGCTGTTGGCGGCTCTCTGTCCATAAAAGGACGGAGAGCTGGCAACGGTCATAATAGGCCGAGCGGCAAACCGCCAGCACTGGCGGTCTTCCGCACGGCGGTCCCTCGGCGGTGTGCAAAAAAGACCGCTGAGGTCAAAATGGCCCCCATAGTCAGAAAGGGCTGGGGTTTTTTTAACTCAATTTCAATATTTTTTTATTTCAACTGTTACTTTCTGTAGACAATCATGAAGGATCTACACAAATGACCCCTTGCTGAATTCAGAATTTTGTCTACTTTTCAGAAATGTTTAGCTGTCCGGGATCCACCATTGGGTTCACACCCATTTCTGTCACTCACTCAAAGGAGGCTGAAAGCACAAAAATAGTAAAAATGGGAGATGTCCCAGAAAAATGCCGAAACTGTGTTGAAAAATTTGGTTTTCTGATTCAAGTCTGCCTCTTCCTGAAACCTGGGAAGATGGTGATTTTAGCACTACAGACCCTTTGTTGATGCCATTTGCAAGGAATAAACCAGATGCTTTCTTCTGCAGCATTTTTTCAAAAAACAAAAACAAATTTTAGCTGTGGTTTGGCTAATTTCTTGGTCTCCCCCAGGGGAACCCACAAATTCTGGGTACCTTTACAATCCCCAGAATGTTGGAAAAAGGATGCAAATTTGGCATGGATAGCTTATGTACACAAAATGTTATGGGGGTCTAAGCACGAACTACCCTAAATAGCCAAAAAAGGGCTCAACACTGGGCGGAGGGGGAAAGGCCCAGCAGCTAGGGGGTTAAAGCAGGCATTATACCCATAACAAACCAAAGCGTCTGGTAGAACAAAAGCAGGGACTTTCAGCAAACAGACTACGACCTGCAAGAATTGTCTTGTCATCCTATTCTCTCCCATCCATGTGTGTCCCAAGTGTTACATGTGGGTTAACAAACCTGTCAAGGAGGATTTGACCCTGTGCTGCCAAAGGAAGACCACACCCTCCATCCTGGATATTCTTTGCAGCTCAGAGGAGTCATCTCTGCCCATTCAGGTCAGCCTATTGTTTTGTTCTGGGAGGCATTTCACACCTATTTAAGGCTGAGCACAGGGAGAGTGCTGGTAGAGGGATATGTTAGTTAGCATTCTCATCACCATTATACCTTCTTGGGGCATCAATCAAGTTCAAGCAACTTTGTGTTCTGAGCGATACAATGAATTTCACAATGGCATGGTTAATGTACGTACCTATATTTATTACTCATTAATTTGTCAGGTTGTTTCAGAATCAGATAATCGTAATCTCCCACCACATTTAACTTTGTTTTACATAGGAGATCCTTGAATAGCCAAAGGTCTAAGGTCTTGAGCAATTTTCCATGTGTGCTTTCGACCTACATTCCTAGGTTGATCCAGACAAGCCTTGACAGTATTCATACCAGAACATTGTGCATGCCATGGACCTTGAGCCTCACAGTCTAATTTGCAAAAATAAATTATATAGAAAACAGTTGAGGGTTTTCTGAAAAAGATCTTATCTATTGCTCAAGGTCTTTAGGAGTCATACGGTTGATTGTGAGTGACAAAGTAATACTGGAGAAATAACTCCATACTCAAAGTTACCAGTACTGTGTGGTATTTCTTTAACATTCCAGTGCCATTCTGACTTAATGACCTTGTAATGGGGAATAATAGACTTACCCATTTATTTCCGCATGTTGTCTCCCATGAGTGAGCCATTTTGCCATTTTGCTTTCAGCAGGAGGACGTCTGCCTTGTTTTACTACACCTGGTCATTCCTGATGCAAAAAAACAATGTCCTTTGAATTGGGTGGGGTGGTATCTTCTGGAGAGATACCGCCATGACTGACTTGTGATTGGACCCTTCTCTAAACAGATATGATGAAAGTGAGATAACAAGTCTGAAACTGGTTTAAAGAATCTTCCTGCCCATAAAGCTAATTTAGAGTTTGGGAACAGACAAGGCAAAGCTGTAATTTAGACATTGTCTGAAAGTACTTCAGATAGTAACATCCATGGGAATGCTTACCTGAATCTATCGTAGTTATGTTTGGTTTCATTTCTCTGGCCATTGAATCTCTTTGATCTTCTCCTCTGCCTGACCTGCATGCTTTTATCTTCTGTTATGCTGATTGTAGTACAGAGTATGTCTCCTCTAAGCTCACCTTTCTACTTGTTTGATAGAAATGTACATCACAGCTGATTTAAAGGTGCAGCATAGCTCATGGACATGGGATTGTGGTGATCGAGGGTGTTCTCTTGGTCCTTTAAAACCCAGTGGTCCTTCTTTACATACCAGTAGACCCATGCCATGGGTTTACAACTGGGGTCTCTAAGCATGCATTAGCTTATGGTAAAACATAGTTTATCAGATAAGGAAGAATACGTTTAGTTTTGTTTTCTCGTTAGGAGGTAGAACTGTCTCACAGACATTAGGGGAGTGTTTGTACAATTGTATTTTTTTCTCTTCTCTCTAAATAAAATGTAGCCCCTAATTTCCAGGTGAGTACTCATAGTCTACTGTGAGTAATGGCTAAAGAAAATATGATGCATAGGACTGTCTGAGGATTTTGAGGGGGTAGTGCAATTCCTTACACAGTAGAAATTAAGTAAATTATGTCAGATAGGGTATAATTTTCCTAATATATTTGGTAATTCTTGCCTCAGGCAAGCTGAAAAGACACTGTACAGGTAGTTGCTCAAGGAGGCATGAGAATTTATCCACACCCTGGGCTTTTGGGACTCCGTCACTTCAATTGGTAAATGTACCACTCCTCAACAATTTCAACAACAATTGGAAGACCGCAGGAAGCATCAATCCTCCTGCTTCTCTCACAAACACTACCAACCTAGCTCAGTGCCTGCAAAGCAAACATGAGTAGCAAACCACATTGTTTCAGTGTCACATATGAAAGGAGAGGATTAAGTTAAAAATGAACAAGGAGTTCTTAGCACTTTCTGCTATAAATATCTGGCTGCCTTGCAAACCAAAGAATGAGTTTCATAATATCTATGTATGCAAGTATTATATTTTTGAAACAAAAACTCCGTACATTGTGCTACTGCGTCACAAACATGACGGATATCCCACTCGCCATATTACAATTTCTATAGGCCATAATGGAATCGTAATATGGTGGACGGGATATCTGCCAAGTTTGTGACAGAGTAACTTCTCTGCCAAACTCTAAATCAGGCCCTTAGTTATGGTTGTTTTGGCCATTTGGGCCCACTCTCAGGGTCCTAAGTAGATTTTCTAGACTGTGATAATCTTATGTAGAGGATTTCAATATGCATGTATCTCAGATTTATGCAAAACAAAACAGTCCATATGCACATCTATTGTATGTTTATATAATAAGGGCATTGCAAAAACATAATCTCAATATCACACATTTTCTGATTTTTTCTTCTTTCATTTGTGCACTTTTTAGTATATTGATACACATTTAACCAGTAATGAAAGACAACAAACTTATTTCCTGTTCCTTAATAAAAACGTTGGAAGAGTTTTTCGCCAAGCCATTAATTGTAAATAGGGCTTTTGTAGGCATTAACAAACAAGAAGTATCTGAACTAAAAGTTATCAGCAAGGTGAAATGAAAAATCTCACTCAAACAGATTTAGAAAATGTTCTTCAGATTTCTTACCCTTGAGCTACAGCACATTTAAATAAACAAACAAATAAATAACGTAAATACAGGTTTACACTTATTTATTTCTTTGAAATGTATTATCAAAAACTAGTTTTATAAATAAGAAATCTCAATCTTGTAAAAGGTGCTGTACTTTAGCTATAAATGTTTTGGAACTATTGCAGATTAATATCTCAATTGACCATTAATGGACACATCTCCTTTTCAATCCCGTTGGTTAAATAACCTCTCCGTGGCTGTTTATCCTAAGGACTGTGATTGTTTAGTATACATAAAGGAAAGTTGCTCTTTCTGTTTTACAAGTAATACCTAAAGATATGAATGCTTTGCCTGACAAGCCCAAGGTTGGGGTTCTACATGCAAGCAACATTCTTGGATTGATAAAAGCAAAACAAAGCAACATTTGTAACCAGATTGTGATATCAGTTACAGCATCACAAATGCACAGAACATGTCACAATCAAGGGCAGGCATTGGATACTACACATTGTGAGTGTCTTCTTTTCATCATGCATGAACAAACTCATGGCCAACAATTAATCACGGTATTGAAGGCTACTTATAAAAATAAATGCTGGCATTCAGTGCTGTACATGCAATCCATTCGGACAGTCCTATTTTGCCAGAAACAAGTGCTTCTTTGCAGTGAATTCTGAGATGGAGAAACAATCAATGAACCAGTTTTAATAGAAGTGTGTCACTATCACCTTAAGCAGTCTTGCTGCTACTTTCTGAACTCTAACCACATCATCAATGGTTCTGACAGTCCCTAGTAGAGAGCATTCCTATAATCCATTCTCAAGATGATCAGTGAGCCCCTGCTGATGTATGATAGGTATGAATGACACATGGAAGAATTCTACATAAAGCTTTACTTGAAAAACCCCAAGGATGTGACGAAGGTATCAGAGTTGTGCGAATTGCATGAGCACCTGTGGAATGTATTAGTAATAGAACAAATTTGTTACTTAATGAAGGGCAACCTGGGAAATTTGCGAACCCTTAGGTGGTCATTAAGAGTTTGGTGAGCGGCCTCTTCCCACCCTCAGACCGCCTGTGTGGCCTGAACCCCACCTGTCCTAATAGGACTTCACTGCAGGGCCTTAACATTGACGCTGGCTCCAATGTAGCAGTGCAGCGGGTGCAGCAGCACCCATCGTGCATTCCGCTGCCCTTAATTGGCGCAGTGGAATGCGCGATGGGGCTGTGCATGGGGGCCCCGAGTTACCCATTCCTCCAGCCTTTCCATGGGGGTGTAAACCACCAGGGAAAGGCTGGCAGATGGGGACTCCTAATCCCCAGGGCGGCGCTGCAAGCAACGCTGCCCTGGAGGATGAGAAACCACCCGGACCGCCAGGCTGCTGGCTTGCAGCAGCCTGGCGGTGTTGGCGGTCTGACCGTGTCCGCTCCGCCATGGTCATAATGTGGCAGTCCCACTGCGAGCCTGTTGGCGGTGGGGCCACCACCTCGAGTCTGGCGGTCATGCAACCGCCAGACTTGCAATGACCACCTTAGTCTGCACACAGTATAGCTAATGGTATGAAAGGTACACTTAGTTTCACAGCAAGGCAAATCTTTGAAAGGAATAGTGATAGCCCTTGGTCATTATAGAGTTCATATAATAGGAAATAGATCTAAACTTAGCAATGACGTCATAGTCACTACTGAGGATGCAAGAGGAAGGAGGAGGAGGGCACTCATTTATCTTTAAGTTTTGCTGTAGTCATTATTTACGAGTGTCTGCAGTGAACCAATGGCATTTTGATAACCCATAAAAATGAATGGGGAGTAGTTATATAGGCTCAGCCATCCAGTATCCAGAATAATACTGTATTCTGAGCGAGCATCCCACACTCGATGATCATGTTTAATAGAGTACGAGCCAGTCCTGCATCCATCAGGACACCTAGAAGAAAATAGGGCACTAGGGTCAGATTGTGTTATATCTGAAAGCCTTACGTTGGTGAATGCACAGAAAACTGTTTTAGCTAGTTTCTACTAGATTCAGTTGTTCAGACGTGTCTCTTCAGGCTGACATATCTGGAACAAACAGCTGACTTCCAGTGCATCTTGGAGCTGATGAAAGCTATCTAACCCGCTCCATTGTGCAGTAGAAGAGCATTCCCCACGTTCAACTGTACTACAAGTAGCTCACCAGAGGTTACTTTATGGGCTTCTCCTTCAGTGGCGGGTGGTGAATTTAGAAAGTGGTGGGGCATTAAAAAAAAATGATTTAGACTGAGCAAGACAGCAAAGAGTATAACCCAAATTTCGATCCCGCATCTAGGACGTGCATTACAACACAGGAGGGGAAGTGGCACACATTTGCCACCCATAAAACACGGCAAAGCAGTTTAAAATCCTGGCAAATCTCCCTGTGTCGAAAAACGTAACATAGTCGGTCCCTCATGTCTGTGGACAAGGTTCACTCCATGTAAAACTGCAAGAAAGAAAATATGAATTCTGCCTGCCACCGACGCTTTAATCTCCTCATCCAGAAAAGAACAAAGCATTAATTAACAATTACTGTCAGAGACACCCGTCTATTGATAAAATTGCACGGTGTGAAACTGGAAAATCTGGGATTAATCTCAGCTTCCCTGTTTGCCCAAAATGTGTGATCCTAGGCGAATATTTTATTTCATCGAGCCTAGCATTTGTTCATTGTCACAGTGAGATCTCCTTCAACTACATGAATTCAGGGTATGTGCTGTACAAAAACATGTTTTGTTTATTTTATTGGACTATAAATTCGACTCATGCATAATAAGCATCTAGCCCACATGCAGTGAACACGTGACCCGTGGCGTGTTTCTTAGTTCACTAATAGTATTATTTTTAGGGCGGAAGCAGGAATGTGTCTTAGTTCTTCTTTAAAAATTCCCACTTTTTACTAAATACTTTTCAGTGCTGTGAAATAATCTCATAAACTAAGGGAAAATGCTTCTTCGTGTTAAGGAAAATCGCTTATTTAGATGGTACCGTGATTCTTGTTTCATGATTTCCATGTCAAATACTTGTAAGGCTCGTATTACCTCTCCTTGTTTATTTTCTGGCTCGCCCACCTCTAGTGTGTGCTATCGCTGATAAAATTCTTAACAAACTCAAACATAGAAATTCTCATGTACATAGTCACATACACACATACTAGCGCACACTCGTAGGCAGGCAGACAGACAAATAAACTACATAAACACGAGATGGAAGCTTACCTTGGGTAGTCCTCCATTGTACTTTGCTTGGCACATCAAACAGGTATCACAATTCCCATCTTCCAGATCCAATATCAAGGCTCCAGAGTCAGGCTTAAAACTTTATTCCCAATCAATATCTCAGATAGGGTGGAAGGATTCACTTTTTCCTTTATCGTGGCTTCTGATGGAGCATGAATGACAGGCAGCAGATCTCCATTACGCTACTCAGATAAGTATTGCGTCCGTGTGAGGGCGGGCTGTAATAGCTCCTGCCCGACACATGTGAAATACAGCCAGTGGAGCACTCGTCTGCTGCAGGGTGATATTACAGCCTTTACAGGTAGACAAATGATCGGTGATATTGTTTGTATTCATACCAAAGCTGCGATCTGTAAGCAATAGGATGCGGAGTGAGATGGGATGGTTTGGTGGTTCACCGCCCTTGTGCCTCCTCTGGAGGAACCATCACTCTTTTCACTGTAATACACTTGCAGCCACCATGAGAACTCAGACAGGCTGGAAATAATTATCAAGTGGGGATTCTCCCTTTTTGTTCATGCCCATGTTCCATTTTCTTCTATCTTGGTGTAGTACTGCCAGATAGCTGAATTGGATACTATATATGGTCCTGGGCTTTCCTTTTACAAATCATCACCTGAGTATATTAGTCTAAATGGTTCATCTGAAACAAACAAAGACCCAGAATGCAGTGATTTGTTAAATGAGGGTCCCATAAAAACATACATAGTTTTCAGCATATGCAGAACGAGCTGGCAACTTTACTCACAGGCTCTGATTCCTTACTCATAACATTGTCCCTGATCCCTGGTGTCCTGTGGGCCAAGTACAACTTCCCACACTGATAAGCTGAACCTTAGACAAAGTCATAAAACATGTGTTGCCTGCAGGACAGGCTGTTAAGGGTGGCACCATTTAGTCAAAACAATAGGGGCAACTGATTGATCCCACATTGCAGATGACGACACAGTAATCAACAATCAACAAACGTTGAGTCATAAGACCATTTATTTGTTGTTTTGATAATGTTTACTGAAAATATGAAAATGCTGTATTTTGTATAACAGTGAATCATAACCAGAAAAACCACTACAAAGCTGTGGAAAAGCTAAAGGTACAATTACTGGAGAACACTTTTGTATTATTATTAGACAGTGGTTCAAACACAGAGGTTGCAAAGTAGTCTACAAAGACTGCAAGCACTCTTATGTGAACATTTAACATTTTTCGGCCAAAACGGTTGCCTCTCAGTGCTAAACTAGGACAGAGTGTCTGTCCTTGTGCATTAGCTTGTTCTGTGAACAAATTAATTAGTCAGCTTGTCCCATGTGACCGGATCAACTGGCTTGACTGAAGAAGGTTTTCCTTACACTCATTATGGTGTCTTCACCTGGACATCCTCTCTTGAAGATTATGTGATTCATAGGTAAACTCCCAGTATGCAAGACCTCTGTTTGGGCGTATTTGAGTCTAAAGGACTTGAGATTAGGCATATGACTGTAAACTGACCCATACATTCGAGTATCTTGATCTGTGATCTTCCCTCATTCCAGCAACTCTTCTGCTTTGTTAGCTTTACCAGTGGGTGTTTCAATGTTTAGGTTCACTGCTTATAGATAACCTGGACACCTCATGTATCAATTATTTCATCATTTGCACTTGTGTGATTTTTCCAGCACCTACATCTTGCTACAGTAGACCATTGCATTTAGCAAAACACATCATCCAACTCTCCTCTTTCGCTTTTCATAGGTTGGCATCCATGAAAAGGCCATCAGATGGATCTCTTTATACCGTTCTGACTATACCTAAATAATGTTGTTTCCTCCCTACATTTCCTACCCTCCCCGGTTCTGAATGATTACTCAGGGCTTGACCAGTACTCCCTGCTGTTCAATATTTACATAATCTCACTTACCTGATCAAGTCCTTTATTGTCACCTGCTACAACTACACTGATGATTCTCAAATCTTCCTGAAACTGGAAGAGGCTCATGATTCAGTGACTTCTCACACTTAACCATTTGATAATCAACAATCATTTAAATATCACTGCAATCAAAAGTGAAGCCTTGACATGCAGATCTGAGTTTAACTTTTAAGTAGCAATTCAGTTCAGTTCAGTTAAATTTATTGAATTTGATTCTATGTAGACATGGCAAAAAAACTTTTTTTTTTAAAACAAGAAAAACTACAGATATACCTTTTATACCATTTAGACACATTTCACTGCACTGATGTATGTATCCAGGTCCTTCATTTATCTCTTTGAAGTCTTTGAGGAACCTTGGAGTTACCTAAGATGTTGACCTTGCTGTAGCACTACAGCTCAACTCAGTGATCAAATCATCCTTTTTATGCCCTCACAGTTGTCCTCAGGCAGGTATTAACTTTCCTTCGATTCCTGCCTCAAGTGCAAGCCACAATAGCATGTGTACCAGGGATGTGGTGTTATTTTAAAAATGTACTTATCCAAGGTACAAAGTGCTACAGAAATCTAATTGTCCTGTTAAGACATCCACTTGTCCTACCTACTCGCTGTATATATGATATGGGCCACCATAAATGCAGTACAAAATACATGCACTCTATATGATGACTTTTATATATTCATATCTTCTTCTTTTAATAAAGATGCAACACAGCACCCTAAGAACTCTGTGAGAACATATGGATACTTTTCCAGCAGTCACACCCTCCCTCTGCTGACAGAGGTAGACAGGCCAGTAAATTAATAGAAACAGATAACTCAGTGGTCTGGCGTAGAGTTAACAGCATGAGCAGTAGCAGAGGGAGATCAATATTTTGCATATTAATTGTGTATGATTAAAATCTTCAACATAAAAAGGTGTATTCCCTTAACACGTGGGAGCATTTACTCATGTATACTAGATGATATCACTGTCCTGAGTGTCATCTATTGAAAGTGATAATTTCTAAATGAACTGCTTCCTCCATGCCCTGAGAAAGATGCCATCAGTCAACCAAGAGACAAGTCAGCCTATATGTGCCCTTCATACATGCTCTATATGGTTGTTTAAATAGAGCAACATTAAGGTGTTTTAGAGCAAATAGTTCAGAGGCGTTTTTTCAGCATGCATGACACTTTCAGATGTGATTATCAGTGAAACAGAGTCACAGTGTCCTAAAGTAACTCTCAAGAATCATACAGTTTGGTCAAGCGAGGAAGTTAGGATTCAACTCAGGTTTCCTGATTACACCTTGTAGAATTCAGCCACTGAACTGACATCTCCGCCTTCCCCATTTCAAACCCAAAGGACAGTGATTTCTGTTTATTTCTTGCCAAGGCAGCAATCTGTTTTAAACAACTACACACCTTGCTTATTTTAGTTTGGTGGCTGATTGTGAAAAAGCTGTTGAGTCTGGGCGTGATCATTCCTTTCCAAGCACTATCACATCACTCCATGTGATCTATTTGATCGGCACACTAAAGCCCCCGCGACCACCTCTTTGCCCCCTGAGGTAAGAGCACAGAGCAAAAGCCAAATTAATGCTCTGCTCAATTTTCGATTAATCACCACATAATCACTAGAGGCAATTAAACACTCACTGGCCCTATCCCTGCAAAGGAATGGATAGCGAGTATATAGAAACCTGCAAGCACTGCCGGCTGCATGCACTCTACACTTTTTGCTAGGGTGACCAGATTCTGAAAACCAAGATAACAGGAACTAGCATTTCAAAAATATAGAATTTGGACTACAGTTTTGCAGGACACATGATTACTTTCTTGACAGCATGAATCAACAGGGAGAAAACACATGGCAGTGCTCAATAAAGACAATTCATTTTCCACAAAGTATCATGTGAGTTAAATTATTTTCTTCACATGCAAATGTGCCTCCTGTTAGTTCGCCCTTTTTATGACACAAGTCTTTTGAACATTTCCAGGACAATACACCTCCTACTCATAAAACCAAACCATCCACATTTTTAAAAACTGTAATTGCTTGCCCGATGCACAGAGACAGATCCCTCAAAAGTTCATCAGCACCGAGTAAATTAATTGTTTACACCAGGGCGGGTACGATTCATAACTGACAGGCCTCCTTGTTCTGCTGGGGTCAGGTCAGGACGACTTGGCAGAATCAGGTGGCACTGGCAGGCAGCAGTCGGCCCGCTGGTGGTGCGGTGTTGCCTAGGAGGGTGGACAGTCATACAGTACTGCACCACCTCAGTTCTCAGGAGGCCTGTCCTATCCCCGCAGACCCAAGAACAGTTTGCAGGCTGCCCAGCCGGCTCTTCATTAAAGTTGGGGAAGGACGCTCTGTTCTCAGATCTCCTGCAAATGTTGCATCTTTCACAGCTAGCAGACATGCCATTGCCAGCAAAGGCCACACGCAGTCATTACTGACTAAGGCGGAAAAAGGAGCTCCATTATAGCCTTAGAACCCGCCGTAGCGGGCTCTACCGGCTATTTAAGGCCCGCTCCCCGCGTTAAATGCCCGAGCCGAAGGCGAGGGCATTTAACAAGGGAGAGGGACTTTAATAGCCGGTAGAGCCCGCTACGGCGGTTTCTAAGGCTATTAGAACATTCTGCCACACAGGGCAGAATGTTCTATTAAAAAAAAAAGTTCACGGAGCCCGAGGGGATTAAAATCCCCTCGGGCTCCGTGAGGCTTTGTTCACAGCTGTTGCTGTGAACAAAGCGAACATTGGAATGTTGGCGCTGCGGGCTTTTACTGGCCAGTAAAAGCCCGCAGCACTCCATTGTTTTCAATGGAGCCCCCAGCATTCCAATGTTCTAATAGCAATTGCAGTGCATTCATGTCACTTCTTTGACAGCTTTCAGGAGGCTGCTAGTGGCAAAGCAGCTATGGCAATCCGGATAATTTATTTTTAGTTTAAGACCACAGAGGGGAATCTACATACTAGTCGAAGTGACGTAATGTCACTAACCTTGCAGATTTTAGGAGGCAGCAGGTGGTAATGTGGACTCTTAACTTTTAGATCTTCATAGATTTTGTTCCTGTTGATAGAGGGCAGGCAGAGAGCATAAAACTGGTGATTTATGTGTTCACCTTCTCCCCTCTACTAGAAAACCTGGTTGGGGAGATAAACATCCCCTCTGTTTTGTCTGCCAAGGAACAGGGAGTGGGATGGTAATAGGGATGGCATTCAGGAGTGGAATAGGGTTAGGAAATAGGACAGAAGTATCAGGAGGAAGGAAATGCAATGTGGGGGACAGCCAGGAGGGGCATGGGGCAGAGCAAAGAGCTTCACCCTTGGGTCGAGTGGCTTCCATGAGAGAGTCCCTTCTAGCTGCACGATTCAGCCTCTTACTAGACAGTGGTACAGTGGCCTTGATGTTACTGTGTTTTTCTCTTATCCGATGTGGGTCACCCACTAACCGTGCAGACCCTGTCTTCCCCATAGCATGAAAAGTTTTACCTGGAGTGGTCTCAGGATCCTCCCCTCAGCCAATCCGAGACTAGAGCCCGTTTAACAGCGGCTGGCCAATGAGAAGGCTTCACATTTTTTCCACAGTGGTAGGATTTCTTTCTGATTTCCTCATTGGTTGTGAGCACCAGAATGACACAGCTGCTTGTAGTTAACGTAATTTAATGTCTACTTGTCCTTTGGACAAAATAGACATTATAACTACATGTCCCTGGCAGAAAACATCATGTATCGGGCCTCGGGCAATAGGAATTCCACACCACTGTGTACTCTGTTATCTGGCCTGTCTTACTGCCTTTATCTCTGTGTGCATGAGCATGTTTCACACAGATTTTATAGAGGTCAGAAATGCAGAACATGACTCCTTATCCATCTCCTTATGTGGGATATCATATTGCATCCCTTGCAACCATTCTTTCTTGCTGCTGCTAACCAAGCAAACCCCCTTAAACACTATCATCATTTCACAATAATGTGCATTCACTAAAAAAAAACTGTTCTGGATTAAGCTCTTTCCAGTCTAACTAAAACATACATGGTAGACTCTACATTCTAAGAACAAATTGCAAATGTATATGGAAATTCTTACAGATTCAAATCTAAAACAATTACAGATAATGATTAAGGGAGATTAATGGTGGCAGATGTGAGATGCTGTTGTTCGCAATTTATCATCCTTCTTTGGCTGTCAACATTTTATACAAAAAGAACACATGGTTCGTGGATGGTACTGAGCATTGAAAGATTCACACTTGTCCATCAGCAGCATCTGCCTTGAGACTGAAATGCCACTGGTGATGTTTTGGGCACAATGTGATTTAATAGTTGACAAGCTTTAACAGCCTTTATATTCTTAATTAAAATTTGCTAACTCAGAGTGGCTGGCGAAAGTAGAAAGGGAAGATGGCACTGGCCAGTGCCTGGTGCTCTGACCCAGGGGATATCTGTGTGGCCTTCACAAACCTCTCACACTGGACTTAGGCCAAGTGGTTTTCCAGCTTCTGACCAGCAGGCCATGGCGGGCCTCGGTTCAGATATGTCCGTGGGCAGCTGCTTTCCAGATGGCAGTAGACTGCTGCCAACCAGGTAGCTGTGACCAGCTGCTGACCAGATAATCCAAGCCACCCACCAACCAGACGATACAGGCACAGAATGACTCGAGCTGCTATCCAGAGTGCCCTGGCCAACAGGAGCTGATGACTTGAAGCCCCAAAGACCTAAAACACTCATCAGCTTTACTCCACCAGTGCCTACTTGTGCCATATGATCTTCATGCTGATCCACAAATCGAGCGTACTTCCCCCAAATCTGCACTTGGTGGCACAGGGTGGGATGCAGACGCTCACATACCTTAGATTATGCATCCTGTGGAGGTGACCTCCGTGGGGTCAGTGCCGGCGGCAGATATACAATGTCATGTGTGGCAATGGAAACAAAAGCATGGCTAAGAGGATAAGTTCAAATAGATCACAGCATAATATCAGGTATGCTATTTATGAAACCCTTCACACTGGGTGCTCCACCAAAATACTGTTCACTAGGGAAAATGAAGCAGAGGAGCCTATCCCAAACCCAGGGAACCTTTCCCTGGGCACTTCGTGACACCACCGATTAGCAAATGAAGTCAAGGCTGTGGGCAATGCACCCCAGGCCTACTGGAGCTCGGACTGTGAAATCATTACTTTCAACACTGCCAGTGCTGAGGAACCCTTCTGGGGCTAGCGGCAACCTGTCCTGGGCACATTGGGACACCACCAGCTGGAACATGGAACTTAAGCTGAGGGGAATGCTTTCCAGCACTTTCAGCTCTGCTGGTGCTAAGAGCCCTCCCTAGGCCTGAAGTTTCCCGTCATGGGCACTTTGTGACACAACTGACAGAAAAATGGCGCCCAGGCTCAGGCCTGGGGTAATGCACCCCTGGCCTGCTGGGCCCTGTCAAACATTTCCTCTTCTCCCAAGAATGGAATGCCACCCCAGACCTGTGGAAGTGCCTCCTGAGTGACTTAGGACACTAACGATCATTGCCTAATGTCCATAGTCCAGGGGCCATGCTTCAGGCCTACTGCATCTCTGACTATGAGCTGCCAGAGCTGTAACTGGGGAGCCTTCCCAGGACCTGCACTTCCCTCTTATGGAATTATGGAAGGAAGTGTCTGGTCGGTGGATGAACACTTGCAGTTTCCATGAAGCCAAAAGTCAGCCTTGTCTCCCCCTCTGGTTGGTAAAGCAGACGCTCTCCCCCAATATTAGCTATCTAGGGGAAAGTGACTGTTTTCTTGTAATCAGGGCATATGGGGTGGCAGAGAGGGCTTCTGACAAGAGGCATCTGACCTTAGATGTCAAATGAAACCAAGTGGCAGCTGGCAACTCCGAGAGTGGTGGGGCAGGCAAATGGGTACCTGCGCGCTCCATAATAAGGTAAAAAGATGCTTACCTCAGATGCAGTAGATGACATGTACTCCTCGCTTCCATCCTCTTCTCTTGTTGAAACTCCAGCATGGGCCCCAGCCAACCCCCTTAACCAGTCATGGAGATGCTGTTAACCAGCATGAGAGCACCAGGTTTGGAGGGAGCTGCCTTGCTCTGTGCTCCCTAGGCCACTGGAGGCCTGTGCTTATTCTCACCTAGCTGTCTAAGACAGCTGGGTTGAGAGGATTAAAGTGTGCATGTCTGGCTGGTCATCGCAAGACAGCCGGCCAAAGAGACATGAACACTTTAAACTAGTGCACAGGCAGCCCACCACTGCTCCCTGCAACTCAGCAGGCCCCGTCCCGTCCTGACATTCCACTCAGGATGGAGTGATGAAAAATAAAATGGTTATAAATTAGCTTTATTACAATTTTATTTTTCTGGAGGTATTTCAGTTGGCGGGGTGACGCTCCTCCACTCTAATGGAGCAGCCATCCCTGATGAAACCTCAAGGACAGCCCGCATTTCTAACGTTTGAGTACTCCATGAATCACGCCTTTTTTGTACAGAACTTCCCCTTGATGTTGATGTGTTGAATTTCACATTCACATACATGGAAACTTGATAAATTTCACATATCCTACATTAGCAATATTTCTGGTATTACTATTATCAATACCGTTACTATTCATAGCCTGCTCTGTAAATAGCACTATCTTTCTCCGCGTTGTCTCTTTGTACAACTATATACATTGCATTGCTCCTTTTATCCCAATCAATGATGCTCTCTTTGCCAATTGTTTCCGGAGGGGCCGGATATGCAATGTGATCTTGAGAAGGATCCCACGACCAGATGTGCCCTGTGGAATAAAGCCAAGGAGGAGAAGAGGCATATCCCCTACTTGCCCTCAGCCTTGCAGTGGCTATGTGGATATCATCATGCAAACCAAGATTATTTTAAGTGGCATTGCAGGTCCACATTCACGTCTGAGTGGGAGTACAGTGCCTCTTTGTCCCTATGCCTTCCGGTGTATTCTATAAATACCGACACGGAGGTTGTCAAAAAACGCACATTTCCGCTTGCTTGTGCCGGGTGAATTGATGTCCTTATTTCATGAGAAAGTGCTGAGCCTGTGTTTTATTTCACTTACGTCCAGTGGAATGAATTGCGTTCTCATCAGCATGCACCTGCCGAGGAGTCCTTACGTGCTTGGTGTACTAGTTAGGAAAGGCAACATGGGTCCTCTTTTTTGATTGCCTATAGTTATAAGATATGTCCTGGGAGTCAGAGCAAATGGCTGATGGGGTAGAAAGAAGAATATAGATTGGATTACCAAATTGTTTTATTAAATATTGTTCCTTCTGTGTGAGGGGAAGCCATCGATTCGTGATGTTTCGAGACAACCGTCTGATAGAAATTTGACATTGCTACCATTCCAACGAGTGCATTGGTTATGCTGAATGCATCCCCGTGTCATGCTTGTCTAATCAGCAGTCAGTGGCCCGGCTTGGAGTGAAGGCAGCGCGGTGTCCCTGCAGTACAGAGGGGGGGGGGCGGGGGGGGGGGGGGGGGGGCTTCCGTTCACAAGAGTAAGAATGGCCTTTGGCCGAAGCTGTTTTGTTGAATCGGAACCAGTTGCCCTGAAAGGATGCTGGGAGCCTGCACATCCACACTTGGCAGCGTGTCCCAGGGAGGAAAAAAAACACAACACACAAGTGCATAGCAGTTTCCAGGCAGATCACCCTCTATTAGGGCTTGGATGCTTCCGGTGTAGGTTTCTCTCATCAGGCCCCGTTTCTTCAATCAGACACAATTTAACTGTTGTTTCATGTTGGACGCTTTGAAGCTCTGTTGGTGAACTAATTAGCGTGATTAGGGATGCAGGGTTGTCTTGGGGGGGGGGGGGGAGGAGGGGGTATGGGGCGAATGATTGCTCAATTGCCATCTAAAACAAACACAAATGTAGAACTGCAGCCATTTAAACTAAGTTGTTCAAACTACTGCAGGGTAATGGTTCATATGATCCTCTCTTTGTTAGCAAATTGCTTATGTTAACTACGTTGAGAAATCTTGAGAGAATACTTTCTATTTGTGTTACAAAAATCTATTTGCAATATGCCTGTTCTGTTTCGTTAAGCATGTACTACATTACGCCACATCTTTTTTGTATTTTGCAAAACAAATATTTTTTTAATGTTTATGAAAATTCAATTGTGCTAGTGGTAGCTTTCGTGACAAATAAAAATAGTCATATTTCATTCTGTTATTCTTCATATAAATGTATTATATTTGAATCTTCTTGTTATACAGAATATTGCACTACAAATATAGAAGATCCTGGTGCCTTCTCTGCCTCGTGCATGCCTCCCTGCCTTGCAACAGTGCAGTACATAGTTATCATGAGTTACCCTCTGCTTTATTTACCACCATTAGAAGCGGGTCACTGGATTCTGTGGTTTCAGCTAGTTATATCCTAACAGCCATTTTGCAACCAACCAATAGTTCCATTAAAGTGCTTCGAATTCATCAGTTTTTGTACTTTATAAGCAGTTCACAAAACCCAAATTCATGTTATATATTGCGTACCCCAGGCTCCGTTTTACAAGGTGCAGAGGGAACATCCTCTGTGCTTTGCTCACTGGAACCTGGATGGCTTCGGCAAATAATGTGCAGCTTGGTGCAGGAGTAATGCACACTCTTTCCTGCAGGAAGAGTAGTGGGTTTTCCTGCCACTCTTGCAGGGTGTGCCCATGTCCGCTTCTGGTTACCTGAAAGGAAGGCTGTTCTATATTCCCTACGGGCTGCACACATTTATAATCAACCAGTGATTTCGCAGGAGTTGTTAAACAATCCGTGATTAGAAAGTAACCAGTTAGCGAAAAGAAATGAAGACAAGATTCGTCCAGCCCAATAATATTAGCAAATGCAGAAATATAACAAGATTAGCAAAACTCATAGGTCTCTGCTCAAATGGACGAGCAGCAAGATTTGCCAATGCTTATTGCCATCGGATTGCAAACGCATGGGTCACAACGAATATGCATTATTGTCCCACAATATTAGACTGAATAGTTCTTCTGTTAAAGGAAACATATTTTAGGGATGCCGCCTTGTGTCATGACGTATGTGCATACGCACATCGTGATGCTTGCCTGAATGTTGCTGCATGCCCATGCTTAATCATGACTCATGGGTGCGTCTTGATGCATTGCCGCCATTTTAAATTACTGTTCTAACAAGCAAATATGCAGGATGAATTACAACACCACGTTAAAATGTAAAATAAAGAAAACAGAAATGGAGACAAGGATGTGAATGGCCAGGAAACACTTTACAGCAGCTAGGCCAATGTAAAAAAACTAAAATAAAACACTGAAAATACAAAAATATTGAAAACATAAGGAGTGGGATGGGTAGGAGAACAGGAAGCCGGGGTAACAAGGACAAAAAGGGGTGGAAGCAGAGTGCGTGTAGGGAAGCATGGAGGAAAAGTAAAACAAAAATGTGTGAGACCCATGAAACACACCCTTAAATGTAAAAAATAACAGTTCCAGGGGCATAGCTTCAAGGGAGTGCGGGGTGCTACACCCCCTAATAAATTAATTTTCTGATTAATAGTTGAGTACAGATGCTTTAAGTCGGGTATAGTGAGATACCTGGCGGATTTCACAGGAATTTTAACATACATTCAGACAAAACACACACACTCTCTCTCCCTCTCAGTTTTTAAGGTCGTCAAAAATATTGTTAATTTTACAAACTATTGTTTTTTTCCCTTACTTAGCACCCTTACCAGTCTGCATTCCTCTCTCTTTCCACTGCCCATTACCCCCCCACCATGCACCCTGCTTGTCGTACTATGTATTTAATCATTACCTGATTGTCGGAAAATCTGAACCTCAACCCACCCCAATCTTACTGAGCAAGCTACGCCCCTGAACAGCTCCCTCAAGCACTTGTGGAAGGGAACAACTTATCCATTTAGAACAGAGTGAGGCCGGAATGCACCTGTGCAGCACACACACAGGAGAAGCAAGGAAAGACATCAATCAGGAGTAAGGACGGAGGTACAAAACAAAGTAATCCAACCATGAACAAGAGACTGACCCAAAGCCCATGGTAAATAGGCGTAATGTGTTGGAGACAGTAGGTCTTAGCCAAGGCCTAAAAATAGTTGCAACAGATAGCTTGCTCCTTTTCTGAAGGTGAAAGGAAAAAGAGAGAACAATTTTATGTCTATGTTTGGTACATGTAAAGGCGGCTTAAACAACAGAGAAGAGTTGGAATGGTTAATTAGATTAAAGCAAGTCCAAATAAAGAATACTTCCTCTCTCGTGGAAGATGCAAGTATTTAAATGTGTAAATATGTTAAAAAAGATCGTGTTACATTACACTGTGTGAATGGGCAGACAGACATGTTCTCAAAATGGCTTCCGCTTGAACATGTAGAATGAAATAGGCAGTGACATTATACCTAATTGTAGTGGACCTAATTAGGAAAAACTTCCCTTATGTTTTGGTGTCCAGAGTTTTAAAGAATATTTGAAGATATAATAGAAGACTGCCTGTCTTCTGAATTACACAGGACGTTACAACAAAATGTACCTGCTCTACGAATGGCAGCAGTGTTGTGATATACACAACGAGACAGGCAGAGGCATTTGGCCAATAGCATTAGTTCAAACTGGGAAGTACCCTTGCAGGTGCCCAGATAAAGGGCCTGCACAAAAGAGGACGTCCTTTTGTCAGATTGCAAGACGGAGCCCTAAAGAAAACAGACAACACAGGTGGGAGAACAAGTTGATTGGAAATACTCCTATTAATAAAATACTATGACTAGGTTGTAACCCAACTGCTGAACCTCTATGTCTTGTAGTGATTCCCCTGGTCAATGGGAGTGAGGGATCGAGGATCCTGCCCCATGTGCAAAGAAAGAGGAAAATATTGTGGCAAGAGCGTTCTGCCAATAACAGAAAAAAGTGAGTACGAATCTTTGCAAGCATTTGCGGGAGTCTATTCTGTTTTGGAACACTACTATTATAACCACAACAATTGAAAAGAGAGATATATATATATTCACTGAAAAAACATAGGTGACACGTACGTTATAGGTAGGTTCTGAATTTATTTGTACAAACCCTTAGAAATTCAGCAGTTATAGTTGTTTCAAGTAACTAAAACTTGCGCCCTGATGTAACTATAACTTGCGCCCTCGCCATGCACAGTTGTCACATCAATAATTTTATTGCGAATGTTGCAGTGGCAATATGAAAGATGGCATAGAATATGCCATCAATGATATAATATGTGGAGTAATTAGCTGTGCATGCCAAAGGCAAGAGTTATTGTTACCTTAAGGCATGTGTTTTTGTTACTTGAAAGAACTCTATAAATGGTGAATTTCTTTGGCTTTGTATGAGTACATTCAGAACCAACTATAACGTCCCTGTAACCTATGTTTTTTTTCAGTGAATATCTATGGCTTTTTTAATGTACAGTAATTTTCATTGCTATACGTGAATCCAACCACCGCCGCACACACCCTATTAACACCCAACCTTGCACTGTGCATGGCCTTCTCCAGTGCACAGTAGGAGATGCCCACAAGGGCAGGCCTGCAACCAGTCCCTGGAGCCAAGTCCCCTAACCACCCAACCCGATCCTGTGCACGGATGTTTGTGCATGCACAGCGGAAGTTGGCCGCAGCCTCTCTGGGTATGAGAATAGGTGTGAGAGGCTGTATCTGGGGTTAAGAGTGGCTGTCAGAGTGTCTGTCTGGGTGTGAGAATGCACATAAGTGTTTTAGTGGGTGCGTCAGTATGTGCACAGATCTGTGAGTGGTTGTATCAGGGTGTTAGTGGGTCTGTGAGGAGGTGTCTGACAGTCTGACTGGGTGTGTGAGTGTTTGCGTATTTTTCTGATTGGGTCTGAGTGGATGCGTGAGAGTCTGAATGGAGCTGTGAATGAGTGCATGAGGGTCTGGGTGGATCTGTGAGTGGGTGTGTAAGTGTCTGAGTGGGTGTGTGAGTGGGAGAATTGATAGAGAGAGAGAAAGAAAGTGAGAAGGAGAAAGATGAAGAGTTTTTAGGCTTTGATGTCTGATATACTCTGAATGAGCTATTTGTGTAGAATTTAAAATCAAAAACATAAAAAAGTATTTGTTAAAAAATCTAATAATTTGTACTTTATTATTATGAAAAAATATATGTAATAATTATGTAAATAAAAAGGTAACAAGTCCAGCTGGACTTGAACCCCCAATGCCTAGTGTAAAGGTCTGTGACCTTCACACTGAGCTACAGATTTTTCTTTTTATTATATTTTTAGACCTTTATGAGCTAACTGATACCACGGGGGAGTCCTCAAGGGCTCCCCCGCGGTCCCTATATATTTTCTAAATTATTTATTTATTTATTTTTATAAAAATGCCCTTACAGGCTACCTGGCACTGCAGGGGAAGCCTTAGGCCTCACTATCTTTGCCTTAGCAGAGTAATCCCCTGCTGTTGGCTGAGCAACCTACAGGTCATGGGTTTAAATCATTGCTGAAACAAAATTGCATTAAGTCTTTATGGACACACCTGGCCTACTTCTGCCTTGCATTTCTAACTCCTGCCAGCCTTAGCTCGAGGTCAACAGTCCTCTAGATGTCCCTGGTCCAGCCCGCTCTCCCACGTTCCATTGCATCATTCCCTTTTGTTTCCCCAGAATGCAACAGCGATCCCTAGATACTCTTGGCTTGCTGCTCTTATAGCTGGTGGTGGCGTGGGTTTGGCCAAGGGAGCTGTATTTCCACTTCTGCAGCTAAATTTTGCATTAGTGACCATTTGTTGGTGCTACATGATTGATGAGCTCTATAAACAAAAGACCAGTGAAGGCTGGATAGCCAATATAACTAACTAATATATTTCTAATAAAATCTGCTGCTATGAGCAGTTAATATAAGGTTCTTGGTTGATGCCGCCACAGAATTGATCATATTTTAGAATCTGCAACTAGGGATGATTTTGTCTATCCACAGAGGGGAGCAACACAGTGCATATTTTTCAATCATGATGATGGCCTGAATATTAATATTAATGTTATACGGTATCAAAATGCTACCTAAATTCCTCCTTGAGTTCTGCATTAAACTGCAATAAACTTGTACCAACCTTTTTTAACCACAAAAAAGGGGAGTGTTACCCTTCTTTGCCAAAGGGGACAATGAACAAAAATATTCCTCTGTTGTCCCTATTTCTGTATTAAATCATTCTTCATTATGTAAAGTACTCCTTCTGTAAATACAATTATAATATTTAGGGCATCCTAAAATTAATTTCTGTCTCACTGTAGTTAAAAAAACAGTACGGTTTATTAAATAATACATAAAATAATCATGTTACACGTTATTAAGCATGTTTTCACAATAGTAAAAAGAATTTTACATAAATCTCATATAACAAAACAAAACTCATTTCATATCCATGTTGTACACAAAATCATTAAAAAATCTCTGTCAATGCAGCGTTTCAGTGGATTTAGATATGGTTCACTGTACCTTCATCAGGACATAACATAAAAAACAATAACGATAAGAGACAAAAACATAATGATTTTTTATTATGTTTAGTAATGAATTGCTCATTCATAACACTACGTTGACATTACTGAACTATAACTTGTGCCTTCATCATGCACTGCTAATTACTCCAGATATTACATCACTTATGACATCTTTGATATCTTTGACATCACTGATAATATCATTGTAACATTTGCAGTAAAATTATTGATGAGAAAACTGTGCATGGCGAGAGTGCAACTTATAGTTACCGTAAGGTACAAGTTATAGTTAATTAAAATAACTCTAGCCATAACACCTGAATTTCTATGGTTTTGGGTGTGTAAAATCTGAACCTAATTA
Organism: Pleurodeles waltl; assembly: GCF_031143425.1. Classification (NCBI taxonomy): domain Eukaryota; kingdom Metazoa; phylum Chordata; class Amphibia; order Caudata; family Salamandridae; genus Pleurodeles; species Pleurodeles waltl. Next base: position 721,080,896 of record NC_090439.1, read on the forward strand.
TAACGTCCCTGGAACCTTTGTTTTTTTTAGTGAATTTATATATATATAAATGTATGTATGGCAGTCACCACTACGTAGTTACAGTTAGGACCATGTTTCCAAAGAAAAAGCGTTTTTTGACTTGTTTATATCTTTAGAACCATTTGAAGTGTTGTGGTGATTCTTGTTACGCATGCAAAGTTTTGGGGTGATCTGTCATGGGCGGGTGAGGAAAAGGGGGCTAAAAAAACAAATTTGCTAGAAAGCTAGCTGTTGGTACGCAGATAATGCTTTCACTTATTTGGTGTGAATCCATTCAGTAATTATTGAAAAATGTAGGGTAATTCAAATTTGTATATCTCTGGCCGCAAAGTATTTGTGAACAAAGACAAGCTTGCGAAAGGAAATGCACAGCTTTGATTGGCTGCCAACACTTCAAACCAGGAAGTGTTGCAGCAATCTTGGGACTTGGCTTGAGCCGAGTCCCAGTAAAAAAGTTTAAAAAAAATAAAAGGGGCCAGGGTAGAGACTAAGGCAAAGATAGTGAATCTGCTGGTTACTGTGTCCTCTACAGACATAAGATTCAGCAGAATAGTTATGGAGACCTGTAATTGTATGTGATAGAGGGCCCAATTTTATAATCTTATAATCTTAGAATTCGTAAATTCAATCAATTCCAAGGAATGTTAACCTTGAATTAATCAGCCCTAAACATTGTCAAGTCATTGGTCACCGTAACACATGTGTGCACAAATACACAATATTGTGTGGAAAGACATTTTTCAATTGTAATATATAATGAAGCAATTCTTTACAATACTGAATGTTGAGTCTTGTGAAATCTCATATCGTTCCTCCTAAATTTGATTGTATAATGACCATGGAAGAACCAAGTGCATGATAGAGGGGTGTATAACCTGAGTCAAAAGGAAGGAGGGATCTCCCAAGGGTACAATCTCTCCAAACCGAGGCTCACTTTACCAGTTCAGATCCATATAGACCCACCTGCCACAGATTATTGTCATCTTCACAGAAACTGTGATTCCTAGACTGTGGCAAAGGCATAACTACTCCCTTTGAGCTCCGGTTAAGGGCGGCTGTCATTGACCCCACAGGACACTGAGGTATGGCTTCCCTCCTCATACTGCCTGATGTAGGGTCACCTGCTTTTATTCTTTCACAGTCCTGGTGGTTGTCTCCTGTGGGAACACCCAATTAATGTTCTGGTCTGCCTAGTTCTCCTTGTGGGGTCAGACATGTTTATAGTATTAGGCCATCTCTTCCTCTGGATTTTCTTCTTTCCTACTCCCCTGATGAATAAAGAGGCCCCAAAAGTCGAGCTTGAGCTCAGCATCTTTGTTTCTAGGGGCTAAGACAATACATGGACACATAGAAAAGATGTAATTTTTAATGTAACAGAAAATAAATACATTTTTGTTATATTTTCTTTTTGTTAAATTCGCTCTTGATTGAAAAATAAGTGGCGTGGACACAACTCCAGAATGCAATTAAAGTGGTGTTCAAACTTGTGCTCAGTGTGATGGATGTGCTATGTATACATCTGCTTAGTGCAATAGACATTGGTGTACACATATTTGCTCAATGTTGTAGATGCACTGTACTAGCAACTTATTAATGGAATTACGAGCATCTGCTCAAAGTAATAGATGGGGTGTGCAAAAGTTTGGCCAATGCAATGGATACACTGTTCATGCATCTGCTTTATGCAGTGGATGTGTTGTTCAGTTAGCATCAGTAGCACACATGAAAGAACTGATCACCTTCCTCTTGGGGTGTACTTTAGGTTTTGGGTATTCACATTATGCCTCACTTCCTTTTCAAAGTGTGGCCCGCTTGATGCACAACGAGCCAGCAACTGTTAAATTACTCCTTCCCACATGAGAGTGATTGAAAAGCTCCCTGTTGAAATAGATCTCATCTTTACCTGGAGAAGAACTTCAGACTTTTGGCAACATTTGTCAAGGCAAATGAGTGATTATGAGATATGCCTTGGTGTATTTCCCAGCGAATTTCCTCTGGCATTGAGCTTGAAAGAGATTGTGCCATTAGGATTTACAGGGCTCATTTTGCTTTATCAAATGTGAAGCCGGTTTTCTTCTTTTGTAAATACGCCTGGCTGCTTCTTGGTTCTCTGTAGAAACCATTACAAACTATGATGACTGTCAGATTTGGAAAAACTGACCTGCAGAATCGGTTCTCTATTTTCTCGATAACAACAATGCTTACTGTAATTTGAAACAGGGTTTATTGTACATAAGGTACAATTGTGTTTAGTGAACTAGAAATAATCTGCCATCTCAGTGACCCATCATGTTCCTAGTTATAATAAAACTCTATACATCCTCTCTCATTAAGGTTTGCATTTCTGCTTAACTGTTCAGGATACATTGAGAAACTACTGTGGAGATGACAATTGACATCATGTATCACACTTTAGCCCCTACACTGACTGCAAGAGGCTGATGTTTCTATTTCAGAGTAATCATTACATGTCTCCTTAGTGACTTCCGCGAGGCATGCACATGATCTCAGCATTCAGATCCTGTATGACCTGATGAATTATTCCACTGATAAGCCTCTCTTTGAAGAACAAAATTAATGTATTCCTTCTACAATTTTTATAATCTGGAATTTATATTCTATTTAATTGTTGTATATATAGCACTGCTTTTCAGTTGTTTCTTAGCTCAGCTTATTGTTTGATTTTTTGTCTTCACACAAATCTTAATTTGATGATTACCTAATAGTCAGATTTAATATGTTGAGGTACTACAAAGAAGTTCATTCTTAGCTCATATAATGTGAGGACAAAAGTGGCCCATTATTTTTTACATGTTTGAGCAAATGTGCTGACTTATTGCCTCTGGGGCACAACCAATGAGGCTGCAATGACTCATATAACAGGTGCCCACAGCTCTGTAAAAGGAGTTCTGCAAGTACTTGATGCCAACACTGTCAAACATACAGATGAGACAGCCTGAAAACATACCTTGATATACATGCTTATGCTTATGGTAAGCAGGTGTACGTTTTAAGTTGGGTAGAAAAATATACATTAATGTATAAACTAAAACAGTAATAAAAAAGAATTAAACATACATGATTTATAGTAGCATCAAATATATACTTATTTTATTCCAACAAATGTCTCCAAACTTAATGGAAATTAGGAAAATAGTTTAGTCTCAATACATAAAAGGACTTGTATTGATTTACTACATGCATTTTTCCCCCTCAGTCAATAAATAATGCTACAGATGAAGACCTCTTCTTCGCATAATTAATGAACAAGCAACAGACATAGGGCCTGATTATGAGTTCGGCGGACGGTTTTGCCCGTCCGTCAAACGTCCGATGGGGAGTTTGCCGCGATAGTGACTACCTCCCCGCAGGGCCCATTATGAGTTTCCCGCTAGGTCGGTGGGTAGAAACCTGAGTTTCTGCCTGCCTGCCTATTGGGAAACACCCTACAGCATTGTCACAGGCTCGTTGTCTAGCCGGCTGCAATGCTGTAGGATGCATGGTGCACCAGCACCCTCGCAATGTTGACTGTCTGCAAAGCAACAGTGATGGCCAGGGGATGACCAAGTGCATGGGCAGTGCAGGGGGCCCCACCTGGGGCCCCCTGCACCTGTTCTCTGCCATCCTTTTCATGCCTGTGTTACCTCCATGAAAAGGCTGGTGGAGAACGAAGTCGTAATCCCCAGGGCAGCGCTGATTGAAGCACTGCCATGGCGGATTAGGACCACCACAACCACCAGATCACCGGGACAACTAATCCTGGCAGTGCTGGCGGTCTAACCGCGGCATGACCTCCATGGTCAAAATGTGGCGCTCGGACCGAATGCCATCGCGTGTCTGGCGTTCAAGAGACCGCCAGACTCCTAATAACCGCCATATAAATAAACATAAGTCTCCTTTTGTGGCTCAAAAGAACATGTAGATGGGGAGAGGCACATGATAAAATTATGTAAGAATCTGGTATCAAAATCATTACCTATTTACTTACTGGTGGCATGCAAAACCTGGTTGCAAAATACTTTTAATTTAGGATCCTGTCATATGCCACCAAACTGCCTTGTGTTAAAATTCATATGCCAGAAGTTGGCAACAAGGAAGGATTTGTTACTAAGGTGGCATATTTTCTTTTACATTTTATAAATGTGTTTATTCCTTAGGTCTCTATCCCGTTCAGTACAAAGCTCAGTAATTACATCTTTCTGGTTAGTTTGTAAAAGGATACAATACCACTTGCCAATGCTAAAAATGGGAGTCTCAAACATATTTTTAATGTTTCATAGGAATATTACCTGATTTTATTAAGATATGGCTTAAAAAAGCCTATTTTCTGTTGGAAGGTGATACAAAAACAACAGACAAATCTTATTAAATTAATTCTGAATTACCTCCCAGGATTTAAAAAGCCCAGCATTTAAAACATTTGTAAGCCTTTGGAACTTGAAATCTTCCCACTTTTTGAGTACTTTTGCTTTAGTCTTTATGCCCATGTGTTGGCATTGTTGTAAAGTGCTGAATTCATTTAGGCAAATAAATAGTTTCTTTTCATAACCCATTTATCTGTAAGGTTTTACATCAACGTTTTTCAGTTATTTGGGAGATTTGACAAACAGGTGGATCAATCTGTAATTCTTTCAACATCATATTTATCATTGACTTGTCAATGAATTGTGTCTATATAGACGGGGTATTTCAGTGTATTTAAAAATTAGACTATACAGCTGGATAATACAGCCTGAAATTGGAAAGGGCTAAACCTCCAACTTGACTGCTTAACTTTGAATCTGAATTTTAGTACCTTAATGCGAGGACTTTGTCACTGCCTTACAAATTGGGTGATTAATCTGTCAACGAGGTCAACAGTTTTATTATGTAATTTATAATGGAGAACAGGAAACGTATTAAAGGCAGAATAGACATCTACGTGAGGGCAACTAGACCACTGATTATTTAAGGAAGATTTTGCACTTTTCAAACCGTGCTGCTGTATTGTATAACATTTTCAAATAGTTCAATTCACATAATTCATAATTTGCTATCTAATCGTGTATTGCAGGTAGTAATTTGTCCGTAGGTTGGAAGGGAGCTTGTTACCACAAACATTTATTAGAATAACTTCAATTTTACTAACATTGACTTTTTATCAATATTATGAGAAAAACAGAGCATTTGACCAAATCAGTATTCAGTATTTTCATAAAATCATATCTGCAAATAATTTCAATTGTTGCCAGATTTTGGATGGCTGCTAAGATTTGATTAGCAATGCAAATTTTTATTGCTTGTGGTTTAAAAAATATAGCAAATATTACGAGAAACAGAGGGCAGTCCTATCTGGTCCATGTGGTAAGATTCATTTTATCAACCTGTGATGAATTAATTACAATAGTTTCTGTGGCTTTTGAATACAAATTCATTAGGATCATTACAGGTATGTTAGATATGCCAAATCTATCTAAAATAGAAGATAGAGCATCCCAGCTTTTTAAATCAAGAAATAAACCTTGGTGTCCACCATCAGTGATGTTTTGTCGAAGTTTGAAGAAAATCATGCTATCACACCAGTCACATTATTTGCATTTGTCTGACTGATACAAATCAGTGTGTATCACTTCTTAAATGACCGGAACAGGACGATAAACCAAACTTTTGGGCTAAGGTTTATAACCAGTATTTTGCAAAATTATAGGTCTATTGGCCAGTGTTTCCGTTAGATTTTTATCTTTTGTTAGAACGAATGTAACTGTTGCCTCGTAAAGTGAGTGCAGAAGAGGGTCTCCCTTCAGAATGTCGCTATACAAAAGCTAAAACCTGTTCTTCAGCTGTGTAAAAAAAGTTTATAAAACTCTACTTGCAAACTTTCCTAGCATTAAGGCTCGAAAGTGCTAGTAAAAGTTCAATTTCAGAAATAATTTGAGAAAGTGTATGAATCTGCTCAGTTGATATTGCTGGGATGGATAATTGATCAAAATATTCTAAAATTTAATTTTTAGGAACAATACTATCTGCTTGACAGAGTGACTTGTAGTGATTTATTAATTATTGAGTAGTAGGGTTTATGATCAACCTAATGTAATTTTGATTATAGTAAAGCTTAGCTGCCCATGCTAACATTCCACCGATATGTTAATTCTCTCTTTTTTAAAAAAAAATATATATTTTTATTGAATTTCAAAAAAGGAAAGGAAAGGAAAAGAACTATGTATGCAGACAATGCAATGGTGACACAAGATGACGTTATTATGGACGAAAGTGATATACATGCAATCTCTGACATTTATTTTACTATTCGTACCTTGTACAATACATACAATTCATTAGGTCAGGTACCCAGCAGTAGTGTGCATAGAATAGAAAGGAGAGACATCCAAGTCCTTTTGTCCCACCTATATTGTTGTTCCTGTCTAGTACGTTGTTGAGTATGTGGCACTGTGCATCATTAAGTTTGGTGTAGTGGAAACCATTCAATAATCGTGTATGTGGTTCAGGTGGGGGAGGGGTCAACAATAAGTGTCATTCGAAAAAAGAAAAGGGATACATGGGTGGCGGCGCAGGGGGCATTACAGGTAATTTATCCATGTGTATGGACGCAGTTATAGTGTTGGTTGTCCTATCTTGTAATACTATCAGATTGTGTCAGACAGTGGCAGTCCATACAGTTGTGCATGCACACATTCAGCGTGTGGCATTTCACGGAGGTCTAATATCGGATTTGGCCTCCACTTTTTCTGAGTATCTCTGTCAGTCAGGGGTTTTGGCTGTCAAGGTACCTCCCTTCCCCCACTTAGTTAATGCTAATTGTTCTGCCAATATTTAGGTGTGTAAGTCTGACAGCGAACAGAGGGGGGAGTCACAGACTTCCAGCACATCGCAACACGCCTCTTCGCTAGGATTACTGCGAGATCGATACATTTGTTTATTGGTTTACTATTTGCAGTGCAGGTAGTAACCCCCAAGACGCAGTGTAGGCCGACTTTGCATATAGTGCTACCCGAGGCTTCAGTAAGAAAGTCTTTTACGTCGTCCTTATGAGGAGTAAGGTGGGGACCAGTGCTTAATTTGTAAATGAAAATGTGCCAGTGCCCAGAGCTCTCCTCTGAAACGTGCGGCTGCAGCAACTAAATGTGCAAGCACAGAATACTGACCCAGCGTAAACCTGAATCCATCTCGGGCCTCTTTAATCCATTTACAGCCACTCCCTGCCCCTCCAGCTCACTCTTGCAGCTTTCTGTTTTCTCCCTTTGTGAAGCTTTTTTGTTTTTCTCTTCCTCCAGATGAGGCTTTTGCTCGGAGTAAATATTTTAGGCAGCAATATAAGTGCCGACCTTCAAAAATAAGTGTCCATTTCCTGCACTGGAAACCTCTGGCTCAAATTAAGCACTGGTGGGACAGGTCCAGACCATGTGTACAAAGTCTGCAGCCCCCACGTGGCAGCGTGGACAGGTATCAGACGCCCTGGGTAGATCTGCACTATATGTTCCAGTGTGAGGTAAGTATGGTGTAGATAGTGAAATTGTATATATTGTAACCTGGCATTTGTGGAAATTATTTTCGGTGTACATAGGCATTGTGTCCATTGTTTGTCACTAATCACCACATTCAGGGAGGCCTCCCAATGTCCTTTAATCATGTATAACGGGAGTTCCCTATCTACATACATTAAGCAATATAGAGCTATGGCCGCTCTTCTTGCCCCCCCCCGTGTCAACAATGTCTGTAAAAGTGTCAATGTTATTGGTTCGTCATTTGTTTTAGTGCCAGTGTTGATTTAAGTAATGTGTAATTGTGGCATCAAGTAGGAAGGATCGTGGTGGTACTCCGTAGTCATCCACCAGACCTTCAAGCATGATGAGTATCTTATCATTAAAGAGGTCTCCCCAGTCAGCCAATCCTGCCTCTATCCAGAAGACACTATCCTGCTGTAACCGGAGTTCACAACAACTAGGCATCACCCATAAAGGTAACTCTGGTGCGTAAGTGGGACATTGGTGTTTCATGAGTGTATACGTGGTCCAACATTTCTTGGCCACTTGTGTCAACATATTGGTACCATCTGCTGGTGCCTTCACCACAAAATTTAAGAGCCAACAGAGTACCTGTGTCGTTGCCCTGGTGGACCAGTCAAGCAGGTTGGCCAAGTTCAGGCCGGCCAGCCAATGCATTGGCCAGTGCCGCTGGGCCACTGTATAATAATATTTGTAGTTTGGGGCACCTAGTCCTCTGCTCTCCAATGGGGTATATTATTTAGTCAATTACACTCTGTGTCTGCCCTTGCCCCATATGAGTGCAGTGAGGAAAGAACGCATATCAGTAAACAACCTGCGGGGCAGAAGTGCGGGTATGTCTGAGAAGTAGTAACGAAATCTAGGGAGGTTGAGCGTGTTGGAGATGGCTATCCTGCCTGCCGGGGAAAGAGGAAGAGAAGTCCAGAACGGGAGCGAGATCCTCCCCCCTGCAAGGGCCCTACCTAATTTTCCAACTATGAGATCTTTCATTTAATTATATACTCTAACACCTAGGTATTCATACACCCATGTAAGCTGGGTAATCGTGAGCATTCTGCGCTGTTCGTCTGACAGGGCTGTGAGGGGGAATAGTCTAGATTTCTCCCAACTGGCCCTCACTTCTGATGCTTGCCCGAATTGTCCCAGGAGGTCCACTAATTGATAGAGTAGTGATGGAGTTTTCTTGGACGTAAACTAGGTCTTCATCCGCATAGAGCGAAATTATATGCCAGTTATTTCCTGCCTGTATCCTCATTCTGTCTCCTGTAGACTGCGAATGCAGGCAAGCGGCTCCATGGCCACAGCAAAGATTATCAGGGATAAAGGGCATCCCTGATGGGTGCCGCTTTCTATGGGAGATGTGTCGGAAAAGCAGTGGCCTATTCCCATTCTGTTAAGGACCTCTTGGGGGTATTCCCAGCTTAGAGTGTCAAACTCCATTTCTATTCCTAAGTCTGCGACCCAGGGATGTGCACCCGTATGTCTTGCCCAATCCATTAACATGACCAGGCAGCGCAGGTTCATGAATGTATTTCTGCCCGGTATGAACCTGTTCTGGTCTGAATGTTCATTTTCTTCATAAGTAGAAATCTTTTAATGTTTGGAGTGATTTTTCCCAATTCGGCTTGTCACAATTAGTTCCTGGAGAGGTTGCATCGAAGTGCAGGACTGCATCGATGTTAATGTGCTTATCTTTTCTTATAAATGAACGATGATATATCTGGAAAGATTTGAAATTGAAACTCATTTTTCACTGGGAAATACTTTTTGGCAACTGCCTGTTCCTTAATTTAACATTCTGCAAATGTTGCAAGGATTGTCCTCAGGTACCTATAATGTGCAGAGACATAGGAAAGAATGATGTGGTCCATATTATTAGAAGGTTATGAGAAAAGTTTGGTATGACATAGACTTTGAGCATTTTTCCAACTAAGACTACTGCACCCAGGCCATTTTTCTTGTGTCTGGATCCCAAATTAGAGCGCTTAGAGTGGATTTCATGTTCCCCTTGTCTACATTTAAGTCTTAATATGTGTTTTTCATCCTGTATGAAATGTTGCTGAAGTTTTTGTTTTGTTCTGTCTTCTCCAGACATGCAGTTTACTGGATAAACTATTTACCCAACACATTCAGATGATTCTTTATCTGCAAATTCATATAATTTTACGTATTATCTCTTTGATTTCTGTCAAAAAAATCTCCAGAATCATTGCAAATTTTGTTTGGATGCTTTTTACTTGGAGAGCACACTGCACAACTTCAGTTGATGCATCTGTCGGTATCTGAGTTTTCTGAATAATTTCTAAATGTAAATGTATTGAAATACCATGTTTGGCTGACTGGCTCAGACAAATGTGGCTCTTTTGAACTTAGATCAGTAGGAGGAACAACTTCAACTTACACATGGAGAGTGGCAGTTGAGACAGCTTCCTTGTGCTAGAAGCTACAGCTCTTACTGCACCTTGTTGGCCCATGAAAGACACATTTGGAATAGAGCCTAGTCTGCTCAAAATTGGAAAAAAAACAGAACAATTGTTTAGAGATAAGTTGAGTTCTGTTCAGTGCTTAATTTGAGCCAGTGGTTTGCGGTGCAGGGCACCGGCACGTATTTTTGAGGTCCGACACTTATTTGTCTGCCTCAAGCATTTACTGCGAGCAAAAGACACATATGGGAAAGATGGAGGAAGAGAAAAACAAAAAAGCTTCTCAAAGGGAAAAAGCAGAAATCTGCTGGAGTGAGCTGAAAGGGCAGGGAGTGGCTGTAAATGGATTAAAACGGCCCAAGATCGCTTCAGGATGACGCTGCCTCAGTTTTCCTTGCTCGCACATTTAGTTGCAGCAGCCGCGTATTTCAGAGGAGAGCTTCAGGCCCCGGCACATTTTTATTTACAAATTAAGCACTAGTTCTGTTGTATGTGTGTCTGTATTTCCCATAATTGTTAGCCTCATTGAGTCGGTAATATTTGCATGAGGGATCTTGCAACTGAACCGGAGCTGAACCCACTCTGAAGAAGCTGTATCCAGAATTAAATTCACATGATTTGTTTATGTTGGTTGCACAGGGGCATTAGCATTGCAAGGGGCCTTAACATAGCACTCATTTTGATGTGCCCTAAAGATTCAGAGGAAAAGATTCAATTATACATGCAGAAACTTTTTCTTTGAGTTTTCTTTTTTTTATTTCTGTTGCTTGTGCGCGTTTCATTGTGCGGGAGGTCTGTGAAGCTGGGGTTTATAAAGAAAAATAATGAATTACTATGGCAAACCAAGGTCACCAAAAAGGTGTGCCTCACCACACAGCCAGATTAGTTCAGTGCAGCCAGTTCTTACTCCAAGATGCTTCAAAACACCTCGAAAACTACTACATCAGAAACGAAATAGATAGCGCTGAGGTAAATCGTGATGAAATTATAGCAACTGTTGCAATGATGAAATTGTTCAAAAGTTAAGCTGTAGGGATTTTTGTTCTGTCTCAGCGTCTCGTCGAGCTGCGGTGCTCACAGCTACAGCAACAGGAAACAGTGTAACCGCGAAAAACCCACAGGCGCTTGTGTTGCGGTGTGATACAAAATAGCCGCGCAGCCTATAGTTATCAGTCTCAGGAAAGAGAGGGAAATCTGGGGTGAATCGACCTGAACATTTGGATTTTAGTTCCACTAAAGAGCAAATTCAGATCAGTCTCCAAGTTACAATCCACTGCACGCAGAGGAGACTACCTTCATAGTTTTAATCCTTCGTTTCTCCGGCCACGAGCGCATCTCTGAATCATCACGCAGCAGAGCATAACCACAAGAGGGGTGGCAAAGTGCTGCAGGGGCATTTATGCATCCGTAGAAACACAGCCAGGCTGTGATCGTGGGCGTGGCCAGAAGCAGCAGTGAAATGCAAGCTCAGGGGGGATGCAAGGCACGCACATCCCCACCTACACCCAGCACATATACTGACTATCTTGCCTCTCAGGAAACAGAGAAACAATGCAAACCTGAGACCCCAGTGAGTAGATTCATGCACACACTTATAGGATGGAAACAGAACATACATTACAGTTAATTTGCTTTGGGAGCACTGAGAAGGTTGGGGGCCTGTGCATTCTGAAATATTGTTAAAACTGCATGGGCCCGTTTCTGTGTAGGCTGTAGGTGTCTGTGGCGCTCCTCGGAACAGACTGTAGAAGGAGGGCATTATGGGCACAGTTCGTCATGGATTTAAAATGGCACAGTTTTTATGTGGCAGAAATGCACCTCGAGCGTGTGTCTTAATATCCACAAAGCAGTGCTTGGGAAGTGGCATTACATTGTTAACCATTACACAACAACACAGTGGGGTGTGATAGCTTCTGTCAGGCAACATTAATTCCATATACGGTCAATTAAGTAGCAAGATTGCTGAGTATGTAGGTGTATTGCTGCTTCTAGATCTAAGAATAAGGAGTGTCACAATTCAGTACTCATAATTCGAAAGGCTCGTCAAAGTTCAAACCACTGGAAGGTACTTTCATGCCAGGTTTAAATACGCATCCTAATTCTTCCACGGACCCTTGGCTCTATTCCCTTCTTTCGTCTTCTCACGTAGTAGAGAACTCTATTAAGTGGCTTCTGGTGGCATGCATCCCTCAACAACCACATAACATACCATGATATGCTGGCTACGATATGCTAGTGTACGGCTGTACATGGCTGTGCCTGTTCCAAACGCACCAGCCTGCTGTTGCTTCCTGGATCTCCTGTAGCCTGTCTTACTTATTAGATGATGTATTGTTTCTAGACTTGGCCTGCCTACCCTCTGACCTGATGACCTAGGCTTTTGCTGAGTGAACCTTTTTTTGTGACATTTTTACTCTTTCTCGCTAGTTAAGCAAAATGTTCATTATTCCCTCCTTCTGGTTTAAAGATCTTGGGATCACAAGCTGAAACTACCTATGTTTTCTTTCTCAATTGGTTATCAGCTATAAACCCTGCATATCTGTGTTGGAATATGCAACTCTAGTTATGCTGAGTCTCTTTTCAGTAGGTTTTTCAAAAATAGGTCTTACCAAAAGATGACAGGGGTTTATACTGTAATAATATGCTGAGATCTGAAGGATAAGTGGTCTATGAATGTGGAAGAGAATTGAATGACACGGAATGGATCCGTGCAACAAACCACTTGCTATGATTCCAAGCAATGGATTGGACAAGTTGATTCCATATACTTATCTCCATCTGGCATATTTGATGCTAATTAGGCAAAGTAAACTCTTGGAGTTACACCTGAGACATTTCTTCCATTGTCAAGCAGGGTAAGCAGGCTTTACACATATGGTCTGGCAGTGAAGGGTGCTGATCTTATGAAAATGTTAGAACCTAATACTGACCTCAAATTCCAGTGAGCGAAGAAGTTTCGGAAAGGTCCCTCACCTATCTTAAGTATTACCTCTAGTATGTGAGGGCCACCGTTTTGCCACATATACTGTTTTCCCAAGAATTACCTCAAGTTGCCCTAGGTGCCTCCATAATCCAATAAATAACTCTAGCATGTCAGAGCCAGTGCCAGGCTCACACGCATAAACCTCACTCACAGACAAGCTCACTTGTGCTCAATTATTGATTCACACTCATTCTCACACTCTCACACAGTCACTGCCTCACTCATTATCACTTATTCTTGCTCAGGTTTTGTCACTCACACCTACTCACTCTCTGTCACTCAATCACTAAGTCTCATTCACTCTCACTCAATCATTCTCACTCATTCTCATTGTCACTTATTCTCATTCATATTCAGTCTGTCCCTCAGTCTAGCACACATGCATTAATTTATTCTCATTACAATCCCTTCCTCACACTTAATCACACAAACACACTAATTCTCACTCAATCACTCTCACTCACACCTACACGAAACATCACTAGAATTTTTTTAGTTCCCCTGCTTCCTCTGCTGCCAAATAAGCAATGGTTGCAGCAAAGATGGAGTCCATTGCTGGAAATGACAGCCAGCAAGGCATTGTTCCTGTGGTGCGAATGATGATTCAAACCGAACAGCAGAGGCAGATTTCATGACAGCAGGACTTGCGTCAAGCCCTCTGGCAGATTCTGATATATGGTTCAAAGCCCCGTTCTATCAGACACTGGGACAGGGCCTGGGATTCCGCACCCGCTCCTCTTTGAAGAACCGCAATGGAGCACATGGATGCACGGATTACCAGGCTCACAGTCCCATTTTAGCAGATTTGTTCACTGCAGGAGACGTGCAGCTTATTTGCTAAATACCATGGTTGGTGCCTTTATGAGTGGCATAGCCAGGGCCGGACTGGGAACCCAAAGCAGCCCTGGCAATTTTGTCAGGCCAAACCCCGGCCCGGGGGGGGTGGAGCGGGGGGAGGGGTGATGAAGCACTGCTCCTGTTCTTCTTCTGTTACTGTGGGGGGACGATATTGCAGCACTGCTGCAAAACCGGCTCCCACCACTTAAAAAAAAGCTCCCCCCCCCCCCCCCTTCCAGCCTACCGTGAAAGCACCCGATGCCCGCTGCGCCCAGTCTGGCATTGGGCATAGCTGAAGTGCACTTTCAAGCATGTGCAAATCCAACATCCATTTGCATAGCTTTGAGTTGTTTTTAAACGGCACATTTCAGTCTGATCATTGCTAAGGCTCCTCAGGCCCCCTCACAATGCGGTCATCAGTGGCAGTGGCTGGAAAGGGAAAGAGGACTGACCATTACACTGACAGTGTTCATCAAAAAACAAACATAGTGTTCTCAGGAATACTGCCAAATAAATACACAGCAGATGTGAAGAAAGGCCAGGGGCAGCATGTGGCCGGTCTCGGGTGAGAGAGCACTGCCCTAATGCTCTAGTTGCGGAGCCACCAGGTGGTCTGGCGCTATGCAGTGCTGCTTCCACACGAGATGTTGTAATTCTGAAGGCCAGAGCTGGTTAACCAGAGGTGTGCTTCTCAGGTATAGTTGAGAACTCCCAATAAACAAAGCACAAAGGCCAATTTGCAGACCTGGTGATATAACTAATTAAATGCAAGTTTAGAAATTTCCATTGGCTCACAGGGTTTCAGATTTGGTGCAGGGATATGTATACATAGGCTTCAGCAGAGACCATTGACAGTGTCCCTGTGGAAAAGATAGATGGGAAAACAAAGTATCCGTGGAAACAACTTTACTAGAAATTAGTAACAATTCTATGACAAGCCACCTTGAAAGGAAGAACAGAGATCGTACAGCATTACAGCACGTCTGAACTCCGGAGTGAATTCCTGAGTAGAATAAAAGTGAAACGGAGTGACTAATTAATGGGAGTGGAATTGTCCAGACCCATAGGGAAAGACATAGCTCATAATCATGCTGAATTACTGAATGAACATTTTTAAAGTATCACTGCTAGTCATCTGTCAATATATGTTGTAATAACATTATAAATTCTAGCAGTGTTTCCAATTTGACAAAATGTAGTCTTTCATGCAAGTCATTTCACTGAAAAAGCTAGTGTTAAAGTTTTCTAGGGCTCAGCTAGGCGAGTGTTGCATGCAGGTGCATCACCCTATGGAAGGTGACAGTGCCTCATCGGTTTCAATGGCCTCTGCATGTTTTACTGTCATCCTCTGCAGGTGACACCAGTAGCTTCCGGCCCTTCCCACACCTTTATAAAGCTAATCACCTTTATAGTGCCTTTTCTGAGTGGGACAGTGGTTTCAGAGGCCCTCCTTCATATGCAGCATATTCTCACACAAAGCACAAAGAGCTGTACTACTCTAGTATAATGAATGTTGCATGCAAGGCATCTAGGCACTGCAGCAGCATTCCCTGTCTCCCCCCTTGTCATGGCTGGCTTCTCAATGCTATCTCCTGTTAGTCTTTTCACTTTAAGTGAGATTGCAGAAGAGCTAAATATTTCCATCTCCTCCTCAGTGCCACATGCCCAGCGTGTGTAGGTCACAGACCATTAGCGGTTCAGGTGGGGAGCTGTGACATGGCTTTGTCTTATCCTCTTACCCTGGCCTTGCAACAACTTACTGGCCAATCAGGGCTCGGCCTGCAGTGAAGACTGTGGGTTTCCACAGAAGTCAAAAGACTAATATCCACAAGTTTGGTGCATTGCGAAAACAAATGATGATAATGGGGATGCTGTTATGAATATAATTTACAGAAAATTAATGATGATGGTGAAGATGACGAATACACTCTAGCACATCCTGTCATCTCAAACATATGAGGTACGTTTGTAGTGTGATTGTGGTATATGTTAAGTGGACTGAGTGTTAATGGATGGTATTATGTTTTGTAGGTCTTGAATAGAGAATCTGTGTAAAACTTTGATACTATGATATGATTATTATATGTAACTTTATGAAAAATAAAGAATTGAGAAAAATATACTTTATTGTCTGAGCCATGACTATATGTACAACAGTGAATAGAGTAAGTTAAATGTGGTTGCCTGTGGGGTTTTCGCTTATATATTTTACCCAGCAGCACCTACATTCTGGGAATTATACCTTTGCTCTTACTATTATAAGTATGGGATTAATAATCAAAGCTCGGGACTGACTTGAAGTACAGTCCATCACTCTTAATTCACAACAGCAAACTAGCTCATTCTTCAAAACGTTTTGAACCCTACCAACAGAAAACTGTTAATCATGCTGTAGTCTTTTCACCAATAATATTTGACATTACAATTTTAGCTGGAATTCCCCAACCATAACTATCAGGCCTTCTTCCATGCTATGACTCGTTTCATACCAGGAAAGAGCATAGTCAACTATACCAATGCTGAAGAAACTACAGTAGGTCCTGGTGCAGGTCAGAATACAATTTAACAAACATTTGCAATGCAATAGGTCTTGTGTTTTCTTGAAGTAAAGCTATTGGCATTGTAAATTCATAACAGGGCCTTTCTTGCCACATAAATTGGTCATCCCTGCCTCATAATTTCAAATTCCCTACCATATAATTCCAGTGGCCCTGCATATAACTGAAGCACTTCCATTTACCTTCTTCCTCTATCTGCAGCAAAAAATGAAAATGTTGTTATTTAGCATCCTAATTTTAATAAGCCATGCTAACTCCAGTAGAATACCAGCTTCACTGGCTGGCTAACACAATTCCTAAAAAAAGACACAAGACAGCCGCAGCGGAGAAACAAACTAGAAGGGTCACCCAAATATATCAAGAGTGTTCAAACAGTCATAGTGTAATAAGAATGCTAAGTTGGACTGAATCATGGTCATATTTGTAATAAGGAGAGATTATTAAAACAGATACAATTATATAAACCTTTATCAGAAATAAACTTTTGGCATTAGACTGTGGTGCTCAAAACACCTTAACAAAAATATTTGTCAGAAACACGGTCATGTAACCATATTGTTAGCCCCTAAAGGGTACAACCCCATAAAAAAACTGGTGAAAGTAATGCAGTGTAACCATATATTTAGTCCCTAAAAGACATAATGGATTACACATTTTCAAGGCTAGCATATCTATTATAATGATATTACACCAAAGGCCCCTAAAACATAACTTCTCTTAGTTTTAAAACAAAAGTTAAAGCAATGAGAGAACTTAAAGAGATAATGAATGGTGATAGGGACTATTATTTTGGAGTCCCCACTAACCTAGTGTGGGGACCCAGAGATTATGTAGACAGAAGAAGCTCAGTGTGCTGAATGTTTTGGTGGTGGTCCCATTGTACTAGGACCACCACAGACTGAATAGTGAGCAAAAATGTTTTGTCAAAGTTATGCCCTGGAGCGCATTATGGGACAAGTTTCCATGTGCTGTTAGTATTTTAGTATGTTGATATGACTGTAATGCTTATAACAGGCCCTAAAGAACACCACAATGAAAATAGCCTTTGTAAAAAACATAATCATGTAACTAAATAGTTAACCCCTAGAGGGCATAATCACAAAAAAAAGAAAATTAGGTAACTGTGACCAATGTAACCAGTGCTTCCATCGAGTTTACACTGTTGTGCCTGTTCGCGCTGTGAGCGTCATGGCCGCCATGCAGCAGGAAGAGGAGAGATAAAAGAAACAAGCATTTACAATGCATCGGGTCTCTCGTTTGCTCATGTTAGAGCTGATCGCGTTGTAAACTCCTAACCCGACTTTTCACCTATCGGGCAAAAGTGCATTTATGTACATAACCCAAAAAAGTGAAATCAAGTACGTAAAGCGCTTGACTTCTGCCAACCGAGATCGGGCTCGTAAATTAGAGAAAAAAAAGTCCACCAGCCCGATAGAAAACAGCGAGCCTCGCATGTTTTCTGTACTTGGTCGCTGCGCTGGAGGAGGGCTAGCCACCGGAAAAGGCATGACATATGCGTGCCTGCGACTAATGAAAGCAAGCAGATTTTATTAGGGAAGCCCACCAACCAATAAAAAACACTGACGTGAAGTTGACAGGGCTCCGAGCCCTTTTATAAATACAAAAGAGTCTCCCTGCGAAACGCATGAGCGAGCGCATGCAACGCAGGCTCGACCCTAAAAATGGTTTGCCCATGCTGAAGTATATGGCTGATTGTGCAATAATCCATGTAACAGGGACAGTCTGCAAGGCGTGACAAAAAAGCCTCAAGGGGGGACAAACGTAAAGCATTTCCAATGACAGCAACTGATTTTGAAAAGCAAGCCCATGAATGAGTGAACGTGATGGGCGTTTGATGGGCGTGGCTAAAAGCCTGCAACAATAACCACAGGTCAAAGCGCTTGCGCGCTCAACCTGAAAATCTGCTTTCCTTGTATATGGGCGTCTGCCTTAGCTGGCAAAACTATTGACCATGTCCAGAGGGCCTAGGGGATAAAGGAGCAAAGAGACATGTCAGCGAGAAACACCAACCTTTAAAGCATCTGGGGCCCTAAAACATAGTTTCACTGGTGCTGTGTACAGTTTATGGAACTCACTTCTATCTATCCTCTCAAAACGGCGATTCAAATGTCTGTTTTAGAAGCAGCTGAAAACACTCTTATTCTGATTTTTGGTCAACTTACCCATTTCCCTCTTCTATCTTCCCACAGTTTTATACTCTGTTACTGTACTGTTTTATCTAAATACCCCAACATTATGTTGTATAT
The DNA here is from genome assembly GCF_031143425.1 of Pleurodeles waltl. Taxonomy (NCBI): domain Eukaryota; kingdom Metazoa; phylum Chordata; class Amphibia; order Caudata; family Salamandridae; genus Pleurodeles; species Pleurodeles waltl. The sequence continues at coordinate 721,099,487 of NC_090439.1, forward strand.
TATAAGGGATAAAGTACTCCCTACCATACATTATAAGGACATTGCAAGTAAATGAAGAGTTCCATAGCCAGATAGAGAGATCCTCTATAAGGTCATGGAACTACGAGATGACTTGCAATATTCTTATCATGTATGCCAGGACCTACTTTATCCAATTTAATAGATGGTCACAAAATCAACTTTCCCACAAACCACATAAAACCACGGTGCTTAGCTCTTTCACTTGAAAGAGTGACCATGTTTGCAAACATGAAGAATAACAATAACATTTAGTGCAAAATTAGGCAAATCAAAAACCCTTCAGGTATTTGTGAAAACAGATTTTAGAAACAGTTCAATACAAGTCAGTTTAGAAAAAAAACCAAAGCTACAGTAGCTTGGCATGTGTAGAAATATACAAAAAGATTCTAGCTTTTCTCTGTCTAAGCGGTGCAAAAAATGAACATGTTCTCTCTGCTTGCCATTGTAAGCCATTAAAATAAAGCAGAAGAAAGAAAAGTAGTGTTCCCTTTTGTTTCTTTAAACTTTTGCTTCAATTAGGCTCTGTGGACTCCCCTCCTTTTCACCTCGGCCTTAGCAGCAGGCATTGTGGTGTAAGGACGTAACTGTTATAACTGATAATAGTCGATTTCTGATGTCTTTAAAATGACCCAGAATTTAAAAGAGGAAACCAGTATTGAATGGGCTTCTCATTCCTTGCATTGGATATTGGGGTGTGCCCCTTATTGTGCATCATGATGTGTCCCATTATACTTCACCCTGTACCCCTGCTGCACACCTCTGTGCCTCCAATAATGCACATCACCCAGTGCTCCCTGAGATGCATTATTAGTGCTCGTCTGGTGCGCCTGACCCTGTGCCCCCCTGATGTCTGTCAGACTCTGCCACTCACCCTGATGCATCACTCTGTGCCTCCTGTTGCACAGGTTCATAGATGTGTTCTGTGTGCAAAAATGTATACTTGGTAAACTTTGCAAAAGTGTGGGTCTGTGGGTGTATCAATCTCAGTGGATGTACCCTTGTCCTTTGTGTGGGTGTGTAGGTGTGTATGCGTTGTGCCTCTGTGTGCTTGTTCTACCCAAAAGCTATACCTATCGATGTTTGTGATCTGTAGCATGCTTGAAAATAACAAACAGGCATGGCAAGTGTTGCAATTACTTTACACATTATGTGGCTTCTCTGTGAAGATGGACACAGCATATCCGAGGCTTTGAAGCTTGAAGGCTTTGTATTGCTTACATCTTAGCCCATTTTCCTGACAGTGCAGGGCCCATGGGCATCTCGGTGGGAGAAGGGAAGCAGGGGAGGGAGGATTACAAGAGGCAGCACTATCTTTTGTTTCAGAGACCCCAAGCTCTCCAAAGGAACAAGTCGTTCTTTTATATACCTCTGTACAGAGACGTGGGGAGGGATTTCAAAGGCTGCAGAGCTGGAGATGCCAACAGAGGCGCGGCTGACAACCATTTTAGTGCTAGCAGAACCAGCGGGCTTGAAAGAAGCGTTACAGCTTCATTAAAAATTAGATGTCCTTGCAGCTCATTAAAGGCTAGTAGGTAACCTGTTTCTTTTAATGAATTGTGTGCATCGTCAACACAGAATAGAGCCTAAGGGGCTGATGTACTAAAAGCTGGTCACAAAAACTGGTGTCAATTTGCGACTGGGATTGCATTTTATGAACTGACCTATGCACTAATAATACGGTTCATAAATTTCAGATTTAGAGTGGGTTGGAATCAGACCTACATCATGAATATTAATGAGGCCGGTCACAAATTTGCGACTCATTCCTATTGGTGGCCATCACAGGGATGGTTGCCTGCAAGGCTCACTAGACGACCACTTTTTTAATAAAAGTTATGGCAACAGTCCAGGTCCGTTGTCTACTTCCCAACAATTTTGTATATATTTCCAATATATTTGCACAGGGGAAAGGTTTCCTTTGCAAATGCCTTACCATCCCAACTCTGGAGTCTGTAATTTTTCTCTATTTTGTGACCATATTTTGGTCACAAAGCATTGATACACATCATATGAAAATGCTGTTTTAAGGGACTCCTGCAGCACACCCCTTTCAAACAGAGATTTAATATGATGTTAAAAAGATGTTTTAGGAGTTGGTAAAAATCTACTGACTTCTAAAATGAATAACTTTAATACAGTGTAAAAAAATGTTTTTCCTGTCACAATCAGCGACTTGTGCTCTTTGGGCTATAAAAAGGTTTAGTATATCTCTTTCTAGGTTTGTTGCATCCTCCTGTGAATGGAAGTAAATCTACAACCTCTTTAGTTTCAAATAGTGTCGAACTTTGTTTGTGAGCATCACTTTAACACTTATTTCCGATTTCCTGCCTGAACATTTGAATACACCAATATTATGGTTGGTTATGTTTGCTGAAATAAACAAAAGTTGCAGTTGCCTAGGTTCTTCTTAAAACGAATATTTTTAAATCCATAATGGAACACAAGAATTTACCCTGAATGTAAATAACTCTTCTTTTTGGGACCTCGTCACAAAAGCATATTGGAGTACAAAAAGTAGTACACCTGTGTTACTCTTTTACCTACCCATACATACTTTTGTGAAGTGTCCCCAAAACATCTAAAATTGGAGTATAATTTGAACATCCATAATGGAACACAAGATTTTTCCCTGGATGTAAATACCTCTTCTTTTTGGGACCTCGTCACAAAAGCATATTGGAGTACAAAAAGTAGTACACCTATGTAACTCTTTTACCTACCCTTATATACTTTTGTGAAGTGTCCCCAAAACATCTAAAATTGGAGTATAATTTGAACATTCAAGAAATATTCATATACGACTATTACACTTAGAAAGGACTTTGCCTGTTTTGCCCTTTAAGGGTTTGAGTATAAAAGAATTGTCCAGTAGTACTACTTCCCATACTCATGTAATCTTTTGTGAATCAGCCTCCTTTTATTTAGCAATCCTGTACTCATCTGATACTCAAATTCAGTATTTTAACATCCTTTGTTCTCTTTAAATTTAGGATATACTTCGATTTATCAGGATGCTGAGCTCACGCCTGATATTTTAAGGAGACAATTAGGGACATGCAATAAAGTTGTGGGGCAAAGCGATGTCTATAACTGAATCATCTAATATTTTTTAACTCACTTGCATTACAATAATTGTAGCAATTGCAGGGAGATGCACTGATGTAACCACACACATCTAGGTAATTTCATCAAATGTCTCCCAGTGCAGATTCATAAATGGCCCGTGGTAACAGCGCTACTACAAAGTATTTCCCTAATTCACCAGATATCTGAAATTGTTGCTGGTAATGGTAATACCTCTACTATCTTTTATGTTGTATTATTCTAGCTGTTACTTCTTTGGGACTTAAGCTTTTTCTTTCTGTATCCTGTACTTATTTGTTATGTGCCTTTTGGTCTCCTCAAAAGTATTAGGGACCCCAATACATTTCAATCATGTTGGTTTACCAAAAACGCCATGGTTTTGTAGGTGCCTATCAATAGCCTCCTGTTTTAAGCCTGTGGGCTACAGAAGGATCAGGGAGTGAAATCTACAGAAAGTAAATATGGCTCCTGGATCCCTGTTTATGTTCTTTTCCTGTCACTGCTTTCATCACCCGCGAGACCAGAGGCAGAAAGGGTAGTGCCAGTTTTGTCACCTGGCTCCCTTATTGGTGTCTATAGTGTCTTTGGGCAAGAGTTGTGAAAAAATAAATAAAACCTAAATAAATGGGATGAAGTGACATTCTACTGATGCAGCACACAACAAATGTTAGCAAACTATCTGACACGTTAGTTGTATAGGATTCCTGACTGTACTGTTAATTTTGAGCTGGGGCCAGACTGATTTGTTATTAAATAATGTTCCACTGAGGTATAGCAATACAGGATCTAATACAAATAAATTGAAAAAGTCACATTCAGGCCTGTATTGCATACGGAGAACCCAGGGCGCTGCAGTATTACTGAAAGGGCCTCAGGCACATTTTCGGGCTCTTCTGTAATAGAGTTAGAACCAGCACAGAAGGTGCAGTGTTACCCTATGAGGACACACTCTCATTTGCATGGGGCCTCGCCTCATGCAAATGAGGCAAACATCTATTTTGGACTTTGGCCCAGAGGCAAAGAAGCCTTCACATGGAACACTGACAGTGTACCACATAGAGGTGGCACACTGTCGGTATGCCCCCGGAGGGCAGCCTCTGGAGGTAGTAAAGTGAGTTCCATGGAACTCCCAGGTTATGCCCCTGTAGGTGGGTTCAGTCACTCACTGCATTTGCTTGCAGGGAGATCACTTTTACCATAATATCAGATCATTGAAGAAACAGGCAATATATATATGATAGCTAGAAGAAGGCCACAATTCTATTTTATACTACTTCATGTTCATAGTGTACTACTAACCGCAACCTTTTAAACAGCCGTTCCTAAAATCATCCTTGCATCAGGGTCTTCTTCATCCTGACAAGATCTCAACACTGGTTAAATCACAAAAACACGTCTTTTAACTTGCATGTTGACAACTTGGACAGGCACTGGAAACATTTAGAGCCTTTCTTCCAACATGAGTGAACTCAACAATTTATGATCCATTAATTCTCTGCACAGCAAGCAGTTTCAACTCTGTGGTACCATATGGCTAGACTCCCTCAACTATTTTCTGTAATATTTTCATGAAATAGAAGCAAATATTGTGCACTGTTTTCCAACACATTTCTAGATGTTAAGTGGTTACATCAGGTTTTTTGTTGGGCTGAGTAAACCTCCCTTGCCCCCCCAGAACAATCAAGGAGGTTAGGTTTCATTTGGGGGGGGGGTCTGTAGGATTCCATTCAGTCTTGTATAATGAAGAACTTAATTTCCCTAAACGGGTCCAAGATGCAGATGCAGAGGCAAAGAACTTGTGAGGAGGTGCACTGACTGAGCAGTGGCACACAGTTACTATGCCCTCCAAGGTCATCCCCGCTGCGGATGCAAGGGGCCGGGCCAGCGCTAGGCATGGGCAGTGTGAGCAGCTTGCCAGGGTCCCACGCCTGCTCGTAACTAGGGGCCTTGCATCACCTTTTAAAAGTATTCAGTGTTAGCAGCTCAAGGAGAAGCAATGGTTCAGTGTTGTGAGGCCCAGTGGAGGGGGTCCCCTCCCATCGGCTTCTCAGCCTTGGGCTGAAAGGGTATCAGAAATCGAATTGCTGCATCTGCATGATAACAGCGATTTGATGGGCCCTGGCAGGGCTCACAACAAAAGAAATGAAAATGTCCCATTTCCTTAGATAGAGAAAGGAAGTCAGGCATCATCAACATTTTAAAAACAACAAACAAAAAAAATCCAACTCACTCACATTCAACACAGAGAAGTGTTTTATCTTGGTATATGGAATTATTTCACTGCACTGAGATGTATATAGTAAAAGTGAGAGTTTTTAAACACAAACTGGAAAAATTGCCTGCCCTGCCTTGATGATAATGGCACTAGTGAACTAAGAGCAGGACCACTGGAAGTATGTGGCAAGAGAGTACCTTCTTAGGCGGCTGGGTTTACTAATTTATGCAGCAAGAAAAGGCAGACTATGTGGCATAATGCAGCACATTTTGTGCTAACATTACCTCATTATTCTGTCATTTATCCAAATTCAGCAATAAGCAATATAAAGGTGACCAGTTAACCTTTGTGAAGGGCTTTCCACTATGCAGTGACAAGTGTTGCTCTGTCTTTAGTAACGTTTGATCTGTTGGAGCTAGAAACAAAAGTATTTTTTTTATTTAAAAAAAATGAGAGATTATGGAGCAGATGGCTTATGCTGTAAGTGCGACAAATCCATAGCTATGGGGAAAACGCAGCAACCATAACATTGAATAGTTCCAGTGGCAATGACTAAGAGGCATGTCAGGTTTTGTGTTTAAGCTACATTCTTACTAAACGTGCAGCAAAATTACAGTCTATTACATCAAACAAATGAAGTGTTGCGCAGCACACACCCTGACTCCACGTATTTGAATGTGTTCTGATCTGTGATAACGAGCAAAATAAAGTTGGTGAAATAAAGCATTTGCCTATGATCACAAAATTTGGTCAAGCAGGGAAGTCGGGATCAATCCTAGATTTCCCAGTTTCTCACGGTGCAATTCAACCACTGCATGAGTATCTCTTTATGGCATTAAAGCTTAACGCTTCATCTTTAATTTTTGCAGGATGAGACTAGAGTCTAGGTGACAGACAGGGTCCACATTGTATTTTCAGCAGTTTTACATAGCACAAATGTTGGCCATGGACATAAGAGTGCTTCACAACAGACACAACTTACAGTAACATTTCTTCCAGCATAGAGATTTGCCTGGATTCACAGGATGCTGAACCGAGACAGAGATTGAAGCCTTTCACACTTTGGTGCATGGTGGGCAGCTGTAGGTCACATCACCTCCCTTGAAAGCTTGGCTCATTTTGGGCTTTCGGTTACAAGAACACCTTGAACGGAGTAGAGTCAGGCCTCTGGCTCGAGTTTTCATTGGCTTGCCAACCTATAATAGCTTGGAAAAGAGAGTAATGTTGGGGGGGGGGGGAGAATCCATGTGAAAATGTCATTTAGTGACTGTGAGAGTGGAAGGGGAGAGATGAATGCAAGAGAAGAGAACAGCTGAAATAAGGTAAGCCGCTAAGGGGAGAAGAGTGGCAAAGGCCATCAAATGGAGAGAAGATGTGGATTTCAGAGGAGCGAAATCAGAAAAAAGAGGCTAGGGAAAAGGGAGCAACTGATGTATAAGGGACAGAACCAGCAAAAAAGCTGAGACAAGAGAAGGTGAGAAGTTGGGTGGAAAGATGAGAGGAAAGGAATAGAGCATTAAGGGGAAAGATGGATGCAGGAGTGGCAGCTTCAAAGAGAGAATGTAAGATGCTTGTGAAGAGATCCGTGAAGAGATGATAATACAGGGGGGAAGTGGATATAATAAGGGGCTAAAGCTGCAAGTGTAGGTAACAGGCTGGGCAGGAGATGAGGTGGATTTAAGTGGGAAGATTCAGCAAAAAAGTAAGAGTATGGAGACGAGGTAAAAAATCTATTTATTTTTCTGTAAACAAATGTACAAAAAAGTCTTAGTTTTCAGACATGTGTTATCCTTCACAAAGAGTTGTGATCATGAACCATCCCCAATGTGTCTGCTGAATTTCAGCCTGCTCTCTGTCTACTCTATTACTCCTCTTGACCTTCCCATTAAAGCTCACTCCCAGTGTGACCCTTTCATCGGAGGCTGGAAGACCAAATGTGTTTGGTTAGGTACTTTGGAAGTGACTGGATTGACTTGTGGACAACGGAAATAGTCTTGCATTCAAATATTTCTTTAACCAACATCCCATGGATTTACCCGAGGGCAGTCACAATTTTGTTATTACTTCTAAAACTAATTATGAGTTGAGTGGCATGGTTTTGTCCCTCTTGATTTGGTAAGTGTCCTCTCAGACATTAAGGGCATGTGACCTAATTCTTTTTAAACTATAAGTCTCTGGTATTACTTTAGCATTAGTGTGCAAGTTGCACAACGCCTCCCCCAACCTACCTATTCCATATTGCTACATTTCCTTTCCAATTAGCTGTAAACTGTGTAAAGTCTACTTTAGTAGACCCTTTTTGTTTTGTTGCTTTAATGTATCTCTTTAGTTACTGGCTCCTACTATAGATTTGGCAGTCTTTTTGTCCCAGGTCGCAAACTGTTTTCCCTTCAAGTCATCCATTATATATATCTTTAAGTTATTTCAGTTCTTTGCATCTTTCAAAAATGGAGTTTGAAAGTAATTACTATGTTTAAGTGCTCCGCAAGCAGGTTGTGGGTCAGCCTTTGGTGCTTCTGCCTGCCACTATATTAGCCAGCCTACCTGTGTATGACAATTAGTGGCGTCTCCTCTTATATTCTGTTCGCTGCAGTTCTTGCAGGTCACTCACCCCTTCTAGCGTGTAGCTCTTTGTGTTGATACTCCATGCCTGCTGAAACCCAAATGCTTTATCTTGAACTTCACTAGGATAAAGGGGGGCACCAAAGTCACTTGATGTCCAGCTGTATGGTTCTGGGACAATCTGACTTTGAATTTTAATCATGCCTTATTCTAGAATCAATTAGTAAACATTGTAGGAATCATATTAGTTTTGGAGAGACCCATGTCTAGCTTTTTCAGCAAGTTTGATTAATGTTATATATTTCCATGTGATACAACGTTAAAAATATATACATTTTTTATTAGGATTATTATTTATATGTTTAGCCATTTTAGGGATATCTATACCAGGTAGGTAGTTTCTTGCAAAGCTGCTTCAATAACTCCAGAACATTAATGTTCACTTGATGTACCTTCCTATGATGTCACTTCCTGTGATGCCACATCTTACAGGGGCCTCAGATGTTCCTTTTCTGCCTGGGGCTCCACAAACTCTAGGACCGGCTCTGGCAAGGGGTCCCAGGTACTCTGCAGGCATCTCCTTGCCAGTATCTGCTGTAACATGATAGACCTTGCAGCGTGGGAACCCTGCCTACATTTAAACTGAGGCCTGACTTGAGGCAGCAAATGAAAGACAGATCTAAGGCTTCAAATTACAAATCTACCCTTCACTTCAGCGTGCAGGCATGGTTTCAGGGCGTTGAGTGGAACACTATGCCCTACACAATATATGGCCTCTGGAAAGCTATGCCAGTCGCAGTTCTCCAGGGATACCATTGAATATACCATGTGATATTTGCTATTTCCTCAGTGTGGCTTATATGCACAGTGTAACTCTGTATTGTCCAAAGACAGTGTATTGAACAAATACACATATGTGTTTTTATTTACTCTTTTCCCTCAGACAAAAAACATTTTCCTCTTGAATAATTGCCTTTCTGTACACCCACATGAACGTTAGCGGTGTTGTGTTCCCCTTTCCACCTGAAAAAGGAGTAATTCAGTCCTTCTTTGGATTTTTTAGGAATACCAGCACGCCTTTCTGATATCTACTGGAATGTGTGGTCAGGCTCATGAGGAGAAGGGATTCTAAAGACAAGACACCACACAGCCCACTTCTACCCAAGACCTCATTTTCAACCAACTTTGGGCACCAAGTAAATCAGATGGACTATTGTATGTAGAGATCACTATTTGGACTTATGCCAGCAGTAGGAAATGCTACCTGCACTGGAAGTCACTACTTTTTAAATTCTGACAGGCTGTGAATTTAGGTGGGAGGGGAGGCTGCAGCATTTGTGCACCAAAAGCATGGTTCCCCACTTGTGAAACTTTGGGCGTGGTTTAGAGTTTGGCAGATGAGTTACTCCATCACAAACGTGACACATATCTCATCCGCTGTGTTACGATCTCCATAGGCCATAATGGGAACGTAATATGGCAGATGGGATATCCGTCACATTTGTGATGGAGTAACCCTCCCTGCCAAATTCTACATCAGACCCTTAATATGCAGTAGTACGAGAATTCTACCAGTGACATATTGCCATGTTTTGCCCCTGAATCCCAATCTAAGGTTCAACCCTAATCTTTCATGAGGTGATAGAGAAGTCTCATGACAAGTGTAAATAATTTACATGTGGGTGAGTTTATTCTGTTTTGGGTATGTTGAACAGATATGTGTGCTGTATGTCTATTTTGAGTTTAGGTTGATATATATTGCTGTGAAGTTATCTGGATCTCTTTTTACTCAACCTTTTTTTGTGCAAAAGAAACAAGAAATGGAGATAAATCTTCTGCAATGCAGATGCACATGCTTTGTTACATTACATTGCATGCACATGCACTGGTATTAATCTTGAAATGCCTTTTGAGAAAATGCATTCCAAGATGGCCACTGATGTGGCGCAACATATGTGTATGCAATGTGATGCATCTATCATCAAGAGAGGTCACTCCTGTATATTGTTGTTCCTTTGTGTTACGTCTAAGAAGACGTTGGTGGTGGGGTATTGCACCTTGGAATCTCTTAGATTACATAAAAGGACCTTCACCCACAAGTACCACCAGTGGCATGCTTCATCATTGGATCCTCACCCACTGCACCTAGTGTGTGTGGACGGGCTTGACACTGTTTATTAGCGGAGCTCTTATTGCTAAGGGATCTTTGGTTAAATTTGCCAGAAGGTTTATCCTATCACTGCTTAGTTAATTTCCTTATTCTGGATACCTTTGGCAATAGTAAAGACATCTAAGGGAGGATGCTAGTGGAGTATACAATGTACCCAAACATCTTAGGTCGACATGTTTCAGGCATATTAGGTCACCCAGAAGGGTCAAAAGTCTTTCTTCAGGCCCGGGTTTCCTCTAGATCTGTATGTTTTAGTTGATTAATTTCCACTGTTATAATGCAGTAATCACTTGTGACACTAACACAAACTCAAACACAAGCATACCAGTGCTCGTGAATTTATACTGCCCATATGTATTTTAATGACAAAATCAATACATTATGGGTAACAGAGAGAATTGGTTGCCACGTACTGATGAAATTTGGGATTGAAGACATTTGGCATCTACAAAAGACTGCCTTCTGGAGCACAACCTGAAATCAGGCTCCAGCTTCTGCTTTCGCTTTCACATTCAGCCAGTGAAGCCATTGGAGAGCAGCAATCATGTGGTCTACTCTGTCAGTCCGGTGATCAGTCGTACCACTGCAACTTTCAGTGTTTATAGGTCATTGGGCTTGCGCAGGCTGATTGAACCTGATGAATGGTTTTGTTTGTATGCTGATGTCACACGTTATCATATGCATAATAACTTGAGTAAATAGCATAGATCACTTATTAGACCATGCCGTGGCTAAAAGCTTCTGTGATCTAGGTTTGCACAGTAGAAGTTACAAAGCATACTGTTGAAAAATCATATCTACTTCATACAATTGATCACATGTACAATAATTTGATTACTTGCTTAACACCATCATGAATCCAGAGAGGGAATATATAAAGATGAATAAATGTTATCGTTATTGTCAGTATACATATATGAGACAGTATTCAAAGTGTGTTGATGCCCTTCCCTTGATGACCCATTTGAAATTATAAATGAATGCAGTGGCTGCAAGTGCTTTGTTTTCAGGGCTAAATGTGGTTGTAAAATTACGTTTGAATGGGACCATACCTTGTATTCATTACTTTGAATTATAGAAAATATACCTTTGAAGGAAGGAGAGAAAACAAGGCTGATCTCTGTGACATTCTCCTTCCCATGGTAGAGTAGTGAAAAGGTATTGTATTGCAATGTTTATATAGCTCTTACTACCACTATTTTGGGCACTAACATACTTGCCTACATGAAGAGCATGGGGTTGAAGGATGTTGTTTTTGTTTTGATCCTGCCTGGGACGTGTTTCTGTGTTATGCATTAGTCCCATTGAGGTGCATTTATCCCATCATGGGATGCAGCGCTCCGCAGTGTGATGGATGAAAAAGTGTGAGAGATAGGTACACAATTTATGGTTTTTAGTAAGGTGACACCTTTGAGCAGGTCTACAGGTCCTTTTTAGGTCAAAGCCCACCAAACAGCGCAGCTGTCTGCTTTGCTTATGACTTGCTTTATTTGCTTAGGCTGTCTAGCTTGAGTTTGTCCCTCCCGTGAGCACCACTTGTTTACTGTATCCTTCTGAGTACTCTCTTTCTGTAAATAGGCCTTTGAATCTAGATCTTTTTTGTTACATTTGCTGCACATTGAGAGAGAGAGGTCAAATGTTAGGCGTCTGTCTTCTGTGAGAGCTTGATGTTTACTTTCTTTCTCTGACTTTAAAGTGAGAGAATGTATGTGACAATTCTGCTGAGAACCCTTGTGAGAGCAGAGAGTGTATGATGTCATTCTTTCTAGCACACAACAAAAATGAGCTGTGCTGATGTTTCAGAATGTATCAGAATTAGGAAAGTACAAAAGAAGCATATTTTTTGTAATTCTAAAGTATGGTGGAAACAAATATTTGAATACAATCAAACAAACATCAATATATTACTTGGTGACATTTCCACACATAGTCTGTGCTCTGTAAAACTGTATGTTGGTTCAAATGTAATGGTAATTTCAATTGAAAATGTGTTGTCTGTAATGGAAGTGTGCTACCACACCATGAGTACTCCACGCTATGCCCTCCACTTTACACCAGGCCACTCTACAACACTCTACTCCACTGTACGCCCTACTTCTCCACGCCACGGCACTCCATTCTGACACGCCACTCCACTCTACACCCTTCCACTCTCAGACACTCTATGACATGCCACTTAACTACCTGCCACTCACTCCATAATACAACATACCAGTCTACTACACACCACTCTACTCTATGCCCCTCCACACAATTTACCCCACTTCACACCAGTCTACCCCAATCTACCCCATTTCACTCCAATCTCCCCCACTCTAGTCCAATCCAATCTAATCTAATCACCCCAGTCCACCCTGCACCCCACTCCAATCTACCCCACCCCACCCCAAACTACCTCACCCCAATCTACCCCACTGTGCTCCACCCCAATCTAGCCCACTCCAATCTACCCCACCCCACATCTATCCACCAAACTTCAATCTACCCTACTCTACTTCAATCTAACTCCAGTCTATAACACTCCACTCCACTGTATTCCATCCACCCCATTCCACTCTACCCCATTGTGCCCCACTCTAGTCAACCCAATCCACTCCACTATGATCCAATCTACCTTGATCTACCCCACTACTATCTACCCGCAATGCAATTGACCTCACTCCACTATACTCTCCCCAATCCACCCCACTCCACTCCACCCCAATCTATCCCACTCCTCTCTAATATACCCCAATATTCCCCACTCACTCCACTCTTCTCCTGTCCATTTCATCTAACCCAATCAACTCCACCCTACTCCACTTCAATCTACCCCACTCCACTCTACCCCACTCTACCCCACTCTACCCCAGTGTAGCACACTTCACTCAATTCTACACCACTGCACACCAGCCTACCTCACTCTACCAAACTCTACACCAATCTATTCCAATCTACACCAATCTACCCCACTCCAATCTACTCTACTTTATTCCAAACTACCCTCCGTTAATCTGTCCCAATCCCACAAAACCTACCCAGTCTACACCACTCCACTCCAATCTACTCAACGTCTCTCCAGTCCACCACACTCCAGCCCTATTCACTCCACTCCAATCTACCCCACTCTTTCCAATTTACCCCTCTCCAATCTACACTCCACTACAATCTATCCCACTTCACTCCAGTCTTCTCCACTCAACCACACTCTACCCTACTCCTATTTACCTCAGGCTACCCTACTCCAATCTACCACAATCTAGCCCACTCTGGTCTACCCTACTCTAATTTCCAATCCACTCCAAACTGCCCCACACCACTCCAATCTGCCCCGCTCCACTCCAATCTACCTCACTCCAGTCTACCACAATCTACCCCACTCCACTGTAATCTTCACCACTTCAATCCACATCCTCTACCCCATTCCACTCCTTTTACCACACTCCACCTTACCTCAATCTACCCCACTCTACTTCAATCTACCCCACTCCAATCTACTACACCCCATTCAAATCTACCCCACTCCAGTCCAGTCTAAATCACTCCACCCTAGTCCACCCCACTTCAATCTACCCCACCCCAATCTACTCTACTCCAATCTGCCCCAGCCCAATCGCTCCACTCCAATCTATCCACTCTATCTCACTGTACCCCAGTTAACCCCAATCCAGCTCATCCATATCTACCCTGCTCTATCACACTGTACTTTACCCCACTCAACTCCAAGCTACCACACTCTACTCTACTCCACTCTAACCTAACGCAATCTCCCCCACTACCCTACTCCATTATATCCCAATCCAATCTGCCCCAGTCTGCCCCACTTCACTCCAAACCACCCCACACCACCCCAATCTATTCTAATCTACCCAACTCTATTCCAATCTACCCAACTCTAATCCACCCAATCTTCCCCATTCCAATATACCCCCCTCCACTCCTGCCTAATGCACTCCACTTCACCCAATCTACCCCACTCCACCCTATTTTACACCACTCAACTCAGATTGATTGCAATCCACCCCCTTCACTCTTCCCTAAACTACCTCATCCCATTTCAACCTACCCCAATATACCCCACACCACTCTACCCCGATCCATTCCACTCCTATCTATACCACTCTGATCTACTCTAATCCACCCAATCTACCCCATTCCACTCCAAAATACCCCACCCTACTTTATCCCACTCTCTCTCACTCAAATCTACCCCACTCGACTCCAATCTACCCCAATTCACCCCATCTACCTCATCTCAATCTACCACACTCCAAAGTACCACACCAATCAACCCCACTTCGAACTCCAATCTACTCTACTCCATTCTACTGCGCTCTACTCTAATCCAATCTACCCCACCCTACTCTAATCTACCCTAATATACCCCACTCCAATCTACCTCACTTTACCCAAATCTACCCCACTACAATCTACCCCATTCTATCACACTTTACGTCACTCTACTCTACACCAATCTACCCCACTCCACTCTACCCCACTCCACTCCAACCTATCCCATTCCACTCCAGCCCACTCCAGTCAACCCCAATCTATCCCATTCCAATTTACCCCCCTCCACACCGCTAACTTTTAGCCATGCTGAACAGCATCCACAATAGTGTATGACATGGCTAAAACACATCGCCAAAGCCAATAACTCTTGCACAGGTGAAACCTATTGACTTTGCCAATGCATGTTGGTATTTCTTTTGTTCATAGTTTACTTAGCTTGTTACTGAACTGGGTTGTCCATTCTGAGATATTTTGTTTAAAGTTCATGGTCCTGAGCAGGCATTGATAAGAGGGAGAAGTGGTGGAGAGATCTTCTGGACCTTGTTAATATGATCCTAAATGTGATTCCCATTGTGAGATGCCAAGAAGTGGCTATGGTATGTAGCTAGTTAGGACCTGTAGTGGTGTACTAAATTAGAGTCCTCTGTTGGCCAGCAGCATGTGGCAGATCTCTTCAGTTATTTTACACCTGTTCAGATGGTAACGGGTGGTTTATTGCTGTGGACTAGTACAGCACTAGGTGGTCGATATGACTCTTAGCAGTTTTGTCTTTTGTGAGTGTAAGAGAGTCAGGCAGCGAAGGGAATTATTAGGCAGTCTGTATGAACTACAGTCAACTGTCTGACTGCTGAGTTGTATGATATCAGTTTTAGTGTGGGTTATATATTGTATTATAACTGCATTATATAGCACTTACTACCCCTGATGAGGCATTGTGTTGCTTTGAGCTGGACTGCACGCTGCCCCAGGTCCCAGGGTTGGTGTTTTTGTAGTTATTGTTGGTTATTGGGATTAGTCCTGTGTTGTTCCAGAACCATTGAATGTCTTTACTCTAGTTTCTATGTGGTAGATTTAATTAGTAGGAAATTAGTTGTGATATTTAGTGGGAAAGGGGAGTATGGGAATTTCATGTGCATAATTAATGGAAGAGCTACATAAGATGAGGTATTGTTAGGGTGCAGGGGTATCACTTTTAAAGGAGAGTTTATGATGTTTAAAAAAAGATGCTGGTATGGGCAATTTGCAGAAGTACAATAATAAGGATTAACACAAGGAGGCATGTAACTTAAGTAGGCTGTGCTCAGAGAGAGGACGAATGCAGAGGATGGAAAGGAAGAAGGTCACTTGAAGCAAAAAGGAGAGTCGACAGTCTGAAGTTTTAAATCAAGATTGTTTTTAATACAGAGTTTTAGGAATATTGTGCAGGCTTTCTGAGAAAGCGTGCAAAAACTTTAAAGACAAACATTATTGAAACCCCAGTTTTCACACACATCACCATTACCCACAGGTAAATCGTGTTAAATAAATATGGTTTTATTTTCCCATAAATCTGATGGAACGAAACCACAAAACAGGAGTGTTGCACTTTAAATGTTTGTGCTTGAGATGGCCTGCCTCTTTGCATCTGGTAATCAGGGCGAAGTGAAGAATAACAGTTATTTTAGTGAATACGTGTAGATGTAGTGTTTCTCGGGGCAGATAGCACTGGTCTGTCTCCAGTCTGAAGATACTAAACACAGGCACAATGAAAGCTCCTGCATCAGAAACTTATCCAGGCCAGCAGAGCATGAAACTTGCACCTCTTGAAATTACGGTTTCCTTTGTTAAAGTAGAATGTGGTATGTATCAAAACATCTGGCTAAATATTTGAGGTGTCACAGTAGAATGATGAAGATGATGGTTGAATGTTGGTGAAGGTCAGAAGAAGAAGAATGTCCATGCCAACTGAAGAGCCTTGCAGTGAGTGAATAATGACAGTGATACACTTTGTTCATTTGGTATTGTCTACAACATATCAATGGAATCTTCCCCAGTTCTGGAGATTTGTCATTCTGTGCTTGTATGGTGTCGAGGAAAACACAATCAGATCAACATGATGGAAAGATATATTAACCTGACCGCAGGGGTCATTCCTGTGACCTGTAATTCTGCAGAGTGTCATCAGGTCTCAACAGTGGACCATGCAAGTGCTGGCCGAGTTCAACATTAAATAAAGACCGGGCTTTCGAAGCATTAGTGGCCTGGCTTGATCTGAACTTGGGCTAACAAAAGGCTCTATTATCGGCTATCAAACCATTAGGGGATTCGATTCCCGGCACCGACCACGCTCTTTCTTACTGGGGCATTTCCGGTCAGCAATTCCAGTCTATTAATGTAGGAAACTGGTTAGCCTTTTGCCCTACCGTGTCTGGCAGTGGCCGCTGTGGCTACTACATGTCGTCTGAAGGGGATGAGCTGCGTGCAGTGAGGATCGGGGCTGCAATCACTTATTGTCATTAACTAAATACCTACGCATTTATTTTCATTTGTAGATTTGCTTCTTCGTGTGCACAACGAAATCATGTGCTCTTCATTTATCAAGTTATGTGTCCGCTGTACTCCTACAGACGCGTAAAAAACAAAATGAATAAAAAAATGTAAGCTGCATTACTTTGCAAAGAATTGTCATTAGGGCAGCAGCATGACACTTAAGTCAATACTGAAGACGGTTCTTAGAGCTGTGGGTTTATGTGCCTGTCGACATATTCACGAATAGCAACAGATAGTAAAATAATACAGCAGCACACTTCATAACAGACACATTGTATGGGTCAAATCTATTTTAATAGCACAGGATTGTAATATAACTGTTAGTATGGAGCAACCGATTATTGTCCATTTTGAAACTCTTCCTCCTGCACAGACCCGTTCCAAGCTAAGGGAGCCTGTTCCACGCCCTCACTTGTGGTTTGGACCACAGCGCTAAGAGGACCTTTATGGCAGAGCAGAGACAATCAAGCACAGCGCATGCACTGATCTGCAGATGCAGGCACCGGTAGGCCGGAAGCAGCGCCGAGCACACTGCTGCCCCTACAGCTCTCCCTCTGGAGGGGCGGCAGGTGCTGCTACTGCTCGAACAGCCAGGTCTTGAGAAGTTTCCTGAAGGTCTTTGGTCTGGTGCAGGTGGGTGGGAAGAGTGTTCCAAGTTTTGGTGGCGAGGTGCGAGAATGATCTACCGCCGGTTGTAGTTCTGCAGATGTGTGGGATGGTTGCGAAGTCAGCGGTGCGGAGATGCCAGGTTGTGGTGTAGAAGGAGAGTCATCTGTTGAAGTATTCTGGTCTGGTGTTGCGCAGTGCTTTGTGAGCGTGGGTGAGGAGTTTGAAGGTGATTCTCTTGTTGACTGGGAGCCAGTGCAGGTTTTTCTTTTCAGGTGGTCTGTGATGTGGCATTGGCGGGGGATGTCCAGGATGAGGCGTCCGGAGGCGTTCTGGATGCATTGCAGCCTCTTCTGGAGTTTGGCCGTGGTTCCTGCGTAGAGGGCATTGCCGTAGTCCAGTTTGCTGCTTAAGAGGGATTGGGTGACTGTTCTTCTGGTTTCGGTGGGTATCCATTTGTAGATCTTTCGGAGAATGCAGAGGGTGTTGAAGCAGGAGGAGGAGATGGCGTTGACTTGCTGGGTCATGGATAGGGAGGGGCCCAAGATGAATCCTAGGTTGCGTGCGTGGTCGGTGGGAGTCGGAGCGGTTCCGAGAGTGGCAGGCCACCAGGAGACATCCCATGCGGAGGGGGTGGAGCCGAAGATGAGTACTTCTGTCTTGTCTGAATTGAGTTTGAGGCAGCTGCTCTTCATCCATTCGGCGATGGCCTTCATTACTTCGTGGAGGTTGGTCTTGGCGGAGTCCTTGGTGAGGGAGAGGATCAGCTGGGTGTCATTGGCGTATGAGATGATGTTAAGGTTGTGGGATCGGGCGATGTTAGCAAGCGGGCCATGTAGACTTTGAAGAGGGTCGGGCTGAGGGACGAACCCTGGGGTACGCCGCAGATGATTTTGTTGGCCTCCGAGAGGAATGGGGGGGAGGCGGGCTCTCTGAGTTCTGCCAGTAAGAAAGGAGGTGATCCGTCCAGGGCTCTGTCGCGGATTCCAGCATTGCTGAGGCGTGAGCATAGGGTGTGGTGGCAGACGGTGTCGAACGCGGCTGAGAGGTCCAGGAGGATGAGGGCTGCGATTTTACAGCTGTCCAGTATGGTTCTGATGTCGTCGGTGGCAGCGAAGAGGGCAGTTTCGGTGCTGTGGTTGCTGCGGAATCCAGATTGGGAATGGTCCAGGGTACGGTTCTCCTAGAAGAAGTGGGTTAGTTGTCTGTTGACAGCCTTCTCAATTACTTTTGCCAGGAAGGGGAGCAGGGAGATAGACCGGAAGTTCTTGAGGTCTTTTGGGTCCGCCTTGGGTTTTTTGATGAGGGCGTTGATCTCGCTGTGTTTCCAGCTCTCTGGGAAGGTGGCAGACTTGAAGGAGTTGTTGATGATCTTCCGTAGTTGGGGTGTGATGACGGAGCTTGCTTTGTTGAGGATGCGGTAAGGGCAGGGGTCAGATGGAGAGCTGGAGTGGATGGTGTTCATGGTTTAGATGGTGTCGTTGTTGACGGGGGTCCAGGAGAGCAGGAGGTTGGTCTGAGGTGAATCTGTGGTGCTGGTGGTTGCTGGGGGGGAGGGGGGAGTCAGGGTGCTAAAGCTGTCTTGGATGTCTGCAATCTTGCGGTGGAAGTAGGAGGCTAGGGAGTCACAGATGTCTTGGGATGGTGGGATGTTGTTGGCGTTGGAGCTGGGGTTGGAGAGTTCCTTCACGACGTTGAAGAGCTCCTTGTGTGTGTGTGCATTGTTGTTGATTTGGTCTTTGACGGCGGTTCTTTTGGCGGCTCAGATGAGTTGGTGGTGTCTGCAGCTGGGGTTTTTGAAGGCTGTGAGGTTGTCCAGAGTCGGAGCTTGGTGCCAGTTTCTTTCGAGTCTTAGGCAGCTTTGCTTAGATTCGTGGAGGTTGGCGGTAAACCAGCATAGCAGAGACAAGAGAAACACCTTAGTGTGGCACAGCCAGTGCTGTATCGAACCCACCACCATTCTACTGCACTGTCCATTCATGTGTCTGAGGGCATTGCATGCATAGTAGTACTTCTGGTATTGTAGAGAACACAGTACAGAGCACAGTGGTGGCAGAAGTACCCGATGTCCTGAATGACAGCTCCCTGTACTGAGTGCTGCAGTGAGCTATAAAGGAATGGAGTATTCCTGGCACCATGTTTATTACTGACTTACCCAGCCCAAGTGGCCTTTTCATATACACTGCTCACCTGCCTTAACCCACTCTCCCCTCCCTTTACCCCTAGGGCAGCAGTCTTTGTGTGAAGCGCCTACATGTGTTTGCAGAGCTCGTGGGCGCAGCAGCTATATACCCAATCATTGATCATTACGTGCAGAGACTTCTGGCATATGGGCGGGGAGGGGCGGGGGTGGAAGACGGTGGAATTGAAAACACGTCCCCAGCGCTGCGAACCCCAGGTGGCGGAGGGGCTCACTGTAAGGCCTCTCTGCGAGCAAACCAAGCTCTTGGAAGTTGGAACCTCTAAATGTGGGAGCGGTCGGGCTTGAGATATGTTCAGTGTTCAGAAGAAAGACAGATGGGTTTGTGCAGAACTTGAAGTCTCCGAACCTCGTTGAGCTGCTTGTATCTCCGTCTGTGAATGAATCACGAAATGTGTGTTTTTTGTCTCAAGTGTCTGCAACAAGTGTTTGCATTTTGTTTAAGTGCTCACGTACGTGTCTGTTAGTGCAGGATATGTGTGTGTGTGCAAGGATTCATGTTTGTTTATGTCCTATTGTATGTTTCAGTGTATTTTTTGTGTATGCCTATGTGCACATCTCTGTGTAATTATTGGACTTCTGGATTACCATACAGGTGCCTGCAGTTAAGCAAAGGGGAATCTCTTGAATGCATGTACATCGTTCTCTATGTAACTATGCATGTGTTTTGTGTGGTGAAGTTTAGGTGTGTTGCAGTGTGTCTGCTTGTTCGATTCTTCCATCTTTGAGTGTGTATGTGTCTCTGTACATCGGTCTGTGTATGTGTGTGAGACATGCGTCTGTATGTAGAAAGTATATCTGTGAGTGCCTGTATTTAGGAGATGCTAAAAACAACTCTGATTAGTTGTGTCTGCCTAGTTTGATATTTAGCGCTTGGATGCTCCTTTTGTGTCCATGGTATGTATGTACTGAGTGAGGGTGCGATTGATAAACACTCATTTACTTTAGTTCTCCATGCTTGAAACTGGCATGTTTGCTTTAAAAATACATGGGATCTTTACCCTCTGCAGCAAGTTCACTGCAGCACCATGTTTTCCTCCAAATCCTGCTGTTCGTTGTTGCTGCTCCCTCTCCCTCACCTCCATCGTGTTGCCACATCCCCCCAGCTGTCCATTGTTGCTGCTCTCTCCCTCCTCACCCTGCACCTCCCTCATGTGGCTTACCCACCCTGGTCTCATCTTTTTTTTATATATTGCACAACAGTGGCATAACCTAAGCTACCACAGACCCTGCGGTACGGGTCTCCTCCCGAGCTCCAGAGCCCCTGTAAGCAAAAGCAACAGAGGGTGGGCCAGGGAGGAGGCCCCTCCATGTACTTTTGCAAGGGGGCCCCCTCAAGTTTTGTTACGCCACTGTTGCACAACGATGCAGACTGCGGTGCAACATGGCCGAAAGATTTTAAAAAAATCTCTGAAGCAGTCAACGCTGGTCGTGACATAGGACCTGATTATGGCTTCGGCGGAAGGGATTACTCCGTCCCAAATGTGACGCATATCTCGCCCGCCAAATTACAAGTCCATTATATCCTATGGAACTTGTAATATGGCGGGCGAGATATCTGTCACATTTGGGACAGAGTAATCCCCTCCGCCGAAGTCGTAACCAGGCCCATAGTGTTTTTTCCTTTACTTTAAGCCATGTTGCCCAGCAGCAAACGCTGCTGGGCAACATGTCCATAAAACATTGACAAAGCTAACAGATCTTGCATAGGTGAAACCTATTGGCTTTGCCAATCCTTCTTATACAAATTGTTAGTTACACACCATCACTCATCTTTCCAAAGTGCCGTCCTGTTATTGGTACAGAGGCCATTTTATCCATCTCTTTGCTTGCACAAATAAAACATGACCTTCATTAATCTACTCATTAGGCATTTCTCCTTCTGCTGCTGTCTGGCCTGCAGGTTATTTTGGTCCCTCACAGGATTTACTTTCTGTTCTGAAACTTTTTTGTTTGTAAATTAGCCCATGCCGGCTGAATTTTCTTTTCAAACAAAATTCCGGTAAACCCTTAGAGAAGACATGATGGATCCTTAATAAATATATGCAAAGGAAACTCTTAATAAGTGTATGGAAAGGAAACTCTTACGTGTGGATTTCTGCTTATTGCGCCTCTGGCACAAATGTCAATCTTAAGTGTAGACTTCCTTTGTGCAGGTCACAGAAGGTGATCTCTGTTTACTGTAGTGTGAGCTCGACGGTCCTCTTCGGCGTCTGTCAGTTTACAGACATGAAGCCAAATTGAGGGGGGCGTGGGTTGCACGGTAGATTCCTAGCTGTTAATATCCATTCCCAGAAATGAAACAGAAAAAAATGAAACAAAATCTCAGAGGGGTCTGTGAATCTCATGATGAAGAAGGAACAAGAAGTGCTGCAGAGGTGGGGGTGGTGAGGGTGAGGGAACACAACACCAATAGCAAAGTATTGAAACTTCTGTACACCTTTTGTACAAAGTGTGCAATGATAGCACAAATACCAAGTAGGTAAAGTTTATCACAAAATTCAGAAATATTTTGTGTTGAAATCATGTTTTGTTTTTTAATTGCAAGAATTGATTGTGAAGGCTTGCAGTAAGGCTAAGTTTAGACGTATAGTTTGTATTCGGCTTAGGTTTAAGGTTAGTTTTAACTTTTCGGGTTAGGCCATAAGACCAGGACACAGTGCTTTGGTCAGTTTAAAGTTTAGCATTAGGTGATGTTTACACAAAATATCGGAGAAAACATATTGTGTGGACAAAATATTGTGTCAAGAACATTGAGGATAAAATATATTGTGAAGGTAAGTTTCTATGGGTAAGCAAACTTTACCTAAATTTAACTCCACATATATGCAACTTGACAATATATATATATAGCTTTGCAATATGTAGATGTGGAGTTAAGAATAGTACATTTATATGTACCTCATTGCACATACCCTCTCGATATTTTGGTCCTGGATATTTTTGACACGTTATTCTGTCTAAGTGTAGGGAAAGCGCATTACAGTTGCTGTCCTTCCTCTCCAAAACTTCATATCCTTAACAAAGGGCCAGAAACTAACTTTAACTAAAAAATAATCAATTCTATTGGGGCAGCCTACTCAATTAAAAGTAGGTTTGCCCTTACGATCAAAAGGGGTCCTACTGCTGGCTGCCCTGAAGTTGACATTAAGAGCTAATGTCATCGCTTGTGCCTCTCATGGTGTCTGTCAAGCAAAGGGGAGATCTACCTGGGGAATTTGCCACTGCAAATCAATCTCAAAAGTCAACTCAGGAGCGTATGCTACTAGGGGTTCCCAGCTACAATAACATAAGAGTCACTTGAGAGATCGGCTAATAAGGATTCTAATTCTAATAGTATACTCGTGCCATCCAAATGTCTCTCTACCCGATTGTATACGTTAAAAATGCACAGGGTCACACCTCATATAAATTTAAGGTTAATTGCCATAAGACCTAAGGAGTTTATAGGGATGGGGTGATTTCACATTGAAGGGTAACTTTGGCCCGTTACTGCGCATCCTATAGCGGATCGTAATATTGGTATTTTCTGTGGAGGTATAGCGTGCATCTAATGCAATTAGGTCATCCACCATAGTTGTAATGTGAAAGGAAACTATAAGAACTTCTGCTGTGTCACCTACTCTGTTCAACCTTTCAGCACTGTGAAAGAATAACAATGCTTTTCTTCGCAAACCCAGTAGATCAAATTATTTTTGTTTAGCCCTCTTTCTCTGGAGCCCACCGGAAGCATTGGGACGTGGTTTAAAAAAACATTATGACTAGCAGCCCGCTTAAAGCTCAAACGGACCCTACAGGTCACCTGGCCTCCCCGCCATCGGGTCTAAGCAGGCTCCTTTTTTAACACTGTTTTAGAAGACTTTGGGTTACTGTGGGGGGGATGTTAGGTGACACACACTCTAGGGAGATAGGGGTAAAAATGGCTCTGGCAATGGGGGCAGGAGAATTGGAGACTAACCAATAGGATGCCCCACTACTTCCTCCATGTCCCTGTCTTTCTGGAGCATTTGCCTGTCTCATAGCTAATACCTCACACACTTTGTCCTGTAACCCTCGTACCATTTTCTTGAGGGCAGTTACTTCTTCGTTGAGTTTACTAATTTCCTCACAAAGGCTCACAATGGAATTAGGCACCCTTTCCTCATCTCCCACTGACCCTTCCATCCCCCTCCATCCTTGTCTCATTTCTACCGAGAAACAAAAAACAGTTATGGCATTCCACTCCCAGGATGGATTGTTCCTGCTTTGACACCCTGTCAGCACACTGCACATCTGGTTTCCTACCAGTTTTGGTTGGGGATGCTGCAGTTGATCAAGCAAGTGATTTATCAAACTTTTGCAGAATATGTTTAGTACTGGTCTCAAATTATAGGGGAGGGGGGCGGGGGGCGGGGGGCAGTGGGCTATTGCTCCCTTGTGGGGTGGAATTAATAATATCAGTAACTTCTTCTATCAGTGTGTCAATTCAAGAACACAGATTGCCCCAGCTGATTTCAAAGGATTTTGGCTCTACTTGAGCTCTTATCCCCTTCCATTAATTTTCTTTTAACCATGGTGGATCTACTGGTACAGGTACAAGGGGAGAAACCTCTGACTATCGTTCCTAAATTAGAAGGCAGACCTTACAGGCCACTAGCTTAGCCCCCCACCCAAAACAACCATCATAAATATGCCACACCCTCTCTACCAGAAGGCAAACACCGAAAATAAATGATAAGGTCTACTTTAACAAAAAATGCAAATATAAGTACAACATAAAAAGTCTGCTAAGAACAGAGTACCTATAATGGATTTCAAAGGTGGATGTCACAGGGGTGGCCCAACCCAGCCTCCTCCGGGCTCCAACAGGCGTGGATGGGCTCGTCCTCAGCCAACGTGCCTCCCACGCAGCGGGTTGTTGGCACACTTATGAGCCCAGTAGCTGCAGGAGGCAGGCTGCAACTGTGCCTCCAGACACAAAGTGATGTGGGAGATATAGTCCACTCAACCCCCAGACAAGGTCCCCCAAGTTTGGTGTGTGCCGTGCAGCTGTTTGTTGGCGCGCTTAAGAGTGATGTAGCTGCAGAAGAAACAGCACTGTTCCTCTTCACATAGGTGTTTGGGTACTAGTTTATAGCAACCACTAAAACAAGACAGTCACAAAATGAAATAACCTGCACCTCTAAACTCATCATAGGATAATGCATCCATCAACATTACTAATAGTACAGTGAATCATCGTTTTGTTGGTCCTAGCCTGGAGAAACAAGCATTGGCATTTTCAGTAGATCTGGCTTAATGTGCTTGTATGGCAATGTCATATCTTCTTGGCCTTGTTTGCACACCTTGTTACATTAAAACCAGTCCTCTTGAGTTTGATGTTCATCATGCATAGTGCTAAGGATTTAACTAATGCTTGAGATCTTCAATATGTTTTTTTTGCACTTTAGTAAAATCTATTGGTGGTTGTTGAGTTTTATGAAATGTGATCCCTGGTGGTTGATGACTGGCTCCTGCCTCCTGAATTTGAAATGGGTGACATGAGATGATTTCCTAAAGTTAGCTCAGTTTACTTTTCTTAAGCATTTCCTGCAAAGATGTTTTTTTTCTCCAGAGAAGTCATCAATTCTCATACCAAAATTGATGATTTAAAAAGTTCAGAAGGGTTTCTATTGCCCCAAAGATGCAGGTGGTCTTTCATCAATGAAAAACAAACAACTCAGGTAAAGTGACTGAGTGGAGGCTTCCTGCACATAAACTCCTGCTCCTAACACAGGCGCAATTTTATTATTGTGCAAGGGTGTCTGCATTGGTGCTAGAAAGCACAAACTGCACGGGCACAAGGAGAGAGCAAAAATTCTCCATATCTTTGTAAGTATGGAGCAGTTCTACTCTCTCCCTTTCACGCAACACAGGGCAGCAAATTCCCTTGCTGCCCTACTTTACGTGAAATAATAGTGTAAATATTCCCCCAAATACCCAGCATTCTGCCTTTGATCCATCTGACATCTCTGATCGTCTGTACATCCATACTCTTTACTCTGAACTCTCAGCCTGGACCATGCAAAGAGGAGCCTGTCACTAGCAGAAACCTTTCATGGGTACTGTGACCACAAGCAGAGCAATGCCGACCTGTGTTCATGGGCAAAAAAGAGGGGAATCCTTCCTGTATTCCCTGCGTGCTGCCTTCCTGTCTGGTGGTCCATAACCAGATGACTACACCTCTTTCATGATGGAACTGTGGCCACTCTCAGCTAAGTTCTGTCCACCTACCTAACAGACGGGTGCAGAAGGAGTTAGAAGGTGCTGGCTAGAAAAAGAGAGGTGCTCCTTGGAGAGCACAATAAAAGCTTATTTTCTGAAAATATTGATTTTCAACTTTTTAAGGAAGTGCAAAAGGGACTGGCATAACATCACTGAGCTCTGATGGAGTTCCATGCCATATGTGTGTAGCTGGATAAGGCTTGTTGTCTCTTATTGTCCTTATGATGTTTTGTTGTTTCCTGCCTTGCGATGCTCTCACTGTAAGTTGTGCTTGTTCTATGAAGGTCTTGAGCTTGATTGCCAGAACATTTCGAATTTTGGCATTGACCGCCTTGCAGTCTTGAATGTGATGTTTGTGGAAATGTAGAGCCAGTGGGGTTCTTCGAGTATTGAAGTGATTATGTCATATTTGCAAAGGCTTTTTATGTGACTAGCTGAAGTGGTTGAATAATTATGGTAAGAATCACGGCTCAGCCATCAAGCTCTGTCAGCCATACTGCGAGAATGCCCATCAGTCAATTAAGCGATATTAAAAGGCTAAATTGAAATTAAAGTTGAGATGATCTGCTTCATGGAGAACACTCTTCAGTGCTTTCAAGCAGGGGTGTAGCTTTGAGGTGTTTGGGGTGTTATATCCCCCTAACAAATGCGTTATCTATTTGGTACTTGTGTTTAGAGATTTTCAGTGTGTCCTCGTTGAATTGCCCTTCTCCCTAGCAGCACTGGAGACAGTGTGGTGTATGAAGCATTTAGGCCAAGCTCTCATCCCCTCTCCCTAACAATATACTCATAGCAGGACAGAGGAAGGCAAAGAAAACATTTAACACACATTAACACCTGCAAGTCCTTTCATCAAAGCATGAAGCTATTCCCCACTTGCTCCTCATGTTCGAATACATTCACAGAAAATGAATAAATCTGCACTTTAGTGCTTGCAATCTCACGTCGATGTAGGTTTATTTATTTTCGGAATTTAACAAAGTGTTTCAGGTTACACTTGGAAAAGTGACCTAGTCACAGGTTTCCCAGTGAACTCCTGGAAACCTTTGGTGAATTCCACATTTGCACACACACACACACAAGTATATGTGATTATGGGCCAGATGTATGTATTTTCTGAATTGCGACTCGCAAATTGCGAGTCAGAGAGACTCGCAATTTGCAAGTCGCAATTCAGAATGCTGGATGGTGTCCCTGACACCATCTGCAACTCGCAAGGGGGTGGCAAAGGGTCACCTCATTAATATTAATGAGGTGGGTCACAATTTGCGACCCCCTTGAGACTCGCAGCACTCACAGGGATGGAGGCCTGCTGGAAACAGCACAACACCATGTCTGTGACTGCTTTTAAATAAAGCCGTTTTTTTTTTGTAATGCAGCCCGTTTTCCTTAAAGGAAAACGAGATGCATTACAAAATTAAAAAAATTTAACGTTTTCGTTTCATTTTTTCAGAGCAGGCAGTGGTTCCATGGGGACCCCTTCCCTTTTGCGAATGGGTTACCACCAGTGTGACACTGGTGGCAACTGCGATTGCTTTGCGACCGCATTCGCGGTCACAAAGCAATACAGCATCGCGCTGCGACTCGCAATTAGGAAGGGGAACACCCCTTCCTAATTGCGACTCGCAGTCCCGTTTTGCGACTCGGAAACCAGGTTACCGACTCGCAAAACGGGGATTGGGCATCGCGATGTGCTTTTTGCACGTCGCAAACAGCGGAATTCGCTGTTTGCGACGTGCAAAAAGTTTGCTACATCTGGCCCCATGTTTTTACTTGCAAAAAAGAATCATAGGAAGTGCAAATCCACAATATATATTTTTTTTCACTGATAAATATTTTCCCTAATGAGGAAAGCACTATCCCTACATTCCCGCCAGTTTGATGGGTGTTCTCTTACCCTTTCCACACAGGAAAGGGATTCACTGTTGCCACTGACAGGAGTAAATCCCCAAACGTCTTCAGCGTAGAAAGTGATTTGGAGAGGAGTTTGTAAAAAGTAAGAAATGTATGTTTGTAGATGATTATTAACTCATAGGGCATTTTCTCCCAGGAGCACACATTCCTACAAACCTGATCGTAGATTTCCTGAAACAAAATGTGTGTGTGAATAAAATCATTTATGTGTGCAATAACTGCTCTGCGCACCCACCCCCACCCCCACACACACATCCATACGCATACACACAAACACTTGCACAGACACACATAATTACACTTTAATATTGTGACTGGAGAGTTTAAGCTGCAGATGACAAAAAGCTTTCTTGTACACCTGGGCATGGACTCTGCCTCTGCTCTGTCCTGCTTGAAGCCCGGACAACTCCACCATTCCCTTGCCATAGCTATTAGATGGAACTGACCTCTATTACAGGGGCAAGTAGGCTACAATGGGAGTACTGGAGGGGTGGCGGACCTCAGCACGGCAGTGTAAGATGTTCTTTTTACTTGGCAGATAAAGTACTTTGCAAGGATCTCTGGGCCATTTCAGCCATGGAATATTTCTAGGATTCCTTTATTCACTGGTTCCCAAAAACTTTGCAATCCTTAAGATTATCTTCCCTGGGGTATACAAGCACATTCTACCCCTGGATAAAATGAGAATCCAGTGCATTGCTCTGCGAGTACAGTCCCCACCTCTTTACCACAGGGTTTGTACATACCCCAGGTAAGCTAATACTAGGGATTCCCATATTGCCTTAGGTTGCTAGAGTGACAATAGCCCTTTCTCCCACCTCCTAGGGCTCAGGGAACCCATGCCAAATAGGGGAATTCTGAGAGGTCCCTTGACCCTTCCCAAAAGGAAAATTAGAAAACTGCCACCAACTGTGGGCTGGCAGGCCTGAGCATCATCATCCCTGCAGGCCATATAAAAAATATGTGGAGAGTACAATCAATTGTTTAAGGTTTTTTCGAGCCAATGGAAGGAGCGCTTTTGGGGGCATAGATACAACGTTCTGATCGTCCCTGTCCTCACTTCCATTTTGTTATTGGTGGGAGTTAGTTGTTCTTTTGTACAACAAAGTATCCAAAATCGTTCGTTAGATTGCAAATCTTGAAGACTGTTGTTCAGTCTTCTAAATATGACTTTTCTCTCCTAAATCTCTCCCAACTTCTGCCTTCCCAACATCATACTTATCTCTTCTCCTGCTCACTGCATCATAACTTGAGTGTTCAGATTTAATGAACTTCATGCAGCTGATGTTATAGCTTCCGTGTTACCTTGCGCAAATGGACAAATAGAGCAGTGCCATACTTACAAAAAGCCATGCGTTGAACTGAAAGATGTTTGCACAATGCTAAGCATGGAGTTTTGATGCACAGACAAGCCAGCGTTTTTTTGCTTAACATTGGTGCTTGGGGTACCCCTTCCAGTACAAATTACACACAGTGGTATTCACTCAAAAAAGTAAGTTGCACAAATGGGTAGTGTTGTCAAAATTCAATGTGGCGGGTTAAAGCTGGGAATAACTTGCGATATTCCACTTGCCCCTTACTTGTGCCTTGTTTTATTTGCCACTAGGACTTATTGCCATATTATGCTACTTAGTGATTTGGTTTTGTGTGAAGTTGTACGAGTGTCTGTGTTATTCATGGCCAGCTCTGCCTCTCTGCATAGATAACAGGAGGAATGACACTCCATGCTGTAAAGCCTGCTGCACTCACGTCAAGTTGTTAGAGCAAATATATTTTGGTCGACGCTGTGATTTGCATCATAACATGTCCCTTAAAGTTGCGCTGAACTATAGTAAACCCAGGGCCTTACTTGGGATACGCTACATTGACTCAGCCCCCCAGTCTCACTGGCTAAGCTACGGCCCTGGATACAAGGACGTTCACATGTCCTGTTCCATTTTCCTTCAAGGGTTTCAATATATCCTGTGTTTTATAAAGTCATTCTGAACAATAACGGTTGTTAGGTTTCCACACTTTCCTGACCAAAGAAAGCACAAGCTAGTAGAATGATATCAGAATACCATCTATAGTCCTATCGTCCGACCTACATATTGTGCCCTAAATATAGTTGGTAAAACTACTGTTCCATAACGTGTAGCTTTTGTAATATCAACTCCAATAAAGTGATATTTTTGTAAACGATATTTAGTGTTCGATGTTTATGTCAGACAATATTTGGGCACACCAGAATATAGATGAGAGCGCGGGAATGTTAAGAGCTCCATTGCAGACAATGAAGTGGTTCCAGGCTTGTTAATAGCTGCAGTGCACGCCTGTTATCTGTCACATCTCTGGCTTTAAATGCCATGATGCACATGTCCTTCATCATGATTAAAGCGGAGAGCTTGTACTTTATCACTGTTTCAGTCTTACTCCTTTATTAACTTAAAAGTTTCACATTTTTTATACTTTATCAAACTAGTCCATATTTTATTCCAGAGAATCACACGGTTTATAATTGTTGACTACTGCTATAACGCAGGTATAATTTTCACCTTCTCCTTTGAATGAGTATAAATGATACCTATCTCACCAGAGTGTAATTTGTATTTTGACACCGATGAATCAGCCTCAGTTATCCTTAAATTTGGTATTATCAGGTAACTTTTTCCCTATGCGCGCTTTTTGCTCCTTGGATTATAGTTTATTACAGATGTCCCCTCTTTTCATTAGTCCTGATGAGACCCTTGTACCTCGAATAAGGGTTGAAACGTCATCGACAACAATAAGTAACAAACAAACTAAAAAGTGGGCAGCCAATCTTGATAAATGAACTAACCTGACATTTTTAGTAGTTGCTTGCACAAACACACAAGCGTTCCTATATTCCTTTCTTTCTTTACCTGGTTCTGTTGTGAATTTTGCACAGGGGGCACTATAAACTGTTTTGCACTTTAACATGTTGTACTTGTGGAATATTTAAAGAAATAAAAGTATTCTCTTTGTTGTATGTACAATTGTGGTGGTCTTATACGTTCAGGAAAATATTTGTATTACTATACAATAGCATTCATTGCACAAGGTCATTTAGTCTCCTGATCCTTTATTCTGCATTAAGTGATATCGATGAAAACCACTGTTACATGATAAATAAATCATATATTTGCACATAAAGAAAATGTGGTTACCTTTCAGGTCTTATACAATTCATGTTGAGGGTAACTTTTTGTAAATTGGATAATTATGCACAGAGAAATTAATCTTTTTATGAAATTTGGCACAGATGCAGTTGATCTAGAGATATTTGTGGATTGGGCTTGGACAGCAAAAGAGGGACGAGAGGGAGAGAAACAAAGAAAATGAGTGAGAGAGAAAGGGGGAAATAGAGATATGTGTGAGAGAGAAAAACATAGACAGACCTTGAGCTGTGTAGCCTTTCAACATATGTCTTTAGCAAATATATTGAGATCAGCAAACCTTTGCTTGAAAATTGAGTGATGCATATATCTTTGCACGCTAATTTAATATGTCTCATCACCTGATTTTGTGGTGGAAATGTGCAACTTGGTAATAGATTACTAGAATATTCAAAATATGACTTTAAAACTAGAGAGAGGAGGCTTAGAGAGTAAAAAGAAAAGAGATAGATCGCTAAATAATTTGTGAGCATTTCATCAGATAAGATCCTGCTAATGTGGATAAGCAATATAGGGAAATGGGGACTTGTTTTTACAGAGTGATGCCTGTGAAAGGCTGGTAGGCCTGGGCAAACCCAGTCATTGCTGCTGCATACACGCCATTTGATTATCTCGTCACTAGCTTCACAAGCACTTTAGGGTCATATTGTGGAAACGAACGGTGACCGCTCTGAAAATCAGGAGTGCACATTATGTCGTATCAGATGAGGAGACAAGGAAAGTGAGTCTCTTGGGAAAATGAAATGTTCACTGACCATCAGACACCATTGAAAAGGGACTTTGCAGACTAAATTACGTATCACGAATGTCTGACAAGCACCTGACTCCTTCACAGAGGTCTTGACTATGACCAGCCCAATTGGAGACTTCCATTTTCCCAGTAGGTCAGTCAGCTTTGGAACTCAAATATGTGCATAATGAAGTATCCACAGTTCTAGTGTGCATGCATTTTAAGTACACCCTGTGGCACTCTAGTACTTTCCATTCAATTGAATTGAAGTTAAGTTGTAGTGGATTTTCCTATTCCTCCTCCCTTTGCCACTAAGGTAGCTGACCTGGTTAAGGGGGCTGTTGCGGAGGTCAATGTATCATGTGAAGATCACACATTTGTATCCAAGTAAGGCAGCTCACTTATTTTCTGTACCCGATGCAGAGAATTGCCACATTGGATCAATATTCGAGAATGTTTGCTAGATTAAACACTCACACGAATCCCTGTCTGTGAAATCTGATGATCAATACCCTTAAAAATTGCTAAGGATTTAATGATACCTGACTCTGTGCCATTTTCACTGGACAGTGTTACTGATTACTGTCCCATAAGGAATGTTAATTATGGCAACGTTAATCTTTGTTAGTTGTAGATTACCATACAGAGTAATTGTATTGTTAGGCATGACCTCTTACCATGACATAAATATAATTGTCCTTAAAAATCTTAGATTAGGAAATAACCACATTAGACAGACAACTATAAATGGTGTATGCATTTTGTGTATATATTTTATTTTCCATATAATGATTCTCGATGGACATTGGATTTTATGTACATTGTGACAAATACATACAATTAAATATTGCCTTGATTCATGGGTATCACTATACAAATGGAACTCGTACCCTAGATTAGTGGTACAGGCGAATAAATATTGTTGATGTTGCCTTTTATGATTTTTTTTTACAAATATACTTATTACATTGTTACAAACAATGGAGTTACTTAGCCATGAATAAAATCAAGTATTCTTTGAACTAGCTCACAAAATCCCTTTCCAGTTAAGGAAATAGGGCCTGATTACGATCTTGGTGCATGGAATACTGTGTCACAAACCTGACGATATTCAATTTGCTTGCCGTATTAGCAGTTTCATTGGATGTAATGGAATCATAATTTGGCAGATGGGATATCCGTTATTATTGTGACAGAGTAACTCCATCTGACAAGATCGTAATTGGGCCCATAAAGTTGTTCATAAAAAAATGTGTATGCCACTGCTAAGTTACTATGCTAAATGACTAAGATTACAGCTGAATGTTTTGTATTTCTTTTAAACCTGAGGGAATTTGCTGCAGTTGCTGATTCTCATGGTTTGTGTTGTCTAATTCTCACTGTAACTGCTCGGCAAAATCTCATCTATGACAGAATTGATGACAGAAACAACTTAGTAGCCTCTATCATACCTAACATAAAAAAAGGAAAGAGCTAAGAAACCAAAAATAAAGTTTTTATTTATTTGATAAAATCGAAATGATAAGTGAATGTTTTTCCAGATTCACATAAACTATTACTTTATGATGTCGCTTTTTGTAAAGAACAGTGCTGGTTTTCATTTAATAAAGCTAGTCCAGGTTCAACTCGTCTTAGAAATCCACTTTGTGTAGGTTCCAACTACAATATAACTTTCATCATTTAAAAAAAAAGGAATAAGCTTTTTTAAAAGCTAAAACAACATCAATCAGTTTTACTCTTTTAGTATTTTGTGTATTGTGGATTTCAAAAAAACACTATGGTGGTCATTACAACCCTGGCGGACGGTGTTAAAGCGGCGGTAATACCGCAAACAGGCCGGCGGAACAAAAAAGGGAATCATGACCGACCGTGGCGGAAACCGCCAACATAGACAGCCACTTTAACACTCCGACCGCCACGGCGGTACAGACAAGCAGCGCAGCGGTCACCGCCAACAGACAGGCGGTAGACAATGTACTGCCCACAGTATCACAACCCGCCAATCCGCCACCTTTTCCGGGGCGGATTCACCGTGGATAAAAACACGGCGGAAACAGCTTTTGCAATGGGAAAACGCTCACCTTCTACACATCCCACGAGGAAGGAGGAAACCATGGAGCCGGAATTACAAATCCTACCTGCCCTTGTCTTCCTGCTCATTTACGAACACCAGCAACGGCGGCGGCGAAGACAACAGTGAGTACTGCACCTACGACATAGGGGAGGGGGGAGGCAAAAGTCACGGGCACACACGCAACACCCCCACCCCCACCCTCACCCTCGCACATTACAACACACACACCAATGCATTTCCCAAATCACAGGGACAACCCACAACCCCCCCGGAAGAATGCAAAGACCAAAGGAAATCCGTTCAAAAATTGTAATGCATCAAAATACAGTTACCAAATATATACAGATATATATACACATTCCAGCTCTTATACATTCTGAGAAGTAGTGCAGGTATGCACATATCAATGTTCGTGCACCACTGGGCCAAAAATGCATGGGCGAGGCCCACATTAGATACCTGTCCACAAACGGAGAGAACACTGCTGGGGCATCAGATAGAAATACAACAGGCACCTCAGGGGGAAGGGAAGGGGGTGGGCACCTCAGCCGGATGACAGTACCACGCCAGATCCACAACAGGGCTCCATGCCCACTGTTCCATCCTGGGGAGTGCAAAGCCACAGTCTCTCAAGTCTCTACAGTGGTTGGTTTGCCCACTGTTCCATCCTGGGGAGTGCAAAGCCACAGTCTCTCAAGTCTCTACAGTGGTTGGGTTGCCCACTGTTCCATCCTGGGGAGTCCAAAGCCACAGTCTCTCAAGTCTCTACAGTGGTTGGGTTGCCCACTGTTCCATCCTGGGGAGTGCAAAGCCACAGTCTCTCAAGTCTCTACAGTGGTTGGGTTGCCCACTGTTCCATCCTGGGGAGTGCAAAGCCACAGTCTCTCAAGTCTCTACAGTGGTTGGTTTGCCAACTGCTGCATCCTGGGGAGTGCAACGCCACAGTCTCTCGAGTCTCTACAGTGGTTGGTTTGCCCACTGTTCCATCCTGGGGAGTGCAAAGCCACAGTCTCTCAAGATTCTACAGTGGTTGGTTTGCCCACTGTACCATCTTGGGGAGTGCAAAGCCACAGTCTCTCAAGTCTCTCCAGTGTGTGGTTTGCCCACTGTTCCATCCTGGGGAGTGCAAAGCCACAGTCTCTCAAGTCTTTACAGTGGTTGGTTTGCCCGCTGTTCCATCCTGGGGAGTGCAAAGCCACAGTCTCTCAAGTCTCTACAGTGGTTGGTTTGCCCACTGTACCATCCTGGGGAGTGCAAAGCCACAGTCTCTCAAGTCTCTCCAGTGGGTGGTTTGCCCACTGCTGCATCCTGGGGAGTGCAAAGCCGCAGTCTCTCAAGTCTCTACAGTGGTTGGTTTGCCCACTGCTCCATCCTGGGGAGTGCAAAGCCACAGTCTCTCAAGTCTCTACAGTGGTTGGTTTGCCCACTGTACCATCCTGGGGAGTGCAAAGCCACAGTCTCTCAAGTCTCTCCAGTGGGTGGTTTGCCCACTGTTCCATCCTGGGGAGTGCAAAGCCACAGTCTCTCAAGTCTCTACAGTGGTTGGTTTGCCCACTGTTCCATCCTGGGGAGTGCAAAGCCACAGTCTCTCAAGTGGATGACAGTCTCCACTGGTTCTGGAGGTGGACTGGTGCCCAGAGTGCTTCATCCTGTTAAGGACAGACGGAGTGGATGCATGTCTCCACTGGTTCTGGAGGGGGAATGGTGCCCACACTGCATCAGGCTCCCCGTGACGCTTCCTGTTCCGTCACTGTCCCAGCTGTACATGGAATAACGATGCTTGATGTGGCGGTGTTTTCATTCTTCAGCGGTGCTATGCCCTGTTCAGCAGTGCTTTGCCATGTTCAGCGGTCTTCACCATGGCGGTGAGTTCCTTGTTCAGCGGTGCTTTGCCATGGCGGTCTCTGACCTTTTCAGCAGTCCTCTGCCCTGTTCATCGGTGCTTTGCCATGGCGGTCTCTGACCTGTTCAGCGGTCCTCTGCCCTGTTCAGCGGTGCTTTGCCATGGCGGTCTCTGACCTGTGCATTGGTGTGTGGCATGACGGTCCCTCATTGCCCAGCGGGGCTGTGGCTGACGGGGCCCTCCTGGGCACTGACTCCGGCGGTGGTCTCCTGACCAGTGACGATACTCCTGCCCTCCTGGGCACTGACTCCGGCGGTGGTCTCCTGACCAGTGACGACAGTGCTGGCGGTGGCGTCCCGTCCGCCGGGGAGGATGGCGCCCTCCTCCGCCGTGCTGCTCTTACCAGACTGCACAGACTTCTTCTGGCACTTCACAACCTTTTGAGGAGTCACAGCTGACTCTGCAATCCCCCTGGGACCCTTGTGAGCAGTTTTTCCGCCAGGAGTCTTTACCCTGTCCCGTTGGCCACTTTCCAACTTGAGGTGCTTTACAGGGGGTGGACTGGCAGTGCTTTGGCTCCGTGTCACACTGCCTGCCCTGGTGGCCGGTGCACTCCACACACCTTGAACACGCACCACTGGTACTGGAGTCTTTTTGGCTGAGGCGCTACTACGTGGCTTATGAATTGGAGGGGTGGGGGTGGGGGCAAAGAGGTCAACGTTGCTGAGGGAGAGTTTCTGACGAACACTGGGATGGGTAGCTGGAGGGGGTCTGGGAGTGGAAGAGGAGGAGGTGGTTGTAGGAGGTGTCACTTTAGGTGTTTTGGGTGCAGGTGCAGGTACTGGAGGCTGTCGTGAGGTGGATGGATGTTTGGTGTGTGGGTGCCCGCGTTTGTGTACTTTGGGAGGGGGCGTCACAGACACACTGGGAGAAGACACAGGGGACGTGTAAATGGTAGTGGGGGTGGTGAGTGCAGGTGAGCGGGGTGTGGTGCTGGGTGTTCTGGTGCGAGTCCTAGTGCCTGTAGATGTACTGCATGCAGGTGAGAGTGTAGACGAGACTGGGAGGGAGGAGGGAGACGACGAGGAGGGGGACACAGTGGAGGCAGTGGATGTTGCTGTGTCTGTATGTGTGTGATGCTTGTGTGAGTGCCTGTGGGATGTGTGGTGCCTATGTTTGCCTGAGCTACTTTTGTGTGTTGAGGTGTATGCATGATTGTCTGATGGTGTGCTTGGGATAGGCTGGGGTACAGGGGATTGGGTCTGGGTGGAGGAAGTTGGAGGGGGAGGCTAGACACAGGGACAATGGCTGCCATCAGTGCTGAGGCCAGAGATTGCAGGGTTCGATGAAGGGCAGCCTGACCAGAATGAATGCCCTCCAGGAATGCATTACCGTGTTGCAACTCCCTTTCTATACCCTGGATGGCATTCACAATGGTAGACTGCCCAACAGTGAGTGACCTGAGGAGGTCAATGGCCTCCTCACTGAGGGCAGCAGGGGTGACAGGGGCAGGGGCTGAGGTGCCTGGGGCGAAGGTGATGCCCACCCTCCTGGGTGAGCGGGCACGGGGCGAACGCTGAGGGGTTTCTGGGAGGGCGGTGCTGGTAGGGGAGGTGGCGGCTGTACCTGTAGAAGTGGTGGGCACAGATGGTGCCGCCACCACAAGGGAGCTCCCATCGGCGGACGAGTCCGTGTCTCTGTTTGGTGATCCGGTGCCCGACGTGAAGCTCCCCTCGCCCACCGTCCCACTGGTGCATTCCGTGGTGTGGCCCTCCATGGCCATGTGGGATGCAGCTCCCTCGTGCTCTGGTGCCACTGTACCTCCACCTGATGATGCTGATGCACAAAAGAACATGGAGAGCACAGAAAGGGGTGGGGACCACAGAAGAAAAAGAGGTTGAGTGCATGGCTTACCGCTACCATTGGCGGACAATACAGACACAGCAGCCCCCTGCACTACGTCGCGCTCTAGGCCTCTACAGCTGCTATTCCTGGGATCTGGCCTACATCGCTATGGTGGAAATCTGCACACATGGATGCCACAGGGGCATGTATACCTGTACTTGGCACTCTACTGAGGTGGGGTGGAGTGGCACATGGCATGCATTATGGAGGGGCCTAGCCTACGGAAGTCGCCCTGGCCTAGGGGAACCCACAGCCCTCCTCCCCCACCCAGACCCCTCAACTGTGCGCAAAGTCCCCAGAATGAGGGTGTACTCACCCCCTTGTGTCTGCTGTGATGCCCTCAAGCACCCATCCAACTCCGGGTAGGCCACCGCCAGGATCCAGAACATCAGGGGGGTCATGGTGCGACGGGCACCCCTCCCACGTTGGGAGGCCATCCCCAGCTGAGTCTCCGCCGTCTTCTTGCTCCAGCGGCGAATGTCCTCCCATCTTTTACGGCAGTGGGTGCCCCGTCTCTGGTGGACCCCCAGGGTCCGTACGTCCTTGGCGATGGCACGCCAAATGTCCTTCTTCTGATGGGCGCTGACCTACATGACATGCACAGGGGAAGAAGAGAAGTCATTACCAACTGCGCCGTCAAAGTGAGTGGCCCACATCCCTGCCCTTGCCATTTGGCACGTGCATTCACACTCATTCATGTTCCCTGAACTCTGCCCCCTTCTCTCTTACAACCAGCCCTCTCCACACAGGCATAGCCCATACAACGTACTCCCTGGGTACTTACCTGTTGGTCTGGAGGACCGTAGAGTAGCGTGTACTGGGGGAGGACCCCGTCTACTAGCTTCTCCAACTCCTGAGCAGTGAAGGCAGGGGCCCTTTCCCCAGACGCAGCAGCCATTGTCTCTTCCAGACCGAGGTCACAGCAGCACTTGCAGTGTAGGTCCTCTCCTGTCGAAGATCAGGTATCGAGTGATTGAACAGATAGAAAATGGTGGTCACGTCCGCGGCGGTGACGTCCGCGGGGGTGCGTATCATCACCGCCGGCGCAATTCATAATTGGCTCCTGGGACCCATAGGGTCCAATGTTAACCAATGCAGCATTGCGCCGCGGTCTACGACCGCCTACCGCGACGGTGTACAACGCCAGTGCAGTTACCTCACACCCCATTGTCCCAGTTTAGAGGTCAGGCAGCTGCCATTTCAGGGGCCCACATGGCTTCATTTACTACTGCGTCACACATACCTAGGCCTACACTCGACACACATACAGGTGGATTCTTGTCTTTGGTGTCGTGTTCTGTGTATCTGTGTGTACATACCTGGGATTTTGTTGAGTCTGTGGTCGCTGTTGTCCTTCCTAGGCACCGTCAGCTGGGACATTTGAGAAGATGGCAGAATCCTCTGGTGTACCGACCGCTGGTGGACCTGTTGACAATGGAGGAGCGACATTTGATCATCACCTACAGGTTTGACCGTGCCACTATCCAGGAACTATGTACCCAGTTGGAGCCAGACCTGATGTCAGCAATCCGCCATCCCACAGGAATCCCCCCTGACGTGCAGGTGCTGTCATTGCTCCATTTCCTTGCAAGTGGGTCATTTCAGACTACAGTGGCCATGGCATCAGGGATGTCCCAGCCTATGTTTTCCAACGTGTTGTCCAGAGTGTTGGCTGCCCTGCTGAAACACGTAAGGAGCTACATCGTTTTCCCTCAGGTGGAGGATTTGGCTACTGTTAAAGGTGACTTCTATGCCCTTGGACATATCCCCAACATCATAGGTGCAATTGATGGGGCCCATGTAGCTTTGGTCCCCCGCCACAGGAGTGAACAGGTGTACAGGAACAGGAAGAGTTATCATTCGATGAATGTACAGATGGTCTGTTTGGCAGACCAGTACATCTCGCAGGTAAATGCTATGTTCCCTGGCTCAGTGCATGACGCCTACATCCTGCGGAATAGCAGCATCCCTTATATGATGGGTCAACTCCAGAGGCACCGTGTGTGGCTATTAGGGGACTCTGGTTACCCCAACCTGTCCTGGCTATTGATCCCAGTGAGGAATCCCAGGACCAGGGCAGAGGAACGCTACAATGAGGCCCATGGGCGGACTAGGAGGGTGATCGAACGCACCTTCGGCCTCCTGAAGGCCAGGTTCAGGTGCCTCCATATGACAGGTGTTTCCCTATTCTACTCACCGAAGAAGGTGTGCCAGATCATCATTGCCTGCTCGATGCTTCACAATCTTGCTTTGCGACGCCGGGTGCCTTTTCTGCAGGAGGATGGTCCAGATGACGGGGTTGTGGCAGCTGTGGAGCCTGTGGAGCCTGTGGACAGTGATGAGGAGGACGCTGAGGAAGAAGAC
Source organism: Pleurodeles waltl (assembly GCF_031143425.1). Taxonomy (NCBI): domain Eukaryota; kingdom Metazoa; phylum Chordata; class Amphibia; order Caudata; family Salamandridae; genus Pleurodeles; species Pleurodeles waltl. Next base: position 721,139,395 of record NC_090439.1, read on the forward strand.
ATAGACAACAGGGAGTCAGTCATCCAGCAATATTTCCAGTGACACACAGGTGAGAACAGTTTTCTTTTTACCATTACATTCACTTTCACACTTCTACCACTATCCTGTCTGTCATTTCATAGCAGTATTTGGTCACTGAGTTGTACCTTTCCATTACGGTTTCACAGGTGTGGTTACCAACGTGTGTCATCTGCTTGCATACTTCAAGGACTTGTGATGTGTGACATACGTATGTTGGCTTTACAATTGGAAACACATTTTGACACTGTCATTGATTATACACATTTACCAAATCACAGACTGACTCCAGATTGTTTTGAGGTTCAAGGGTGTTTCTTTAAGTGCCCAAATATGGAGGGGGGTAGTAATATGGTGATGGGGGACGGTGGAGGAATGTCCATGGCAGAGTCCAGTCTATTAGTCTCACAGGTGCACTGCCCATATGGGCAAGGGAATTGAAGCTGGGGCAGTTTCAGTATGGACAGGGTAACAAAGTGGGACAGTGGGAGGACAATCAGGGTGGTCTCATTTCCTGGCGGGGGTCTTGCCATCTTGCTCTGTCCTGTTCCTGGATCTCAGGGACCACTTGCGTGGTGGTTGTCCGTCTGCAGGGGGTGGGGTGCTGGTGTGGTGGTCCTGTGGCGGGGCGTCCTGTCCACTAGCGCCGGCGGAGGTGGTGGGCAGTTCATCGTCCTGGCTAGTGTCAGGGGCCCCTTGGAGTGCCACGGTGTCCCTCATGGTCTTTTGTATGTCCTTCAGCACCCCTACGATGGTGCCCAGGGCGGAGCTGATGGTTCTGAGCTCCTCCCTGAACCCCAAATACTGCTCCTCCTGCAGGTGCTTGGTCTCCTGAAACTTGTCCAGGAGTGGTGGTATGCTCCCATGATGGAGAAGAGGGCCTCGTTGAGAGTGGGTTCCCTTGGCCTGTCCGTCCCCCATCGCACAGCAGCCCTCCCAGTTCCCCTGTGTTCCTGTGCCTCCGTCCCCTGGACCGTGTGCCTACTACCACTGCCCCCAGGTCCCTGTTGTTGTTGGGGTGGTGGGTTATCCTGGGTTCCCTGTAGTGGTGGACACACCGCTGATTGACGTGTCCTGGGGACGGAGGTATGGGCCCGCTGGGTGGGTGCTGTGCTGGTGTTACCAGAGGGTGGAAAGTCAGTGTTGGGCTGTGCCTGTGCAAGGGGAACCAACTGTCCCGAGGCCCACGATGGTCCAGGCTGGCCAGTAGGGCAGAGCTGCTGTCGTCACTGTGGGCCTCTTCTGTGGGTGGAGTGGAGTTGTCTGGACCCTCCGGTGTGGTGACGTTCCTTAGTGGTCCTGCAGGGATATAAGAGCATGATTATTACATGTGTGTGTGTAATGGTGTGCAATGGGTGGGTGTTTGTGTACCCCAGTACAAGCATTCCTGTGTGTGGGTTTGTGTGATGATGGTTAGGGGATTGTTTTGGGTATGTGCAGTGAGCAGGCTTTGGTGAGGGGTGACCATGCTTAGTTGTGTCATGCAGGGCTTGGTGTTGGGATGAGTGGATTGTGTTATTAGGACATTAGTGAGGAGTGGGAGTGTTAGGGGAGGGGTGAGGGTGGGGGTGTGTGATAGCATGCAGGTAGGGTGGGGGATATGATAGTTGAGATTTGACTTACCAGTGTCCATTCCTCCACCGACTCCTCGAGGCCCTCTGGATGCATGATGGTCAAGACTTGCTCCTCCCATGTTGTTAGTTGTGGGGGAGGAGGTGGGGGTCTGCCGCCAGTCCGCTGTACCGCGATGTTGTGCTGGAGAACACTGAACGCACCTTCACCCGTAGGTCGTTCCACCTCTCCCTGATGTCCTCCCGATTTCTTGGATGCTGTCCCACAGCATTGACCCTGTCGACTATTCTTTGCCATAGCTCCATCATCCTGGCTATGGATGTGTGCTGCACCTGTGAGCCAAATAGCTGTGGCTCTACCCGTAGGATTTCCTCCACCATGACCCTAAGCTCCTCCTCGGTAAACCGGGGATGTCTTTGGCGTGACATGGGGTGGTGTGGGTGATGTGTGGGGTGGTGTAAGTGTTGATGTGTGTATTGATGTGTAGTGGTGTGTGGTGTTTTGTGCGTGTAATATTGTATGGGTGATGGTGTTGTGTGCCTCTGTGTGGTGGGGTTCTCCGTAGCTGTGCTCTCTGTCTATCTGGCCTTCTTTCTGTATTTTTGGTCGTAGGGGTTTGTGGGTGATGTGGGTGTGTGTTGTATATTGTGTTGGGTGTGTGGGAGTGGTGTGTGTATGTGTATCAGGTGTGTGTATTTCGAATTGTCCAATGTGGCGGTGTTTTGGAGATGTGTGTGTATTTTGTGCGCGGCGGTGTGTACCGCCAATGGAATACCGCGGTTGAAAGACCACCACGTGGATTCGTGTGTCGTGATAGTGTGGGCGTATTTCTGTTGGCGTGACGGTGGAGGGTTTGTTTTTGCCAGTTTAACACTGACCTTTGGTGTGGCGGAGTTGTGTGGGTGTCTGTATTTCGGCGGATCCCGAGATGTGGGTCATAATAGCTGTAGCGGAATTCCGCGGCTGCGGCGGTGTTTTGGCGGTCTTCTGCACGGCGGTAAGCGGCTTTTACCGCCAGTGTTGTAATGACCCCCTATATCTGTACAAAGTATTACTCTTCCTGAGAATACGTCAAATTAACACTTCATTAATTAATCTCACTTCACATGATTGGGCTAGCACATTCTTCTTGTATACAAAAGATTCTGTGGACATTAACCAATATCATTATTTTACTGCATTTGAAAATCACATTATCAAATACATATGCAGGACACCCTAATCAAAATGTATTTGTCTGTCATAAAAGTTGCTGAAAAAAGAGATCGAATTCTATACACATTTCAACTATGGCTTCCTCTCTTCTCAACACAAAAGTGGCACAACATAACTGCACTCCTTTTTATTAGGTCGAAGCCTACCAGACAGCCCAGCTGTCTGGTTTGCTAAAGTCATCTTGGGACCTAGTTGACCTAGGAATGCATTCCGCCCATTGATTATTATTTGCTTTGTGGTTTGTAACTCACAGTTTCTGGCTTTTAATTTGCTGGTTTTATTTGTTTTAGGTGCTCTAGGTTCAGTTTGACCCCCCTGTTGCCTAAACGGTGTTCAGTGTATTCTTCAACAAATGCCATTTCTGGAAACGGGCCTTTAAATCTTGTTCTTATCTTGTCACATTTGCTGTGCATTCAAAGACCAAGATCAAATATCAGGCACTGTCTACCGAAGGCGCTTGTTTACTTTTCTTTCTCTGACTTCAAAGTGAGAGGATTTATGTGACAATCTTGCTGGATACTGGGGGTAGTACACAACAACATTTAAATGAACTGTCTAAGTACTTCAGAATATATCAGAATTAGGAACACTAATGAAGCAAATGTTTTGTTATTTTGAAAGTGTATTGGAAACAAATACTTTAATATGATCAAACAAATCATTACACTAGGTGATGCACCACACTTTTCTTTCTGTGCACTGTGTAGTTCTATTAATAAAACTGTATGTCTGTGCAAATGTAATGGTCATTTCAATTGAAAGTATGTAGTCTGTAATGGCAGTCCACTACTATACCACTCATACTCCGCTCTACTCCACTGTACTCTGCATCACTCCACTTTTACACCATTCCACACCACTGCACTCTGTACCACTCCACTATACATCACTGCATGCTTTGGCACTTCATGCTACGCCTCTCTACCCTATATCACTCTACTCTGTGCCAATGCACTCTTCACCACTCTACGCCACTGCCCTATTCTCCACTGCTTTCTTCACCACTCCAGTCTAGGCCACACCAATCTACTGGGCACAACCCCCTCTACGCCACTGTACTCTACCCCACTCTGCAACACTGCACTCTCCCTGACTTTCAGGAAACGCCTCAAGATATGGCTGTTCGACCAGTAGCTCCCCCCCTCCCCAGCGCCTTGAGACCCTGACGGGTGAGTAGCACGCTTTATAAATTACATGATTGATTGAATACACTCTATGCCAATGAACTTTACTCTGTAACACTCAACTCTATGCCCCTGCACTCTACGCCAGTCCACTGTTCACCACTCTAATCTACTCTGCATGACTGCACTCTATGCCACTGCACTTTACATCACTTTACTCTGTACCATTACACTGTGCCACTCTATGCAGCTGCACTTTACCCACAACACTCCACCATCTACCCCTTCACCTACTCTGAAGCAATCTACTCTATGCCCCTGCACTCAATGCCACTCTACTCCACTCTGCACCACTCTATTCTATGCCACTGCACTCTCCACCACTCTACTTTTAAACACTGCACTCTATGCCAATATACTCTACACAACTGCACTCTGTCACTGCACTCTATGCCACTGACCTCTATTCTGCATCACTGTGCTCAATGCCACTGCTCTCTATGCCACTCTACTCCACTGCACTCTGAAACTCAACTCTGCAACACTGCACTCTCTGCCACTGAACTCCCTGCCACTCTACTCTGCACTACTCCACTCTACGCAACTGTGCTCTGCTGCACTATATTCTACTCTGCACCACTCTATGCTAATCTACTGTGCACCACTCTATACCACTGCACTCTATGCCACTCAACTCTACTGTACACCAGTGCACTCCATGCCACTCACCTCTACTCTGTGCCACAGCCCTCTGCATCCCTCACCTCTATGCACACTATTCTGTACCACTGCACTCTATGCCACTCTACGCCACTCTACAATGCGACACTATGCACTTGCTTTTTGCATTTTATCCCTGAAATTGCTATATGCACAAAACAATATATTTTTAACACTCTCACGCAGATTTCATTGTATCTCTGTGTGTAATGGAAAAGTATTTGACTGGGTAAGGGATCACCACTTTTACCCATGCTGAACAGCAGCCAAGCTAGTGCACAACACGGCTAAAACCCATTTGCAAAGCCAATAGCTCCTGCATAGGTAAGACCTATTGGCTTTGCAAATGCCTGTTTTGTAAAACAGCATTGTAGGAAAGAGGTTGCCAATCAAAGCAGAGTGTATTAGTACATGTTCATTAAAAGGCAAATTACATTACCAAATGTTGGTCACTTATTTAAATAGGCACCGCTTCTTTTGCTGCGACCCATGGGCGTTAATGTTTTGGTTCCAGTCATTTAATAGGCCATCTTGCTTAGTGCTTGATGATATTTTTGCCAGTATCTTAGTTAATAAAGCACTTTATATTTCCCACATGACAGTCAAATTAGTGACATAAAGGAGTCTTGAACATTCTTGGTCAAATAAATGTAACACACAAGGGTGGCTAATAATAGGGCTAAAACGACTACCTGTAACTGCTTACTTACTGCCCTGTAAGGAGAAGAACATCAGAACGGGTTACTATTTCTAATACCCTGGATGGACTTGCCTTTTACATCCCCCATGTTGTGGGCAACTTCTCTTTACAGCACTACAGTTTGTGACGTAAGTTGAATACTGGTATATGCTTACATATGTATACCTTTTATGAAATAAATGCCACTGAAAGATCTCAGGGTTTTAACAGTAGCACCAAAACGTGCCCACCTCCTGGAAACTATAGTTTCTTCAAATAATCTGTGTGTCTCTTCTTCATTTCTTTCTCTAAAATTATTTTTTAGGTAATTTGAATGTTTTTATTCCCAGATATAAAATTCCATCCAAAATCAGACCACATTTTTAGTTGGCTTTGTTGCTTAGAAAATGAAGAAGGTAAACTGTAGGTATTGTCACACACGAGTAAGTACACACACCGACTTGCACAGTGAACATGCTTGCATTAAGTAAGTAAGAGTTTTCTCACGCTATCCACATGCTTATGAGTGTGCCACTTTAGCAACACAAAAGGATGATGGAGGGAGTGCTGAAACTTTTCAACCACTCACCCCCAGTCACAGATCTGGGTTTAATCCATTGTTCTTTTGCTCACTATGCCACTCCAGTTTGGACCCAGCCATATACAAATCAGTCCTGGCCCTGTTCCCCATAGGAACAGTCCAGCCCGAACTGCCAGGCCAGGTCCTCCGTGGACTGGAAACAAGCATCCTGGGACCGGTTTCAGGGTATCACCCTTCATCAGCCAGGCTAGCTTGAATCCAGTGGCACAGTGAGCAAGGGACCCACGTCTGGGCATACCGGTCCCATTCAGGACAATTTTAGCAACACAAAAGGATGATAGAAGGAGTTCTGAAACATTTCAACCACTCACCCCCAGTCACTGATCTGGGTTTAATCCTTCGTTCTTTTGCTCACCATGCCACCCCAGTTTGCAAATCATTAGTAAGTGGGAAGGGTATGCCCAGATGTGGGTCCCTTGCTCACTGTGCCACTGGATTCAAGCTAGCCTGGCTGATGAAGGGTGATACCTTCAAACCGGTCCCAGAATGCTTGTTTTCCGGTCCAGGGAGGACCTGGCCTGACAGTTCAGGCTGGACTGTTCCCATGGAGAACAGGGTCAAGACTGATTTGCATATAGCTAGGTCTGAACTGGAATGGCATGGCAAGCCAAAAAAAATGATGGATTAAACCCAGATCTGTGACTGGGGTGAATGTTTGATTGTTCTGCATTCTGTCCATCATCTGTTGTTTTTGCATTTGTAACCCCAAGTGGTAAGGGTATCCCCAGACGTGGGTCCCATGCTTGCTATTCCACCAGATTCAAGCTACCCTGGTTGATGAAGGGTGATACCCTGAAACCGATCCCAGGATACTTGTTTCTGGTCCAGGGAAGACCTGGCCTGGCAGTTCGGGCTGGACTGTTCCCATGGGGAACATGGTCAAGACTGATTTGCATATGGCTGGGTCTGCATTGGAATGACATGACAAGCAAAAAAAATGATGGATTAAACCCAGATCTGTGACTGGGATGAATGTTTGATTTGTTTTGCATTCCATCCTTCATCTGTTGTTTTTGCATATGAGTGTGCCAGGCATTTATCAAATTCTAACTTTGTGTGTGGTATATTGAGCTCTGACTATTCTTCTTCTTGTCATCATCCTAAAAGCCTTTTTGCATTTGCACGCATCTAATGGTAATTGAGACTCCAATGCTTCCAATGTTTTACAGTTGTAAGCCACCTCTGCTACTTCAGGGACGGAAAGCTATGTTTAACTATTGCTTCATCCCCAAAATGTACCTTATTTATATCATATCCTGACTGCCACATCGCCAATTAATCGCAGTAACTAAGTAAATTGGCAAAATTCCCGGTTTAATGACAACGGGAAAACAGTTTCTGCAATGCAGTTTGGTGCTGGACCATAATGACGGCTTGTGAATTGTTAGAATGGTGGGGCACAGATTAATACATGTGCTTCCTAACCCTCGTGCCCAATACGTTCCACCTTATAGGCTTTCAAATTAAACATACACATATACATTTATCACGTGCTGATGCATACAAAGGCAGTCACACGGCTATACCCATACACTCCCTGGCACACAGACAAACACACACTCATACAAATACAAAACTTACCCACTCCTCTTTGACTTGACCATACACTGTCTTTGAGTCCTGACTCACACATCTCTTAACTCCAGCTAGAGTAGCAGATTGCCTGTACAGAGTGCACAAACCTCTACCCAATCAGAAGCCGGAATAGGGTTGAAGGCACTGAGGTAGACCTTTTTTTCTCTATTCTGACTTCTGATTGGGTAAGGGGTGCATTATTGACAAGCCCTGAAGCTCCATTATCTGGCATGCTTCACTGCCTGACACTTGTGCAGCATGTTAGATATGTATTGGGACCTTGTGATGTCGGGTTGTATCAGCCACTACATGACGCATACACATTACAGCCAGTGAAACCCTCATCTGCTGCAAAGGTCACACTACAGCTTTTATATGAAAACAAACACTCCATGAGTTTATTTGTTTTCATGTAAAAGCTGTAACATGCCAAGAAATCGGTGGAATAGCGAGGTGGGAGGTCTCTGCGTTGGTGGCCTCCACGGGCAAACAACACCTGCCAAAAAGTACCATTCCCAATAAGTAAAACAAAAAAAAATACTCATCAAAATATTATTTAGATCCTCATTAAGAGGTCCCTGGATTTAGGTCAAGGATAATGGTTGACCGGAATCCCATATTCCAGTCAGTATCTCCATAACCTAAATCCAGAGATTCCAAGTTATTTCTGCAAGAATAAGGAACAACATGCGGACCCATGGAATACTAGGTCCAGATCTTCAAGTTTTTTCCCTTTCCAAGGGAAATAACGGACCCAAATCCTCACACATTAATCACAAGCTGGTAAACGTGCAAGGAACCTTTTTTCTTGCTCATTGTGTATGAGGTCGGCGTTAGAACAGAGAGGGTTAGTTTACAGCTGTGGGAGCATATGCTGCTCCCTATTACTTGGAATAAGTGGGTGAGAAGGAGCTGGATGCAGCAACTGCATTTTCCCCCACACCACCATTCAAGGCACCAGTGTTTCTGTGCCCAACATTAGCAGGTCCAGTAATTCCAGAGCCAGTACCTCCTGGCCCAGAAACACTGGGCTTCTCAGAATGGTCACACTGGGAAACTCCAACTGAGAGTCAGTTAAAACTGGAGGAGTGGGGAGAAGCACAGGCTTAGGGCATTTACCATGATTTGTTTCAAAAGAATGCATTCCATGCTTATTTTAATGGAGATGTGTTTTTGAAAGCCTCCTTGATGTTCTGGAAATGATCATTGAATGTTTTATTTGCATAGTACAGGAGCAATGCAGGTATGCACTATTTACGTCATCTGATGTGGTTTGGGTAATCATCAACATATGTGTAGCCTAGAGCTATGCAATCCATTTACAAGCTTGGCTCAGATGCCCCTGATCCTTTTTTTTTCTTTACTGAAACACAGTGTATTGGTGAGTTTGGATGGTACAGCGAACGCGCTCAATTAATATAAGTGGACATATTAAGGATATTTATGCAGTAAGTCACCTCTCCATTGCAAGTAGTAGGCACTCAGTCACTCCCATGAGCTGCGTTATGAGTTCTGGGCCGACTATTACAGCTGTAAGATAAGTTATTCTTCCTTTATGTAAAATGTTATGATTTGAAGTTTAAACAAATAAATATTTCACAATCCTATATGTTTTTAGATTTTTGACAAAAATATCCCTTTGAGTAATTCTTCTTGTGTATGATTTTCCATAAGTAAATACATTTTGCTTTTGTTTACATTTAAATTGTGCATGTCTGCCTACACACTACCTTTCTTTCCTGGTGCGTAGGGAGAGGGTAAAGTATCCTAAAAGGGGTTTTACTCCTACAGGTTCGTGCCTGGACTGCTGTTCTTTACAAACACTATAACCTAACTTGTTTCCTATTTTTTTATACATCCAGTTTTGGCATGAACCTTGCTTGTTTCCAGTATGTGGTTATGTAGTTCATGTCAGCAGTGCCACTAAGTTAATATGTGTCATAATGTTCTCTATTGTGACGGAGAACCAAATATCAGAGCAAATTGACATAAAAAAGAAAAGTAAACAAGCAGTGGCAAAGCCAGTAGGTTTTGCCTTTTCCAGCTACTGACACAGCCAATGCTTTCTACTTGTACTGCATTTTGCAGATTCTGTACAGCATTAAAAAAACACAAAAAAACGGGAAAGCAGCACAATGACATTTAAGTGCAAATGTGCGTGTCATAGTGCTATGATGGTCTACATGATGATGCAATAGGTTATCACGTATGCATGCACTTATGGCGTTATGACACCGCTGTTGTTTTGTTTATATTTTTTGTTTACCATTCCAAGATGGTAGATGCCACTTAGAGCAGTAATTTAAAAAAAATGTATTTGAAGGTGCACAAAAGCATTTTGTAAGAACCCAGCTGTTGGTTCCTTCGAAACAGCGGGATTTGTTTTTAAGTACTGCAATGGAAGGGGTGGGGAAGCAACAGAGGTGCGGATGAGGGGAACTGGTGGTGAGAAATCAATGAGTGGGAGGAAGAAAAAGGGAGTGGACAAAGGAGCAACTTACAAGGTTGGGGTGGGTTGAAATCTTTTAGAAAGGTGTGGTGGAGGAAGCAATGGACAAGCTGGAGACAGGTGGAGGATGGAGCAAAATGGGGTGCGTGGGGTGGAGGTGGGTAATTTAAGTCGGAAACTGTATATGTGGGAGAGAGCAAGAAAACCCATCCATAACCATAGAGTTTTCAAAGAGATAGAAAAAAGTACTTCCCTGAATGTGAGCAGTGGAAAGCTACAAGTCATCCAATCAAAAGGATGTAAAGAAGCTGTGCTCCAGGAGAGGCACTAGCACAAGAAGCCACTGAATAAGAAGCAAGCCGAAGAAAGCATACAAAAAGCCAACCAATGGTAAGCAATGGTCTGGCTTTAAGTCCACTGTAAGCTTCTAGTATGGTCCACAAGAGCTCTTTCAACAACTGTTGGTGAAACCCAAGGGATGAGATTTCCAAATGAAGTGTAAATAGATGCATATAAACATGCAACCACTACAATGCTACTGATGTTTTATCGTTTATTGCGACCTGGCACACTCAATTCCTATAAACTTTGAAGTGTGAGCGCAGGATTATCAGTTGCCTAAATATATACTAGTTGGAACTTTTCAAATACCAAAAAATATATACTTATACCTATCAATAAGAGAGGTAAACAATATTGGCAAAGCCAATATATCTCACCTATGCAAGAGCTTTTGGCTTTGCAAATGTCTTTTAACCATGATGTACAACAGAATGGCTGCTGTGCAGCATGGCTAAAAGTTAGAATTAGGAGGCAGCAAATAAGAGCAACAATGAAGCCAACAAATGGTAGGCAGTGGGCGGGCTCAAAGCCCCTTGTAGTACACAATATCTCTCACAAATGAGAGTACATGCTCTAGTGCATGTGCTGTTACAGGCCAGACCTAAAAAGAAACATACACAGATATAGATCAAAGTGTAAAAATATAGTTTTAAATATCAGGAACCCATAACATAACGTGCCTCAATTTACACTCAAATTCACACATTTTCTGGATTTCTTTTTTAAATTCACAATGCCAGTGGATTTACATATATCCACATTTCACAAAGCTGGAACAGACATACATGAAATCAGTCCCAATACTACTATCAGCTGTGTACACAGCTACTACATCATCTACGGGAGCACTATTATTACCAGAGTTTACATGGGACACTAGCCTATCTCATAGGAATGTTGTCTCAAACATTTCCAGATACCAGTTATTTGTATTGTTGATAATTTGTAACGTGTAACCACACATGCATATTGAGGATCCCCCCACAAACATAACTGTTCACAATGCTTTGTAGAGTGATGGGCTATATTCAGTTTTGCTTTTTCTAATTTTGTCCGCTTTTACTAAACGAGAAACAGTGAAGGTATGCAAAGACTAATACCCTTAGGTTGGTTTATTATTTTTAGTTTTTCTTCATAAAGTAACTTGATGAGCCAATTGTAAATATTCAGACAGTTTCTTTTCTGAAAATAACCTCCTTAATTTTGTTTAGTTGTCTGACATTTCCTTTTGGTAAAATGCATAAACACCAGACATAAAGTGCTGATAGATAGATTTAATGAATTAATTCATTAAACTAGAATATTTATGTTGCTGCCCTAAAAGGGCATCCCAGTGCTGAGTAGCAGAGCAACACGACTCAGGTCAGAAAGAAACCGAATGGAAGCAGTAACTTAATGTTCTGCAAACAGCAATGTTTTCAGCTTCTTTCGGTAACAGGATTCAGATGGTTGTAGCCACAATTTCAAGGGTAAGTTGTTCCAGAAGGAAGAGGCCTGAATCATGAAACTATGACCCTCTGTTCTAATATAGGCAACATTTGGTACTGCAATAAGGTATTATTGGAAGATCTAAGACTTTGGAAAGGACAATAGGGTTGAATCCTGTCCCGAAATATAGGCTGGTCCTGTCTTGTGCTGGGTTCCGTATGAGATCAAAAGTACCTCAAAGTGGATTTTTTGTGTAAAGGCAGCAAGGGTAGGGCCCTATGCTGCCTGGTAATAGGCTGCTTCTGGTTGATGTTGAGAATCATTCTTGCTGCTCCATTTTGGACTCTGAAGCTGACCTTTCGGAATACCAACATATAACGAGGTGGCATCCTGCAATCTTGAGTTGATCCTTGGATATACAATAGTTATGCAGGTCTCGACTGGTAACAGGTCTGGAATCTTTTTAAGGATTTGCATCAGCATAAAGCAACAAGACGAAACAGCTGAATTTTGAACAGAAAAAGACAGATTGAAATCAAATTAACTTCCAAGACTATGATCACTTGTGAAAGTAGCAGATTTATATCCAATTCTGAAGGCCGCCAGCCAGTGAACCAATGGGAATTTGGAGAGCCTAATGTTGTAAGGATCTCTGTTTTACTGGAGTTTAGCTTAAGACAACTGTCCTTCAGCCATTTAGAGATTGCCAAAAGCCCTGATTTTAGGGTGTCCTGATCTTTGGAGATATGTCTCTGTTGCATTATGTATGGTCCACTTTCGACAATATGTTGATACCAGGAGCCTGAATTAAAGTGGCAAAAGGGCCACATAGGCATTGTACAGGAAAATAGTGGAGGACTGACAATCTGAGCCCCAGTGTGCATCTTTGCCAAATAACATGCCAGTGAGGATTGGCGTCATTGTGACAAAGCGTCCCTTGCCTTCTAGGTTACCAGTCTGGCAGCATGGGCTGCTAACAGGGGGGAATGTCCAACACTGTGAGCTAAACCTTCAAAATGTTAAACTTAAAACTAAGGTTCAGATCTCACAATATCAGACTTCATAGACATATTGTGATGGATTCTCAAAAAAAGTGAAATACACTCAGGTCTATAATTTGCATGGGGTTGCCCACTTTTTTAAATTCACAAATACGAAAGGTGATGTTCAGGGAAATTACGACCATTTGTAGTTTTTCTAAAATGCAATGTAAGGGAAGGCAAGCCACTGAATCAGAAGCAAGCAAAGGACAATGACAATAAAGCATTCCAGTAGTAAGTAGTAGGTGGGCTCTAAGTCCACTGTAGGTTTTTGGTCCCCTACAGCATACCCTCTTTACCACTGGAACACTTTGAATCTTCAACTGCTCACATTAATGGAAGTACGTTTTGTTTTTCATTCAGTATTCCATGAGAGTTCATGTGTTTTCTTCATCTCTCCCTCCTGTGATTCTTACTCCCTAGAATACCCACCCGCTCTCTGTGTTGCTCCCAACATATCTGTAAAATCATAGCAACAAGTAGATTTTATCCAGGATATATCTAAAGGACAGATGTAAAGGGTAGTTTTTGTTTTATCTCAAGCATTCCACATGTTGGACAAATGAGGAGGCATTGGCACATAAAAGCTTTTATGGTACTGGGGAGGTGCCAGCTGTTGCTTCCACTGAGCTGATGTTTGAGACAGAAAGTTCAATCACCATGACTGAAGAGGAGATGTCTCTTTTCATGAAGTTACATAATTCTGCTTTCTGGGCTATGGCTGAGACCAAATGCTGGAGCATGTTTAAATTCTGAATCCTATGGAAAGTAAATCAGGCATTTTGATTAAACCTTCCTATTCTTCTTACATTATGTCCAGAGTTTCCAGAGTGAAAATACTTGAAATATAACCATGCCATTTACAAAGTCTGAACATATTGAATTCAGTGTACAGTTTTGAGATACCTTATATGCATTTTTTTCTTCCAGTACTTCGAAATGTGTTTCTTTTAGGACTTAAACAATGCTTTACAAACAAACATTGCCAAAGCCAATATAGTGGCAATCTCATTATAAGCTTTACCAATGCTTGGTAGCAAGCAGTAGCAAAGTCAGTAGATCTGACTTGCAATTTGTGCTCTGACTAAAAATAAAAACAAGCCTGCAACAGTGAACAAAACTGAAAGTGATAGTTTTCAGTAGACAATGCATGTATGAGATAACTAATTTGATGTGTGATGGATCATTGAGATGTAAAATAGTCCCTTACACATTGCCATTTTTTAGCTGATTAGGAGGTGGAATGATGAACCAAACAGCCAATTGCATGAGATGAGAGACAAATGCTCCTCTGGGTAGAGCCATAACTCACTGTATGAGTATTTTAAAGAATTGGTGTTGCAGACAGATTTGCTTTCACAGCAGATCTAAAAATACTTTGTTGGGAAGAACCCTAACCCAAAACACTCTTGAGAGGGTCGGACTCATTTGTTTAGTGCACTGGGGATGGGGGGGCGGGCGTCAAAACTGTTTGCCCCGGCTGCTCTCAGCTCCTGGCATTGCTTGCTGCTGCGTGAACCTTCATGCAGTCAGTCTCTCGGGAACTCTCGACCTACTCACAGCAAACAGTTAAGTATGGATTTTATTTGCTATTAGTATAGCAAGATTTGTAGTGAGGTGTTGTTATTTTGTTTTATTTCCTTACAGAAACAATAACTGTGAATCTTGCTGCACCCTTCCATTGGTGAAGATTCTAATAACGGAAATTTGTTGAATTATTCTCTGGGTCGAGATCTGGAAAAAATGTCTTATTGCTTTTGACAGTGTAATTGTTTAAGACAGGTATGACGCGGTATAGAAAATAAATTTTCATTTCACTCGAGCTAGTGTGAGAATTAAGAGCCAGATTCACAAAGGTTGTTATGTGTGAGAGACTTACTCCTAGAATCAGTTGTAACTTACGTACACATAAGATCAGAAATCAGAGCCAGCTAAGTTACTCATGCATAATGTATATGGTAATATACATTATGCATTATAATTCATAGACGGTGGTTACATGTAAAAGGGTGAGAATTCCTAACAGGATAACCATTAAAAAGGGACTGACTGTCAGACAAAGGGTCAAGAACATTGAATATGAATGTTGTGCCCGTCTAAAAACTTGCAGACTACACAAATTCTCTTGTGAAACAGTCATCCAAATTCAATGTTGTGGACGAATTTTGCACACCCTTTATTGCTACATACCAGTCTCCATTAAGTAACATCAGATTTGAAAGACAAGTTCATTTTTCATAACACTGGTCTTGGCAGGTACAGGTGCAAAGGTACTTTCGTGTGCAGAAATGATATGTTGTGTAGGACTGACAAATATCAATACCATTGAAAGAGCCTGTTTCAGTCACATAGGCCTCACCATATGCATAAGAACTAAATGTCTCTATATATTAGCTACACTCCGAACGTCATGCATACGGATATTTTGATTATTGGTCCGTTGATGACAGTTTGACCTCTGGGACCACTGAGGAAGAAATCATATCAAAGGCAAAATGTAGCAATGGATTTTGCGACTCCTGTTATAAGTTTTGACTCAAAAAAAAAATCGCAATTTGGAAGGGGTGTAAATGGGAGGTTCCTGACAAATTGCGATTTGGTATGAAATGTATAAATAGTATGAAACCGCAATGCTAGTTGCAAACCATTGAGCAGTCACCAACACCTCAAAGGAGAGGTAGCTGATTCGCAAATGGGAACTTGTGTCTACAGGCTTTGGGGGAGTTAGCAGTGGTCCAGGGTACCACTGCCTTCTCCCCCTGATGTTTTCCCAAATGAAAATCTACTATTTGTTTAAGACAGCTTAGTTCTTTTAAGGAACATTGTGTGAAATAAAGTTTTCCATTTGAAAATGCAAACAAAGGGATGCTATTCTGCTATCTCTTATTTCGTAGGTCACTTTGCAAAATCAGAGTCTGTTTACAAAATGTTGATGCACAATTTGCGATCACCTTCTGTGAACAAACTACTTGTAAATCGGGCCATAAGAGTGCATAGAGGATAAAGTAGTTTGAATATAGTTATAGTAATACTGAGATCTACTGCTGTATTCAAGGGGCTGCTTACATTTTATTGAAGTTGTCAAATTGAATCTGTTGTAAATTGTCATTCACCGTTAACACAATAGAAAATACTTTTGAGCCTATTTGGATAATGAATATATGCAAATACACACCAGTAAGCTTGATGGTAATTTTTAAAGTGGTAATATTTACATTTTCTGAACAACCTTTTGATTCTTGTTTATTAGTGCAATGATTATTTGTTATATCGAAAAAAACGTGAAAAATTAAGCCATGAAATTTGATAAAGTAACTAGTCTTTATTGATAGTTAGGACAAGACATGTCAAACTAATTGATCTTTCCCTCTGTGTTAAATCACAGTTCCATAATGCGAACCCTAACTGTTTAAAAAAGACTGTACCCCGTTTAATAAGACACTACTAAAATGCAGTTCATATGTGTTTGTTAATTATACAGGGTCTTATTCTTGCATGCACTTTGTAATATGTTTTGTGCAAAACGTTCTACAAGATATAAGTTTTGCCTATTCTTAAATGTGAGTAGTTCTCCGCTGCGACTCTTAAGTCTCCAAACATATAAGTAAATGTGGAAGAGAAACAAGGAAGTGGGTGGCAAAAGGGCAGATTTACAACTAAGTGATATTAGAATAGGGAGGAGTAAGAGGGGTTTGTGAGAGTCAGGGACGAGTTTAAGGAGGTATATCACACACCCACAGAAGGGAAAGCCAAATACATTACTCCGGGGTGGAAACATGTAACTTGCACTTTTGTAGTAAGTTTATACTTGGAGCTTGTGGATACTGAACGTAGTAAACTTCATACAAGTTGTAAACTTACTCGAAAATGTAAATCACCTCTGGGAATCTGGCCCCTGGTCTATGATGAGCTGCAAATTACAATGATAGGTTTACAGTAGGTAGTTCAGAAGAAGATGGAGAAAGAAGGAGGGGCAAGGACACCTCATCAAGAGCCTGGGATTATCGCTGGGAGATAAAGAGTACACAATTGGTGCTTTCAGGAAGGGTCTGCGCGTTAAAGGATTTGGTGCAGCTTTCAGCCAGGGGTGTTTTTGGAAACAATGTGAATAGGAGCTTCAGTGTTCCAACATCAAGGTAGTTTTCCTGTGATGGGGTATACCTTATGGGTGGTTTCAACATCTTCAAACAAAGTTGGACAAGGGATGCAACCTAACAGATCTGAAACAGGGATGACATTCCAGATGGAGATGTCAACAAGCTCAATTGAACTTGTTAATGGCTAACAGAGCAAGAATGAAAACAAATAAAGGTGGGTGCATGCTGCCATGCCGCCATGCTGCTGTAAGACATGCATACAAGTTGATGGTCCTGCTAGTGGTTTAGTCAGGCTTGGCTTTGCCTACCAAGCCCTCTGAAAATATTTGTCCGCTATTTGTTGGTCCCGAGTAATGTTATTTTTTTAGATCTGGTATTCTCCAAGACATTTTGTTTTCTTGAATGTATAAGTATAATATAGTTACTGATAGAGGCTTTCAGTATACCTTCTTCATCCATTGGTCTGTTATTGTGTCATTCCGATTTTTCTTCTGTGTACTACTTCATACAGTAAGGGGCAATGGGTCAGCCCACTTTACCTATTGGCTAGCTTCACTGCAAGTGATGACATTATGCCCTTTCATATGGACCACATCCGCACTCGAGTTCCCCTCAGTGCTCAGGCCTGCCATCACAATGTGTGCCTTTTAAGAGCAAACAAAGTTTGCTTTTGGCCATTTGTTTTTTAGTTTGATGAAGACCCAGCAGATACCCCAACAATAACGTTTTGAAAAAACCACTACAAAGCAAACATTGACAAAGCCAAAATGTTGGCAGGCTATGCAATGCTTTTTATCATTACCAGTGCTTGTTAATGCATAAGTAACATTGCAGATGTTCTAACCTCCCAAGTACAATTACCATTTATCTCTACCCACTGCTTCAGTTGCTTTATTTACATTTTATTTCCTTGTTTAGGGTTGTGTATTCTACATTCTAATGTGCATTCTTCTGCTTCAGTTATGGATTTCTTTACGTTCCAATTTTTCCTAAAATAATATATTATCATATTGACAAAACAAATAATTCTCCTGGCGTGACATGCTCTATTTTCTTGCAGGCATTCCTGCACCGGATGATACACTGTGCTGCAACGAAGGCTGACAAGAATGTCACAGAGGAGACGGTTAAGGTTAGTTTTAATCACAGTCGTATTAGTGATGCTTATAGAGTCCTCATTCTTGGTTCCAATTGTGCTCTCCTGCTTTTCAGATGTTGTTTTCAAACATTGAAGACATCCTTGTAGTCCATAAGGAGTTCCTAGCCAAGATGGAGGAGTGCCTGCACCCAGAGCCTAATGCGCTACAGGAAGTGGGAACCTGCTTTCTACGCTTTGTAGGTTTGACGTTCATCTCTATTACTGCATTTCTATATGCTAGAGTGTGATAGATATGCTGAATGGGGAGCAACCTATGAGTTTTCAGAACAGCTCCATCTCATGTTATTGATTATTTTCATACAGCTACTTTTGGCATAAAGTCAGTTGCACACATGCTGTGAGTCAGAAGAAACATAAAAGGCAAACAGGTAGGTGAGAATGGTCGTAAGAGTGAAACTAGGACCCGTGCATCCACACAGCAGAGCAGCCTTTTTTCGCCACCACCATCAGGCTCCATAAGGGGATTCCAGATGGCATTGTTCCTGGATAAAACCACTTGGATGCAGTCGTGGCTGGTGGCAATTCCTCTGGGCTGGGCTGCGTGCGGTGGGGGGAGGGACCTCACGGGATCGCATAATAAACATTTTTTTAAATAAAATGTAAAAATGAAAACTTACTTTGGCTCCCACGCTGCGCTACGCTGTGCAGCTCCACTGCAGGCACAGGCTCCCAGGTTGCCCTCCGGCCAATCTTGACGCTACTCAGAGCAGCATCAGGATTGGCTGGGAGCACCCAGCCAAGGTGCTCCCAGGCACACTGGGAGCCTGTGCAGGCTCAGGGAGCCTGCAGTGCATCTGTGTTTTACCGGCCCGAGACGCCAGCCAAATGCGCTCTGAGGGGAATGCACTGTGCACTCCCCTTTGCTCATCTCCCCCAATGCCCCGGCTGCTGCCCCAATGCTGCTGGCGTGGTGGGCGATGCTCCTCCGCCCTTATGGAGCAGCCGCCCCTGCCTGGATGGGACTGTGATGGAGCATCCGAAACCTGGTCTATCGTAATAGTGGTCATGTTATGCTGGTGTTGTTGTTGCCAAGGAATTGCAGATTTTAAACTTCTTTACTGCAAAAGAGCCAATTTTTTTCAGTCTCTGCTTGTTGATTGACGATGACATGCAGATTTGGAATGCTGATTTTAGTGCATGTGTGAACACCCCTCTTGCTTGAACAAGCTTTAGCAAAGTGAATACTTTTTGTCTTGCTGACCTATTGGCTTTGCAAATGATGTTTGTCGATGCTGTGCTGATTTGGCAAAAACAGGTGTTAGCGCGTCTGACCTTAATAAGTAAACTTACAAGGGGACGCGAATAGGTCAATGAACCTTTTGACTTGGAATTAAAATGTTACTACCATAAATCAGGTACATAATCAATCATTAGTAATCAATAACATCAATAATCAATGGAGTCATTAATTGTCACCCACCATGACCTTTCAGTCATGAATAACCACACCTTTTAGTAAAAGTATACAATTTTTATTTTCCTATATTTACAATGCTAAGGTCATGAATATTAATCTCAAAATCAGATGAAACACATATAGAAACAATACTGGTTGTCCAAAGTGGCAGAAGAAACGTAATCTAATCAGAGCTTAAACTACAACACATTCTAAGGTTATAGTGCAAATCAATAACAAAGTCAACTGTGTCAATGTAATTATGTACATGAAGTTTAGCAGAGAAATTCATCAAACATTAGTCCGTGTTATCATAATTCACAAATGAGAATCCTTATTAAACATCTCATTAGCATCAGCATGTTGGGCTTCATGCAAAACAATTTAGTAACACAAACTTGGAAAAACATCTAACTATGGCTCTATCAAAACAACGTATTTGGTACCTAGAAAGGAAAAACAAATATGCATAATAATCACAGTTTAGATTATACCTATCCTCAGAATGGATTAGCAAAGCAGAATCAGTCTTCGTCCTCAGGACATCAGTCGATTAGCAAAGCATCAGGATTCAGCATCAAATTTACAGAAAGGCAAAGTCTTTAAGCACTAACATTAAGCATGTCTCTTGTCAAGACGCATAAAAAAATAGCAAACTCTCAGTCAGGAAGAAAATGGGCAAAGGACTGAATGAATGCAAGGGAAGAATGTCTAACGAAAATGCCTTTCGGCAGGAAGCAAATCAGGCAATGGTCAGAATGAATCTCTTCTCTCCGTGTACTCTTGTTAAGTCAAAACTGTTAAAACTACCGCCCAAATCCTTATTGGTCAGTTAATCGCCTGTTCACACTTTGTCCAATAAAACTAAAATCCCAAATCTATGAATTCTAATATTACTCCGTACACATGTCATTGATTGGTTTGTCTTTCAATATCCTTATCATCCGGTTTGTTAGGTAACAATATTGTTGCAGCTTCTACTCTAGTCAGTATCTTTATTGTTCTTGTCCTGGGAAAGTCAGTCTCACACACATTACACATACAATGTTGCATTAGCAGGAACATCATCTTCTAGCAGTCGATTCTCATGAGAAAATTCCATTATGAGCACATTTAAACAATACAATAGAAATTCACAGTTTAACTTTCTAGAACAGCCATTTTATTAAACGCTAAGAAATACAGCTTTTACATGACGCCTGGTAAGTTGACCAAGACACTAGCTAAGTTAAGGCCTACAATTAATAAAGCTAAAGCTTACTGCATAACCCTTAGTATGACATATTACTGCATTAGTCTAACATATTATCAACATTTCATAAGTATTAAATCATTGATTAGTACATTTCATTAACATTGGTGGCCATTCTTCGTTATTTTATTTTCTACATAAACATATTATTCAAAATACATAAACACTCATTAATAATTTTTATTAAAACACCTGCGCTAGCACTCCCTACTCTGATGACTAAATATGTCATCACACTATTACCCACAAATTTCTACAACAGCTAAAATTCCGACAATTCAATCTCTTCATACTTGTGTTTCCCCTTTGAATTCTCTCTGTACAATTTTCCCTTTTTCTTTTACTCCCTCCTCTGAATATTCTTTGACTTTTTAATGTAATTGTTTTGCATAATTTACATAATCCCCATATTCCCAATAGACAAACTACAACAATTACTGTCCCCTGTAATATTTTCAATAGTATCCCATTCCAAATGTTGCTGAGCCAGTTTCCTACTGAAGCAAACCATTTGCCAACATTTTCCCAAAAAACTGGTTCTTTCAATTCTTTCAAATCAGCACTTGCAATAGTCAGATTAGTCAGATTGGTAAGTAAATCTCTTATCTCTTTACTGTTATCTGGTATATACGAACAACGATGCCTAGAATTAATTATTCTACAGACACCACCATCCTTTGCTATTTTGAAGAGTCATAGCTCTATCAGCAGCTAATTCAGTATCTGTCAGGAGTATGGCTCCTGAAGAATTTGTCAGCATGTTATCCACAATAGTAGACATCTTTCGAATCTTTATCGAATTCAGAATGACTCCCACTGAAGGAATCATTGTTCCTAATATATCTCCCAGTATAGCAGAAGATGACTCCCTCTTCTGTCTCTTATGATGTAATTCAGTCACTTTCGGAAATTTCTTCAAATCCTCCATTTGATAAATCTTTGGGAAAACTATCCCCAAATAACATGTTCCATACTATCCTCTTGGAAGATGGTAATAAGCATTAAGACCACATATGTAATAAATACCTGGAATAGCAGGGTCCTGTCCATTCAACATAAACGTCCATTTAGTCTGAAACAAAAACAGATTCCTACATTTACTCGTTCCCACAAATAAAGTGTCAGTGCGCGACTTAGGCCTATTTATACAAAGTTTCCCTACGTGTTGTGCATCTAAAGCTAATTTGCCTTGCGTTGTAATTGCACTATAAGCATAATCAGTCTTATAAGTCCTTTTCTCTAAACGTTTTTCTAATTTCTCATTTAATGTCTTTCTCCTTTCATCTGTGTGATCTAAGAAGCTTTTCTCTAAAGGTGTAAGCAAGCATGTCAAATTATTGCGGTGTGCACCAGCTGTGCCAAACGTCAATGTAGGTTCAAAGAAACCTCTTATTATTACTATGCCATTATCCTTAGCTACTCTAATCCAATACCTAATTATAGGAACAAACAAAAACACAACATCATAATTTGAATAAAAGTACTGAATGTACTCCTGGTTATAAAATATTTTTAGTAACAGACTACAACTTATCCCTTAAGTTAAAGGCAGACTATGATAGGTGACTCCTTCCTCGACTGAAGGAGGAATCTGAGTACACACATAACAATTCTTTGCATCCATTGTCTCAACATACTCACTCAATAAGCGATAGAAAACATTAGAAGAAAGTTCTCCCTGCGCATTAGTATCCTCATGCAAATATTTCCCATTGAACCTAAACCTCTCTAATGCCGTTAATGCAGTAGTTGTCTCAAAAGAAGAAGTATGGTTGGCGTCTCTCTTATAAAGAACAGACATTTCCACAAACAATATCCCACGCATAATTGCCAAACCAATGCTCATATATTTACAGCACCTAGCATCTCTACCCTACCGACTAATGTTACTCATGATCTGTAAAGAATCAGAAAGCAGAAGAAATTTAGAAAAATGTGCTGCAAAAATCAAAAATAGACAACTCTTCTTTCAGATGTTCAGTTTCACTTCCAGGATCCCTCATCAAAATCGGTTAGCAGCTTTGCCAAATCAGGTTTTAAAAGTCAAATCAGGTTATCAATTTACTTCCGGTTAATCATCAGTTTCTTTTCTCAAATTTCTCTCAGATTGTTTCAACAGTTCAGTTCATTAGCTTCCTTTACATGCCAAAATACTGACACAGAATCTCTCGATCAAAATAAAAGGACCATTCATTCGTAGTTGCATACACATATTCAGCACCTCCATATCTTCGACTTGCTATTCTCTTTCTTTTCAATTTTCGATCACCATTCAGTTCTCCTTCACTTAGATCTTCTCTCCTTGTTGTATCTACTATTCCTTAATTGTTGGCTCAACAACCACCTCTTTCCCTTTTTCCCCAGTGACTCCGGCCACTTATCTCCTTTCAATGGACTCTTTGTCAGTGTTCTCTTCAGAGTCGAACTTGACCCCTCTCCTTGTTCTGCAGTGTTTTCTCTTGACAGACCTGCAACCGGTTCAGGAGGAGTCAGATCACATTGACTTTGATCCACCTCAACTCCTTCCCCTTCTGGGTCTGGCAATTGCTCTGTTTGCCTCTCAAGATCATCTGCTTCTGGGAAAGCCCTCCTCTGACTAGGCTCTCCTGCCACCTCAACTGAGATAGGCTCTTCATCACCCTCCTGGAGGTGTCCTCCCTCGTCTCTCACAGGAGTGATTGAACTGCCCTCAACGAGCTCAGATCCGTTCTCAGTTCCCCTTTGTTCTTCTCCCGGCCCTGAGACTTGTCTGACTGTTGTTGGTACTCTCAACAACGCTTCTCCATGATCCAGTGGACATGCCACTTTCTTCGTATAACTTGCATGAATCCAGTTTGGAATTCCAGCGCACTTCACAGCTGTGGTAGTTGTCAAAACTACCGGATAAGGTCCC
Source organism: Pleurodeles waltl (assembly GCF_031143425.1). Lineage (NCBI taxonomy): Eukaryota > Metazoa > Chordata > Amphibia > Caudata > Salamandridae > Pleurodeles > Pleurodeles waltl. The sequence goes on from NC_090439.1 coordinate 721,162,955, forward strand.
TTCCAACGACTCTCCAAACACGTCCTTCGCACATGTTTTTGGACCACAACCCAATCTCCCGCTCTCAGGTTGTGCCCTGGGTCATGGATTGGTGGCAGTGTGGTGGCTTGCACCTGCTGAGAAAAAGAACAAACCACGTCAGCCAGCCCTTTGCAGTAATCCAACACCATATCATCTGTAATGTTGACAAGTGCATTTGCAGGCACCGCTGGTAACCTCATTCCTTGCCCTTGAGGATCTTATGCAGCAACAATCCTGTCTTTCTGTCAGGTGTGTTTCTCATTGACATCAACACTAAAGGCAATGCGTCATGCCATTTCAAATTCGTGGACACACACATCTTTGCAACTCTTGATTTCAATGTACCTTTCATCTGTTCTACTAGTCCTGATGCTTCAGGGCGGTAACTACAATGCAGATTCTGCTCAATGCTCAATGCTGCACACAGTAATTTAATTACTTCATTGTTGAAGTGACTTCCCCTATCTGATTCTAAAGAGATGGGAGACCCGAAATGCGGTATCAGTTCCCTAAGCAGCAGTTTTGCTGCTGTGAGACTATCATTTCTTTGTGTAGGGTATGCTTCAATCCAATGACTAAAGATGCAAACAATTCCCAACACATATCTCAAACCTCCACACACAGGCATCTCAATAAAATCTATTTGCATTCTGCTGAATGGACCTCCCACTCTTCCAATGTGGCTCAAATTAGCTACTGTCCCTTCCCCTGCATTTAGTTGTTGGCAAATGACACATCAATGGCAAACTGCTTCAGCAACTTGTCTAAACTTTGGGTTGAACCGATCATGTTTGAACAAATAAATAATTGCATCCCTCCCAATATGTACCTCGCCATTTGAGACAACAGGCTATTTGACAAAACCAATTGACCCGCTTCGGAAACCCACAATTCATCTTGTCTTTACACACATTTCATTTTGCTCCATGAACGCTTTTCCTCCCTGTCAACATTATTCTGCAACATTTTCAATTCTTCCAAAGTGTCAATTACTTTAAATACATATCTTGTCAAGTTTCATCTTCTTCAGGTAGCAGTCCATTCCCACTTGTCTTTGAATGATATACAGTTCAATGCGCGAAACCTGCGACTTGATCCGCATATCCATTTCCCAGTGACACAAAGTCCTGCGACTTCAAATGTGCACTGCATTTCACCACGGCAATCTTTTCAAGCATTTGCATAGCGTGTAACAATTCTTTATTTCTCTCACCATTTCTTACTAGTGAACCAGAAGAGGTCAGAAAACCTCTCTGTGACCACACCTTACCAAAATCATGGACTATTCCGAATCCATAATGGCTGTCCATATAGATTGCAACTTCCAACTGAGCCGAGACATGGCACGCTCTAGTAAGGGCTACCAGTTCCACTACTTGGGCAGAATACACTCCTCGAAGCCAAGAAGCTTCCAAGGTACCAGTAATTGTGCACACAGCACATCCCACTCCTTTGTCCCTGTGTTATCTCTCAGACAAGAACCATCAACAAAGATAATTTGGTCATTTTCTTCCAATCGGGTATCTTTAATGTCAGGTCTCAGTTTTGTGCACAAGTCAGTTACTTCAAGACAATCATGCTCAACATCTTCCTCTTTTTCAATTTCAGCATTTTCACTCAGAAGTAAGGTTGCCGGGTTCAGCACTGTACATCTTTTCAATGACACCTTTGGTGACCCTGGAATACTTGTTTCATATCTATTCAACCTTGCACCAGTCAAATATTGTGTTTTCGTCCTTGTAAGTAGAATCTCAATAGAGTGAGGGACCATTACAGTCAGGGGATGTCCCATCACAATGTCTTCACACTGTGTACGGCTCTGACCAACTGCTGCAACTCCGCGCAGACAACCCGGTAATGCTGCTGCAACTGGGTCCAAAGTAGCTGAAAAAAATGCTACTGGGTGTTTTACACCTCCATAGACCTGTGTCAAGACAGACAAAGAACACGCATCACGCTCATGACAAAACAATGTGAAAGGTTTTATGTAGACAGGCATACCCAACACGGGAGCCCTGCACAGACTCTCTCTCAATTCAGAGAACGCTTTCATTTCATCCTGGTCTAACACTATGGGATTAGTGACTTCCTTATGAGTCAGCTTCAGCAATGGTCTCGAAATGACTGATAAATTTGCAATCCATTGGCCACAATAACCTACCATCCCTAAAAACATCCTGACATCTCTCTGTGTAGCGGGGGAATTTATCTGCAATATGATTGTAATCCTTTCTCTGGATATTTTTCTTGATCCCTTCTCAATCTGGTGACCCAAATATTTCATCACTTTTTGACAGTACTGTAATTTAAGAGGAGACACTTTGTGACCATTCTTTCCTAACTGGTTCAACAAGACAATCATATCATACTCGCACTTGTTCCTTGTTTGGACGCAGTCAGCAAATCATCAATGTACTGCACCAAGGTCGATTGGAAAGGCAATTCCAATGACTCAAAATTCTTTTTCAAGATCCGATTGAATAAGGAAGGTGACTCTGAAAACCCTTGAGGAATTCTGCACAGGCAATAAACTAGATCCAGGAATTTCAAACAAAAGAGAAATTGACTATCCTCATGAAGAGGCACAGAAAAGAATGCTTGTGACAAATCGATAACTGTAAACCACTCGACATCACCTGGAATCTAGAACATTATAACAGCTGGATTTAGCACCACAGGACAACATTTGACCACAATATCATTTGTTTTTCTCAAATCCTGAACAATTCGAACTTTCCCACAAGGCTTCTTCAAACCTATTATTGGTGAGTTACAACTACTGCTCAATACTTCTTTTAGAACCCCGTGCTTTACAAAATCTGCAATTAGCTGGTTTACTTTCATCAGGACATCTTGCGGCATATAGTACTGTGGAAGTTTAGGAAAAACTGCATTTGGCTTCACAGTAACTTTGACTGGCTCAACTACCTTTATCTAACTTACTTCTTTTCCTGTCAAATCCCAAACCTTCTCTTTAACCATTCCCTGCAAATCAGGATGAAGCTCTTTCACTGTGAACATCGGGAAAAATTCAATCAGAGCATACTCCTCATTTGTAGTTTCTCACTCCATTTCTGGGGCTTGTTCCTCTTCATCATCACTATTCTTCTCAATCTCAATTCCATCATTTGAACAAGTAATCAAACACCTTGTTTTAAACAACAAGTCTCTTCCCAGTAGGAATACCGGACTTGAATCGCAGACTACAAATGTATGCAGTCCCTGGAAATTGCCAGTCTCAACTTGAACTGGATCTGCAATCGTGTTCGTCAAATACTCGTTTGCTACTCCCACAACCTGTACTGTTCTACCTGAAAGGGGCAAATTCGGAACTTCTGCACTTCTCACTGCAGAGCGTGTAGCTCCCGTATCAACCAAGAATGAAACCTTGTGATCCATAACCTTTCCCTTCACATAGGATCCTCTTTGATCTCCTTCTAAAGAAGTTGCAAGCACACATGGCTCCTCTTCTGAACTGTCACTCGTCCATTCATCATTTGTTCCACTCTCACTGTGTAATGGGAATTGGTGTAGTCTGTTACAACTTCTGTTATGCCTCTGCCCTGTGACCTGCTGAGAAAGCATCATCTGTTGCTGCTTCATTGGGGCTTGAGGTATTTGAATTTGCTGTCTAGGTACCATGGGAACCTGCTGTTGCATCGGCTGCAACTGTGACACTTGTGCACAGGGCATTTGCACCTCCTGCATGGGTTGACAATTCTGCACTTGATTCACATTATTCTTAAAATTTGGATTAGGACTTCTCACTCTAAGTCCTCTCACATTCTGGAATGAATTGATGTCATTACTCTGCTGAACAACACCTTCCTGCACATCATTAGACACTCCTGTTCCCAATATCCAACTGCTCTGCAAATGTGACATGGCAATAGCTTCTTCATGCCCTGCACATCATTCTGAACCACTACAGTATTCAAGCCTGTACCACGATTCATATTACCTCCACGACCTCTACCTCTCATCTGGGGCTGAAACATCATGTTTCCATACTTCTGCTGCGGCAACTGCTGTGAAAATTCCTTTGCACTCCTGTTTGAGCTGCTTTAATCTGCATCACTATCGCCTTCTCTTTCAACTTTTTCTGCTTCAACTCAATCTCATCACTGCAGTATTTTGTATACTGCAACACCTCATCAATCGGCTTTGCTTGCCAGCAAATCAAATGACTCTTTATCATCTGGCTAATCTCAGGTCTCAATCCTTCCATGAATCTGAACACAAAATGAAGCATGTCTTTCACCTCAATTGTTTCTGGACCACTGTAATCGACTCCTTTGCTTCCTGAACTGTCCTGTCAATCCTCTGCCAATCAATCTTCTTAGGCGAAATTCTCATTTTCAAAATAATATTTCATTACGTCAGGAAACGGTGCACCTGTATTTTTGTCTCTCTCCGGTTCACTTGTTGGCCAATCTACACTCGTCTTACACTTGATCCACAGATCAGCTGGAACTACTATCTCTAGTAATGTGTTCAAGTCTTCCGACAAACATTTTGCAAGTTTCACAAACCTGTCTGTCTGCTGATACCACTCTACTGGCTTTTCTCTGAATAATGGATAATCATTTGTAAATGACAGAATGTCACTTCTGTTCCACGGGACATGAACAAAATTCCCCCCTGGAATTTCTCCCATCGGTAAAATATTTACTGGATCTTTATCCTGCTGCACATTTTTAGTTAGCTCCAAAGAATCCCTTTTTCTCTTGTCTCTTTTCTTTACCCATCTGCCTTCCCATTTGTCTAATTCTCCCCAAGTCTGAGCAATTCTTAAGGTGTGCCTTCATTCTGGCAGATCTCATGTGTTCAAAATCTTTAGCCTCAAAATCTAATCTGTAACTCCTTTTCAAATGCTTCGTTTTCTCTATTTCTTTACCGTACTTCTCTGCCAAGTCTGCTAGTCTCTGATGCACATTGCCCACTTCTCGTGTAATCTTTTGGCACAAGTATCTCAATTCTGCCTCTGTGTAGGATCCTAACCTATTCACCCCCATCGTTCCCTCAATGAGTTCACACACTTCCAAGCTTAGCCTAGTATAATTCAAATGCTTCTCTCCTCTAGGGGCACTCTGTGGGATATTTAGCTTGTCTAACCATTCAGTTAAGTGCTGAACTGTCAAACCTTGCAACAAAATGTTACTTGCTTGGACCGGTGGCACCTGCTGTGCAATTGCATTCGCGGTCTGTGTTGTCAATAATTTCAAATTCTGGCTAACGTTTGGCCCTGCCACAGTATCTGGAAGTGCTACAAATGGACTAAGGTCTAGCAATGATCTTGATCCATCAAAAGTCTGTCCCACAGGAGGGACTACTCGAGCATTTTCATGATGTCCTCCCCTCATTAGGTTCTCGGACATTGTTCCCTGTTCACCTACAGTCAGCTTCTTCTGTGCAAATGATGGTACAGCTGAACCAACAGTAATAGATAGCGATATAGCATAGGGGGCTGTTCTGGCTCCTATGGTCTGTGGGAGAGTAACTCCCATATTTTGATTCATCATCGGAGTCATATCTGACTGTGTCCCTGTCACTGGTGTAAATCTTGGCATTACCTGTGGCTGTATTTGGGGCAATAAAATCGGAGTTGGCTCAGTCTGAACCAGTATCGGTTTCGGAGAGACCTGTTCCGTTGGCACCACTAAGTTCGAAGTAATTTCCATAATGTGCATATCAGGATAAATTCTCCAAACCTGTGGCGGTTGCACCTGGGTCTGCACTACAGGAGTGGTAGGCACATTAAGACCACTTTGCACCACATTCTGGGTCAGGCTAGCATTAACCTGCATCGGACTCATTGTCGCATTAATCTGTGTCAGAGCTGTTGGATCAACACTGGTACTTGGACCACTCTCATGTACTGTATAGGGTGGTGGTCGATCTCTCAATAACTGTGTAATAAACCCATCATAGTCCAAGTCCTCCTCGTCGTTTGAAGACTTTCTAGCCTCCTTACTTTCAGATGGACTTTTATTAGTTTTCCTAGTAGCCTTCTTTCCTTCCTTCTCATTCTCCTGCGTAATTGCTGGAAACAACTTAATACCTTGCAAAGTCTCCATTCTCCAAGCTTTCTGAACACAGTCCCATCTAGCCTCCACTAGAGTCTTTTCTGCCTTTCTCATCCTCCTCTCGAATTTCAGTTGCTGTGGCTGTGTGGCTACTAGCTCCCAAATCGCTAATGTCTCAAACTGTGCTGGTCTCTGCTTTTTATTGATTCAAGATGGCGGACACTTCTTGGATTGTTAAATTAAAAAAGGAAATGTATTTAGCCCAAAAATGCCATTCACAATGCAGAGCTCAGTGGCCCAGCAGCAAATGGCAGTTTCAAAGCGCTCCGCGAACAAATGGGGAGGTGGGTGGAGTTGCTAGGGTTCAGCAAAGGGGAGTGGGTGTTAGGAGGAGGGGGAAAGAGCACACCAGAGAGACAAACACAGAGATAGAGAAGACGTACACAAGGCAGAGCTGACAATAAACCCAATCAATGATAAGCATGGGCGGACTATAAGTCTAATATAAGTTTGTTGTAGGCCAACGAAAGGTATTTTGCAACCAGACTACTGGCACTGTCTTGTAGGCAAGACCGAAAAATGTGCTAATGTCAAGAGCAGCCATGTCATGAACCTAAACAGCATCTGCACACAAATGAGAGTCATGCATGTTTACAGCACATGCACTTACTCAGTAAGCTTGTGATTAGTATTTGTGCTCCCAATCACTCAGCTCTTAAAAGCTATGGGGGTCAATATAACCCTGGCGGACGGTGTTAAAGCGGCGGTAAGACCGCCAACAGGCTGGCGGTCTTTTTTTTTAGTATTATGACCATGGCGGTTACCGTCATGGTCATCCGCCACTTCTCCGTTCCGCCCGCTGGGCTGGAGAGCTGGGTCTCCAGCCCGGCGGCCGTCACAATACCGCCGCCGGTATTTTGACACGGCTTACCGCCGTGGATTTCCAGCGGTAGGAACCGGCCTGAAATCCATGGCGGTAAGCACTATCAGTGCCAGGGAACTCCTTCCCTGGCACTGATAGGGGTCTCCCCCACCTCCCACCCCCACCCCGCCTCCCTCCCCTACACCCCCCACCACCCCTGCCACCCGCCAAACGTGGCAGGGCCCCCCTCCCCACCCTGACCCCCAACATCACATAACTCACACACACACACGACACACACGCAGGCACCACCAACACACACATGCACAAACACCGACAATCATGCCTACATCCACACACTCAGTCAGACACGCACACCCAGATACAAACATACATGCACACATCCATACAGACATACATACAGACATACACGCACTCATTCCCAAAACACGCAACACACCCACAAGCATACACGCACTCACACACCCTCTCTACATACACAGACGCACATCGCATACACCTCCCTCCCCTAACAGACGATCGACTTACCTGTTCCGTCGATCCTCCGGGAGGGGACGGAATCCATGGGGGCTGTTCCGCCGACACCAGACCGCCAACAGAACACCGCCGCGCTGAATCACAGGACGTGATTCACTGGGCGGTGTTCTGTTGGCGTGGCGGTGGAGGTGGAGCAACCTCCACTTCCCCGCCGCCCGCCAGTATGAATGTTGGCGGCTGTCCGTCAGAAAAAGGACGGAGATCAGCCAACAGTCATAATACGCCGAGCGGCAAACAGCCACTACTGGCGGTCTTCCTCACGTTGGTCCCTCAGTGGTTTTGTAAAAAGACCGCCGAGGTTGTAATGACCCACTATGTTTTTTTTTTAATTTACTTTACTTCTTCGCGATAATAACAACAATGATTTGGTTCTTTGTCTCTCAAAGAGATGTGCAGCATTTTTAATCGATTTAGGTAACATAATGGAGAAGATGGTTAAATCTAAATGCTGTAGTCTGTGGATAAATGAAGCACTTCACGTCTCGTGCGCATTCAGTGCAGGAAGATAGAGGGACGTTTAGAAAAGACCATGAAACAAAAGCTCATTTTTGGCTTTAAGCACATCAGTGGAAACAAGGCTTACAGGGCCAGATGTAGGAAACAGTTTGCCCGTTGCAAACAGCAAATGTAGCTGTTTGCGATGTGCAAACTGCACTTTGCAATGCACAAAACGGGTTTTGCGATTCGGTAACCTGGTTACCAAATCGCAAAACGGGTTTGCGAGTCGCCATTAGGAAGGGGAGTCCCCTTCCTAATTGCGAGTCGCAGTGCAATGCCAGATTGCTTTGTGACCACGCGGTCGCAAACCAATCGCAGTTTGCACCCATTTGAAATGGGTGGTAACCCATTTGCAAAAGGGAAGGGGTCCCTATGGGCCCCTTCCCCTTTGTGAATGGAACTGCAAACGTTTGATTTTTCGTTTTTGTAATGCATCTCGTTTTCTTTTAAGGAAAATGGGCTGCATTACAAACAAAAAAGAACCTGCTTTATTAAAAAGCAGTCACAGACATGGTGGTCTGCTGTCCGCAGCAGGCCACCATCCCTGTGAATGCCGCCACTCGCAAGGGGGTCGCAAATTGCGACCCACCTCATGAGTATTAATGAGGTGGGCCTTTGCGACCCCCTTGCGAGCTGCAGATGGTGTCAGGGACACCATCCTACATTCTAATTTGCAACTCGCAAGCTCTGACTCGCAATTTGCAGTCGCAAATTGGAATCTACCTACATCTGGCCCATAGTTATTTGCCAAGGGGCACAAACAATTCTGCAAGATTTCATTCATTCAATTCAGAGTGGAATAAACAAGTGCTGCGTGTGTGGAGTGGATGAAGTCCATATCCGCTCTTCAGCCGCCCTCTAGTCTATCTGTGAACTGGAGTGTGCATGTGCCGGACCTTTCCCTGTGGGACCGGCTCATTGATATGCAGACTGCGATTTTCCTAATGCCTTACAGAGAAAAGCCATTAACAAGATCAACCCTATTCTTTTTTAGATAGATAGCAACTCAGCAAAATGTTCTTTCTTAATTAATGAATGCTTTCGGTTTGTCTAGTTCTCAACAATGTCTGCGTCCTTCATACAGGACCCAAAGGGCCCAATAATTTACTTTACAATCATTTTTGAGTTTGTACATAAATTACGTTTCTCTAGCCAAAGAGCGCAAAATACCTAATCTCCTGTCATTTGTGCCTTCTAGTCTCAGATTACGTCTGGCTCAGAGGCGTAGTTTGGCCATTAAGAAGGGGGGGCACAGCTTCAAATGTTCCAACAATCACGCTGGCATGTAATGTTGAAATACATTATGCGACAAACAGGGCGCCTCGGAGACGGAGACAATGAGGATTGGTAGGGGTGCTATGTGAAATAAAGCACAATACTTGTGAAATAACATATTTGAAGATTTGCAAACGGGAGACAGGGAGAGTGTGCGTGTTTTTTTGTCTGTGTATGTAACAAATCCTGGTGGCCTCTCACCACACCCAGCCAAAATCACCTGCACCCAACTATTTACCTGTTCAAATTATCTTCAGTGAAATCCACTAGGGAAAGAGCTGTGTCAAAAAAGAGCAGAGATTCTGACCAAGGGTTCACTCTAATTACATAAAGAGTAGACTGTTTAAAGGGCTAGAGGTATGTTTTTGTTAGCATTGACTAAATACTGCTTGAATAATTTGATGCCCTAGGTCCTGGTTTACCAGGTTCCTAACTCCTGTTTGTACCACTCCCAGCAGTCCAGTTCTTCTATGCGCACAGAAAAGACCACATCATTGCAGTACTTTGGTCACTTCATTGACTGTCATTGATCCTGTATTCTTCACTATTCCGTACTTTCAGCATTTGCCCCTCTAAAAACCGGTACATTGTATGAGCGATCCCGTACCATTCTGTTAATTCATAGGAGTTTTCCGCTGGCCTACTAAATAGATGTACAGGGTACATCACTTTCTTCTAGAGCCATTTTAATGGTAATAAGCCATAATCCCTCTGCAATTAATCATGGGAATTCCTAAATTACCCCTTCTTTAATGTGTTGTTGGCAATTCAGGTTCTCACAAAACCGTAAAGGACCTCAAACCATGTGGACTGGAATTTGCGATTTGCCCAGTACCTCATATTCCAGCTCGAATCAGGGATTGGAGTCAATTAACTATACCTACACTCATGGTTTTCACCTTCCTGAACATTTCAGCAGCAAAGAGCTGTAGAAACATCTGGGTGGGAAACCTAAAAAAAATAAAGAATTACATCAGGAACTAAGTGAGGAAACATCGACTTCAATAGTAATTCACCATACCTTTATGGTCCTAAAAACCGAATAAACTATTGTATTATAATAATAAAGTAATTCCCCATTTCTCAGGGGCTGCTCAAGGTACAACGTAGAAAACCACTGTATTCCTGTAACCTCTGAATTACCTATACACGAGCTACCAGTACTTGTGGGTGCAGGAATGCTGCCTTGGTATGATGTTATCTGCTTACTACATCATCTTATTCGCGCTTGCACGCTGTATTCGTGTAATGCTCTTAATCATTCTTATGGCAATAGGCAAGTGCTCCGGGGTTAAGGTGAACCATAGTAGTGACACTGTATATGCCTTTCAGTGTTGAATGATTCTGGTAGAAATTTCCTGTAGTTAACTCCAGCAAAAAAGTATCCTTTCATTGTAAAAATATAATGAATATCAGTATTAATTACATCACGATCGTGCAAACTAAAAAAAAAATAATGAAAGAATATGTAAATTATAGGGGCATTGTAGAAAATGGATACATATGTCAGTTACTTTGTAACTGAAATTTAATAAATATGCACATTACTACCAAGTTGTAGAAATTCGATAAAAATGTGCACTACTGTATCGTGGACAATTCTGAGCACAAATATGCATTATTGTAGCACTGTGAAATCTGAAAAACTACGTGCATTGTTGAGCTAACTTTTTATGTTTTTTAAAAAATGTTTATTGTTATTAAATTAACAACAACAATTGCTCATCACAGCTGCTCTATATATTACAACATAAATTATGTCACAGCATTTCACATGCTGGTGAACCCGAGAACACAGTTGGTGTATCGCATCACCCTGGTCCTGGACACACATGCCAGTGGCACAACCCCTGGGTATTACCTGATGTCCCCATGTTTACTTGGACAGTGTTTCAGGCCTCAGCAGTTCTCTCACTTACCTTCCCTTACGACTTGGATTGTGAAAGTTAGTGTAGCAGAGGTGCCCAGATGTCCCTCGAGCATGATTGGCAAGGGCATGAATTCCCTGTATTGTGACAATTCCTCATTGCAGCGTGCTACATCTTTGAGCCAATCTTTGATTTATGGGGATGAGCCTCAGTTCATGGCCACTCAGTGCTTAGCAAGTACCAGCAATAGTTACAGCAATTTTCTATTCTCAACATCTTTTACTTGGCCTAGTAGTGTCATCAAAGGGATGACCAGCATGTTTTCGCCTTGCATGTCTGATATAATTTGGCCCACCTCTTCCTGAAAGGCCTGTACCTCTGGAAACAGCCATGCCAAGTGCAAAAGCATCTGGCACTGTAAGGAGTGCCGGTTAGTACCAGTTTATGTAGTTTATCAGGTGTGTGGAAGACCCTATATATAAATTTAAGGTGGTTAAGTCTGTGTTTGTAGTTTTGGAAGAGTTCACTGGTCTGGGCACAGCAAAACACACATTGTGTGTCGGAGAGCTCAGTTTACAGGATACCTTCGAGCTTATGTCATGCCAGTAGGTCTTGTGCCTGTACCTTGCTCTGACTGAGGCAGTATACGTGTGATCTAATCTCCTGGGTGAGGGAGATGCTAACACATGTTCTAGTGTGTTGAAGATGGGTGGTGGTACCGGGAATGTGGGCCCAAGCCTGCAAAATGCCGCCTGGAATCACAGGTAAATAAGAGTATCTAAGGGCCTTTGGTCCACCCTGTGAGTAAATGCATCAAGTGGCAAAAAAGTGTTCCCCGCATATAGGTCTCTGAGGTAGGAGAGGCGCATTGTGATCTAGTCCTTGCATAAACTGGTATCGTACATTGGTGAAAGTGCTGGATTGAAGGCCAGTGTTACACTAAGGCATTTGTTTCCAATCTGTGCACCGCAGCACCTCTGTGCGCCATCAAAAATCGCCAGAGGCGTGTGCACCAAGCACACAGTTTGGGAACCACAATACTTTCACCACCTATTGTGTTTTCTTTGGGCACGTGAGCCAAGATAAATATGCAAATGCCCTTAGCTTAGCGCATTGCAGTAATATGTTAGTGGGCTGGGAGACTTGATTCTCCATACATTGTTTATATCTGAGTGCATGCTTTCATTAGTAAACCTTTAATTCTCAACTTTATCAAAACTTCTCTGATTCTTTTTTATTGAACTGCTGGTTATGTTTGTGATCTGATTTACACTTTGGAACGGCTTGAGTCAGGTATATGTTTGTTTTTCATGGCTTAAAAATGCCCAGTTTTATGGAGAAAAAAAACTGGTTAAAACGATTTCCTTTGTTTTGCATGAAGGAAGAAGGTTATTTTGCAAATGGCGCCTGGACCCTTGGCATTGTCTTGTCCTCATTCCTTTCTTGATGTTGCTCCCCAGTTCAAACGTCCCATCTCACACAGTCACTAAAGCAAGCCTTTGGATGTGCACTCTGCAAGCTTTCGAATTTTAGGCTCATGCATGCATGCATGTCTTCGAACAATTAGTGGTTTACACGAGATACGGTTGCGAAATGCAATGCAGTTCCCTTAAAGGAAATCAGATTTTTCTTTAATTCACTCGTCGTTATATGTAGCATAGCTTGAGGCATGGAGCTTTAACCTATTAGACACATCTTTTTGATTGATCAGAATTCTCTATGTTTAACCTGTGCAGTTGACACGGCTTGGTAGAGAAACTGATATGTAGCATAAGCTTTTGGTTGTTCTCTGCCAGATACAGGTTTTAAAGAGTGGTAAAACAAAAAGCACGGTGGAATGTAAACCTTTGCTTTTTTAGTCCAAGAACCCTAGTGCATAGCTTATCTTATTGCAACTTCATTTGTACACGAAGGTATATAGTTTACCGCACACACATCTATGCGCTGATGTGTATGTAGCTTATTTATGCTTGTACAATAAGGGGAAAAGTTTGTATGCATACGAGTTGATCTTCAGCCCTCAATGAAGACGTTATTTGCATTTACTCCAGTTTCTTCGTGGGGGATTACTAGCAGTTAGGTGTGATCATTAGTGACAGGAGGGAGTGTGTGTTCATGTATGTCTTCGGGTCCTATGGGTACGAAGCAGGGAAAGATCAGTGCTACAGCCTATCTCTCACAGGGCACTGCTGGGGAAAGGTCACATTACTTGAAAGAGTCCTCTAATCCATGCATTCTACACCACAAGCAATACCTGGCTTTCATTCAGAACTGGATGTTCAGCATTGATCTGAAGCTCAGCCCCTAACGGGCTATTTGTCAAGAAAAACAAGCAATAACTAGTCAACACCTGAGTCAGCAACATGAACTGGGACCAATACAGACCCCAACTTTCATACAACACCAATTTAGTTGGATTCACCCTGGACGCAAACCTCAGTCCCAAGGACCACACTGCCAAGAGTACAAGGACAGCCTGGTTACTGAAGGCAGTAATGTGCAAAAAAGAACAAACTTGTCAACTGACACACACATTCTCTATCAATGCACCCAGGATCTGAAACAAGATTCCTGTATCTATCAGGGTCTCACAAACCCTGCTCAGGAACAAGCTAAAGACACACCTCTTTAAAGAGCACTACATCACAGTGCAGTAACGATTCACTTCTCCAAGAACCCTGTGCCCCTCCAATCAGTTGACACTGCATGGAGCTCAGCAGTGGATAGGATTGGATTACAACTGTGATTATAATACCTTCATCGGCTTCATCCCAATTATTTTCATGGAGAAAAATGGAAGTTCTCCCGAGACCGGGCTCACATCCCACCACCTGCCAAAAAAAGTAACATAATGGGGAGCCACAGCCAATGGCCAGTAGGTCAAGGAAGCTCCAGGTCGAAAACATTTGAGAACCACTGGGCTGTGTTGTTAAGGAGGTAGTGGTAGCATGGCAGGAGCACCATTTCCACACCCAGACAGCGACAGCAGCAACTTTATCCACCTGTTAATGAACCATTCTGTGTTGGTTAACAATGTGCCACAGTTTGCCTGGATCACTTCCTGTCTATCCCTGCTCACAATGATGCCAAGAAATTTCAGAGATATGGTTTCGCATTGTAGAAGCATTCCATTGTACCGTCCATGGTGTAGTCTGTCAGCTGCATGATGGACAATTTGGCAGCCGTGGCCCATCCTTTGGGGCTGAGGGGCCCCAGCCCCTCACCTTTTGCCCCTCAAGAAGAGTGTCTGTCAGGCTGAGCAAATGTCAGCCTGAGAGACACTCTTCATTTTTGGGTCAGGTAGGCAGACATGTGCTATTTGTGCAGGCTCCTGGCTGCCTGAGCTGAACTTTGCTGAGCTGAGGATGTCACAGCTCCTGTGAGCGTGACCTCCTCAGCTCAGCAAAGGTGCTTGAGGCCCTCCCACTCAGTGATGAGGGGTAGTGTCACTCATTGCCTCAAACCTGGGTGCTTTGAGTTTTAAACTCTGAAGTGCCCAGTGCCGAGTGTCAATCAGTTATACATCGTCACAGAGTGTTGTGGGGTCAGCAGTCTCACTGTCCCCATCCCACTCTGTGACGAGGTTGGGACTGCTTCCTTCCCTCCATTGGCTGACCTAAGGTCAGCCAATGAGGGAAGGAAGCAGTCCCATCCCTCCTTTGATTCCTGAATCTGAGCTACAGGTAAGTAGGTGTTTTTTTTTTTGTGTGCAAATGAATGGTGCATGCGTATATGTTTTAATATTTGGTAATGAGTGTTGTGAATGGATGTGTGTGTGCGCACATATGTGTGAATGAATGAATGTAAGGTGGTGTGTGTGCATGTGTGTCCAGTCCGCCGCTCTCCCTCCTAAATCACTGGCCTCCACTGCGATTTGTCCAAGTTAGTGGTGATGCATTAAAGAGGCCAGTGAAGTGTTCGGACTCCCTAAGTATCAGTGCCACATTGGCTGCTGTGCTTTTCACATAAAGCGTGACTTTGCATAGAAAGACACTATCAAGTGGCAGGCAGTGAAACTGAGCTCTTTTTCTCCATAGTGTTAGCATAGTCAGGCCACGAGGGTCTCCATGGCCAGGGCAAACAGGACTGGAGGGAGCAGGCAACCCTGCTGGGTGCCTCGGTGTTGGACCTGGCCCTTTTTGCATGGTCATCCCCAAACTTTTTGACTTCCTCCTATTTTTCTGGCCTCTTTTGTTTGCTCTAGGAGCCTGAGCACTTTATCACTGCTCATCAGTGCTGAAGTGCATGTGCTCTCCCTTCTAAACCTGTTATGATCGGCTTACACCTGATTGGTTTATTTAATGGACCTGAAAGTCCCTTGTCCAGTGGTATCCCTTATAGCCAGGACCTGTAAATTAAATGCTACTGGTGGGCCTGCAGTGCAGCTGGCGCCACCCACAGAAGTAGCCTTTCAAACCTGTCTCAGGCCTGCCACCTCAGGGCCTGTGTGCGCAGTTTACTGCCACAGGGACCTGGCATCTAAATTTAGTTGCCAGGTCTGGAATTCCCCTTTTTCTACATATAAGTCATCCCTAAGGTAGGCCCTAGGTAGGCCTATGGGTACGGTGCTGTGTAGATAAGAGGTAGGACATGTGCCTGGTTGTGTGGCCTATCCTAGTACTGATAAATGGCCTATTTTGCCTCTCCCTGCTGAAAGTGCTGCTTCTCTCATGGGATTGCATTCGAAATGCCCTTGCATATGGCTAAGTGGAATCTTCTAATTATTACTTTGGTGCTTTTGCAGCTTGACTCCAACCGATGCCTAGGGCAGAGTGACAGTTGGGTTTTGTGTATACTTTTCAGACAGCCAGTACACATAGAGGATGAAGGTGTAACAGGGGTACATTTGCATACTTAGTGGTCTTCCTGGGGTGTGAGAGGTAGAGGTGGGGCACACATGCATCTGTGAAGGCAGGCCTCACACAAAGGGCTTGTTTACCCCCTACTGATGTCTGGAGCCAGTGCTGGAGGAGAAGGGGACATTCCTGGAATTGGTTGGTGCTGGTTGGAACCCCCTCCCCATCTTTGTGGAAGCTGAGCAAAATGAGTACAGGGGGGTTGTCCCCCAAATTTGTAGACACTAATGGACTAATGAACTGGATAAGGGGTGCTGCTGGAAGGACTTGTCAGGAACTGCCTTGGGTCTGCTCTGCTGTTGTGCAGACCTGTGACCTGCTATGTCACTGAGACAGAGGGACTGCCACTGCCTTTGAACCATTATTCTGGCCTGCTTGCTTGGGCCCTGCAGCCCTGTGCCCCCTTTGCTGTCTCTAGAGGCTGGGTGGTGTGGCCCCCTGCTCCCCTACATTTCTGTGGCTGGGTGTTGTTTCCTCTACTCTGGCATGAGTGGAGTGCCCCTTCTCCGTGGGAAGCGTGTGGAAAGCACCCTGGGGCATCAGCGCATAAAGAGAGCTTGTATCTTTTACCAGAGTGCTCTCTCCTTTACACCAAGCTCAAGAAGAGTGCTTCACTTAACTCGCGTTAGAGTTATTGCCTTTTAAGGCACAGGAAAGTGTCACTGTGAGGGTGCCCCTCCTTTCTGGTGTGAGAGGGGTCACTGGGAGCCCCTGCTGCTGGTGCGGATGAGCGCACTCCTTGTGGTGCCCCTAGGGCACAAGTGGGCACTCACTCCTGTTGAGTATCCCTTGAGTGAGGTCGCACTGTGCTTCTTGGTGGGGAGCAGAATCACCGCCATTCCTGGCATCAATGAATGCCTGCGGCTGGCCTACGGAGCCTGAGAGCTGTGCCACATTCAGACAGCCCCAGAAGTGAGGAGTCTGGAAGGTAACAGCCATACCACAAGGACCAGGTGGCTGCTAAGGTCTCTTTCCTATGCAGTGTGCTGCGGGTGAGCATGGGGACCAGTCCAGGTCTCCCGCACTGGAAGGAAGTTTAAATCCTCCCACACATCAGAGGGCTGCTGAATTTTGGATATGGGGGATACGGCGCAGGATCTCCCTCCCTCCATAGGGCTGCAGAGTGTGTTTCCTCCAACTGTCCTGAGACGGATCGGGGGAGAGCCCAGGGAGGGTCCCCCCCTCCATTCATGGCAGTGTGTGCCCCCCACCTACCATAGCATTTTACCTTTTCTTGGGGCACTTTTCCCCTTCCTCGCCCTTCACAGGACGGAGACCTCAAAGGAGGCCCCACTCCCGCTGGAGGAGAAATACCACATCTTGGGTAATAGGAGCACAGGAGCTCCTGTGGGGATGGAAGGTATCCCAATTGTGGCATTTCAGGTAATAGAATCACCAAATGCGCTGTAACCTCTGTAGGAAGGTGCTGAGAGGAGTACTGAATGTGTTGCATTCCCCTGATATGTTTTATGACCTCACAATCCTTGTGTGTTCTGTGATGTGACCTGCACTAACTTATTGCTGTGTTGTAATAAGTAGCAGTTCAGGGTATACATTACATGCATTGGGTGGGAGTGTTTTGTGATGACGTATGCTATATGGAGATGTAGCTTCTTATTTAGCATTCATGATGATGATCGTTGTTATGACAGATGATTTTGGTGGTAATGATAACCTGACTACTGTTTTATGTTGCAGAATCCCAATAACCTATGTCTTTACCTGACTACTGCTTGCTTCCAAAGAGTACTAATAAACTTCATGATATTCTGACAACTGCTTGTGTAGCAGGATATTACTGCTGCATTTTGTGCTTGGTCTAATGATGTTTTATGTAATTCAGTATATTTTTATGTAACTGGTTGTGGAGTCTTCTTTGTGGTGTATTTATTGTGTCACTAGTGTTGTGTGTGTTCTGCAAACGCTTTACACATTGCCTCTGGGATAAGCCTGACTGCTTGTGCCAAGCTACCAGGGGTGTAAGCGAGGTTATCATGTGTGTGTAGCTCGCTTGCCCTGACTAGAGTGGTGATCCCTGCCTGGCTGACGTGCCTACCCTAGCCGACCAGGAACCGCATTTCTAACACCTGGGCTATGTGTATTGGCTCAGAGATCATGCTATTCTGGCAAATCCTTGCATTCGGTGCCTTATAAAGAAGGCTAATCCACCTCAGCATAACTGCACTAATTCCTCCACAGCGCAACACATGGAAAAGATATGGTCATTCCAGGGACTCAAATTCCTTGGTGACATCAATGAAGACCGCTACCACTTGGCCATCCAGCCGTACCTGGTGTATTATTGTGAATAGAGTCCTAAATTATGTGAGGTGGATCTGTCCTGGAGTAGGTATGAATTGTCTCACTAGTTTGCTCTTTATTGGTTTCCCACTCTCTCGATGTAACGGGTGCACCTCAGACGTGCTTGTGTGTCAGCCAGCACTGCAATGCTCTTGGCTCATGTGCACAGCCCACACTATGCAGCTCATACTGGCAGTCAGGGGAGGCTTTGCGAGCAACTGTAAAGATGCTAGTCACAATCCTGTGACTCTTGATATCTTCTTGATACTATATGGTTTTTGCTGAGGGCCAAAAAAGTCCTTCTCCAAAACAGGACTGAAGAGCTCATCTCAGGATTAGTTGTGAGGACAGAAGGGCTGGTGTTCTACAGGAGTCCATAGAGAGACTAGAGCTGACACTCAGTATCCTTGCACCAATGTCCCTGGACTGTGACAGTGATGAGGGTAAGAGACAGCACTCTTACACCACAATTTAGTTTGATGACAGTACATCAAATGGTTGATGCCACAATTCAAAATTCCAGCCATATGATAACTTGTCTTAGGCAATGTGACTTGTGAGACTTAAGCACATGAACATCTAGCTTCTCTTCCATGTGATCTCTTCTCCAAGTCGATGAATATGAGGGTAGGCTTCCAGCCTACAGAGAGACCTGAATAGTTAGAGCTCTAGATGAGTATCTCTACCCCTGGAACTTTACTCTTGAGTGTTGTGCTTGGCACATTAGCCTCACACAGCTCCCTCCTCTAAATTGTTGGACTGCAATTTAGTCTTCTAGGTTGCTGCATCAAGCAGGGACTCCTCTAATGTATGTATCTTATGTGGTAGAGCCGCCCCTCTAGCCTCCTCCCGACAGTTTCTCCTAGTAGTATTTCAACAGGCTTCTAGATCTGTTTCTGGTCTGGCGAGGAGACTGGCAACCAGCAAGCGACTCCAGACATGGTGCCGTCAGACGTTCTCCAACACACTGTGTTGGACTGCCAATCTAGTCTGAGATTTCCAAGTACACTGACTTGGGGA
The DNA here is from genome assembly GCF_031143425.1 of Pleurodeles waltl. NCBI lineage: Eukaryota > Metazoa > Chordata > Amphibia > Caudata > Salamandridae > Pleurodeles > Pleurodeles waltl. Next base: position 721,182,240 of record NC_090439.1, read on the forward strand.
ATTTTCCCCAAACTTATATTGGTAGCAGAATAAATTTTATATTCCTCCTAGCGGAGTCTGTGCTGCAGTTGGTTTCGTTTCAGGGATTTGATCTCCATTCACACTCTCTGCTTGGGATCACGGATGCTGAATTATGGAACTGCTTGGCTCGGCCATCGTGATCTCTGGAGAACTTTTAAGGTTTTTGTGCAATATGCGAGGTTAAAACAGTATTAGGGTACAACTCCTCAGCCTCAGCTACTCATTCTAACCAGCGAGTGCTTGTGTACTGGCAGTTAAATTCGTTTTTTTGGAGCGCTTGAATTGCATAGATCTTCGTCGCCATATTTCATTGTGAGCCATACTGAATTAGTCTAGAACCGTTTTTGTGGTAAAAAAAAAAAAACATGAAAAAGGCACAAGAGAACTTTTTTTACACTAATTAGTTAAGAAAACAGGCAGCAGTTCCACTAAAATCCTTAAGATTATCTGGACGAAGGTACGTTGATAGCCTTTAATTAAATAGAAATGACGAGATAAGTATATTTCAGTGACATCATCTCTGTAAATAAATCTCCAGTAATCCTTGCCATTGCCTAATTCCTGCCAAGATATATGCCCTCTTCACATCTGGTTGCATTTATGCATCATTATTCTAGTGATTGAAAATCCCCCTTTAAGACACTCATTGTCTTCTGAAGCCCTGTTTGCTATTGTCGCATCACAACAGTCTCTGCTGCACGTCTGACCTCGTGCACGAGATGTTTTTTTTTTTTTTGCAGTAATACACGCTAACGGAATTCAAGTTTTTTTTAAATGTTATTTGCTCTATCTCATATAGCTGTCTGACCCATATTAGGGACAGATTAGAGGGAAACATGACCTCGGAAAACCCAGAGCTGATGTGAGGTCTTGCAGTTATCAAGAAGGAATACAAAAGGCAAAACCAGTGTGAAAGACTACTAGGTCAGTGGACTTGTAAATTTTAAGGCAGAATGTGGCTTACCCAGAAATATAATTTTGCATATCTGCACACGCACTGTGTTTACAGCCACATTTATAGCTGTTAGCACGTACTATTTAATTACATATAGTAATACTGAATTACTTAAGAGGTTATGGTTGCACCATCTAATATCACACCGTAATTGATGTTCCAGGTAGTAGGAAGGATGTGGAGATGAGATGGGTTCCCTGGGTTCAGACATATATATATGTTAAATGCTGAGAGGTTCAGCTTCAGAAACCTGTGCTCAGTCATCTCTGCTCCCACCATTCATCCCATGAAGCTTCCAAAAACAATTCGAAGAATTTTTGCATTGTTCACTTATATAGTGTGGCTTTCGAGCTTTTTACAAGGTACATTTCATGTGCAATTAAAAGTGCTCAATAAAAAGGCCTCCATTTTATAGACTTAGTAATTGACAGTGCAAGGCTTTAAACGTTAGACTTCCCAGCTAAACCTGTTCCTAGAATTGTATTATCTCCCAAGCAGGGGCTTCTTGTCATTATCAGCAGCAACTGCTTTTCGGATTATTTCACATTAATGACAAAGAAGATCTTAAATGTTTTGGGTGCCGACATTCCTGGAAGAAGCAAAAGAAGTTCATCACTGACTTTGCAAACTACCACAAACTGAAAAAGCCCTTCCTGTCCCTGAAGTGTTTAATACGAAGGAACCAGCCCAGATCACACAGTAACGGTGGCAAACAATGCATATCCTGTCCCTGGTTCCAGGAATGCCAGACCAAAGTCCAGCATGGCCTAATGGAGATAAAGGGAGACATGAAATCTATGGAGAAAGTGTCTGCTTGTAACATGAAGAAGCTAACAGCTATGTGCAACCTGGAAAGAGGGAATTATGTGGCACAAGCCCCTCTCTCATAGTCCCTGTTTGACTGGAGTCCTCTGCTCCTAGGGGCTGGCAGTCCCCTGCCCATCATCTGCAGAATTGTATTCTAGGCTCTACATCAAAAGTGAGTTATCAGAAGGTGAGTCGTTGAAGTTGTACCATGTCAATCAAGTGTAGAGTGAAATGTGCGTGATGACGTAGAGGCTGCTTACTTTCCATCCTACCCTTCCATCTTTAATTTGGGTACAATTTACTAGTAAAAGGGAACAATAGGAAGGAGTAGTCATGTATTTATTTGACAAGGAAGGAATAAACTAGTATACTGTTCCCCTTTAGAAGGTCTTCACCATCCAGTAGGCCAAATAACCAGCAACAGCAGCAACATGTAGGGATGCAGCCGACAAGCAAATATGATGTAATGATGTTTGTGTTTGACCAGATATAGCACTGATTACAGGAGGACTATGAATTGTTAAGGAAGGAAATTATTCAGATTCTTCTCTTAAAACTATGGAGTCTTGAGTCGACTGACACCTTTACAGCGAATGCAGACCATTCTGACACACAATGTCTGCCTATTGGGCCACCACACATGAAATGGGTGAGCAGTGCCTTATTATCAAAAGTGCCCTGGGCACACAATGGGTATGTACGTCTGTTTTTTGTGTCCATGGAGCATTTGGTGTTACAGGAGGTTAAGAGGATGCTTGTGTGGCCCCTTTCCTAATACAGATTGTATAGGTATGCATGTATTGTTTTGTATTGTATTGTATTGTATTAATTTATATAGCGTTTACTATCCCTGTGTGGGACACTGAAGCGATTGCCCACATGAGTAAGACACTACACCATGTACGGTGTGTGGTTGGAAAGTTGTTTTAGTTTTGATCCTATGTAGTAAGTGTTTCTATGTCATGCATGAGGACCACAGAGGTGTGGTTATTCTGTTATGGGATGCAGCGCCTATCAGTGTGTTGGATGATGACAAGTAAGAGACAGATGCTTAGTTTTATGAATTTCAGTATACGGTTAGCTTTGAACAGCTCTGCAGGGCCCTTTATAGTTTTTAATATGATATAGGCCCTCATCCTGACCTTGGCGGGCGGCGTAGGCCGCCCGCCAAAGTCCCGCCGTCAGGTTACCGTTCCGCGGTCGAAAGACCGCGGCGGTAATTCTGACATTCCCGCTGGGCTGGCGGGCGGCCGCCTTCAGGCCGCCCGCCAGCCCAGCGGGAAAGAGGCTTCCACGATGAAGCCGGCTCGGAATCGAGCCGGCGGAGTGGAAGCTGTGCGACGGGTGCAGTTGCACCCGTCGCGTATTTCACTGTCTGCGCAGCAGACAGTGAAATACATTTAGGGGCCCTCTTACGGGGGCCCCTGCAGTGCCCATGCCAGTGGCATGGGCACTGCAGGGGCCCCCAGGGGCCCCGCGACCCCCCCCTACCGCCATCCGGTTCCCGGCGGCGGACCGCCGGGAACTGGATGGCGGTAGGGGGGGTCGGAATCCCCTCGGCGGCGCAGCAAGCTGCGCCGCCTTGGAGGATTCCAAGGGGCAGCGGAAAACCGGCGGGAGCCCGCCGGTTTTCCTGCACTGACCGCGGCCAAAGCGCCGCGGTCAGAATGCCCTGCGGGGCACCGCCGGTCTGTCGGGCCGCCCGCCAGCCCAGCGGGAAAGAGGCTTCCACGATGAAGCCGGCTCGGAATCGAGCCGGCGGAGTGGAAGCTGTGCGACGGGTGCAGTTGCACCCGTCGCGTATTTCACTGTCTGCACAGCAGACAGTGAAATACATTTAGGGGCCCTCTTACGGGGGCCCCTGCAGTGCCCATGCCAGTGGCATGGGCACTGCAGGGGCCCCCAGGGGCCCCGCGACCCCCCCTACCGCCATCCGGTAGGGGGGGTCGGAATCCCCTCGGCGGCGCAGCAAGCTGCGCCGCCTTGGAGGATTCCAAGGGGCAGCGGAAAACCGGCGGGAGCCCGCCGGTTTTCCTGCACTGACCGCGGCCAAAGCGCCGCGGTCAGAATGCCCTGCGGGGCACCGCCGGTCTGTCGGCGGTGCTCCCGCCGACCCTGGCCCCGGCGGTCTAAGACCGCCGGGGTTAGAATCACCCCCATAGTCTGCTTAGCTGGTTACTGTGCTGTGTTGTCCAATCTGAGATTTTGTTTGTAATTGTGGTCCTGAGCTGGCATGGTAGGAGGGGAAGAGAAGTAGAGAAATCTGTTGGAATGTACTTTTTATTACCATACCATATCTAAGTGTCCATGTGAGATGTGAAGTAGTGGTCAGATTGTAGAGATATTTGGGACCTTCAGTAAATTAAAGTCCTCCAAAATTGTCCAGTATTATGTGACAGCTCTCTTCAGTTTTTCTGTGCTTGTTCATTTTGTTAAAAAAAAGGCAAATTGACACTAACTTTAGTAGTATTCTCCTGCAAGTCACTTAAATGAAAAGAGGCATGATTGCTGTCACCATTCTCCTCTTATCAACACTTTGTCACTAGGAGTACATCCCACGTCATAGATATTCAGCTATCATGAACTGAACATGGACACCACAGCATCACTGGTGGAGATGCCTGAGAAAGATCAACCAGATAGTACAGACTTCTAAACACCAGACAGAATCTAACTCTTGTTGGAGATCCTCAACAACAATCAAATGAGCTTAAGGACAAATTGAGCATTTGTGTCCATCACATCACAGAGGGGCCATTCCAGCTAAGGATGCCCGCCAACTGTACTATGGAAAAAGAAGGAAGAGGAGTTTGGTTCCTTTGTGAGAGAAAGCACACAGTCTTCGATTAGTTGTAGACATCATTAAGTCATATGAGACTAATAAAAAAGTTAACTACACCCTGAGACATGACATATAGGTCTCTCACTTGTTAATCAGGGTCCTTAATAAGACTCTGAGAGCTCCAGGAGTGCAGGAAGAGACATTCTAGGACCACCACTGTGTACCTTTCCCTCCCTTTATTTTGTTTGTAGCTTATGGTTATAGAATGTTCCCAGAAACAAATCTGGTCAAATCCTGTAGAAAATATTAGGAAAATGAACTTTAAGAAAGAGTCACTTGACATTGGGAATTAATATGTGGGTTATGTTATAAAATGGAATAAACTAAGCAGATTACTGTGTGTTTTGAGAAAAAAAGACAATTTGAAAGGGCAACATTGTTAATAGATTCACCTTGTAATATTTGTCATATATGTAGTAAATGGGATAATGTAAGTAATTCACATTTTTAGATCAATATTTCCTTTCAAATCCAGGGATGTATTCCATTTATGTTTATGGGATGCTATTTAATGAAATCATTACAGCAGAGGAATGTGCAGGAAACATACCTGTACTCATAATATAAACTCAATGCCAACTCCCTCACTCCACTAAACCACTGTATGAAATTCTTCAAGCTTAAAATAACATTTTTTATTTATTTGCTGGAATACAGCACAAATATTTAAATGTGGTTTCCCGGCCAACCAAAAGTGATTGGTATTACCAATGAATAGAAGGCATTGGTGGCAGGAAGTACTTCTTAAATTGTCCCTTCCGTCTTTTCTGACCTGTTTTGTAAAGCTTCCTGGATGAGCCAGCAGGGCTTTGGACCCGCACGATAGATAACATGGTACTTTGATCCAAAAGAAGTGACTTTGTTGCAAAAATATTATATTTGAACTTATTTGCCAGAGGACCTGCAGTCCTGTAATGAAATAAATTGTATTAGATCAAATAAATGCTGAAGTGTTTGTGAATACACATCACAAGTATCTATATGCCAACCAAGGATAAGCTTTTTGTCTAAGCCATCTGTGTGGCCAGAGGTGGGGTACAACTGGTGTTTTTCAGCTCCCCCCCCACAGAATATTTTTTACTATTAAATATGTAATAACCATAGTGGACATAAGGAATTTCTTTTCTGGGTTGTCCTAGCGGCAAAGAGAGTCTTTTTCAGATTTTGTAAAAATATTATGTGCCCTAATATTTTAGATTTGGCCGTCTAATTTCAAGTCACTTTTCATCTCTTTTGAGATCTTTTGAATCAAGATGACACGTTGAATTGCATGGTCACAAACCTGTCAAATGATCTCTCCACCTAGAGTGATACATCAATATAGGGTGACATACATTAGTACCAATAATGCCATTCAAACAGTTGAGCAAAAAGGCCAGATTAACATTTCCCACAGAGTGGCATGGTTCATTTGTAAGCATGTTTTTAGAAAGGTTATACAGTTGTTGAATCTTGCATCGTTTAGTATTACCTGTTTCCTTGCCCTTTCTTTGTTTGCTTTTTGGATTTCCTGTTTGGCGGTGTTGAGAGTAGATTGGGCTTTGGTCACTTAATTTTCCGAGCAAGCTTGCCAGGTCTGTTTTCCTGGTTTAGACCTCGTAGATGAGAAATTGGATTTGGCATTTGATATTTTATATAGTATATTATTTGGACAAACATTTCTACGTCTTGGAATCCACCAAGCACAACTACATCTGCACAACACCATCATGTTACAAAAGTCAGCAAGAGAAATCACATCCCCAGTCCGTTGTAAGTTCTCCATTCCCCCCATAACGTATCTTGTTTTTGCGGGCAACCTCCTGCAGCATATAAAGGCTTTTCCAATTGGGCACACCAGTCCATCCTTGGCCTCCATTCCTCCAGTGAGGAGGGGTCTGGGAAGTTCCACCTTCAGGCAGTGTCTTGCTTAGCAATCAATGAGGCAATACCTATAAACGTACGGTCTGCCTGGGGTCCCCAGGCTTGTCAACCATGTCCAGCAGGGCCACTGTAAGGATCGGCTCAAGGGCTTGTCCCAGGCACTCCAAGAGTTTGCTTTGTATCTGCTGCCATATATGTTTAATGAAGGTTATTCAGCTGCATCAGACTGAGGCACGTGGGAACGGCCAGCATAAATGGGGCCAGTGTGGTCTCCCTCCTGTCTGCCTCGTCAAACTCACCAATCCAGCCCTCCCCGGAGTGTTTGAGTGTATCAAATTCATGTGGGGCATTAACAATGAACGAACTGTATATTTTGGATATGGCACCTTTGCCAATATGCCCCATTAGTTATACAGCCTCGACAGGGCTTAGGTCTGGGATGTCAGTATCTGAAGGGATGTTGCCAGTGAGGGCATCGTGTAATTTTAAGCATTTATGGAATAGTGTCTGTTTGACGTGGTAGTAGTCTTGTAAGTCGCAAAAGGACAAGATATTATTTCACACTCATACATCTCCAAGGACCATAATGTCTATGGTGTCCCACTTGTGAAATCCCTCTAAACCAGCTGTCTAATGGAGCCACCTCCCCAACCAGAGAGGGGTCATCCCAATCAGCATATTTTATATAAATGTAGCACAATATGGTAGAGTTATAAGGATCTGTACTCCTCAGTACTTTAAAAAAGTGCATGCAATGAATGTGCAATATACAGAGATATGCCGTTGCTTTGGAAATCATCCACCCTCTACAAGCCCTCCTGATTTCTGTCCTCACATGATCTGTTATCAGACGTTCTTTTTATGTGCGTTAGTTCATATTTGTGTTTTTCTTTGGCTGAAATCTTTCAATCGTAGCAAGACTTTACATTTTGTATTTTCAACAAGTGTTATATTAGGAAGCTGAAACACTTGAATATTTAAAATATTGGTTGTTAAAAGATATTTATGAACGACATGCTGACAGGTCATTATATTTCACCTATTTATGGAGAAGCTTCCTTGCATGTACTTTCTTCATAAGCCCCATATTAAACTCTCTATGTGTTTTATAAATGTAGAATTGTCACGTTCTGAATGCTTCTTACCGCGATTGTCTCAATCTCGAGGCACCACCTGGTCTCTTGCTGGTTCTGGACTGACCAAGGTAAGGGCGACCATTTCCAGTAGCCACGGTGCTGCTACTAGAGTAACACCAGGCAGACCGTGACCTCCAGAAGAAGTCCCAGAGGAAAAAAAACAATCCTGGGGAAAACCTCAGAAGCAGGGAACTCCTGAAAAAGAGGTAAGAAAAAAGAGAAGCATAATATGAACTGGAAACAGCAAAAACTGCAGACAAGAAAAAACAGGAGAAGCCCAAAAATCACCAGATACAGGAGTGAGGAGCACCACCAGAACGGGACTGTTTGCAACCCAAGGAACAGAAGACCAACTGTGCTTATATGCTGACAAACAGGAAGTGACATGCAGAAAGTTCAGAAGACACCATCTTGAATTGGGAAAAGCCACATTTGAGTGAATGGAAAAATAGCCATGGTGTAAAAAAGGTAGCAAAGCATGCAGGGAAGGAAACACAGACTCCTGGGAAGAAGAAAAGATGGCTAAGAGGAAAACCATAAAGAAATAGAAAACAAGAAAAAAAAGAAAGAATAAGTAAGAGAGATGATAAGGGCAAAAAGTGGGCACAGCTTGAAGCAGTGCCCAAAGAAAGATGTACTGGTCGCTCTGTGGACTGAAAAATAGGCAGCGGCCCGAAACGCGGCTCAAAATGTGGCCTGTGGCAAAAATGGGCGTTCAGGACTCGGTTCGCCGATCTGACCGCGGTCCGCAAGTGGGGCGCTGCAGGTCCTTGCAGCATCACAAGAATGTTATAATAGAATGTGATGAGAAGATTCCACTTGCCATGCCTCGCGATCATCAGCGTTCCTCGTTGGCAGTTCGAACGGCTGGACAGGAGCGAGAGGTGGCTCTTTGACTTACGATGTATATTTGAATAAACCTCCTCCTGGTGTTAATTACATCTTTGCTTGTGTGGTGACTACAACATCTTTTGGCAACAAGTGATGGCGCCACCTCAGGAAGCCAAGAACCCACATAGTCTGGATTACGAAGTACAGCATGTAAGAAGAATCTCTCCCAGGATGCAATTGTGAATGGTATTATACAGAAGTGTTTTTTTTTTCCTTTCAATCATACGCTGCTTGGTCCCATTCCACTTATTGACATTTGTTGATACTTTTAATTTAATCATGCAGAATGGAGCTCGCGCTTGCCCTTGAGCACATTAATTACGTCAGACCCAGCGTGCACCCTTGGAAATACTCTGATGTTGTTTCTATGTTGCTACACAATATTCTTCAGCCTTAGGTAGTACGCCCTATCCCTTGACATGGACGCCTTTGTTGTCTAGTTGCCTAGCAACACTGCTCAACAGCGTGTTCCCTAGTGAAGCCTATTTATTTTAAAATGAAAAAAATATATATTGCTCTTCTAATCGAGTGCTCTTGACTTGCAGGCATCTTCAACTATTCAAGGACATGCACATTGCTCTCCAGCATAATCTTTTGTTTATGTGCTCTTTTTGCCCGTCAAGCCTGTGTGTCAGCACACAGTGACATGCACACCTGGCTATTTATTACTAACACTAATTGGTGCTGGCGTTACACGGGTTATATTTTCTGTAACAGCAAACAGCACTGGCACACACAGCTCGCACTTCAGGAGTTTAGTTATTAGCAGTAATTCCTACATTGGATGTATATGTTTTCTGGAGAACTATTTACAAGTTGCATAAAGTACTTTTAATGTTTCCTTGGAAATAAAAAACAACTGTTTGGTATTTTATCCTATCCGGACACGTCTTTATATGAAGTTATGCAGTCTGTAAATACACCTTCACCATTTTTGGAGACTGCAGGCAATCCTGGAGTCCCCTGGAAACAATGGTTTTATGCATTTGAAATGTATCTGGGAGCAATAGGAGCGTCGCATTTTAGACCTGAAAGAAAAACATTTTTGCTACTGCATTCATTTGGCTTTGAAGGTCGTGAAACTTTCAAATACTAAAGAAACTAGCTACAAGATTTGATGTACAACCCAGTCTAGTCATTCTCCGTCATAAATTCTTTCAAAGAAAACAAATGCAACATGAAAAAGTTGGTGACTAGATCAGTGTGTAAAAGGAACTTTGCTCCCAATGTGAATTTGGTACGTTTCATGACTAACTAGTAAGAGATCAGTTCATCGGTCATTGTTCCGATAAACACAAGCAAAAATTACTGACTATGGCAGATCCTTCGTTAGAAGGAGTTATTAAAATTGCTAAAAGTATTGAAGTGGCACTACCTTCTCTCAGAGCACTTGTGGTGTATACTACGGAGAAAGAATGTTTTAACACTGTGTGTAACCACCAATCACGGCATAAAGACAAAAATAGTCGGCAAAAAGTTTTTTTTAAATGCTCCAATATATTTTTTAGATGTGATAATCTGCCACATAACAAGGAAAGTAAAGGGTATCTTGCTAAATTAGTTTCATGTCAGAAGTGCGGCAAAATAGGCCATTTCCCTAAAGTTTGTCAAAGCAGTTGTGACAAAAGTACAAAAGTCAATTGTGTAGTTGATGACAATGAATATGTTGAAAAACAACGAGTAAAACAGTTCCAAGATATGATTGTGGTTGTAACTGAAGAAGATGTGATTAAAGGCTCCCCGAGTGAATGTGTAGATCCCTATGTGGATATTTGGGTAGGGGATAAAACATTACATTTCTTGGTAGACTCAGGAGCTTGCATAACAATGGTGACTTCCGATTTATCCTATAAGAAATGGAGTGATCGCCAGATGTTCCCACCTGACAGGGCCCCTGTGTCAAATGAAGGCCGGAAAATTTAATTAGAATGGTATAATGAGGATATCTTAGAATTTAAAGGACATATGATTCAAGGCAAAATTTATGTAACTGTGAAGAGGCTCAACATTTTGGGTTGATTTCATCAGGGTTTGTTTGGGATGGTACTGAAACCTGGGGCAAACAGACAGGTGGTAGTAATCAAAGATTGGCCGCTGTATGAGGTTTTGGAAAATTCATTTTCTAAAGTATTCTCTAAAGATCTAGGTCAAATTGTGAGGTTCCAGCACAGGATTAAAGTAAAACAAGATGCCATTGCGTTAAAGCACGAAATCAGATCTGTGCCGTTAAGCGTTAAGGAAGACCTCAAACTACAGTTAGATAAATTACAAAAGATGGGTGGGATTGAACCAATTGAATCTAGTGTGTGGCTGTCTCCCCTTGTAATAGGTCACAAACGAAATGGTCAGATGTGCCTATGCACAGATCTGATGAATCTTAATAAGGAAATCTGAGTGGACTCATTTCCATTACCCCGGATAAGTGATCTTCTGGGAGAATTGAGAGGTGTGGAATGGTTTTCTGAGATTGACCTGGCATCCGCATACCATCAAGTGGTGTTAGAAGAAAGTTCAAGGAGTTACACAGTGTTTAACTCACCATTTGGTACCTTTCAGTTTTGCAGGATGCCATTTGCTTTGGCATCAGCAGCCTCTGCTTTTCAGCGCATTATGCAGCAATTGTTGGAAAAGGTTCAAGGGGTCCTGGTTTTTCAAGATGATGTCTTGGTTTTTGATAAACATTTAGGTGAACAAGACAAGGTGCTCAGGTCTGTACTTCACATATTTGAGAATAATGGAGTAGTAGCAAAGAAGGCAACATGCAAATTCTGTAAAATAAATATTGAGTTTTTGGGTCACAGTATATCTTGTTAGGGTATTAGCCATAGACCTGGTCTTGTCAAGGTGGTGGTGGAGTGTCCCAGCCCTAAGAACAAAGAGAAACTATGCTCATTTATTGGTCTTTGTGAATTATATGCCAGATTTATATTGGGCTATGCCACTAGAATGAAATGTTTAACTAATATGTTAAAAAATAAGTTGAATTTTGAATGGTATAAAAACTGTCAAGACATGTTTGACTTAGTCAAGGCAGAAATGACAGCTGCCAAAGCTTTGAGTGCCTATGATCTACAATTAACATGCACTATCACAGTAGATGTTAGTAAGTATGGGTTAGGAGCAGTGTTGATACAAAAGAGCTCAGAAAGGGAGGTCACCATCAGTTTTGCATTGCAGGTTTTCCATGAATCAGAATCAAATTATTCTGTCATTGAGAAAGAGCTCTTGGCATGTTACGGGGTGTGTGAAAAATTCAGGAGTTACATATGGGGAAGGAAGTTTGTCATACAAATGGATCACAAACCACTGGTCTATATATCGAATGGTGGCAAATTAAATACTCAACCCCACATATTGCTTGTGTAACCACTAAATTGTTACAATATGAGTTGCAAGTTAAGCATACCCCAGGAAGAGATAACATGAGAGCTGATTTTTATCCAGATTGCCTATTACTGACCAAGAGGTGTTAGACCCAGAGGAAGATAAAGAGAATTCCTTTATAGCATCAGTAGATATGATGCAAACCATGGCATGCAGTGGACAGAGTGGAAGACAGCTTGTGAGGAGGATGTGGTTTTGACCAAAATAAAATAATTTATTGTTAATGGGTAGCTTAAAGAGAGAAATTTGGTTGGGGAGATTCAACCCTTTTCCAATTTGGCAGAGGATCTCTTCATTGAAGATGGGGTGGTGATGACAAATGACAAATGGGTTCCTCCTGACACAATCCAAATTTAATTGATAAGGAATTCTCATGATGGTCACTTGAGTTGTACCATGGCAAAGAGAAAGATCAGAGAACATTATTGGTGGCCATCCACGGATAAGGAGGTGGAAGCGGTAGTGAAAAACTGTATGGTATGGAGCAAGGCTGATAAAGGACTGAAAGTAGTAACACCCCCTTTGTAACCTGTAGACATCCCAGAAAGGCCATGGATGACAGTTGAAATTGACATGGTGGGCCCGTTCAGTTTTATCTCACACCATTTCCACTATGCTTTTGTCCTCATGGACTACCATAGCAAATGGCCTGATGTTTTTTTTCCATGTTCACTACAAGCAATGCTATGACATTTTTAAAGGATATTTTCATGAGGGAAGGTTTTCCTGAAGCCATTATTTCTGACAATGGTGTGCAGTTCGTTAGTTATGAAATGGAGATGTTCTTGAAACAGTCAGGCATTAAACATTTAAAGAGTTCACTGTACCATCCCCAAACCAATGGTTTGCTAGAAAGGATGAACACGGTAGTGGGTGATTGTGTTAAGTGGGCCAAAAACAACAACTTTGACACAGAAGATGCAATGAAGTCCATGTTATTGTTTTATCACACTATTACACACTCTTTTACTAAGGTTTACCCTTTTGAATTGCTAAGAGGACGTAAATCCACATCCATTCTATATCCGGCATGGCTATTCAAATTAGGGAAAAGAGAAATTGACTCAAATGGGGTGGATAATTCGGATATGATTAACAGGGTGTTACGAGGCCAAGAGTTGATGAAAAGCAGATTTGATGTCAAAAAGTCCACAAGATGTGTATGTTTAAGTCCTGGTGATGTGGTTTGTGTGAAGAACAGTACATTTGTTAAAAAAGGGGATAAGAGTTTTGGTGATCCGGTGAGGGTAAAAAAAATATGTGGCAATGCTGTAATTGTGGAGGGTGGACATTGGTGGAACAAGGCGAAAGTAGTATAGGTACAAGGAGGTAACCCCACACTTGCAAGTGATGTTGAGAAGACACACCAGAAGGTGGAACCTACTGTCCAATGAGTTGAAAAAAGAAGAAATGCGTTTATGTAGATCGACACGGAGAAAACATGTTCCATGGAATTTGAAATAATGTGTATGTTCTGTCAAGCCATTTGATATATTACTTTAGGATTGGGGACAAATCAGCTGCAAATGTCGAGTGTTTTCATCATTTTTCTTTAGTTATTTATTTTAGTATTAATGCTTATTTTATTAGTTGTTTATATTTATGCATTTCAAATGTTGTTTATAAGAAAAGGAGGTAATATGTTATACTCTATATGTGTTTTATAAATGTAGAATGTTATAAAAGAATGTGGTGAGAAGATTCCACATCCCTTGCCTCGTGATCGCCAGCGTTCCTCGATTGGCAGTTGGAGTGGCAGGACTGGAGTGAGAGGTGGCTCTTTGACTAATGAGATATATTTGAATAAACCTCCCTCTGGTGTTCATTACATCCTTTCTTGTGTGGTGACTACAACACCCCATAACCTAGTTTATTAGACTTTGAAAACAACTATTAGAAGACCACTTTCAGCTATGACAGTGGTGCTTCCTCAATCGCTGCTGTTACAGCCGAGGAAATGTGAGGCAGCCAAATACAACCAGAGCAGGGGGTGTAGTATCAGAATATCATTTTGTCCGAATTTAATTTTGTCTTAAATATAGTCTACAACAAATATGCCCTGTTGCAGATAATAAAAAATCTACAGCAAAGGTTACAATATTTTTGTTAGCAGGATACTTAGGAATACCCTCTTTCATAAATTATGTGTCCTAAAGTTGTCTACCAAATTATGCCCCATATAAATAAATTATAAAAAAATCCACATCCAACAATTTTTATGTCAGATGATAATTCTCTATACCAGTGGTTCGTAACCTGTGGTCTGGGGACTCCAGGGGGTCCAGCAAAGCCTTCTGAAAGGGGCCGCAGCTGCTTAGAATATTAATTAATATTAACACATTAATAAAGTGTATAGAAATAAAGAAGCAAAATGTTAAATTAAACATTTTAAAACATATAAATGTGAAGGAATTTGAAATTAGTAGCTAAAAACTAAGTTGCTATTCTCAGATTGATGTGTGGGAGCAGTGGAAATGCATCAATCAGAATTTAGTATGGACAATGACTGGCTTGAATTGAATTTAGAAAAGCTTAGAAAAGTTTTAGAGAAGATTGCATTTGTTTGTACATTAAATAAGGAGTTCATCATTTGTCTTTTTGTTTGTTGAATGTTCATTTCTGCCTTTTCGTGTATTACTTCAAATCTGGAAAATGCTTAGCTGGGCTCCTCGCCTCCCAATAATGACTCAGTGGGGTCTTCGGATTCCAGTAATCAATCAGTGGGAGACCCCTGGTTTCAGTAATGATTAAAGGGGAGTCCATAGAAGTCAAAAGGTTAAGAACCACTGCTGTATACAATATTCTGGAATAGAGTGGATCAGGATCACAGGTGTCTGCCGCTGTGGCTGTTACGGCAACTCTGCAATTACATCTGAAAATGATAGAGGTAGTCAAGCATAATCCGAGTGGAGAGCAAACCTGCAACATGGGAAACTGGGGGTCCAGCCCCATGCACACAGTCAAAGAAGATCAGGACTATGATGTCTGGGTCACGTTTTTCATTTAGATTTTTTTGATTCCTTCATCCACATAAAAAAAAGATTTATTAGTCTTCCCAACATTACAGCCTATACAAGTAACCCTGCTAGTAAAGGCTTAATCATGCCTAATACTAGCATTGTCGTAGCTCAATAAATGTTTGTTGATTTGGACCTAATTAGAAACTATGTGACAATTTGTGTATACTAAATACCATCAATGAAACTGGCTAACAATGCTTGTGTGTTTTATTTCCACAACAGAAAGACAGATTTCGAATTTATGATGAATACTGCAGCAACCATGAAAAGGCACAAAAACTTCTCCTTGAGCTTAACAAAATAAGAACAGTGCGGACATTCCTTCTGGTAAGGAGCATTTGAGTTACCAAAGTGTGTATGTGAATTGAAAATGTTAGCTTTGCAGTTTGGCGTCCCTGTTTGGGTGATGAATGATGTTTCTACTTGTGGGCTAACAGGGTACTCACATGTGGTATTTAGATGAATATTTGTAACAGATATATATGCGCAGTTTTGTGGGGCTTTGCTTATGGCTTGACAATTAAGGGGTATTGTTACCTTTAAAGTGCCCACAAGCTCTAACCAACAGATATTGGGGAGGGGAAATAGGAAATGAGTGAAGCCACTGGCATTAGTTGCAAATTGCAGGTTAGAAATGGCTAAAAAGTTATGTAGCCAAATCTATTAATTTAATCTACATTGTTCAGTGGAATGCTTTGAATCTGAGAGTTGTTGCTGTTTGAGAGTTGCACACTCAGTAAGGAAACAACGGTTGCAATTAATGTTTTAAATTCTCATACTTGGGTTATTTTTTGACCCCTGTCCAAACTATGATATTTTTCTAAGGAGGGAAATAACATTTCTCCTTAACCCTTACCAACCATTACACAACTTGATCAAGTACTGGACCAAAAGAAAAATTCATTTTACGGACCACCGGAGCCGTACAACAGTAGCATGTCTTGTATGTAGCTTGAGCACTCCTGACATCTCATAACACTACTTTGCCTCACCACATGCAGTATCTGATTCTGCTTCCCTTACAATCCTGCTGATTGCCTGCATCATATCTTAATCCACACCATCCAGGTTCAGAGATTTTAACTTTTTAACTCTCACAGTAAACAAATGAGTCATGTAAGTCATATATGCCTTCTTTAACTACATTTATAACAAACGCCTCAATTTCTGAAATCTTTTACTATGTATCTCAGGTTTCGAACTATTACATTTCTGTGTGGTCTGTAATGTACCCTTGTCCCCCCATCAGTTAGCTCATTTTCACAATCATTGCTATTTAGATTTAATCGCACTGCTTTGTTCACCTGAAATTCTCAACATTTTAATCTCAGCTATACCTCTTATAACTTAATTGCTGTTTTACCTGTAACACTCTAACCTGTATCCCACATACTGTATATTGGATAAAACGATAACACTGTAATTACTTTTTCTGCTAACATCTCCATTTTCATTGCCACACTACTGCCATAGGATGGAGGGGATCACAGGTATTACTCAGTAGGATACCACTCTCCCTTTCTTCATCTGAACCAAGATCACCTATAACCTATTCATTGGCCGCATTATCCAACTTAAAAACCACAATTGGACTTTCTTAAATGTCTCTTCAGTCATCTGCCACACGTCATTCATCTACAACTGCTTTCAAACATCTGAATTGACCACTAGAGCCTTGTTGTAACTTGAAGGATTCCAAACAGCAAAACAGCCAACCCACACTTAGTATGTCTCAACTACTGCATCCAAATGCACCACAGGGCATATTCCTTGTGGTGGAAGCATCACCATCATTTACAGGTACTTCATTATCCATACTCTCCCAACATATTTCCTTAATGCACCAACATTTCCATCCACTATATGAAGTGGGTGAACCTCTATAAATCCTTTCCAAGGGCGTAGCTTGGTCATTAAGATTGGGGGGGGGGGTGAGCTTCAAATTTCTGAACAATCAGGCTGGCACATAATGTTAAACTACATTATACGACAAACAGGGTTCATGGGAGGGGCCTAAGGGTCAGTGGAAAGGGAGAGGAATGAGGAGTGATAGGAGAACAGAAAGAGAAAACACACTATTTTGAAGTAACCAACATTTTTGAGGACTTTCAAAACAGGAGAAAGCGTGTGTGTATGTGTTTTTGTCAGTGCGTGCATCTAAAAAATCCTGATGAAATCCGACAGACCCCTCACCACACCCAACTGAAAGCACATGGACCCAACTATTTATCAGAAATTACATTTATTAGGGGGGGTGTAACACCCCAAACACCCCCATGTAGCTGTGCTCCTGATCCTTTCTGTCTGTTTTTTGATTCCGTGGTGCTAGTCGTTGCTATGCAGATGGATAGAGAGCATATTTATATACAGTGTTTGTTGCATTTCAGTCCATTTGGGTAAGAACCCTACTATTGAAACTGGTTGGATTTTTTAAATCGCTGAAACAAAAAGCTAAGCACTTCTCTGGTACCCTCACCCCAAGCTTTGCTTTATGTTCTGCTGACAATAGGAAATTTGACCACTTGTAACCACGTTATAATATACATGCTTAATTGATTAAGAGTATATGTAATGCATTAATATCGGGAAATAATTATCGTTCTGTGTTTGCTTAAGAGGGTTTGGGTTTTGCACGATGACAAGTCACAATGTTGAATAATGGCTATTCTTTCAAGTTTCTCTAAATCCATTTTCTGTTTTTCTGCTCCAGAACTGCATGCTGCTAGGAGGTCGAAAGAACACTGATGTGCCACTGGAAGGATATTTAGTCGCACCTATTCAGCGGATATGTAAATATCCACTGCTTCTAAAGGTAATTTATGCTGGATTTTCCTTGGAGGCTGGTTCATCATGCTTTTATTTACCCTTTAGGACAGATTGAAAAGTATTTTTTTTATTTCAAGAGTGCTTTATTGGGATTTTATACAATAGAAAAATTAACTAACATAAATGAATAGAAACAATACATTGTATGGTACCATCAAATCAAGTGGGGACAGTAGTTCAGGATATAAGTAAGGAGTCGGTCCACATTTATAAAAGTAGAGGGTAGAGTTAAGTGTTTTTGTTTGCAATGGTGAGGTTAAATAGTGTATGTATTGTGACGGAGCGGTTTTTGGTATTGTGGTGAATGAAAGAGTAAAAAAGCGAAGATAAAAGAAAAGAAAGAGAAGGTGATAGGGAGTGAAAAGTAGGGAATTCATGGGGGTGGTGAGATAGGTAGTGAGAGGAGGGGGTGGGTGAGTGGGGAGAGGTTGGGAAGGTGGGAGAATGAGTGAGTGAATGCATGAATGATCGAGTGATCAGATGATCGAGGTTACACAGTGAAGTGAGACATAAAGTTGTCTAGTTTGCACCAGAGTTTACCATTCGTCATTGGTGTTGTCTTCAAGTGTACGTTTAGTGAGTTACAGGCAGTTCTGGTGAATTGGACCCATTCCCACCATATGTGGGGGGATGGTTTGGATGAGTCTTTCTATTAATTGAGGATAACTTTTAGGCCAGTTGCGACTAGAATGTCCCATACCAGACGGTCCTTTTTGTTTAGTGACTGTTTAATGTCAGTGGATAGGATGCCCAGTGTAATAGAGGCTAGAGTAGGAGTCTATATGAAGTATTTGAGATATTGTATTACTGATGTCCTTCCATAAATTTTTGGTGGAGGTGCACTCCATTAGCATGTGTTTTAAGTCTCTTGTTTCCTTCTCACAGCTCCAGCATGTATCGAAGGATTGGAGGCCTAGTTTATAAAGTTTAGTTGAAGTCCAGTGGGCCATATTGGCAAGCCAGTATCTACTTTGTGCTAGTGATGGAGTTATTGTGTTGGAAGCGAGGTTACTCCAGGACAATGGCCAGTCCAGTGAGACCTTTGGAGTGTTGTTGGAGTCTGATTGTAGAGTTTCACACTTGTCTTGTGTTGAAAAAAACTGCTACTGAATTGGTGGCGGGTTAAACCTTACAAATGCACCTGTCTTGGACTACCATAAATATTAAAACTCTGTGAACTATATTGTCGCCCAATATCTATGGCATACCTGTGCACAAATCACGCCACCTGCCACCACAGGGGCAATCCTGAAAGGATTACATGCAAAAAGATATGGATAGTGCACCACTGTGCACAGTCAGTAAAGTCCAGTAACACAACGTTGTCTTTTAAAAATCGTAATTTTTTATTATTGCTTTTTCTTGAACAAACAAACAATCAGCCAACGCGTTTCGTCCTACACAAAAGGACTTCTTCAGGGCTTATATTTGCATGGTCTTTAAATTAATTGTCTTTCCATATTATTGGAATTAAATGTCCAACCTATTATTACCCATAACATAAGGGATCAGCCATGTCCGTCCCGGTCAGCAAAGAAAGTAAACTATGTCAGTAGTTATTGGGATTGGATGGGTCTTTCCCTTCTTTAGGTATAACAGAGTCCTCAACAGAGCCAGTAGAGGAGAAGTGGGCAAATAAGTCTTCTAAGTGAGTGATTAGAGAGGTACCCCAAGTTTGATAGAATGACTCTGGGAATCCATCTGGGCCCTGAGCCTTCATGGCTTTCATTGTTTTGATCACATTTATGATTTATTTGCAAGAAATCAGTTGTTCTAGTGATTCCTTTGTTGATTCATCTAGCTTAGTTACATTAATTTTGTTGACGTAGCTTAAGCATATGTCATAAGACGTATTATTACTTGTGGAGTAAAGGGTATGGTAATATTTTTCAAATGTATTTAGGCTGTCCTTCTTATTTGTCGATGTGACACTATGGGCCTGATTCTAACTTTGGAGGACGGTGTTAAACCGTCCCAAAAGTGGCGGATATACCACCTACCGTATTACGAGTCCATTATATCCTATGGAACTCGTAATACGGTAGGTGGTATATCCGCCACTTTTGGGACGGTTTAACACCGTCCTCCAAAGTTAGAATCAGACCCTATGTTCGTTATAGAGGTTATTCTAGTGTTCTGAAGGGTCTGTTTTATATAAGATGCAAGTATTTTGCCAGCTTTATTACGTCCACAGAAATTGATGCCTTTGCATTTTTAGACTATTAGGTGGGCTTTGTTACTCAGAATCTTGTTGTATTCATATTAATGTTTAATTAGATTGTTTAATTGAGTTTTGTCTTTGGTGCATTTGAGATCTTCCTCTAATGCTTTTATTTTTAGTTCTAGTTGGTCTAAGGTTTTGTTGTCTAGTTTGTTTTTCTTTGACTTAAGTTTAATCATGTGCCCATGGATAGTGCATTTCAGGGCGTCCCACATGATTTGTGCATTCAGATCAGAAGACATATTGAGTTCTATGTATTCATCAATCTCTTTAGTTTATTATTTCCTTGAAGGAGGGTTCCTCCGTGATGAGGTTGTTCATTCTCCATGTTTTTGATCCTTATGTATTGCAAATGATATTGTAGAGTAATGAAATACAGGCATGGTCTGAGACTAGGATTGGTTCAATGGTTGGGGAAAAGGTTGCTGGGATGCAAGTTATGTCAATAAAGATATAATCGATGCGAGAGAATGTATTGTGTGGATTGGAGAAAAATTAGTAATCTTTCCCTGTGGGATTGAATAATCTCGACATGTCTTTAAGTTTGAGAGAATTGCACATATTTAGCATTTGTTTATGGGGTTTGTCGGGTTTAAATTGACATGCAGAATTCCTGTCATGAGTGGCATCCTAGGGTAAATTGATATCGCATCTTAGAATCATTCTGCAGTTGGGAGGTAAAGTTGAGAGCTTTTTATTGAGATGAATGAAAAAGGTAGGGTTGTTGTTATTGAGGACATAGATGTTCATGACTATAATTTTAGTGTTGCCCCTCTGTAATTTAGTAAGGAGCCATCTGCCTTTGGTGTCTACTTCTGAGGACAGGTTAGTGAGGCCAGAGGCTTTTGAGATAAGGGTGATCAGCCCATTTTTTTGTTTGTGGCTATGGCACATGATAAGTCACTAACTCATGCTTTTTAGGAGGATTGCCTGTTTCATGGCCACCTCGGTTTATTGAAGGAGAAGGCGGTCTCCCTTACATTTGTATGTATAGCCTAACATTTTCTGTCATGTGGTTAGGTGATTTAGACCCTTGACATTAAGGGAGAGTATTTTTATGTTCTGCTTTTTTGTGGGAGGTGAGTCTTCTCATTGTTGAAACCAGCTAAACGGCAGTTATTGTTTACCGGTGAGGTGGGGCACTGGGGGGTGCACAGGTGGCTTTGAAGGGATGGCATGGGTGAGGGGAAACAGAATGGGTGAGAGAGGAAGGAAAGGGGGTAGGGAGGAGGGAAAGGAGATAGTAGAGTAGCACAGTACAGGGCAGAGGAAAAGATATGAAAGGTAAAAAGAAAATTGAGAAGAAATTGATAGTATAGTGATTGAGTAAACATTTGTGATGAGAATCTAAATACCATGGAGAGGTATTTGACAAAATCTAACTGAAGAGAGGTGATGTAGGTCACAAGTGGTCAAGCCTAGGTCCGGAGTGCAGTCTTGCAGCGCCCTGTATAGAATCGGGTATGTATTAAGAGTCACTGCAGTCTCTAAGTATGGTATGTTTACTTATATTGTATGGTGGCTGGAGTGCCTGGTGTTGTTTCCACAGTGGTGCCAAGTAGGTTAGTTGCCATTTAGTGTGAATGGATAATAATGTGTATTCTGTTGTTTATATCAATGTATTTGCAAGTATAGTAATTGCAGTATATGTAGAAAGTGTAATATTTGTAGTGAGTGAGGTGGCTATTTGTGGGCTGGGTATTAGTTGGTGACACGTGTCATTATTTTTGTTGAGTTAAGTTTTTATGTCAACAGTTAGGGTTGTGAATGGTACCCAATGTATTTCATTATTATGGAGTGTAATGTACAGTTTGCAGTAAATTCTCCATAGTGCTAACATAATAGCAACACAGTGTCAAGCTACAGTCAACAGAGTTTCAATGAGTTATCACGAAGGTGTCTACCTAGAACCAAGATATTATCAAACTAGTTCAAGCATAGTGTTCATATAGTGCCAGGATATTCTCAACATAGATTCAATACATATCGAAGTGAGTCGGTCGAGTAACCCCAGGTTACTGTATTTCAGGTAGTGCCGGCAAACTTTAGTGATTTTTGTATTGTCCAACCTGTGGGTCAAAATGCAGTTTCTATAACAATTGGACAACAGCTAAATACTCATTGGATGGCACTAGATTTTGTGAAATAAATTTATGAGCCTCTTCTTGTAAGAGGCTGAATTTCTACAAGATAGAATACAAGGATTCGGATTATGCTTCAAGATAGCATTTTATTCGCTGCAGCGGTTCACCTCCAAAGAGTATAAAAAGAAAACTCTTTGGCCAAAGCAACTGACCTTTCCCTCAGCTTTTGTTGTCTTATATTGCAAAAAAAAACACTTTACCACACTATACATGCATCACAATTTCCAGACGCCTTCAAGCAAACATTTCCTAAAGCACCTTTAAACCACAAGAACAGGATGTTCAAACACAGAGATAGCATTTCTAGAACATAGGGCGGTTTACCACATCTACAAAGTTTCACATCTGCAACATATGAAATTAAACAGGTGATGAAGGGATACAATTTTGTTCGCAGCACAGAACAAATAGACAAAATGGAGCCCTCACGCCAAGTTAAGAAATCCATTTTTCATGAACTGCCTCCTTTGCAGTGAGGCGAACATTTTGTACCATTCAAGTAATAAACACGTCACCAATATTAGTAAACAAATAAAAATCAGTGCAGCAAATATTACGATACCCCGTCTTTTCTTTGTTCATTACTTTTTTCTCCACAGAGATATTGTCATACCTAGCCATTTTCCCTATCTACGCTAACAGACAAAAGATATAATAATCCCTAGTGTCCTTTACTTCCAAGCCTCACTGGCAAGCTTATGTACTGGTCTGGACGTTGGCGGTCTTGACTACCGGCATGGGGTGCAGTCCCTCCTGGGACTGTTTCTTCCTTTAAATCTCTTTATAGTTCAACCGAACCCTATTCCTCAAATCGTATCTATGTCCATATATTTCAGAATCAAAAAGTTCAGGAGAAGAAGATTTGTCAGTGTATTCTTCTGGTGTCCCGGTTTCACCATTTAAAATCACTTCCCCATTCCCAAAAGGAACTTGGTACGGAATGTGCTCAGTCTCGGTATCCGGACAATTGTCTGATACCCACTGGTCATAAGGTAAAAGCAAAGGGCACTTTTTTTTACATGTGATGCATGAATCCAGTTCTTCTTCCCATCACATTTCACAGCAGTCTGGGTGGCTAGGAGAACTTGCAGGGGCCCCTTTTATCTGGGTTCAAGGATCCTTTTCTTTTGGAAATTCCTTTCAAAGATTCAATCTCCTGGCTTGATGGAGTGTCCAGAGCCCTCAAGTCTCCTGGGCAGTGCCTCTTTGACCTGTTCCTGGATAGAACACAATTGTTCAGTTAACTACACAAGGTACATATTACCGCCAGCATATACCTTTTCTTTGTTCACTGGTTCCATTTCTACAAAATCCATTCACAGGACTTTGAATGGCAAGTCCGGTGGTGCAAAATTTTCTTTAGGGACAAGAGTGCCTTTTCCTACATTGTATGTCTGGCATATGATGCACCTTTGTACATGAGAATGTGCATATTTTGGTATGTTCTTGTTATGCCGTACTTGATCCAATGTATCCACTATTCCTTGATAGCTAATGTGTGCATGTACATGTGCTGAGGAAACTATGGCATTCACATAAGCATTAGGTAACATCCATCTCCTTTTCTTTGTCTTGTCTATCCAACATCCTTCACTATATTTCCTCCGTGGTAGGTGTGTTCTGAATATCCTTTACACAATCTATTGTCTGGTTCATCATGCCAACTTCTGGTAACCATCTAACTGTCCCTGTCACATACATGATACTGTACACAGTTTGTGCAGTATTTATCGCTGTCCTGTCTGCAAATGCATTTCCTTTTCCTACATCATTCTCAATTTTCTTGTGAACTGAACATTTTACGACAGCCAATTTTTCAGGTAACGTTAAACCATTTAACAACCTTACAATGAGTTCACCATGACGTATTTGTGTTCCATGAAAAGTCATAAACCCCTTCTTCTTTCACAATCTGCCAAAAGAATGTACTACGCCAAAAGCATACTATCTGTCAGTGTACACATTAACCTTTAAGCCATCACTCAATTCACCTGCTTGCACCAAGGCTATCAATTCTGCAGCCTGTGCAGAGTTGTAAAGTATCTTCATGTAGTAACAGCATAGGCTGCAATTGCGGTCCCATCAGATAATTTTGAGTAGAAACCATCAACATACAGTTCACCATCCCCCTCTTCCAATGGCCTGTCAGAGAGGTTTGGTCTCCATTGGTCTCTTGTTCTGTTCTGATAGTACAGTCATGTATTTCATCTGGTAACACTTAATTAAGTAAAAGTAACATAGTTGCCGGGTTCAAAACATTACATCTCCATATTGAGATATGCGGAGAAAACAAAGTGAGTTCATAGCCTGTCAACCTAGCATTTGTCACATTTTGTGTCTGTGTTTTATTCAGTAGGACATCTACAGCATGGGGTACCATCACTGTTAATGGATGTCCAAGTGCATATACTTCACTCTGTTTTACTGCTGTCGCCACTATTGCTACAGTCCTGCGACAACATGGCAATAGTCGTGCTACTGGGTCTAAACTGGATGACAAATAAGCACATGGTCTGTTTTTGTCTCCGTGTGATTGTGTCAATAATGCAAGACTGCAACCTTCTTTTTCATGTACAAATAGGGTAAATGGTTTCTGATAATCTGGGTTGGCTAACACAGGTGCATTACACAAAGCCCTTTTCAATTCACAGAAGGCTCTTTCACATTCATCATTCCAAGTGGTTGGTACATTTACATCTTTGAGTGTGAGGGCAACCAAAGGTTTCGCTATGGGGATATGATTAGGTATCCATTTTCTGCAATATGAGGTAATACCTATAAAACCTAAAACATCTTTCTGTGTTTGTGGGCATTGTAAATTTCAAATTATTGATATTCTTTATAAGTCTAGTCTTCTACCCCCCTTCGACAGGAGGTGCCCTAAATAGAACACCGCCTGTTGACAATATTGCAACTTGGATAGGGAGACCTTTTTCATGTGTGACTAAATGTGAAAGCAATCTGATGTGGCCTGTTCACATTGTTCAAGTGTGTCAGGTACAATGAGAAGTTCATCAATGTATTGTAAAAGAACATTGCCCTCTGATGATTTTAAAGTGTCCAATTGTCTTTTTAGAGCACAATGGATATCCTAAAGAAAACATTCTTTAAATCTTTTGCAGAGAAAAATTTGGCAGTGGGTGAAATCATGTGAACAGTGTAGTGACATATTTTGTACAACTGGGTATTGTGGTACTAATATCTTGCTAATAACTCCCAGGTCAATAACCAATCTATAATCTGTCTGTTGTCCAGTAGGACTTTTTCTTTAATGACGGGAAGTATGGGACTATTACAGAGACTACCATAACTCTCCTTCACAATACCTTTATCAAGGAGGTCCTGTACTATGGAAAAAAGTATTTCCTCAGCCTCGGGGAATTATGTGTATTGTGGTATGAGGGGTAAGGATGTGCCGGCTTTAACGCGTATCCTGACTGGTTCCATGTTTATGAAACCCACATCGTTTTCACCTGTAGCCCAAAGAGACGGATCTATATGTGACAACTTCTTGGGCATATTAGATGTAGAAAGAACAGGGTAACTTTTTGAAATGGAAGGATGAGCAATTGTCACATATACTCCATCAGGGGAACAATAAATATGAGCATGCACGTTCTTTAACAAACCCGGCCCTAACAAATTTTCGTCAGAGGCTTCAGTGAAAATCAATTAATGGGGAAAACTGTAGGGTCCAATAGTAACATCCAAAGGCTTTGATATGGGGCTTCAGACAGACATTCCAGCAAATCCAAGTGAAGTATTAATAGACCCAGAGAGGGGAGCCCCAGGAAAATGGCTGTGGATGGCAGAGGTGCTGGTAACTCCAGTGTCTAACAAAACGGCTGCTCTTCACCACACACCTGCATGTCTACATACGGTCCCGCTGGTCTACTGGAATTGCCAATCTCCCGCCTCCCTTTCGTGGGCATCCCATGTCCATATTGTCAAAGTAATTAGAGTGCATCTGTTGTTGAGAGTGTGCAGCAAAATCTTGTCTAGATCGTTCACCTCTTCCTCCCCGTTTTCTCCTATTTCCATTCCTCTCTGCATTCCTTGGCCAGAATTTTGTAATTGTGGACAAGTGTCTTTCCAATGCCCTTCTTGTTTACAATATGCACAGATATTATATCCTATGACTCTCATTCCCTGTGGCGCAAGAGTATTTGTTTGTCCTCTGCCAACCCACTGTCCACGTCCTCTTGCCCTCTCTACCTGTCCTGTGCCTTGGGCCTGATTAGGGAAGCCTGTGGTATTAACGCTTTTGTCTTCAAATCCTTTTTTCTTATCACAAACTTCTGTCTTGTTTTTTAACAGATTTTCATAATATGTGGCCATAACTAAGAGTTCTGACGGGCTCTTAGTTGGCCATATATTTTCAGTATTTTAAATAATCACATAGGTCCTTTTGCATGTTATTAATGAATTTATCTGCAAACATTTGTTGGCCAGTCTGCTCCTCAACTGCCTTTATTCTGTCAATAGGGGCCATTTTAAACATTCCCCCTTGATCCATTTAGACATCAAGTCCAAAAGACAATGTTGCTGAAAATCATTATACTTTTGAAATTTGTGTAAAATGATGGCTGAATTTGTATATAGGGCATCCATCATTCACCTGTTTACAGTGACCGGCATAGCCATTCCATTTGTTCGGGGTCTACTCATTCTTTCTCTGTCAGAGAGGAGACCATCTTGCAAACTAATGCGAGAAAACGTCACTGTGGGGTCGTTCCGAGCACTACATGGAGTGGTCTCTGAAGTGTGTCCCACAGAAGAGGGCCTGTGTCCCTTCTTGTTATTCTTATATTTAACATTGTTACTAATGTATGGTGACTGCTGAGAAGTGTAAGAAATAGTTCCTTGTTGCATGTTAGAATGAATCTGTGGAGTCACCATTATACTTTGAGTATTATTCAATTGAGGTATTCCTCCCATTGTAGTGTTTAGTATAGCAGCATTTTTTGTAGCTTGTATGGGGACTGGGTTGGGAGGAATATTTATAGTCTGGGCCAGATTAAATATTTGAGGGCCAAGAACTTGATGGCTAAAATTGGGGACATTAGGGGCAGATCCAGGGGGAGGTGGAATTGTAACATGAGGAAAGGGATTAGGGATAATAACGTTAACATTTTGCACTGGAGCATTAGACTGGACGGGAACATAAGGTGGAATACTGTCCAAAATATTCTCCAACATTTTGTCCTATGTAGTCCCTTGTCGTATGTAATTTTCTGACCGATACATTTTATTTGTAGTCATTCTAAATTCCCTGTCTCCCTCTTTTAACGTTGCTATATTCTTTCAGTTTCGAGGCTGACTGTTCTTTTTTTTTTTTTTCATATTCCTGGCCTCTCTCATGGCCCTTTTTCTAGCCTATTTTTTCCAGGTCTAATAAGTGTCCCACATTGTCTGTCTAACATTTTCCTTAAATAATGT
Source organism: Pleurodeles waltl (assembly GCF_031143425.1). Classification (NCBI taxonomy): domain Eukaryota; kingdom Metazoa; phylum Chordata; class Amphibia; order Caudata; family Salamandridae; genus Pleurodeles; species Pleurodeles waltl. The sequence goes on from NC_090439.1 coordinate 721,209,789, forward strand.
CTGTTGTAAAAAATGTAATTTGTCATCGACAAAGGATCCATTTAATGGCCACTGTCTGTCTCTCCCTTTCTTTGTATACCTGTGACAAATTGGGCCCCAGAGGGTCGGGCCCGCACCATATTTTTTCATTACTATCCAGACTGGAGTACCTTCGGCTGGCACGGGTATAGACTCGTCCAGGCAGAGAGTCCAGAAACAAGAACAACATTTAGAAATGCATTTCTTGAACTTACTCATGGCTGTCCTAATTGCAGACTTTACCTATGCAAAAGGTCACAAACAAGTACCAAGTTCAAATACCAAGACAAATATGACGTCAATACCATAATACAAGTTTACAAGTTACAAATGACATAGAACAGTCTCACCAAATATGTCGGGTCCGGATCCTCGCATTCTTGAGGTCAAATGTCTCCTCAGCCTCCTACTGGGTCTCAGTGGGAGAAATTCTTTACAGGGGATGGAAGTTGACAACATTAGATGGCAGCTGCAAGAAGCTTGTCTTTTAGCATGGGCCCCCACGATCCGCGGTCTCCAGTCTCCTTCCTCTGTCACAGCATTTTAGTCTGTGGAATTTCTCTCCCTGTCAGGCCACCCAGGTTTGTGAAATAAATTTACGAGTCTCTTCTTGTAAGAGGCTGAATTTCTACAAGATAGAATACAAGGATTCAGATTATGCTTCAAGATAGCATTTTATTCGCTGCAGCGGGTCACCTCCAAAGAGTATAAAAAAAACTCTTTGGCCAAAGCAACTGACCTTTCCCTCAGCCTTTGATGTCTTTCATTGCAAAAAAACCCCACTTTACCACACTGTACATGCATCACAATTTCCAGACGCCTTCAAGCAAACATTTCTTGTAGCACCTTTAAACCACAAGAACAGGATGTTCAAACACAGAGATAACATTTCTAGAACATAATGCGGTTTAACACATCTACAAAGTTTCACATCTGCAACAAATGAAATTAAACAGGTGATGAAGGCATACAATTTTGTTTGTAGCACAGAACAAATGGACAAAATGGAGCCCTCATGCCAAGTTAAGAAATACATTTTTCACAATTTGCATGATATTATTATCAATGTGAGGCTGGTAACAATATTAAATAATGTCAAAATGAGATTTGTTAAATCAAAATTATGTTGAAAATTACAAGGTGAAAAATTGCAATAAATCTGTCATCAGGTTGAAGGCACTTATAATTTATCCGATTTAACCAGAGCAGGTTGAAGGTCGTTATTGAGATACAGTAGGAGTCATTGAAGAAGAGAAGAGAATTGTTACCATTGGTTATGGTTAACAGTAGATTGTTAGGTTTATTGTTAGGTTATTAGTAGGTTAGTAGGTGCAAGTTAGTTTAGTTAAGGTTTTGTAGATTGCTGACCACTTTATTTATTCTGTCTTGGTTTGGATAAGTGGAAGAAACTCAAACATATATTTCAGCCTGTTAAAGTTATTATGGAAGAATGAGCTTGTACGCCCGTGTGTCGATCCCATGGGTTGATCAGAGTTCTGCAGCTTTATGAAAAGAACGTGAATTGGGTTTATTTAGGCTGTTTGTGGGCAGCCTTGATTATTGTATGTTACTAAGTGAGTATAAAGTTAGTGAAAATTAGTAGGAAGGATTCATGTTAAGTGTTAGCTATTCCTTCCTAGTTTTTAAGAAGTAATTTTCAGGTCTTGGATTTCTACAATGTAGGCGTCCAGTTCCTTAGGGTCTTCAAACATTATGGCTTTGCCATTGTAAGTTGTTTTATTCATGCAGGGCCAGTTAAAGAAAACTGTATTGACAGATCTTTCAAAGTTTTCCTTTGGGAAAGGAACGCCTTTTATTTCTTGACAGTGTCTTTGGAGTAATCTTGAGAGAGCTCAATGGAGGCATCTTGCAATTTAATTCTATGTATTTTCTTCATCTGTGTGAGGATGGCTTCAGTATGTGAGTAGCAGAGGGGTCTGAAAATGAGGGCTGTTGGAGCTTCACTGTTTGTGGGCTTATGTGTGGGCACTCTGAACTCTCGGTTTATTTCAAAGTCCTTGTCTAAGTTTATATAGAGTACTTGCGGAATCCATTTTTCAATGACGGTTGCGCAGGAAGGAGCTTGGTTTTCACAACCTTCAAGAAGTCCAAAAATGGGCAATTTGCCCCTTCTATTTCTGTCTTCGTAGTCGGTGATGTTCCTTTCAAGTCTGGGCAGTCTTACGGTGGTGGTTGATAAAGTTTTAGAAGAGTTGTGTTTGTGGTCTTTCAGGAGGTTTATCCATGAGTCTATTTCAGAGACTCTGCCATCCAGTTGTATAATTTTTTGTTTCAAAGATTCAAAGCCACTCTTTACAGTTTCTGTGGTGGATTTTGTGTATTGAGCAAGCAAGTGTAGCATGTCAAGTTTCTGCATAATTAGGTCTAGAGTTATGGAGTTCTCAGATTTAGATTTTATAGGAGAGTCTGGGGCCTGGGGAACCTTCTTTTGTCTCTTTTGTGCTGGTTTGGTGTCTTTCAGACCTACTCTTGCTTCTTTTGGGATCGTGCAGTTTGGAGTCTGTCATTTTGGGAGCAGACCTTAATATATACTTTGTGTTGGGTGCACCTAGTGGGATTTTGGTAGTCCTTGAGATGTTTGACAGAGGCGCCGAATGTTGGGAGGTAGGGTGAGGTGCAGAAGTCTGAATCCTTTCTGGGTTAGTAACACTTAAATAATTTTATATGGTGCCACAATGCAGATTGTTGAATACAAGGTACAGTACTTTGGAGTGTAAAGGATTATTCTCAGCCCCCTCCTGTCTGCAATTTAGGTTGCCGTTGAGGTGGAGAAATGTAGGATTCTAATGTGTGTAATTTAGAAGTAAGAAAGTTCTGGAGCATGCTTCAGAGAGAGCATTATCAAAAGGAGGTGCCATCTTAGGGTCAGGCACAGGATGGGAGTGCCCGTGCCATATTTGCTCTGGTCAGTAGGTTAGTTTTGTTTATTATAGGTTCCTACCCTTAAAGAGCGTTGTAGTTTAGTGCCACTAAGTGCTCACCTCTAGGGGTAAGATGTTCGTAGTTACGCTGGGGTAGTCAAGTAGAGATTCATCCATGCGGAGTCCTGGTGTCAGCCATTTTAGGGTCAGGCGCTGTGATGCAGATTCTGGAGTACTTGGTTTTAAGAGATGTTTCTCTCAAAGTTTTTTGCCAAAAGTGGGTTACTGAAAGCACCACACCTTCCTATGCTCAGGCAAGTGTCTGTGGAGGCGTTGTATCAGTAGAGCGGGCCATTTTTGTCCCTCAACGTAGCAGAGCTCTCTTATTAGGTGGCCATTTTCCTCTGGTGGTAGCCACACCCCCCAGGACAGACTGAAATACTGATGTAAATTCATGATGTGGCACCCTAGGTCACAGAAGATGTGTTTCTGAAGTGAGAGAAAAAAATACAACAGCACATTCATATGTCTGCATATATGTGGAACTGGGCTGGGAATTCTGTACTTACACCTTGCTGTGTCAACCTGGAGCCCTGTAAGGCTATTGACAGGGAATGAGTAGTAGTTGACAGACGAAAAGGAAAGGACTCATCACAGTAGCATAATGTGAGATATACTTTGGTGAACTATAAGAAAATCTGGTTATTACTAGGAAAGATAACCAAGCAGCTAACTTTTAACTTTGAAATTATGAAGTTTTAGGTTTTGAAAGGTATACACAGCTCTCTCTCTACTTGTCTTACCCATCTTGTTGCTACAGTTTTGTTATTAAAGGAATATTCAGTTGGAACTGTACAAAGTGAACCAATGCAGTATCACTACAATTCAATAGTTCAGTGTACAGAACAGACCTTTTTAAAAGATATTTGCTGCTTAATTTGGCCTATGGTTGTGAGGGTGTTAGCTAGAAGAGCTAGGTTTTGATGCATATTACTCCCATATTGAACCTCAGCTGTAAAGTCTTCAGCAGGAGGGTGTGGGTGGAGCACACAGGGCTTCGGATCAGTTTTGTACTGGTACTAAAACCACTGTTTAGGTGAAGAAATAATTAGCTATTTTGTTTATACCCTGACAAGGTTTTGAAGCACTCCGATTTGCACTGATTCCAGGGTGCACTTAGAAGTGAATGAGTGAAACCTGTGCTTAATTTGTAAAAGAAAAGTGCTGGAGCCCATAGTTTTATTGAGAAGCTCGCAGCCAGCACAATTACAAGTCAAGGTGCTGAATATCAAAGCTGCAAAGTCTTGATTGCAAGTCATGCTCACCACCAGATACTCCCTGTCTCTTTACATCACTCTTGGAGGTTTTTTCATCCCCGCTTTCTTTCTTAGTCACTGTTTTACAACTTTCTTCTCCTTCTTCTTCTCTTCTTTTGTCTTTTTCTGACTCTAACTTTTGATCAAAGTCAACTAAGAAAAAACAAGTGCCAATCCCCAAAAATGAGCGCTGATGGGCTCTACCTGAAACCACCTGCTCAAATGAAGAACTTAAGTTTACTGTTCTAGCCTTCAAATTGACACTTTTGTTGAATGTCCTTGAGGAGGGGTTAGGTAGGAGTAATAGTAATAAATTCACATCATGGGAGGGTTCGGAGAAGATCTTGTTATGCCACCCTGGTCAAGACAGACTAGTGCCTGCTATAGGCCTGGGAGGCAGGAAGGGTTGAGAAACTGGAGGGGAAATTTGTAAAAACAGCACTCTTGTCTTTGAGACCTATTGGCTTTGCCAATGTTTTTAGTCATGTTATGCAGCACGACTAAAGAATAAAAAAAGCCTTTGACATGGCTGTCAATGGCATTTTGTAAGAAGCACGCCCCACGGATGCATACATCAATAAATTACACAGAACCTTTTTTTCTCTTTAGTTACCAATCGGATCAGTAACTAAAAAGAAACAAACATGCATAAAAGCTTTATTTTAAATGTGGGTGGAGGAAGCAATGGGGCAGAAGCAACATACGGAGTGGAAACAACATGGGGGTGGAAACAACACTCGGGGCCCAGAAGCAACACTGAAGGCGTGGGTGGGGTGAGAAGAAGCAATGGGTGAAAGCACAATGTGGAGCAACTGCGGTAGAAGAATACGGGTTAGCAGGCAACAAGGGGAGTTCAGGGGTGGGAAGGAGAAGCAATGGGCAAGAGAGAAGAATGCAGGTAAGGAGAAGAAACATTGGTAAAGAGAAGCAATGGGTGAGAGAGCACTGTGTGGGGGAGGAGAAGTATGTGGGTGAGAAAGCAATGGGGAAGTACACAAGGGTGAACACCACATGGAGAGAGGGTGGCAGAGAAGCATGTGAATGACAGAGTAACACGGAGTGGAAGGGGAGAGAAGTGCACAAGCAAGACAGCTGAAAAGAACTTGGAATGCCTAACTGAAAAAAAAAATGTAGTGCTTAAAAAGCAAGCAGTGGACGCATAGAGGTCAGAAAGTCAGAGTGAAAAGGCAATGTACAGGGAAAGGGCAAACTTAAGATTGAGATAGTGGGACACAAATAAGAAGTAGGCAAATGAGAGTGACTTGAAGACCAACCAATGTAAGCAATGGGCTGGCTCAAACTCCCTGTATGTTCTTGGTAAGCCCACAACATGTTTAGCAACAGTGAATGTCCTGTCTAGAAGGCGAGACCTAAACATCAGGAAGACTGAAAACACAAAGGCCTTGAGTGAAATACTTGTAAAAAGTCTCAACTACTCATTCACTCAAGGCTGCATTCCAGCCCTTTGTTTTTCACCCACTATGCCACTGTAGACAGATTCTGATTATATGCAAATCAGTCATGTTTCTTATTCAATAGGAGTGGTCCAACCTGAACTGCCAAACCAGGTCCCCTCTAAAATGGAGCACAAGTAAGCACAGACCAGCTTTTGTCTTAGTAGGCCTAGTATGTTAGATATAGCATGAGTGCTGTCACACAGTGAGCACGGGACACACGTCTGGGAATACCTTTTACACTAAAGGTGTCACACTGATGCCCTCAGTTATTTCCAGCGATTTAGACTTTTTACAATCATTTCACCTCTGGAATGGCTTTCATGTAATGTTCATGTAAAGAGGTCAAATCTTTTGAATGATTCTCCTCTGATGTTATGTTATGTTACGTTATGTTATGTTATGTTAAATAAAATGCATTGAGCACATGTTCACCAAAGGTTTCTTGGCACTATGAGGTAATTGTCCACAGGTAATGCTGAGCACTATGGCTAGTATAGTGAGTAAGCTTTTTGAAAGAGGCAGGTTTTAAGGTTGTTCCTGAATGTACAGAAAAGCTATATCTGCCCATCCTTTCCTTTCTGCTTTTGGAACAGTAAGTAAGTTCAGAGAAGATTAACAAAACTCAGAAATGGAGAGTAGTTGTTAATTCTGTTGGCTACAAATATGGTATTCTCACTAGGAGTTTCTTTAAAAATAATAAAACACACTTTAAATTGGATTCTTTGTTCCAGTGAGAGCCAATGAAGATTCCTTAAAATGGGGGAAACGTGGCACTTATAGGCAATTTAAAATTAATCTGGCTGCCTTATTTTGAATCATCTGAAATTTATGAAGTTGGCATTTTGTTAATTGAAATAACTTTATGAAACTTTCTCGCTGGCACTGAGGAAATAGGTGGAGGCAGTGCCTAATTTGAGCCGGTCGTTTCCAGTGCTTGGCACCAGCACTTAATTGTCAACAATGGCTTTTACGATAGTCGGCCACATGGTGTCGCTGTTTACCTATTTTAGAGATCAGCACAATGACAGTTGTTTATTAATTCAATATACACTAGAAATGGCTAATAACTGTCATCTAAGCCATTCCTATAATGTTAGGGGCCAGGAAGTGTCTAAAATGACACACTTGTAAATGTATGATGGTTAGGAGTTGTGTTGCTGCTGTCATTGGCATTGCTGGCCAGGGAAATGGGTGGTTTCAAGCTGCAGTGGCTTCCTGGGGAGGGCCCTGGCATTAATGTATTTACAAATTAAGCACTGTGTAGAGAGATAGTGTGTAAGGTTCCCAATTATTATTTCAGCTCATTTTCCGCCTTTGGCTATAAACATGTAATTGTTCACTTTTCCTTCATTGCCTTCCTGCTGCACCATGTATGTGATAAAATTGTTTCTGGTATGCCTAATACATTGTTATGCTCTCATGCAAAGGCTTTTCTACCTGCGTTTGTAAAGGTAATTGATGCAAAATGTTTTTAATCTGCTCAGTGGCTAACTGGGATCCCAGTGAAATGTGCCAGGCTGCTCTTTCGGATGTAAGCATTGCTGGTTGCTGGGGCAACATGCCTCCATCCTCACTGGTGCTCCCACAGTAGTTCTGCTGCTTTGAGTGGCCTTTCAAAGGCTGTTTGTACACATTCACCATTCTTTATGGTCTTGTTTACTCTAAAAGAACAAGAAGGATCACATTAACATTGCACAAGTGGTCCTTCGTTCATTACCCAAAAAGAAAGTTTAAGGGCTGCTTGTGTGGCTGAGAGATTCTTGAAAGGAAGTTTCATGGTCAGGGCCATTCTCAATGGTATGCTAGACGATACATTTCCATGTTGGCTTGTTGTTAACAAGCATGTACAGGTTTCTGACTGATTTATTTTTCTTACGTAAACAGGAGTTATTGAAGAGAACTCCAAGGAAACACAGTGAATATGCAGCGGTGATGGAAGCTCTACAGGCTATGAAATCTGTATGCTCCAACATCAATGAGGCGAAAAGGCAAATGGAAAAATTAGAGGTCCTAGAAGAATGGCAGTCTCACATAGAAGGATGGGAGGTAATGTTAGACTGCTAGAGTACTTTTATTGTTTTTAGTTTATATCTGTTCTTTTTCTGGATTCCACTTAAAATAGTTTAATTTTAGGCACCAAATCTCATATGGTTTTATAGATCTTTGTATTCTCAAGATATCTGTGCAGAGGGAATACTTCTACTGTGATTAGCAGGGAAGAATAAGGGAGATCATAGTATATTGCTTCCAAAATATGTAATGATTTTTAAAGGCAGCTTCTCTCTTGCTGAAACAACAGTTCTATTATAATATACAGTACAATATAATTTACCATCCAGTTGATAGAATTTCCTTTTGTAGAATCATAGTTTGTTGCCAGATTTTAAAATGAAGTAGTTTCTAGTTCGAGTTGTGTCTCAAGAGACCTGCAATAATCTTAACATCTTGTGTGTAGGACAGTAGTCTGGCTAACCAAGATGTTTTATTATTTAAAATTTCTCTGACTCCCAAAAGTGTATTTCAGAATTTACTTGAGTAACTTGTGATCAGTGGCTGCTTCCCAGTTGTAATTTGTAGTACATTCTGAGCTTGACTTCTTAAGGATTGCGATGCTGTAAGGGCTTCCTAGAGACTTCCAATCACCAGTTGTGCAAGCCCCCTCAAGAAAGAACAAGTATTAGCAAAACCAGTAGGTCTCAGCAATGGCCAAGCTCCGAGCTTTAGGAGTTGTCAATGTGAATGTTTTTTAGCTGTATGTTTGTGAGGTTGCGGATATGTCATGTGTGCCAGTGTTCAAATGTGTGTTATTATTTTTGAGGAGGTTCCTGTGGCTGTGTGTTATGTGTGGCAAAGTCAAGAGGTCTTGCTTTTGCAAGTGCTGCCGGCGTTGACAGTGTGTTGTAGCCATACTTAAAGTGGAGAGGATTGGCTTAGAGTGGCGTTGCATTTCGTGGAGTGGCATTGCATGGAGTGGCAGGGCGTAGAGAGGACAGGTGAAGTTTAGTTGCGTGGAGTTTAATTGCGTATAGTGGAGTGGTGTTGCCTAGAGTAGCGTGGCATTGTGTTGAGTGGAATGCATTTGCACGGAGTGGCATTGCATAGAGTGGCATGGCGTAGAGTGGTGTTGTGTGGAGTGGAGTGGCATTGTGTTGTATGGAGTGGCATTGTGTGGAGTGATTTGGAGTGGAGTGGCAGAGTGGAGTGCAGTTGCGTGAAGTGCCACTGTGTAGAGTGCCGTGGTGTTGCGTGGAGCAGATAGGCTTTGCCTGGAGAAAAGTGTCATGTGGAGCAGAAGGACATTAAATATAGTGAAGTGGCATTGTATAGATTGGAGTGAGGTAGAGTAGAGTGGGAAGGCATAGAGGTAAGTGTGAGGTAGAGTAGAGTGGGAAGGCATAGAGGTAAGTGGTGTGGTGTTGCTTAGTGTGGAGTAGAGTGGAGTGGCTTTGTGTTCAGTGGCGTGCCTTTGCTTGGACTGGTGTTGCGTGGAGTGGAGTGGCATTATGTGGAGTGGAGCGGCATTGCATAGAGTGGAGTGGTGTTGCATAGAGTGGAGTGGCGGTGCATGGAGTTGCATCGCATACAGTGGAGTGGTGTTGCATGGAGTTGCGAAAAGTGGCGTGGCATAGCGTGGCATGGCATAGAGGGGAATGCAGTTGTGTGAAGTGGTGTTGTGCTGCATAAAGTGGAGTGCCATTGTGTAGAGTGGAGTGGCATTGCATGGAGCGGAGTGGCATTGTGTAGAACAGAATGGTATAGATTGGAGTGGCGTGGCAAAGAGTGGTGTGGTATTGTGTAAATTGGTGTGGTGTTGCATGGAGTGGCGATACATTGAGTTGAGTGGATTGGTATAGAGTCGAGGGGATTGGAGTGGAGTACAGTTGCATAGAGTGGAGTGCAGTTGCGTGAAGTGGGGTTGTGTGGCGTAGCATTGTTTGGAGTGGCATAGAGTAAAGTGCAGTTGCATGGAGTGGCATTGTTAGAGCAATGTGTAGAGTGCAGTAGCATTGCGCAGAGTGGAGTGTCGTTACATCGACTGGAGTGGTGTTGTGTAGAGTTCAGTGGCATTGCATGGAGTGGAGTGGTGCTGCATAGCATGGAGTGGCGTTACATAGAGTGGCATTGAGTAGCGTGACATTGCATAGAGTGGCATGGAGTGGTGTTGCATGAAATGGCATGGCATAGAGTCACGTGATGTAGAGTGAGTTGGCATAGAATAGCATGGCACAGAGTGGAGTGGCATGGTGTAGAGTGGAGTGGTGCAGAGTGGAGTTCAGATGCGTGGAGTTCAGTTGTGTGGGGAGGATGTTGCATAGAGTGGAGTTGCGTCGCATAGAGTGGAGTTCAGTTGTGTGTAGTGGCATTGCATTCAATCAATCAATCAGGATTAATAAAGCGTGGCTAATCACCCGATAGGGTATCCAGGCGTGTACAGGTCCTGGAAGCTTATTCAAACAGCCAGGTCTTGAGGGGCCTTTGGAATTCTGGAAGTGAGGTAATGGTCCGGAGGTGCGTATGGAGGCTGCGCCAGGTTTTGCTGCAATGTGAGAAAATGGGCGTCCTCCACTTCTGCTTCGGTAGACGTGGGTAGTATGGGCAAGTGAAAGGGAGACAGAGCATAGTCTTCTCGATGGTTGGTGGAAGTTCAGGAGGTCGTTAATGTACGTGGGTCCATGGTTGTGTAGAGCCTTGTGTGTGTGAGTCAGCAGCTTGAATTGGCATCTCTTCTGTACGGGGATCCAGTGGAGTTGCCTGAGGTGGGGTGTGATGTGGGTTCATCGGGGAAGGCCAAGGATAAGTATGGCTGCAGTGTTCTGTATGGTCTGAAGTCTCTGTAGGAGGTGTGCACCGATTCCTACTTAGAGGGTGCTGTTGTAGTCCAGTCAGCTGGTGATGAGGACCTTTGCCACGGTCCGTCTCGTGTGTAGGGGTAGCCACTTGAAGATATTATGCAGCATACACAAATTGAGGAAGCAGGCTAAGGAGACGGTGTTGATGTGTGATTTCATGGTGAACTTGTTGTCATTGATGATTCCAAGATTTCTGTCGTGGTCGGAGGTAGTGGGTGTGTGTCCTAGGTCTGATGGCCATTAGGAGTCATTCCATGTGTTGCGGCTAATGCCTAAGATCAGTACTTCCGTCTTGTCTCTGTTCAGCTGTAGGCAGTTGTTCTTCATCCAGTCAGTGACACTTGTCGTGCATCTGTGAAAGTTTGTTCTGGTAGTGGAGGGGTCGTTGGTGAGTGAGAGGATGAGTTGGGTGTCGTCTATATAAGAAATTATTTTGAGACCGTGGGATCTGATGATGTTGGCCAGCGGGGTCACATATGCGTTGAAGAGTGTGGGGCTGTGGGATGAGCCCTGGGTGACACCACATGTGATCTCCTTGGGTTCAGAGGTGAAAGGTGGGAGATGGATCCTCTGGGTTCTTCAAGTGAGGAAGGAGGTGATCCATCTGGGCATGTCCTCCTGGATGCCGATGTGGTGGAGTTGTTCGATCAGCATGTGGTGGAAAATGGTGCCAAAAGCTTGCCGAAGGCAGGTCGAGGAGGGTCAAAGCTGCTGTTTCTCCTCGGTCAAAGAGGGTTCGGATGTCTTTGGTGGCTGCGATCAGAGCAGTTTTGTTGCTGTGATTGCTGTGGAAGCCAGATTGGGAGGCGTTGAGTAGTTGGTTCTGCTCCAGGTATGCCATGAGTTGTACCTTTGCTGGGAATGTTAGCAGGGAGATTGGCTGGTAGTTTTTAGGTTCACGGGGGTCACCGTTTTTTTTTTGTTAGTGGTCTGATTTCACAGTGCATCCAGGCAATGTTGCGATAGTGACAGAGGTGTTGAGTAGGGTGGTGAGTTCCTGGCTGATCATTTGGTTTCCAAGGTTGAAGATGTGGTGTGGGCATGGGTCTGTGGGAGCTCCAGAGTAGATGGATTTCATGATGGAGGTGATGTCCTGGGTGGAGAGGATGTTCCAGGTGGTTAGTGTGTGGTTTGTGTTGGTTACAGTGGTGGCATATCCGTTGAGGAAGTCCGTGGATGTGGGTTGGGGTTTGAAGTTTCTGTATATGATTGTGATCTTGTTGGGGAAGAAGTGGATGAGGTTGTCTCACAGCTCTTGTGAGGGTGTGATGTTGTTTTCACTGGTAGACGGGTTGGAGAACTCCTTAACGATGTTGAATAGTTCCTTGATGTTGTTGGCACTGGTTTCGATGCATGCACCAAGGACTGTCTTCTTTGTTGCCATCAGCAGGCAGTGGTAGAGGTTAAGGGAGGTCAAAAGGCTGCTCTGTTGGAGTCATCCTTGCTGGTGCGCCATCTCCTCTCCAGCTGTTTGCCATTTCATTTCACTGTTCTGAGTTCTTGGGTGTTTCAGCTGGCCTTGTATGAAGTGGTGTTCCATAAATTGGATTGGCATTGTGTAGAGCAGAGTGGTGTTGCATAGAGAAGTGTGGCATTGTGAAGGGTACAGTGTCTTAGCGTAAAGAAGAGTGGTATACAGTGGAGTGGCTTGGAGTGGTGTTGCATAGAGTGGAATGGAGTTGCGTAGAGTGGTGTCATGTGAAGTGGCATGGCATTGCGTAAAGTGGAGTGACATTGAGCAGAGTTGCAATATGTGGGGCATAGTGTCATTGGATAGAGTGCAGGGGTTTTGTGTTGAGTGGAATAGAGTGGAGTGGCGTGCAGTGGTGTTTCATAGAGGGGAGTGGTGTTGCGTACAGTGGTGTGGCATTGCATGGAGTAGCAATACATACAATGGAGAGGTTTGGTGTAGAGTGGAGTGGCATAGAGTGGAGTGCATTTGCAAGGAGTGGCGTTGTATAGTTGGAGTAGCATTGCACAGGGTGGAGTGGCATTGAGTGGAGTGCAGTTGCATGGAGTGGCATTGCGTAGAGCGTAGTGGTGTTGCATAGAGTGGAGTGGAATTGTGTGGAGTGGCATAGCTTTTAGTGGATTGGCATTGAATAGTGTGGATAGGCTTTGCTTGGAGTGGAATGGCATTGCATAAAATGGTGCTGCATGTGCATGGAGTGGCATTGTATAGAGTGGAGTGGTATTTAGGGGTGTGGCATTCCATGGAGTGGTGTGGCATTGCCTGGAGCAGGGTAGAGTGGAGTGGGGTAGAGTGGAGTGTTGTATACTGGAATTCAGTTGCATGGAGTTGTTTGCATACAATGAAATTGCATTGCGTACAGTGAAGTGGCATTGTTTAGAGTGGTGTGGAGTGGTGTTGCATAGAGTGGCTTGGCATTTTGGGGAGTGGTGTTGCATGGAGTGGCATGGCATGGAGTGGCATTGCATTTTGTGAAGTGGTTAGAGGGGAGTGGTGTAGAGTGGAGTTCAGTTGCACAGAGTTTAGTTGTGTAGAGTGCAGTGGGGTTGCGTAGAGTGGAGTGGCATCGCGTAGAGTGGTGTGGAGGGGCATAGTGTAGAGTGGAGTCCAGTTACATAGAGTGGAGTGGTGTTGCATGGAGTGACATTGTGTGGAGCGGGGTGGCATTGCATGGAATGAAGTGACATTGCACCGATTGGAGTGGCATTGCATAGAGTGGAGCGGTGTTGCGTGGTATTGAGTGGCATTGCAGAGAGTGGAGTAGTATTGCCTGGAGTGGCGTAGAGTCACATTGCGTAAAGTGGCATTGTGTAAAGTGGAGTGGCATTGTGTAGAGCAGCATGGCATTGCTTAGAGAGGAGTGGTATTGTGTAGAGTGCAGTGGCATTGCACAGAGTAGAGTAGTATAGAGTGGAGTGGAGTGGTGTTGCATTGCGTAGAGTGGTGTTGCATAGAGCGGCATCACGTGAAGTGGTGTGCCATTGCATAAAGTGGAGTGGCATTGTGTAGAGCAGGGTAGCATTGCATGGAGCATAGTGGCATTGCATAAAGTGCAGTGGTGTTGCACTGAGTGGCATGTAGTGAAGTGGCGTGTTGTGGAGTGGTGTTGCATAGAGTGGAGTGGCATTGCATAGAGTGGTGTGGCATTGCATGGAGTGGCGATGCATACACTGTAGTGATGTGGTGTAGAGTGGAGTGGCATAGAGTGGTGTGCTGTTGCGGGAAGTGGCATTGCATAAAGTAGAGTGGCATTGCATAGAGTGGAGTGGCATTGTGTGGAGTGACATGGTGTAGAGGAGAGTGGAGTGTAGTTCATGGAGTCGCATTGTGTAGAGTGAAGTGCAGTTGCATGGAGTGGCATTGCGTAGGGTGAAGTGGCGTTGTGTAGAGTGGAGTGGTGTTGTGCAGAGTGGACTGGCATGTGGAGTGGCATTGCAGAGAGTGGAATGGCATTGCATAGAATGGTATTGCGTGGAGTGGCATTGCATAGAGTAGCGTTGTGTGGAGTGGCATAGAGTGGAGTGGTGTAGAGTGGATTTCAGTTACCTACAGTGGAGTGGCATTACATGGAATGAAGTGGCATTACGTAGAGTCAAGTGGCATTGCTTAGAATGGAGTGGTGTTGCGTGGAGTGGCTTTGCATAGAGTGGAGTAGCATTGCGTGGAGTGGCCTATAGTGGCATTGTGTAAAGTGGAGTGGCATTCTATAGAGTATAGTGGTGTTGCATGGAGAGGAGTGGCATTGTGTAGCATGCAGTTGCATTGCATAAAGTGGAGCAGCATAGAGTACAGTGGCATGGCATGAAGCGGTGTGTAGAGTGGAGTAGCGTTGAGTGGCATTGCATGGAGTTGTGAAGGGTATAGTGGTGTGGCGTAGAGTGGAGTGGTGTGGTGTGGCATAGAGTGGAGTGACATTGAGTAGAGTGCAGTTGCATGACGTACCATTGAATGGAGTGGAGTGGTACTGCATGGGGTGGTAAGATGTAGAGTGGAGTGCAGTTGCGTGGATTGATGTTACGTAGAGTGAAGTGGCATTGCGTAGAATGGAGTGCATTTGCATGGAGCAGCATTGCATAGAGTAGAGTGGCAATGCGTAGAGTGGAGTTGCTTAGAGTGGAGTGGCATTGTGTGAAGTGGAGTGGCATTGTATAGAGTGGTGTGGCATTGCATAGAGTGGAGTGGTTTTGCGTAGAATGGTGTTGTGTGGAGTGGCATTGAATAGAGTGGTATGACATTTAGTGGTGTGGTGTTGTTTGGAGTGTCCTTCCATTGAGTGGTGTTGCATGGAGTGGAGTGGAGTGGAGTGGCATGGCATAGAGTGGAGTGGTGTAGAGTGGAATTTGTTTGTGGGGAGTTTAGTTACGTAGAGTGGAGTGGCATTGCATAGAGTGGTATGGTGTAGAGCAGCGTTGCCTGGAGTTGAGTGGCATTGCATTTTGTGGAGTGGCATTGTGTGGAGTGATGTGGAGTAGAGTGGCCTGGCATACAGTGGAGTGCAGTTGCTTGGAGTGGCATTATGTAGAGTGGAGTAGCATTGTGTGGAGCACAGTGGCATTGCATGCAGCAGTGTTGTTGCGTGGATCAGTGAGACCTTGCAAAGAGCGGAGTGGCATTGAGTAGAGTGGAGTGGCATAGAGTGGAGTGTGGTGGTGTAGAGTTGAGTGGCATGGTGTTGCATAGTGTAGAGTAGAGTGGAGTGGCTTTGTGTTGAGTGGCGTGCCACTGCTTGGAGTGGTGTTGCATGGACTGGAGTGGCGTTGCATGGACTGGAGTGGTATTGTCATCAATGGAGCGGCATTGCATGGCATTATGTAGAGTGGCATGGCATAGAGTGGAGTGCAGTTGTGTGCATTGGTGGTGTGTAGAGGGGAGTTGCGTGGCATGGTGTAGAGTGGCATTGGGTACGGTGGAGTGGTATTGTTTGGAGTGGCGCTGCCTGGAGTGGAGTGCCATCCTTGGCATGTATTGCCTGTGCCCCGTGTTAGTTGTCATTAGCTCATATTGTCCCATGCCATGTATTTGCTGTCCCTGGCTGGGATAGTTCCTGCAGTTCATTTAAATGTTGCTGTGTGCTGTCTTTGAATGCACAGCAAAAAATGACTTTACCTAAAGCGACACAGCAACAAGAGAAGGAGGGTAGCTTTTAGTAGCAAGACAAGAACAAGTATGCAGATTGCTGCTGGGGTTTGTGGTGGGAATTTAAACAGCCGTGATTAACACAGAGGCAAAAGCCATATATTGTGAATGCATTAGGAAACAAGTGCCAGGGAGGGCGAGACCATTGTCTGGGAAGTTGTCAGGATCTTGCAAAACAAACGAGGATGGCAGGTGAAATGAGAGTGCTATACTCGTCTCGGAATGCAATGTTATCAGGCAGAAAGAGACAGAGGCAACCTCTAGGAGCAAGATTGAATAACAGCTACTTTGAAATGCCTGTAAAACACAAGCTTCAAATTATTTTTAGAACGTAGAATTTAAATTTCTTTCTAAAAAGGCATGGAAAATAGACCAATGGATATTTAATGTTTATGTTAAGCATTGCATGTTAGTTAATGATTGTTTGGGGTTCTTTAGGAACAGCCGGATAGAATCAGATGATCTCACACAAAACAAGCAACACCGGGACTTTAAGCAAACAGGCGCCCTTGGGAAAACAGCATCTGATATTTGATCTTGGTCTTGAATACACAGCAAATATGATGTGATAAGAACAAGATTTACAGGTCTGCTTACAGCAAAAGAGCGGAGCTTGGAGGGAGTGAAAACAGGACCCATCATGTGGATTGCTTTACAAAAATAAAAAAAGGAGTCCCTGAAACAGATGACAAAATGGTAACCAGTGGATGGATATAGTACTTAGTTCCTGCTCTTAAGCACAGCAAGAGGCATGACAAATGCATGCTGTGGACAAATGAGGAGAAAGAATATGAGAGTGACGATGGAGCAAAGAAATGGGAAACCTATGGGCAGACTGAAACCCACAAAGTATATGCAACATGTCTCAGAGAGACAGCACAAGCTCTGTCTAGCCCAGACCTAAAACCATCACAATGGTAACAACACAGTATGTATCAATAAAAATTATGAAAGCATCTATTTATCTAAAGGCCATTGAGTAAATAAATCCCAATAATGCTAACTAAAGACGTTGACAGAGGCAAAGACACACATCACAAAGTTTACAACATAATATGCATCATTGAAAATTATAAAAACATCTGTCAATGTAAAGATGTAAAGGGCATTAAGTTAATAAATCCAAGCAGCGCTAAACTAAACGAGTTGACAGACACATTAAAAGTAACACCTACCAATAGAGATACACACAGAGAGACAAACACTCACACACACACACATAAATGGCTTGCTAAAATGTTTAACATTGAAAATGATATTTGAACAAAATATGGAGTTTTAAATATCGAGTTAGAGCAATATAGGGAAAAGAATTGTGATACAAAAAAATTGTGATGCAGAAATATCATTGAAAAGAATATTGACTTTTTTAGGTAAGTAATGTTGTTGTTGTTAATATCCTTATGAATTGTAAAAAAATCATTTTTTAATTATTTTCATGTGTTTCAGTAAATAGATTAATTTTATGTTCTTATTTTTTGTATATTTGTTAATAATATTTTTTAAGTGATTTATAATTTATAATTTAATTACCAATAATGATTTATTGTGTCATAGTGGGTCGCTGGGTTTGTAGGGGTGTAGGGTGGAAAGTTAATTAAGCAATAATTAATTAACAATTAACTATTCATTTATTATTAATTGTTTAATTGATTATTAATTATGTAAATTGTGTAATTATATTTTTTACGTTACATATTAGGTGCGGGCTACTGGGTTGTTGGGTTATAGTGTGGAAAGCTAAGTAATAATTAACAGTTAGTTATAATTTATGAATAATTATTTAATTGATCAATAGTTATGTTAATTGTGTTATATTTCTTCATTTTAGTTATATTTTAAATGTGTGCTGCTAGGTTTGTGGAGGTATAGTGTGTTAAGCTAATTAAGTAATAAATAATACACTTTTTTCAATTTAATAAATATTAAATTGTTTAATAATCATGTCAATTGTTTCTTTTTTATTTTTATATATAGAATTTTTTTGGTTAATTAATAAGGTTAATCTTAAGAGTTTTATATTTGTTGTAAATTAATAGGGTTATTTAAATATGCTGTGTGTTTGAAGTTAAGTACTTTTCCTACTGTTGCACAGACTAGGGTGGGAACAGTAAATTTAACCTCTCCAAAAGCCAAGGCTTTCCCTGCTGTTGCACAGACTGGAGGGGGCATAGTAAACTTAATCCATCTGAAGTCCAACGCTTTTCCTGCTGTTGCACAAACTGGAGTGGGAATAGTTAATTTAACCCCTCCGAAGTCCAAAACTTTTGCTACTGTTGGACAGACTGGAGTGGTAAAAGTAAAGGTAATACTTCCGAAGTCCAATGTTTTCTTTACTGTTGCACAAACTGGTGTGAGAATAGTGAATGTAAATGATTGGAAGTCCAGTGCTTTCTCTACCTTTCAATAGACTGGAGTGGAAATATTATATCTTAACCCTCCGAAGTCCAATGCTTTCCCTTTTGCACAGACTGGAGTGGGAATAATAAATCTAATCCCTCTGAAGTCTAGTGCTTTCCCTACTGTTGCATAAACTGGAGTGGGAATAGTATATCTATTATTCCCAGGCGTCTGTACTTTTGTTAATATTGTTAAAATATATATATTATTTGTTTATTTTTGACTCAGATAGATAGATAGATAGATAGATAGATAGATAGATAGATAGATAGATTTATTTTTGTAACATTCTCTTAGTAAATGTCTTTTTGGATTTTACAGTCTTTTTATAGTTTTTTTTTACATTTAATTATTTTTTAATGCTTTGCAGTTGATTTGTTTATGTTTGTTGTTTATGTTTCATTTATACACATACATATATGTTTTTATAGTAGCAAACATAACCAAAAAAATATAATATAATGTTAAAGATATGTTTTTAATAATAGTGTTACATTATTAAATATATAAGTATAGTTAAAGGAAGGGAAGCTCTATGTTGAAACAATGCCACCCTTTAGGACCCCACCCTTTTCATCGAAACAGCCAGTCACCTGACATGATGCGCCAGATAACAAAGCTTCTCCTTACTCTTTAACTGAGCACAGTGTGTTTAAACATACCCATCCTCACCAGAAATAAGCCATTCCACAAAGGGAAGAGTAGGTCAATACTAGTGTTTATTTCAAATGTACACCCTTGATGGGTTTTGGCCTCACGGTCTTTATCGCATGGCCATCGCTATACATTCAGTACAATATATACAGAAATGTATGAACATAGAAAACTGAGAAAACTTGTCTCAGAATCCAAGTGTTAAAATATATAAATATATAAATGTACATATATATATATATATATATATATATATATATCTCAAACAAACAGGCTCCACTTCAGAGCCAAACAGGAGCACTCTCCGGATTCATAACACCCAGAATGACGTGTTTCAGCAGATTTCCTTTCTCAAATGCCGGTAAAAAAATTGACATTTACTCACAGGTGCTTTAAATAGTTTTCATTCATTGTTATTTCATGATACTCGTAAGTAAAAAAGGACTAAAAAGTCTCCATAAATCACACAGCTAGCAGCACCGCCATGATCCCATGTACTTTTAGATGTTGCCTAGTCCCAGTTATAACTGGCGTGCATTTAGCTGTAATCCTTCATCTTTCCTGTTCTTATTAAAGCAAGCAAATGTCTCTTAGCACAATAAATCAGCTGATCCTTTTCATCCAAACGTCCCTTGCCCACATTTTATATCTCTCCATACCTGAAAGCGGTAGTCTTGATGATATATATATGTTCGATGTGCACATCCCGCCATCTGGTGTTGGGCTCGGAGTGTTACAAGTTGTTTTTCTTCGAAGAATTTTTTTCGGGTCACAAGACCGAGGGACTCCTCCCATTTCGACTCCATTGCGCATGGGCGTCGACTCCATCTTAGATTGTTTTTTTTCCGCCATCGGGTTCGGACGTGTTCCTTTTCGCTCCGTGTTTCGGGTCGGAAAGTTAGTTAGAATCTCGGAAAAATCGTCGGTATTGTTTGCGTTCGGTATCGGGTTAGTCACAACAGATCGACACCGAATTGAGAATAGCTCCGGTGGCCCGTCGGGGTTTTTCGAT
Organism: Pleurodeles waltl; assembly: GCF_031143425.1. NCBI lineage: Eukaryota > Metazoa > Chordata > Amphibia > Caudata > Salamandridae > Pleurodeles > Pleurodeles waltl. Next base: position 721,229,485 of record NC_090439.1, read on the forward strand.
TCCCGTCGGGGCCTGGTCGGCCCGGCCACGTGTCTCTTCAAGGCTGATGGAACGGACCCCATTCCGCTTCTGTCCAAAATGCCATAGCAAGTATCCATATACAGATCAACACCTGGTCTGTAACTTGTGTTTGTCACCGGAACACAGGGAGGATACTTGTGAGGCCTGTCGAGCGTTTCGGTCGAGGAAGACACTCAGGGACCGAAGAGCAAGAAGACTGCAAATGGCGTCGGCGCCGACAGGACAAGTGTGTTTCGAGGAGGAGGAAGAAACATTCTCTATCCAGGATTCGGTCTCGGAGGAGGTCGATCCCGAAGAAACGCCGAAAACCGTGAGTATGACATCGAAACAAAAGACTCACGAAAAGACTGCCAAAGCCCAGGGGACGCCACCGCCAACAGGCCATGGCTTAACCCGAAAAGTAGGCGAGCTGGTGTCGAAGTCATCCGACTCCGGTCGAGATACAGGCACGCAGCAATCTCGGGCCTGAGAGAGTGGCTCCGAAAAGATTCGGCACCGAGACAGCGGCACCGAAATTGGTCGGCACCGAGAGGGCACGATGCCGAAAAGCAAAAAGATTTTGTCGGAGCCGAAAAAAGCAGCAGAAAAGGTTTCGGTGCCGAAACATCCGGCATCCGAACCGAAAATTAGTTCCTATTCAGAGGAACAAGGACTGTCCTGTCAAATGAAGACACAAAGATTTGAAGAGGAATTACAAACAATAGAGCCAGATCACACGCAAAGGCAGCTCTTTATTCAAAAAGATACAGGGAAGATCAGCACTCTTCCCCCAATCAGAATGAAACGAAAACTTGCCTTCCAAAACAAGGACAAGGACAAACAGCCACAAGCAAAAGTGGCTAAACAAATAACACCACCACCATCCCCACATCACTCTCCACAACTATCACCGGTAGCCACTCCACCAATGATGCAATCCCCAACACACACGGGGATGAGTCAAGATGACCCTGATGCATGGGAACTTTACGACGCACCAGTGTCAGACAATAGTCCTCAGTGCTATCCAGCAAAACCCTCGCCACCTGAGGATAGTACAGGCTACATTCAAGTGGTATCAAGGGAAGCAGCATTTCACAATGTCAGCCTTCACTCAGAACCCATTGAAGATGACTTCCTTTTTAATACACTGTCATTTACGCACAGTCAATATCAAAGTCTGCCAATGTTGCCCGGAATGCTAAAACACTCCAAACAGGTGTTTGAAGAGCCTGTCAAAGGGAGAGCCATTACTCCAAGAGTAGATAAAAAATATAATCCGCCACCAACAGACCCAGCGTACATCACACAACAGCTATCACCAGACTCTGTTGTAGTTGGAGCAGCGCGCAAAAGAGCCAACTCTCATACTTCAGGAGACGCTCCACCTCCAGATAAAGAGAGTAGAAAATTAGACGCGGCAGGCAAAAGGGTGGCGGCACAGGCAGCAAACCAGTGGCGTATTGCAAATTCGCAAGCTTTGCTAGCCAGATATGATAGGGCCCATTGGGACGAGATGCAACACCTTATTGAACACTTGCCAAAGGAGTTTCAAAAAAGAGCGCAGCAAGTGGTCGAAGAGGGACAAAATATCTCCAATAATCAAATTCGATCAGCAATGGATGCTGCAGACACAGCTGCTAGAACTGTCAACACAGCAGTAACGATAAGGAGGCATGCATGGCTGCGTACATCAGGATTTAAACCAGAGATACAGCAAGCTGTGCTGAATATGCCATTCAACGGACAGCAGTTGTTTGGGCCGGAAGTGGACACTGCAATTGAAAAACTTAAAAAAGACACTGACACGGCCAAAGCCATGGGCGCCCTCTACTCCCCGCAGAGCAGAGGCACATTTCGGAAAACACAATTTCGAGGGGGGTTTCGAGGGCAAACCACAGAAGCCACAACTTCACAAACAAAGCCCACTTACCAAAGCCAGTATCAGCGGGGAGGTTTTCGGGGACAATATAGAGGAGGACAGTTTCAAAGAAACAGAGGAAAGATCCAAAGTCCCAAAACTCCTCAAAACAAACAGTGACTTCAAGGTCACAAATCCCCAACACAAAACACCTGTGGGGGGGAGAATAAACAAATTTTACACACATTGGGAGGAAATAACAACAGACACTTGGGTCTTAGCAATTATCCAGCATGGTTATTGCATAGAATTTCTCAAATTCCCTCCAAACGTCCCACCGAAAACACACAATATGTCAAAACAACATATAGATCTTCTAGGACTAGAAGTTCAAGCATTGCTACAGAAAGAAGCAATAGAATTAGTACCAAAAGATCAATTAAACACAGGAGTTTACTCACTGTACTTCCTGATACCCAAAAAGGACAAGAGCCTGAGACCGATACTAGATCTCAGAACATTAAATACCTACATCAAATCAGACCATTTTCACATGGTTACTCTACAAGACGTAATCCCACTGCTCAAACAACAAGACTACATGACAACACTAGACCTAAAGGATGCATATTTCCATATACCAATACATCCTTCACACAGAAAGTACCTAAGGTTTGTATTCCAAGGGATAAAATTAACAATTCAAAGTGTTGCCATTCGGAATAACAACTGCGCCAAGGGTTTTTACAAAATGCCTGGCAGTAGTAGCTGCACATATCAGAAGGCAGCAAACACATGTGTTCCCATACCTAGACGATTGGTTAATCAAAACCAATACGCTAAAACGGTGTTCACAACACACAAAATATGTCATAGAAACCCTACACAAACTAGGTTTCTCAATCAACTACGCAAAGTCACACCTGCAGCCATGCCAAACACAGCAATACTTGGGAGCAACAATCAACACAGCAAAAGGGATTGTTACTCCAAGTCCACAAAGAGTACAAACATTTCACAATGTAATACAAGCCTTGTATCCAAAACAAAAAGTACAAGTCAAAATAATACTGAAACTACTAGGCATGATGTCCTCATGCATAGCCATTGTCCCAAATGCAAGGTTACACATGCGGCCCTTACAACAGTGCCTAGCATCACAATGGTCACAAGCACAGTGTCAGCTTTTAGATCTGGTGTTGACAGACCGCCAAACATACATCTCGCTTCAATGGTGGAACAGTATAAATTTAAACCAAGGGCGGCCTTTCCAAGTCCCAGTGCCACAATACGTGATAACAACAGATGCTTCCATGACAGGGTGGGGAGCACACCTCAATCATCACAGCATCCAAGGACAATGGAACATACAGCAAAAACAGTTACACCTAAATCACCTAGAACTGTTAGCGGTATTTCTAGCGCTGAAAGCATTTCAACCCATGATAACCCACAAATACATTCTTGTCAAAACAGACAACATGACAACAATGTACTACCTAAACAAACAAGGAGGGACACACTCAACACAGTTGTGTCTCCTAACACAGAAAATATGGCATTGGGCGATTCACAACCACATTCGCCTAATAGCACAATTTATTCCAGGAATTCAGAATCAGTTAGCAGACAATCTCTCACAGGATCACCAACAGATCCACGAATGGGAGATTCACCCCCAAATACTGAACACTTACTTCCAAATTTGGGGAACACCACAAATAGATCTATTTGCAACAAAGGAAAACTCAAAATGCCAAAACTTCGCATCCAGGTACCCACAACATCAGTCTCAGGGCAATGCGCTATGGATGAACTGGTCAGGGATATTTGCTTACGCTTTTCCCCCTCTCCCACTCCTTCCATATCTAGTAAACAAGTTGAGTCAAAACAAACTCAAACTCATACTAATAGCACCAACATGGGCAAGGCAACCTTGGTACACCACACTACTACCTGTCGGTAGTACCTCATGTCAAACTACCAAACAGACCAGATCTGTTAACACAACACAAACAACAGATCAGGCATCCAAATCCAGCATCGCTGAATCTAGCAATTTGGCTCCTGAAATCCTAGAATTCGGACACTTACTCCTCACACAAGAATGTATGGAGGTCCTAAAACAGGCTAGAAAGCCTACCACTAGACACTGCTATGCAAATAAATGGAAAAGATTTGTCTATTACTGCCATAATAATCAAATTCAACCCTTACACGCATCTACAAAAGATATAGTAGGATACTTACTACATCTGCAAAAAGCAAAACTAGCTTTCTCTTCCATAAAAATACATCTTGCTGCAATTTCAGCTTACCTGCAAATTACGCACTCAACTTCATTATTTAGAATACCAGTCATAAAAGCGTTTATGGAAGGCCTAAAGAGAATTATACCACCAAGAACGCCACCAGTTCCTTCATGGAACCTCAACATTGTTTTAACACGACTCATGGGCCCACCTTTTGAGCCCATGCACTCTTGTGAAATTCAATACTTAACGTGGAAAGTTGCATTTTTAATTGCCATCACATCTCCAAGAAGAGTGAGTGAAATTCAAGCGTTTACCATTCAAGAACCATTTATTCAAATACACAAAAATAAAGTTGTTCTATGAACAAATCCCAAATTTTTACCAAAAGTAATCTCACCGTTCCACTTGAATCAAACGGTAGAATTACCAGTGTTCTTCCCACAGCCAGATTCTGTAGCTGAAAGAGCACTACATACATTAGACATCAAAAGAGCACTAATGTACTACATTGACAGAACAAAATTAATTCGAAAGACAAAACAACTATTTATCGCCTTTCAAAAACCTCATACAGGAAATCCAATTTCAAAACAAGGCATTGCTAGATGGATAGTTAGGTGCATTCAAACCTGCTATCTTAAAGCTAAAAGAGAACTGCCTATTACACCAAAGGCACACTCAACCAGAAAGAAAGGTGCTACCATGGCCTTTCTAGGTAATATTCCAATGAACGAAATATGTAAGGCAGCCACATGGTCTACGCCTCATACATTTACGAAGCACTACTGTGTAGATGTGCTAACTGCACAACAAGCAACAGTAGGTCAAGCTGTACTAAGAACATTATTCCAAACTACTTCAACTCCTACAGGCTGAACCACCGCTTTTGGGGAGATAACTGCTTACTAGTCTATGCACAGCATGTGTATCTGCAGCTACACATGCCATCGAACGGAAAATGTCACTTACCCAGTGTACATCTGTTCGTGGCATTAGTCGCTGCAGATTCACATGCGCCCACCCGCCTCCCCGGGAGCCTGTAGCCGTTTAGAAGTAGATCTTAAACATTTGTACATTTGTAAATAGATTACTTGAAACTTTATTATGTACATACGCATTCACTCCATTGCATGGGCACTATTACTAGCATACACAACTCCTACCTCACCCTCTGTGGGGAAAACAATCTAAGATGGAGTCGATGCCCATGCGCAATGGAGTCGAAATGGGAGGAGTCCCTCGGTCTCGTGACTCGAAAAGACTTCTTCGAAGAAAAACAACTTGTAACACTCCGAGCCCAACACCAGAAGGCGGGATGTGCACAGCATGTGAATCTGCAGCGACTAATGCCACGAACAGATGTACACTGGGTAAGTGACATTTTCCTTATATATGTGTATGTGTGTTTATATAAGTATATATTTATATATGTAGTATTGAATATTATTTAAATGTATTTAATTTACATTATATTAATGTTATATATTGAAATATTTAAGATTTACTGTTTTAAAATATATGACACTGTGTCAGTCCTATGCTTAAAGATTTAGCTGCACAAATGGCAAAAGACTTTGTCATTATCTAGCTCGGCGTGGATAGCACTGTGCTGATCCTATGCTTAAAAACTTTGCTAGATAAGCAGACATTTGAGGTGAGCAAATCTAGAGTGTTGCTGGTGTTGCAGGGTGCTCCTTACTAGAGCTGCTCTCCACCTAAATTTGGGAACTTCCCAGAGTTCTCCTTTGTTTTTTGCATATATATATATATATATATTAAAAACAATATTTCTTTATGATGTTCAATGATATTAGTGTGAAACAATATGAATATATTGTTTCCATCATTTTGCACTTAATATTATAAGTATAAGGAAACAATAATTTTGTAATCAATATTTTTGACACAGTTTGTCTATCTCTGGATATTTTTTTCGATATTCTGTCAGTGATCCATTGAAAAATAACATTTAGATCTCCACATGCACACACATCTTCAGAATCAAAAAACATGCACACAAAGTACCAACATGTATAAGCTTGTAATTTGGCTTCCAAGATAATCAATAAGGGCCTGATTATGAGTTGGAAGGTTGAACCGCTACAACTCCAAAACAGCTATGGTGAGCCAGCTGTCAAGTCGGCAGCTTCACCATCCCCGTATAACAATGTTTTCACCAGGCTGTCTGGCGGAAACCACCATATTACAACGTTTCCTACAGTGTGGCAGCATTGGCATCGGCTCCCTTAGGGAGCCAAAGACAATGCTGTTGCACACAGCACCCTCAGAATGCACACTATATACATAGCAGACAGTGCATATTCTGAGGGTGCTAGCAGGGTGGTCCCTTGTCATGGGCAGTGCAGGGCCCACCCTGTGACCCCCAGCACTGCCTTTACACCAGTCTTTTCATGGCAGGGACTCCGCCATTAAATGCTGGCGGTAAGTGAAGTCATGATATGCATGGAGGGGCAAACTCAGTACCGCCGTGGCTAACAACTTCAATCACCACCAACCCGTCAGGATTAATGATCTCAGTGGAGGCGGTGGTCTCACCCCCAGGATCACAATCTGGGAGTCAGACCGCCAAGTGTGCAGTGATCCGACCACCACAGCAGGTTTGGCGGTCTCAAGCCCACAAAACTCATAACTAGGCCCTAATAATGTAGAATTAATAAACACCTGATCCTTCTGTTATAAATTGTCAGTGCCATTCTTCTCCCTGGCTTCTTTTCAAATGCCATAAAAAAGAAGCTTCCTTGACACCTCTTTTCAAGAAGCATTTAACAAGGAACATGGAGTGACTTTGTATTCCTGATACAACCTCACTTTGCTTAACAAGTTGGATTGAAATCAGTATGACACCCTCAGTTTATGCTTGTATATCACTGATCTGTTGCTGACAGAGGATGCTAATGTCTTCATCCTGATATTTCTTGGGCAGTCAGTGATAATTGACACTATCAGCTATAAATTTATACTGAGCCTGCGATGTCAGCATCACAAATAGGATGTCAACAGCTAGTCTTGCCTTGTAACCTCTATTGAAAGACTATTGGAATCACAAGTGATGCACTTAATTTATTATCCTAGCCATGCCATATTTGAGTTATACAAACCCTTGCAATAGTTTCAACTTTTCCATCCATCACTTTCCACCAAAATTCCCTCCCACACACTGCTTCGTGAAAAACATTTCAAGTGGCTTAATGCACTAGGGGCCAGATGTAGGAAGCCTTTTGCGCCTCGCAAACGGCAAAAAATGCAGTTTGCGAGGCGCAAAAGGCCTTCCGCGATGCAGAGTCACATTTTGCGAGTCGGTACCGACTCGCAAAATGTGATTCCGACTCGCAAATAGGAAGGGGTATTCCCTTCCTATTTGCGACCGCATCGCGATGCAGAGTTGCTTTGGGACCGCGAAAGCAGTCGCAAACCAACTCGCAGTTACCATCCACTTGAAGTGGATGGTAACTCATTCGCAAAAGGGAAGGGGTCCCCATAGGACCCCTTCCCCTTTGTGAATGCCCCCAAAAATATTTACTCTGAAAAAAACAAAACAAAAAGGTTTCAGAATTTTTTCTTTTTGCAGCTCGTTTTCCTTTAAGGAAAACGGGCTGCAAAAAGAAAAAAGAAAAACTGCTTTATTTAAAAGCAGTCACGGACATGGTGGTCTGCTGTCTCCAGCAGGCCACCATCCCCGTGAGTGCCTAGACTCGCAATGGGGTAGCAAAATGCGACCCACCTCATTAATATTCATGAGGTGGGTCTTTGCGACCACATAGCGAGTCGCAGAAGGTGTCTGAGACACCTTTCTGCATTTCATATTGCGAGTTGCAATTTGCGAGTCGCTATGACTCGCAAATTGCAAGTCGCAATATGAAACCTACCTACATCTGGCCCTTAATTATTTAAATTAACCCACACTACTACTTGAGCAATAAAATGAGTATCCCAAATTTCACTGTTGAGGGAGTAATGAAGTAGCAAAGCAATGGGCCACGGATAATCCAGCAGGAACACAATACATGTGAAACATCTACACCAGTGATTATCCAACAATCTGAATTTATGCACAGGAATAATGTTAGATGTGACTTACCTCTTTAAAACCCACCAACTGACGGCCTGATATTGACCTCGTGTTGTTCGAGTCTACATCACTGCTATCTGTTTCAGAACACCACCCTGCATAACGCACACAACCAACTCAACCACATGCCCCTCTTGGGGTTATGACAGGTTCATGCTTATACAAGAGAAAAGTATTATAAAGAAAACAATAAAACATTAAGAATATTAGCCGCTTACAAAGAGGGCACTCTCCACACCTTTTCAGATTAGGAAATAACATTAGGAAGTCCTTAAATGCACTCAGCATACTTTTGGGCCTTAGTTGCTTGGACATACTTTTCAGGCATCACTCCTCTGTTAACAATAGCAGTGCCCGCCACCTCTTGCTGACATCTGGCTCTCAGCACTGCTGATCTGGCATGCCCATTTTCATTAACTTTATTGTGTGTCTATTTACTCCAGTTTTTCCACTGCACACCTCATCCTTATGCCACATTTCATACCTGTAATCACACTAACGTCTATCCATTTAATCTGCTGCACATATGACTTTTCTCCACCCAACATCCACCATCATTCACCTGAAATAAGGTTCTGTATCTATCCTTCACTCTATTAATGGCAATAGTGTGCTGAACATATTAATTCCTTACAGGACATGAGATTTGCATCTTACATAATTACCTTCACATATGTCCGGCACTATTCAACCTCTCCTCTAAACGGTGGTTTATTTACTCATTTCTGGTTTTCCTTGACTCCACACTTATAGAACACATATATTGCAAACTGTATATCAACGAAGAAACCCCACAACTAAATTTGGTCAGACATACTGGTATACATTTTGGCAGAGCCTCTAGATTATTGTCCACCCTCCTCATGACGGCAGGAGTATCAAAATATTTCAATTGCCACAAAATTCCAGCATTGTTATAGCAATTGGTGATCGGATGGGGTCAGTCCCTTCACACACAACCTTCCTGCACGTGTCATTACTGACTCTATCCTCACATTACCTACTAGTGAACTAGTGACTGGTAAACATATCCAGTCCTGGCCAATTTCAATATTTTGCCTTAAATGTGTTTTGCCTAATGATGTGTGTACATGTGTTTTGTACAATATCCTTGGAGTTTTCTGCTGACTTAAACTAAAACATATAAAGTGTTGAAATTCATGTAAACGATAGTGATCAAAGATAAAATAAATCCATGCACTTGCAGTGGACCCAGGCAGTTCACATCATTAGCAAATAGTGTTTAAGAGCTGACTCCGGACGTTCATTCTTTTGTGGTTGTCTCAAAATCTGTGCGAGAACAGCTTTTTACTCCCAAAGGAAGGAAGAACCCAACTGTGAGCCACTGTGAACCTTTAAACAAGTCGTCTGAAAGCTGAGGTAGGACAGAATGAAAGGAAAACAATGTTTTTGGAAAATGTTAAACAATTTTGGTGTAAATGTTTTCTGTGTGACAAATGAAGAAACGTTCATTATATCGGCATAATGTGTAATTTCGGTAATTATGCATTATCCTAATTTTTCCAACTTCCCAAAATTACACTATTATGCCATGTCAAACAATAATGCACTGTTTGTGGCAACAGTTTAGGGCGTGCATACAGGAACAACACCAACGATCCTTGACCTGGTTTTGGTCAGGAGAAGCTCCCCACGCCGCGCAGCTCCACCTGACTGCGCCCATGCCCTTTACCCCGCCCTCACTGCTGCTGCGAGTTCGAGGCCCTCCTCCACCCGCAGGCTCCCAACTGTGCCTCATCCCTGGTGTCTTGTGGTGGTATAAATATTGTGTGTCTGTCTTGTAGCTGTCTTTTTCATTGCTTTTTGTCTCCATTTTTTAGCCGTTTTCTCCTTTTCTTAAGCCTTTTTCTTCTTTTCTTAAGCCATTATCTCCTTTTCTTAAGCCGTTTTCTCCTTTTCTTAGCCTTCACGCTCTGTTGCCCTCTCTCCCTTCCCTAGTCCCGCCGCTGTGTCCCCTGCGGCTCCGTCCCCTGCGGCTCCGTCCCCCTCGCGCCCCCATCCGCCCACCGCTCCCGCCTCCCAGCTGCTCCTCCCTCCAACCTCCCCTTCTTAATGGCGCCATCAGCGCGGTAAAGTGAGCGACCCTTGACCTGGTTTTGGTCAGGAGAAGTTCCCCACCCCGCGCAGCTCCACCTGACTGCGCCCGTGCCCTTTACCCCGCCCTTGCTGCTGCTGCGAGTTTGAGGCCCTCCTCCACCCGCAGGCTCCCACCTGTGCCTCATCCCTGGTGTCTAGTGGTCCGGTAAGTATTGTGTGTCTGTCTTGTGACTGTCTTTTTATTTTGCCTTTTTCACTGCTTTCTGTCTCCATTTTTCAGCCCTTTTCTCCTTTTCTTAAGCCGTTTTCTCCTTTTCTTAAGCTGTTTTCTCCTTTTCTCAGCCTTCACGCTCTGTTGCCCTCTCTCCCTTCCCTAGTCCCGCCTCTGTGTCCCCTGCGGCCCGCCCCTCTTGCGCCCCCATACGCCCACCACTCCCGCCTCCCAGCTGTGCCACCCTCCCACCTCCCCTTCTTAATGGTGGCCGCTGCGCGGTGAAGTGAGCGACCCTTGACCTGGTTTTGGTCAGGAGAAGATCCCCACACCGCGCAGCTCCACCTGACTGCGCCAGTGCCCTTTACCCTGCCCTCACTGCTGCTGCAAGTTCGAGGCCCTCCTCCACCCGTAGGCTCCCGCCTGTGCCTCATCCCTGGTGTCTAGTGGTTCCATAAGTATTATGTGTCTGTCTTGTGACTGTCTTTTTATTTTGCCTTTTTCACTGCTTTTTGTCTCAATTTTTCAGCCTTTTTCTCATTTTCTAAAGCCTTTTTCTCCTTTTCTTAAGCCGTTTTCTCCTTTTCTTAAGCTGTTTTCTCCTTTTCTCAGCCTTGACGCTCTGTTGCCCTCTCCCCCTTCCCTAGTCCCGCTGCTGCGTCCCCACCCCTCTTGCGCCCCCATTCACCACCGCTCCTAGCTGCTCCTCCCTCCCAGCTCTCATTCTTAATGGCGGCAGCAGTGCGGCCGTGCCGCTGGCGTGCCAGAGGCAAGACCGTCTGTGCCTGTCTGCACCTGGACTGCGCCAGCGCCAGACCCCAAGGCCCGCGATCGCCATGACGTCGCCCGACGCTGCTACAATGCCAACGCCCTCCACGCCCTCAATGCCGGCCGATCAGCCACCTGCTTCCAACCACCCCAGAGCTCACCCACGGACCCTTCTCCTGCCAAAGCTGCAGCTTCACCAGCCCCCAAGCCGCTGCCCCTCCAGCCAGAACCAGACACAACCTCCTCAGATGCATCCTCCTCAACACCCGCTCTGTCCACAAGCACGCCATCGAACTTTGGGACCTACTCATCTCATCCTCCCCAGACGTCGCCTTCTTAACAGAGACCTGGATGAACCCCTCCTCAGAGCCCGACATCGTCATAGCCATCCCAGAGGGCTATAACATCACTCGCAAAGACTGCACCAACAGACCGGGAAGGAGGGTCGCCATCGTCCAGAGGAACACCATCACAATCTCGACCAACACCGAAGACACCCTTGATGCCGCCGAACACCTGCACTTCCAGATTCACATCAACGCCAACACTACCCTCAGAGGAACACTCGTCTACAGACCCCCAGAATGCCAATGACAGCAACTCCACCGCCCTGCTCGACAACCTCGCCAACCTCGGCCTCAAACAACTCGTCACAACACACACCCACTCCACCAGCCACACGTTTGACCCCGTCTTCTCCGCCAGCAGACACGTCACCTTCAGCCACACCATCGAACTACACTGGACTGACCACTGCTGCGTCCACGTCCCCTTCGAAAAGCCCACCACCCACAACAGATCCCCCGCCTCAGCTGGAACAAGGTCACTGAAGACCAACTGATCTCCACCATCACCCGAGCCCCGCCAACCAACACCGCCGACACCAACAAAGCCACCCAAAACCTCAGGCAATGGATCGACGACTGCACCAACACCCTCGCCCTGTTCAAGAAACCCTCCAAGAACAGCACCAACACTAAGGTCATCTGGTTCACCGCCGACCTCCAGGCCTCCAAACGGGAGTGTCGAAAACTTGAGAAGTGGCGCCACGAACAAACACAGATCAACCACACTGCCCTCAAGAACGCCATCCGCAGGAACCACCAACTCATCTGGACCACCAAGAGATCCTCCTACAAGGAACGCATCGACAACAACGCACACGACAGCAAAGAGCTCTTCAACATCATGAAGGAACTCGCCAACCCCAGATCCTGCTCCAACGCCACCCCACCTTTGCAAGACCTCTGCAAGTCTCTCTCCACCTTCTTTCACCGCAAGATCACAGACATCCACGACAGCTTCAATACCTCGACCCCCACAACAGCCGCTGTCACCACAAACCCAGACTCACCGGGAACCAGCCACACCAACCTCCTGCTTTACTGGACCCGCGTCAACGACGATGATACCTTCAAAATCATGAACACCATTCACTCTGGCTCACCGTCCGACCCCTGCCCTCATCACGTCTTCAACAAAGCAAGCTCCATCATCGCCCCCAACTCCGAATGATCGTCAACAGCTCCTGCGAGACCGCCACCTTCCCGGTAAGCTGGAAGCACGCCGAAATCAACACCCTACTGAAGAAACCCAAGGCAGACCCAAGAGATCTCAAGGACTACCGGCCCATCTCCCTGCTCCCTTTCCCAGCAAAGATCATCAAGAAGATCGTCAATTGTCAACTGACCCACTTCCTTGAAGACAACAACAGTCTGGACCCGTCTCAATCCAGTTTCTGCAACAACCACAGCACCAAGACCACCCTCATCACGGCCACCGACGACATCAGGACCATGCTAGACAGAGGTGAAACTGCAGCCCTCATCCTCCTAGACCTCTTGGCCGCCTTCGACACTGTCTGCCCCACAGCCTACGCACACACCTCCACGATGCAGGGATCCACTACAAAGCCCTGGACTGGATTACATCCTTCCTCACCGGCAGAACCCAGAGAGTCCGCCTCCCTCCCTTCCGATCTGAAGCCACCAAGACCACTTGCGGCATTCCCTAAGGATCTTCCCTCAGCCCGACCCTTTTCAACATCTACATGGCACCACTCGCCAACATCGTCCCATCACACAACGTCAACATCGTCTCATACGCTGATGACACCCAGCTGATCCTCTCTCTCACAAAGGACCCCACCACCGCCAAAACTAACCTCCACGACGGAATGAAGGCCATCGCCGACTGGATGGAGAGCAGTCGCCTGAAACTGAACTCGGACAAGACGGAGATCTCCATCCTCGGCTCCACCCCCTCTGCCTGGGACGACTCCTGGTGGCCGGCCACTCTAGGAACTGCACTGATGCCCACCAACCACGCACGCAACCTGGGATTCATCCTGGACTCATCGCTCTCCATGACCCAGCAAGTCAACGCTGCCTCATCATCCTCCTTCAACACCCTCCGCATGCTCAGCAAGATCTTCAGGTGGATCCCCACCGAAACCAGAAGGATGGTCACCCAGGCCCTCGTCAGCAGCAGACTGGACTACGGCAATGCTCTCTACGTGGGAACTACGGCCAAACTCCAGAAAAGACTGCAACGTATACAGAACACCTCTGCACCGATGCCCACCAACCACGCACGCAACCTGGGATTCATCCTGGACTCATTGCTCTCCATGACCCAGCAAGTCAACGCCGTCTCATCATCCTCCTTCAACACCCTCTGCATGCTCAGCAAGATCTTCAGGTGGATCCCCACCGAAACCAGAAGGATGGTCACCCAGGCCCTCGTCAGCAGCAGACTGGACTGCGGCAACGCTCTCTACGTGGGAACCACGGCCAAACTCCAGAAAAGACTGCAACGTATACAGAATGCCTCCGCACGCCTCATCCTCGACATCCTACACTGCAGCCACTTGTCAGCCCACCTGAGAGACCTACACAGGATCCCCGTCAACAAGAGGATCACTTCAAGCTCCTCACCCCTGCCCAAAAAGCACTTCACAACGCCGGTCCAGCTTACCTCAACGAGCGACTCACCTTCCACACCCATCACCGACAACTCCGCTCCGCCAACCTTGCCCTCGCCACTGTTCCACGCATCCACAGGACTACAGCCGGCGGCAGATCATTCTCCCACCTCGCCGCAAAGACCTGGAACACCCTCCCCATTCACCTACGGCAGACCCGGGACCTGCTGACCTTCAGGAGACGCCTCAAGACCTGGTTGTTCGAGCAGTAGCAGGTCCCCCTCTGCCCCCTCAGTGCCTTGAGACCCTCGTGGGTGAGTAGCGCGCTCTACAAATGATTGATTGATTGAATGACCAGGTTAGATTGCGAGTGGCTGCTGTTTGCGATGCTTGTCTCTTTTTTTAGTGCAAATGCACCTTCGGGTCCAAAATGGACATGAGGACGCATTTTATGCTAAAATATGGCGCCAAGTACCAGTTTCACATTTCATATAACTGCGCCTAGTTTCAGATAGTTGCACAACTGCAAATTTATTCAAGTTTTGCACACCCCTAGAAAAATGGAAATGGTTCATGTAGTCAGTGCCCAAAATCTAATATTGAAGGTGCATGGCTCACTTAATATTTTGGTTTTGATTTACAACTTACACTGATGTGATATGATTTTAATGACTGCTTGGAAGAGTGCCATCATACTGATGTTTGATAAATGAGCCAGAGGAAGTGATACTACTTCTTGGTTAAAACTCTCTAGATAATTCGTTTCACTTTTCACAGTGTAATTTGCAGTTTCTTCCAGATTGAGCTAATTGAATATAAGGCAGTGTAGAAATCTTTCTAATAGCAGAAATCAGATATCCAGTGAATTTCCTTTCTCCCCTGTGGAACTAAAATTGTAAAGTAATTGTTGTCTATGTCCAGCAGTCCATGCATCTAATTCTGCGTTAGTTTTTTGACAATTGAGTGTTAGGCACGGAAACGTTGGTTGTGTTTCTTAGGAATTCTTCTTTGTTGATTTATAAGTAGTAATTAAGTAAAGTGACCAGAAACATCAAAAGAATTGCATCTTTATGAAGAGGAAGATATTTATAATGTCTAATGAAGGTAATGAGGGAGCAGTTTTTTCCAGCATCGATAATTGGGCAAACACGCATTAGAAGTAAACATTTAGTGTACCATCGGTGGTACTGGCAAAGAGCAAAGGCAGGGGTTAATAGTAATATTTCAGTTTTCACTAATTGACATGAAAATCAAATTTAAAAAGTGATGGCCGGAATGTAGTGGTGCATTGTGTAATGCAGTTTTTCAATGTATCTCTGTCCTTACCTACGGGGACAACCATATGTAATTCGGACATGATCCTGGTCCAATAGGAACATCAAACCAAAAATGGGAACTCAAGCGACATCAGGCCACTTTGAACCTAGATAGTTGTCATCAGTGAGGTGCAACATGTGTTCCTTGGTCACAGCAAACAAGGGCCCCACGCCTGGGCATACCCACACCATATTGGTTGTCTCATTTAGCAAACACGTATTGGCATTAGTTCTGGCTTTAATGTGCAGGACAAGTAATCAGACGCATTCACAAATGTTGTTTAAATGCATTGCATGTAATGTAGAAATGTTGTTTTGTGCATTAAAGGCTGTCCTAATTACTTTGTCAGTGCTGGGAAAGAGTAGCAGTTTCATTCTGTATCTTAAGCATGTAGGAGATGATAGACTGACTGTGGCAAATATCATGATTTAAAATAGTTCATTATGCATACCAATGGAAGCACTCCCTTGAAGGTAGAATAAAACACTAAGGGCCATATTAATGACCTGGTTTGCATCGCTTTTGCACCACGCAATGTGATGCAAGAGCGACACAAACCTTAAGTGAGATTTATGAAGCTACACAAAGCCACATTACATGGCCCTGCGTGGCTTCATAAATCTCGAGTAATGTAACGCAGCTCAAATCGCTGCGTTACATTACTCTGCGCCAGTGAGGCATTTCCATGGGTGTTGCATGGTTGTTCCTGCACAACATCCACGGATTTTGATGGATTCTCAGATTTACAAGAACTTGAAAACCAGGGAATGCACCAAAAAGATACGCCTCCCCAGGAGAGGTGTAACGAGGAGTGATATCTCTATTTCTCCTTGTTTTTCCTCTTTCTATGAGTGCCTCAGAATGAAGCACACATAGAAAAAGGAAAAAGCCTTTCAGGATTGTTTTTGTGCAGGAAGGAGCCCTTTCCTGCATGAAAACACTCACATATGCAACGCAGGCACCCTTGCCCCATGGTGCAGAGGTGCCTGCAATGGCGTTATGCAGTCAAAAGTGGACTAACACGGAGGAAAGGACATGAATATGCCTATTGAATAAATATGGCGCATACCTGCCCTTTTCCTGTGATGCAAGGCACCGCAGCAAGGTGACTTTCTGCACTGCCTTGCACCACAAAGCCCTTAAATCTGAGCTTAAATACTTACTAGCATGAGAGAAACTCTTCTGGATGGAGCCAAAGGCCACTTAATGTATATGTTAAATAATTGGTAACAATGGGCCAGATGAACTTAGATGCAATTTTTCATTTCATTAATAGCGACTTCATAGAAATCGCTATGTAGGAAATGTAAAATGCTATGTACCAAGATACCGATTTCCTAATAGTTATTCCTAAAATGTAGGAACTACTATTAGAAAATAGCAAATAAAAAATCCCATGTCATTTGTGAAAATGGGTTGGTTTTGTCTTTCTCAAATAGCTATTGGCAAATGCAAAACCAAGGATGGCTATGGGTATAAGGCCCCCCCGAAATGCACTCCAAAAATAGTGGTGTATATGTAGAGCACACATATGCCTAAGGGTCATGTGTGTGCTCTACTGCACTTTAAAAAAGCATTTTCTGTTCCTTTTTTTAAATTGCACATGATTACCATCGATTTGAAGTTGCCGGTAATTGAATTTCCTAAATGCTCATTTTGCATTTAGTAAATGCTTTGTACATATTCCAAAAATTGCAAGTAGGAAATCCCTATTTGCGATTTCCTATTAAGGGAATCGCAAAATGCAATTTTCTACAGGGTGGAAATCCAATTTTGTGATTCCCTAAAGGCCCTTCTACATAGAAAAAGGCTGTTTTGCATTTCTTAACGGGCCAAACTTGTGATTCAGCCTGTTAAGAAATGCAAATGGCCTTTGTGTATTGGGCCCAATATTAGATAGTGCTGTCAAGGTAGACCTAAAACATAATGGTTAGAAAAGAGTAAAATAAAATGTGAATCGATGTATCGATGTTAATTTATTATCAACAACGTTCAAAGAACTTATTTGAACTTGTACATTTACAGAGGACCAAAGCCCTACATTTTTTAGGGTAAAATAGAAATCACAGTGACTGGTTGACACATATTATATGTATTTTTATGCATGTACTGAAAACATTACAATGTTCTAGATTTCCTTCTGCATTCCATCAGCGGTTACGGGGTTCCTATTTACAGGAGTTACTGGTTGCAAGACAGGATGATCAGGTGTAAGAATACAGAGAACTGCTGGCCATGCCCAGAGGTATGCAAAATTTTGTTTAGTGACAGCTTGCTTTCAATTATGTCCGCTTCGGAACTTGCTTCTTGTTGAAAAGGTCATTAAAATTATAATTGTAGATACTTAAATGCACATACACGAAAACTGATTATTTTATTTAAATTTCCAAATGAAGTTTATAATTTCTGCGTTTGAAAAACCTTTATTTCAGCTCCATACATAAGCTGTATAAACTTCTTGTGGAGATCCTAGCATCATCTTCTCATAAAATTGCAAATGTTAGGTAGCGCCAGATTATTTTAGTGAGCTCTTTAAAGGGGAGCAAAACATTCTTACATAGATGAGTTGCACATGGTGTTTCCCCCAGTCAATATTTTTATGTTCGAAAAATACCACAAAGGAGGCCTGCGTCATTTTTTAAAATCTACTATGGGAAAATAGTTGATCATTTTGATGCATTTAAACAATGTTTTTTGTGCAGCATCACCAGCCTGAATATTGAAGATTAAAATTGATTTATTTATTTTGCCATTTCATTTGCCTGAAGAAACAATGCTATGTTATGTTAATTTGATGTTTAAAGCACAAGGCTATCTTTAGCAGGGCTTCACAGCGCTATTCCAGGTTATCAAGCAGAAACCTACAGAATTAGAAAAGCTAGGTCATAAGGCATTTCTGAAAGATTTATATACTTGGGCTCAGGCACAAGTTACGGGATAGGAAATCCCATATTTTGGTCACTAGTAACCTAAAAGAACATCACCCCTGACTCATCCGATTAATCTGAGGACTAGAGCCAGCCTCAGGTTGAAAGATCTTAATGTCCAGTGTGAACAGTGCGATCAAGCAAGATGTCTGAGGTAGCAAGGTTCAACATTCACAAAGGCCCAGTAGGTGAATCAAAGGGTTTAGAATTGCATACGTTTATCCATACCAGGGCAGTTCTCGTAGCTCTGATGAAACGGATTAATGCTCGAGGATGTGGCCAAGAAGTCATTATGCTGTGTTCTGATTTATTTGAAATCTCTTTAAAGGTGCCTGAGGGATGCCCAAATACAAGGCATTGCTATAGTCTAAGCATTCAAAATCAGTGAATTTCCACAAAGGTTTCACACTTCGAGCCTCCCAAGGAGCACCTTATGTGACACTGTGTTTAAAGCAGCACTCAAATACAAGAAAGAGTTCCGCTGAGCCAACTTGATTGGGGGTCCATCTGACATCTTGTGTGACCCCTAGGAGAGCCAATTTGTTGCTTTGAAGGTGGTGAAAGCCTGCCTGTGTAGAATGCAGAAGTTTATGTGTTTCATGATATCCAGAAAGTTATCAGAGAACGATGGGGTGCTAATTCTAATTTTTTTTGGAATGTAGAGATGGCTTATTTTAACAAAGGTATCACCACTACATGGTACCAGTGGGTCTAGAGGAACTTAACAGATTACAAAAAGTAGCCTGATCAAGTTTCGACCATTGTCTAGTAACGCGCTGTAGTGTATGATTAGGAGGAGGTGAAAGAACAGTTGGTAAGGACAAGGGTTCGCAAAGTGAACCATCAAGACTAAAGGGAATTGCAAGTCCACTATCAGCAAGGATGAGTTAGAGAAAACAGGACCCAGCGTGTGTCCTACACGGTGCAGGGGCCTTTTATTCAATTGAACAAGCTGCAGGGCTTCTCTGATTAAATTGCAGGTAGAGGTACAGTTTTCATCCTCGAAATGAAGATTGAGGTCTCCCAGAATATTAAAATTAGAAGATTTTAGAACTAAATTTGCAATAACTTCTAATAAAGCATGATGAAATGTGCTCTTAGGCTCAGGAAGACGATAAATGAAAGACACAGAGAAGGAAACGTTGTTTTAAAGCTTAAGGGAGAAAGTAAGACATTAACAGTCTGGGATCAGAAGATCTTCCTTTGCAAAAATAAAATCTGGTTTAAAAATAATCACAAGGCCGCCTCGCCTTCCATCCTAGAGATCATGCCTGATAATACAATATCCATCAAGGAAAGCCTGAGCTATATCTGGAGTGAAATGTCTTTCAGTCATTTACATGATATTTAGGTTATGCCTGGCTAAGGAGCAGCATTTAAGACTAAAGAAGTGGAACATGTGAAAAGGGTGGCAGGGCCCCCATTACCAAATGGTCTGGTGTAAAGTTAAAATGAAGATATACCCATGCTGACGAGGTATCCAATATGGGTGCAGTCAATCATATGAGAAGACCACCATGACCTTTAGAGTTTAGAAGAATTCTGGAGGTGTTTACTTAATAGTGGCCAGGGCTCCTGGCCCCTTGGTGCCGTCCAGGCATGGACAGGCTTGCCTTTGATGCACCAGGTGTGCTGCACATCCGAGCATAGTCCCTGTTTTTATAGTCCGTAGACCTTGCAGTGATTGCCATTCCCTGGCGAACTAGGCAGCATGCTGAAGTTATGATGCCCCTATATGGAGCAGCTAAGATGGCAGACTCTTTCAAATTCCTTTTCACACAAAAAGCATGGACCAGGGAAAAGAGTCTGCCACTTTGGAAATAAAAGCAGTATCTCTATAAAAACAGCTCCTCGATATAAATGTGATTAAAATGCCCTACAATAAAACAATGAAGTGCAGGTGCAGCAAGAAAGTGATTGCGAATTGTGGCCTGACATTTTGCAATCAGTCTTCAATTTTGCGGTGAGACCTATAAACTAATGGGTCGCATGTCAAAATGTCCAATCGCAGGATTTGTAGAATGATTGACCAGTGAATATTATTTAAGCAAGTCACTATTTGGGTCCCTGTGTGACTGGCTACAAACACAGGTGGCCTGCAAGGAACAGCTTGCCACGACTCCTGTATTTGTATTCTCAAACGCAAAAACTTTTTATTTAAAAAAAATCACAAAGAGCCAGTGCTGTTAAAAAAACAAATCCCCTTTGAGAATACAGTGAGCAAGCAGGCAGTGATCCTTTGGAGCACAGCCTGATCTCTCCAAATTCACTGAACACGATTCCCAAAGGGGAAGCTGTCCAACGGGGACAGCTTCCCTTCTGAGAAACTGTTACCACCTCTTTTGAAGAGTTGGTAACTTTTTAATGTTATACATGTCATTCCAAATCAGAATTAGAAGAGGACACCCCTCTCACGCCCCTCATAATTGTGTTTTGTAATAGGTCAGTAAACCCTTTTTGCTACTTAGAAATGATTTTTCGACTCTCAAAAATGGGCTTAGTACATAGCAGAAAGTAATTTTGTGGTTCCAAACACTGTGTTTTGTAAATTGCAAGGTTCACAACCACAAAATGGGTTTTCTACAGCTGATGATGTAATGGAATGACTCCTTAGTATCTCATTTTGAGAGAATCCCAAATGTTCCTACACAGTGAGTCCTTTGGACGATTTGTTAAAAGAATGAGTACATAAATGTTTCAGTGCTTGTGATTTTGCTTATGAATTTCTAGAATTCAGTGAGAAATCCCAAAAAGACAGAAATGTACACATGGTCAAAAAGCCTAAAGAGGTATTTACTTCCAGACGATTTTATATGTGCCCACTATAGTTCTCAGCTTTACGAATAGTGTGGGGTAAAATGGCATGGCGTCACATTAACATCCGACATAATACAACTCTAAAGGAAGGTCGTCTCTTCATAACTGGGAACGTTTGATGCCAAACTAAGCTAATGGGGATTTAATGACAAACAACATTAAGCTGGTTATGCAGAGATGGAACTTTTTGCATATACTTTGTTGAAGATCTGAGAAACTAGCTGTCAGTCGTCACTTATTTTTCTTGACTTTGGTCCTTTCTTTCATGCTGTTAGCAGAAAGGAAAAGTGCTTACATTTTCTGTTTGTCTTTCTGAATTTGCTGGGATTTAGGGTATGTTTTGGCACAGGGTAGGTGTATACATGTTACATACTCTAGCATTTTCACATTAAGTACTTTAAAAGACCAACAAATCAAAACATCTGGTGGGTGTCCAGCTGGCAGTGATATTTGGCAGACCACTAAAGTATTAGAAACAGAGTTATACTCCATGTCTAAGTGTAAGAAACTACATATGAAGAATTAGTTTATCCTTTTTGCATATGTTTCCTTTGATTTGGTGTCCAAGCTTCCTGAAGATTATTGAACGCATTTGAAACAAAATATCGCTGGGTGGATACTTTCATATAAAGAACTGTAAAAGCACAAATCTTTTCAAAGCCTAACTAATTTTGTAGGACAAATGTGATTGCATTTAATGTAACAAGTTTCCGACCCAGCAGACTGGTTTGATTTGTGTGGAAATTATAATTTGTATATTTTGACTTGAGACAACTAATTTAAATATTTTAGAATATTATTGAAATTTGTCTTCTTTATTTTGTCTGGTCAAACGGTGCCATTATTTAAGTACAGGAGGAAAGAGAATTTAGGCTGATAGTGCCTGTTTCACAAAGGTAAACGTAAGTCCTATCATTTTATGTCAAAAGTTCTCTGCCCTGAATGTGGACTCTCCGCAGTCATGAAGTTACTATTCAATCGTAGTTTGTGAATACCAAAAAAGTGTAAGTTTACTTTTGTGAATCGGGTCCCTAGTGTACCAAACAGTAAGGCCCACATTACAACCCTGGCGGTCAAAGATCACCAGGGTTGTATTGGCGATCGTACCGCCAACAGGCTGGCTGTACAATTCGCTATATTTTGACCGCGGCGGTAGCGCCGCAGTCACACAGCCGGGACCGGCGGTTCTCTGCCATCATTGTCCTGGCGGTTATAATCCGCCAGGGCAGCGCTGCTTGCAGCACTGATTATGACTCCCCTTCCCGCAGCCTGTCCATGGCGGTAGAGACCGCCATGGAAAGGCTGACGGGAAGGGGAGTCGCGGGCACCTGGGGGTCCCTCCACTGCCCATGCACTTCGCATGGGCAGTGCAGGAGCCCCCAGGCACAGCTCCACCCTGCTTTTCACTGTCTGCATTGCAGACAGTGAAAAGCGTGACGGGTGCAGCTGCACCCGTCGCACCGGCGCAACACCGCCGGCTCCATTAGGAGCCGGATGCAATGTTAGGGCCGACATCGCCGCTGTGCCGGCAGGCGGAAACTCTGTTTCTGCCTGCCGGCCCAGCAGGGATGTTGAAATGCGGCCGGCGGGTTCGTGGCTGCATAGGCGACCGCTGAGGCCGCCTGCCAAGGTTGTAATGAGGGCCTAAGTGTCTTGTTGTGTAGTTAATTGTATGTTCGCCCAAAGTCATTTCTAGAATAAACTGGAGAATTTTGAGATAAAATGAATCAGTTAGAAAAGCAGCTATTAATTTGGCATACGTAATGTATGTTTTGCTGTAAGTGTAATTTTCCCAATTAAAAGAAAATGGAAAGATTTTGAAAAGCTCTTATTGTTTATTTTATTAACTGGTCTTAAGGAAAAAGCATTGCAAGTTTGTAGAAGTGTGGGCTAAATACTATTCAGTGGTGGAAATGTGTACATTTAAATTCCTGCATCGTTTGATCAGGCGCTATATTAATACTTGTAGCATGGCACATGGGAATTCATTTTTTAGTATGATGTGTTAACATATTCAACTATACACGGTTGCTAGTTATGTAACTCTCAAGAGCCTGAAGCAACGTATGGGGAGGTGGAACATAGACAGACTACACAGAAATTATTATAATGTTATGCTTTGCCAGGATTTCCCTGATTTTGATCATTGTAAATTGATGACAACTGCTTTTTGTTGTTTCCTTGTAATCCCACCATGTTGTGTGCTTGGTTTTGTGGATGACATCACAACTATAGATTGAGTTTCTGTTTCTGTTTAATCAGACCCTGTCATGACTTATTAGGAATGCAGTGATAGGCATTTTCAAAACCAGCCCACAGAAGGCTGTAGAACAAATCATCATGGACATCCTTGTCATAAGACATTAATTTTTTATATTTATAGACAAAATATATATTGAAAATGAAAAATGATTTCCTAGAAACAGATTTTACTCTCAAACTATTATAGCTTCAAATATACGCATAAGAGTTATATTGGTTGCAAACTGCTAAAATCAACACTTGAATTAAACGTTTACATATCTATGTATAGGGAGAGAGTGTGGCATAACAGCCTGAGCTGCTGACTTTGGACCTGGGGAAATCAGGTTCAACTCACAGCATCGACTCAACATCCAATGATTTTGGGCAAACCACTTAATGTCCCAGTGCCTACAGTTCAGCGCCTTGAGACTCTAACGGGTGATCCAATAAATCCTGGACTTATTTTATTTTTATAGACCTCCAGTAAGCAAACAAAAGGAAACAAAGTGAAAGGAGGTTTCTCACCTATTTTTAAAATATTTTAAAGTTAAAAGAATAAATAGTTTGTTAAGTATTTAATGAATGACTTAACAAGTCTCTATCTGAGAGAATCTGCTCCCTTGGCGATCAAATCGAAATCCTAATTCATCAAACTTGTCTACTACTTGTATTTTGAAACACTGTATCTGAAAAGTTCATTTTGGAATCAAAACACTGCTAGATTCAAATTCTGTGCATATCCCTACCATCTAGTGGTGGTCCAGCAGTCTTTGTAGTTGTCTTTCTTTACCTTCAACATGAAGTCGAAATGGGTGGAATCATATGGCTAAGTACGTCGTTGATTGCAAGCAGCAATGCCCTTGGGTATGACTTCCATCTTAGATTCCATTTTTCTGCCCTGGAGTTCAGAGGTGAACATATAAACTTCCCAATGAAACAGAAGAGTTTGTCAACAAACTATACAATAACCTCATGGGGAGACACTCAGCACCACTATATTGCAGCAACAGGTTTTTGCACATGAAGCTTCTAATGGTCAGAGAATGTTCACAGGGAGGGCTGTTGTCTCACAGCCTCCTAAATGCCATGTTATATTATTAGTTCACTCTTTAAATTATTCTCTAACTGCAATAAAAAATTCTCCATAAATGATTGAATGTCTTTATGTATTTGTTGTCACCCAAATGTCTGTAAATCAAATGATTGTAATGCCCGCTTGTTTGCCAACAAAAAACCCTAATTTTCATAGAAAGAACATCATCTTCATGCACCATCTTTCGAAGGGTGCAGTCTGTGTTAGAAAGGCAGATAAAGCAGGCCCCTGCCAGGCAGCAGATGGGTTTCTCTGACAAAGAAGAAATTTTAGAGGAGGCTCAGGGGGAACATCAAGGAAATTCTGAACCCAAGATTGGTTCATTGTAAGTGCTTGAGGGAAGGAATCTAACACCTGAAAAACCAATTAGTAAACCTAAAGACCCTGTGCCTGCAGTGCCACTGATGATAGACATTAAGAGGTCTAGTAAAGATGAAATGCAAGAAATAGTAAAAAAATTGTTATAGAGAAGAACAGGTCACATAAGGAAAAAATATAAAAATAGTCTTTTCATACGTGGCAAAGACATTTTTCCCAGCCATGTGTTACTGCACTTCATTTAAACTGCAGTCACTCAAGGGCACAGCGGTGGCCTTGGCATAGATATATTTTTGTCACATATGTGGGTGGAGTAAATACACACTGCAGCCCACATATGACATTTAACTTGCCTTGCTGTAAATGCGCTTAAAGCACCATTTACAATACAGATATAGGGAAGTTAAATGTGCAAATAACAAAGTGCAGCACATTTTAGAGAAGAAGTACAGGCAATGTACTACTGTTAACAAACAGTGGTTAGCCGAACAATTGGGTTTGGGTAAAAGGCTGGAGATGGTAGGTAGAACAAGCATTTGCAATGCAATGGATCTTGCATTTGCTCCAGTTAAAGCTATTAGCGTTGTAAACTCCTAACCGGACTTTTCTTTCCACATAAACTGAAAATGAAAAGTAAAACAGTTTCACATAAATAACCGGACTTTTCTTGCCACATAAACTGGAAATGAAAAGTAAAACAGTTTCACATGCTCGAGCCGACGGCCGCCATGGGTGCAAAGCAGACACACAAAAGGAAACAGAAGTTTGCTTGCAGCGAAACATATCAGCAAAAATGCAATTATCCATGTAACCCGCAAAGGTGCAATTATCCATGTAACCGGCAAAAGTACAAATATCCATGTAACAGGGTTGATGTCATGCAAAGTGCTCGACTACTGCCCAGCAATAGACATAAAGAGAAAAAATAGTCCAGAAACCATATGGAAAACATTGAGCCTCGTATGTTTTCAGTAGTTGGTTGGTCCTACAGACCGGAAAAGGAATGACGTATGCAAGCTTTTCACTAATTGAATCAAGTGAATTTTAAAAGGCAACCCCACGAACCAACCAAACTGATGGGCGTGACATGGGTGTGGTTAAAAGCCCACAGAGAGATTACACCAAGGACAGAGCGCTTTGCGCTCGACCCTAAAAATGGAGACATCAGCAGCAGCTCAGTGGAGCATAGCCAATTCTAATATTGTTTTAATCAGTTATGCCCATCAAAACTGGGATTATGAGGTTGAGGAAATAATGTCCCCCCTGCTAGAGGAATTTCAGAAGAGCAGGAAGGCAATTATTGAAGAGTGAAAGAACAGTGTTAATATGTACTATACATCAGTATTACAAGTAGTGGATACAGCGAGCAGACAGTTAATGTCAGGCACTGTTCGGCAGACATGCTTGACCGGGTAGCTTATGTTTTTTAACCCTAAAGTTCAGGCCAATATTTTTTATATGCCGCCCACAGGGAATGCTGGGGCTGTATTACACCATGTGTCCTTGGGCGCAAGGGGTGCGTGCTCCTGTTTTGTGTGTCCCCACAACACTTTGGTATTCCAGAAGGGGCCACAGATACTTGTGCCATCCTTTCTATAATACTGATAGTGCTGGTGCAGATGTATGACCTGCACCATCTCAAGAGGGCATTTCCTCATTTGCATGGGGGTGTGGGCCTATGCAAATGTGCACATTTCTTTGTCTCTGGGCCTTAGCCATATTATGGACATTGGCACAAAGGCAAATAAACTGTCAGGAGGTGCACTGACAGTAGGCTTCAGAAAGGTGGTGCAATGTCATTGTGCCTCTTGAGGGTAGCCCTCTGGAGGGGATTAAGGGGTTCCCAGGGACCACAGACATCCCCCTGTAAGCAGATTCACTCACTCACTGCACCCGCCTGCAAGAGATCTCTCTTTAAAGTACAGGTGGGTGCCGCCTGCAAAATGAAAAATGGAGCGGCAGATCAAAAGCAGCCACTATTTATTTCAATGAATATGCTGCCCCCAGGGAAGCCAAGTTTGTGGCCTTCCCTGAGGACAGTACATTCCTTGTAATTCAACACACTGTTCCTGGTTGCACCCAATGCAGCTGTTTGAAGGTGCTCTGTGGCGTAAACATGAACAGTGCACCCGATACATAATACAGGCCCTGGTAGATAATTCCCTGAAGGGTGTGAAGAAGGCCAATGGCACAGCAAAAAGCAAACAAGAGTTTAATTTAAAAGGGGAATGTCTTCAGATAGAAGGTGTAAAAGAAGACAACCCTGTACATCTACCTTTCAAAGGACCCAGCAAGCAACATCCTTTGAGCACACAGGATCATAACAACAGGCGTACCAGCAAAAAATCATTCACAGAAAAAGCAAAGGTAGAGTTCATTCCTCTCAAGGCTGAACAGCTACTGATATATGACTCTTTAAATCTACCCATACAACATACAATACCAGTTGGAGGCAAAATACAACATTTATACCAACAATGGAACCAAATAAAAGACACATTTGTATTAAACCTGATAAAACATTGATATTGTATAGCATCTGTAAACAACCACCAACAATAAAGTCAAAGATTCAAAAATGCAAACCTCAACAACTAAATGTCTTACAACAAGAGATACAAGAACCACTATCGAATGATGTAATCAAATCAGTACCATCACAAAAAAGGACACATGAGTATAGTACACATATTTCCTCACTTCCTAACAAAACTTGATCCTAAGGCTAATATCGGACCTCTGGTTTGTAAATAAATTTATTAAGATGCAACTATTCCAAACGACTATCATCTATGGGGTGATTGCTTTCCTAGAAAAGGACAAATTCCACATGACAATAGAGCTCAAAGATGAGGGTTCTCATATCCCAATTCATCTGTTGAACATAAATATCTAAGGTTTGTAATATAGGGGAAACATTACCTATTCAAGATCTTGCCCTTCTCCATCAATGCTGCTATGATGTGCTTTGGTTTTTAGAGAGACTTGCAGTAGTAGCTGGATATTTAAGAATCTAGATAATTCTTGTATGCCCATACCTAATATGATTGATTGATGAAAGTAAGTTAATTTCAGCAATGCAAAAACACATACAGATAGTTGTAGATATTCTTTTTCAGTCTTTAATTCACAATTAATATAAAGAAATCATCTCTTTTAGAACTGGGGTTTTTAGTTGTCAGAGTATGCACCTTGTACAAGCAGGCACCACCTCTTCTAGTCAGGATAAGTTAGATACACACTTAACAATAACCTGAGCAGCAGGCTTATCTAAAGAGTCAATGTGTATAAAGTATTTGTGTAACATACACACACACAGTAACACAATAAAAGTATCACAAAATATAGAATATTTACTTGAGTAAAATAAGACCAAAACAACAAAAATCAAATCAGTAGAAGTTGAGATATAAACGTTTAGAGAATAAACCAGAAATGTTGATTAGAAGTCAATAGCACTAAAGTTTACTTGAGGTTATGCTAGACTGGGGTAAATTCAAAGATCAGACCGACCATAAAGGAGGGCAGGCTGGCTACTGGATTTATGCAGAGCCTGCTGAAAAAGTACCTCAGATGGAGCAAGTGTTGATATTAAGGAGTCATCTGCACAATCGGATCGATGCGTCAGTGTCGAAATCCATGGAGATATATGCAATGCGTCATCCTCGAGCTGGGCAGAGATATCCTCAGATCGGCGCTCTGTCAGAGTTGGGTCCTGTGTTGTCATTGACTCTGCAATGTGCTGGCATCGGAGGGCACAGCATTAGTTCTGAGTGTTGCAATAAATCGGATGCATCTATTCTTACGGAAATACAGCTGCAAAACCCACTTTTGAGGCCCAGGAGTAGATTGGCACCTCAGGCAAGGGTAGGACTCACAGATAGCAGAGTCAAGTAGCAGTAGCAGAGTTGCATGCAGTCTTTGATATCCTTGAGACTGCAGAAGAACAGAGGGCAAGCCAGCAAGCCCTTGGAGTCAGTCTGAATCAGATGAGAGGGTCCAGTCCTTCCTCAGCAGGGCAAAGATCAGCAGGCAGCAGGGTGGCTTATCTAGGCAGTGAGCAGTCCTTCTTGGAAAGCAGTCCAACAGCATGGCACTCCATAGAGCACATCAGTACTACAAAACCTGGGAAGACCAGACTTCTTCCCAGGTCCAGTAGTGTACTGATTTTGTAGGGTCAGAGGCCCAGTAGGTATACCCAAAAGTGCCTTTGAAGTGGGGATGAATTTACACGGATCCATTCTTCCTCAGTCCTGGCTCCAGACTGGGGGTAATCAGCCCTTTGTGTTGAGACAAGCACTACCTATTCAGGTTTAAGTTTCAGCTCCTCCTCCCTCTATCTGCTCAGGAAGAGCTGTCAGGATGCAGATGCAGCTAAGTTCCCTATCACACAAGTTCCCTGTCACACCCACCCTTGCTGTGTTTGTGGCAGTCGAGAGGGAATGCATAAAGTGTAGCTGTCACCCACCCTAAATGTGAATTGGAGACAGACAGCAAGGCACACAGAGCAGTAAGAGCAGAGAAATAGCCCTTTCTAAAAGTGACATTCCTAATATAATCTTGATATAGCCTTGAGTCTCTTCCTGAAGTCTGCCAGTGAGGGTGCAGGTCGGAGGGGGAGGGGTAGGTCATTCCAGGCCTTGGAGGCGATATAGGAAAAAGAGCGGCTGCTGTATTCTGGGTGTGTGTGCGAGGGCCAGAGAGGAAGAAGGCAGGTGTCTGGTGGGTTGGTGGAAGTGTACACAGTGGTTGATGTAGTCCAGTCTTTCATCATGTAGGACTTTGTATGTATACATGAGGAGCCTGAAATGACATCTCTTCTGGACGGGGAGTAAGGGGAGGTTTCTGAGGTGGGAGTGATGTGGGTGGTCCTGGAAGGCCCAGGATGAGTCTGGTGGCTGTGTTCTGTATTGTGTGGAGTCTCTTTAGGAGCTGTTAGGACATGCCAGCGTAGAGGGCATTACTGTAGTCGAGGCGGCTGGTGACGAGGGCCTGGGTGACACTTTTCCTAGTGTTGGCTGGAATCCATCTGAAGATTCTGCGAACCATGCAGAGGGTGTGGAAGCAGGGCAAGGCAACTGCATTGCTCTGCCACTTCATGATCAGCTCACTGTTGAGGATGAGGCCAAGGTTGCAAGCGTGGTCTGTAGGCGTGGGAGTGGGCCTGAATTGGGCTGGCCACCAGCTATTGTCCGGTGTTTTTACTGAAGACCAGGACTTACGTCATGTTGGAGTTGAGCTTCAGGCAGTTAGTTTTCATCCAGTTGGCTACGGTTGTCATGGTGTTGCAGAAGTTGGTTCTTGTGGTGGAGGGCTGTTCAGTAAACAAGAGGATCCGTTGAGTATCGTCTGTGTAGGAGATGATATAGAGTCCAAGCGATCTAACATAGGTATTGAAGAAAGTGGGGCTGAGGAATGAACCTTGGGGTACGTTGCAAATGGTGCCATTGGGTGCGGAGAATGAAAGGTGGTAGTCAGACGCTTTAAGTGCACCCTGTCAGGAAGGAGGTGATCCATTTGAGGGTGTTCTTTTGTATTCTGATGCTGTGGAGTCTGTTGATGAGGGTGTTTTAGGGAGACAGTGTCGAACATGGCTGATAGGTTGAGGAGGATCAAGGTGGTAGTTTCCCCATGGTCCAGGAGTGGTCTAATGTCATCAGTGGTGGGGATGAGTGTGATCTTGGTGCTATGCGTGAAATGAAAACCTGGTTAGGAGGTGTTTTCTTCCAAGTAGCGAGTGAACGACTGATTGTTGGCCTTCTCGAGTACTTTGCCTGGATAGCGGAGAAGAGGGATGGATCGGTAATTCTTGAGTGTGTTGGGGTCAGCAGACGGTTTATTCAGGAGGGGTTTGATTTACATATATTTCCATTTGTCTGGAAAAACTTCAGAGATGATGGAGGTGTTGGTGATGCTAGTGAGTTGATGAGGTTGGTACTGAGGTTGAACAGGTGGTGGGGCATGGGCCGGTAGGTATCCCGCAGTGGATGGATCACATGATAGCTGAGGTTGATTGAGTGGTGACCAGTGCCCACATGGAGATATTGCTGTTGGTATGCACTTGGGAGTCGAGAGAGCTGAGGTTGGAGATTGTGGGTTGGGGGTTGAAGTTCTTAAAGTTGGTGGTGATCTTGCTATGGAAGTAGTTTGAGATGGTGTTGCAGAGTTCTTAGAATAGGTGGATGGTGTTCTCTATGGCAGCTTGCTTGGAGTATTCTTTGACTTTTTTGAAAAGTTATTTTGTGCGGGGGGATGCTGAGTCAATGCCAGTCGTGATGGCTGCTCTCTTGGCCTCCTTGAGTTGTCAGTGGTAGTTGCTGAGGGCTGCTTCATGGGCTGTTCTATCAGAGGAATTCCTGGTGGATTGCCATTGTTTTTTAAGTGTGTAGCAGCTGCGGTTGGTGACTCTGAGCTCTGGGGTGTCCCAGCTGCCATTTGTAGAGGCTTTGTTGGTTCTGGCTAGTTTCTGCTTGGCAACTGAGATGGCACATTCGGTGATCCAGGATGAGAAGTTTAGGATGGCCTGGTTGAGGTAGGATGAGGCCTTAGGTTTAAGTAAGCTGAGGGTCTGCGTCCACTGTGATTCAATTACTCTGCTCTAGTTGCGGTAGTCAGCTCTGTGGTTCTTGGTGGTGGTGTGTGAGGTGTCGGCGATGGTGAAGTGGACTATGCTGTGGTGAGGCCAGGAAAATTCTGTGACGTGACGTGGCTGAATATGACTGGGTCGAAAGTGTGTCCGGCCTTGTGTGTGAGTACATGGACTAGTTGGGTGAGGCCTATGTTGTTCAAGTTCTCAAGGAGGATGGTGTAGTTGGTGTTGTTGGGGTCATCGATGTGGAAATTGAGGTTGCTGAGTAGAATGTAGTGGTTGGAGTCAATGGCTAGTGGTGCGATGATGTTGGGGATGGCATTGCAGAAGGCGTTCTGGGTCCTGGGGGTCTGTATATGAGTGTGCCTCTTAAGGTAGTTTTGGAATTGGTTTGTAGTTGGGAATTCAAGTGTTCCATGAGGGGTGATGTATTGTCGTTGGTGGCGATGCAGCAAATGGTGTTCTTGAATATAATGGTGATGCTCCCACAGTGTTTGTTGGTGCAGTCTGGATGTATGCTCTTTTAGCCAGGAGGAGGGGTATAGCCAGGTTTTGGTGATGAAGGTGACATCTGGTGAGAGGGAGGTGATGGTGTCCCAGATTTCTGAGGTGTTGAGCAGGATACATCAAAAATGTTCTGGGTTGACCGTGGCCTTCTGGGTGGGTGTGGCACGGGGTCCTTTGTGGATTGGCATCTCGGTGCTGCTGGTTAAGGGTCCGTAGCATGAGGGGATGTGGTGCTGCAGTTATTGTTGTTGTGGCACCCAGGATTTATGGCTCTGAGCTCCTCTGTGGAGTAGGGGTGGTGGCTTGGGGTCCAGGGCTCCTGGCGTTGGGCGCAGCCCAGGTGCAGGCAGGCACAGGCAGACTTGCCGCCGCTGCTGGCGCAGCTGCACTGCAGCCTCCATTAAGTATGTATTGGGGGAACAGGGAGCTCTGGGTGGCGGGAGGTGGGAAACGGCAGGAGGAGAGAAATGCGGAAGAGAGGAGAAGGAGCAGAAAAGGCAAGTAGGGCAAAGACAAGCAGAAAAGAGTGAAAACGAAGACGAAAAAGGAGCAGAAAAGAGGTGAAAAAGGAGCAGAAAACAAGCAGAATAGAGGGGGAAAAGGAGCAGAAAACAAGTAGAAAAGAGTGAAAATGGAGCACAAAACGAGCAGAAACCAGGCAGTGGGCAAGCTGAACAGTATACTGTCACAGAGGGAGATGGCATGAGGACCTGCCCAATGGGGTTGCATTGCAGCTTTCATTAAGTAGGTCCTGGAAGGTGGGCGGGGTGCTGGATGGTGGGAGGTGGGAGGTGGGAAACAGCAGGAGGTGGGAAATGGGGAAGAGAGGAGAAGGAGCAGAAAAGGCAAGCAGGGCAAAAACAAGCAGAAAAGAGTGAAAAACAAGCAGAAAAAAGGGGAAAAGGGAGCAAAAAGCAAACATAAAAGAGGGGAAAAGGTGCAGAAAATTTGCAGAAAAGAGTGAAAACAGAAGAAAAAGGAGCAGACAAACTAGCAGATACCAGGCAGAAGAGGGATGCGGTGGGCAAACTGGACAGGAGACTGTCACAGGGGGTGCTGGCACAAGAACCTACTCAATGGGGTCGCACTGCGGCCTCCATAAAGTAGGTCCTGCAGGGAGGGCAGAGTGGTGGGATGTGAGAAACAGCAGGTGGAGAGAAGCGGGGAAGGGAGGAGAAGGAGAAGGAGCAGAAAAGGCAAGCAGGGCAAAAACGAGCATATAAGAGTGAAAATGGAACAGAAAAATGAGCAGAAAGGAGGGGACAAAGGAGCAGAAAATAAACAAAAAAGAGGGGGAAAAGGAGATTAAACAAGCAAAAAAATGGGGAAAAGGGAGCAGACAAATGAGCAGAGACCAGGCAGCAGAGGATGTCAGTGGGAGAGCTGGACAGGAAACTGTGACAGGGGGAGCTGGCATGAAGACCTGCTCAATGGGGTCACAATCTTGCCTTAATTAAGTAGGTCCTAGGGGATGGGATTAGGGAACTGGCTGGAGGAGAGAAATCAGGAGGAGAGGAGAAAGAGCAGAAAAAGCAAGCAAGGCAAAAATTGCCAGAAAAGAGTGCAAATGGAGCAGAAAATATGCAGAAAAGCGGGGGAAAAGGAATTGAAGAGGAGCAGAAAAGAAGGGGGAAAAGGAGCAGAAAATGAGCAGAAAAGACTGAAAATGGAGCAAAGAACTAGCAGAAGAGAGAAAAAAGGAGCAGACGAATGAGCAAAAACTAGGCAGTAGAGGGTGTCAGTGGGCAAGCTGGACAGGAGACTGTCACAAGGGTAGCTGGCACAATGGCATGTCTAATGTTCCACCATCAAGTGGCTGGGTCCAGAATTGTCTCTTTCTTCTTTTCTGTTGGTTTGTGGGCATTGCTTCAGCCCCTAGTTGGTAATCTCCCCATCTTCCTGTGAAATCCGGATGCTCCTGTTTATGTTCGCCACCTTCAGATTCTTTTTTCTGGTTTTGGGTCTGGTTGGAGGATGGGGGTGCTCCGAAAGAATCACCAAAAACTTGATGGATTGTTGATGGATTGTTGATGAAAACATCAAGAAAGATAACACCACAGAAATCATAGCACCACAAGGTCACTGTGGTTGTCCCTGGTTTACACCAAGGGAAACTTGTTGGACCAGGAGCATGTGATCAGGGAATGCAGAGGCGAGCCCTTGAGGGTAATTGGAGACTACTACTTTCAAGTTTGGCCGAAAGCTCCACCACAAATGTGTGCAAAATGATCAACGTGAAATTTGCAACCTTTGACTTCCAAGGAAACACAGCACTGAGGGCTGTGAGGCCAGTGCAGAATTTCAGCCAAAAATGCTGAAGGTGGGGGAAAAACAAAATTGGGCGCACTACCCCATGGTTGAGGCATAGAAGAAGCAGCCCTTCTTTTAAAGACCATGGCATGTACAGCTTGGATGAGGAAAAGGATGAAAATACTAAGATGGCCCAAGGAGTGGAGTTGAATGCCAAAGAAGGGGTGATCTACAGCCAGAGACTGGATGCCATGAGGATGACTTTGAAAGAAGCCAAGAAGAAGGTGCAGCAAAGGCTCGGACTCAAAGTCTGTAAAAACCGCCTCAACATGTAGTGCAAGCTAAAACAAGACACACTGGACAAACATTTTCACAGATGGGGCATCCCGGGCATAAATTTGTTCACAAGCCCAGAGAATTCAAAATGCAGAAACTTCATGTCCAGGTATCCACACCATCGATCCTAAGGGATTGCTATATCAACAAACTGATCAGGGAAATTTGTGCACACCTTCCCCCCGATTTCATTGTCTCCAATAGTAGTAGACAAGTTCAGGCACTCAAACACAATGCTAGTTTTTATAGCCCCAAGGTGGGCCATTCAGACAAGGTTCTCAGACCTACCGGAGATCTTGTGAGTAGCAAGTTTACGCCTCCCAGAACACAGGATCTACTTATGATTCAAATCTTGTCTGCCAGCTCCTGAGTGCTTATAATTCAGTCACCTAGGTCTCCCACAAAGAACCAAAGAGATCCTCAAGGAAACTAGAAGACCCAGTATGCACAAGTGCTGCATCTAAAAGTGGTGCACATTTATCAACTATTGCAAAAGGCATGGTTTTATCAGTAATAAAAGTGACACCACCACAGACCTTATATACCTAACCTTCATGTTGGATGGAAACCAGTAAAATAATAATCAATTCTTAGTAATCCCTTAATCATCTCAAACAATTCATCCAACCAGGAAAATAAATGGGACCATAATGTCCTCCCTCAGAACAGTCATCGTTCTCAAAAATGTTTCATGTTTATGCACTGAGTCGGGGTTCAACAATAGTAGGCATGGGAATAGCACTGTATTGTGGAATCCAGATGGTGGTGCCATGCATAAAGAAATCAACAGCTTTTCCAGCTAGCCAAAGGACTTTATTTTTTTGTGACAGCACAGCCTCCTTCATTTTGGATTTCCCTGTTAGTGAAGGCAGCAGTGCAGTATATAATTGCTCAGTTTGTCCTTTCTAGTGTAAACCTAAACTTCACCTTTTTCACCTTTTTGTTAATCACTGAAATGGTTGTACCTTTATTTTTTGTTGACTAATGAATCGGGTGAAACCACTGGCTTGTCAGCGACCCATGCAATTAGTCTTTAAATGTATTTTAAATCCCTGGTCTTAATAGCAGCCAGTGTCCATTGCCAACTAATCTTTACAAAAGCAACAAAGAAAAATCTTTGTAATAGAGTATGGCAGAAATCAGTTGAGTGGTGCCTCAGTTTTCCCTAGAGAACAAGATGCTAGAATAAACTGGTTTGTTAAGATCCTTCTGAAATGTCGTTGTGAGATGTTGTAAAGTTTTGAACACCAAATGATTAGCTCGACTCTCAATCTGTGTGTTAATATGGAATCAATGTAAGTGCCAGCCTTTAAACGTCTCCTCTATTCCTTGCCATATCACCCACACTCTCCTAGCTTGCCTCTCTCATAAAATATAATATACTAGCTATAGTTGTGCATCTTACTACAGGTGTAGTTAGCTGCTGAATCTGATGGCATTCTACCACTGGTCATTTGAAAACCACAGGTTAAAACAAGATTGGTTCATTGTCGGCTATTCCGGTGGCACTTGCCTGGTTAGGGATGCTAGGCATGGGGACTCTCCTATATTTACAAGAAGTTAGAAAGTCATCTGGAAAAGATTAAGGCCCTCATTCTGACCTTGGCGGGCGGCAGAGGCCGCCCGCCAAAGTCCCGCCGTCAGATTACCGTTCCGCAGTCAAAAGACCGCGGCGGTAATTCTGACTTTCCCGCTGGGCTGGCGGGCGGTCGACTTCAGACCGCCCGCCAGCCCAGCGGGAAAGAGGCTTCCACGATGAAGCCGGCTCGGAATCGAGCCGGCGGAGTGGAAGCTGTGCGACGGGTGCAGTTGCACCCGTCGCGTATTTCACTGTCTGCGCAGCAGACAGTGAAATACATGTAGGGGCCCTCTTACGGGGGCCCCTGCAATGCCCATGCCAGTGGCATGGGCACTGCAGGGGCCCCCAGGGGACCCGCGACCCCCCCTACCGCCATCCGGATCCCGGCGGTCCGACCGCCGGGATCTGGATGGCGGTAGGGGGGGTCGGAATCCCCGCGGCGGTGCAGCAAGCTGCGCCGCCGCGGAGGATTCAATGGGGCGGCGGTACACTGGCGGGACCCCGCCAGTGGTGCCGGTCCGACCGCGGCTTTACCGCCGCGGTCGGAATCCCCATTGGAGCACCGCCGGCCTGTCGGCGGTGCTCCCGCGGTCCTCCGCCCTGGCGGTCAAAGACCGCCAGGGTCAGAATGACCACCTAAGTGTACTCTAGTGTCCTCTAGAGAAGAATCAAAATCACTCATAACTATATTCAAAGATCTTCCACCTACTAACAGTGAAACCTCCACTGCCTGTAATAAATAACTATGATGAAGCAGTGTTTGATATTCACACTTCATTATGCAACTTTACAATTGCAAGAATGGTGGCTCTGTGAGTTGAATGATCTCTGCTGGCAAATGAAGTGTCCTGTGTATCATGTGTTTTAACCCAGACATGGCAGACTCAGCCTCCCCACTTTGAAGGTCATTCAATTAAGTACTACAATCAATTGGGCAATTATACATCTGCTATTTACAGCTCTTAGACATGGCAGAACTGTCTTTGAGCGCTATAAGAAATACAGGGGGTCATTCTGACCCTGGCGGTAGACTACCACCAGGCCAACGACCGCGGATGTACCGCCAACAGGCTGGCGGTGCATCCATGGGCATTCTGACCGCGGCTGTACCGCCGGTTTCCCGCCGCCCTAGGGAATCCTCCATGGCGGCTCTGCAGGCAGCGCCGCCATGGGGATTCCGACCCCCTTACCACCAGCCTGGTTCTGGCGGTTTTGACTGCCAGAACCTGGCTGGCGGTAACGGGTGTCGTGGGGCCCCCTAACAGGGCCCCACCAAGATTTTCAGTGTCTGCCAAGCAGACACTGAAAATCGCGACGGGTGCAAGTGCACCCGTCGCACCCCTTCCACTCCGCCGGCTCCATTCGGAGCCGGCATCCTCATGGAAGTGGGTTTCCCGCTGGGCTGGCGGGCCGCCTTCTGGCGGTCGCCCGCCAGCCCAGCGGGAAACTCAGAATTACCGCGGCGGTCTTTTGACCGCGCAGCGGTATTCTGACGGCGGTACTTTGGCGGGCGGCCTCCGCCGCCCGCCAAAGTCAGAATGTGGCCCACAATGTATTATCAGTACAAATTAACCCATTTTAAGACTACTTGAGGATTTGTTGTTCAGAGCTATCATCTAGATAGCCAGATTGTCTGTTTTTACCATTAGCAGATTTAAACCAATGATGTACTTGATTAATTCCTAGGGCTGTACAGAAGTCCTCAGTGGGTGCAATGGGTGTCAGTGTCTGTTTTTTGCAGCCTCCGGGCACTTCAGTATTACAGATAGGACCACAGGTGCTTTGTGGACCCTTCTGTATACAAATCATGCAGATTCTCATTACATGTTTGCACCTTCTCATGTGGGTATTATCTCATGTACATGAGAGTGTATCCTTATGCAAATGAGAGAATGTCTTTCCCCCTGCACCTGCAATTTTCCTCAAGAGGGAGCAGGGACAAACATTTTGTCAGGAGGTGCATTTACTGTAGCCCCTGAGTGGGCCGCTTGGAAGGGCGAACAGGAGTGCCACAGAGCTCCCAAGTAATCCCTTTAAGTTGTGTGCAGTTACACACTACCTCCACATGCGCTGAGAAACCAGCCTCCTTCTTCAAAGTGGACCAGTGTCTCTGCATCAACAGAAGAAATGACTATTTAAAACCACCACCATGTCTTTCAATGCTGCGTACTGCTAGGCCAGACACAGATTTGCACCTGCACAGCCATACAAGCATACTGTTTTTATTTAGCAACAGGAGTGGTAAAGCACCAGGGCTGGTTGGGGTCCAGCTAGATACTTACTAGTAAAATACTGACCTCTCTGCACCACTACTAATGATTGTTCTGAGGCTGGCTGTAGGGAATAATTTACCTAGAACACAGTCCAGGTCTATTATTATCCTGATATTCAAAAATTCAAAAAGGGGATAGACTAAAGCCCAAGTTAAGGTGATAGAGGGAATACTATTGACAAAGCTGCAGGTTTGGGCAGAAAATAAGTTTATGTGCAATTTGGTTTCCGAAAAAGTTCTAAGTATACAGTTGAACAATGTTTATACTTGCCTTTACTAATTAGTAATGTACCATGGCCAAGGCAGGGGCCATGCATTTGTCTTGAATTGACCTCAGTAACAAATTTTTCATGTTTGTGGTGGAAAGGCAGTGAAGACTCATTCTCATACTGTGTATTGAGCACAGATCAGTAAGGTACATTATTTTTCCTACATGGGTATTCAAATAGAGTCAGATAGTTAATGTTCCCAGTTGGGAAATAAAAGGAAACAGCAGTCAATGGAGGTTTTAGATTTTCATGGAAACTTGGATAAAATCCACAAGGGAGATGAACCTCATTTATAAAAGCAAGTGAGTCTCTGCAGATGATTTGACTCCTGCTGAGCTTATGGATGGAGGATATTAGAAACAAACAGGCAAAGTTGCGGGAGCGGTGTTTTATATCCCTCAGCCTCCTAGTATAATCATTAAGAACAAAACCCCAA
Source organism: Pleurodeles waltl (assembly GCF_031143425.1). NCBI lineage: Eukaryota > Metazoa > Chordata > Amphibia > Caudata > Salamandridae > Pleurodeles > Pleurodeles waltl. The sequence goes on from NC_090439.1 coordinate 721,268,605, forward strand.
TTCTGGTCCTATGGATCATTGATTGTTGACAGAGAGAAATAAGAAGCACTTATCAGCATGAGAACATAACCAGTTATTAAGGTGGTCATTATGACATTGGCGGTAAAGTCAGTAGTACCGTCGCCAGGCCGGCAGTAATGACCGCCAAATAATGACCATGGTGGTGATCCCTCCCATAGACAGCGAATGTACCACCCCAACCGCCAGTGTGGTACGACACCTGAACACGGTGGTAGCAATCTCCAGGCAGGCGAAAGACTAGGGAGAGGGGTCCTTGGGTTTGGGTTTGGGTTTGGGAGGGGGGCGGCACTTTACCTTCCGTTTTGGGGCCGGAGTGGTGGGCTTGGGGCGGGGGCCAGGAGTTCCACTCATGTGCCCCTTAGTGGCAGCTGAAGTTTTAGAGGGTGGAACAAGGCAATACTTAATGCTGGAGGTACTGGGAGGGGGGAGGGGACCTTTCTTTTGTGGGCAGGACGGGGGAAGAGGGGCTGGGAAGAGGTGAAGATGGGAAAGGAAAAGCTTCTTAGGACCAGTGGGGTGGGATGTGGGAGGAGATATGGAGTGGAGGTAGAGGGAGTGGTTGTAGGAGGAGGAGGTGTGCTGGACTTGGGTGCAGGTGCATTTCCAGTGTGAAGTGGATGGCTGTTGGGTGTCTGAGTGTGAGCGTTTGTGTGTTGTTGGAGGGGGGCAGACTGGGTGAGGGAGGTCAAACAGAATGAGTGGATGGATGTTGTGGTGGTGTCTGCAAGTGAGGTAGGTGTGTTGCATGAGGTGGTGATGGTGGTGACTGAGCATGTGGTGTGTGGGGTGCATGTCGGCCGGTCTGCTGTTGTGGTGACTGTGGGCAAAGCTGTGAGGGTTGTAGGTTCTGGGATTGTTGATGCAGTGAATGCAGGTGTGAGTGCTGATGTGACTGTGACGGAGGAGGAGGAGGGGGAAAGTGGAGGCAGTGGATGATGTTGTGTGTACATCTGTGTGAGTGCTTGTGGACTGAAGTGTACTCCCTGTGTTTGTGCGAGACTTGTCTGTTGTTTTGGGTGCATGCTTGACAGAATGTGTGCGTGGGATGGGCTTGGGGAGAGGAGACTAGGACTGAGCAGTGGTAGTTGGAGGGGGGATGGAAGAAATAGGGACACTGGCTACTTTCAGAGAGGAGGCCAGAGACTGAAACGATCTCTATAGGGCCGCCAAGTCACCATGAATGCCCTCCAGGAAGGCATTGCATTGCCGCATCCTGGATGCCAGCCCCTGGATGGCATTCACTATGGTTGACTGCCCTAAAGAGATGGATCTCAGGAGGTCAATAGCCTCCTCACTGAGGGCAGCAGGGCTGACTGGAGCAGGGCCTGAGGTGCCTGGGGCGAAGGAGACGCTCACCCTCCAGGGTGAGCAGGCACGGGCAACTCGTTGGGGCGCTACTAGAAGGGCAGTGCTGGTAAGGGGTTGGTGGTAGTACCTGTAGCTGGGGTGGTCCCAGAGGGATCCTCGACCACCAGGGAGCTCCCATCAGAGGAGGAATCAGAGTCAGTAGTATCAGCTCCTGTTCTCCCCTTGGTGCTCCCCTGGCCCTCCGTTCCACTGGTCCCCTCGGCGTAGTTGGACCCGTGGGCTGCAGCTCCCTCACTCGCGGTCCCCCTGCTCCTTTGCCAGATGATGCTAATGCACACATGGATAGGATGACAAAAGGAGAGGTGGGGAGTAGGAGAGGGAGCACAGGGTCAATCACTGCACCAACAGCACAGATGGTGTACACATCACTATCACACACACAGACTAAGAATGGGCAGTATGGACCACACTGGCATATCATTAACTAGGTACCACAGCAGGTAGAAGCCAAACACTGCCATCTGCACACCAACTGGGTCCAACTAAGCTCTGTCTGACATGGAAAGCCAGCTACCTAGCTATAGAAAATATGCATTACACCCAAAATACCTGAGCTGGACCACACAGCAATGTCTAAGCTGGCATATTGGGACATCCACTGACTAGTACCCTGCACCCAAATCCCATGCCAGGCAACAAAGATGGTTGTCACACACACTGTACTCACCCCCTTGTGGCTGCTGTGATGCCGTCAAGCGCCCATCCAGCTCTGGGTAGCCCACCGCCAGTATGCGGGCCTTCAGAGGGTCAGGTTCTGACGGGCACCCCTCCCTTGTTGGGAGGCCATCCCCAGCTCGGCCGCCACGGTCTTCCAGGCCCACAGTCTCAGGTCCTCACACCGTTTCCTGCAGTGTGTGCTCCGCCGGCTATGGACCAAGAGGGTCCACACGTCCTTGGCGATGGCACACCACAACCCCTTCTTCTGAAGGGCGCTGACCTGCAGAGGAAACACAGACAGAGGGACTCTATGAACCACACAGTCCAGCCTGTCACTCATATGGCCTTTATACTGCATTTGCCCCTCAACAGACACACACATGACCCGTACCACTACATTAACACTACCACCAGCTATATCCCCCCAAATTACACATTACCAGCACACACAGACATCTACATGCAGCCATGTCGCATACAACGTACCCATGCAAAGTACCCTTGATGTGCTCACCTGTTGGTCTGGAGGCCCGTCCAACTGCCCCTACAGGCATAGGACCCCATCCACAAGCCTCTCAAACTCCTCCGACGTGAAGGCTGGGGCCATTTCCGCTTTTGCATGGGCCATGGCAGGTTCCAGACAGAGGTCACAGCAGCACACGCAGTGGAGATGTGGGCCTGTGGAAAGTCAGGAATCAAGTGAAGTGATAGACAAAAAATGGCGGTCACGTCCGCGGCGGTGAACACCATCACCACAGTGTTGATCATCATTGCTTCCTGTACTCCATAGCGGCCCATGTTAGCCAACAAGGAATTGCACGGCAGTGAAGACTGCCTTCCGCCATGACGCCTAACGCCGGCGGAGTGAGGTCACTTCCACCTGTCCCTGTATTCAGGACAGGCGGTTGCCATTTTCTACTGCTAGTACACATGTACTGATTTAAAAGTGCATCATAGGTGTTGAATGTACACACCTAGACAATTCCAGGGTCCAACATACAAACATGCTCTGTGTACACTGATGTAGTGTGTCCATAGTTCCTGTTGTCACTCCCTTCTTACTTTTGGGTCACTTAGTTACCAACCACTGCGGAGGAATAGGAGGAGGAGGCAAGCACCTGTGTATAGACCCCTTGCGGACATGGCTACACTGGAGGACAGGCACATCATACTCACCTATCACCTGGACAGGGCCACAATCACAGAGCTGTGTGCACAATTGGAGCTTGATCTGCCACCTGCTATCCGTGGCACTACAGTAATCCCCCCTCTTGTGCAGATACTATCAGTGCTCCATTTCCTGGCAACAGGCTCTTTCCAGGTGACAGTGGGCTTGACTGCAGGAATATCACAGCCAGTGTTCTCAATTGTGCTTGCAAGGGTGTTGGCAGCCTTGCTCAAGCACATGTGCAGCTACATCGCATTCCCCCAGGTAGATAAATTGCCCATTGTGAAGGCTGGATTCTATGCAATGGGACATATACTACATGTGAGTGGAGCCACTGACAGGATTCATATTGCCTTATCCCCCCTCCCATCTGGCCCATGAACAGGTGTATAGGAATAGGAAGAGTTTCCACTCACTCAATGTCCAGATGGTGTGCCTTGCTGACCAGTACATTTCCCACATCACTGCCAAGTATCCTGGGTCGTTGCATGATGCCTTTGTCCTGAGGAATAGCAGTGTCCCACAGATGATGACACAACTACAGAGGCACAGAGTGTGGCTTATAGGTGAGCCTGAGTCCCCACCCAATGTATCTCAGTGTACACCTTCAGGAGTCATACCCCATGCCATTGTGCAAGGCTAATGTGTCCCCGTCACTTCTTGCAGGTGACTCTGGTTACCCAAACCTGTCCTGGCTCTTGAACCATGTTACGAATCTGAGAACAGGGGCTGAGAATAGATACAATGATGATCATGGGCGTACCAGGAGGATTGTTGAAAGGACCTTCGGTCTCCTGAAGGCCAGATTCAGGTGCTTCCATCTGACAGGTGGATCCCAATGCTACTCCCCTGAAAAGGACTTCAAGATTGTTGCTGTGTGCTGCATGTTGCACAATTTGGCCCTCAGATGCCATGTGCCCTATCTGCAGGAGGGGGGGTGACAATGCACCTGTGGCAGCAGTGGACAGTGAGGACAGTGAGGAGGAGGAAGAGGAGGAGGATGTGGACATCAGGACACATATGATACAGCAGTACTTCCAATGACACCCAGGTAAGACTGTCGAACTAACCCTTTCCCCATTTAAATGTTGTGCTGTGTAGCTGTAGCATAATGCCAGTCACTACCTTTGCATCCCAACTGACTGTCACTTATGCCTTCCCTTTTTGCAGATGTTGGTGTGGTTACAACAGTGTAATGTTGTGATGTGTACAGACTGCTGAGAAACATATGTAGGATCGATCACCATATTACTGGACATTTGCACAGGATCATGCAGTTCAATACAGTTCAATACATTGTACATTTACTTCAGATAAAGCACTATTACTCAAATTGTGTCCAAGGGTGTTTATTAATTATTCTGGTATACAGTGCAAAGTGCAATAGTGTGGGGTGATGTCTGGGAAAAGTCCAGTGGAGTGGGTCAGTCTCTTTGTTGCACAGGTCCAGTGTCCGAGGGGCCATCGGAAGGGGAGCAATGGCAGTTCAAAGTGGACAAGCTGACACAGTGGAACACAAGGGAGACATTCAGGAGGGGTTCATTTCCTGGTGGTGGTCTTGGTCTTGGCAACTGTCTCTGTTGTCTGTCTTGGTTGCATAGAACGTTTGCAAGATGGTTCACCTTCTGCAGGGGGAGGGGTGCTGGTGGCCTGTGGGGCCTGTGACAGAGCCTCCTGTCCACTTGCTGCAGCAGGTGTTGATGGCTGCTGGGTGGAGTGGCTAGTGGAAGTGGCTTGCTGGTGTGCTCTGTCCTCCAGCATGGTGTTGGCTATGTCACCCAGCACCCCTACAATGGAGGCCATGTTGGCATTTAGGCCCTGCAACTGGAGCATGACCTTCTGGTGGTGTACCCTCTGGAGCCGCTGGTTCGTCTGCATGATGTTGATCACCTGACCCATCCTGTCCTGGGATTGTTGGTGTGCCCCCAGGACATTTGTGAGTGCCTCATGGGCAGTCGGTTCCCTGGGCGTGTCCTCCCCCTCGCGCACAGCTGTCCTCTGAGTGTCCCTGGCCCCCTATGCCTGTGTCCCCTCAACTGTGTGCCCACCCCCACTGACACCAGGACCCTCATTGTCTTGCCTGTGTGGTTTTTGTGGTGTGGACTCGGGTCCCTGTACAGGTGGGCATACTACTGATTGACGTGGCTGGCTGCTGTGATGTTAGATTCTTGGGGGGTGGGGGCGGTGTGGTGGACTGGCTGTGGGATGGGGTAGCCGACTGACCAGTGGTCCTAGATGGGCCAGGGAGTTCATCCAGATCCAGAGCTCCTGAGTTGCTGTCATCAGTGGGGGCATCTTCTGGTGGGGGGGCTGGGTAGCCGTGGCACCTCCTCACTGCTGACATTGGCTGAGGCACCTGTGAGGATGTAAGTGATGTATTATGCTACATAATACTGTGACATATTCCGTATTACTAGCTTTCCCAATGTTATTGCTGTTGTCCTCCCAGCTTTGGTTGTGTATGGAGATGGATTGTGGGATTGTTAGTTCTTCATTATGCACATGCATTGGTGGTGGGTGTGCATGCAGAGCAGAAAGGGATGTGCGTGTGGGTATGGCATGCAGTGCTTGGCATTTCGGTTTGGTAATTGGGGTGGTGAACTGTGTGGGATGGAGTGGGGTGATGTGAGCCAGGGTGAGGGGTCGTGGTGGCATGCAGGTACGGGGGGTGATAGTAAATGTTGACTCACCAGTGTCCAGTTCTTTGGTACTCCAGTGAGTCCCTCAGGATGCAGAATTGTCCAGACTTGCTCCTCCCATGCTGTCAGCTGTGGGGGAGGAGGTGAGGGTCTACTGCTAGTCCTCCTGATGGCGAGCTGGTGCCTTGCTGCAATAGAACACACCTTCCCCTGTAAGTCCTTCCACCTCTTCCTTATGTCGTCCCTTATGCGTGGATGTTGTCCCACGGCATTCACCCTGTCCACGATTCTTCACCATAGCTCCATCTTCCTGGCAATAGAGATCTGCTGTACCTGTGCTCCAAATAGCTGAATCTATACCCTGACTATTTCCTCTACCATGACCCGCAACTCCTCATCAATGAACTGGGGGTGCCTTTGTGGGGACATGGGTGTTGTGTGGAGTGTGTTGTGCAGAGGGTGATGTGTGAAGTGGTGGGGTGTGTGGTGTGTGGTGTGTGCCGTGTGACGGATAAATGGGTAGTTGTGATATGTGTGTGCAGTTCTCTCTGGGATTGGCATGGCAAAGTGTAGTGGTCTCTCGTGTTTGCATAGGATTCTGGGTGATGTGGGGGTGTGTTTTATATTTCTGTTCATGGGTGTGTGGTGTGTGTGTATTTGTGTCAGGTGTGGGTTTTTGTTTCAGGCCAATGTTGTCTGGTTTTGTTTTTGGGTGGCCATATCCGTAGTGGTGGTGTGCACTGCCAATGGTTTACCGCCATTGAATGTCTTCTGTGGTGATTTGTGGGTCATTATTTGGAGGGCATTGTTTTGGTGGCGTAACCGTATGGGTGGTAGTACCAACAGTTTATCACGTTCAATGGGTCTGGCAGATTTGTGGTTGTGGCTGTTTTCTGTTTGTTTTTGTGTGTATGTATCATAATCTGGCGGACGGATGTTCGCCTCCGCAGCGGTATGTCAGCGCGGCGGTATTCAGTATTTACTGACAATGTCATAATGAGGGCCTAAATCTTTTCCTTCAGTCAACAAAGAGTGTTAATGTGAGGTAAAGGATTTTATTTTCAAATCTTTTTGTTTTCCATCTTTTATTAAAAGTTGTATTATTGTCCAAATTTCCATTAAAGAAGTTAATATATTCCATCAATAGATATGATTAGTACGATTTCTTCTTCATTTTACAGGCCTAGAATATTTAAGTATGTTTACCTACTACAAAATTTGCATTTAGCATATGTTTATTTTAACGTAAGCTTCGTACATCATTTTAATAAAGCATTGCGTCAGCGAATACAATTTACTGCAGCAAAGTTGGGTTTAAAGTTTGATTGTTTTGCTTTCATATGGGATTACGATTCACAACCACCATTTGGACAAGGGCAGTCCTGTGGCAGGAAGCTGGAGACTCTAAAATGTACTACATACATGCTACTTGCCAGAGAAGTTGCAAATGCAATATGACCATGATGTATTTTGCAGAACATTTTGAATATGCGTCTTATCTAGCGCTCAATATGTCACTGAACTATGTGGAAAATGAATAAAAATATATTTTAAAAAGTGCGTCTCTGTGGCAACATATGGATCGGGCTTGTGGGGCTATGCTGATAATGCGACTTACAAAGAGCAGAAAGTGCTTTCTTGTGAAAGCTGTTAACTGTTCCGCGTAGCTGCTCGAGCCTGGTTTGTCAGAGGAAATTTGGCATAACCTACTTGGGGGATGTGATTAGGCTTCGATCATTGTGCCATTGGATCTGGTCCAAACCTGGAGCAGCTTTCAATAGGTTGGTTCTTTGTGAATGTCCAATGCTGGACAATTCCATGCTCGTCCCTTGGTTAAGTTCCACTAAAAGGATGTTTGAGTCCCTGGATATACCCGAACAATATTGAAGATGCCGGAATCTATTAACTCTATCTTTAGTAGAGGAATTAAGACATTATTTCTCATTTTTCATGAGGAAAGTAGGACTGCGAAGGAGGGTTGTAAACCCACGATTAGTGCATACTTGTTATTACTAACTAAAGAGTGGGTGCACCCATATTTTTGTTTTAATATTCTAACCAACCAAGATCATGATAAGTGGAACCAGCACTTGTGAAGTATAATTTTAAACAGTGCAGACTTACTCTTTTATTTCTAAAAATGATCCTCTCGGTGGAGATTTCTGTTGCTTCAGTAAGTTATTACAGCAGGCGGTAAGGATGAAAAATATTTGCACATTCATTAGCAAAGCCTCACGTTCTATTTGTTTATTATTGTATGTAGCAATGTTTTTATATAATGATTGTTTTTAAAGTAATTGTAATATACGTGCATTTATGCTTTACGTTAAACCAAATAAAGCTTCATGATTAATATTTGGTCACAAGGTCCCTGACTTCACCAGGTGCATCTGATGAGGGTGTTCCTAGCACTGATTGGGACAGAGAACCTAAATCAGGTGTCTCCAACCTTTTCTGTAATATCAACTACTTCTGTTCAATGGAAATCATCCTGAACTTTTAATATTAGTGAGGTAGTAGTGATTTGCCTTGGTCACGATTGCTCGGATTAAAGTGTAAAAGCATCACCAATTTGAAATGCCTCTACATGGGTAATGTATATCAGCCATAGCTACAATATGGCACCAAGTAATACATCTATCCAGCTAATTTTTATCTAAATTCCATGCTTTTTAATTTTGGTGTATATATGGTGTGTGTGTATATATATATATATATATATATATATATATATATATATATATATATATATATATAATTCAAGCAAGGAAAAGCTTCTATATTAGTATTCAGTGCTGCACACAGGAGAGCCACTCACAGGTAGCTGGAGAGCTATTGGTAGCTCAGGAGCTACTTGTTGGAGGTGTTTGACCTAAATAATCAAATGCGGCCTATGGTGGACAGATTATGGGTCCAAGTAGAGAAAGCATACAGCAAGAGATGTATCCCTGCTTACACCAAGGTTAATAGCTGATGTTTTCTGGAAGCAGTGCATAACAAACTGTTTGATAAAGTCATGCCACTCTTCATCACCCCCTTGGGTCTGATCCTACTATATTACAGTTTATTCAAGATAAGTAACTTCTTTAATCGTTAGAAGGCATCTTATTTATGGTACCCATCATCACTTGAAGTTCATTCTCTAATATTTGCCAATTAGCATCATCAAAAGTGGAGGGACTGGTTGTGGGTAAGACCTTATTTACTTTTTGGTATGTGAGTGTCAAGCTTCTAGATTCAAAATGCTAACCTTAAATAGGGTGGGCCTTCCGATGGCATGTCTGATATTAATTGTGAATTTGGTAAGTATATTTCTATTGTGGAGCAGACTGTGGCTTTATTTTCAGAATCTGAGAAATTCCCCATCTAAATGTGGCTCAGGAACTGAAATGTTGGTGGACGGGGCTTGAGCCACCTTTTACCAGAAACCTGGGGCCAGATGTAGCAAGGCATTTGCGCCTCGCAAATGACGAAAAACGCCATTTGCGAGGCGCAAAAGCCCCCACGCGATGCAGAAACGCATTTTTCGAGTCGGAACCGACTCACAAAATGCGTTTCTGACTCGCAAATAGGAAGGGGTGTTCCCTTCCTATTTGCGACTCGCAACGCGATGTAAGTTGATTTGCGACCAAGAAAGCGGTCGCAAATCAACTCGCAGTTACCATCCACTTGAAGTGGATGGTAACTCATTCGCAAACGGGAAGGGGTCCCCATGGGACCCCTTCCCCTTTGTGAATGATCACAAAAATATTTTTTCAGAGCAGGCAGTGGTCCTATGGACCACTGCCTGCTCTGAAAAAAACCGAAACAAAAGGTTTCGTATTTTTTTCCAAGTGCAGCTCGTTTTCCTGTAAGGAAAACGGGCTGCAGATGGAAAAACAAAACTGCTTTATTTAAAAGCAGTCACGGACATGGTGGTCTGCTGTCTCCAGCAGGCCACCATCCCAGTGAGTGCCCAGACCCCATTGCGAGTCGCAGAAGGTGTCTGAGACACCTTTCTGCATAGCAAATTGCGACTTGCAATTTGCGAGTCGCTCGGGTTCGCAAATTGCAAGTCGCAATTTGGAACGTACCTACATCTGGCCCCTAGTTACTTCCAACCTCTAAATGAGGCCTTTAATCTCAAAATAGGAGTACTGACATTTAAATTGATTTAGGTAGTGTCATTTGAACTTAACATAGGTGTACGTTTGGTGTGAAGGATTTCCTAGCAAAAAGTCTAGATCACAGATAGTTATAACTCTGTGGCCCTTTTGTTACCTCTCACGCTGCAATCTGCAGCTATTTTATCTACTTGCCTCTTGGTCCTCTTTCACTTTTAGCGAATGTGCACTGAGACACAAAACATTTAAGGACAGGTTTCTCAATGGGTACCCTCCTAACTATTCTCTACTTTACATATAGGAAATCTAGGCCACTATTCTTTTCTCAAGCCACTGGAGGAAATGTTAGTGGAAGCCTTACAACAAATTGAGCAAATCAATTTTAGTTGATGTCATTATACAGAATATGCTAATGGAGTTAAATCCAAATTCAACACTGCTATGATTACAAGGTTTTGAACGAGGACAAAAAAAAAAAAAGATTTTACATTTGTTGCTTTGTGGACACAAGAAATTATGCACATACATTGTTCCCCACTGTTCAAACGTGAGAAATAGACATGCTTATGTATTTGCCATTTTAGCCAGCAAACAGTGCAAAACAGCATCTTTTAACAAACTTTTACCAATGTTTATTCGTGCACCAGCCCTCGATGCAAAAATCTTCGTGATATTGATTGGAGCAGAATATGTTGTGTTCTCCACTATTACACAATCAGCAAAAAGTGCAAAAGATGAATTTGCTCGATTATTTGCATCGAGAAAAAGTAAAAATAGAATGGTTCCTGGTTTGTATCAGTCTTCTGCTTTGTGTTTGTCCTTTCTGCTTACTTCAGCATGGGAATATATATATAAAGGATCGTGCAAGGCAGAGATGCGCAATATTTTGCTTGATTCAACTATACCTTGCGATGGAGTCTCAGTACTGGTTCAATTAAGTAAACATCTGTTTTTCACTTGTTCCAGGGAGAAAAAAATAGGCAAATGTATCTGAGATTTCTGCGCAGAAGGAAATGTTTAGCACATTGTTGGATTCCAGACAGAAAACGGGATTATTTTTAGGTTCAAGGGAGATCAAATAGAGGCTAAACTTCCCATCCCCTCTCGTCCACCTTCCACATCTCTGCCGTTACCCACCCTAAAATCTAGACATCTTCCCTTTTGCCCCTAACCAAAAAGAGAACGCTTAACCGAAAATAGGAGAAAGATACATTGTCTAATGTTTTTATTTTCATCGCTATTTACACATTTTCATTGCCACCTCTAACCTTTAAACAGTGCCAATGGAATTATGTGCTAGGGGTGACTGCATTCTCTTGAAAAATTTAGCAAGAAAAGTCAAGTTATGTGATGTAATGCGGGGCATTCTGTTGCTGTAGTATTTTTGTATTTTTACATTTTATTCTAGTGTGGGCAAAATGTTACCTATTGTACCAGTTTAACACCCTAAAAAATAAATATTTGCAAAGGCAAACAAAGGCTCTGAATATAAGTTGCCTGATTCAAGGGTAATGGAAAAATCGCATCTGATTTTACCATTACTGTGCGGCAATTTCACGCCATTATCTAAAACCACATGAAATGCGTAATTCCCGCATGAGACCGATTTTTCCAGTCGTAAAACCCACAGGATTCCCCATTCCACTGGATTTGAGTGCATGCATTTACCACCCGTCCTGAGCAGGCGATAAGAGCATGCACAGGCCTGTGAGTAGGGTGGGCTGTGGGGGAGCACTGTGGTGGGACTAGGGCAAGGATGGATAAGGTATTTTCTGACTGGAGAGAGCATTGCATGCTCCATTTGTGAGAAAAAAAAACCGACATGAATGAGACTTGACTGCTGCTGCAGCAAATGTCTCATGCGATTTTTCCAACTGGTTGTGCGGGGTGGAAAAATGGAGTCAGTATCTCCCACACCCAGAAAAAAGGGTGTAGAAAAACCAAATTACTCGAAATCAGGTGAACTTGAATTCCATGCATTAGTTCCACTCCTTCTCACTCATGGTCACTACCTGACCATGAGTGAGAAGGAGTGGAACTAATCCATGGAATTCAAGTTCACCTGATTTCGAGTAATTTGTTTTTTTCTACACCCTTTTTTCTGGGTGTGGGAGATACTGACTCCCCGATATAGCACATTTTTAGTAAACTTTGATCTGTTTAAGCTAGAAGCATTTGTTGTTGAAATCTGCAAATAATGCAGCAGTAGGCATATATAGGTGGAAAACTAACTGATTGCAAAACAACATAGTTTAATTGGTTCTTACTGTAGGGAAGCTGATTCCTCATCCCTGCGTATATTGTCTCTGGTGTATGTAGGCTTCCATCATTGCCTCTGCTGTGATTGCTTCGAATGGGAATTTACAATTTCCTATTTTCCTCAAAGACTTCCAATCTAGGATGAAGGTTGCCTTTACAGCAGGGCATCAACCTGAATAAAATGTTTCTGCTGCATGTTAAAGTAGTCAGGTGATATGTCAGCAAACCGATACTAGTAGGCAACTAACTTGATAGTACTAGCATCCACTGAGAGACAACTTTAGTATTTGACTTGACTCCCGGAACTACCTTCTCACCCTAATATTCGTTTATGAAAGGGGGGGTCAAAGACCATGTTCCTATCAATCATGGTCATCTTGGTGGCCCTCGTTGTTTGATAGACCCAGTAGTCAATGGCTTAAAGGAATTGCATAATCATAGTTTTCCAGGATGAATGTCAAAATATTGTTTACAAAATATTGCTGTATCACCATATCATGGGCAAAATATCAAGAACCAACATATAGAACATGTAAGTGCATATAGATAAGTATAAATGTACTATTTTAAACTCAACATCTACATATCATGAGGATATATATGGTATAAGGGTGCATATATGTGGAGTTAAGTAAAGTAAACCTGCACTTACTTACACATACTTGCCTTATTGATATTTTGTCCTCGATATTAGGCCCATGATATTATGTCAGGATGATATTTTGGAAATTATATTCTGACAGAATACATTATTCAGAGTGCAGTGTGGTGGGCTTCCCACTAGCACTATATATTGTTTGCAGACTTTTGTCTGACCAAAGGATGTTTTTAATTATGTAAATTCTAGTAGTTCTTCATAGCTAATGGTATGCCATGATAGGCATTCCCACCTTTCAGACATTTAGACATGCAGAAAGGCTAGGTTTTCATTTCATTGTCATGATCTCACAGGATCTGGCCACTCTCTCAATCAGGAAATCCTGTGTTCACACTAAGGTGTCCTCAAATATCCATTTCAATTCCTGGATAATTTGGACAGAATGCTCTCCTAAGACCAAATGTTAATATGAAATTGTTCCTTGGTTGTCGATACTTATGTGTGAGTCTCTTCTCACTGATGGTATACTAAGTGGAAGATGAGGGCTGGAATGAACAGTGATCGCTTTTTTGCAAGGCACAAAAACAGGCATGCTGTTTGTGTATTCATGAAACATATTTGATGAACTGAAGCAAGCATCATCCCTTTCCTCTGTTTGCGCTATTTATTGATAGGAACTAGTACCATCAACAGGGCTCGAATTGTTCATTTGTAATACTGGTGCTTACATCTGGGACAGATGGATTTGTTCATTTTGTCTGAATGTTCTGTGCTGAATTAGTGTGCAGTGCAGGTTGGCACACCCGCTGCCCATTATTTCTTGTACTGTTAAGAAATGTATTTCCTACTTCTCTGTCTTGCTTTTCTTCTGCTGTAAATAAAACCTTTTTTAATACTACTACTCGTCTTAAAATGCATACTGACAGATTTACAAAAGCTCCTGCAGGTCCTCTGCCTCAAATTGCATGACATTACATTGACATGATGCAAAGCCTGGTCCAGTGAGACTTGTATGTAGCCCTGGTGAAAAGAGACGTGCATGCATGTTGGTAAAAATAAACCATCACTTGGCCTTTCACATACAAGGAACTTCTACCTACTCTATAACCTACCTCACCCTACTGACTTCCTGGAAAAGACATTGTCAGGGCAGCTGCCGGATAATGCTGAGGGTGTTTGGGTGATTATGCTGTGCTGTGTTTGGAAGTCACCGTTCAAAACAGATCATCAATCTCCCGGCAGAAGAAGCGCGCTACCTTTTTGCCGGCACCTCTGCCGCAGTCGTTCTCCTCGGAGTAGAAACAGATTGCAAGCAGGATTCACTACCATCTTGAAAATTTTGGGGGCCCGGGTAAAACATTTTGGGGGCCCTTGTTTGGAACAACTTTGAATGTTATTACCCATTTTCTGTGTAATCGAGCCTTAAGTTGCCAAATAACTTTGAATTATGCCTTGATGGCTGAGGTAAAGAAATAAACAGATATGAGGTCGACAGAAAATGTACTTTACCAGGGACGCCTTGGAAGGTGGGGGCCCTGGGCAACTACCCACTTTGCTTGTGCCTTAAAACGTCTCTGGCAGTATTGATGACTGCTGGATATTTTGTATAATTCACTGCAGCTTGGGAACTCCACACCACTACAATGTAATTGACGATCTGTTTTGGAGGGTAACTTTAGAACTGGACATAATGCAAAACACAAACACTGCATCTAGGAATTCGAACCTATTCCTGTGATGCTTTAGAAAGGGGGGGGGGTAGATAGATGGCAACTGTTCTGAGTGGACAACACACCCTAGGGATGGTTAAGAAGTAGTCATGCAGAAAACCTTTGACTGTTCACCGCTAGGTTTCACTCTGTGTGAATGGGCCGGGAAAAGCTCTGCATATGCTTAAGGTTTTTTGAGCACTGTACTGTCTACACTATGTCACCTATTTTGTAGCACCTTTTATTAATGTCTTGATGGAACTAATATATTTTCCAAGGAAAAGGAAAGGCGTGTGTAGCTTTTGTGCATATTCTGTTAATTTAATCAGTTGTTGATCTAACCAATATAACGTGCTCTTGTAACACAGTGATTTAGCTGGTTAAAACATGTGAAAAAGTCCAGTAGGTCGTTTGTGTTCAACAGTCTTAATTACCCTGGTTCTTATAGGTTACAGGGTTGCCCTTGTGCATTTTTTATTTACATATTTGTCTGCAAGATAAGCAGGGGTGTTTGCCATGATGGCTTTGTAAATGATGCAGCTGGTTCCGAAGATGGTGCGGACCTGCAAGGGGAGCCAGTGCAGATCCATCAGGATGGGGGCTATGTGATCATATTTCTTTATGTGCTGGATAAGTGTGCAGCAATGTGTAGAATGCCTTAAGAGACCACCAGTAGAGAGCCTGTAAGGCCTTGGAGCAGAGTATCATCACCATCCAGATAAAAGAGTATGAGAACTTGAATAGCAGTTATAAAGTTGCTTTCTGGAAGAAACAGTTTCACGTTTGTTAGACGAGAGAACTGGTACCTGGCCATTGTCGGTTTTGGCAATGTGTCCCATGAATGTGAGTGTGGTGTAAATCAATATAGTACACTGTTCCACAGGAAAAAGAAAAAGGTAAGAGCACTGGTTCTAAAGGCACTTCTAAAATTAGAAGCAAGAGCCCTCACACATCCACTGGATGTCATGCTTCATCATAGGGCTAGCTCCTCATCAGACTGACGCTGCAATGTTTGACGGACCCCTCTATGGGGCTCTTTGCCATAATTTGAAGTGTGTGCTGTGATTTTGAAGTAGAGATACATTTAAACCTACAGTCAGGAAAGAACAGGAGAGAAGGAATGTTAAAATTGGCTCAAGAGCCCCAAAACAATGTGTTTTATTAAGAGTTGAGGATCTCGGTCAAAAATTTAAAACACAGTGGAGTGGGATGGAAGTAATGTTCCACCACTCTACCAACACAAATGGGCCGACAGGGACAGTTTCCTTTCAGCTGCTATATGAGGTCAACATGTTTCACGCCTCAAAAGTGGTGTTTGAGCAGGATCAAAAACACATATCTCCTAAGCTACACTACATGCCCTAATTAAATTTAGAAGTCTGAAGGGCAAAAGTAACTTACATAGAGCGGTACTGAACTCGTGACCTAAATAGGTGGGGACCGTCCTATATTAAGGACCGGGTTCCTTGGGAAAGTGTGAGCCAATGGACTGACGTCATTATATTGGATGTGGTCCAACGCCCGACGCCTACCTGATGGCCGCAATCCTGGATGTTAAGCAGGGGAAACCAAGCGGCTTGGCATTCAGTGAAAGTTCGAATTGGAACCTGTCAAAATTCATATATTTGTGCCAGGTTTCTTTCTTTCTTGCTGTTTCTTGGCAAAATAACAGGAATACTGTTTAGGTGGGTTTGAGCTTTAGGTGAGTGCTGTGCATCTAGGTGTGGGTGCGGTGCAGGCAGTGTTTGAGTCATTGGATGTCTGAAGGAAAACAGACTTTGAAGTATGATTGTGCATTGTCATGGGCTCCGTGTAAAGGTTGAAGATGACAAGGGACAGTATGGAACCTTTGGGAACTGCACGGGTGATGAGGATCTTTTGAGGCTTGGAGGCGCCAGGTAGTGTGCAGTCTCCCAACAACCAGTTCAAGCCGAGAAGAGGATGCAACCTTTGGCTGTGCCCCTTCTGTGCATCTCCCCCCACAAACAAAATACCTACAACATAGTGCCTGTTTTACTGGCAGCTCACTCTGCATACTCTCTCCTGAAAAATTGGCTGCTGAGTCAACACCATGCTTGGCAGGCAAGAACATTTGCATTGCTTTCCTTCATGAACTCCAAACCACAGGTAAGAAGTGAAAGTAGTACAGGTCACGTGCAGCTGTCCCTCCGTTCCATTTTTTCCCCCAGGGGAAGATTAGGAGGAGACTGTGCCATAAAACCTTTCTTTCTTCTTCTTCCTTTGTGCATGTAGTCCCCTAGGGTAAGCGGAGGGGGTGCTGGCTGATATCTTCACCAAATTCAACTCAACCTGAGGAGATCTCTTTTTTTATGGCCTCTGTAACCCTCCAGAGGTGCCTTGTGGACCTCTGGAGGGTTACACACCCGGCAGACAGAGATTATACCTTCGTCTCTCTGGTACATGGCACCCAATCGAGGTTGGACTACTTCCTTGTGTCGCACAAGGTAGTGGTGCAGGCCCGAGATGTACAGATTTTGGAATGCGATCTTTCTGATCACTCTCCGATTTTAACCTCGGTGGACATGGACCTCCCCTCACTGGTACATAAACCATGGCACTTCCCAGTACACTGCTATAGAATGTCCCATGGCAAAACTCAATTGCGGATGCATGTCACCACTTACTTACAGGATAAACAGGGTTCAGTCTGTTCCCAGACGGTACTGTGGGCGGCCACGAAAGCCACAATACGGGGGCAGATGATAATGGATGCGGGAATCTCCAACCGACAAAAGAAAACTTGCCAACTTGAACTAGCATGCAATATTGCTTCTCTCACTCAGTTGTATCCAAACAAACCCTCGCTACCAACTCGCCAACACTTAGAGCAGGCAAAAATGGCCCTTAATGAACTATACACCTTCCAGGCTGAATATACTTTGCAGCGCCATCAAGGGCGGCATTATGAACAGGGTGAGAAAGTGGGCAGACTCCTGGCGGCTCAATTCCGCAAACGGGAGGCTGCACAAGCTATACCTGTGCTTTCCTCCTTCAACGGCAAACTCCTCACTCACCCACAAGACATAGTTCAAGAGTTTGCAAAGTTTTATCAAGACTTATGTACTCCTGAAACATCGTCTAGCCCCGCCCCACTGGACTCCTTTTTAGATGGGGCCCATCTCCCTCAATTGACAGATGAGGGATGTGCCTTACTGGATGGAGAGATTAATGAGATTGAAATAGCACAGGCAACAGCCAACCTCCCACACCATTAATCGCTGGGGGAGCTTGGCTTCCCGGCGGAATTCTACAAATGGACCAGCAGTGACTTGGTTGACTTACTATGTGAAGCCTTCCGCAAAGCCAGCCGCGAGGGATCCCTAGCCACTATCTCTAATAGAGCAGTGATAGCGGTCCTTACCAAACCCGGACGTGACCCTCTCCTATGTGGTAGGTATCTCCCTATATCTCTCCTGAACGGCGATATTAAAATACTCGCCAGTGTCCTAGAGTCCCGCCTATGCAAAGTACTCCCGGCCCTAATCCACCCCACACAGGTGGGATTTGTTCCAGGGCACACTTCTAGAAATCATCTCCGCTTCCTCTCCCATACCCTATGGTTTGCTCAGAGGAGACCCTCACCCTTTCTTTAGACGCTGAAAAAGCATTTGACTGCCTCAAATGGGGCTACCTATTTGCCACTCTATTATTGCCCCACGGCACAGGCCAATTGCAGTGGATTTATCTTCGACCCCTTCCTGGTGCTCAGGGGGACGAGGCAGGGGTGTCCGTTATCACCTCGCCCCTCTTATTCCTACTAGCAATGGAACTGTTAGTGGCCACCATCCGCCAATCCTCTCTCCTCACTTGTATACCAGTACAGGGGGAAGTTCCTAAGCTCTATTTAGATGCAGATTATATACTACTCACCTTAACGGATTTGGATCGCTCCATCCTGGCCTTGCTAGAGATTATTGACGGGTTTGCACTCCTATCTGGATACCGGGTGAGCTGGGATAAGAGCAAAGCAGTACCCCTCTCCAACATTACCATGCGGGCAGCGATTCATGGTTTCCCATTCCGATGGAAACCATCCCACCTTAAATATCTAGGAATCCTAGTAACAGGGGCCTGGACCACATGGTGGTGGATAACTTGGGTCCCCTCCTGACTCATATGTCTCAGGACTTTGATGAATGGGCCCATCTGGGGCTCACCATGTGGGGCAGAGACCAGGCAGTGCGGATGGTCACCCTACCATGTTTTACCTATGTCCTTGGTATGCTGCCCATGCAAATACCCCTCACGGCTCTCAGGAGAATTGATGCATCAATCTGAGCCTTCGTGTGGGGCTCAGCTTGCCCCTGTTTATCATCTGCCAAAGTCATGGCCCACCGCTGTAGTGGGGAATGGGAGTCCTATCTGTGGAACAACACGCTCTAGCCCTACACCTATCTCAATTGGCGTATATGTTACTGAGGGCACCAGAACCCCCACAACGAGTCCTTATTGAGCATTAACTGCTTTCAAATAACGGTGGCCTCAGCATCTTATACAGAACCTAAAAAAAACAGACAAGCCTAAAAAATCCGAGCCTTTGTGTGGGTGTAGGAGGCTGGACTGGCTTGTAGTGAGTACTCACACCTTGCACCAGGCCCAGTTATCCCTTATTAGTGTATAGGGTGTCTAGCAGCTTAGGCTGATAGATAAAGGTAGCTTAGCAGAGCAGCTTAGGCTGAACTAGGAGACGAGTGAAGCTCCTACAGTACCACTAGTGTCATATGCACAATATCATAAGAAAACACAATACATAGATATACTAAAAATAAAGGTACTTTATTTTTATGACAATATGCCAAAAGTATCTCAGTGAGTACCCTCAGTATGAGGATAGCAAATATACACAAGGAATATGTACACAATACCAAAATATGCAGTAATAGTATTAGAAAACAGTGCAAACAATGTATAGTTACAATAGGATGCAATGGGGACACATAGGGATAGGGGCAACACAAACCATATACTCCAAAAGTGGAATGCGAACCACGAATGGACCCCAAACCTATGTGACCTTGTAGAGGGTCGCTGGGACTGTAAGAAAACAGTTAGGGTTAGAAAAATAGCCCACTCCAAGACCCTGAAAAGTGAGTGCAAAGTTCACTAAAGTTCCCCAAAGGACTTAGAAGTCGTGATAGGGGAATTCTGCAGGAAAGACACAAATCAGCAATGCAACAACGATGGATTTCCAAACGAGGGTACCTGTGGAACAAGGGGACCAAGTCCAAAAGTCACAAGCAAGTCGGAGATGGGCAGATGCCCAGGAAATGCCAGCTGTGGGTGCAAAGAAGCTGCTACTGGACAGTAGAAGCTGAAGATTCTGCAGGAACGACAAGGGCCAGAGACTTCCCCTTTGGAGAATGGATTCCCCACGCCGTGGAGAGTCGTGCAGAAGTGTTTTCCTGAAGAACGACCGCCAACAAGCCTTGCTAGCTGCAAATCATGCGGTTAGGGTTTTTGGATGCTGCTGTGGCCCAGGAGGGACCAGGATGTCGCCAATTGCGTCTGGGGACAGAGGGGGCGTCGAGCAAGACAAGAAGCCCTCTCAAAAGCAGGCAGCACCCGCAGAAGTGCTGGAACAGGCACTGCGAAGTGGAGTGAAATGGTGCTCACCCGAAGTTGCACAAAGGAGTCCCACGCCGCCGGAGGACAACTTAGGAGGTCATGCAATGCAGGTTAGAGTGCCGTGGACCCAGGCTGGACTGTGCACAAAGGATTTCCGCCGGAAGTGCACGGAGGCCGGAGTAGCTGAAAAAGTCGCGGTTCCCAGCAATGCAGTCTGGCGTGGGGAGGCAAGGACTTACCTCCACCAAACTTGGACTGAAGAGTCACTGGACTGTGGGAGTCACTTGGACAGAGTTGCTGGATTCACGGGACCTCGCTCGTCGTGCTGAGAGGAGACCCAGGGTACCGGTGATGCAGTTCTTTGGTGCCTGCGGTTGAAGGGGGACGATTCCGTCAACCCACGGGAGATTTCTTCGGAGCTTCTAGTGCAGAGAGGAGGCAGACTACCCCCACAGCATGCACCACCAGGAAAGCAGTCGAGAAGGCGGCAGGATCAGCGTTACAGAGTTGCAGTAGTCGTCTTTGCTACTTTGTTGCAGTTTTGCAGGCTTCCAGCGTGGTCAGCAGTCGATTCCTTGGCAGAAGGTGAAGAGAGAGATGCAGAGGAACTCGGATGAGCTCTTGCATTCGTTATCTAAGGAATCCCCAAAGACAGAGACCCTAAATAGCCAGAAAAGAGGGTTTGGCTACTTAGGAGAGAGGATAGGCTAGCAACACCTGAAGGAGAATCTCAGAAGGAGTCTCTGATGTCACCTGCTGGCACTGGCCACTCAGAGCAGTCCAGTGTGCCAGCAGCACCTCTGTTTCCAAGATGGCAGAGGTCTGGAGCACACTGGAGGAGCTCTGGGCACCTCCCAGGGGAGGTGCAGGGGAGTGGTCACTCCCCTTTCCTTTGTCCAGTTTCGCGCCAGAGCAGGGCTGAGGGGTTCCTGAACCGGTGTAGACTGGCTTATGCAGAAATGGGCACCATCTGTGCCCATGAAAGCATTTCCAGAGGCTAGGGGAGGCTACTCCTCCCCAGCCCTAACACCATTTTCCAAAGGGAGAGGGTGTAACACCCTCTCTCTGAGGAAGTCCTTTGTTCTGCCTTCCTGGGCCAGGCCTGGCTGGGCCCCAGGAGGGCAGAAACCTGTCTGAGGGGTTGGCAGCAGCTGCAGTGAAACCCCGGGAAAGGCAGTTTGGCAGTGCCAGGGTCTGTGCTAGAGACCCGTGGGATCATGGGATTGCACCAACAATGCCAGGATGGCATAGAGGGGGCAATTCCATGATCTTAGACATGTTACATGGCCATATTCGGAGTTACCATTGTGAAGCTACACATAGGTAGTGACCTATATGTAGTGCACGCGTGTAATGGTGTCCCCGCACTCACAAAGTCCGGGGAATTGGCCCTGAACAATGTGGGGGCACCTTGGCTAGTGCCAGGGTGCCCACACACTAAGTAACTTAGCACCCAACCTTTACCAGGTAAAGGTTAGACATATAGGTGACTTATAAGTTACTTAAGTGCAGTGTAAAATGGCTGTGAAATAACGTGGACGTTATTTCACTCAGGCTGCAGTGGCAGGCCTGTGTAAGAATTGTCAGAGCTCCCTATGAGTGGCAAAATAAATGCTGCAGCCCATAGGGATCTCCTGGAACCCCAATACCCTGGGTACCTCAGTACCATATACTAGGGAATTATAAGGGTGTTCCAGTATGCCAATGTAAATTGGTAAAATTGGTCACTAGCCTGTTAGTGACAATTTGAAAGAAATGAGAGAGCATAACCACTGAGGTTCTGATTAGCAGAGCCTCAGTGAGACAGTTAGTCATAACACAGGTAACACATTCAGGCACACTTATGAGCACTGGGGCCCTGGCTGGCAGGGTCCCAGTGACACATACAACTAAAACAACATATATACAGTGAAAAATGGGGGTAACATGCCAGGCAAGATGGTACTTTCCTACACAACCCCCTCCCCCCCCAAACGAAGGACAATAAGACTAGCCATGACCTGATGAGTCTTCATTGTCTAAGTGGAAATATCTGGAGAGTCCATCTGCATTGGAGTGGCTACTCCCAGGTCTATGTTCCACTGTATAGTCCATTCCCTGTAGGGATATGGACCACCTCAACAATTTAGGATTTTCACCTTTCATTTGTTTTAGCCAAAGTAGAGGTTTGTGGTCTGTCTGAACAATGAAGTGAGTGGCAAACAGGTATGGCCTCAACTTCTTCAGTGCCCAGACCACAGCAAAGGCCTCCCTCTCTATGGCAGACCAACGCTTTTCTCTAGGGGTCAACCTCCTACTAATAAAAGCAACAGGTTGATCCTGGCCCTCAGAATTAAGTTGTGATAGGACTGCCCCTACTCCTAATTCAGATGCATTAGTTTGGACATAGAATTTTTTAGAGTAACAAGGGCTTTTCAGGACAGGTGCAGAGCACATGGCCTGCTTCAGCTCCTCAAAAGCATTCTGACAGTTTGCTGTCCATAATACCTTTTTAGGCATTTTCTTGGATGTGATGTCATTAAGAGGGGCTGCAATGGAGCCATAGTTCTTAATGAACCTCCTGTAATACCCAGTGAGGCCTAGGAAGGCTCTCACCTGAGTCTGAGTAGGAGGGGGAACCCAATCTATAATAGTTTGGATTTTCCCCTGAAGTGGTGCAATCTGTTCCCCGCCAACAAGGTGTCCCAGATAAACCACCTTCCCCTGCCCTATCTGGCACTTTGAAGCCTTGATAGTGAGGCCTGCCTTTTGCAGGGCCTCCAAAACTTTCCATAGGTGGACCAGGTGATCACCCCAGCTGGAGCTAAAGACAGCTATATCGTCCAGATATGCTGCACTAAAAGCTTCCAGCCCTTGCAGGACTGTGTTCACCAACCTCTGAAAAGTGGGAGGTGCATTTTTTAATCCAAAAGGCATTACTGTGAATTGGTAATGGCCTCCAATGGTTGAAAATGCAGTTTTTGCTTTTGCATCTTCTGATAATTTGATCTGCCAATACCCTGCAGTCAAGTCAAAAGTGCTTAGATACTTGGCAGATGCCAGTGTATCTATGAGCTCATCTGCCCTGGGTATAGGGTGAGCATCAGTTTTGGTTACCTGGTTGAGACCTCTGTAGTCAACACAAAACCGCATTTCCTTCTTTCCATCTTTGGAATGAGGTTTTGGTACAAGTACCACAGGAGAAGCCCATGGACTTTCAGAGTGCTCAACCACTCCCAGTTCTAACATTTTCTGCACCTCTTGCTTTATGCAGTCTCTGACATGGTCAGGCTGCCTATAAATTTTACTTTTGACAGGCAAGCTGTCTCCAGTATCTATAGTGTGCTCACACCAAGAAGTGGTACCTGGCACAGTAGAGAAGAGTTCAGAAAACTGACCCAGGAGATTTATGCAATGGTCTTTATGCTCAGCAGTAAGACAATCAGCCAAAACTACACCTTCCACTAGAGGATCTTGTTCTGTGGAAGAGAAGAGATCAGGGAGAGGGTCACTCTCTTCTTCCTGTCCCTCATCAGTTGCCATGAGCAGGGTGAGATCAGCCCTGTCATAGTAGGGTTTCAGGCGATTGACATGGAGCACCCTAAGGGGACTCCTGGCAGTGCCAAAGTCAACTAAGTAGGTGACTTCACCCTTTTTTTCAACAATTGTGTGGGGTCCAATCCATTTATCTTGGAGTGCTCTTGGGGCCACAGGCTCCAAGACCCACACTTTCTGCCCTGGTTGGTACTGAACCAAAACAGCCTTCTGGTCATGCCATTGCTTTTGGAGCTCTTGGCTGGCCTGAAGGTTTTTACTGAACTTTTTCATGTACTCAGCCGTCCTTGATCTGAGGCCAAGTACATAGTCCACTATGCCTTGCTTTGGAGCTTTTAAAGGTTGTTCCCAACCCTCCTTAACAAGTGTTAGAGGACCTCTTACTGGGTGTCCAAACAGGAGTTCAAAGGGGCTGAAGCCCACTCCTTTTTGGGATACCTCCCTGTAAGCAAAAAGGAGGCATGGTAAAAGGATATCCCATCTCCTGCGGAGTTTTTCAGGGAGTCCCATAATCATGCCTTTGGGAGTTTTATTAAATCTCTCCACCAGTCCATTTGTTTGTGGATGATAGGGCGTAGTGAACTTGTATGTCACACCACACTCCTTCCACATGGCCTTTAAGTAAGCAGACATGAAATTGCTTTCCCTGTCTGATACCACCTCTTTTGGGAAGCCCACCCTGGAAAATATTCCCAGGAGGGCCTTTGCCACTGCAGGTGCTGTAGTGGTCCTTAGAGGAATAGCTTCAGGATATCTTGTGGCATGGTCCACTACCACCAAGATAAACCTATTGCCTGAAGCAGTAGGAGGGTCAAGGGGGCCAACTATGTCAACCCCTACCCTTTCAAAGGGAACCCCAACCACAGGCAGTGGAATAAAGGGTGCCTTTGGAGGGCCACCTGTCTTGCCACTGGCTTGACAGGTTTCACAGGACTTGCAAAATTCTTTTGTGTCCTCTGACATTCTAGGCCAATGAAACAAGGGAACAAGTCTGTCCCAAGTTTTGATTTGTCCCAAATGTCCAGCTAGGGGAATGTCGTGGGCTAGAGTTAGGAGGAACTTTCTGTACTCCTGAGGAATCACTAACCTCCTGGCAGTTTTAGGTTTAGGATCCCTTGCTTCAGTGTACAAGAGGTTGTCCTCCCAGTAAACTCTGTGAGAGTCACTGACATCCCCATTAGCTTGTTTGACAGCTTGCTGTCTTAGACCCGCTAGTGTGGGACAGGTTTGCTGTGCCACACTCAGCTCCTCCCTGGCAGGCCCCCCTTCACCCAAAAGCTCAGCAGTGTCTGCTTCCAGCTCCTCTGGTGTAGGTTCTGCACAGGGTGGAAATTCTTCTTCCTCAGAAGTAGAATCCACTGTAGAGGGAGAGATAGTAGGTAGTGCTTTACTTCTACTAGCCCTAGCTTTAGGGAGCACTTGGTCCATTGTTCCAGGATCCAAGTCACCCTGTCCTTTTTGCTTTTTGGCCTGAGCCCTGGTTAAAGCAAAAATATGCCCTGGGATGCCCAGCATTGCTGCATGGGCCTCCAACTCCACATCTGACCAAGCTGATGTCTCCAAATAATTTCCCAGTAGACAGTCTACAGGTAAATCTGAGGCTACCACAACTTTCTTTGGACCATTAACCCCCGCCAGTTGAGATTTACAACAGCCATGGGGTGGCTAAGTGTGTTGTTGTGAGCATTGGTTACTTGGTACTGGTGACCAAGTAGGTGTTGTTCAGGGTGGACCAGTTTCTCTATTACCATAGTAACACTGGCACCAGTGTCCCTGTAGGCCTGAACCTCAACACCATTTATTAGGGGTAGCTGCTTGTACTTATCCATGTTAAGGGGACAAGCAACTAAGGTGGCTAAATCAATAGCCCCCTCAGAGACTAACACAGCCTCTGTGGTCTCCCTAACAAGACCAACCCCAACTAAGTTACCAAAAGTGAGCCCAGCTACTCCCTTGGATTGGCTATTAGTAGGTTTGCTCCCACCACCACTGCTATTAGCAGGGACACTAGGTGTAGCAGTAGGGGTTGTAGTGGTAGGAGGCTTGGTGCTTCTCTTTGGACAACTGGGATCTGTTGTCCAATGGCCTTTTATTTTACAGAAATAGCACCATGGTTTCTTTTCTTTGTTTTGATTAGAAGAGGATTTGGGCCCACGACCCCAACCAGAGTGTTTTTGTGGGCCTGATGAAGACTCATTTTTAGATTTGTCCCCACCCTTGTCAGAAGACTTACCATCCTTCTTCTTGTTGCCATCTTTGTCACCCCCTGTATGAACTTTTCTGTTCAACCTTGTTCTGACCCATTTGTCTGCCTTCTTTCCCAATTCTTGGGGAGAGGTCAGATCAGAGTCCACCAGGTACTGGTGCAACAAATCAGACACACAGTTATTAAGTATATGCTCTCTCAGGATCAAGTTATACAGGCTCTCATAATCAGTAACTTTACTGCCATGTAACCACCCCTCCAAGGCCTTCATTGAATGGTCAACAAAATCAACCCAGTCTTGTGAAGACTCCTTTTTGGTCTCTCTGAACTTCATCCTGTACTGTTCAGTGGTTACGCCATAACCATCCAGGAGTGCATTCTTAAGAACTGCAAAATTATTGACATCACTTTCTTTTACAGTAAGGAGCCTATCCCTACCCTTTCCACTAAATGATAGCCATAGGATAGCAGCCCACTGCCTTTGAGGGACATCCTGTATAACACAGGCCCTCTCAAGTGCAGCAAACCACTTGTTAATGTCATCCCCCTCCTTATAAGGGGGAACTATCTTGTGCAGATTCCTGGAATCATGCTCTTTTGCAGGATGACTATGGGGAATACTGCTGCTGCCACCATGGGTTTCTAAACCCAACTTCTGTCTTTCTTTTTCTAGTTCTAAGGACTGTCTATCCAAATCCAGCTGTTGCTTCTTGAGCTTCAGTCTGGTTTGTTCCACTCTCTATTTATTGAGCTCCCTTTCTAACAATCTGTCATCAGGGTGGGTGGGAGGGACATGTCTAGAAACAGAAGTATGATGTGAAAGGACAGAAGGAGACCTGTCCCTAACATAAGGCACCCTAACAGCTTGGCTCACAGAAACAGCACTTCTACTATGATGAGAAGGAATACTCTTACTGAGATGTGAGACCACACTATCTGTATGATGTGACTCAACATCAGTTCCAACTATGCTAGGTTGTCTGCTAGGGGGCAGGCTTGGAAGTTTCCCTCCCACTTCTGTAGCTAGGGGAGCCCCAGAGTCAGAGTGGGAACCATCAGCTAACTTTTCAACAGGAGTGCCAGCTGTGGCCTTATCCTGTTCAACAAGCATATTCACTAACAGTTCTCTAGAAGGATTCTTCCTTACACTTAAACCTCTTTCTATGCAGAGACTCCTTGCTTCTTTCCAGCTAAGGTTATCATAAGCAAGTTTGGACAGATCAACAGTTTGGCCTGTGCCAGACATTTTTAGAAAGTGTTTAAGTGATAGAAAAAGGAAAAATGTTTTTCAGAACTTTTAGAAAGACAGAAAAAAAAAACTTTTAAAACTTTTTAAGAACTTTTTAGAAAGTTAGAGGTACTTTTCAGCACTTTAGAAAAGAAGTGAGAAAAAAAATGCAAAACTTTTTGGTTAAGTGTACATACACTGAACTTGTTTTGTATATTTTTCTCTTAAGAAAAGTACAATGACAAAAGTGGTAAGTAGTTACAGAGCACCTATCCCACCCCTGCACAACCAATGTAGGAGGCTGGACTGGCTTGTAGTGAGTACCAAGGGGTACTTACACCTTGCACCAGGCCCAGTTATCCCTTATTAGTGTATAGGGTGTCTAGCAGCTTAGGCTGATAGATAATGGTAGCTTAGCAGAGCAGCTTAGGCTGAACTAGGAGACGAGTGAAGCTCCTACAGTACCACTAGTGTCATATGCACAATATCATGAGAAAACACAATACACAGATATACTAAAAATAAAGGTACTTTATTTTTATGACAATATGCCAAAAGTATCTCAGTGAGTACCCTCAGTATGAGGATAGCAAATATACACAAGATATATGTACACAATACCAAAATATGCAGTAATAGTATTAGAAAACAGTGCAAACAATGTATAGTTACAATAGGATGCAATGGGGACACATAGGGATAGGGGCAACACAAACCATATACTCCAAAAGTGGAATGTGAACCACGAATGGACCCCAAACCTATGTGACCTTGTAGAGGGTCGCTGGGACTGTAAGAAAACAGTTAGGGTTAGAAAAATAGCCCACCCCAAGACCCTGAAAAGTGAGTGCAAAGTGCACTAAAGTTCCCCAAAGGACTTAGATGTCGTGATAGGGGAATTCTGCAGGAAAGACACAAATCAGCAATGCAACAACGATGGATTTCCAAACGAGGGTACCTGTGGAACAAGGGGACCAAGTCCAAAAGTCACAAGCAAGTCGGAGATGGGCAGATGCCCAGGAAATGCCAGCTGTGGGTGCAAAGAAGCTGCTACTGGACAGTAGAAGCTGAAGATTCTGCAGGAATGACAAGGGCCAGAGACTTTCCCTTTGGAGGATGGATCCCCCATGCCGTGGAGAGTCGTGCAGAAGTGCTTTCCTGAAGAAAGACCACCAACAAGCCTTGCTAGCTGCAAATCGTGCGGTTAGGGTTTTTGGATGCTGCTGTGGCCCAGGAGAGACCAGGATGTTGCCAATTGCGTCTGGGGACAGAGGGGGCGTCGAGCAAGACAAGGAGCCCTCTCAGAAGCAGGCAGCACCCGCAGAAGTGCCGGAACAGGCACTACGAAGTGGAGTGAAATGGTGCTCACCCGAAGTTGCACAAAGGAGTCCCACGCCGCCGAAGGACAACTTAGGAGGTCGTGCAATGCAGGTTAGAGTGCCATGGACCCAGGCTGGACTGTGCACAAAGGATTTCCGCCGGAAGTGCACGGAGGCCGGAGTAGCTGCAAAAGTCACGGTTCCCAGCAATGCAGTCTGACATGGGGAGGCAAGGACTTACCTCCACCAAACTTGGACTGAAGAGTCACTGGACTGTGGGAGTCACTTGGACGGAGTTGCTGGATTCAAGGGACCTCGCTCGTCGTGCTGAGAGGAGACCCAGGGTACCGGTGATGCAGTTCTTTGGTGCCTGCGGTTGCAGGGGGACGATTCCGTTGACCCACGGGAGATTTCTTCGGAGCTTCTAGTGCAGAGAGGAGGCAGACTACCCCCACAGCATGCACCACCAGGAAAGCAGTCGAGAAGGTGGCAGGATCAGCGTTACAGAGTTGCAGTAGTCGTCTTTGCTACTTTGTTGCAGTTTTGCAGGCTTCCAGCGCGGTCAGCAGTCGATTCCTTGGCAGAAGGTGAAGAGAGAGATGCAGAGGAACTCGGATGAGCTCTTGCATTCGTTATCTAAGGAACCCCTAAAGACAGAGACCCTAAATAGCCAGAAAAGAGGGTTTGGCTACTTAGGAGAGAGGATAGGCTACAACAACTGAAGGAGCCTATCAGAAGGAGTCTCTGACGTCACCTGCTGGCACTGGCCACTCAGAGCAGTCCAGTGTGCCAGCAGCACCTCTGTTTCCAAGATGGCAGAGGTCTGGAGCACACTGGAGGAGCTCTGGGCACCTCCCAGGGGAGGTGCAGGTCAGGGGAGTGGTCACTCCCCTTTCCTTTGTCCAGTTTCACGCCAGAGCAGGGCTGAGGGGTCCCTGAACCGGTGTAGACTGGCTTATGCAGAAATGGGCACCATCTGTGCCCATAAAAGCATTTCCAGAGGCTGGGGGAGGCTACTCCTCCCCAGCCCTAACACCATTTTCCAAAGGGAGAGGGTGTAACACCCTCTCTCTGAGGAAGTCCTTTGTTCTGCCTTCCTGGGCCAGGCCTGGCTGGACCCCAGGAGGGCAGAAACCTGTCTGAGGGGTTGGCAGCAGCAGCAGCTGCAGTGAAACCCCGGGAAAGACAGTTTGGCAGTGCCAGGGTCTGTGCTAGAGACCCGTGGGATCATGGGATTGCACCAACAATGCCAGGATGGCATAGAGGGAGCAATTCCATGATCTTAGACATGTTACATGGCCATATTCGGAGTTACCATTGTGAAGCTACACATAGGTAGTGACCTATATGTAGTGTACGCGTGTAATGGTGTCCCCGCACTCACAAAGTCCGGGGAATTGGCCCTGAACAATGTGGGGGCACCTTGGCTAGTGCCAGGGTGCCCACACACTAAGTAACTTAGCACCCAACCTTTACCAGGTAAAGGTTAGACATATAGGTGACTTATAAGTTACTTAAGTGCAGTGTAAAATGGCTGTGAAATAACGTGGACGTTATTTCACTCAGGCTGCAGTGGCAGGCCTGTGTAAGAATTGTCAGAGCTCCCTATGGGTGGCAAAAGAAATGCTGCAGCCCATAGGGATCTCCTGGAACCCCAATACCCTGGGTACCTCAGTACCATATACTAGGGAATTATAAGGGTGTTCCAGTAAGCCAATGTAAATTGGTAAAATTGGTCACTAGCCTGTTAGTGACAATTTGAAAGAAATGAGAGAGCATAACCACTGAGGTTCTGATTAGTAGAGCCTCAGTGAGACAGTTAGTCATAACACAGGTAACGCATTCAGGCACACTTATGAGCACTGGGGCCCTGGCTGGCAGGGTCCCAGTGACAAATACAACTAAAACAACATATATACAGTGAAAAATGGGGGTAACATGCCAGGCAAGATGGTACTTTCCTACAGTGGGGCTCAGCTTACCCCTGTTTATCATCTGACAAACTCATGGCCCACTGCTGTAGTGGGGGCATGGGAGTCCCATCTGTTGAACAATACGCTCTAGCCCTCCACCTATCTCAATTGTCGTATATGTTACTGAGGGCACCAGATCCCCCACAACGAATCCTTATTGAGCATTAACTGCTTTCAAATAACGGTGGCCTCAGCATCTTATACAGAACCTAAAAAAAACAGACAAGCCTCAAAAATCTGATGTTGGAGGCGACACTTACAGCCTGGCGTCGGGCACACCGCCTTCTTGGCACACATCCCCATCTTCATAAAGGGGCCCCTATATGGGATAACGACCGGCTGCATATAGAAGTGACCTCTTTCTACTGGTCACAATGGAGCTCGGCAGGTGTTAACCACTTGGGCCAACTCATAGAGAATGGCAAACTTAAACCCTTTGCGATACTCCGCGAGGAATTTGGCCTTCAATCAGACTAATCATGGCGGTATCTGCAACTTTGGCACTGTCTCTGCAGCGAATTAGGGATCCCCCCGGACCCTCCAAACCTCCCCTGTGCTGTCTCATTCAAACACGTGGGGATGTTCCAAAGGAGTGATGTCGGGTATCTATGTAGTGCTCACCCATCATCTCTACTCGCAGCCCCTCCTTGCCGACCTACGTGCTAGCTGGCAGTGCCGCCTCCAAACAGTGTTTTTTCGGAAGAAGACTGGACAGACATACTGAACACCCTGGATAGGGGCACGCGGAAGGTCGCATGAAATTCTGTCTCTTCAAAATAGTTAATGACTGGTATTGGACTTCAGCAAAATTGTGCAAAATGGGCCTTCTGCCACATGCTGGTGCTGTACTGAGATACGCTGTGATTAATACACATTCTCTGTGATTGTCCCTTTATATGCCCCTTTTGGGAGTACGTGAGAACCATTCTCGGTGGCACCATCTCTCTCCAGCAGCTTCTCCTTGCCTGTCTTATTCTCCTCCATGATATGTGGGACCTCCCTGTCCTGTGTAGACCACAATGCCACCTCTTACAGACCGCCCTTGCGCTAGCCAAGATATGCATCCTCCGTCATTGGAGATCACCCACCACACCCACATCGGAGGAGTGGATAGTGGCAATAACGCAAACTGCGGCACATGAACGCGTCATCTATAATTTGCAGGACCAGGCCGCCCTATTTACACAAGTTTGGACACCCTTCCTCCTTGGAACGTCATAAGCTGGAATATTATACTCACTCATAGGGCATTCATAGTAAATGTGCAACCTATCCAAGGAACATTGGCAGACTACGCACTGGCACATTCACAGAATAAACCCACACATCCACTTATATTCCCCTTTTAAATCAGACTGGTGCCCTCCACATTGTGTTGTATCATCTCACATTCTCTTATCCATTTCTCTATCTACGAACTCACTCACTCACCTTCCGCTTGCCCTACTGCAGACCTTTCTCCTCCTGACTATGCTCTATTAGCCCCCCTCTCTGTCTTTCCCCCTCCTCTTTCTTCCCTCACACAGACCTCAGCACTGGGTACCTCTACCATAACATCCCTTACCATCCCTTCCCTCCCCTCCCCCCCACTTTATACTTCTTGTTGCCTCTCTAGATCTTCTGCTCCTCTACTATACTCTTTCCTGATTCACCCTGCTGCCTCTGCCTTGCACCCTAGTCATTGTTCCTACATATCTACCTGAAACTAAGGCAGCTCTGAGAAGCACTGCAATATTGGGGTTGGCTGACAGAATAAGGGATCCATGAGCTACCCTTAGTAACCCCCGCCCACCCCATCCCCGGCTGTCAGTACCATAACCTCCACATTGACTGGGATAGTCACCCTTTGACTCCCAGGCACCACATAATGATACAGCTTACATACACCCTCCTCCCGGAGTGTCCCCATTCCTAACTCAACACCTTTTCACTCCCCTCCTCCCCAGGGCTACCCGCCTTCCCTCCCCCCTTTTTTTCTTTCTCTCCCTCCCCCCCCCCACCTTTTCTTCCCTCTACCTCCTTCCGGATGCCCACTTGTTGATTGATCACGTTTATGTCCCAGTTCTTTGTATTGGCTACACATTGTAGAACAATGTGTCTTGTATACATGTAAGCTTCTGATTCTCAAATAAAAAATTGCAAAACAAAAACGAAGAAAGAATAAACTCTGCCAACACGACAATATATCAAAACATTCCTGTCTATGTTCTTTCTTTGACAGGGCTCCAACATCACCGACACATGTACAGAAATGCTAATGTATGGAATCCTGCTGAAAATCTCTGCTGGAAACATCCAAGAACGAGTGTTTTTTCTTTTCGATAACCTTCTTGTGTACTGCAAGAGAAAACACAGGCAAGTAGGGACAAGAAGCGAAATTGTTTTATTTCCTATATATTCAGATGATAAAGGACATCTCTTGCATTGTCTCACAGAAATGCGTTATTATTATTTTTATTATGGCATTCTGAATTTAGTAATGACTACCTACTACAAATATGTTTCTATAATTTATATAGCACAGTAGCTTTGTGATCATTGTGTCTACATGCAAGATAAGCTCTACCTTACTAGTATTCAGGTTCAATTTCATTTGTTTACAAGTACAAAAATATCTATCCACCAAAGGCGTGTAGTTGGCAACGTGTTGCCACTTTAACATCACACTAACATATATCTTCTAACATTCCAAACACTTTAGATAAACCTTACAACATTGCAGGTACACAACGTTGCATCTAAGAGACAAATGTGGCACACAAGGCTACAAAGTGAACAGTTAAAGACTATGCACGGGATAAGCGTTCAACCGAGCAGAATGAAATAACAAACAAAGCTCTACACTGCAAGCAACCATAGATATGTTATGGTGATAAGAACAGCTACAAGAACAGAAATATTGTAGTCTTCTTATTACCTAAATAAATCTTTAGTGAACATTACATTGGCTCGATCAGCCTTTACTGAGTAAACACAATGGCAGTAGACAGCGAAGGGTCCATTCAGTGAGAAATTCTAGAATGGTACAGAAAGAGGACACATACTCCCACAGGGACATTGGACCATACAAATTGTAGAAACAAATTATACATCATAAAGCTAACATATCAAAGAACAATAGAAGCACAGTGTCATATATGACCAAAAAAAAATAAGAAGGCACTACTCGTTAATTAATCCCATAATCTAAAATAATGACTCAACTTTTTAAGGTATCATGTTACATTTCATTAAACTACTACCTTTTACATTTCCAGCCCACCAGAGGAAATTAAAAAGACCAAAATGGTACTCCTGTTTATTTCAGACCTTATTATACTGAGACTGATCCTTTCTTTCTGCTCTCCAAATATTTGTATGAAAGGTCTAGGGCACACAAATCTTGATGCCTTCTAAATAATTCAAATTAGCAGTGGAACCACTTGGGGCGCACCCTATAGTCATGCACCATGTCCATGCATTTACCAGTTGTTTGAGCTAATTTAACAATATATATTCAAACTTCATTGGTTGTGCTTAGTGCTAGGTGCACTTGGAACTGCATGTTCTTGAGGCTGGTTGCAGTTTGGATTTAGTACACATAGGATTTTGTGCACTTGGGGTGATGTCAAGGACTGACAGGTGAAAGTGTTTGTTGAGTTCACTTCTTAATAGCCTGAGCAGTACTTGTGCAAGGTGTCAAGTATCACAGATAAGAAAAACTCCTAGGCAATATTGTACCTCTTGATTGAAGAATATCTCTGAACTTATTAGTAAGGCGCAATACCCTACCCCTAAAATCAGGCATATGGAAAGAACCAATCAAAGTTTCCAGAAGGGCATTGAAGAACATTTTCAAAGCACAAACTCAGAAGTAGACCATTTTTTTCAATTAAATGGGAAAGGGCCAGCCTTGGAGGAATATCCCCAAAGAGCTTACAGGCACTCTATGCACACAGAAGTACAATGGAAACAACATGGCAATAGCCATCTGACATACTTACATGTAGGAAACAACTGGTCCTCATACTTTTCTGTTACAATAGTGCTAAAGCATTATCACTGTGTTTTTTCAATTGCAACAGCACTAAAGCCTCATCTCAAGGGGCTCTCTGATCAAGACACACAGCACTGAAGGAAGGTGGGCACGTGGCTATTGCTGCTTAGCGGTCTGTGTGCACCTACCTATACATAAGAATAGAAGGCATTGTGTAAAGAGGTCAATTCTGAGAGTTAGTGGAATATGTCTGTAAGGAGAAGGCAGCATAGTTACTCCTTTGGTAGAACCCCAGAAGGCCTTTGTAAAAACAGCATTTTACAGTAGACAGTCTGAAAATGCAATATACTAAATCTCCATTTTCATTTTCATATTATTTCTTTTGACAGGCTTGTCTTACTGCAATTGTTTTCTATGTATCATGCTAAAAATGAATTACAGAAAAATGTATTGCCCAGTCATCTCCCAACAAACCCTTTGAAGAAATGAGTAGGGGTCTATTTCTACCCCTTATGTATCACAGCCTTAAGCCCTACGTAGAAGGGTCAAGATCTTGAGCATAAAAGTCCATAGGGCCATGGAATGGTACACTTAGTTAAGTGAACATCAGACATAAGTACATTTTGAGAACCTCTCCTCCACATGACATGGTACAAATTTCATAAAAGGTTAAGCCTCTATAGAGACAAAAGAACTCATCAGCACTCTGTGTATCCTTCTTGCCCTAGCCCTACTTTATTTCTACACATTCCATCTCTTGTTAAGTTTTGCCCACCTCTTTCCTATTCCATTATCTAAAATGTACTGTCACTGTTTGGTGTGATAGTAATGCTTTGTTGCTGATTTCTCCATCCAAAAACCCTCTATCCTCATTTCCCCTATTACCACTAGTTTGTCTCCTTCTTTGCTCTCTCCTGGTTCCTTCCTTCCTACATCTGTCCTTGCAAGTACCTTTCGCGCCTTAATGGTGTTGAAATGCCATATGCAAAAAAGCATAATCACAGAACCTTCCAGAAAAGTAAATAACGTCTTCATATTCCTCAGCAACCTTGTGGAAACCCAAAAATGTGCTGCTATCCCTCTAATAGGCAGAGCAAGTTTTAAGTGTGTCATAAAGTCAGCTGTCACAAGGATTATCAGAGGCAGTTTCCATCAACATACTCCAACAAGGTTGACTCAATGGGCCATATGTACTAAAGCATTTTCGCATAGACACAGAATGGGTAAAATCCTTTGCTACATCTGGCCCAATGGCCCCTATGGTGAGGTAGGAGCCTGACAGTGTACCGTAAGAAATGCAACCCCATGGAGCGGCACCTCATGAATTTCTGCTATACCACTATGAACACATCATTCCTCTTCTGCTGATGTACAGAATGATTTCAACTTTCTGGAATTCCTTTTTCACTTGCCTAGCTTTTCATGTTGCACTGCATCTCATTCAGTGCAGATTGTGCCTATTTCTCTTTGTGGGTTCTGTCTATCGGCCTCAATTGTACGTTTCCTCATTTGCATCTTGTTGCTACTGCATCAGCCTTGAAATAATCTTGACAGTGTGAGTGAAAAACTATGTTGGGAGGACTTTTTCTATTTCAATACCCTCTCACACATGATTTCTCTTTTACCAGCAGTCATCTTCCCAGTGAGTGCTTCCCTTTTCTAATACAGCTACAGCTCATTGACACAAAATCGTACTACATTAAGCTGCTGCCTTTTTGGCTATGTCCCGCTGTGCTGGGTTTGATTTTGATCACGTTTTACATAATCAATGAGACGAAAGTTGCACCAAACAAACCACAACATAAATATTATATATCACACATAAAAACTATATGAAGTTAAAAGCATTGTTGGACTATCACACATGTCTCCTGATTTAAAAAAAACGATGATGAATTCTTATGTAGCTGTACAGTTGATGGAGATTTGTCGATGTTTCGGTCCACTGCCTCAATTTTCATGGTCAATCATAAGGACTATAGTGTTATTCTTGGAAAGCATAATTTAACAATTACAATATACATAGCACCTCAACCAATAATTTTAGTGGCCATTCAATTTCATTTTGAATAAATCAAATTCAACAAATACAGGAGAAATGGGCACCATCTTGTAATGAGGTATTCTTTATGTCAACAATATGGTCTTGTTTTCAAAGCATAAATCTCAGGGATATTCCATTCACCCAAGTAAAAGCATTGCAATAGCTAAATTAACAGAACAATCATAATATTATGTTCTATGATCCAAAGATATATTCTATTTTCACAATTTTAGTAGCGGACCTATGCTTTGATTAGTCAGCACGTGTCTATATTACACTTTCAATTATGCAGAAGAAGCTTATTTCACATACCCATGGTGTTCAACAATACAATAGCTAGGTCAATAACACTACAATGTGGTATAATCAAGCCAAACCATAATCAAAGTAATGTATATATTATGTTATGTTCTCAATATACTCACTCAGCAAGGATGAGCCAAAAGCCAGTCTAGAACAGGAGGACAAAATATAATGCCACTTAACAGCCATTTATTCTTTCATAATGCTGATACCAGACAATCACATAATGACTCCCAGTAGCCGAATATTGTGTATTTTAATAGTCTGAGGTTTATTCAAGGAATCTGACAGCCAAACTTACGAAGTTTTGTAACAAATACCCATGCTCTTTCGCAACTCTAATTTGACAAGTATAACGAACAGCACAAAGAATAAATTCATGTAATCCGCTTTTACACTTTTAGCAAAATAATCTCTTACAAGAAATCATATAGGCTACCTGGTCCTACGGGGCCTTGGAAATTCCCTTCTCTCTTCTACAGAGACCCTGGGTCACGGTAAAGGGTCGCAGTGTATTAACTTTGTCATAAATCATGACATTTTCATAAATCATCATGACAGTAATCGATCCTTGATAAACGCCATAAATCATGCAAGAACTTCATAAATCAATCATGCAGTCATAAATTATCCTTGACAGCACCAACACAAGATCCTGTCCATGCACTGGGTGTGAAGGCCTCTGGGGGTTGTGTGCAGCAGCTTCTAGGCTTCTCTTGCTACTGATGTATGACATCCAAGGCCCTTTCTGGCCATGCCTGGACTGTAAGTACTGTGTCTGTTTTGCGACCAGCCCTTCTGGCTTTCTCCACTACCCTCCAGTGTCCCAGCTGTCAGGCATACCAACGACCACTGCTATGACAACTCTTCCCTTTCCGATGGCATACCTGCCACTCTTATTTGTTGCCGTTTAACTGTGCTGTCTCCGCCCCAAGTGACCTTGCCATCAGGCATCCCAAGGACCACTGTTGTAGCATCTCTTCTTTCGCTGGCCTATCGGCCTCTCTTATGTATTACTGACAACATTTTTTCATGCTAGTTGCTGTGGATCCCATACCCCTGTTGCAAGCAGTGGCAACAATGCCCACTGTCCTAGTAGGTGTGGGTGAGTGGGAGAAAATTCTCAGCAAGCAACTAACTGCTAACCCCCGGTCTCAGCCTTTAGGCTTCGGGAGGAGACCATGCTCTCCTCCTGGCATTGTTCCTTTAAAAGGACCTCGGCCACTCAGACTCCGTTTGTTTCCCACATCCAGGTATGGCTTCCTGCAGAGCCAAAAGGGGGAGGGATGGGGTGCATATGCTCTCACTTTCCACACCCCACATTCCCCTTACTCCTCATCAATGCCTGTACATCCTGGAGCTCTCGGGGCACATTAGCTGTGGTTTGTTTATGGATGGTCCGGCTTCGAGTCCCCAGCCCGCTCTTCTTAGCCCTGCACACGCACCCCAAAACCTGCCTAAAATCACAGTAGAGATTTTCATGCATTTAAACTGTCACAGCCGAGCCAGGTAAAAGGCCAAGCTTTGGAGAATCGCATATGAAGGCGGAAACTGAACTGATAAGCAAAGAAGCATATTACGAAGAAAACATTATTGTATCATTGTGTACACTGCATGGGGCATGTGTGTCCCAGATAGAATGCATGTTGTGGGCCAGCATCTGACTTGCAAGCTAACCTTCTGCAATTGGGGCATTTTATGCAATTTATTTCGAGTTGAGTGTTCCCATCCTCTTATCTTATTATTAACTCATATCTGTAAGAGATCGGTTTTCTTCTAATCTTCTCCCTGAAATAAAAAAAAGCACATTCCCCAGATGGTTTTCCAACTTTCTCCAGGAAAACATGTTGAACGCTTGCAGATTGTTTCCTTTTCTCAGGATTTGTGCTGGAGAGCTTCTCTTACAGGCCTGCGCACAGGGTAAAGGGGGAACCAAGAATAGGATCCTGATACCAGCCCATGCCTGAGAACTATTTGTACAGTGATCAGTTGGCTACATATCCTGAAATACTAGTTTTCTTTTCCTTGACTTTGCTGTTATATATAATTATTACCAGGTGTGTTTTGGCTTAGTTTAAACGAAGCAATACTACAACTCCCATAATGCACTGATATAAATTATATCAACACCTAGAACTGGAAGCGCTGTGTCCTAGTGACATAGAGTCACCTGGCCAACCTAACTGTACATAGGTGTATTTGACCTCTTCCTGGTAATGTCTTCAGCACAATAGATGAGCAGGGAAGCTAGAGTCCAGAACTACAGAACGTCAAACAAACCTTAACTCATGTCGGGAGACATCAGCTCTACAACATCACAGATTTATAGATTATAAAGGGAATCAATAAATCCAGGCCCATTTCTCCCAGTAACTCCCCATTCTCCCCAGAATTCTACCTGGATATTTTGACTACTTTAAGTAATCAGAGGCTCAAGGTGAATCTTACTTGGTCCGTGGACCTTGAAATTCTGATAGGCCTGGTTATTGATGTTATTGGCTCTATCTGAAGTAAACCGGTCCTCGAAATCATAGCATATGGCCCTCATTATTAGTGGCCTCAGAAAAGCGCTGGTGGTTCCCCACTACAAAGTTGCCGAAACAGGGAGTATCAATCATTCCAGGGGCAGGGAAAATTCAACCAACTGATTACAAGTTGGACCCATAGGGTCCACTCAGAAATGAGAAATTGCTGTGGTAATCAGTAATTCTGATTTCGATTCCTCGTTAATTCCCTATTTCTGCCAACACTTTCACCCGGCTACTTTCAGCTACTGCTAGAAGCCGATATCTCTGGGGGTAATTGAACAGACATGCATTGTTCCTAAATATCTCATAATTCCGATAGGGCCTTTAAAAGCCCCATCGTATTTAAGCACCTGTTCATTATAAAGTGCCAAAACTCAACCAGACATCACCAAACAAGGAACATTCTGGAATTCCTGCTTACCTGTCACACTGTGGAAAAATAGTTGATAGGAAAGGCCTAATCAAATTATCTGGCATTTGCAGTAGTAGCTAAAACAGATTAATCAGAATTTAATGCCGAAATACAGGTAATGGAAAAATAGTCATATGCTTTTGTCCTATCCTAGGAGATTAAAGAACAGCAAAGCGTCCACGGATGGGCATCGTTATCTGTTTCGAGGCCGCATCAACACAGAGGTGATGGAAGTGGAGAACGTGGACGACGGAACAGGTAGGGAACTCTGAATTACGTGTATTTCACTTTGTAAGTGTGTGCACAGTAGGATTGTACATTGGCTGCTCAACTCTATTCTGGTCCATCAGTCTGAAGTGCCATTAAGAAGGGCAGTGGGCTGCCACAGCCAATAGATCTTACACAGCAAAGTAGTGATGAAATGCCAGAAAGCGTATTACTGCACTTAGCAGTCTGAAAGCAAAGTTACTGATGTAAGCAAGTATTGTATCCCCTCTGGACACCATGGCAAACAACCTTCATGAAATAAATATTATCAGGAAACAACAAATGACTAGATATTGAAATTGCTGAAGTAGGGGAAAGAATACAGTATGCATGCTAGACGTTTAGACATGTAATGTTTTAAATTGTGAGATATTGTTATATGACAAGAGCCGTGCACTAGATGGCACTGCAAGCAGCTTATTTACATAGAGTCATAGTGAATCAAACCAAGACACGATGCCCTTGTTTGAAAGCTTGTCAGAGACTCTTCCTTCCCCAGGGGCAAGCACATGAGGATTCTGCTCTCACACATCGAGCGATGTCTGCTTACTCGTTAAGGCCCCACTATTTAAAGAAAACTACATTAGAAAAATAAAAGCATAGATGCTTATTTGCTAGAGTCTGAAATTCCTCTTCACTGAGATGAAGTCAGGAGACAAAAGTACCTAACTATGCATGTGTGTTTGGAGGGTCCTTATGGCCTCATGCATGAAAAGGCAGATCGCAAATTGTGGGCGCAACAGTGAACCACATTTTTGCGACCTACCTTTCACTTTACAATGGAACCTATGTTTAAAGATTTTGAGTTGCAGAATGTCCGTTGTGGGTGACTTACCTAATGGTTAATAATTAGACAGGTTGCTATTTTTAACCCCTAGTGGTTGGTGACCAAACCAGGGATAGTGGCCTGCAAGCAACACAAGCCCACCAACAACACTGTTCACATTCCCAAACAGGAACCGGTCAGCTGTAAAAAAGGAAATGTTTCTTTTTTGGGAAGAGACTAATGAAGGACGCAGCGGTCCCTTAGATGGTTGCCTGCTCCGCTGGAGGCCTCCTGGCATGTCCCCACAGAGGAAGCATTCTGCAGTTCTTCTATTATAGCCCTGAGGAGTCAGTAACATTTCAATCATATGCAACTGCAGTCACTGCAAATTGCAGTTAAGAGGAGATGTCTACTTCACACCTCCCCTTAACTGCGATTTTAAATTACCCGCAAAAGCCATATTGTTATTCGAAAAAACTTTTACACATCACTATTAAGGTTTGGAACATTAAAAAACTGACATCTTGCAAGCACAAACTCTGATTTTTGCAAATTTCAGGGTTTCAAAATTCGAAATCATTTATTACGTCTGACTGAAGTGTAATGTTATAAGGCTTGGACACATCTATGTTTTGTTTGTTCTTATTTTGACTACATGAAATGTAACAGCACACCTAGAAGAAGTAAAACCGAATGTAGAATCTTACATGCTATGTGTAATACTACTACAAGTTGACACGTAAGATGCAATACTATGACCTCAAAAGTCCCACATTGAATCCCTGTATATAGAAACAGCATGTGTATTTGAGACTCACCTATGATAATTAACCACAAAGATATAATAGGTACAATCATCAAAGCATTTGTTATCAATTATTATTTGTGTGGCAATACATCATCCAAGGTAAGTGACATAAATTGCTGATCAGATTTTGATAGCTGAATATGTCACATGTTTCAAAGTTGTCCAACTTCTCAACCTTGAACAAGTAGGATGGCTACCCGGTCCTACCCTAATTCTGCTGCATGTTGATTAGATGTGAACAATAACACCCTAGGCATCCTGTGCCTAGCATCCTTGTGCCTTGTCCCTCCTTCATACCCCATCTGATTATGTCTAGTTATGTACCCCTTTTCCTGCCCCCACTCTGCTGGTGGTATAAACGGGAGTCAAATTTTCTTGACATCACATATTTTACTGAAACAGTCCCAATGACCTGCTACACAGGCCTCAGGCTTGTTTTTTTATGGACTAGCATTTTTATGTCCCTGTTATTTCCAACTAATTTGTAAAACAAGTAACAGTCATCATGCAGAAGTAGATACTAATCAAGATTCATGCATATAATTGTACTTCTGACTAATTTATGATTATGAAGAAAAATTTAATATTGATGATTAATTGCTGCAAATCACAATACTTAGATTCATTCAAATTGGAAACTTCCTGGAGATTAAGGGCCTCATTATGACCCTGGCGGTAGAGAACTGCCAGGGCCAACGGGGGCGGGAGCACCGCCGACATGCCGGCGGTGCTCCCTTGGGCATTCTGACCGCGGCGCTTTGGCCGCGGTCAGAAAGGGAAAACCGGCGGTCTCCCGCCGGTTTTCCACTGCCCCTAAGAATCCTCCAAGGCGGCGCAGCTCGCTGCGCCGCCGAGGGGATTCTGACAATCCTTACCGCCATCCTGTTCCTGGCGGCTCGCCCGCCAGGAACAGGATGGCGGTAAGGATTGTCGTGGGGCCCCTGGGGGCCCCTGCAGTGCCCATGCCAATGGCATGGGCACTGCAGGGGCCCCCGTAAGAGGGCCCCGCTAGTATTTCACTGTCTGCGTAGCAGACAGTGAAATACGCGACGGGTGCAGTAGCACCCGTCGCACCTTCCCACTCCGCCGGCTCGATTACGAGCCGGCATCCTCGTGGGAAGGGAGTTTTTCCCTGGGCTGGCGGGCGGTCTTTTGGAGACCGCCCGCCAGCCCAGGGAAAAACTCATAATACCCTCCGCGGTCTTTTGACCGCGGAGCGGTATTATGGAGGGCTGAATTCTGGCGGGCGGCCTCCGCCGCCCGCCAGAATCAGAATGAGGGCCTAAATGTTTATAAGGAATTAGTCAATGTATTGGCCCTGATGACATGACCTCATTGTTGCGTAAATAATGTCCCCTTTTTAGGTCACAGTGAACCAGACTGCGCAGCTGTATGGTTCGCTAAAGACATCTTGGAGACTTTCAGAAATTTGATACACGAATGCATTCCGCCCATTGATTACCACTGGCTGTGTGATTTGTAACTCGCATTCTCTGGCTTTCTATTTGCTGGCTTTATTTACTTTAGGCTCTCCAGGCTCACTTTGTCTCCCCCACTGCCTAAACCATGTTTACTGTATTCTTTCCCAAGTTCCCTCTTTTTAAACAGGCCTTTACATCTTGTTCTTATCTTGTCACATTTGCTGTGCATTTAAAGACTGAGGCCAAATGTCAGAAGCTATCTTCCAAGGGTGCTTGTTCACTTTTCTTTCTCTGACTTCAAAGTGAGAGGAATTATGTGACAACCTTTCCTGGATACTGGGGGTTTTGTCTGGTAAATGATATGTGTAAGTATTTCAGAATATATTAGAATTAGGAACACAAACAAAGCACATGTTTTTGTTATTTCTGAAGTGTGTTTGAAACAAATACATTAATATGATCAAACAACTCATTACACTAGGTGATGCAATTTCTGCACATTTTTGTTTGTGCACTGTATAGTTTTATTAGTAAAACTGTGTCTGTGCAAATGGAATAGTCATTTCAATTGGAAATGTGTTGTTTGGAATGGCAGTATGCTACCACACCATGCATACTCCACTCTATGCCACGCCACTCTCCTGTGCACCACTCCACTTTATACCACTCCACACCACTGCACTCTGCACAACTTCAATCTACGCCACTGCACTCTATGCCAGTTCATGCTACGCCTCTCTACCCTGTACCATTCTACTCTATACCAATAAACCATTCACCACTCTACTCTACTCCACTGCAGTCTTCACCACTGCACTCTACACATCTCCCGTCTAGGCCACGCCAATCTACTTTGCACAGTTCCTCTCTATGCCTCTGTACTCTATGCCACTTTGCAACACTGCACTCTTCATCACTGCACTCTATGTCAATACACACTACACCAATGCACATTACTCTGCAATACTCAAGTCACTGCTCCTGCACTCTACGCTATTCCACTGTACGCCACTATAATCTAGCCTGCAACACTTCACTCTATGCACTCTATGCCACTCCACTCTCCACTACTTTACTCTATGTCATTACACTCTATGCCACTGTACCCAACTGCACTCTACACTGCACCACTCCACTCTACACCATTTCACTCGACTCTGAATCAATCTACTCTATGCCACTGCACTCCACACCACTCTACTCCATTCCATGCCACTCCACTACACTCTGCGCCACTCTAATTTTAACCACTGCACTCTATGCCAATGCACTCTACTAAACTGCACCCTATGTCACTACACTCTATGCCACATTTTGCATCATTCTATGCCACTGCTCTCTTTACCACTCTACTCCACTGCACTTTGACACTACTCTGCAACATTGCCTCTCTGGCACTGAACTCTGTGCCACTCTACTCCACTCCACTCTATGCCACTGCATTCTATGCCACTCTACTCTTAACCACTGCACTCCGTGCCAATGCACTGTACCCAACTGTACTCTGTAACTGCATTCTATGCCAATGCTGTCTGGCACTACTCTGCAACACTGTACTCTCTGCCACTGAACTGTACGCCACTCCACTCTGCACTACTCCGCTCTATGCTACTCCACTCTATGCCACTGCACTCTATGTCACTTCACTCTATGGCACTATATTCTTCTCTGCACCACTCTATGCTACCCAGCTCTGCACCACTCTTGAGTCAGTGCTCTCTGTGCCACTCAACTCTAGTCTGCACTCTACGCCACTGCACTCTATGCCACTCCACTCTACTCTGCACCACAACCCTCTGCATCACTCAGCTCTATGCCACTCTACTCTGCACTACTCTACACCATGGCACTCTATCAACTGCACTGCACTCCACACCACTGCACTCTACTCTGCCTCACTCTACTCTGCACCACCACTCTGCACCTCTCCACTTTGCA
The DNA here is from genome assembly GCF_031143425.1 of Pleurodeles waltl. Classification (NCBI taxonomy): domain Eukaryota; kingdom Metazoa; phylum Chordata; class Amphibia; order Caudata; family Salamandridae; genus Pleurodeles; species Pleurodeles waltl. The sequence goes on from NC_090439.1 coordinate 721,313,436, forward strand.
TGACTCGACTCTGCGCCGCTCCAATCTACTATGCACCACTCTAATATACACCACTGGATTCTATGAAGCTGCATTCTATGCTGCTGAATTCTATGCTGCTGCACTCAATGCCACTCTACTGTACGCCACTGAACTCTGCAACACTCTACGCCAATGCACTCTACTTCAGTTGACTCTACTCTATACCAATCCAGTGTATGCCACTCTACGCGACTCCACACTAAGCCACCTTAATACAGAACTCTCTTTCATTTCACTCTACAACACTCTACTCCACTCTTCGCCATTCCACCTCTACAACACTCTGTGTGCCTCTCTTCTACACCACTTTTAGCCAAGCTGAAAAGCAACTAGGCTGGTGTCGAACATGGCTAAAGCAAATTGGTAAAGCCAATAGATATTGCATAGGCGAGACCTATTGGCTTTGACAATGCTTTTCTCTGTTGCTGATAAAATTGACTTATCGTGAGAGATAAGCCGGAGTGAGAGAAAGCCGGAGAGAGAGCAGCAAGGAGGGCAGAGCCTGACCTAGCACCCACGGGGCTTTCAGGCCTCCCCGGGGGCCTCCAGTGAGGCACCACACCCTGTCCAGTCCCAGTGAGGAGTCACCGGCACCCGGGAGACAGGCGATCTGCACATACTCGCACCTTGAGACACCGCAAGAGTAGCTGATCTGCGCCCGAGCTAGGCGAAGCCCTACAGGTGTGGCTCAAGGAGGCTCATGGAGAGCGGAAGGCGCGGAGACCCCTCCGACCGCTTCACCATGTGACCCGGTGCCCGAGAATTTCTTTTGCGGGCCCCGAATCAGTGAAAAGCTGTTCTATGGAAGGGCGCAAGATGGCGGCCGCCATTTTGCATGCGAACTTGTTGCAAGCATAGAGCGAAGTAAAAGGGCTGCCTGCACCGCGCTCGGTGCTGGATCCCCGGCGTATCTCCAGCCTCCTGCGCTGGAGCCGTCACCCGGGGACTACGGAGCCCGTAAAATAGACGAGTCCTCAGGGAGGACCCGAAGCGGCTGGCCCCACTCCGCTGAGGTGAGCCGTGCTTGCCTCTGACACCCTGCGGAGAGAAGGAAAGCGGAACACCGGTGACCTGATCGGGGTCAAGGAACAAAACTGGCGAGGCCCCTTGACTTGGGGCCCCTGGAAAACTAACTCTAGAGACCCCTACTCGGAGGTCCGACAGAGCACCACTGGGGGCACCTGAAGACAAGATTGTACAAACGCAGCATTAAGGTGAGAGCCTCTGGGAATATAATGGAAACACCCCTGGTCCTGGGAATCACCTGGGGAGTTGAATCGAACCAGATCCCAGCAGGGACTATTTCCAAGACTCTGCACTAAGAGGGGGGTATCAAGACCAAAGCAAGAGTAAAAGCGATCCATCCCAGTTTCTTTCTGACCCCAACTATGGATTGTGGGCTCTGAGAGTAACTCCACACCTTGCCCCATCACTCGAGCAAACTACAACGATCTGTAGGGAAACCACCTACATTTGGCACATGCACATCACCGCAAAATGGGTAAAACGGGCCAACGCCGTGCAGTACAGTCCTCTAGACTCTTAGGGCATTTGGAGGTAGTTCTGTCTGAGGTAGGAGTGAGATGCACTCCTTGCACCATTTCTTCACAGCTGTGCAGCACTTAGTGCCAGTTGCAACGTTTAGGTTTGCGCAAGTACGCATGCTGGTCTTTCGCTGTATTGGCAGCAGCCCCGACATTCTGGACACAGGGCATTTGAGCCCCTTTGGGTTGGCCAGCTGACTAGGGGTTCCTGGTGGTTTGTAGGGCGCCAGGCCCCATTGTGTATTTGTAGTGCTAGGAAATGTATTTCTGGTAGTTTGATTTTCAGACCCTGTTCTGGCTACCTCTAAATTGTGTTTTATGATTTTGAGGTTCTGGCATACTTTGGGTTATGCTAGTGAAATTATGTCCCACCCTGTGCTTTTTGCCCATAATGCTGCCGATACTTAGGAGATAAGTGTCTAATATTAGACTGTTGAGATTTTGGGCGTACAATGTCTCTGATACCTATTGTGATGCTGTGCTTTATGTGGTTTATATCTCAGGATGATAAGTACAGTGATTTTCCTCTTACACCACTCCACCTTCAGTCCTATCTTGTTGAATCAGCCCTGTTCTGAAGTAACAACCTATCCCTAATCGCCTCACTTTCCTGTCTCCACAATAACTCAGGTTTCTTCTCCCGACGTATGGATTATGTGCCCCCTTCTTGCCCTCATACTTCTCATCACCACCACCGTCCTAGTAACACCCTTCCCTTTTCCCCACCACCCTCCTCCTCCCCAATTTCCCAACATGGCCACCGCTCAAATTAAGTCTGGAATTCATTGCTACAAAATCATCTACCCTTCTAAGCTGTCTAAAGCTGCAACAAAACGTTTCAAGCATAACACCATTGAATATTTCCCCGATTCCCTTTTTGTCGATCAGTTTTACAATGGTCGATATGGGGGGCTCAAAAACGATCTAATTTTTTTCACGCACGACATACCCTCTTGGTCTACCAGCTTTTACAATTCCTTTAACGTCACCTCCTCCTCCTCTATCCCTCATGGGATACAGCTAAAAATTTCCCCCTCTGCGTGTTTTAACGGCTCCCTCACTATCTCACTCTATAACAACGGTACTGTTATGATCCAAGCCAAAGACACCTGTCTCTCTCTCTTTGACCGCCTCTTCCCTTCCCTACTCCCCTCCCCTGCGACCGGGCTATCCCTTGACTCTCCATCTAGCTCCACCAATTACTCCCTTTCTCCTCCCCTGACCCCCCCACTCTCCAACAGGCTGCACCCTGGGGAGGCACAGGTCGACCCTCTTCTCTCCCCTCGGACCTCCCCTCGCATTCTTCCCCCCTCACAGTTTGCCCCTCCCCTCTTCACTTCAGCCTTACCTCTAGCTAACACGCTCCTCGTCCATTCCGCACCGTCCCGGCACTCCATTCTCATCTCCTCCCCCCTATCCCTTCCGGCCACCCCCCTCCTTAGACCACCTCTCCTCCAGCCCTCTACCCCTGTCTATGTTCCCTACGCTCCCCTTGTTCCCTCCTCCGCTCTGCTTTTCCGCCCACTCCTCCCCTCACTATGTACCCCGATTTCCCCGCAAATACATTCCATCTCTCTCCCTCCCCACTCTCCTCCAGCACTGCTGTGCTACCCCCTTTCCTCCCCTGGTAACCCCTTCCCTCCCTCGGACCGAGCAGAATCACTTCCTTTCTTCAACTTCCCTTTCTCCCAATCCCCCCCATTCTGCCCGATACCCGCTCCATCACAGCCACCTCACTTAGCTGCCAGGACCTATCCAACCCCCTCCCCCCCTTCCTTTCATACCTCCCTAATCCCTATGACTCCTCACACTCCTCCCCTCTCCTATCGCCCCACCGCCCCACTCCTCTACTATCGCCCCCTAGTTCTGCCCTTAATTCCTATCCTTCTTGCAACGCCAACAACGACAACTCTCCTCTCACCCCTGGTGCACCAACTCCTGCTCTCATCCTAAACCTTTCCCCACCTCTGAACCCTATACCCCTACTCCCCTCCCGTTCCCCCACCTCTTCCTGCCGTACACTGCCTAGTGCACCCCCTCCTGTTTCCATCGAGCCACCCATTACGCCGTGCTCTTTCTTACTCTCTCTGGAAAAAAAGCTAGGCTCTCTAATCACCGCCATCTCCCAACTTGAAGCTACCATTTTAGTTTTAAGCTCCAAGATCTCGACTTTTCCACACACCTCAATTCCTTTGGCTAACACTCACCCTTCCACGAGATGCACCTCACCACCACACCCCACTATAGCTAAACATAGCCAGTCGTCTGCAAATCCACACAAGCACTCGAACGCCACCCTTCCTTCACTTCCACTTCCCAGTAACCCTGTAATCTACACTATTCCGACCATCTCCTCTGTCAGAACCACTCGCCCACCTAAATCCTCCCGAGCGCCCTCATATAAGCACAATATCCCTATCACCCCCATAGCCCAAGTGCCCCCGTCACCAAAACAGTTGCGTCAGAGCTGCGCTGTCTGCTCCACAACTGCAGATCTGCAATAAAACACAAACTTGAAATCTCCGATACCATCAACCTGCACAATATTGACATGCTCTTCCTCACAGAGACCTGGTTCAACGATACCTCTCACTCTATGTTTGATATCCTTGTACCCACAGGCTATTCTATACTTAGAAATGACAGAATTGACAAAGTGGGGGGAGGTGTTGCGGTCATCTTTAGAAACTCCCTTCAACTTAAGGCTCTTCCTAACAGCTCCTTCCACACTTTTGAATGCCTATCACTTGAGCTTCAATTGCACCACCGCTCACCTCTCAGATTCCATGCTATTTACCACCCGCCTGGTAGCAGCCCTTCGTTTATGGAGGAACTCCCGGACTGCATCAGCGACCAATTCATGCAAAGTGACAATCAGATCTTCGTGGGTGACTTCAATGTCCACTGGGGCTCGCCTCAAGACACAAATGCGAATTTGCTGGCCACCTTCCTCTCTGCAAACGATCTTATCCAACACTGCACAGAAACAACACACTCTAAAGGCTCAATCCTAGACCTTGTCATTTCTAAAGCAGGCTTGCTGACTATCGCTACCCCTATTCATGTAGACTGGTCGGACCACCTCCTCATCCCATTCTCTCTTCACCTATCACACTCTATAACTCTGGGCCAGCCTAAGAGGGCTACTTCCTGGTTCCGTGACACTAAAAATATTGACCTCAGTACCCTCTGTAATTCTGCCTTGCTATCACTTCCAAGGCTAGACCCGGACCTAGATGTCAACGAATTCACCTCCCAATGCCTCACAGTCCTTGCAGTCGAAATCAATCATGTCGCTCCTCTCCAAAGCAAAAAGAAAAGGCCCACTCCCTCAGCACCTTGGTTCAACAAAACCCTCTATGAAGAAAGGAAGTTCATAAGAGCCCTTGAGAAACAATGGAGACAAGCACCCTCCACTGAAAATTTGGCCACGCTTCGTTCAGCAAGATCCAAGTACCACAATCTCATCTTCCTTGGAAAAGCGTCGCATTACAAATCCCTCCTTGACTCAGCCAAAAATAGACCCAAAAAACTATTCGACCTCATCAAGAACCCTAACAGCTCTCCCCCAACCTCCAAATTGGAAGATTCCACAAAGAAAGCAGCGGAATTCGCTATATTCTTTGACGAAAAGGTAAAATCACTTGTAGATCAGGTCATTCATCCTACCCCCACAGAGGAGTGCAAATCCTTAACCATTTGGCAAAACTTTGACCCCATCTCTGATGATGCTCTCCTTAAATGCATCCTCGATACAAAGCCCTCTAACCATTCTCTTGACCCCATCCCTAGTGCCATTGCCATTGACTTCTATACTAATTCTCTTTCCTACTGGACCACTCTAGTCAACCTCTCCCTCAGTCAAGGCTCCCTTCCTGTGTCCTTCAAAACTGGGCAGGTCACCCCTCTGCTAAAAAAACCCACTGCTGATGCGAACGACCTCAACAACTACCGTCCCATCACTAACCTACCCTTTCTTGCGAAAATCACAGAAAAATGTGTAGCGAAACAACTCTCTCGCCATATCAAGGAAAATGATCTTCTTGACAATTTCCAGTCTGGCTTCATTCAAAACTGCAGCACTGAAACAGCCCTGCTGCTAGTGATTGATGACGCGCTGCGGATACTCGATTCAGGGGAGTCTTGTCTTCTAATTCTTCTTGACCTTTCTGCAGCCTTTGACACTGTCAATCACAACACTCTCCTTAACACTCTTCAACAGAGAATGGGCATGGAGGGCACTGTGCTCAAATGGTTTGCCTCCTTCCTCTCTGATAGATCCCAAATGATCAAAATAGCGAACAGTCTTTCAGCTCCTGTAGCAGTCAGTCAAGGTGTTCCTCAAGGCTCCATACTTGCACCCACACTGTTCAATCTCTATTTAGAACCGTTGGGAAATCTGCTGAGTAAATCCGGGATCCACTATCATCTATATGCGGATGACACTCAGATTTACCTTAAGGTGGCCTCCAATCACGATCTCTCCTTCCTTAGCTCTACTCTCGACTCCATTCAAAACTGGATGGTAACTCATCAACTGATCCTGAATCCCTCCAAAACAGAATTCCTCCTCCTTTCCTCCTCCCTTTCTCATCCCCAGTGCAAACATGGATGGATCAGATCAATCTAATGAACAATAAGCCTATCATTGTCGAGAGCGCAAAATCCCTTGGTGTCATTCTCGACAAAAAACTTAATCTACTCTCCCACATTAACTCCATTGCAAAGTCTGCTCGACACCAACTGCGCCTTCTTTGGGGGATTCGTCGCTTCTTTCCGGAGCACGACCTTAAAACCCTGGTACAAGCGCTGGTTCTCTCCAGATTGGACTACTGCAACTCTCTTCTTACTGGCCTTCCCAAATCCCACCTTTCCCCCCTGAAGTCTATTCTCCATTCAGCAGCTCGTTTCATATATGGGGCCAAAAGAAGCGACCACATCACACCCATTTTATCCACCCTCCGTTGGCTTCCCATAGAGGCAAGATCTATCTACAAAACTGCATGTATCACCCACAAAGCCTTGCACTCCTCCTCCCCTCGCTACCTGGTGAATAAACTGAAACTCTCTGGGGGCTCCAGACCATCACGTAATGCAGAAAAGTTATTGCTTGAACCTCCCATTTTCAAGAAGGAAAGATTGATGGCCCAATCCTTTTCAGGCAACGCGGTGAGAATCTGGAACTCACTTCCGCCTCAGCTTCGGACCACCACCTCTTCCCAGGCCTTCAAAACTGACCTCAAAGCTCTCCTCCTTCAAAGACACTTCCAAAGTTAATTCAAGCCCTCTGTTTTCAGAAGGAAGTCCTTCCATTATAGGATATTCTGTTCTCCATGCCTATAGAAGTGCCTTCCCAGGGTGTTTTTGTGTTTTGAGTGTCTGCCATTTAGTGCAGTATTTTACCTCTACCTGTATTTTGTACTCGTTTGTAACATGCACATGGCACCTTTCCTTTTCAACGTATCATTTGCTACCTCTTATATCTTGTTTGCTTTTGATACATGCACAACGGCCACCACTGCCTCATGTAACGTAACTATTGTTTTAGTGTTTTGAGTGTCTACCATTGATTGCAACTTTTTTTTTTACCTCTATTCGTACTTTATTTGCTCTTGTAACCTGCACACGTCACTTTTTCCTCTCATAACGTATCGTTTGCTACCTCGTTTATTTTTTGCTCTTGATACGTGCACAATTATCACAATTGCCTCTTGTAATGTAACGCTTGTTTTTGTAACAGGCTCACTTGTAATTCTTCTCCTCTTGTATCTTTACTTTGCCTATTGTGAAGCGCTCTGACACCTTCGGGTAAAGTCTGCGCTATATAAAAACGCATTAAATAAAATAAATAAAAAAAAGATATCCTGGAATACATAGGATTAAGATTTATTAATCAGCAAGTAGTCCTGTTTTATGTGAATTACTGATAACAACTTTTAATAGCCTATAAAAGACTTGAAATTACCCTTTCACTTAGACCTCGAACACAGTTTGTGTTTGGTTTCATAGTCTGTCAGTGCCAAGTACTTCTTTAGTTCTTGAGGTCTGTCCTGTCTGACAATAAGATACTTTCCCCCTTTTTCTTGTCCATGATACTACCCTACACGACTGACCCTGTGCGTCCCCGACCCCGTTTGGATCCTGCACTGCTTCCCTCACCGTAACTTTATGCTGACCCACCCTCCTTTATGGACTGGACATTACTGCGACTGCAATCCACATTCTTCTTTTTCTCAGGGACATTTGCGAAGAGCCTTTCAATATAGAGAAGCCAGAATGACTGGCATTGCCAATGCCTGCTTCCGTGGCGTGTAGGGTCGGTGACTGAAAAGTGTCTGTGGAGATATTTATAAGTTTAGGCTGTACTTGTACAACATTCCAGCATGTCTTTTGTTTTGTCAACATCTATCACGTTTTGTAAACTAAGCGTGAGACAAAGAATTGTGTGCTTGACCCCCGGTACGCGTTTTTTTTTTAATTCCTTAAACATGGTTTCCCCTCCGAGAGATGCACGACCCCACATACTTGTGATGGCCGGATGCGTATGTCGTCATTAGCTTCCTGAAAGTCAGAACAATAAATCCAGGCAGCGGCCGACGCTTCCCAGCCTTTGTGTACAGTGCCTGGCCCAATCCCAACGTATTAAGAAGCCGAGGTTTTAAAAGGACAACGGAATGTCTGCAGAGATTTATGATTATTTAACGGCAGTAGCGAGTTTCTAAAAATTAGTTTTCTTCCTGTGAAAAGGAACCAATTGCAGCAAAAGGTTTTCCCATTTAGCAAGAATGCTTTTAGTTGCATATTTTCTGTTGCAGTTGTCGTGAAGGGCTGATGTTACCTATGCTTGTCCCCACTGAGGTTGAATTTTTGAGATTAGTTCCCTTTTCAGTAGTTATGACTGACAAAGTAAATTAAAAACGACCTGTTCTTATCACTCAAAAGAAGTTCATAAAACGATATGTTTCCCTCTTGGTTTAGGGTTTACGGTAGATGTAATGACGCAACTTACACCATTTTGTGAATGAAAATGTCAGCTCGTTATTGACATAAATGAATGATGGGCAATGGATCGTGCTGCTTTATGAGCATTTCTTGCTTCAGTGACTTGGTTCATAGATTTGTGCGACTTCACTTTTTTGTGGTAAAAGAAAAATTGTCAACGTCTGTTCTCGTTAGAAAAGTACTTATTAAAGAACAGTAACATTTTATGATATTCAGTATTTAATCCAGCACATCACCTCCCCACCAACTTTTCCTTTTCGCTCAGAGACCCAAAACGTTTATTTATTTTCTACTTTTTTATTTACACTTTTATATATGGCAGCCCAAGCAAAACGGTGGCAGACTGCTTTAACAACACGCATTTGCAATGCAATGGGTCTCGCGTTTGCTAAAGTTAGAGCTATTAGCGTTGTAGATTCCTAACTGCACTTTTCTTCTCACATAAATTAAAAATAAAAAGTATAACAGTTGACCATAACAAGCCTATTCAAAGCTCCACAGTAGCCATGAGCTCGAAGGAGAGATACAAAAGGAAAAAGAAGTTCACTTGCAGTCAAACGTATAGGCAAACGTGTAATTATCCATGTAATAGGTTCAATGGCAAAGGCGGTAACAAAACTGTCCCAAGGAGGGACAAACGTAAAGCATTTACCATTGATTTCAAAGGATTTTTAAAAGAAAAACCCATGAATGAGTGATAGTGATGGGCGTGCGGTGGGCGTGGTTAAAAGCCCCAGATCGATTACAATAGGCCAGAGCGCTTGTGTGCTCAACCCAAAAACAGGAGGGCAAAGCTCTCTCTTAAACTGAATCATATCACAATAGGGAGGCCAAAGACTGAGCATATTTTTAAAGAAATCAACGCAATTCAAATTTTTTTGAAATCGAGTCTCTAGTTGGCAGAGCTATGCACCCTGTCCATGTACGGACCACAATCCTAGTCAGGGTAAGTCACAACACAACCCAAATTATCCTGTGCTCACCCACTGGTAGTTTGGCACAAAGCAGGCAGACTTAACTTAGAAGGCAATGTGTAAAGTATTGGGCAATAACTCATACAGTAACACAGTGAAAACACCACAAAAATGCACCACACAGATTTAGAAAAATAGATAATATTTATCTGAATAAAATTGAGATCAAAACGACATAAATCCAAAATGCGGAAGTCGAGATACCACTTTTTAAAGGTTTAAAAGAGTTTCAGTCCTTAAGAATCAGTGGTTGTAGCCATGTAACACACAGTACCTGGGATGCATCAAAAATAACGACGCACAGGGCAGCAGAGGAGGAGATGCGTTGAAAAATAAGGTAGTGCATCGGATTTTCTAGCATAGTTTCTTTCCATGTTGCAAGGTGGTGAGTTGCTTTTAAGGTGCGCAGCCTTGGTTCCTCACTGTGATGCAGGGATATTTTGATCCCCGGGGACGATGCGTTGAAAATCCTTGACTCACTGGTAGAAGGAGCAGGTGCTGCATCCATCCGGTATGCGATTCAGGCGCTGCTTTGATTTCCGGTTTTGAGTCTGGTGTTGTGTCATTCCAGTTGGCGCTGCAGCGATTTCCCAACCGTGATGCAGGTGCTACAGTGATTTCTGCAGGCGTTGCATCAATTGTCCGATGCACAAGGATTTCCTCAAGGGATGAAGTCTTTGTTGGCCCTGAGACTTCCGAAACAGGAGGCAAGCTCAATCTAAGCCCTTGGAGAGCACTTTAGGAGGAAGGCAGAGTCAGGAGCACCAGGCAGCAGGGCAACAAGCAGGAAAGCAGTCCTTCAGCAAAGCAGTCCAGATGAGCCATTTGGACAGCCAGGCAGTCTCTCTGACTGAGTCCCGGTCCAAAAGTGTCTGATTTGGTGGGGTCAGAGACCCAGTTTATGTACTCAAAAATACCTTTGAAGTGGGGAAATCTTCAAAGAGTGGTTTCGAAGTGCACAAGGTCCCCTTTCAGTCCAGTCCTGTCTGCCAGGATCCCCGTGGGGGGTTATCAGTCCATTGTGTGAGGGCAGGCCATTGGCCTTTGAAATGTAAGAGAAAGCCCCTCCACCTTTCCTGCCAAGGGAGACCCATTCAGTATGCAGATGAATGCAGATGTAACTGACTGTCCTGTGTTTATGGTTGTCTGGCTGGAATGCACAAGGGGAGCTGTCAGCCAGTACAGACCAGATGTGGATTGGAGACAGGCTGTAAGGCACAAATTTCAGTAAGTGCAGAGAAATGCCCACTTTCGAAAAGTGGCTTTTCTAAAATAGTAGTATTAAATTCAACTTCACCAGTTAGCAGGATTTTTTATTACCATTCTGGCAATACTAAACATGACAGGGCTACTCCTTCCAGATCAGAATCTACCACTTAAAAGTTTATAAGAGCAGTCCTAATGCAAGTCTCTGAGAGGAGCAGGCCTCACAGTGGTGGAAAACAAATTTGTGAGTTTTTCACTAATAGGACATGTAAAAAACATAAGTACATGTCCTGTCTTTTACTTACATAGCACCCTGCCCTATCGGTTATCTAGGGCCTACCTTAGGGATGACTTGTATGTAAAAAAGGGGAGTTTAAGGCTTGGCAAGTAGTTGTAAATGTCAAGTCGAAGTTGCAGGGAAACTGCACACACGGGCCTTACAATGGCAGGCCCGAGACATGGTTAAGGGGTTACTTATGTGGGTGGCAGAATCAGTGCTGCAGTCCCACTAGTAGCATATAATTTACAGGCCCTGGGCACATGTAGTGCACTTTACAAGGGACTTACAGGTAAATTAAATATGCCATTTGGGTAGGAACCAATGTTGCCATGTTTAGGGGAGAGAGCATATGTACTTTGGCACTGGTCAGCAGTGGTAAAGTGCGCAGAGTCCTAAACCGGCAAAAAAAGGGTCAGAAAAATGGAGGGAGGCAGGCAAAAAGTTGGGGGATGACCACCCTAAGGCTGTCAGGTCTAACAAAGTTCAAGGATGAAACTGAAGAAGCCTGACTTGTCTGGCAAGGTGCAGCCACTTTTGCACTATGCTGCACTCCTGTGTTGAAACTATTTTGGAGGTTGCTGAAGATCTATTACCCAGTGTAGTCTAGGAACATTCCTTACTGATTGGGTGGCACGCTTGTCAATAAGGCACTGGTAAAGGAGTCTTTCCAGCTGTTGGCAGCAGTGTCCATTGGATGTACCAAGGCAAAGGGCCATAGTGACATGCAGAGCAGTGCTTAATTTGTGCTTGTTGTTTCTGGTGAAGATCACCAGCACTTATTTTTGAGGGCCGGTGCTTATTCTTCTGTCGCAAGCATTTGCTGCGTGCAAAAGAGACATATGGGAAAGATAGAGGAAGAAAAAAATGAAAAAGCATCACAAGGGGAGAAAGCAGAAAGCTGCAAAAGTGAGCGGAAGGGCCAAGGAGTAGCTTTAAATGAATTGAAGAGGCCCGAGATGGCTTCAGGATTACGCTGCCTCAGTATTCTGTGTTCCCACATTTAATTGCAGCAGCTGGCGTTTAAGAGGAGGGCTTTGGGCACCTGCACGTTTTCATTTACAAATTAAGCACTGATGCTGAAAGACTCAAGATAGGCATTTCTATCTCTCATCACTTGTGTAAAGATGTGATGCATAATGATGTGTTCTGCACTAACTTGAACAAATATGCAAGCCCATGATTCAATAAAATGGCCTGCATTGTTCTGGGAGACTACTTTTGTGTATAACTTTGCTCAGCCCACCTCATAAGAATATCAAAAAGTCATATATACTCACTGGCTACTATCCTTCAAATGGTGCAGGGATGAAGGCCTGCTGGAGACAACAGACCACCTGTACTACAGAGAACAGTAGTATCCAGAACATTATACTTAAAGGGACACCCGAATAATGGCAAACTGTTGGCAGTTCTCTCGGTTTATTACAACTTTAAGCTCATTGAACCATCTCCTTTGCAATGTAGTGGGGAGGGCAGATTTGAAGAGAAGCATCTCTAACACCTTCATGAACCATTCAATATTGCAGAATGACACTCACTTTGTTGGAACATCTGACAATAAGATTGTCCTTGGTGAATGCTAAAATATTCACACCTGGGGAAGATATCATAAAAGGAAACAGACATTTCAAAATGTCAATGGTGCCTGTTAGATGGGTCACAAATAGCGCATATGCCTAGGAAATCCAGAATCTCAGGCTAAGAGTCAAAAACAGGATGTTTGCAATCTGTCCTCAATTCTTCTCAGGCATGTAGTGTAAAGGGTTGTGGCTTGAGGGCATTGGAAAAGGGATATGAAGCGACCCATGATACTCCGTACCAATGTGTAGTCCAGGGGAACCATTGCGGAATCATTCTTTGCCGAAAAGGCTATCTTGCTAGACAAAATTCAACCATTCCTGATTGTGCAGATCAAAAAGGAATCTTGCCTACCCAAATGGATATGCTTGTGTCTCTATGGGTGCCTTAGCTGCACAAACGGCTTTGAACTCAGCTTCTCTATGGTCAGTGCAAACAGTTCTAGCACCCGTTATGCAACTGAAGTGAGAACATAACTAGATGCTTTGTGTTACTGACCACAGTCAGAAAGGGACACGGTATGGGGTGGAATGAGCTTCACTGGCTTAGAGGGTGCTACTGCTAAATTACAGTGCATGTCGGTATGCTATAGACAAGGACATTGGGCCATATATTTTTTTTAAACATGTTATTAGTATTTAGGTCTAGATTACATATTGGATATCATATTGCAAGTGATTTTACAAATATACACACAGCATCAACACACCATTACATCAATACAATATGGAGTCACATTAAATGCTGTGTTTTATGTAACATATCTTCTGTTTTGACCAGGTACATATGTCATCTGTAAGGAAATGCCTCCTTGGCATGGTTGCCCCCTGACTTTTTGCCTTTGCTGATGCTATGTTTACAATTGAAAGTGTGCTGAGGCCTGCTAACCAGGCCCCAGCACCAGTGTTCTTTCCCTAACCTGTACTTTTGTATCCACAATTGGCAGACCCTGGCATCCAGATAAGTCCCTTGTAACTGGTACTTCTAGTACCAAGGGCCCTGATGCCAAGGAAGGTCTCTAAGGGCTGCAGCATGTCTTATGCCACCCTGGAGACCTCTCACTCAGCACAGACACACTGCTTGCCAGCTTGTGTGTGCTAGTGAGAACAAAACGAGTAAGTCGACATGGCACTCCCCTCAGGGTGCCATGCCAGCCTCTCACTGCCTATGCAAGTATAGGTCAGTCACCCCTCTAGCAGGCCTTACAGCCCTAAGGCAGGGTGCACTATACCATAGGTGAGGGTACCAGTGCATGAGCATGGTACCCCTACAGTGTCTAAACAAAACCTTAGACATTGTAAGTGCAGGGTAGCCATAAGAGTATATGGTCTGGGAGTTTGTCAAACACGAACTCCACAGCACCATAATGGCTACACTGAAAACTGGGAAGTTTGGTATCAAACTTCTCAGCACAATAAATGCACACTGATGCCAGTGTACATTTTATTGCAAAATACACCCCAGAGGGCACCTTAGAGGTGCCCCCTGAAACTTAACCGACTGTCTGTGTAGGCTGACTAGTTCCAGCAGCCTGCCACACTAGAGACATGTTGCTGGCCCCATGGGGAGAGTGCCTTTGTCACTCTGAGGCCAGTAACAAAGCCTGCACTGGGTGGAGATGCTAACACCTCCCCCAGGCAGGAGCTGTAACACCTGGCGGTGAGCCTCAAAGGCTCACCCCTTTGTCACAGCCCAGCAGGGCACTCCAGCTTAGTGGAGTTGCCCGCCCCCTCCGGCCACGGCCCCCACTTTTGGCGGCAAGGCTGGAGGGAACAAAGAAAGCAACAAGGAGGAGTCACTGGCCAGTCAGGACAGCCCCTAAGGTGTCCTGAGCTGATGTGACTCTGACTTTTAGAAATCCTCCATCTTGCAGATGGAGGATTCCCCCAATAGGGTTAGGATTGTGACCCCCTCCCCTTGGGAGGAGGCACAAAGAGGGTGTACCCACCCTCAGGGCTAGTAGCCATTGGCTACTAACCCCCCAGACCTAAACACGCCCTTAAATTTAGTATTTAAGGGCTACCCTGAACCCTAGAAAATCAGATTCCTGAAACTACAAGAAGAAGAGGACTGCTGAGCTGAAAAACCCCTGCAGAGGAAGAACAGAAGACACCAACTGCTTTGGCCCCAGACTTACCGGCCTGTCTCCTGCCTTCCAAAGAAACCTGCTCCAGCGACGCTTTCCAAGGGACCAGCGACCTCTGAATCCTCTGAGGACTGCCCTGCTTCGACGACGACAAGAAACTCCCGAGGACAGCGGACCTGCTCCAAAAAGACTGCAACTTTGTTTCAAGAAGCAGCTTTAAAGAACCCTGCAATCTCCCCGCAAGAAGCGTGAGACTTGCAACACTGCACCCGGCGACCCCGACTCGGCTGGTGGAGAACCAACACCTCAGGGAGGACCCCCGGACTACTCTACGACTGTGAGTACCAAAACCTGTCCCCCCTGAGCCCCCACAGCGCCGCCTGCAGAGGGAATCCCGAGGCTTCCCCTGACCGCGACTCTCTGAAACCTAAGTCCCGACGCCTGGAAAAGACCCTGCACCCGCAGCCCCCAGGACCTGAAGGACCGGACTTTCACTGCAGAAGTGACCCCCAGGAGTCCCTCTCCCCTGCCCAAGTGGAGGTTTCCCCGAGGAAGCCCCCCCTTGCCTGCCTGTAGCGCTGAAGAGATCCCTTGATCTCTCATTGACTTACATTGCGAACCCGACGCTTGTTCTAACACTGCACCCGGCCGCCCCCGCGCCGCTGAGGGTGAAATTTCTGTGTGGGCTTGTGTCCCCCCCGGTGCCCTACAAAACCCCCCTGGTCTGCCCTCCGAAGACGCGGGTACTTACCTGCAAGCAGAC
Source organism: Pleurodeles waltl (assembly GCF_031143425.1). Taxonomy (NCBI): domain Eukaryota; kingdom Metazoa; phylum Chordata; class Amphibia; order Caudata; family Salamandridae; genus Pleurodeles; species Pleurodeles waltl. The sequence goes on from NC_090439.1 coordinate 721,328,890, forward strand.
CGGAACCGGGGCACCCCCTTCTCTCCATTGAAGCCTATGCGTTTTGGGCACCACTTTGAACTCTGCACCTGACCGGCTCTGAGCTGCTGGTGTGGTAACTTTGGGGTTGCTCTGAACCCCCAACGGTGGGCTACCTTGGACCAAGAACTGAACCCTGTAAGTGTCGTACTTACCTGGTAAAACTAACAAAAACTTACCTCCCCCAGGAACTGTGAAAATTGCACTGTGTCCACTTTTGAAATAGCTATTTGTGAATAACTTGAAAAGTATACATGCAATTGAAGTGATTCAAAGTTCCTAATGTACTTACCTGCAATACCTTTCAAACAAGATATTACATGTTAAATTTGAACCTGTGGTTCTTAAAATAAACTAAGAAAAGATATTTTTCTATAACAAAACCTATTGGCTGGATTTGTCTCTGAGTGTGTGTACCTCATGTATTGTCTATGTGTATGTACAACAAATGCTTAACACTACTCCTTGGATAAGCCTACTGCTCGACCACACTACCACAAAATAGAGCATTAGTATTATCTCTTTTTACCACTATTTTACCTCTAAGGGGAACCCTTGGACTCTGTGCATGCTATTCCTTACTTTGAAATAGCACATACAGAGCCAACTTCCTACATCATCTGATAAGTTCTATATCTTCCCTGTCATCCCCGATTTTTCAATAATGACTAACCCTCAAGGGCTGGGGGGTGGCTAAAAATCTTTGAGTTCAGTCCAAACATTTGTTTCCATTTTCCCCATACTTGGTAAAAAAATTTGGTCAGACCCATCCGTATTCACTTTCTAGACCTTCACTGTCTCTCCTCTCATTTTTCTCCACCTTTGGGCAGTGCCTCCCCAGCCAACATTATTGCTAAATTACAGAATATTCACTAGTATCTTGTTATTGTGATATCTCTTCATATCTCTAGTTTTGCTGGATATGCCAGCAATAGGAGATTTCCTCCAGTGTCTGAGTAATCTGATTTTTCAATTTTATTCCAGAATCAAAGTATATGGGAGCAATCCATTAGAATGTGTATAAATGTCCCTTCTGATTGCAGCCCCTGAGGCATCTGTTGTCTCCGAAGTTCCAACGTTTGACTATTTGAACCATCTTGAAGTATGTGCAATGTAGGATCTTTAGTTGCATAATCTGAAACCAATCCTATTAACTTCCTATCTCATATGTTTACATACTTTGTTATAGCCCTCATCATCCAGCACACCTACATCTCATTCTTCTTTATTCTTTAGAGCTCTATGTTCTTATGTACAATATGAATTAATCTTCTATATGTTTGTAATGTGGCGTTCCTTTGGAAGGAGGTGGCAAGTACTCTATATTCCAACAGAGATTCTTCTTGTATTTCTTGTAGCAATAGTGCCTATTTTGAAAAAGGCATGTCTAAGCGGTATGTGTTTGTAATGTTGGGTATTTGCCCATTCATACTCCAGCATCAAAGTCTCAAACTCTTTAAAACCTTCCACCTGCATCTCTTTTTTCAGAAACGCCTATTAATTAAATCTCATTTGCTGAAGCCTTCCGAGTCCCACACGTCTGAAAATAAGCCTGATTGCCACAATGGAGTTTTTAGTGTATTTCAATCTCTCTGTTCCATCACTTGTCACTTGTCATCAATTCTATCCACTGTTTTTGTTTGATATGGACAGTGCCTCTGCATTTATTTTCCTTACAGTTTTCCTAGGCAACCTCTAGGTTGTAATGCTTGTCCATCTGAATTGATTTCCAGGTTGTTACCTATATATTGAGTTGGACATTGCAATTCCCCATCATACTGTCCTCTACAGACAGAAGTCATGTCTACCTTAGCTGTGCCCCCAACTCACAGTAAGGTTGCAGTGACAATATTCACCCTTTAAAAATATGTGTCCTGTGTTAGATAAGAGGTATTCTGAAGTATATATAGACATTGCGTCAATGTTATCATTTTGAATAGGGCTCCTCTCCCTAACTTAGGCCATATTTAAATGGCAGTATTAGTTGACTTTTGTGAGTTACTCAGGACTGGTCCCTAGTACCCTATGGAGGCCCCTTCTTTTTGAAAGCGAGAAAAAAAATCACTTTGGTATATTCCCAATAAACATTCATTCTGTTTTTATACATTTGTTTTGCTTCTTTTCTCGTCTCCTTTACTCCCTACTAGCCTTAGTCCAGTAGTCTCTTTTTATATTCTTGTTTGAGTTTTTTCTATAGTCCTTATTTTCCTCTTTATTTGGTTTCTTGGTTCATTATTCCTTCTCTTGTCTTGTTTTTAGCAGTGTCTCGTATCCAGGTTATTGTCAACGCAGAGCATGAGAGCAAGACAGGAGCCAGGGAGGATGGGGGGGGGGGAGGCACAAAAATAAGGAAAAAATAAAATTTTAAAAAAGTCTGATACGCTGGGGTAAGTACTTTCTTTACTCTCTCTGAAAGGGAAGGGTAGTGAGGGTCTTTGTGCCAAAACAAAAACGTGACCAGTCTCTGCTAGCCACTGTAGTTTGTGCTCATAAGGTGTGGGTGCAGGTGCTTCACAAAATTTATGAAAAAAAAATTACACTTGTTTCACACCCTTCCCTTTTATTTGTATTATTCCTCTCTTCTCCCTCCCTCCCTGAAATAGCGCGGTTTCGGAGCCTGGAACACAGGGACGTACCTCTGCAGGCTGCTGAGTCCAAAAGTGGTTTTTTTTCGTCCTCGCTGGCACTTGTCTCTCCTTCTGCGTCCTCTTCTCATCACAGCTCCTCCCAGCCGTAGTCTTGGCTCACGTTCTTTTCCTGGGTTCCTACTTCTCCTCTCCAGTCGCTGTGGCTCCTCTTGCGTCTCCTTCCCATATTCTCCCTCGTCTCTCTCGGCGTCCACGCGCTCTTCCCCTTTTGGCATTTCCTTTTCCAGAGTTGCAGAGGGATGGGCTGACGCCGGTCAGATGCTCTCTCTCTCGTGTCCCCGGGGCACGATGTGATCGGCCCCAGATGACTATTTTGTTTTACAGGGCCAATCACCCTGTAACATTGACCTAAGTGAAAAGTTGGACTGACACTCGTTGGGACTTGTATCTCTTTGACAGCCTGACCTTTCAGTGAAGGTCACTGGTATTACATTTGGAAATTTACTGCATGGATTGAAACAAATATATTGCAGACCTTCATCTAGTCAACAACATTATAACAAGAATATCTGCAGATCATTGTTTGCCAGTGTTTTGTTTAGGCTTGTTTAAAAAAAAAACTTTTATAGTTGGCCTACATCAATATTTAAAAAGAAAACATTAGTTACAAACAAAAATATATTTTGGGTCTCAAAAAGAAACACACATTTGCAATGCAACAGATCTCACATTACGTCGAGTTAGAGCTACTAGCGTTGTAAACTTCTAACTGAACATTTCTTGCCACATTAAATGAGAAAAAAACAATTGCTCCGAAATAAAGAGAAAAAGTAGTCCAGAGACCATACGGAAAACATGGAGCCTCGAATGTTTCCAGACGTTTACTGGTGCTCTCGAAGAGGGCTAAACACCGGAAAAGCTTGACGTATGCATGCCTTGCACGAATGAAAACAAGCGGATTTTAAAAGGCAAGCCCACAAACCAATAAAAGTGACTGACGTAACATGGGCGTGGTTAAAATCCCCCTAAAGAGAGATTAGAAGAGGGACAGAGCACTTTGCACTCGCCCCTAAAAATTGCTATAGCAGCCTTTGGCACGGGAGTTAACTGCTTTGTATGCAGGTGTACTCGTTGTGAAAGAGCAGAATGCCGTTACTCACAGTGAAGTTAACCATTGGCTGACCCATTGCTCCATGCTTTATGCTGCAGTGTGCAGAATTAAAATGTCAATGACAACAACAGACCGAATGATGAAGAAGGCTGGTTGAAATCCCCTGCAAGTATATATATTGTACATATAATTTTAGTTAAATCAACAGGTTAGGTTTATATCAGACCTACAGATATGCATAACTGTTTACAATTCTATCTATGCCACCATCTCGGAGGAAATGTAGGACTAAGTATTAATATTCAAAAGTGAAATAAAAATGGATCCATGTTTTGGGGAACAAACAATCTTGCTTCATTTGTCGAGAATGCTTTGCTGTCTAGACAACAACACATTTAAATTTCCTGCTGTTTGTGCTGTCACTCTGTGATGAAGATGGAATGCATCTACTTACTGCATCTACTAATCAGTAATACAATTGCTTTGTCCCCTAAACTACTTGTGATATCACTTAAGAAATTCACATTATGTATACATAAGAGGAAGTAGCAAATACATGTTTGAGTAATTTTGCTTGGTGTGTAATTGCAGAACACAAAAGAATTGTCACATTTATTCCAAAGTGGGAAAATAAAGAGTTTTAGAAAATAGATCAACTATCAAGTTAATGATAAATTGCTATTTTTTTACCATGACTAATTGGCTTTGCATAATTGTATACTTGTTAAAACTGTTAAAAAATGTTACCTCTTCACATTTAACCATTCATCTGCCAAGACACGTGGGTATCATTAGTTACATATATATATATATATATATATATTTCATTAAATGTTATGTTGTACATAGTTTAGTCATCAGACGTTTGACACACATTATGCGGTCATGCTTTTGGTTCCAGGTTGTTTCAGTGCATTTCTGCAGTCATGCTCTGACACGTTTAATGCAGTTTGATGACCACTCTATATTATTAATTTGTAGCTGACTACCACAGCAGTGGAAATCCTGTTGCCAACGGATGGAAAATACACAATACTGCCAAAAACAAGTGGTTCGTATGCATGGCAAAAACACCTGAAAACAAACAAGAATGGCTTGAAGCAATTTTAAAAGAGAGAGAAAGACGAAAAAGTAAGAATTTTATCTTATTTGATGATTGTCATATTTGTATCAATTTGCTGCCGTTTCAGCTTGTGTGCGTTTAAATACATGTAAATGGCAAGTTGTCTATTTCTAGGACATGTTCAGGCACTGCAGGGCTTTGTGATGTATATAATAACATGGCTTCCATGCCGAGAGGAGCCTCTGTATAGTACACAGCTAGAAAGGGTTAGGGTGACTATGTTTTCGTAGGGGAGAAGATGGAGTCTAGTGGTGATACTTCTGACACTTTCTAGATATGACTTCTAAACCTGGGTTTTCTACGTGACCAACGAATATGTGTGATCCTGGGGGTGTTACCATGAAGCTTTGCTTTCTTAAATGCACCCTTAAACATAGTGAAAAGACCAGTGCCTCACTACTCTGTGCAAGCTGATAGAGACAGAGGACATGTATGAGCCCCGTAACCAATATAAATAGGATGCATAAAACATGAAAGAAATGTTACTTGAAGCACATTGTATACCTTTCATTGGATTTATGTAACTAAATTTGCCCTTGCATTTCAGATGTTTACACCGCACTTATTTCAGAATTCCTGGTTACATATTAACTAACACTTTATTAAATAATTAGTTATTTCCATGAATAAATTAGACTTTTTAAGAATGAGCTGTATTTCGTTATGGAAAAATGGCTTTTATACAACAGTGTGAACAGGATAGTGGAGCGTCAAACCATAAGTCATTTGAATCTCTTATTGAGTTAATTATTGTACGAACCACAGTGCTAAATATTTTGCTTTGCTCTTTTTATGCATTTGCAGATTTGAGACTTGGCATGGAGCAAGATACATGGATGATGATATCTGAACAAGGGGAGAATCTATATAAAATGATGTGCAAACATGGGAACCTAATCAAAGACAGAAAGAAAAAGCTGACAACTTTTCCTAAATGTTTTCTTGGCAGGTAAAATTATAAATGTACAGGAGATGCTGATAGATGTTGTTCAGATTGTACACACATGAGTGCATTCAGATCCCTACAACTAGTAGGATCTTAAAGAGCATACCAGTATAAACACGTGCTTTGAAAGCTTTGGTAAATGCTCACAAACCAAAATAATGCCAGCCACAGCTGCTGCATCGTGTGGTAGTGTAATGGGGATGACGAGTGGTAGTGATGTCTTGGATAGGGAGCTGATGTAGTTGCCCTGCTAGGTATGAATTCTGAATAATCTTAACCATTATCCTTACCCTGAGAACGCATACTTTTCACTTTTTACCTGTGCTTTTTTATCCTGTCACTATCCCACAGATGTAGAACACAGTGAACTGCCTGCTTTTCCAACAAGCGCTAGTCATTTGTCCACAGGCAACCACTTAAAAAAAATATGAAGCTAAGAAACACATACATAAAGAAATATTTGAACTGCGTGTGCATTAATCTCAAGATTCACTTTTTTTCCCTATTGGAAGAAAATATTTTTCTACTTTTCTGTGAGCATCACACACTGACTATTTACCAATCTCATTTCAATTACTGCACATTTTCACAACAGCAGTGATCATTTTTTCTCAGTCAATTCCTCCTCCTAGCTCCAATGCTTCCTAAATTCTTAAATAGTTGTTTTGTTGTGAGCTTCCCCATTTCATTTGCCGTGCCTCCTATCCCGTATCTCCCTGACTTCACGCACACTGTGAGAGAATCAAATAGGCACACTGGATCACTGGTGCAGACTGACACCCAAGCACCCCAAAGGCCTCAGTTTTCCTCTCCCTTGGCTACTGGGCCTGGCTACCGGGGCAGAGAGAGTGTGCAAATCATATTTATAGCATGGTGTTGTGTGCCACTGTGGTGAGTTAACAACAAAACACAAAAGTTAATTAAGGTAATTTTTAGTTATGACTTCTCGGTGAGTACTGCTTCTAATTTTTGTACTTAACCAGATTAACAAATCATCTCATTAATTTGGGAGTTCATCCAGTTCGTAAAGGTGGCAACGTTGGGTGTCTACCACTGCACACACATCATCTGTCCAAACATTTGTTGTGCTCAGGCTGAGACATTTACACATAACTTGCAAATACGATCAGTTTTACAAGTGTGTTAGTGAATGCTACACATTTGTCAGAGTAATTGTGTTTTGTTGTTGTTGCTATCGTTGGGCTAATGAAGGACACTTTGGCAAATGCAGGGCTCTCATCTAGATATCAAGAAGTGTACACAAGACATACACATCCTGCAGTAAAGGAGCAGTGGAGGGCAATGTGTATTTGGAAAATGGGAAACATAATAAAGTTGATCACTGGCCAGAAGGAGTATGACAGGTGAACATAACCATTTTGAAATCTGAAAACTAAAAGGCGAGAGTGTAAGAAAATACAAATAAAATAACTTTGAAAGGCTTCATTTTGCAGAACAGCCTTATTTTGATCATATTCTCCCTGGGTTAACAAGCTACATAGCACAAAATCTGTGTTCCTGCTGATGAGGTGAATCCGTTTCCAGGTACCCACATGCCTTTCTTTTACTGACATCACACTAGCAGTGGTGCCTTATGTCCCCACTTGCTCGTCTGACACCCTCCCACAAATATCAACTTCTCCCTTTTGGCATCCTGGCCATTTTTAACAACTTAGCAAAAAGTACATGGAATATAGCTTTCTTGATAATTTAGGGCGCAGATAGGCAAAATGTATGTAGTAGCAGAAGAATAAGGTGATGGTCATCCTTCTTTACCAGTCAACCCCATAAGCGACAATAGTGACTTTTGGCTTAAACTCTGTTTTTCCTTTTGTTCTAAAAGGTGTAAAGTGATTACTTCAGTGACAAATTGTGATTATACAATTTGATTGCATTATGATATAAGTTTAAAAGGCTTATAGGCTATACCAATCAGTTGAGTAGTATGTTTTTGCGTTTTTGTGCATGTTTTTCTAGATGTGCAGACACTCACCCTTTCTGACCCTAAGCACTGCAACATTCGGGGGGTGGTGACCACCCCCATGGGACATCCAGAAGCATTATTGGGATGGGCTACATGCAATGGTGTGTGGGCCACAACTAATGCTTTCACCCAGTCGTGACTGGGCCTAGCACCTTGGTCCTGGATACTGAGGCACCATCAGACCTTGATTGGGAGGCACGATCACACCACTGCTGTTGGCCTTCGTGGAGGCATACTGCCCCAGCTTGTGGTGGGCAGTGCACACTGGGACACCCATGTTAAGGGATAAGTCAATGTATGCATATACATGTACACTGTGAGCACATGAGACTCAAACACATTGGTGAAAATGCCCAGATGAGCAGCAATATTGTGTGTTATGCATGGTTCCCCTTGCTTAGTGACATTGTTGGAAGTGCAGCCAGGTGGCAACATGCCGTGCTATAGACATGACGGAGCATCAGTGGCTCATAATGTCTTGATGGCCCTAGGCAATACTTCATACAAATGTGATGCACCAACAAATCTTTCGCTCCTCCCCTGGATTCACATGTAGAGGACACCACCAAGTCAGTGTCATCTTAAAGATTTTGGGGGCCATTGGCTATACATATTCTAGAGACCCTTGTACAGAACAAATTCAAATGTTATTACCTATTTTTTGTCAATATAAGGCTGTGTGATGCCATAACAATACTAGGTTTTATGTTCAACTTCAATAGCATCACAAAAATAGTTAAAAAATGTCCTGCCTGGGACCCCAAAACTCCTTAAGATGCAATGGCTCATAAGACAGAACCAAAGGTAGATTTAGGCAGAGAGGGAGAGATATTCAAACAGAGAAATAGAATAGACAGTGATCAAACAGAGAGAAGGATCACTCTGCATGGACCCCTCTTGGTAGGTGAGGGCCCTGGGCAATTACTGACTTTGGCCATGCCTTAAAAAATCTCTGCACCAAGTGCTGAGCCCCATCCACAGTTAGCTTCATGTGCTGCCACTGACCACATCAGTCACTGGCCTGGTCAAATGGTATGCAAGCTCTCATGAAGATATTACCAGTATACTTCTCACATTAACACTAAGCTGATGTCACTCTGACCCAGCCAACCCATATTTTAAAGATTGGTCCTCTTTCTGGGATCATTAAGCATCTTTGGTGGCCTGCCTCTCTATCCCTTGAGTTTGGGGAAACACAGAGCTGCCAATCTGCTGGGCAGGCTGCTCCTATATCACCTCAGTGACACAGAAATAGATCAGATAAAAACACATCACTCAAGCGCTCAAGGCTCACCTATAAAAGACTGCACTCACAAAGATCAGCTGGAAATGCATTAACAAGCAGTCAGAACAACTAGGGTATTCCTAGAAGTCAAAATAGATGTGGTTGCAATTAACTTGGGTTTTCCAAGCAAATATCTGACAAATCTTACCCAGAGAGTGGCACAAAAAGAAACTTTGTTGAAGATACTCCACTTCCAGGCACCTAACTTACAGCAAAGGGAGAGCGGAAGACTCTGAAAGGTACTCCAGACTCAGTAACATCTTTGTGGTGGGAGTGATAGAAGGAATGGAATCCTGTGATATGGGTAATTACAGGGAAAACTGGATCACCACAACTGTGGCACTCGATGGCCTGTTCCGCTTCTTTTCCTTCAAAAGGGTGCATCGTGAAGTGGCTTATCAACTACTTCTGGTCATGCAGCCCAGACCCATGGTAGCCTAACCGCTGCACTTTGACCGATGTGACTTTACCCTAAAGCAGTCAAAAAAGCTGGGCCCTTCACAATAAACAATAACAAAGTCCTGATATTCCCTACAACACTCTCCAGAGCATTGACGCCAACAGGATTTTGACACACAGATGAGACAAACTTTGCCTCAAACTCCTCTGAGGGAAAGTTTGAGGATAGGGCCTCTGCATCCCATAGTGATGAAGACGACAAACAGTGTAAATTAACCTCAAAAACCTCAAATGATTCGAATTAACATTGGAGGAGGAGGGCATCCCTGTATTGGATACAAGTTTAATCCTTATCTCCTTGATCCAACAGCAAATTGTTTGTTACAGATGGTAGGTACTTACATAAGAGGACTGAACATTGACATGGTGGCCAGACTGAGAAACATAGCCACTAGGAGGCACACCAACATCATCGAGGGACAGCTATCTGATAATCCAGCATGGGGCTGCTCACCCTTGATCTCTCCAAAATGGGCCACTAGCACAAGCTTCACTGACCTTTGATTGAAGACTCCAGATGTAGAAAATCAGTGGTAGCCAGAAGGATTTGCATGCATTTCATGAGGCACACTCTTTCACTCTTTCTTTATCTTATTCCTAGCTTGTGTTTCAGACACATTCATGTTTGGGCAATGGACAGTTCAAGTTCTGGCCTTAGGGAGATGTCCACAGTTGAGCAGGCCGCTGGTTTATGTTAGTTCACTCATGGGCAATTGCATATCCTCAATGCCTAATGTGACCACAGCACACACAGCCAATCCTGCTTTCATATGCGGCCTCAATGGCCAACAGTAGTAAACAGATAGTTTGCAAATTATCAAGAGGGTCTGAACACAAGGCACAAGGCCACCCTCTTCGCAGACCCTTTCACTCATGGCCTCACATAATGCACACATCTTTTTCACATTAAATGTCAGAGGGCTCTGGCAGATAGTTAAGAGACACCAAGTGCATACCTATCTGAAAAGACGCAATGTTCGTATCATAGTTTTGCAGAAAACACCGCTCACAAAGGATGAAGACCAGAGACGTGGCAATCAGTGGAAAGGCCAGTTGTTTTATACTACTTAGCCTATGCCAGGGGTGTCCTGATATGGGTACATCCGGGGACTCCCTTACTGTTAGAAGAACAACAAGTTGATACAGAGAGGGGGTATATTTTTGTGAAAGAGTTGTTAGACGGCAAGAGAGAATATATTTGGGTGCTTACTCCCCCAACTCTGACCAACTCTGGCCTGGGCACTCCCCTGCACACTACCTCCACATTAATTTGGCAGGGCCTTTCCAGACTCATTCTTGATAGATAGAGACTTTAACTGTGTGCTCAACACCGGCAAAGATAACTCTCACTGCCCTCTGTCTGGAGCAGCTGCACAGAAAATTTTTGAGAAATTATCCAGATGGGCACATGGATGTGTGGAGCGCAACCCTCCTCATGGATAGGGAATACTCACATTTTTTTCCCATGCACATACTGCACGCCAAAATTGACATGATCTTTATATCGCCACTCTTCAGGAGAGTACTTAGCCATGACATCATCTAATCATAACCCATTACTGTTACCATTGCCTGGCCTGAATTCCAAAATGGCGTTTGCAGCTGTTAGCATTAAAGGACACTGAACTTAGGGGATGATAGCTGAGAAAGTCCAACACTATATTGATGCAAGTGCTGATTCATAGCTCACCCTTTAATCATATGGGAAGCATTCACGTTTATATATTAAGTGTTTGCATTTAAACATCTTCAGGGGCATTTCAAGTCCTCTGTGACCTGCTGACTAACCTGGAAGGACGGCTGAACCTGCTCGGACAAGATGCATTAGGATCTGATTTCATGAGGAAAGAACTGGTGCATAAGAGACAGCACCACACTGACCTTAGTAACAGGCTAGGGAAGTATGATTATAGGGAATATATCATTCAGGGACATACAGAAGGGAACAAATCTAGCGGCTAGAAGTCCAGACTGATTCAGTCAGAGATGAGTTTACTGGCCACAACAATCAGCCATCATCCAAATGGGCACCCCTAACACAAACAGGCAGATATAAATGCAATGTTCACTGCGTATTATAATCAGTTGTATAAACAGCTGAATGAGGCAGAGGTCAAGTGCATAAATCACTATTTTTCAGTCACGAGGTTACATAAGCTTTCATGAGAGCAGGTGCTTGATATCAAAGGAACGATCTCTGAAGGAAAGATCACCTTAGTGATCAGGCAACTCACAAAGGGAAAGACCCCTGGCAGTGAAGATCTTCTGTTTCCATTTTTAAAACATACCTTGGTTTATTGACAAAGTACCTCCTGGAAATGGATGAAGCTTCAAGAGCCAAAGTTATACTCCTGCCACCATCTCATGAATCAGTCAGCAAGTATCTTGCAAAACCCACTTGGATCCCCTTGAAAGTGGATTGGGCCCTGGTAGGAGTACCTCTCGCAACGTCTGCAGTCTTTTTTATTGACTAGATACACAAACATCAAGCATTTGATGGCTTATCAGACATTGTGGAATTCTTACTCACAATATCAAAGTCACTATTGATTTCCAAATTAGAAATCGAAGTAAAGAATAAATGTGTTTCCCGACACTCCAGGCTCATTTAAATTATAATGCAGTTACATCAAGGTTGATCGATCAAGACTGGTACAGTCAGAGTACTTCTTTAGTGGCCATCCAGCCAAATCATCTAATAAGAATTTGAACCCCTTTGACTCCATTCCCTAGTCAATTGCATTAAAGAGGGGCCCTATGGCAAGCATGAAAAATAGGTCTTTCTGCATCCCACTGGATAGTAAGAGACAGGTTTATTTGGGGTCTGGTGGTTCCCTCACATTCCTCTACCCCAGGCCCCATGCACTTTCTGCACTAATGATACATATGCCCTCTACTTTTAGTCATTCATACCTTTCCATCCTGGGACACAACAGCCTTGATTGTATTACCCTAATCCTCATTAATCCCATTAAAACACTTGCGCCAGGACGTTTCCACCTAGGTATTACCTACCCTGTGTCTTTCTGTTCCCCATCACCCTAATCTTAGATTTACCTGTTTAGATTTCAAATGTTTCTTCTGATCAAATAATCTTTTGATGACAACAAGTACTTCTCACAGCACACTGTGAGTCCTGACTAGGTGTACTGCATGGCCAGAAAATAATAAGATCCAGACCACTTAATGAAATAAACTGAACAGTCCAAAACACTTCTCAAGATTCTGAATATTAATGTAGGAAAAGATAAAAAAAATTAAATGACAGTACCCTGCCCTTGAGACAGGATCAATCTTTTATTAGTTTCCATTTGACTGAAAGAGATCTGACTTTATTTACATTCACCATTAACTGTTTATGTAGCCATATTTCTTATTTTGTAGAAGTATATGTTGAGGAATAATTTCTTTTTCAGAATTCTGTCTACTGCACTTATAATGAAATCCTAATTAAGTCATTACATCTAGCATTAAACTACTGTTAACTTTTCGTTTTATGGTAGATATTATTGTCAGACTCAAGAAACGGTAATGGGTGGCAGTGTGGGACCCGCTTACATGAACACATTTACCCATGAATCCGAAAGTGTGTTTTGCAGCATCAAATAGTTAATTCAGAAAAAACATACCATGTATACACAATACATTTAGCATTTTAGGCCTGATGTACAAACATAAATGAAAGAACATTTAAAAAGGGATTTAGGGCCAGATGTAGGAACAATAGGTTTTGCGACTCGGAAATTGCGACTCCGAGCGACTCGCAATTTCCGAGTCGCAAAACCATATGCAGAACGGTGTCTCAGACACCGTCTGCGAGTCGCTATGGGGTCGCAAAGACCCACCTCATTGATATTAATGAGGTGGGTCGCATTTTGCGACCCCATAGCGACTATGGGCACTCACTAACATGGAGGCCTGCTGTAGTCAGCAGACCTCCATATCCGTGACTGCTTTTAAATAAAGCAGTTTTTTTTTTTTAAGTGTAGCCCGTTTTCCTTAAAGGAAAACGAGCTGCACTTAAAAAAAAATCCGAAACCTTTTGTTTCGGAATTTTTTCACGGCAGGTAGTGGTCCATTGGACCACTACCTGCCCTGAAAAAATATTTTGGGGTCCATTCACAAAGGGGAAGGGGTCCCATGGAGACCCCTTCCAATTTGCGATTGGGTTACCATCCACTTCAAGTGGATGGTAACTGCGAATCCATTTGCGACCGCATACGCGGTCGCAAATGGAATTGCATACCACTGCGAGTCGCAAATAGGAAGGGAACACCCCTTCCTATTTGCGAGTCGGTAATGCATTTTGCGAGTCGGTTCCGGCTCCGAAGTTTTGATAACTTCAATAAGTATAGGCCTGCAATCTGGGGAGCTCCGTCCACATTGCCCTAGGCTATTGGGTAATCCCCCCCAAATAAAATGTGCCTATCCCAGGAGGTTGTAACACAGAATTGTAACTATGGACAAGAAGATGGCGGGGGTACATAAGGCAGATATGGAACCCTGCTGTACTACGATTGACTCCTTTTTAGTTAGAGTGGTAGGGGTCATCTCAAAAGAAATTGACCTCGCCGAAAGGCGTTTATCCTTGGGGGCAGCAGGATTGGGAGATTTATTACAGGATACCCTCGTACACCCTGAATATGCACCCGATATTCATGCCCAGATAGAGCCTAGGACCCCATCCAGCATAAACCCTACGCTAGCAAGCCAGTCACCCATTGTGAAAAGGAAAAAACGGTGCAGGAGGGGGGGCTGATAGTAACCTGGGCCCTATTTTGTTTGAAAATATGGTATCTACAGATTGGAAGGATTTCACATCCCTCCTTGATAACCTGCTTAAGTCTATTAATGATAAATTGGACAAATTGGAGGTGGAGGTGGAAAAAATACTGCACTTTTCCAGAAGCTCCCTCTGCCAATGGTGTCCTCCAACCCCCAGATTCCTGTGGCACAGAATACTACCCATAACGAGACTGGTCCTACACATATATCACAGGACACAGACACGAAAGATCTGCCATGAACTGTATTGAGCACTGGATATAGAGCCACTATACAAGGGCAAGTAAGGGAGGCCCAAAATATAGACCAACCTAGTGGGTGGCATATAGTGACTAAGAAGAGACCATTGGGTCTCGTTCCAGATGGCTTACGACCTATGCAAAATCCCGAAGCATCTGAACGATTCACCCTGAACCCCCAAAAGAGCAGGTCTTCCCTCCTACATATGAGAGAAGAACTGCCTAATGTTAATCTACCTCCAGAGTGTTGCCCTTATGTCATTATTACGGGCAGTGTCCCCCTCTACGGCCTGACCAGAGTGAGCAACAGGGGGGCCTGAAGAATAAGGTTATGCATTGGCTAGTGCAGAACAATTTATTCTCAATGGACTATGCCAACTAGATAATTCTAACTCGGAGAGTAAGCCTAGGAAAAGACCGTGGGGGTGATTGTATAATCATAAATTTTAGAAATCCTCGGCTGGTGAGGGATATCCTGTTCAGGGCCTCTTTTCATCCCCAAGATAGAAGCACCCCAGAACTGCTCCTGCTAGGTGTATTCTATAGACAATTGTAACCTGGACATCCAGGATGCAGACACTTGCTCCATATGCAGCCATGGAATACCTTGGCACACCCAGGCTCCGAACGTATTGATAATTTGCATTCTACCTCCCCGTCACCTCTAAGTAATAAATACCAGGCATTAAGTTCACTGGCAGACAATGATTGCCTGCCATACAAGGGTTCTGTAGACAGTGAGACAATGAGGTTTTGAGCAGAGGGAACTGTCAAACGTAAGATGGTCATGAGCCCAACAAGTCATTCTTAGTGCATCAGGGCACAGATGGGTTGGACACTGGGGATACAATCCACAATGGGGATGGGGAACCGACAGCAGTAGCTAAAAAAGCAGTCACCCTCGGAATGGAAGATCCACGGATTCAGGTGCTTGTCGACAACACTAAAGGGCACCACTATTTTGCAACATGGAATGTGCAGGGTCTACGTGGTAAAATTGAGACAGAAGATGGGACTCAATAACTATCAAGTTAGATGTGGTTTGCATCCAAGAAACTTAGTGCGCTTCACCTGTCTATGTGCACAGATTTCCCTCACACCTCCTGCCAGCTACACCATCACAATCTGGGAGGGCCAAGGGGGGGCTCCCACACTTCCATTGTGGCTTAAGTATAAGAATATGGCTGATGTGGTCATAATTAATTAATATGACAATGTTTTTGACTTCACTTGCTGTAGGGTTGTGCACACCCTGGACCAAAGTTTAAACAAGTTTTTACACCCTAACTGCTCTAATCCCATGATATTCTGGGCCAGGGATTTTAATGTCCAGGCTTGCCTCCCCACCCTTTTTTCGGTCCTGTGAGCTTACCACTCCCTATGAGGCAGGGTTTGACCAGTTTTGCCACAATGAGTATGGGGAGGCCCTTAATTTGATGTTGTCCACATTTGATTTAACGCTTATGGAATGTAATCACAGTGATAATGGTGAGATAATTCCAACTCATAGGGGTCCCAACTCATCCTCGGTTATAGACCATATTATTATGTCATCCTTTGCACTAAATGGCTGTGACACACCCTATACGGAGCTGACCCTACTTAGTGATCATGACCCGATCATTCTCCCAACCTTTTTTGGGGGGCTAAGGGATGTGTTTTATACTACCCCTAATCAGGTTGACGTACATAAAACTATTGGGGTGAGATTGAAATGGGAAGATATCGAGCCTGTTGACTTACTGAGGAATGTCATACGTGGCTGCCTGCAAGAAATTGGTTATTGCTTGCAGGAGGATATCGAAGCAGAAATGCTACTAAGGTGTTTTAGTATAATTGCTGTTTATATACTGGGGCTCCTGACCCATAACTCTCAACGTAGGCGGCCTAAGTATAAAAAGGGGGGGTTTAACCACGCCTGCACAAAAGCCAGTGGGAATCTTAAATTAGCTCTTCAGACAACACCAAGAGACTCAATAGTAATTAAGTCACTCTGAGAAGAATATAAGAAGGCACAGGAGCAAAGGAAGAAAGAAGTAACGGAAGAGGCATGGTCTAAACTAGCCCTGGCGATGGAAACTAACAACGTTAAACTATTAATGTCCTTTCCTCTCAGAATGGGCGCCACCAGATTTGGGATCTAGTGTCACTTGTGCAACATGTGTGGCCCACTATTCAGAGGTCTTCAAGGAAGGGACTGGGACAGTAGATTTAATTGGGCAGATCGAGTTGGGGTCACCCAATTAGCCACAGATTACCATGAATGAGGTATATTCTGCCATTCTAACCAGAGCTGAGGGCAAGGCCCTAGGTCCTGATGGGGTACCAGAGGACCTCTATAAACATAACACCATTTTTGGGGTACTAATTCTGACCAGACTATTCAATTTGGCCATATCTGGGGATATTCCGTTGTCTTGGTACACCTCCATTATTATACCAATATATAAGAAGGGAGATAAGGCCGACCCTAAAAATTATCGCCCAATATCATTGCTGGATTCTTCCTTGAAAACATTTAGTAGAATCATTCTGGTAATATTAAACGATTGGGTCCTGGAAAATAACATCCTGTCCCCTGTACAGTCTGGTTTTAGGAAAGCATTAGGTACCATAGAGCAGTGTGTTAACCTAGACTTAATTATAGGGAAGTACACCAAGGGCAGAAAAGGTGCTCTATGTCTATGTTTTGCAGACCTCAGTAGTGCCTTCAATCTAGTGGGACATGCCCTTCTATGGCCTACATTATTAGACATGGGTGCCCCAAGGTATATCATCAATTTTTTTGCTCTCCTATATAGAGTTATGACATGCAAAGTTCGCTTTGGCCAATTAGGAGAATGCATCACCTCTTTCAAGATAGGAAGAGGTATTTGTCAAAGTTGCGTCCTTGCCCCATTATTGTTTATTAATGGGGTAGATAAACATTTGCAGGGACTACAGGCTGATCCTCCGTATGTGGCCGGACACCCTGTGCCTGCCCTACTTTATGCAGATGATGTTGTCCTGATCTCCAGAACACCCATGGGGCTCCAGAAGGTAATGTGTGGATTTGAACAGTTCATGTCAACAAAGGGTATGTTAATTAACAAATCTAAAACATTTAATATGGCATGTGGCAAGAAAGTAAAGAAATGTAGGAGTTTCTACATTCAGAACATGGAAATTAGTAGTGTCAATTGCTTTAACTACCTGGGGGTATTGCTCTTCAGTAATGGGCAGTAGGATCAGATGGTTTGTTCAGGTAGGAACAAGCTAAGAAGAAATTCAGGAGCTATATCTAGATTTGACAGTAAACTAGGGAGTCGTCCCATAGGCACTGTTTTGAACATTTACAAGGCTAGAGTTGTTTCCACTGTAGCATATGGTGCAGGGGTGTGGGGATAAACTAAAAGCGCTCCCCTACAACTAGAGGAGAACTGTTTCTAAAATGCCTCTAACTGGATTACACATCAAGAAATGGGTATACAATATTTGGAAGATGTGCTACAGGTGAGACCTTTGCTTTTATGGCACAGCATATGGTCTAAGGAAGCCATTTTCTTTTTTTACAAAATAATTCATATAAGACTGTATGAAATTGGATAATGCCATGTGTATACCATGGCTAGCTTTTATTGATTCATCTTTTAAATCTGTTTTTAATAGATCTATAAAACCTAAACCAGAGGACGTGCTGTCACTATCAAAAAAAATGTATTAAGGACACATTTATGCAATATAAGGTGGACAATAGGAAGTTAATTGAATCTACTAAAACCACTGTTGGCTTTTACTTGTCTTTCTCATTGGATGCAAGTAGGTTTGGCTATCTTTCCATAGTCACCAACATGCAGCACTAGTTTGTTTTAACTAGACTAAGACTGGGCATTGCGTACCACATAGTAGCATTTCCCCAAACTAGGCACTGCCCACAAGAGTCAGATAGATGCTCCTGTGATGGAGTTAGCACAGAGTGCACATTGCATTTTATCTTATTCTGTAAAATCTATGAACATCTTAGAATTTTCTACCTCAAATTGCTTTTTAATGAACTTAATTTAAGAACACACCAGGATGCAATGGCATTCCTGTTAGCCTTGGACTCCCCGAATGTGTGCTATAGGGTGGCACATTATATCTTAAAAGCCATACATGTTAGGAAAAACCTTATTGCACTCTAAAAAATAACATATCTATTGTATTTTTGCAAATGGTGACTGAATGCATCACGATAATCTATATATTTTATGACCTTAAATAGTTTAGAGTCTTATTGATTTATTGTCTCATGGTTACTGTTATATTTTATTGTTTATGTGCTTTTATGGCTTGCTGTATAGCCGAATAAAGATTATGAACTGAGCTGAAATATCTGGTTTCTACGTCCTATATAGATAGGTGTGTGTGTTTGCTGCTTAAATCAGAGATGCAGGTGGTCATGCAGCATAGTTTATTCTCTAAACCATGTATAATTTACTTGATAATTACATGTTGTATGCATGCTATGCAGGGCGAGTGTCCATGTGAAATTTAGAGTTCTCACCCATAAATCCTCATTTTCACTCTCCTTAGATAAGTGATTCTGTGTACCTTTCCCTTATAATGGTTCAGAATCCAGATTTTGTAAATTGTCCTGTGAGCATTGCTAGGCATGTGGCACAAATCCAGTTTCACTGTTATAACAATAAATGTCTGCTTCAACCAACTGTCCCACGAGAGAAAGCTAAATGGTCATCATAAGCAAAGGGAATGCAGAAAACTAAAGGATGATCCTTTAACCCAATTATTGGGGTTTATGTGAGATTTTGCTCAATTCTAAAATGATAAAAATTGTACACAGGTCTAATCATACTACCAAAATCTGTTGGATTGTTTTGACGAATCTATCGATAGATAGTGGAGTAAACAAATGTACAAAGTCATCACACTGAAAAAATAACATTCTCAGCTCTATAGAATATGGAAACTTAGTTACCAAACACGTTTTTTGTTTTGAATACAAAATGTAGGCTTGTCGAAATGATGGCTAATTCCTTTCTGATTGTGTAAACATCTTTGACGTGGGTCCTAACAGAAAGCCCCATCAGGTCTATTGCTATCACATGTGCTTATTTAAAGAGCATTGTGAGTGCCTGAGGGGTTTATGGAAGGATTGGTTTTATTTGGCAGTGGTTAATTCCAGCACATGCATGCTCGCCTCTCAGTTATAAACATGTTGTCTAGAATCTTGGGTGGAGCACATATTCTTTATTCGAGTATGGATTCTTCTTGTATCACAAAGACATCTTTCTCATTCTGTTGGTTTTATGTCCTCTTTGTTGCAGTAAAACGCCTCTTGAGTTCATGCTCTTTTTATCTGGCAGAGCTGGATTTCTTTTCAATTCGTTCATCCTGTCTAACCCATCATTTCGAAATCAGTGCTAAATTGTGTGGTATAACCCTATGGCACATTACAACAAGCATTAGCAAAGCAATTGATCTTTGGTTTGCGCGAGTGAGAACTATTAGCATTGTGAATTCCTAAATGGACTTTTCTTGCCATATAAAATTAAAAATGAAAAGTAAACCAGTTGACATAAGTAAGCCGATTCAAAGCACCACGGCTGCCATGAGCATGAGAGTGAAGGAGAGACGCAAAGGGAAAAAGATGTTCACTCACAGTCAAACATGCAAGTATCCATGCAACAGGGTTGATCGGCAATGTGGTAACCAAACTGCCCCAAGGAAGAAAAACGTAAAGCATTTACCAATGATAGCAAAGGATTTTTGAAAGGCAAGTCCATGAACGAGTGATAGTGATGGACGTGCGCTTGGCCTGGTTAAAAGCCCACAGATAGATTACAACACGTCAGAGCGCTTGCACGCTAGACCTAAAATGCACATTTGGTTCATTACTTGTGGAGTAGCGTACCATAAGGTATTTTCTTTCATTTATTTTTCTGTATTTTTGCTCGACCTGAAAAAGGTGTAACAATACTGCACACTGAGCAGAGGTCACACAGACCAATTAATTAATAGAACTGTTTAAAAAGAAAGCAGAAAGTAATGAGTACTTTAAGTAGATTAAGGAAAGTAGACAAGAGTAGCATTGGGATGCGTTACATACCATTGTTTAATGGAATTTTGACAGAGTGGTGTCCTGTCATCATTGAACCCAGGGCCTCTGGAAGAGGACAGAAGTATGGCAGTAACCTACAAGTTAGTGCAATGACACACAAAGAGCAGAGCCTTAAACATTGTAAGTTTGAAGGAGTAGGGATCGCTTGTCAATTTGGTGCTTAGTGTACGCTGGGCTTAGGGAGCTTTAAATGGGTTAATCTTCAGAGAAAAGATATTAGCATCATAAAAATGGCAGCAAGTAGACAACAACCTCAGACAGATATTCTGCCATCTGAAAATGTATTTGCGGTAGGATGTGGTTGGTAGGGTTATTGTGAGTGGGCCGGACACTGGTTGGATGTGGGGGACCTTGGCTAGATTATAAAATACCTCTCATAATTCCAAATTATTTCTTAAACTCACTTAATGCAGTATCATTTTGGGACTTGAGGAATTGGATTTTGGCATATCGAATAATATTTAGATTTTTTTTCTATTTATTCCTTCACCCCTTCACACAGATGGTCATACAGCACACACTGAGATTCCAAGTGCCTGTGGATGGTTCTCATCTGTAATAAGTCACAGACTTACCTGACTCACAAATATGAGGGAATGCCTGCCCGCTGGGTGCATTTTATCATTTGGAAACAAACATCCATCTGACCCACTGCCATAGGAAAGAACAGAAAATAAAGGAGGTAGTCTATATTTTTCTTCCATCCAGGGGGTACTTTGTGTGGGATGGCAGAATACATTCACTGTCTGCAACCTGCTGTCCACCAGTCTAAGCCGAAGCATCCTCCTTGAGTTCCAATGCATTGGCTGCGAACCCTCTGAACAATAGTCTGAAGCACTGGACATGATATTCAATGCTCTAGTCTGCTCTGTGGATTGTATGCTGCTAATCGCAAAGCCTTTTTACAAGGAACATCATGACCTGTACAAATGGCATAGAGCAGACATTGCAGTTTGGTGTCACAGAAAGGACCACAAGGCAACAGCTGTAACCTTAAAAGTGCAGGTACTTATGTGTCCAGGTAGTTCAAATGTGGACTTTCAAGATTTTATGAGGTATGCTACTTGACCATCAGTGCCTCCGTCAGTCCGGGCATATTGCTAGTATTTAGGATGGGCACTGCCATAACACCACTCCAGTGATACTCGGTTGATGCATCACTTATGAATTATTTGAATCTAAATCTGTAGGTTGTCAGAATTAGGAAAGTTATATCTTCTCGGCATTTATTTTCTATTTTACAGATAGTGTCATTCTGTTGAAGAGGAAACACCATTATTTATAAACAAATAGACTCTGTAGTAAGACAGTCTGTTAGTAGCAGGTTCCATAGTCACGGCGAGATCAGATAGACAATAATGTGCTTAGAATTCTCATTGCACTTAATCCATTGTGCTGTTTTAGATGCAGGCGTTGAGTCTGCGTCTTAAAAACATTAATCGTACAAAGAACATTCCAGGCTCCACACAGTCTTTTAATTGAATATCATTGATTATTCACAGAAGAAGATGATCGGTTTATCTATCATGCAAACAGAGATGCTGGTGTTAAGGGTGGTTCTAGATATAAGTAGGCTGGTTGGTTCTGCCATTTCTCACGTAATCCTGCATTATTGTAAAATGTTATTGGTTCTACAAAGCTGCATCAAATTGATTTAACGTGTCACTTTTCTGCTTCACCCACCCAGTGAGTTTGTCGACTGGTTAATGGAAATCGGAGAGATATCGAAACCAGAAGAGGGAGTTAATCTTGGACAGGCATTGTTGGAGAACGGCATCATACATCATGGTAACTATTTTACATTACAAATGTTTCTTGTACCCAATACTGAAACGAAGCAATAAATATGAGAATGGGACAAACCCAAAAAACCCTGGGCACCTGGGTATGGATAAAGTCACTAGGGTAGTGGCACTTGTCTGAGAAGCATTTATCAGCCTAAGCTTCCAGGGAAAAAACAACCACTGTTAAATTGTACTAAATTCACAAGTATATTCATTGTTAATTTATAGTAATAATAGACGCATTTATTCATTACTGTAACAATGTAAAGGTTCATTCAGACAATCTGCAAAGTAATAGGTGCTGCAAAAATGGTGCGGTGAAAGTTGTGAGTGAAAAACATTGCAAAAGTATGCTAGTGTTACATTAACACAAATAACTTTCCTATAACGTTGTTGACAAAGCACTGTAATTGTTCATTGCAACAGATTCAAATTCTAAGTTCACTGTATGACACTACAAAGAATTTATGGTCAACTACAGTTGTGGACTTTTCGACACACCCAATGACTCAAAAAGGGTCCTCTTCAGGACAAAAGGGGAGCAAGCTATTGAAGAAAGTGTCAAGAAAACAATGTTTTTACATCAGCAGTTTGAAAAACAATTTTGTGCAGCAGGGTAGCATGTGTACATAGATCTTACCTATCTATAAGAAAGGACCTATGAGGTATACAACAAATGAGTGAATATGGGGACAAAGAATAGGAATACCTATCAATTTCCAACCAGTTTAATAATGCTAATTCCCAAACAATCAGTGTGTGTTTATCCTCATTCAATCAAAGCAACCCTGTATTATTAACATACATTGTTGGGCCAAGATCCAGACGTGTCATCCGTAGAAAAAGTTGAATCACTGGCTGTTGGACATGTCACACAGTACCTGGCAATCACTTATACAGTGTATTTACCACATAGATCATAGGGAAGTATCAGCTGAAGTTTGGAGGAAATCTACATCCATATGCCTCACTGAAATGGAAAAGCAGGCATCAATACCGATAACACTGAGTTGTGTATAAAGCACCCTGATTCCATTTAGTGAGACTTATTAAACATGCTAACAAATAGCTCACATTCCTCACTTGAAAATGAATATATTGTAAGTCCAAAGCATAATGCCAGGCACTATCAAGAAAATGACACCCATAACACAACATGAAAGTTCAGCCATTGTCTGCATCAGAAAGTAACCCAACGGGCGTAAAGACTCTCAAGCTGCCTTGCAACAATAAATGTTTCTAAAGCACTTAACCTATTGTTGCTTGAAAGGACAAGGGGTAACTCATAAGTCTTCAAGTAGTCATTTCATATTAAAAAAGTAAAACTAGCCAGCTCATGAGAAAACAACATAAAAAAACAACTACTGTCTGCATCACAAAGTAACCAAACGGCATAGTGACTCACCCTCTGCCTGGCAATGACAAATATATCCAAAGCATTCAATGTATTCTTACTTGAAAGGACAAGAGGAAACTCATCAGTCTTCAAGTAATTATTTCATATGTGGAAAGTAAAAATAGCTTGCTCGTACCCTCAAGTGGAATGCCAGAGTACTTCTAGAGCAGAATGCTTCCAGACACCAAATTCAGGGGCAGCTCAGCTGCAAGTACGCATTCTGTCAATTGATCTCTGCAGTGTGTGCCCGTACAATACGCACACTACCAGAATGCTAGTGATACCGATCTGGTAAAGGATTTGAACCATGTCTAAAAAATACCTGTAAGTAGAAATTGTGCCTGTGAGTAAAATGAGCCAAGTGAAAGGAAAATGGGACTCCTGAACTGCAGGGTAAATATCCTGTGGTTGTACCAAAACCACATAAAAAAACTACAATGGAAATGGACAACAGACTTGTCATGCACCAGATCCAGTGACAAATGATCCTTGAATTACAAAGACCAGAATAGTCCCAGTGGAAGTGCCATTACAACAGATAAATAAGAACACTGGCAAAAGCCATTTGATACAGCTTCCTAACCCATTGTGAAAGTCAAAGGGGCTCATTGAAATTTTGGCAGTCAGACGAGCCGACCACCAAACTCGCTGGGATGAGGCAGCCGTCAACTGGACTGCCTCACCCCCATCGTATTATAATGTCCCCACTGGGCTGACTGGCGGTAACATCATATTATAACATTCCCGCTGGTCAGCCCAGCTGGTACAGTGTTAAGGTATTGGTCTTCGCTCCCTTAAGGGAGCTGAGGCCAATACCATAGCACTACAGCACCCTTGAAATGCACGCTGTCTGCAAATCAGACAGTGTGCATTCCGATGGTGCTGGGCAGGGGGGCCCCCTGCACTGTGTTCCTGACAGTCTTTTCATTGTGGGGACCCCACCATGAAAAGGCTAGTGGAAACTGGATTCATGATCAGCATGGCAGTGCAGAAGTCAGCGCTGCTGTGGCTGACCATGACTCCGACCGCTGTCAGTCCATCGGGAACCATGTTCCTGGCGGGGATGGCAGTCCCCTGGCGGTCTGACCACCAGGGTCGTAATGTGACAGTCGGACCGCCTGGAGTGCGGCGGTCCGACCACCACCGCGTAATTGGCGGTCCTTGGACCGCCAATGACATAATGAGGCCCATCCTTTGTTTACAACAGTAAATATTACACATTGGAGGAAAAATAATATTACAATGCGGTCACATAAGGGTTGTCATACATGTTTTGGTGTTTCAAGGTGAAATAAACAACTGCAGCAACATATAATATATTCCTACATATGCATGTCATATTCTGATTGCACTGGGCCATCAGTCCCCAAGGTTTACAGAGACTGCTAGAATAATGCAGCTTGTCTACAGTCCTCCACATTGTTCAGTCCATTAGCATTGGAGCCTGTTTGGTCTATCCACCTCAAATCCTTTTTAGAGAGTTTTCCTTTCCGGTCACCTTTGCGTGGTTCTTGCAATTCACGTTTAATGACTTGTCATCTGGTTTCATCTGCTGAGTGTTGAAGATGTTGGTATTGCACAACTATGTTTTCTGGAAGTTTGAGTTTACAAAATGTTTTTCTACAACATCAGAACTTCATAGTTTCTTTTGAAATTGCAAGAGGAAAAACATACATTTATAGCAGCAGATTTGGCTTTCGAAGAACAATTTAATGGAAACTCTGTTTTCCTATTTGCTCCAAAATTGTGGATGACATTAATCACCAGTTGAGTCCAACCGTAAAAATCTGCCTACACATTCAATGGATTTTAAGATGAATTGTTTCATGCTTTTAAACTGTGCCTGCAAACTCTTTCCTTTCACCCATGTGCAGCGTTTTTGTTCCAATTTTACTTCAAAGCTCATGACATTTCTTAGATACTACTAAACCTATGTTTTTGCCCAGACAACGTGTTCATAGACTTAAGTTTTCAAGGTCCTCACAATGTGCCACCAGACATATTTGTGTCTCAGATTGTGATCAAAAACTAATTGTTTTCCTGAGTCAAGTCCCCACGATCAATATTGTCTTTATTTGTTTACCCAATATCCCATATTCCATGACAGAATATGACCACAGACTTAGAATAAGCCCGATTAAGCTCTCAAGTACATTTTGTGACCATAATGTCTTACACTAGACTCATAATTTCATAACAGCCAAGTAAAACCCCTCTTTTTTCTATTCATCTGTGTTTGTTTGCTTTTGTTTCCCTAAGTGCGCCGGGTATGCCCAGACGTAGGTCCCGGGCTTACTGTGCCACTGGATTAAAGCTACCGTGGCTGATGAAGGTTGATACCCTGAAACCGGTCTCAGGATACTTGTTTCCGATCCAGGGAGGACCTGACCTGGGAGTTCGGGTTGGACTGTTCCCATGGGGATCAAGGTCAAGACTAATTTGCATATAACTGAGTCTAAACTAGGGTGGTGTGGTGAGCAAAAGAATTGATAGATTAAAAAACAGGTCTGTGACTGGGGAGAATGTTTGATTGGTTCCACTTTCCGTCCATCATTTTTGTTTTTTTTCTTTTGTTGCCCCAAATGCGCCTGGTATTCCCAGACTATGCCACTGGATTCATGCTACCCTGGCTGATGAAGGGTGATACCCTGAAACCAGTCCCAGGATGCTTGTTTCTGTTCCAGGGAGGACCTGGCCTGGCAGTTCAGACTGGACTGTTCCCATGGGGAACAGGGTCAAGACTGATTTGCATATGGCTGGGTCCAAACTGGGGTGACGTGGAGAGCAAAATAATTGATGGATTAAATCCAGATCTGTTACTGGGGGTGAATGTTTGATTGGTTCCACATTCTGTCCATCATTTGTGTTTTTTTTATTTGTTTGCTGAAGATAGTTGGTGTCACAAAGAGTGTGCCCTCAGACCTCTACTATGTATTATCTATGGACCATGTCTGACAAAAACTTATTTGCAACCAGATTATAATCAAATCAATTGGTTTCCCTGTATTGTGCATGTACATTGATTATTGCTCCCATTTTCTCACAGCTAATGGGGGACATTGACCATTTTGTTCCTCCCAAGGATTGCTATGTCCTCCATGGTAGCCCCTGGCAGATAATAAAAAAAATCAGCAGCCCTGTCCTAAATAGTGCTGGCTTTTCGTCAACAGTGAGATTGCACAAAACAAAGCCAAAACAAAGATAACAAGTAGTGAAAATAAGCCCCCATGTAGGACATCTGAACTTGTAGATGACGCTGTTCTCGTGCTCTTTGGGTGGTACTTCACTAAAGACCTCAACTCTGATGCGGTCAGTGGCAGGACGTAGGAATCATGAAGTTGTACTTTCCAGCTTCCAGCTAAAAAAAAAGCTAAAAGCAGCCAAATCTCCAGGTTAGCATCCTGACAACACGAACAATTACTGGAGGAATCAGATCTGGAATTTCTTAAATAACCCTCCCTGCATCCAGAGTTACTGACACTCCCCCGCCACCCCCGCTATTTAACTCTGGGGATACAGAAGTACCAGCAAAAAAATTGATGGATTAAATCCAGATCTGTTACTGGGGGTGAAAGTTTGATTGGTTCCACATTCCAGGCCACTGGTAATGAAGGCCAGAAGGTGGTAATGTTTGTAACTAATTTTATTTGTAGAAAGACCACATTATTAATTTGTTGGCCTCAGTTTCCCCTAAAGAATAGAGAAAGCAAAATCTGACTGATGTTTTCCATTGTCCTATTTACAATTAATCATTTTGGATGAGGTCTACTACGTTATTTTTACAAGTCATTTCCTTTTTTCCCCTTATGTACAGCTAAATGATCTCGTGAGAAAGTCAAGATAATTCGGGTAGTGCTGCTGTTCCTTCAGATTTTACCTTCGAGAATGCTGGTATTTTCTTGATCTGTACTAGACTTTGCAAGATAGCGGTCGGTGTTTGGCTTCCTGAAATTGTAGGGAGCTTTGCCAGAAGAACGACGGGGAGTCAGGCATTCTTCTCCTGACCTCCGTGGACTGCTGTTGTTGTAGAGAAGCTGACTTTGATGAACAGGGCCTGCAGTCGGCACATACAGTGGGGCTGACTGTTGCATGATGCAGGCGTAGTTCTGTCAGGGAATAAAAGCATGAGCCAGGCATATTTATTTGATTAGCACGTGGACACAGCTGTGCCTCTCTGAAAATACACTTCCTAAAATAAAGTTCAATGAAACATCTGTTTTGCTTTCCATTGAAAATGTGGTTGTGGTTAGGGCAGTTGCAGATTTGCTTCCGCTGAGCATGGTTTGCGGTGTTGTTTCAGGGGACGATATTGTCATGGTGCTGATGTAAATTGCTGGACTGTGTGTGATTGCTTGACATTTTTCTTCACGGTTGTTTGTTAGATTATCAAGCCTAAAATGAAAGTGCTACAAAAATACCATTGCCAGAATACTGACCACCAAAATATTGTGAGGGGAGGTATGTAAATGTAAGTATCGATTTACTATTCTTGTTTACATTTACGTTCCTTTAAGATAAATATAACATGTAAATGGTGAAAGTACACATATGCAGCTACGTGCAGTAAACCTATCCTGGCCTCTATAAACTCACCTTTGCTATATTTTGGTAGTCATTTTTCTGGATGCAATATTTTGTAGTACAATATTTAAATCTGAATCTTCTGGCTCCACTCCCCCTAGACAAATGTGTATGTTGTCTTCATCTTGCGGCACATTAGGGCACCAAGACTTGTTGCAGCCAAGTCCCCTTACTGCTGTCAGACCATAAATGCGAAGTAAGAAGAGATTACATGAGGTGAATCACCCTCTGGCCAGGTGGTAGGTACAAGTGGTGGAGGTGTGACTGTTTTGCTGACCGCCTTGTTATTCAGCAATATCCCTGATATGCAGAGGAAGGATCATCTGGTACCTCTCTTGGTCCCAAAAGTGAACTGAAATGGTACCGTGCAACCGTGGTGTAAGACACCGGGTCTGGAGGACATCCACAGGGTGAAAAATGCAAGACAACTGCTTTGTGCTGGTAATTCTTACACGGCTAGCTTCGTAATTCTGGTATGGATTTTGATGCCAGCCGTGTAAGGGGAGAGGTCCATGCAAAAGAAGCCAGACCCGCTTATGGTGGTTGGGGGATTATTCACCCACAGCGTTTCTATAATGAGTAAAAACTATTGCTGCGTGACAATCCCGCCTACATCTATTCGGAAAATAACTCCCATTTGTGTAACTATGGTCAATGTCTGCTCTGTGCACTGTTTTTGCTGCTGCTGCTCCAGTGACTGTTATGCTGCAGTCACTGCTTCACACTGATATGTTAGTAGCGGTCATTACATGTGTGTTCTGGACACTATATGCACTTCTGTAAACTTTCATACCATAGAGTTGTTCAAATGGCTGTCAGTACTTTTTCATTTCATGTTAGTGTCCTTAACTGAAGTTCATATTTGGTGAAAGACAGCCGGTAAGGAAACCCAAGAACCCCTACTCACAATGTTGTGGGCTATGTTCTGGAACATAGAGAAATGTGCTTGGATGTATGAAGAAATTCAGTGCAAGAATGAAGGTCAATAATGGTCTGATGATACTGCTGTGAGTAGATAGCCACTCTGATTGATCACACAACAGATAAAAAGATGCTCGGAATGACTGGAAAGATTGCTTTCAAGCTTATTCTCATGAGTGATCAATAGTTCATCAATTTAACCACCTGTTGGACAGCAGGAACCGAGATACATTCTTCCATTTAATTGGTGGAGAAGTGTAGCACAATGGTTAGAGTGGCAGACCCTGATGCAGAGATCTGGCATGAGAACAGGGTTCTATTCCTTCCTCAGTGGGTCTTGGGCTCAATTCCCTTGGACCAGATAATTCTCGCCTCAGTGCCTAATCTAATTAATGGGTCCCACTCTGTAACTCTGGGCAATTGCTTGCTTAATCTCCACAAGGGCCCTGACGATGCTTGCCTTCCCCCTGGGGGTTGTCCAGGAGTGGGCACCTCACAGGGAAAAGCCAGGAGGGGTTCAACAGTGGTATGCATACAGCGCCTTGAGACCGTAACAGGTGAGTAGTGTACTATACAAGTGCGAAGTTTACCGCACTCCTTAGCGCCCTTCTGACTATGTCAAACACTGTTATCCTTGTCTGGACTTATTGTGGGACATCCCAGTGTTTACCATTTACTCCTTCCTTACAAACATGTTGTAGATCCAAGTGATGCCTCCTCTCATTAGCACCCGGCTACATACATTCTTTCATCGTTTCTTCCTTATTCCTGATAAACCTGCTCCTGGTTTACATACCATAGCCCATAACAATATGTGTTACATGAATGATAAAGCTTATTTTAAAAATAAATGCCAGCACTTGAAAAAAAAATCATGTAAGTTAGGCAATTCAAGGAGCAAAACACCACGAGGGTGGTTATGAGTAGGTCCGATTGTATGCAATAATTATTACACTAGATAAAAAATCTGACACTGAAGTCTTTATTTGATGTAGTTATTAGCACACACTCTTCGTTTTCAGGGCATAACATGTAGATCTTGGTGTGTACCACAACAACATTCACACGTAATTACACAGGGTGATAAACACCACTCCACTGTTTATAATAGCGATCCCAGTGCTAATAAGTGTTTTTTAATAATTTTAAGGTGCCATCTGTAATCTGTCCCTTGGTAGACACCAGAAGGAGATTATTCAACCTAAGAGGCTGTACAATACACACAATGTAATTAAAGCAGAAAATGAAACAGCTGAATGGTGCACTTTCTTCAAGATACTAACCACTGGTCAATCTGTCTTAAGTTCATCTCCTGCTCTATCTCTATGCAATAACATCCTTAACCATTTAAAAAGCAATATAGACAAAGATCTGGGTCATATTAGAGATACTGTACACTGCCTCCACTCTGTATAGCAATGCAGCCTTAAGTGTGTGCACTGGCCACAGAGAAGGATGGAGTCGGACACTCTGCAAATGCGCTGTTCCCAGTCGAGCCTCAAAGCCACACCTGCACGAGGAATGACACATTCTGCATTAGTGGAAAGAGGAGTGGTTGTTTGAAGCAGCTAGTCTGCCTTTCAGTGGTAAGTTGGTGGCAAACCAGCCTGTGCTTGAAAGGGGGACAGATGTCCCCTGCCATGCAGGTGCAGTAAAAAAATGCTAACCCCTGCATAAGGATGTCTGGAAGAGGTCCCAGGAATCCCATTTCTCCCTTTTCAAGTGACACTATTGTGGGGTGCAGAGACATGGCCATTGCCTCTCTGCCATTACTGTAATATGACGTGGGAGCAAAGGTGGATGATTCATTGATTGCCTTGGACCATGTCCTCATTCAAATGAGTGAATGCCTCTTTGAGGCCATGACAGCGTGTGTTTTGCACCAGCATGATCTGTATCACAGAAGAGACAGTGCACCCTTCTCTAGCCCCCTTCTGTCACACCATAGCAAAATGAGTGCAGAAAAAGGCACGCATGCCCACTGCACCTTCGAGGATACTTTCAATCAAAACTACTGCCACTCAAAATCAGTTGGAATAGCCTGAACACCTCAGCACCTTCGAACATGTTACTTAATAGGCAATAAGTCATCTGTGGATTTTTTTCCATTCACAAAAATCTTTCTTATCCTGGCAGTCAATGCCCTCTGTCCAGGCTTATCTAGCGTGGGCACTCTAGCACCAAGGGTTTAGTGAGAATATGTTCTATTATGTTTTCCAAATTAAATTTCTCTAAGCAGGCAAAAATCACACCAACCTGGTCTAGGAAAATAGACTTATGTTTCTTTATCAAACCTCCATTCAATTCATACAAACATAACAAGAGGCATATCCAAGATACACTCATCCAGCATAATTTACCTAGTTTAAGAGCATTGTCTTTTATGTGCTCAGTTTTTTTTATTTACTATATTGAATGAGTCTTTTTAAGCGTTTTCACTGCAACATTTTACATAAGATCATGGGAACACTAATATTAAACAAAAACTAAATATTCAGTCATGAAAACATTAGAGAGAGGGGAAATGAAAATGGTGGAACGTCTTTCCTTGAAGTCTGACACACAAGATGGACACATGATCTGTATTTATCAGTCTTGCTATCAGCCCGTCCTTTTGTAAAATGTATCTATATGTTCGATGGCATGTGTAGCTGCAGATACACATGCTGAGCACTGTTCCTGCCATCTAGTGTTGGGCTCGGAGTGTTACAAGTTGTTTTTCTTTGAAGAAGTCTTTTCGAGTCATGGGACTGAGTGACTCCTCCCTTTCGGCTCCACTGCGCATGGGCGTCGACTCCATCTTAGATTGTTTTCTTTCCGTCTTCGCTCCGTATTTCGAATCGGGAAAGTTAGCTAAAGTATTGAAATTTCGACGGTATTGTTATCGCTGGGTACCGGTTTAGTGTTACCGACATCAAGACCGCTTCGGCAGCCCTTCGGGGCTTCCACTCTTCACCGAGACCTGGTCGGCCCGACCACACCTGTCGTCCCAGACTAATGGACCGGACCCCCTTCCGTTTCTGTCCTAAGTGTCATGCAAAGTATCCTTATACAGACCAGCACCAGGCCTGTAATCTGTGTTTGTCAACCGAACACAGAGAGGATACTTGTGAAGCTTGCAGAGTGTTTCGATCAAAGAAGAACTTGAGAGATCGACGCGCAAGAAGACTGCAAATGGCATAGAAACTGAAAGAACAGCTCAACGTCGAGGAGAAGGAAAGAATCTCCATCCAAGAGATGGACTCGGATGAATCCGACAGTGAACGACCCTCGACGGTGCAACAAACTGTGAGTAAACCTGCCCCGTCCCAAACTCAGGGTCACACCAAAAAACTTAAGGTCATGGGGACGCCACCGCCAGCAGGCCATGGCTCAACCCACCGAAAGGAAGGTGACCAGACATCGGCTCCGAAAAAGGCGAAAGAGTTGCCGAAGACTTCCGACTCCGGTCGAGATTCCGGCACCGGAAGATTTCGACACCGAGTGATCTCATCGAACGAACCCCGTAAAAGCTCCTCGGAAACCGATAAAAACTATGACATCTGAAACTTCAGTACCGAAAAAAGCTGCCTTGGAGCCGAAAAGAAGCTCATGCACAGAGGAGCAAGGGCTTTCCATGCAACTCAAGGAAAGAAATAGATTTGAGCAAGAGTTGGATACAGAGGAACCTGACCAAAGACAACAGAGGTTACATATCCAAAAGGATACTGGCAAGATTCAGACTTTACCTCCACTCACATCTAAAAGAAAACTTGCATTTCAAGAAACAGAAATGCAACCAAAGGCCAAAGTGGTTAGAGACAAGTCACCAACACCACAGGTCTCACCACAACCATCCCCACTGCACTCACCACAATTGTCACCAGTGGGAACACCAATAATGAAGTCACCCACACATACTGGTATGACCCAAGATGATGCTGATGCATGGGATTTATATGATCCACCAATATCGGATAACAGCCCAGAGTGTTATCCAACCAAGCCGTCACCACCAGAAGACAGTACTGCATATAAGCAGGTACTAGCCAGGGCAGCTACGTTCCACAACGTAGCGATGCACACTGAGCCAGTGGAGGATGACTTCCTTTTTAACACTCTGGCATCCACCCACGCATCCTATCAAAGACTGGCAATGCTATGGGCCATGCTCAAGCACGCACAACAGGTCTTCCAAGAGCCTGGAAAGGGAAGAGCTATCACGCCTAGGGTCGAAAAGAAATACAAACCACCTCCAACAGACCCAGTGTTTATAACGCAGCAGCTCACACCGAACTCAGCGGTTGTAGGTGCAGCAAGGAAAAGAGCAAACTCTCAATCGTCAGGGGATGCTCCACCACCTGACAAAGAAAGTCAGAAATTCGACACAGCAGGCAAGCGAGTGCCATCACAAGCAGCCAATCAATGGCGAATTGCAAATTCGCAAGCCCTACTTGCACGCTACGACAGGGCACACTGGGACGAGATGCAAGACATCATACAGCACTTGCCCAAGGAACACCAAAAACGTGCCCAGCAAATAGTTGAAGAGGGACAGGCCATATCTAATAATTAGATAAGGTCCTCATTAGACTCAGCAGATACAGCAGCATGGACTGTCAACACGGCTCATGGACTGTCAACACAGCTGTAACCATTCGCAGGCATGCATGGCTGCGGAGTTCTGGATTCAAACCAGAAATTCAACAAGCGGTATTAAATATGCCGTTTAACCAACAACAGTTGTTTGGGGCGAAAGTCGATACTGCCATCAACAAAATGAAAAAAGACACGGACACGGCCAAAGCCATGGGCGCGCTCTATTCCCCACGATTCAGAGGCACTTTTAGGAAACCACAATTTAGAGGCGGGTTTCGGCAACAAACATCTGAACCTTCCACCTCCCAAACAAAACCAACCTATCAATCACAATACCAGAGGGGGGTTTCGTGGTTCCTATAGAGGACAATTCCCAAGAGGAAGGGGAAAGTTCCAGCCCGCCAAACCAAGGCCTAGCAAGCAGTGACTTCAATGTCACAACACCCCAACACTTGTCACCAGTGGGGGGGAGGCTAACCAAATACTACCACAATTGGACACATATTACCACAGACGCATGGGTCCTATCAATTATCCAACATGGTTATTGCATAGAATTTACAACATTCCCTCCGGATGTGCCACCAAAAACGCACAGACTGTCTCAACAACACTTAGACCTATTACATATAGAGGTCCAAGCACTGTTACAAAAACAAGCAATAGAGCTCGTACCCAATCACCAAAAAGGAACAGGCGTTTACTCACTATATTTCCTCATTCCAAAAAAGGACAAAACGTTAAGGCCTATCTTAGATCTCAGAACACTGAATCTCTTCATCAAATCAGATCATTTCCACATGGTAACACTTCAAGATGTAGTTCCCGTACTAAAAAATGGGGAATACATGACAACACTGGATCTCAAGGATGCGTATTTCCACATACCCATCCATCCTTCTCACAGAAAATTCCTAAGGTTTGTAATTCAAGGCAAACATTATCAATTCAAAGTGCTACCGTTCGGGATAACAACAGCCCCCAGAGTATTCACAAAATGCCTAGCAGTAGTAGCAGCTCACATAAGGAGACAGCAAATGCATGTATTCCCATATTTGGATGACTGGCTAATAAAAGCCAACATTCAACAACAATGTCAATCTCACACGCAATACGTCATAGAAACCCTACACAAACTAGGGATCTCAATAAATTACCAAAAATCACATCTGCAACCATCCCAAATACAACAATACTTGGGAGCAACACTCGACACACAAAGAGCAATTGCCACTCCAAGTCCACAAAGAGTTCAATCATTCCAAAATGTAAGATCAAGCATACACAACCAAACCAACACTACACGGTAAGGTTTGTAATGAAACTACTAGGCATGATGTCCTCATGCATAGCCATTGTCCCAAATGCAAGACTACACATGCAGCCCTTACAACAGTGCCTAGCAAAACAACGGACGCAAGCACAGGGTCAACGACAAGATCTAGTGTTGACAGACTGCCAAACACACTCTTCGCTTCAATGGTGAAACCCTATAAATTTAAACAGAGGGCGGCCATTCCAAGACCCAGTGCCTCACGCTATTATCACAACAGATGCTTCCATGGTTGGGTGGGGAGCACACCTCAACAATCACAGCATACAAGGTCAATGGGACAATCAACAAAAACTACTTCAGATAAATCACTTGGAACTGCTAGCGGTATTTCTAGCATTAAAAGGGTTTCAACCACTAATAGCCCACAAACACATTCTTGTCAAGACAGACAATATGACAACAATGTATTATCTCAACAAACGGGGGGGACACATTCGTCACAACTGTGTCTCTTAGCACAAAGGATTTGGCATTGGGCAATTAACAACAACATGCACCTAATAGCACAATACGTACCAGGCATTCAGAATCAGTTAGCCGACAATCTCAGTCGAGATCAACAGCAAACTCACGAATGGGAAATACATCCCCAGATCCTACAGGATCACTTCCACCGCTGGGGAACATCAAACATAGACCTATTTGCAACAAAAGAAAATGCAAAATGCCAAAACTTAGCGTCCAGGTACCCACAACCTCAGTCCAAGGGCAATGCTCTATGGATCAGCTGGTCAGGGATATTTGCTTATGCTTTTCCCCCTCTCCCGCTCATTCCTTATCTGGTCAACAAACTGAGTCAAAACAAACTCAAACTAATACTCATAGCACCAACCTGGGCACGCCAACCGTGGTACACAACACTGTTGGACTTATCAGTAGTACCCCACAAACTACCAAACAGACCAGATCTGTTAACACAACACAAACAACAGATCAGCCCCCCGAATCCAGCATCGCTCAATCTAGCAATCTGGCCCCTGAAGCCTTAGAATTCGGACATTTAAACCTTTCACAAGTGTATATGGAGGTCATTAAACAAGCGAGAAAACCTACAACAAGACATTGTTACGCAAACAAATGGAAAAGATTTGTTTGCTACTGTCACACTAATCAAATCATGCCACTAAATGCCTCCACACAAGACATTGTAAGTTATTTATTACACTTACAAAAGTCTAATCTAGCTTTCTCTACCATTAAAATCCATCTCACTGCAATATCTGCCTATCTGCAGATTACACATACAACATTGCTTTTTAGAATCCCAGTTATTAAAACATTTATAGAAGGACTAAAAATAATCATTCCCCAAAGGACACCACCAGTACCTTCGTGGAACCTTAATATTGTATTAACACGACTCATGGGCCCACCATTCGAACCCATGCATTCTTGTCAAATCCAATTTCTGACTTTGAAAGTAGCCTTTCTAATAGCCATCAAATCACTTAGAAGAGTGAGTGAAATACAAGCATTTACTATTCAAGAACCCTTTATACAAATACATAACCATAAAGTGGTTCTCCGTACAAATCCAAAATTCTTACCAAAGGTCATATCACCATTCCATCTAAACCAGACTGTGGAACTCCCAGTCTTCTTTCCACAACCAGACTCAGTAGCTGAAAGGGCCTTGCATACATTAGACATAAAAAGAGCACTAATGTATTACATTGACAGAACAAAACAATTTTGTAAAACAAAACAATTGTTCGTAGCTTTCCAGAAACCTCACGCAGGTAACCCTATATCCAAACAAGGCATTGCCAGATGGATAGTTAAATGCATTCAAACCTGTTACTTTAAAGCAAAAAGAGAATTACCCATTACACCAAGGGCACATTCCACTAGAAAGAAAGGTGCCACAATGGCTTTTCTTGGGAATATACCAATGACAGAAATTTGTAAGGAAGCCATCTGGTCCACACCTCATACATTTAATAAGCATTACTGTGTAGACGTGTTAGCAACACAACAAGCCACAGTAGGACAGGCTGTATTAAGAACATTATTTCAGACAACTTCAACTCCTACAGGCTAACCACCGCTTTTGGGGAGATTACTGCTTTGTAGTCTATGCACAGCATGTGTATCTGCAGCTACACATGCCATCAAACGGAAAATGTCACTTACCCAGTGTACATCTGTTCGTGGCATGAGACGCTGCAGATTCACATGCACCCTCCCACCTTCCAGGGAGCCTGTAGCCATTTTTAGTTGCATGAAATTTGTAAATATGTAAATAAATATTATTTTTAATACACACTATGTACATACATTACTACTCCACTGCATGGGCACCTCTAGTATACTCACAACTCCTACCTCACCCTTTGCGGGGAAAACAATCTAAGATGGAGTCGATGCCCATGCGCAATGGAGCTGAAAGGGAGGAGTCACTCGGTCCTGTGACTCGAAAAGACTTCTTCGAAGAAAAACAACTTGTAACACTCCGAGCCCAACACTAGATGGCAGGAACAGTGCACAGCATGTGAATCTGCATCATCTCATGCCACGAACAGATGTACACTGGGTAAGTGACATTTTGCCTTATCAACATATGCATGAAGACTAGACACCATAACCAAAATGTCTTCCTTTAGCTCTTCCTGCCTGCTACACATCAAAGCTTGAATGAACAAAAATAGTCTTGCCTTCAAAGACAGAGGTCACAGTGGCACAAAAATGCCACACTGTGAGTCTGACATTGGGAAGCGCATGCTATGATCTGTGGGACTACTTTTGTTATCTCCTGATGTCTGCAGAAGAAAGAGTGAGCTGTAAAACTGTGATACCTTGCGATTTGTGAATACTTTGCACCTGTCTGTGCACCTGTCCTGTGCAGTTGTGAAAATGGCAACAAAGCACGTATGCGTGCCACTGTGCATTGCAAAGGATGGAAGGTGCCTCTTTGACTCCCTTTTCCTTGTAATTCATTGGGTTTTGCAACGTGTGCTTTCAGATTCTTATATGTTATCATGATTTGAAATTCATTTTAGCATATTGCGACTTGAGGGTTCACAACGCCGTGTGCAGTGACATTGGATTCACAAAGACTTTTGAGAATCAGGGCTTAAGTGTTTACGTTTAGTCAGCATGTTCTGCCTTTCATATGCCATACCGAATACGTTGTATTTCAATTACTGGAACTCAGGCGTCACATAATATTTGATATATAGGTAAGAACATACTACTGTCACCGTGAGTATTATTGCTGAGTTGCATGTTAAGCCATATCATCCTCTTCATTGCTGCCTTTATTGTTTAACCTTTAGCTGTGTTATTTCTGTGGTTGGAGTTTCTATTGGAATTCCACCACCGCTCTCTTTGGTAAAATCCTCTTTTACTGAACATATTCATAGATGTTTGAAAAATAATTCAATACATGGCAATTTTGTTGGCAGGTGGCTGCCGTACAATTCCTTCTGTGTCTCTTACAGAGGAAGGCCAGCACACACTTGGATTATTTATATTGTTACACCTTGCTGTATTGCTGGATTAGCAACTCTGCATACAAAAGTTAAATGACAGTTAAGGTTGCCTGATACATTGACATGGCTTCTCACGCATGTCCTGGATATCCACCATCTACGTGAAACCTAACCACCCCAAAAGAGAGTTCCTGATATTTGCCAGGAACATCTACTTCAAACCTGGCTCAAGCGCAATGAACAAATTCAAGCTCTTACTCTTACCTGATGCCAAGTCACTCATATTAACCGTGGACACCAGCCTCACCCTCTATGATTTGATTGCCAGGACAACCAAGATGTCTTGGTTCCAGCTGTCTCTACTAAAGAAATCAAAATCATTCCTCCCAGTAAGCAGCTTTAGATCTGCTGGAGGCAGTAGTGCCCTGTTCTTCAGTCTCCCAGGGTCCACACTGACCCCCTTTAGGGCATTCTAAATTCAGCAGTACACTACATGAAGATACTGAAGAAATATAAACACATCACCCTCACCATGATCAACTCCAGTGGCTGCCCTTGCCAGAGCGCACCATCATCAAAAGCAGCTGCATCATTCACAAAGGCATCACAATCAGCACCCTTCCCTATCTGGATAGCTATCTCAAAATCCCCCGTGGCTCTTATCACACCCACTGCCAGGATCCAATCAGACTAGTGAAGAAGTGGGAAAAAAGAAAGAAAAATAGAAGGCAACAGACCTTCTTCATTTATGCATCCACAATCTGGAACACCATCCCCATATCCATCAGGCCTGTCCCAATCCTGCTTCAATTTAGAAAAGAGCTAAAGATAAATCTATTTAAGGACTACTACATCACAAGGCAGTGAGAGTCCAGTCTCTCTCTTAAAAAAACAGCTATTCCCTCCAATCATGTGTTTGCTGTTTTGTTTGCCTTTGACCCTGTACATTTCTCCACTGCCTTTGACTAGGTTTGTGTTTCTTAAATACCACATACGTTCATACATATGCCACAAAATGTACAAAACTATGCTAATACAAAAGTTAATTAGCACCCCCAGTAACATGTGAAACTATACACTGTGTACATTTATATATGTATCTTTTTTTAATAAAAAATTATTCTCTTTTCCCAAGTTCTAGGTACACTATCAAACTTTCTATCCTTTTAGATGGAAGTTAATTTCCCCCAGGCTAACACAAGATCAAAACTACTTATTGATCTGTGTTTTAAACTCATTTGAACCTCATTACCAGTCCATGTATATATTTCCTGCCCCAAATATTGAAACAAGATATATTAACTAACCTAAAACATGCCTACATCAACTAGTTAACATTTGCCTAACAAGGTAATAGTCATATGGCCTTGTTTGGACACAAAGACATGAACATATGTGAAAAATTAATGGTTACATTGAGCAATTCCATACATTACCATTAGTCCGTGTGTACATTAGCTATCATAGGCCTTTTGAAGATCCTGTGTTAATGTTAACTAGCCCTGAACAGAGCTTTGATTTAATCACTGATTTGGCTTGTGCTGAGCATTACTATTAATCCATGTTTGTGTTAGAATCTACTGAATATTTACATGATGCTATATTTAGTTTAGCTACCCATGTCACCAATCCATGGTTTCATCATATAAGTTTAATCTTTGCTGTTTTTCCATGTTTTTAATTGTTAACTGTGTAAATCATGACAGGCCATACTTGTATTAGTTAGCCATGGACTTTGCCATGGCCCCATCATTATATGAGCTATACCTTAACATTGCCATTTATGTTAGCTCCCTCTGATCCATGTAATGGTTGTTGTATGTACAGCATCTAAGGTCATCTAATTTTATCTAATGTTAGCTGGCCATTAACAGTATCATGAGCCATGTGTGCCGACTTTATCCATAAGTAGCCCTGAACATTGACATAATACCATGTTACCATTATCCACTAACCCTAAACTTTGACAGAGGTCAATGTTTTTGTCGTGAGCATACTTGCATAGCCTTCAGCGCAGTCACCAGTTCATTGCCTACCCTAGAATATTGTCTCAATTCTACATGAAAGCCTGCAATCCCAATTATAGGCTCCCACGTATTATATATCCAATGTCCTTATTACAGTCAAGTTGTGATGTCTCTAGTCATCTGTAGTAAGAAAATGACGTAGTTGTTTACCTGTAATAAGTTGTTATGGTTGAATTTGATTGGGCCCTGCTTGACTGCCTGACCATTCTGCAGGGTGGTACTTCAGCACCTCTCTAAATCCCTGTCTCGGCCCTCCGACAAAGATGCTCTGGCCCTTGCAGACCTGTAACATGTGACACTTTAAGTCCCTCTGCCCCCTATGGGGTGACCCCATGTGTCTCAGGTCTATCTTTCTTCTTTTGCTTTTCACTGTCTGTATTTATGGCTCTTTTTGCTTTTTACTGTATTCCTTTTTGTGCCTATGCACCTCCTTTGTTCTCTTTTCTGTTTTGCTCTCTTTTGTTTTGTGGCTTTTTCCCTCTCTTTAGCCCACTCCTCTCTCTCCTACCCTTTTCCTCCTCTTTGAGCTCAACATGAGCTGCTATCCCACCCACTACCCTCTCCTCTCCCCTCATGAGGCCTTCTTAGTGGCAACTGCAGATCGGAGATTGCCTGGCACCTGTCTGACACTTTTGCTTGGAAATGCTCTGGCACCCGACAGCCCCCCTTCTCAGTCCTTTAATCAAGACAGTCTGGCCCTTGCAGACCTCTGGTGCTTTCAGCACTACCTCCCCTTTAGGCAACCCCAACTCCCCAACCCTCCATGCTATGTATGTGCTCTTTTCCTTTTTACTGGCTCTTTTTTGCTTTTCACTGTGTCTTTTTTTGTGCCTCTTTTGGTCTTTTTTCTGCTTTGCTGTCTTTTGTTTTGTGTTTTTTTTCATTCTCTCTGTCCTTCTTCATTCTCTCCCATCCTTTCCACCCTATTTGAGTTCCACTAGACTCACTCACTGCCCTCTCCTCCCCAATGACTGAGGCCTTCTTAATGGCATCTGTTCTAACTGCCTTATGCTTCTG
This sequence comes from Pleurodeles waltl, assembly GCF_031143425.1. NCBI lineage: Eukaryota > Metazoa > Chordata > Amphibia > Caudata > Salamandridae > Pleurodeles > Pleurodeles waltl. Next base: position 721,370,599 of record NC_090439.1, read on the forward strand.
CTGGGTGGTGCTTCAGAACCTGCCCCTCACCCCGTCTTTGTCCTCCGACTAAGACACTTTGGCCCTTGTGGATTTGCAATGCTTTCAGACGCCCTAGCCCTCTGTGAATTGACTCTACTTCTCTCTGGTCTGTCTTTCCTCTCTTGTTTTTTACTGTATCTTTTTGGTCCCCTTGGCCTCTTTTACTCTCCTTTTCTGTTTTGCTCTCTTTTGCTTGTGTCTTTTTGCCTCTCTCTGCCTCTCATTCTGTCCTGCCCTTCCCTCTCCTTTTGTGCTCCTTGCAAGTGCCGCTAACCATGCCCATCACCTCTCGTCCCCACTCCCTGAGACCTTATTTATGGTGTGGATGGATAGTTGGTGCACTAAAGGCAAGCCCCTCTGCAACCATCTATGCCTTGACTGGGCCAAGAGCCCTAGTCTGTCAGCCAGACATCACAACTGCCTTGGGTGCTAATTTGCCTGCACCCTTTGTGCCCTCGACCCCGGACGCTCATATCTGCACTGCACCTGGCCTCCCCATCTATTCTCTTGCCTAAACTGCCGCTTCTCTTGCCCAACACCACCACCAACTCCAACCACTGCACACACAGCTGCACAAACCCCTCCGCTACCTCACACAATACACATCCCACTCTCAACTGCCTGCTCCTCCACACGCACTTGGGCATCTGAGCATGCCATAGTAGTCCGGGACCTCCTGTGGAACCTCTCTCCAGGCCTCCTATTTCTCATAGAAACCTGGCTCAATCCAGTATGTCTCATTTAAACAGTTTTAAATACAGGAGCAGCAAAATAAGTGTTGTGACTTAATAATGGATAATACAGCATGTCCCAAATATTTACAGTCATTCCAATATAATTTATTGTATATTGCACAATGTAAAATAGTGTTTAACAAACTCAAAGGAAAATGAGACACTGTGAGGTGCACATAACCCCAAGTGATACACCATAACCAAAAAACATGAAAGCAGTGAGTATGGTTCTGGTATTTTGGTTTAGCAGACATCCATATATGATATCTTATTTGAAAATCCAAGATCACTAGGTTAAAATCACATTGTGTTATAATAATCAGTGGTAGTCTGCGGAAATGTTGACGGTATTTCGACCATGTGAACAGCTAGGTAAAATCTTGCTTAAATACCGAGTTTGCATGGACATTTGGGTTGCTCTTGTGTTCTGAAGAATAAATAATCAATCCAATATATGCCACAGACATAGCAGTGGCCTCCCCTCCCAGGTATAAAATCACGAGACAAGACAGAACCAACAAACCTGGAGATGTCCTCGCCATCATCTACAGCAAGCCACATCACCTCAGCTCACACCTCCAACTGGCTGGAACACGTGGCATTAATACTCTATAATACACCCTTAGGACCCAGATCCAACTTCAGCTCCACACTCGCAGCACTTTCAGACCTCATCCTCCCTCTGGCCCTCACATCGAAATCTTTCGTCCTGCTTCACAACCTCAGCTTCCATCTGGAGGACCAGACCAATCCCCACTCCACTTTGCTCCTCGAGTCCTGGGTGACCTCAATATCTCAAACCTCAGCCAGCAGGTGAAGAACCTTACTCATGTGGCAGGTCACCCCCGACCCTGTCTCCACCAACTCCTCCAACATCACAGTAGCCAACCAACCCATCTCATCTGGAAAAAACACTCCCTCATTCACTTCAGCATGCACCTGTTCAACAGCTCAGAACCAACAACACCCAAACCGCTCCTCTGAGTTCTAGTCTTGATGCCCCCTGCCATCCTGACCTAACATGCACTGTTGTTAACCTCAACATGTGGATCACATCCTGCCCTATTTCCTTGGCTTCTTTGAGAACCATCACTACATCTCTCTCCAGGCCCCAGGCCAACTTTTACATCGGACTACTGGCTCACACAGTGTCACTTCAAGCAACTAGAATGACGGTGCTGCCAATCCCATGACAGTACTGAGAAAACACCTACAAACCATCCCTCTGGTTTTACCACCAGTGCATCAAAACTGCCAAGTGCCTACCCCATACCAAACAAATTCACAACAGCTCCAATGGGGGGCTTCAGGAAACAGAGAGATGAGAAGAAGAGAGATGAGAGATAAGAGTGAAAGAGTGAGAAGGAAGGGAGCAGGGCTGGTTTAAACATTTTGGTCAGAGATGCTTTTGGCTCTTAATCCAGCTCTGAACATACAGCAGCTGCTCCTAAACACTGCAATTAATTGATACATTCATGTCTGGTCTATGATTCAACATTAACTACAACTAGCCATGCACATAGCCATGACACTTACTATGATTTTGTGAAATGTTATGTAATTTATACAGGGAACAGCACAGTCCTCTAACTTCTGCAGAACTAGACCATATTTTCATAAAGCTATAGAAAAAATGCCCTAAGTTATTACTTTCCATTACACTTGGATTTTGCAGATTTCTCCTATCCTAACAGTGCCTGTTTCTCGTTTAGTTACAGATAAGCACCAATTCAAGCCAGAGCAAATGCTGTATCGGTTCCGTTACGATGATGGAACATACTATCCAAGAAGTGAGATGCAAGAGGTGATTTCCAAGGTATGTTATTCTTTTCACCTGTTTTGTATGTTTTATGTTTTAACTAATCCCACGCACACCTCTTTCTTCAGCCCACATAGATCCTCTATTTTTGCAATTATGATACTACATACACAGGAACCAGCTTCACCGCCCTATTCATTTGTCAGTGGCCTTCTAGGTTGTAGATGAGATCTCAATGGTGTTGAGCTGTACAATGTTTTATATTATAAATCTCAGTGTGATGCTAATTGGATCACAAACCTTTCTGAATAAAAATGATCTGTCTGGTATTACTAGAATTGCTGTGTGTCTCAGGTTATAGCTGTGTAAGGAGAAATCCATTTTAAAATTGCATTCTTATTACTGGACTAGGCATGCTACAGCAACAATACAAATCTTTCTTAGAACCACCCCTGATGGGTGGTAGTGTCAGGAAAGATTGTGGTGTGACATAAAGGGGCATATTTACAGGAAAGTGGCGCATCAGCTATGCTGCACTACTTTTCTTGCGTCCCCCTGTACCCCTGTAATGTCACCATGGTAACGCCATATTTACAATACAGTGCACCATGGCTCACGTTAGCACAATAGTGTCAACATTTTTGATGCTATTGTGGCACATTGGTTGACTTGCGCCAAAAATGATGGCGCTAGTCACGCAATGCATGGGGAGACCCATGGGAAATAATGGGAACATCACTTTAACGCCTGCCTTGGGCAGGCGTTAAAAATAGTGTGGAAAATGGGGCAGTGAAATCTTGTAAATTTCACTGTGCCATTTTTCTGGGCCTCCTAATGGGGGACGCCCTCCTTGCATACGTTATGCCTAGCACAGGAATAATGTGGCACAAGGGTTTACAAAGTGGCACAATACTAGCGTTGTGCCACTTTGTAAATCTGGCATGGGGAAAGGGCCTCCTTGACGCCACCTTAGCGTTAAAAAAAAAAAAAGGACGCTTGGGCAGTGCAAGGAAGTGCTAGGGGACTTGTAAATATGCCACGTTTGCTCTTGTGGAGAAGAAAGGGCCCTGTGTCCTCTCCTAAGAGGCTCTATTTAAGGTCCTGTCAGGGCCAGCTCCTAACACATTTCTTCTGAGGAATAACTGCAGGGTTCATCCCTTTTGTGGGTAGAAGTAGATAAAAATAGGCAGAAAGTAAGACAGACTAAAGTAAGACAGACTATGAAAGGTCAGTCTCATTGCTCCAGGTTATTATGGGCAAGTGGAATGGTATTAGTAGCACTTCTTGTTTTCAATGGGTGATGCTATATGCACCCAACACTTGATAGGTGAGAGCAAACTAGGGCTCAGTCGGTCCAAATGTGACATCATATTAGTTGTTTTACCAAAACTTTAGGGTAAATTTACAAACATTTTGTACTGGGTTAGCATCACAAAAGTGCGTAATTTACTTTTCAGTAGAAGACTTGTTTTGTGCTGGAAAGTTCCCTAAAAGTAATGCAAAGCAGCTCGAAGCTTAGCATTGAGGAGACGTTACATTGGTGGTACATGGGCATTCTCATGCAACCACCCATGCCTTTTGACGGAAAACCCTATCTACAAACATTAGTAGACAGGGTTTAGCACCAAAAGTTAATGCCATTTAAAAGGGGGTGTTAAAAGGAAAAATGTTTTAATTTCTCCTTTCTTTTCTGTCTTTGCATGCATGCTGCACTGTGCAGCACACATACAAAGTAGCAAAAGTTTTAGAGTGTATCTAAGCAGAGTATTTTGTACTGGAAGGTGTGTGTGTGTGTGTGTGTGTGTGGGACACAGCAGCTAAAATCAGCGCTGTCACTTGGGAGAGGGAGGGAGCATGCCATTTCTCTGTATGTATGGCACTCTCCTGCTCCCTCCCTGTCATGCAACGCAGCACAGCATTTTTGGCTGGCGCACCGCATTCTGTACCTATTACTACATCTGGGCCTGACCGTGTTACCCTTAACTGGTCTATATCCTTGTGCTAGCCTCTTCACCCCATTATGAAAGGGTGCAGACTCATAGTTTTCATCACTACTTAGCAGATCTTTAACTTTAAAACCAGTGGCATCACCAAATGTGCCTTCCACCACTTCAGACACCTCCACTTACAGATTAGATTGCAAAAACAGGCCTTTATCTTGGTAGGATCAATGTCCCACTTAGACTACTGTAAATCCTCTTAAAAAGGATTGCCAGCTAAGATGATAAGTGAGCCCTAAAGGTTTTAGAACTATCCATTGCTCATTAGCTCTGATTATAAGTTGGATGAAACAGTATTTTTACCACCCATCCTGTACAGTCACCCTGCTTTCGTTTACCACCTGCAAATGTAGGTAGTAAATGTAAGCATATTTGGCTATGGGATGGGGTGACTGAAAGTGGATTTAGACGGAGTAATAATGAGTATGCATTCTATTCCCATTCTGAGTACGTATACTCATTATAGCCAGATTTGTCTGCGGCGACACAAGCAGGATACATAACTTCCAGCCACACTGTAATTATGCACCTAAATCTGGCTACCTTATAATTGGTGGCCAAAACCTTTGGTCTTTAGTGGTATGATCAAAGCTGACGAGAACAGTATTAAAAACACTACGCATTATGTATTATGCATTATGGATTATGCAATAAGCATTATGCAGTATACAGTATGCACTCTGCATCA